>NC_134096.1:40931030-42263837 GCF_000715075.1 Nicotiana tabacum | reverse complement strand
AAAAATGTACCAAAAAAAGTATTAGTAATACATATAACTAATGCTTGCATTATTTTTTCTAATACTTCCTACCAACCAAACGACCCTAAAGGCAACTCAATGCTAAGAAAGGATTAGCTATACCCATCAAATTGCTTAATGTCGACGTCAACCCCAATAATTTTAGCACCTGTTTTTGAGCTCTCAGCTACCTATCAAGCAACGATGCACTTAGTTAATATGAAGGATCAAAACTAGCAGACCACAAAGAAAATTAGAAATTGAATTGTAAAAATAAAACAGAGAAAAAAGAGAAACAAAATGGAAAACTAATAAACAAATGGCTAATATAGCTATATGATAAGAACCTCCATAAAAAATTTAACACTTGTTTCTTATATTTGTTTTCATCGTCTCTGTATTTTTACTTCTATTCTCTTGTTCAAAACTAAGTAAACAAAATGATACCATCCATAATCAAGAAATAATTACCGTTAAACCAACAGAACCTTTAAATTATATCATTCTTATCATTATTTATGTTACAGAGAAGCCACTACCTAGCCAATAAATGAGTACTTGATTCATACTAATTTTGAACAAAATGAGTACATCAAGTTTTATATCAAGTTGTGAAACTAAAGATCTTAGACTGACTAAATGTTTCATTACATCAAACTTATAATCCAATATGTGATCGGGTTTCTTACCTCGAACTTACAATCCAATACAGGCTGAAGAAGTATTGGGGAGAGGTAATTAGGAAAGATATGGCACTGCTCCAGATTACTGAGGACATGACCATAGATAGGAAGGTGTGGAGGTTCAGAATTAGGGTAGAGGGTTAGGTAGTCGAGCTTTGTCTTTGTTTTATTACAATAGCTTCGATACTCCACTTAGTGTCTTTATGTATTTTCGCCTTTCTTGACTTCTGTTATTACTTGTGGTTGCCTTCGCTTCCATTTTAATTTTACTAACTAGTGATAGCTGTGTGTTTTTGCTTGATTTTTTGATTGATTTGCATGTCATTAGCCCTTCCCTTTATCTTCCCTAAGCCAAGGATCTACCGAAAATAGCCTCTCTGTCTTTTAAAGGTAGGGATAAGGTCTGCATACACACTACCCACCCCATACCCCACTTATGGGAATATACTGGGTTTATTGTTATTGTTGTTGTTGTTGTTGTATAGAGCTCATGCACTCGGTGACACCAGATTTTGGGGTGGATTCAGTTGTATTGACTTTATGACTTCATTTACTTATGTTATTCCTCTATTTGAGACTATTTCTTATCATTGTTGAAATTTATTTCCGCATATTTGTTGTTGGCTTGCCTAACAAGCGGGGTTAGGTTCCATCACAACTCTGGTGGGATTTTGGGTCATAACACATTGACACATGAATATTAATTAAAACATTATTACCAGAAAGAGGCGTTTGTAATAGAAATAATTGCGTGAAAATACAGCGTAGATACTATCTTTATTAAAATGAGCACATACTTATAATTTCTACCCGGTTTAGCCTATTTTGGATATACTTTAAAAAAAATACCATTTAGACATATCATATAAAAGGTGATCTCAGTGGTGTTCCTTCTGGGGGACAGTCCTGCCACATCAGGGGTCATCCTTATAGGCCCGTTCAGATGGCTCGTCCATTTCATGGTGTTGTATCAGCTAGCCTTGGTTTGTATAGTGCTCATCCGGGTCAGTCATCTCCCAGTGCTCTCCCAGCTCAGAGTTAATCCCGTGCTCCATCGGTTCAGGGTTCATCTGTGCCAGGTCCTTCTAGCAGTTACTCTGGTACTCGGGGCATAATTCAGTCCCCACCACCACCAGCGTGGAGTTGCTTCGAGTGTGGGGAGTTTGGGCATATGTGGAGACAGTGTCCTCGTATCCCAGGAGGTCCAAATCAGTAGAGGGGTCAGGCTATGACTTTCACACCAGTTACTTCATCACACTCCTAGCTAGCTTGGGGTAGGGCCCAAGCAGCTAGAGGTCGCCCTAGAGGGGGAGGCCGATCAAGTGGTGGTCAAGCCCGATTCTATGTTATTCTTGCCACGCTAGATGATGTTGCTTCAGATGCAGTGATCACAAGTATTGTCTCAGTGTGCCATACAGATGCTTCCACATTATTTTACCCTAGTTCTACTTATTCCTATGTATCATCCTATTTTACTCGTTATTTGGATATGCCCTGTGAGTCCTTAGTTTCACCTGTTCATGTATCTATGACGGTGGGCAAAACTATTGTTGTGGACCGTGTATATCGGCCGTGTCTAGTGACTATTGGGGGATTGGTGACTAGATTTGATCTCTTATTGCTTAGTATGGTTGATTTCGACGCGATTTTGGGTATGGATTGGTTGTCTCCATGTCATGCTATTCTGGATTATCATGCTAAGATCGTGACATTAGTGATGCTGGGGTTGCCAAGGATCGAGAGGAGAGGTTCTCTAAATTATGTTCCCCACGGGGTGATTTCTTATTTAAATCACAACGGATGGTTGGGAAGGGGTGTATGTCATATTTGGCCTTTGTGAGGGATGTTGGTGCTGATACCTCTACTATTGATTTTGTTTCGGTGGTGCAAGACTTTCCGAATGTGTTTCCTGTAGACCTGTCGGGCATACCACCCGACAGGGATATTGATTTTAGTATTGATTTGATGTCAAGCACTCGACCCATTTCTATTCCTCCGTATCGTATGACACCAGCTAAGTTGAAGGAATTGAAAGAGCAGCTTCAGGAACTTCTTGATAAGGGGTTTATTAGGCCTAGTGTGTCACCGTGGGGTGCACCGATTCTATTTGTGAAGAAGAAGGATGGTACTATGCGGATGTGCATCGACTATAGACAGTTAAAAAAAGTTACAATCAAGAACAAGTGTCATTTTCCGCGCATTGATGATCTATTTGACCAGCTTCAGGGAGTGAGGGTGTTCTCTAAGATCTATTTAAGGTCTGGGTATCACCAGTTGAAGATTCAAGACTCGGATATTCTAAAGACGGCACTCAGCACCCGTTATGGTCACTATGAGTTCCTTGTGATGTCTTTTGGGCTGACCAACGCCCCAGTAGCATTTATGCTTCTGATGAATAGTGTATTTCAGCCATATCTCGACTTGTTTGTCATAGTATTCATTGATGATATCCTGGTGTACTCACATAGCCAGGAGGGTAATGCCCAACATTTGAGGATTGTATTACAGCGGCTGAGGGAGGAGAAGCTTTATGCCAAGTTCTCCAAGTTTGAGTGTTATCTTAGTTCGGTGGCATTCTTAGGGCACGTGGTGTCTAGTGAGGGGATTAAGGTTGATCCAATGAAGATAGAGGCGGTTCAGAGTTGTCCCAGATAGTCCTCAGCTACTGAGATTCAAAGCTTTCTCGGCTTGGCCTGTTATTAACGTCGTTCTGTGGAGGGTTTCTCATCTATTATAGCGCCTTTGACCAAATTGACCCAGAAGAGTGCTCCTTTCAGGTGGTCGGATGAGTGTGAGGGGATCTTTCAGAAGCTCAAGACTGTTTTGACCACATCTCCAGTTCTAATTTTGCCTTCAGCGTCAGGCTCTTATACAATGTATTATGATGATTCTCGGATCGGTATTTGGTGTGTCTTGATGTAGGAGGGTAGATTGACTGTATATG
Organism: Nicotiana tabacum; assembly: GCF_000715075.1. Classification (NCBI taxonomy): domain Eukaryota; kingdom Viridiplantae; phylum Streptophyta; class Magnoliopsida; order Solanales; family Solanaceae; genus Nicotiana; species Nicotiana tabacum. Next base: position 42,260,210 of record NC_134096.1, on the reverse strand, counting down.
CTTCACGTCAGTTGAAGCCCCATGAGAAGAACTACCATGTTCATGATTTGGAGTGGGCAGCCATCATTCATGAATTGAAGATTTGGAGGCATTACCTCTATGGTGTGTCTTGTGAGGTACTTACGTATCCTCAGAGTCTCCAACACTTGTTCAAACAAAAGTATCTAAATTTGAGGCAGTGGAGATGGTTGGAGCTGCTAAAGGACTATGAGATTACCATTCTGTATCATCCCGAGAAGGCGAATGTGGTGCCCGGTGCCTTGAGTAGAAAGGCGGTGAGTATGGGGAGGCTTGCATTTATTCCTATTAGTGAGAGACCACTTGCAGTTGATGTTCAGGCCTTGGCTAACCAGTTCATCAGATTAGATATTTTGGAGCCCAGTCGGGTTCTAGGTTGTGTGGTTTCTCGGTCTTCCCTATATGATCGCATCAGAGAGCACCAGTATAATGATCCCCATTTACTTGTCCTTAGGGACACGGTTCCGCATGGTGATTCCAAGGATGTTACTATTGGGGATAATGGGGTGTTAAGGATGCAGGGTCGGATTTGTGTGCCTAATGTAGATAGGCTACGTGTGTTGATTCTTGAGTAGGCCCACAATTTGCGATATTTCATTCATCCGGGTGCCACGAAGATGTACCAGGACTTGAGGCCGCACTATTGGTAGAGGAGGATGAAGAAGGATATAGTGTGGTTTGTAGCTTGGTGCCTAACCTGTCAGCAAGTGAAGTATGAGCATCAGATATCGGGCGGATTGCTTCAGAGGCTTGAGATTTCGGAGTCGAAATGGGAGCATATCACCATGGATTTTGTAGTTGGGCTCCCACGGACTTCGAGGAAGTTTGATGTTATTTGGATGATTGTAAATCGGTTGACCAAGTCCGCGCATTTAATTCTAGTTGGGACTACTTATTCTTCGGAGCGGTTGGCTATGATCTACATCTACCAGATGATTTACCTTCATGGTATTCCGGTGTCCATCATTTCAGATCGGGGCACAGAGTTTACATCACATTTTTGGAGAGCAGTGCAGCGAGAGTTGGGCACCCAGGCTGAGTTGAGTACAACATTTCACCCTCATATGGATGGACAGTCCGAGTGCACTATGCAGATATTCGAGGATATGCTACGCACTTGTGTCATATATTTCGGTGGTTCATGCGATCGGTTTTTTCCGCTTGCATAGTTTGCCTACAACAACAGCTACCAATCGAGCATTCAAATGGCTCTATATGAGGCTTTGTATGGGAGACAGTGTCGGTCTCCAGTGGGATGGTTTGAGCCGGGTGAGGCTAGGCTGTTTGGTACTGACTAAGTTCAGGATGCTTTGGACAAGGTTAAATTAATTCAGGATCGACTTCGCAAGGCGCGGTCTAGATATAAGAGCTACACCAATCAGAAAGTTCATGATGTTGCTTACATGGTTGGGGAGAAGGTACTGCTCAAGGTTTCACCCATGAAGGGTGTTATGAGGTTTAGGAAGAAGGGAAAGTTGAGCCCTCAGTATATTGGGTAGTTTGAGGTGCTTCAGAGGATTGGAGAGGTGGCTTACAAGCTTGCCTTGCCGCCTAGCCTGTCGAGTGTTCATGCAGTGTTTCATGTTTCTATGCTCTAGAAGTATGTCGGTGATTATGTCTAGACTTCAGTACGGTTCAGTTAGATGGTGATTTGACCTATGATGTGGAGCCGGTGGCCATTTTGGATCGGCAGGTTCGAAAGTTAAGGTCTAAGAACATAGCTTTAATGAAGGTGCAATGGAGAGGTCAGCCTGTCGAGGAGGCTACTTGGTCCAAGTACGTTTCTAGACTCGTTCGAGGATGAATGTTTGTTTAAGAGGGGGGATGTAATTCCCGGCCGATCGTTTTGAGTGTTGTAGATCCGATCCCTTATTTACTGCTTATTTTATGCTCAATTGTCATTATGTGACTTGCCGGAGTAGTTGGTTCGGTTCCGGGGAAGTTTCGTAATGAGTTGAGACACCTAGTCTCAAGGTCGAAAGCTTAAGTTGAAAAGGTTGATCGGATGTTGAATTATGTGTAAATGGCTCCAGAATGGAGTTTTGATGGTTCTGATAGCTCCGTTGGGTGATTTTGGACTTAGGAGTGTGTCTGGATAATGATACGGAGGTCCGTAGTTGATTTAGGCTTGAAATGGAAAATGTTGGAAAATTAGAAGTTTTGGAAATTGTAAAGTTTGACCGAGAGTTGACTTTTTGGTTACCGGGCTCAGATTTTGGTTCTGGGAGTTGGAGTAGGTCTGTTGTGTCATTTATGACTTGTGTACAAAATTTGAGGTTAATCAGACTTGATTTGATAGGTTTCGGCATCGATTGTAGAAGTTGGAATTGCTTAGTTTTCATTAGGCTTGAATTGGGGTGCGATTCATGTTTTTGCTGTTGTTTGATGTGATTAGAGGGCTATACTAAGTTCGTATCATATTTTAGGACTTGTTGGTGTGTTTGGTTGAGGTCCCGGGGGCCTCGGGTTGGTTTCAGATAGTTAATGGATCAAATATTTTGACTTGAGAAATAGTTGAAAAGTACTGGACTGGTGTAATCGCACCTGCGGAGGTCATGGTCTCAGGTGCGAGGCCACAGGTGCATGAAGGGCATCGTAGAAGCAGCCTGAAAGGAAGTGGGTAGTGGTCGTAGATGCGAGCTTCTTTTCCGCACCTGCGTGGTCCGCAGAAGTGGTCGAAATCTCGCAGAAGCGCACCCGCAGATGCGGAAGATTGGCCGCATGTGCGTGAGGACGGGAGTTGAGTGTTTTCTGTAGAAGTGGATTTTTGACCACAAAAGCGGTACCGCAGAAGCGGATTTTTGGACCGCAGAAGCAGAATCTTTGGGTAGTGTTTAAATTCGAAGGGTTCCGGGGTTTTATTCATTTTTGAATTTTACAAGCTCAGATTGGGCAATGTTTGAGAGGGATTTCGAGAAGTTTCTTGAGGTAAGTCACTTGTGATCATTTTTATTCAATAATATTGTTTCCCCATTAAATTTCTCACCTAGTTTGTGTGTTCTTTAGGTGGAATTTGGGGAGTTTGGCGCTAGGGATTTGGAGAGTTAAACTTGGGGATTTGAGTGACGATTTGGTGTCGGAATTTGGTAAATTTAGTATGGATGGACTCGTGGTTGAATGGGCTTTCGAGTTTTGTAACTTTTATTGGATTTCGAGACTTGGGCTCGGGGGCCGACTTTTGAGTTGACTTTTGATTAAGACTTTAGTATTTTCACATGGAATTGATTCCTTTAGCTCGTGTTGTTTGTGGCTAGATTCGAGGCATTCTGAGGCCGATTCGTGAGGCAAGGGCTTGTCGGAGTAGATATTGTCACGGTTTGAGGTAAGTAACACTTCTAAACTTGGTTCTAAGGGTATGTAACCCCGAATTACATGTTATGTGATTGGTGTTAAGGTGACGCACATGCTAGGTGACGGGCGTGTGGGCGTGCATCGTAGGAATTGTGACTTGGTCTATTCTGTGAAACTATATAGTTGAATAATCTTGTTGTTATCCATATATTCTCCATGTGTTAAAGAAATTGAGTTGCAAGTCATGTAAGAAATCATGCTTAGGCTACATGTTGTTACTGTTGGGACCCACAAAGGTCGTGTTGCATGTTGAATTATTTGCTTTATTTGCAATTATGTACTCAGTCACAGCTATTATTTTCATGTTATTTCTTAGTTTCTGTTGTCATTTATTGATACATCATATCATCATTATTTGGGCTGATTATAATGATTCTTGTGAGCCCGAGAGGCTGGAGAGATTGATGACTGAGTAAGGCCGAGGGCTTGATTGAGAGCATATTTATGGGATTGGGCTGCACGCCGCAGCATATTGTTTTGATTCATGCCATGATTGGCTTATTATAGCGCTTGGACTGGATTTTCCCCTCCGGAGTCTGCACACCCATAGTGAGTGCATGTACCTAATGAGTGCAAGTGTGGGTGCGAGTGTCGAGCGCGAGTGCTGAGTGATTGGGAGGATTGTGTGACTGTGAGGATGGAGGTAATGGGAGAACTGAGTGATTGATACTTTGAGAGTATGTATATGATTTCATTAATTATTTTGTATTTCAGTTGGCATACGTAACTGACATGTAGATATCGAGATGTACCATATCATATTTCACTTGAACTTGACATATCTTACATGTTTGAGCTTAAACTGTTAAACTTAAAAGCATGCCTACATTTTTGTTACATATTGAGTTAGTTGTACTCATACTACACCCTGCACTTCATATATAGATCCAGGTGTTTCTGAACACGGTGATTTCTGATCTCAGAGTGTTCATTCATTCGGAGATTATCGAGGTAGCTGCCTTGGCGTCCGCTGACCTGTACTCTCCTCCCCTATCCCTCAGTTTTACTTATTTAGTTTTTGATTCCTTAGACAGTGTATCATACTTTGTATTGTATAGATGCTCATGTACTCAGTGACACCCTGGTTTTTGGGAAACTTTTGTAATGAGTTGTGACATTTTCATCGGGTTTTTTTATGAAATTCTTACTTATTTAAATCTGCTTTAGTATATTTTTAATTTGAAAGAGTTGGTATGTGTGAGTTATCGGCTTGCCTAGTATAATGATAGGCGCCATCACGACAGGTCGAGTTTTGGATCGTGACATAAACACTAATGTAATACTTATAAATTTAAACATTCTTTTAACAAAATAAACTAGCAAAAAAAAAATATGCCCATGAATAAACTTCAACATACGTCATCTGAACTTAGAAAATTTTCATTAAAATCTCTTTAAAATTTAAGAATACAACTATGAAAAAAAAGCATAAGAAAATAGCAACATCTATTCAAGTTAAATCAATACTTCAAAATTTACCAAATACTTAGTAGAAGATAAGCTTATTTTCATACACCATTCAAGACTCAAATTAAGCATAAAAACCAACTCTCAATCAAATACAAGCTAGTTAAGTGTTCAAAAAAATCTCCCAAGTTCAATTCAAGTACTAAATTCAATAATTTACAAGACTTGGGCATAAACACCCCCGAAAAAAGTCAAAATCATTCACCAAGATTAAGTTAAAAAAAATAGTGTCATGACCCAATAATCATTCAAGAGTGCATATCTAAGTGTATCATATGGATTATGTACAAGTCCCCAAAAGCCTACAAAAAGAAGACATAGGCTTATGCAAGTGAGATCTTCATCTAAGCTTCCAAATAGTCTACTTCAAATGATATCCTCAAGCATCTCACGGTACATCACCTACGATAATAATAAACTATCGCTAAGCATAAAGCTTAGTGGCACATAAATTTATTAACACTTCATAATAAAAGATATGTAAACTATGTAATGAATATAATGAATAAATTCTAGATATGAGCTTATTAGAATCAACATCAAGTACTTTATGAAGGTACAATCATCTCAGGAGGGCTAAATATCAAATCATAAAATGGTTCAAGATACAATTATTCAAAATCTCAAATGTCAAGAAGATTTTCTACTTAAATCTGAGAAAGTCCACCGATTAGTTGATTCGCCCAACACGTGCGTCATGCAATCACATCAAAGCATAATCAAGTAACAAGAAGGACCAGAGTCCTAGATCAAGTAGGGTCGCCACCCAATTATCAAGAGAATCAAGAGCCATACTGAAAGTGGCTTTCCCATCCATACTCAAAATGGACAAAGTACATGATTAAAATAGAATGTGAATCCAAAGTCAAGATGGGTCAAGATCCAAACAAAAGGCATGCCGCATAAATACTATACGGACTGCATAATGGCCGCAGAGTAAAGCATAAAGTTTGGCCAATTTGAGGTCAGCTTTGTGATCGATTATGCGACTGCATAATCAATATGCGGACCGCATATTGGTTGAATAATTCTTCTTGGGTTTTTGCGGAGGGAGTTCTGCGGTGCATTATGCGACCGCAGAACAAGTATGCGGACCGCATACTGGTCGTATACCTGATCCAAAAGTTCAAGCCCCTAAGGTCATTTCTGCGGTCACTTTGCGGACAATATAACCATTATACGGTCACATATGCGACCGCAGACCTGTGTCGGGGCACCTTTTTTCTTACTTTAAAACCTGACCCTCATTCCGTTAAAACACCCCTTTAGTCTATTTTGAAGCTCATTTCTGATATTTCTAGAGTGAGAGAGAGGGTTCTAGAGGGAGGGCCTAATTTGTCATCAAATATATCTTCAAGCATCACTCAAAGCTTTGGAAATATTCAAGTACAGCACCAAAATTCTTCATCCTAAAAGGTAAGGCTTCATCACCCCAGCTCTTAGTTTCAAACATAGCTATAATGGGGTACTAGGGTGATACTTCATGGGTATGAGGGTGGTTTATCTTGCATGCATGTGTGATAAAGAGTGTGGGGGAAAAGTGGGCTAGAACCATGAACGTTTTACTAATTCTGGGTTCAATTTGTATATTGCTAAAATAGATTGAGGTTGCTAAGGGTTTCAGATAATTGTAGAGTCTAAAGAAGCTCAATTGAGGTATGTATGGCTAACTCTCATATTCCTAGAATCGAACTCCTGGTGTCCGAATAATGGGTGTAAGTTCCAACTTGATCATACTAAAATTGTTTTCCTTTGTGTGTTGGATTGAAAGATTCATGTTCCCTAATTGCTTTAGATGATTACCATGTCATCATGCTATTTGAGAATGAAATTATGATTTTCCAAGCTCCTTCCCTTATGTGTGAAATGCCTTATGTGATGGTACTTATCGACATGAATGATGATGTTATTTGAACAAATAAAAAGGGAAAGACTTAAATTGTAAAATGTTCCCAAGTGCCAATAACTACTTAATAAATGAGGTTGTTTGTGCCATGTAATGAAAGATGGGAAAGAAATGTGAATTGAGTGAACAATTGAAGAGGTTATGTTTCAAGTGAGATGGCTTAGCCGATCGAGCCGAGATCGGACGCCATGCTGTACACATGGTAGCATTTGTGTTGGAATTATTGATTTACATGGTTGATATAGATATGTCTCACTTGAGACAGCTTAGCTGGTCGGGCCGAGACCGGACTCCGTGTAAAAGCATGGTGGCATTGTGAGTTGTGGCATTTGGCACTAAAGATTATTAACCTAAAAAGATAGAAATATTGAATCAGAAACTATGTGATCCTTACTTGGTGTTTCTGTGTATTTCTGTGAAGCACTTATTGATTATTATGACTGCCTTTTCACTGTTCATTCTACTAAGATTGGTGTTTGGCTTATATACTAGTACTATTCGACAGTACTAACGTCCCTTTTGCCGGGGGCGCTACATCGTTTAATGGATGTAGGTGGTTCCATCATAGATAGCGTTGATCGCAGATAGTGGTGCTCTCCCTCACACTCATCACAGCAGTCTTGGTGAGCCCCATTTCCTCTTGGGGTCATGTAATCCTTCTTTTGTAGAAGTTTTCACATTTTGAGGTATAGCCGGGACCTTGTTGCAGGCACTGTCATGTTGGTCTTTTGTATCATTAGAGGCTCCGTAGACGTTTATGTGGGTCATGTATGTATGTTGGGGTGGTCATTGGATCAAGTTGTATTTTGGAAACTCAACTATGGCATAATGTATCTAAGGAAAAATGAATTAGCAATGTTTATATATTTATATGACTGATCTCTCCCCTGTTTTACAAATGGTGATGCGATCCCTTTTTGGATTATGAATAAGTCGGGTAGGAAAGGTTTAATAGGCTTGCTCGACCGGGTTCACTCGGTTGAGTTCCAATCGCGCTCCCCGAGGTTGGGCGTGACAAACTTGGTATTAGAGCCTAAGGTTTTAAAGTGTCCTAGGATGTCTGGGAGCCGTGTCTAGTAGAGCCCTTCTTATCGGTGTGTTGTCGACCACATCTATAACTAGAGGGCTACTTAGACATTTAGGAATAATACCCTGCATTGTTGTTCTATATCGTGCGATAGAGCGGAATGTGTGGTTGTTCTCCTCTAACTCGTGCATTGTTCTAACCAGGAGTGGTTGTTGATCACCTATTTGATAATGCGGGTGAGGATAATCCCCCTATTATCACACTGCCTGATTCGTCTACTCCCGAACAGACTACCCCAGTTCCTACACCCGCGGAGGGTGCCACAATCCCTCCCGCCGATATACCTGTTCCACCTCCAGCCCCAGCTTCAGGACCCAGTATTTCTGATGGGGATCTTAGAGGAGCTATTCAGATGCTGACTCAGTTAGTAGCTTCCCAGGCTCAAAGGTCGAATGTTGCACCCACCTCATTTAGCTTGCAAGGAGATTCTTTCGATTCCAGGGTAAATAGGTTCCTTCAGTTAGACCCTCCAGTGTTCACAGGTACTGATCCCGGAGAAGACCCTCAGGATTTCATTGATGAGATGCATAAAACTCGTCGAGTTATGCGTGCTACTGAGACGAAGGGAGTAGAGTTGGCCTCCTATCGTTTGAAAGGGGTGGCATATTCCTGGTTTGAGATGTGGGAGGATTCCCGTGAGAAGGGGAGCCCTCCGGCGAGATGGAGTGAGTTCGCGGATGCCTTCATAGACCAATTCTTACCTGTCGAGACTAAGGCAGCCCGTGCTATGGGGTTTGAGACCCTTAAATAGGGTAGTAAGAGTGTGTGGGAATATCACATGGAGTTCGCGCGCCTGTCAAAGTATGTTGTTCATATGATGCCGACTATGGAGGCTAGGGTGCATCGATTTGTGCAGGGCCTTAGCCCTTTGGTTATTAATGAGGCTGCCATGTCTGCTCTAAATTCTAACATGAACTATGGAAAGATGGTGGCATTTTCCCAAGCTACAGAGGCTCGAAAATTAAAGCACATGATGGAACGAGAAGGTAGTAGTAGGGACCGATCAGCAGGCAACCTTGAGGATTCATTCGGAGGTGGGAGATTAGCTTTTCAGAGAGGATCATCAGTGTCGTCCCAGTCTTATGATCAGTCTTCAGCTAGTGCCCCGCCATCAGGGCACGGTCAGTAGGAGAGGAGTCATTTTAGGCTCGGTCAGGGCAGTAGGGGGTCCCACCATCAGGGCCGATCAGGAGGGAGATTCCCGTAGCAGAGGGCCCCATGCCCTAATTGTGGGAGGATATATTCGGGAGTCAGCTACCTGGACAGGGAAGTGTCGTGCATCCCGTCAGGGTGCAGGGAAGGGCATAGCTCAGTCATCCAGTCCTACAGCTGCTACATCTTCAGCACACCCTCCAGCTCGAGGCTCTTCAGCACCCGCAGGGCATGGTACAACTAGAGGTGGTGCACAGAGTTCAGGAGGACCCAGCCGATTCTATTGTATAAGTGGTTGACAAAGTGCAGAGGCATCCCCAGATGTTGTCACAACTATATTGACTGTTCAATCTCATGATGTGTATGCCCTTATTGATCACGTATCTTCTTTGTCCTATGTTACTCCTTATGTTGCTACGATCTTCGGGATAGAACCGGAACAACTTCATGAGCCGTTCTCTGTATCTACTCTGGTTGGCGAGTCCATTACGGCCGCGCGGGTTTATAGAGATTGTGTTATCATGATGCGTGGTCGGGATACCATGGTTGATCTCATTGAACTAGGGATGATTGATTTTGATGTAATAATGGGAATGGACTGGCTCTATTCATGTTTTGCCAAACACGACTGCCGGACTAGAATTATGAGGCTTAAGTTTCCTAATGAACCAACTGTTGAGTGGGAGGAGAATAATGTTATGCCAAAAGGTAGGTTTATTTATTACCTTAAGGACACAAAGAGGATCAGGAAGGGGTATATTTATCATTTGGACCGAGTTACGGAAACCACTACTGAGGTGCCTACCCTTGAATTTGTACCAATTGTGAATGATTTCCCCGATGTCTTTCTCGATGAGCTCCCTAGAATTCTTCAAGACAAGGAGATTGCTTTTGGGATTGATATGATGCCAGGCACGCAGCCTATATCAATTCCACCTTATAGAATGGCGCCGGTAGAATTAAAAGAGCTAAAGGAACAACTAAGGGATTTGCTAGAAAAAGGTTTCATCCGATCGAGTGTGTCGCTTTGGGGGGGCACCGATTCTCTTTGTCAGAAAGAAAGATGGATCGCTGCGGATGTGTATTGATTACCGGTAACTCAACAAAGTCACTATCAAAAACAAATACCCATTGCCTAGAATAGATGATTTGTTTAACCAATTACAAGGTGCTAAGTTCTTCTCCAAAATTGATTTGCGGTCCGGATACCATCAATTGAAGGTAAGGGAGTAGGATATTTAGAAAACATCTTTTAGAACCCGGTCTGGGCACTTTGAAATTTTGGTAATGTCTTTCGGGCTAACAAATGCCCCGGCAACTTTCATGGATCTTATGAATTGAGTCTTCAGGCCGTTTCTTGACTCCTTTGTGATAGTATTCATAAACGACATCCTTGTATATTCACGAAGTCAAGAGGATCACGCCAACCACCTCAGGGCAGTTCTGCAAACTCTTCAGCACCACCACTTGTATGCAAAGTTCTCGAAATGTGAATTTTGGCTTGAATTTGTTACATTCATGGGTCATGTCGTCTCCGAAGAAGGAATTAAGGTTGATCCTCAAAAGATTACGGCGGTGAAGGATTGGCCTAGACCTACTACTCCAACAGAGATTCGCAGTTTCTTGGCTTTGGCGGGTATTATAGGAGGTTCGTGGAGGGGTTCTCCACTCTTGCCTCTCTATTTACTAAATTGACGCAGAATGCGGTTAAGTTCTAGTGGTCCGATGCTTAAGAAAGTAGCTTCCAGGAATTGAAATAAAGATTGACCTCGGTGCCGGTATTGACCCTGCCAGAGGGTACCGAGGGGTTTGTGGTGTATTGCGATGCTTCAAGGATCGGTCTTGGGTGTGTATTAATGCAACATGGTAAGGTTATAACATATGCTTCAAGGCAACTTAAGAGTCATGAAAAGAACTATCCAACTCATGACTTAGAGCTTGCGGCGGTGGTTTTTGCATTAAAAATTTGGCGTCATTATTTGTATGGAGTCCATGTAGATGTATTCACAGACCAAAAAAGTCTTCAATACATTTTCAAGCAGAAGGAATTGAACTTAAGGCAGAGAAGGTGACTTGAGTTGCTCAAAGATTATGACATCGACATTTTGTATCATCCGGGGAAGGCTAATGTGGTGGCGGATGCTCTTAGTCGGAGATATATCGGTAGTTTAACTCACTTGGAGGATGTCAAAGGCCCTTGGCCTGGGAGGTTCACCAGTTGGCCAGTTTGGGAGTTCTTCTTGCGGACTCTAATGAAGGGGGGGTGATTGTGCGGAATAGGGCGGAATCATCGCTTGTGACAGAGGTCAATGAGAAGCAATATAGTGATCCAGTATTGGTGCAGCTGAAGGAAGGGATTCATAAACATAAGACTGCGGCTTTTTCTCTTGGCATGGATGACGGTACATTACGGTACCAAGGGCGGTTATGTGTTCCAAACGTAGATGGTCTTCGGGAAAGAATCATGGCAGAAGCTCATACTTCTAGATATTCCGTGCACCCAGGTTCTACGAAAATGTATCATGATCTCAAGGAAGTTTACTGGTGGAATGACATGAAGAGGGATGTGGAGGACTTTGTGGCAAAATATTCAAACTGCCAACAGGTGAAGGCCGAGCATCAAAGGCCCGGTGGGTTAGCACAGAGTATAGAAATTCCAATATGGAAATGGGAAATGATCAATATGGATTTTGTGGTAGGGTTTCCGCGCACTCCGCGTAAGTTTGACTCAATTTGGGTGATCGTGGATCGACTCATGAAATCAGCACACTTCTTACCAGTTAAATCCACAGACACTGCGGAACAATATGCTCAATTGTATATCAAGGATATAGTCTGGCTTCATGGCACTCCAGTTTCCATCATTTTCGATCGAGGGGCCCAATTCATAGCTAATTTCTGGAAGAACTTTCAGCAAGGTTTGGGTACGCAGGTAAATCTTAGCACGACTTTCCATCCACAGACTGACGGGCAAGCAAAGCGGACTATTCAGACGCTTGAGGACATGTTGTGTATGTGTGTGCTTGACTTCAAGGGTAGCTGGGATGATCATTTGCCGCTCATAGAATTTGCTTATAACAACAGCTTCCATGCCAGTATTCAGATGATGCCGTTTGAGGCCTTGTATGGTAGAAGATGTAGATCGCCGATTGGGTGGTTCGAGGTGGGAGAAGCTGAACTAATAGGACCAGACCTTGTGCATAAGGCCATGGAAAAGGTTAAGATTATAAAAGAGCAGTTGAGAACTGCTCAGAGTCGTCAAAAATCCTATTCGGATGTTCGTCGCAGAGACTTAGAGTTCAAGGAAGATTACTGGGTTTTCTTGATGGTATCTCCCATGAAGGGGATCATGCGGTTTGGAAAGAAAGGGAAATTAAGTCCTAGGTATGTCGGGCCGTATAGAATCATTCAAAGGATAGGTCAGGTAGCGTGCAAGCTTGAGCTACCACCTGAGATGTCATTAGTGCACCCGGTATTCCATGTGTCCATGTTGAATAAGGTAGTTGGAGATCCGTCCGCTATCATGCTGGTTGAGACCATCGAGATTAGTGAAGAACTGTCATATGAAGAGATTCTGGTTGCTATCCTTGATAGATAGGTCCGAAAGTTGAGGAACAAAGAAATTGCATCCGTAAAGGTATTATGGCGAAACCAACAAGTCGAAGAAGTTACTTGGGAAGCCAAGAATGAAATGAAAAAGAAGTATCCTCATTTGTTTGAATAGCCATGTAATAGCTCTATAAAGTTATCCCCCCCCCCTAAATTTTTGTATTACTTGTTCGGCTTATATAAAAACACTTTGTTCTAGTTATATGTCCCCCATGAGGCTTTGGTTGGTATTATTTTGCATTCTGTTGTGTCATTTAATTCTATATATGTTGCTAAGGTGTGTTTCGGGGGCTCTCTAGCAGGTGGATAGGCCTAAATACAAAGGAAACTCAAGCGAAATTTTCAGGAAGTTAGGAAGTTAGGCAAATTTGGGGCTGATGGTATGTGGTTGTAACTCTGTTAAGTGAACCTCGATCCTCATTCAAGGACGAATGATCTTAAGTGGGGGAGAATGTAAGGACCCGTAAAAATTTTAACCAAAAACTCAGGGTTTCGTGGTGCCAAGATAGATTCCTGTGTTACTTGAATTGAACAGTACCCTACGGACTTAGAGGAAAATATTTCATAGAAGAACGCATTTCTGCGGCCCATTATGCGACCACATAATCACTCTGCGGATCGCATAATGGCCGCAGAGTGAAGCAGAAAGTTTGGCCAATTTGAGGTCATCTTTGCGGTTGATTATGCTACCACATAATCGATATGCGGACCACATATTGGTCGTATAATTCCTCTTGAGATTTTGCAGAGGGAGTTCTGCGGTGCATTATGCAACCGCAGAATAAGTATGCGGACCGCATACTGGTCGCATACCTGAGCCAAAAGTTCAGGCCCTTGAGGGCCATTTCTGCGGTCACTCTGCAAACCGCATAACCATTATGCGGTCGCATATGCGACCGCAGACCTGTGCCGGGGCACCTTTTTTCTTACTTTAAAAACCGACCCCGATTCCGTTAAAATATCCCTTTAGTCTATTTTGAAGCTCATTTCTGTTATTTCTAGAGTGAGAGAGGGTTCTAGAAGGAGGGCCTAATTTTTTATCAAATTGATCTTTAACCATCACTCAATGCTTTGGAAATATTCAAGTACAACACCAAAATTCTTCATCCTAAAAGGTAAGGCTTCATCACCCCAGCTCTTAATTTCAAACATAGCTATAATGGGGTACTAGGGTGATACTTCATAGGTATGAGGGTGATTTATCTTGCATGCATGTGTAATAAAGAGTGTGGGGAAAAAGTGGGCTAGGACCATGAATGTTTTCCTAATTTTGGATTCAATTTGTATATTGCTAAAATAGATTGAGGTTGCTAAGGGTTCCGGATAATTGTAGAGTCTAAAGAAGCACAATTGAGGTATGTATGGCTAACTCTCTTCTTCCTATAATCGAACTCGTGGTGTCCGAATAATGGGTGTAAGTTCCAACTTGATCATACTAGTATTGTTTTTCTTAGTGTGTCGGATTGAAAGATTCATGTTCCCTAATAGTTTTAGATGGTTACCATGTCATCATGCTATTTGAGAACGTAATTATGATTTTCCAAGCTCCTTCCCTTATGTGTGAAATGCCTTATGTGATGGTACTTATCGACATGAATGATGATGTTATTTGAACAAATAAAAAGGGAAAGACTTGAATTGTAAAATGTTCCCAAGTTCCAAGAACTACTTAATAAAAGAGGTTGTTTGTGTCATGTAATGAAAGATGGTAAAGAAATGTGAATTGAGTGAACAATTGAAAGAGGTTATGTCTCAAGTAAGATGTCTTAGCCGATCGGGCCGAGATCGGACGCCATGCTGTACACATGGTGGCATTTGTGTTGGAATTATTGATTTACATGGTGGATATGGATATGTCACTTTCGATGGCTAAGTTGGTCGGGCCGAGACCGGACTCCGTGTAAAAATACGATGGCATTGTGAGTTGTGAAATTTGGCACTAAAGATTATTAACTTAAAAATTTGGAAAGATTGAATCGGAAAATATGTGATCCTTACTTGGTGTTTCTGTGTATTTCTGTGAAGCACATATTGATTATTATGACTGTCTTCTCTTTGTTTCACTGTTCATTCTATTAAGATTGGTGTTTGCCTTACATACTAGTATTATTCGACACTACTAACGTCCCTTTTGCCGGGGGTGCTACATCTTTGAATAGATGTAGGTGGGTCCATCGCAGATAGCACTGATCGCTGATAGTGGTGCTCTCCCTCACACTCATCACAGCAGTCTTGGTGAGCCCCATTTCCTCTTGGGGTCATGTAGTCCTTCTTTTGTTGAAGTTTTCACATTTTGAGGTATAGCCGGGGCCTTGTTGCCGGCACTGTCATATTGGTCTTTTGTAGCATTAGAGGCCCCGTAGACGTTTATGTGGGTCATGTATGTATGTTGGGGTAGTCGTTGGATCGAGTTGTATTTTGGAAACTCAATTATGGCATAATGTATATAAGAAAAAATGAACTAGCAACGTTTATATATTTATATGACTGATCTCTCCCCTGTTTTACAAATGGTGATGCGATCCCTTTTTGGATTATGAATGAGTCGGGTAAGAAAGATTTAATAGGCTTGCTCGACCGGGTTCACTTGGTTGAGCGTCGATCGCGCTCCCCGAGGTTGGGGCGTGACAATATAAGTGACAAAGTCACTATCACAAAAGGGACAAAATCCCAACAATAATGCAATGATGCTCAAGCAATCCATATATGTGGGGGAGTTAAAATGTCTTTCAAACATACTTCACATGACACCCATATAATTTTTAACATATTAATAACTTAATTTCAAAATTATACCCTCAATGACCACTAATAATTCAAAATGCCTCAAGATATTCTTTCTCAAGCAACAAAGCAAGTAAACTAGTAAAGTAGCAACCAAGTCAATATGACAACAAATTTAAATTAAGGTAAAATTTCACCAAACCTTAACCTCTTAAAATATTTCAACAAAATAAATTGAAAGAAACACTCAAGTTTATGTGCAAACCTTGGAGCTTTAGTGTTTCTAAAGCTCAAACGGCATCAAGGGATTTAAGATCTTCTAAGCCAAGAAAAGAGTGATTTTTCTAAGGTGTGCCCCTTAGCTTGAATGAATGTCTCTTGTACCTTAAACACGTAATCAACACTCACTCAATGTCTGAAATTTAAAGTTGTTCAAACCAAATCATGATGAATATCAAAAGGGGGACTGAATGGGTCACAACTGTTTTAAGAAAAATCTGGCAGCAACTCTACCCTGTATTTCAGTCCCCTTTTGGCATAGTAGACAGCAGAATTGGCCATTTTGGTCTTCATAACAATTATATATCTATGTCTTATCTTTCTACAGAATTTTGAACCACTACAATCCGTGTTTTAGATAATACGTTACGCTCAAAATACTAACTGCTGTCCAGTTCATAAACGGGATTAAATCTCTTACTTTCAAAATCTCAAATTCTCTAACAACAAACTTACAAATTTTACCAAAATATGTTGAACAAGAAGCTTACCACAAGTTTGAGAGAGTTTCTCCACAAATCCAAACCTAGAGTTTCAAATAAGCTTAACCCATCTTGATTCTTGAAGATAGCATTCTAACATATTCAAAAGATAAAGACTAAAACTTTTATGTAACCAAATGTGATCTTGATGGTAGTTGGAGAATGGTACTTGTGTGGATTGAGAGGAAGTCTTATGAGAGAGAAAGAGATTTTGCTAATATAAAGGGTTTATCTTCCAAATGGGTAGAAGATAGATATTATTTTTATCAAATGGGTCAAAATAGATTTAAGGGATCTAAGAGGATATAATAAGTCTTTTCTTTTTATATCCCCCCCCCCCAATCAAATAAAGTAAAAAAATTAAATTTAATAAAAATGATAAAATATTAGCAATAAAAACAAGATCACCTAAATACACATAATTTACTTATAAAATTCAAGGTGTTACAACCCTCTCTCCCTTAAATAAAATCTCGTCCCAAAATTTACCTAATACTAGTCTTGAAATAAATGTGGATATTACAGTCGCATGTCCTCTTCTCGCTCCGAGGTAGCTTCCTTGCCATAATGATTTCTCCAAAGGACTTTCACTAAGGGGATTCTCTTGGTCCTAAGCTCTTTAAAATCATGAGCCATGATTTGAATAGGTTATTCTTCATATCTTAAGTCGGGATTAACTTCAATGGACTCAATAGGAAGAACATGAGACGGATCAGAGCGATATCTTCTAAGCATAGAAACATGGAAGATAATATGGATCTTGCCTAATTCAGGAGGCAAAGATAGCTTATATGCAACTGGACCAATTCTCTCAAGTACTTCATAAGGTCCAATGAATCGAGAACTAAGTTTCCCTTTCTGGCCAAATCTCATAATCTTCTTCCACGGAGAAACCTTCAAAAATACCTTATCGCCCACCTGATATTCAATTACACACCTTTTAAGATCAGCATAGGACTTTTGCCTGTCTGAAGTAATTTTCAAACAATCTTTGATGATTTTTACCTTATCTTTAGTTTGCTGTACAATCTCAGGACCAACCAATTTTCTTTCACTAACTTCACTCCAACAGAGAGGAGTTCTACATTTTCTCCCAAATAAAGCTTCATAAGGAGGCATACCTATACTTTTCTGGTAGCTATTATGAAAAGCAAATTCTATCAAGGCCGAGTGTTTGTCCCAACCACCCTCAAATTCAATAATACATGCTCGAAGCATATCTTCCAAGACTTGTATTACCCTCTCGGACTGGCCATCTGTTTGTGGATGGAAAGCAGTACTAAAATTCAACCTAGAACCCAAAGCTTCTTGCAAGCTAGACCAAAGTCTAGATGTAAACCTTGGATCTCTGTCAGACACAATAGAAACAGGGATTCCATGCAGTCTCACAATCTCATTAATGTATAATTCTGCCAAACGTTCTAGTGAGTAGTCTATTCTGATTGCCAAGAAATTAGAACTCTTAGTTAGTCTATCTATAATGACCCAAATTGCATCATGATTCCTTTGAGTGCGTGGAAGTCCAAAAACAAAGTCCATCGTTATCCTTTCCCATTTCCACTCAGGTATTGACAAGGGTTATAGTAGACCAGCTAGGACTTGATGTTCAGCTTTTATTTGTTGACAAACCAAGCATTTAGAAATGAACTCTGCAATGTTTTTCTTCATACCACTCTACCAGTAGTGCTCTTTGATGGTCCGGTACATTTTAGTACCTCCAGGATGCATTGCATAAGGTGAACTATGTGCTTCAATCAAGATCTTCTTCCTCAATTCATCATCATTAGGAACACACAACCTATTTTTATAAAATAAGGTACCATCTTCCTTCAATGTAAAATCTGATTCTCTTCCACTTTGGACTCCTTAAACCCGTTTTACAAGCTTCTCATCTAACTTCTGCGCTTCTCGGACACACTCAAGTAAGACTGGTTTGACTTGCAAATTAGAAATGATAGAACCATTAGAATCAAATGAAAGACAAGCATTCATGGCTCTTAATTTAAGAAGCAAAGGCAACGGACTTAGAGTTAAACTTGCAAGAGAATTGCGACTCAACGCATCTGCAACCACATTGGATTTAGCGAGATGATAATCAATCGTGCAATCATAATCTTTGATGAGTTCAAGCCATCTGCATTGTCTCAAGTTTAACTCTTTTTATGTATCCAAGTATTTCAAACTCTTGTGATCGGTAAATATATGACACTTCTCTTGGTACAAGTAATGCCTCCAGATTTTTAAGGTAAAAACAATGGCAGCAAGTTCAAGATCGTGAGTGGGATAATTCAACTCATGCGAATTCAACTTTTGAAAGGCATAAGCAATTACTTTGCCTTCTTGCATCAAAACACAACTCAAGCCACGGTGAGATGCATCACTGTATATCACATAATCTTTCCCTTCAGCTAGCAAAGAAAGTATTGGAGCTTGTGTCAACAAGGATTTGAGCTTTTCAAAGCTCTCTTGACACTTGTCATCCCACACAAACTTGGCGTCTTTTCCCAAAAGTTTGGTCAAAGGAGAAACTATAATAGAGAAGTCATTCACGAACCTCCTATAGTATCCTGCTAAACCCAAGAAACTTCTGATCTCAGTTGGAGTTTTAGGGTGTTTTCAATCAATAATAGCTTGAATCTTACTATGATCAACCTTCACATTTTCAACTGATACAATATGCCCCAAAAAAGCCACTTCACTCAGCCAAAATTCACATTTGGAAAACTTTGCGTAAAGTTGCTTCTCCTTCAGAATTCACATGACAATCCGGAGATTCTTATCATGATCTTCTCTATTATTGGAATAGACTAAAATGTCTTCAATAAAGACTACCATAAATTGATCAAGGTAAGGCTAGAATACACGGTTCATTAGATCCATAAATGCAGTAAGAGCATTTGTCAAACCAAATGGCATTACCAAAAATTCATAATGGTCATACCTGTTCCTAAAAACATTTTTAGGAACATCTTTCTCCCTCACTCGCAACTGATAATATCCAGAGCTCAAGTCAATTTTTGAGAACAAGTTGGCACCCTTCAGCTGGTCAAACAAGTCGTCGATTCTAGGCAGTGGGTATCTGTTCTTGATTGTTACCTTGCTCAGTTGTCGGTAATCAATACAAAGCCTAAGAGTGCCTTATTTCTTTTACACAAATAAAACAAGAGCTCTCCAAGGCGAAATACTGGGACGGATAAAACCCTTCTTAAGAAGTTCTTGCAATTGAGCCTTCAACTCTTTTAATTCAGTTGGAGCCATTCTATAAGGAGCGATATAAATAGGAGTAGTTCCAGCAACAAGCTCTATAGGAAATTCAATCTCCCTTTCTGGAGGCAACCCAGGAAGATCATCAGGAAATACATCAGGAAAGTCGCACACGGTTGGTATGTCCTTAAGACTTGGACTCCCCAATCGTGTATCGACTATATGAGCAAGATAGGCATCACAACTGATGTTTTTAACTTCAATGCCACACAAGATGGGGTGATTTGTATGGTACCCAATTTTTTGCCTAAACTGATTATAGAAGGATCAAGTTCTTCTATGTGTTCCTTAATCTACTATTGCTGAAATAGTAAATGCGAAAAGTAAAGAATACAAGTATTTTACGTGGAAAACACCTGGCTCAAAAGGTGAAAACAACACGACCTACATCCCAGTAAGATTTTCCCAAACTCTCCACTAAATCACTGAGCCAAAAACTGCATTTACAAAACACTCTTTTAAACCTAGGATTAACTCTAATCCCGTTGTGGCAACCAACCTCTAACTGTTGCGACAACTTCAAGTTAACTCTAACTTGAATACTCTGAGTACCTATTACAATTGCTTCTAGATAAAGCTGAAGGGTACAATATTGAAACACCTACTACAATTAAACTAGAATAAAAGACAGACACGTGGAGCTAGTTCATCTATCTGATTCATGTAGCTTCAGGTTTGCACACTTGAATCACACACGAATTTCTTGCAAAATTCTTTGCTATTTTGCTCTCAATTCACGTTTAACTTCTGCTTTTGTGTGTCCCTGTTTATTGAGAACATCCTGCAATTTATAGAGTTAGTAGAGTAGAAAATAACTGGAGTTCTAATGCTACTCTTCCTTGGTGGAAGAGTTGTAGTTGATCTCAACTTCTAACTCCTCCCTTATCTTGGATAGTGTTCTCTTTGATTAAGGAGTCCTTCTCCTTATCAATTATACAACCTTTTCAATCAGGAGATATCAATTTTAACAAGTTAAGCTTATCTCTTTCATGTGCCTCCCACATTCTCGAATCTGCCCGTGTCTATGCACACAAGGGATGGACCTGGTTCATGCCTGAGCTTTCTTTGTCAATCTTCAAAACTCACCTTCACTTGGGCCAACAACAACCTTGACGAATCATCTTCCTTGCCAAGACCGCAGAAATAATATTAGATGTCAATGATCTTTCTCGTTGAACTACTATGTGTGAATATGCAGGAGTTCTAAAAGTCACTTGCTTCAATCTACAATCAACCAATGCATGGTGCCTATGGAGCCAAACTATACCAACAATAACATCATCATAGTCTTGGAAGGGTATTCCAAGCAAGTCTGCAGGGAAGAGTAGATTTTGAATCATGAATGGACAATCTCGATAAATCCTATTAACAACAGTATGATGATCTAATGGACTCGTGACAAGCACATCAAAATCAAGTCTCATAGATTTAACAGTATTGGGAAATGCCAGTGATGAGCAAACATAAAAGTGTGAAGATCCAGGGTCAAATAATGCAACAACATATATGCCAAATAAGTTAAATTTACCAACAACCACGTCCAAGCCATCTTGGTCATTCTTCTGTCTCATAGCATAGACCCGTGCAATAGCTCTTGTCCCACTAGCCCGATTAGCTCCACTCGAACCAGCTGCTTGCATATGTCTAGGTCTTGCACCTCTATTAGCTTGAGAATGAGTAGTGATAGGCTTTTGAACTGAGCCTTTTGTATATGTAGAAGAAAGAGGATTAGGATTAGGACAATCCTTAACTTTATGATCCAAGCTTTCACAATTAAAACAAGCACCAGAAGCTCTTCTGCAAACACCATAGTGATTCTTCCCGCACTGTGCATAAATAGGTATATAAGTTTTTCCATAACTTAGAGTACTAGAAGTAGAGAAATTTGGCTTATTCTGATTATGATATGATGACTTCTGTGCACTTTTAGTCTTGGAATAGTCAAGCTTTCCCTTCTTGGATGGACTGCCATAATCTGAATTACCTTTTCTAAACTTGTTTTCTCTCCTACTAGCTTCTTCCTAGTCAATCCTTTTCCAAGTAAGAGCAGTTGAAACTAGCTTGGAGAAATTCTCAAGTTGCAAGATGCCACAGATTTTCGGATGGAACCATTCAAACTTTCTTCAAATCTTCTACACTTGTCTCTTTCATCATCAATAATACCTCCAGCATAGTGAGAAGGCCTGAGAAATTTTTGTTCATACTCTGCAATATACATACTCCCTTGTCTTAAATTCAGAAACTCTTTTTTCTTAGCATCACCATAGACATGGAGGACATATTTCGGATGAAATGTTTTCACAAAGTCATCCCAAGTAAGCAATAGAGGTTTTGCTTTTGCATTTGGCACACTTACCCACCAATAATAGGCGGATTTTTGTAAAAGAAAGATAGCATACTTAAATTTGGCAGCATTAGTAAACTGTAATTGTTCAAATACCCTCTTCATGCGCTCGAGCCATTGTTCAGCAACCGTGGGATCAGTAGTGCCTTCAAATTCAACTCCACCCATTTTTTTTATCTTCTCAAAATTTATTTCGTTAGGTTCTGATATTGTCCCAACCAAGTGACGAAAGAACTCAGCCATCTGCTGAAATGGAAGAGTCATAATAGGAGTACTATGACCCATTTCTCTAGGATTCTTGCCCACTTCAGATTCACTAACGAGAGGATGGTTTAGGTTAGGCAAAGATTCCTCATCTCCTCCCTAAAGGTGAGGTGGAGCATTATAATGGGCCTGACTTTCATCAACGGATTCAATAGCTCTATTCGAAGAGGAGGCCATATTAAAATTCCTATAAAAGACAAGATCACACTGCATTAGGGACATTACATGATGCATATGCACAAGATATAACAAATTATATTTAAAAAAAGTATGTAAAAATTTATAATCTCCGAGTCATTTTCAAGGAAGGAAATAACAACAAATACTAGGTATGATCACAATAAAAATCCAAGAATCACAAACCTAGGGTCTGATACCAAAACATGTAGCAACCCCCTAGGAGGATGCTACTTATAAACACTAATGTAATATTTATAAATTTAAACATTCTTTTAACAAAATAAACTAGCACAAGGAAAAAATAAATATGCCCATGAATAAACTTCAACATACGACATCTCAACTTAGAAAAATCATATAAAAATCTCTTAAAAATTTCAAGATACAACTATAAAAAGATGAATAAGAAAATAGCAGCATCTATTTAAGTTAAATCAATACTTTAAAATTTACCAAATACTTAGTAGAAGAATATCTTTTTTCATACACCATTCACGACTCAAACTAAGCATAAAATCCAACTCTCAATCAAATACAAGCTAGTTAAGTCTTCAAAAAAATCTCCTAAGTTCAATTCAAGTACTAAATTTAATAAATTACAATACTTGGGCATAAACACCCCCGAAAAAGTCACCAAGATTAAGTTACCAAAATAATAGTGTCATGACTCAATAATCATTCAAGAGTGCATATCTAAGTGTATCATAGGGATCATGTACAAGCCCCCAAAATTCTTCAACAAGAATCATATGCTTATGCAAGTGTGATATTCATCTAAGCTTCCAAAGAGTCTACTTCAAATGATATCCTCAAGCATCTCCCGGCGCATCACCTACGATAGTAACAAACTATCGCTAAGCATAAAGCTTAGTAAAATATAAACTTATTAACATTTCATAATAAAAGAAATGTAAACCATGTAATGAATATAATGAATAAATTCTAGATATGAGCTTATTAAAATCAACATCAATTACTTTATGAAGGTATAATCATCTCAAGAGCAAATCATAAAATGGTTCAAGATACCATTATTCAAAATCTCAAATGTCAAGAAGATTTTCAACTAAAATCTGAGAAAGTCCACCGATTAGTTGATTCGCCCAACACATGCATCATGCAATTACATCAAACCATAATCAAGTAAGAAGAAGGACCGGAGTCGTAGATCAAGTAGGTCGTCACCCAATTATCAAGAGAATCAAGAGCCATATTGAAAGTGGTTTTCCCATCCATACTCAAAATGGATAAAGTCCATGATTAAAATGGAATGTGAATCCAAAGTCAAGATGGATCAATATCCAAACAAACGGCATGCCAATATAAGTGACAAAGTCACTATCACAAGAGGGACAAAATCCCAACAAGAATGCAATGACGCTCAAGCGATCCGTATATGTGGGAGAGTTAAAATGTCTTTCAAAAATACTTCACGCGACACCCATATGATTTTTAACATATTCATAACTCAATTTCAAAATTATACCTTCAATGACCACTATTAAATCAAAATGCTTTAAGATATTCTTTCTCAAGCAACAAAGCAAGTAAACTAGTAAAGTAGCAACCAAGTCAATATGATAACAAATTTAAAGTAAAGTAAAATTTCACCAAACCTTAACCACTTACAATATTTTAACAAAATAAATTAAAACAAACACTCAAGTTTATATGAAAACCTTGGAGCTTTAGTGTTTCTACAGCTCAAACGATATCAAGGGATTTAAGATCTTCTAAATTAAGAAAAGAGCAATTTTCCTAAGGTGTGCTCCTTAGCTTGAACGAATGTCTCTTGTACCTTAAACACGTAATCAACACTCACTCTAGGTCTGAAATTAAAAGATGTTCAAACCAAATCATGATGAATATCAAAAGGGGGAGTAAATAGGTCACAACTGTTTTAAGAAAAATATGGCAACAACTCTACCCTGTATTTCAGCCCCCTTTTGACATAGTAGACAGTAGAACCGGCCATTTTGGTTTTCATAACAATTATAGATCTATTTCTTATCTTTCTACAAAATTTTAAAACACTACAATCCGATATTTAGAGAAAATGTTACGCTCAAAATACTAACTGCTATCCAGATCAACAACAGGATTAAACATCTTACTTTCAAAATCTTAAATTCTCTAACAACAACTTACAAATTTCACCAAAATATGTTGAACAAGAAGCTTATTACAAGTTGAGAGAGTTTCTCCACAAATCCAAACATAGGGTTTCAAATAAGCTTAACCCATCTTGATTCTTGAAGATAATATTCTAACATATTCAAAAGATGAAGACTAAAAATTTTATATAACCAAATGTGATTTTGATAGTAGATGGAGAATGGTACTTGTGTGTATTGAGAGTTCTCCAATAAAAGGGCTAGAAGAAAGAAGAAGAAGAAGTCTTATGAGAGAGAAATAGATTTTGCTAATATGAAGGGTTTATCTCCCAAATGGGTAGAAGATAGATATTGTTTTTATCAAATGGGTCAAAATAGATTTAAGAGATCTAATAGGATAAAATAAGTCTTTTTCTATACCCCCCCCCCCTAATTAAATAAAGTAAAAAAATTAAATTTAAGAAAAGTGATAAAATATTAACAATAAAAACAAGATCACTTAAATACACATAATTTATTTATAAAATGCAGAGTGTTACAGAAATAACAAATAAAGCATTTAGAATAATAATGGGGATGGAACATATAATAAAAGAGTAAGAGCAGAACAGTAAGTAAAAAATCACCAAGTAACTTTTTTTTCAAATAAACAACGATGCAACCAAGTAAATTCAGAAATCAAGTAAAGCATTGAAATCATCAAATAGCACAACATCACCCTTCGTATTTTTACTATCATCCTCATCATATGATATGTTAAATGAAATGACACGGCATTACCCTTCGTATTTTTACTCTCATCCTTACATGATATAAGAAATGATAATAAATCAATCAAGTTCACGGCATCACCCTTCGTGCTTTAATCCTCACATTCGCTCATTCAATGATAACAATATGAATATATAGCAAGGCAACACCCTTCGTACTTTTCACTCTTCCTCATCAAGCTACAACAATAATTCAAGATATCAAGCAAGGTGGGAAACCAAGTTCAACTTCAATCATGGTGTTATAATAAGCAAATTCAACTTCCGATATCCCAATAACTTCAAATTAATCAATAAACACGAAGCAAACAATCAAAGAATAACAATCTAACTAAAGCATAGAAGGCATGATAAAAGAAGCAACATGGTACAATATATAAATTTTCACCCGTATGCTTTAACCCATGACGACACATATATACTCATCACCTTGCATATACGTCGTCCCCACACGTAATACACATAAAAATAGACCAACTAGTCCTAATTCCCTCATATCAAAGTTAAACACGATACTTATGTAACGACCCGGATGGTCGTTTTGAGTATTTTAGTCTCATTCCCCAATTTATTGCCTCCTCTATGTTATATTGTAATTATGTGACTTGCTGGAGTAATGGGTTTGGTTTCGGGTGAGTTTCGGAATGAAATGGGATACTTAGTCCCAAAGTTGGATGCTTAAGTTGAAAGAGTTGACCGGAGTTTGACTTTTGCGTAGACGACTCTGGAATGGAGTTTTGACGGTTCTGATAGCTTTGTATGGTGATTTTGGACTTAGGAGTGTGTTCGGATATTGATTTGGCTTGAATTGGCCAAAGTTAGAAAGTTGAAGGTATGAAAGGTTGAGAAGTTTGACCGAGAGTTGACTTTATTGATATCGGGGTCCGATTCTGATTCCGAGAGGTTGAATAGGTCTGTTGTGTCATTTATGACTTGTGTACAAATTTTGAGATTAATCGGAGTTGGTTTGGTATGAATCGGCATTAGTTTTGAAAGTTGGATGTTCATGGTTTCAATAGGTTTGAATTGGGTTGCGATTTGTAGAATCGATCTTGTTTGATGTGATTTTAGGCCTCGAGTAGGTTCGTTATGTGTTTTGGAACTTGATGGTATGTTCAGACGGGGTTCGGGGGGGCCAGGTGTGAATCAGATTGAAATCGGGATCATTTGGACTTAGTTGATTGCTGAAGGTTGCTGAAGTTATGGGGTAATCGCACCTGCAGTGGGCTTGGCCGCAGGTATGGACACGCAGGTGTGGTGAGCTTATCGCATATGTGGATTTGAGTTGGGATAGGGAGGACTGCAGGTGCAGTGAAGCTTCCGCAGAAGCGGGCCCATAGAAGGCAGCCATTGCCCACAGAAGCGGGTGGTGACCGCAGAAGCGAAAAGTTCAGGTTTAATGAGAAGCCACAACAGCCGCACCTGGGTGTTCGAATTTTATAAGTTTGGTCGGGTTCCGAGAAGCAGGACCGGGGTTGACATTTTGAGTTAACTTTTTGATTTTCTTTAAAGATTGCAACTTTATTATCCGGAATAGTTTCCTATGGTTTGTATTTTTATGGTATAAAGTTATTTTGGCTAGATTTGAGCCGTTCGGAGTTGGATATTCACGAAAAAGGCTTACTAGTGGATTGAGTTAGCGTGTTTGAGGTAAGTATCTTGCCTAACTTTGTGTTGGAGAATTACCCCTTAGGATTGGAGTTGTTTTGTATTAATTGTGGTACGTGAAAGCCGTGTACGCAAGGTGACGAGTGGGTATACGAGCTATATGTGGTAATTGACCGGTTTAAGCTATGTAGATTCTTTTCATGCCTTTAATCGAATTATCACAACATGTTATATCAATTATCGTTAATCTTTCCTTACATGCTAGTTGAAGTTACTGTTTCTTATTGCCTTGTTAATTATTCAATTGTTAAGTTACCTTATTTGAAGTTGTTATTTCTTGGAATATCTTATTGTTGAGTGTGGGAGTGAAGTTGTAAAAGCCGTGATCACATTGAGGCAAAGTTGTAAATTGTTGAAATACCATTCTTGTTGATCTTTTCACTTTTAGTTGCTATTGTTGAGACTTTTGTATACATTGTGGTTGAGCCATGGACTATTTGTTGCAGAAACATCGATATTGTTGATACTTTTGGCAAGTTGTGGCATTTGGGCACTTGAGTGCGATTTTTGATATGTTGTGTTATTGATACGCATGTGGTGGTATAAGGATAGGGGTTGATACACATGTGGTGAGATAAGGTAGGCTTGATATGCGTGTTGCTAGTAGGAGAGCTACTTGAAGCCACGCGGTGTAATAAGGTGGGCCAAAACGCGGGTAGCTATTTTAGAAAAAATAATTTTTAAAACTAAATGTAAGGCTCCCGCGGTGATATAAGAAAAACATTGTGTAGTCTATCTTGTTGCATTTCTTTATTGCCTCATTTTCCTCGTGTACGTTCTTGGACTGTATTATACTTGTTCAATTTCATATTTCTATTCTAGTAGGTGTCTTGACATGACCTTGCCACTACTCTACCGAGGTTAGGCTTGATACTTATTGGGTACCATTGTGGTGTACTCATACTATGCTTCTGCACATTTTTTGTACAAATCTAGGTACCCCAAGCTAGGCCTCAGTGAGTAGAGCTTCCAAATCGGAGCCTTCAAGGTATACCTATCGGCGTTCGCAGGCCTCGAAGTCACCCTTTATCCTTGTTTTCTCTTGTATACTCTTTATGTAGATAGTGATGTATTAGGGATGTTTCAGTATACTCGTGTAGAACTTATGATTCAATCTCACTAGATTTTGGGAGTTATTGTCAGTTGTGTTGTGGAGTTCTTATATGATAGCTGGTTGGTTTAAATTTGAAGTTCTATTATTATTTCCGTTATTTCATCATGTATGCTTACCTAGTCTTAGAGACTAGGTGCCATCACGACATCCTATGGTGGGTGATTGGGGTCGTGACAACTTACCTCACTCCGCAACCAAATCAATTAATCAACCACGGCCTTGCCTTTCGAACAAGCCTCCAAACCAACCAAATCTAGCCAACTATCGATCAAACAATTCAAAATAAACTTTAGAAACTACCCACGAATGAAAAAAATTTAATTTTGATCATTTTTTAAAAAGTCAAAAAAAGTCAACCCCGGGCTCGCTTGGTCGAAATCCGAGATTCAGACGAAAATTCGATTACCCATTCAACCTGAGCCCGGTTATGTAATTTGTTTTGAGATTCGACCTCAATTTGAGGTCTAAATCTCAATTTTACATAAACACTACAGCATCCCTAATTTCTACCATGAAATTCATAGATTTGATGTTAAAAACTCATGAAAAGTAATAGGGAATTGATAGAAAATGAATTAGAGTTGCTTACCAATGAATTTGGGAAGAAACCGTTCTTCAAATATCGCCTCTAGAGAGTTTGGTTTTGAGAAATGGTGTAAAATGAGCTAAGTCTCATTTTTCCCTCTTTTACCCAGCTGCATGTGGCGCATTTGCAAATGCTTGTTCGCAAATGCGATACCCACAAACGCGACATACTGATCACAATTGCGGTCAGTGCATCAGGCCTAGTGAAGTCTCAAATGCGACATTTTGTTCACAAATTCGAAAGCCCTCCCCCCCTCCTAAATCGCAAATGCGCTAAAATACTTCACAAATGTGAAGCTGACAATTGTTACCAATGGTGGCCAATGCGACCACGATGTTCGCAAAAGCGACTGCTCCTCCATTCGCAAATGTAACGACTCGGTCGGTCATTTTGAGAATTAGCATTCCGTTCAGTGGATTTAGGTCTCGAGGAGCTTCGTACTATGTGTTGTGGCTTGTGTGTGTGGACGAGTTCAGTTTTCGGAGGATTCAGGATCAATTTGGAAGAAGGATTTTTGTTTTTGAAGCTTAAGCGGTAAGAGTTTACTGGAATTTGACCTTTATGTAGATAACTCTGAAATTGCATTTTGATGGTTTCAATAGCTTCGTATGGTGATTTTGGACTTAGGCGTGCGTCCAGATTTGAATTTGGAGGTCCGTAGGATAATTTGAAGCATTTCGGCAAAAATTGGAAAATTAAAGTTTTGGAAGGTTGAGAGGTTTGACCGAGAGTTGACTTTAGTGATATCGGGATCGGAATACGATTCCCATAGTTGTATTAGCTCTGTTATGTCATTTGGAACTTGCATACAAAATTTGGCATCATTCAGGGTTGATTTGATATGTTTCGGCGCGAATTGTAGAAATTAGAAGATTTGAAAATTTGAAAATTTATAAGTTCGATTCATGGTGAGATTTATAGTTTTGACATTGTTTAATATGATTTGAGGTATCGAGCAGTTGCGTGTTATGTTATGGAACTTGTTGGCATGTTTAGATGGGGTTCCGGGGGCCCTGGTGCGTTTTGGATGGGCCACGGGCCATTTTCTTATTTTTGGGAATGCTGAAGTTCTGGTGTCTGATGTTTTTCTACATGATCGCGTAGGCTGTTTGGTGAGTGACCCATTTTCCTTCTTCGCGTTCGCAGTATAAGGTTCGCGATCGCGAATGTGTACATTCTCCTTCATTGCGTTCGCGTTCAGAGATCCGTGTTCGCGTAGCTCAACTTTAGCATCTGGTGTATTTTCTCTTCGCGATCGCGTAGTACATTCTTGGGGCATCAATTGTTCCCTACTATGCGATCGCATGCAATTGTTCTCTATCGCGTAGTACAATTACTGGGAAGTTGTCATTTCCTTCTTCGTGATCGCAATTGCATTTCCACGATCGTGATGTGTAAATAGTTGGGCAGCAGAATATATTTCCAAAATCGTGGGTTTTATTCATTTTTTATCTTTTAAGCTAGAAACCTCGGATTTGAGCGATTTTTGAGGGGTTCTTCGCGTGGTTGATTGGGGTAAGTGATCTTTACCCGATTTTGATTTTATTTCATGGTTTATCTTTGTTTTCATCATTAAATTAGAGAATTAAGTTGGAAAATTGGGAAAATTTGTAAAATCTTTCAAAAGTGTAAAATGATGATTTGAACTACGAATTGATATCGGAAGTTGATAATTTTGGTATGGTTGATCTCGTATCGGAATGGGTGTTCGGGTTTTATGAATTTTATCAGGTTCGGAGGTGCGGGCTTGGGGGTTGTCTTTTTAGTTCTTGTTAAAGACTGGAGCTTTATTATCCAAAATTGTTTTCTATGAGTTTTATTTATGATTTGAAGTTATTTTTGCTAGATTTGAGCCGTCCGGAGGTTTTTTCACTCGAGAAAATCATTTTAGAGTAACGGTCTAGCTTCCTTGAGGTAAGTATATGTCATGCCCCAAGACCGTGGAGCGCGACCGACGCTCAACCTAGTGAACTCGACCGAGCAAGCCTGTTAGATTTCTTCTACCCAAACTCATTCATAAATAAAGAGAATATATGTTTTCCTTAATTAAACAATAAAGTGGTCATGGCTGCCGTTACCAATTTCTTACCATAAGTTTCACCATTTTTAAAGTCTCAAATGGACAAATAATACAACCACAACATAGCATAGTTTGTCTTTCCCAGTACCAATACACAATCCACACTGTGTCTACGGAGCCTCTATAGATAAAGAAGAGTACAATGATAATACCGGCAACAAGGCCCCGGCTATACCTCAACTATAATACATAAAGAACAAAAGATACATGACCCCAGAATAAAGTGGGGATCACCAAGTCAGCTGGGAAGAAGGTGTACTGCTATCACTAATCAATGTCTCCTTCTACGGAACCACCTGCATCCATTTAAAGATGCAGTACCCCGAGCAAAAGGGACGTTAGTACCGTCGAATAGTACTAGTATAAAAACTAAACACCAATTTAAGAATTTAGGAATACAAGATAATTATGATGAACCAGTGCGGCAATAGAATAATATATATAACTGTATCAACCATAGCAAGCTTATTAAAAGCTAACAACAACATTTATAGGCTTTAAGATGAGGTCCTCTATAACCATCTTCACACAAAGAGGCCCCGCCGCCTCACCTGATGTATGCAGGTGGAGGTGTACGTACAACACCACAACTCTAATCAAGCGGCCCTGCCGCCTCATCCCAATGTATGCGGGTGGAAATGCATCAACGATACCAATACCAACACAAAGCGGCTATGCCGTCTCACCCCAATTTATGCGGGTGGTGGTGCCACAACAATACCAAAACCATACACAAAGCGGTCGTACCGCCTCACCCCAATGTAAGCGGGTGGAGGTGCAGTCCCACAATATCATAATCCCTACATAAAGCGGTCATGTCGCCTCACCCCAATATATATGCGGGTGGAGGTGTGTCACAATCACAATCTCTATACCATAATTCCCACACAAAGCGGTCATGCCACCTCACCCCGATGTATGCGGGTGGAGGTGTATCACAATCGCAATCCCAACACAACTTGGCATAATAATTTTCACATAAATCACGACTAGAAATTATAACATGTGGATACGTAATCCATAGTTTGGGACACATCCTCAATTTATAATGCAATATGATAAGAGCATTTGAAATACGAATTGAACATATATCTTCATCACAAAACTTATCGGAATACTCGATTTATAATCAACATCTCGGTACTTACAAGGATAATGAGGATTCCAATTCTTAAAGAAGAGTTTAGCGAACATACCTCAATTGAGAGTCCTCAAACTCTAAAACGTTCTGAAATTCTTAGCAACTTCAATCTATTTTAGAAATATAACAAATCGAACCACAATTAGGAAGATGATTATGGTTCTAGCTCATTTGAGCATTTTATTAAATACTAGGTGTGCATTAAGGTTTCAAGGCCCTTTTATGGAGGATTTCATCATCCCACAACACAATCTTTATAATTTTTAGCTCAACAATCTTCCTACGTCCTTTGATAACACATGCATGTAAAATAACCAATCCTCTTGCCCAGAAATTATCTTGCTTATTATTCATTTCTACACAAAATTCGAAATTGAGGGTTAGAGTGTAGAATCTTACCTCTAGGATGAAGACCTAGTGATTTTTCCTTCTTAATCTTCCAAAACATGGGCAAGAATTGAAGGACAAATATTGGATAACACCTTCTCACTCTAGGGGACCCTCTCTCACTCTAAAATGTCACTTAATAGCTCAAAAATGACCCAAAGAGTGTATTTAACGAAATAGGGTCGGGTTTTAAAAATTCCAAAAATGAAGCTCTGGAACAAGGTATGTGATCGCATATGCGATCGCATAACCGATATGCAGACCGCATATCGGTCGCACAGTTAGTTATAAAATAGCCAAAAGAACTGTCTGTGTATGCGGTCACTATGCGGTCTGCATAACCGTTATGCGGTCGCATAATGCACAGCATAACAGATATGCAGTCGCATAGTCGACCGCATAATTGCTTCTAATTGGTCCAATTAACTGCCTCACTCTGCGGCCATTATGCGGTCCGCAGAGTGATTCTGCGGTCGCATAATGGACCGCAGAAATGCACTTTTTCGCCAAATATTTTTCTTTACTTTTCGGTGCATTGTTCAACCCAAAAAGTCCAAGAATTTCTACAATCCCCAATCACGTAAGCCTATTCCGACACCATGAAACATTATTTTCTTTGCAAAATTTATCGGACTTACCACTTAAGTACTTTAAAATTTTCTAGGGTGTTACAGTATCCTTCCTAACTTTGTGTGGGGGAACTACCCCTTAAGATTTGAGTCTTTGGTGCTAATTGTGTCATGTGAAGGTCGTGTACGCAAGGTGACGAGTACGTGCTCGGGTTTATTTGTGGAAACTTGACCGTTTAGGGCTCTTAGGTTCTTATGTCCATTAAATATGAAGTTGTTTTGTCATGTTAAATTTCCCATTTACTAAATTCACCCTTACGTGTTTTATTTGGAATTAATTATTTCATGTTTTACCCATATTGCCGATTAAACTCTTATGTGTTGTATCTGAAGTTGTTGCCTCTTTTATTGTCATGCTATCTTTTCCGTAATTATTTATCCTTGATTGAAGTTATTATTATCTTTTCCCTAATTGCCTATCATTAGTTGAAGTTATTATTATCTTTTCCATAATCTGATTATCCTTAATTGAATTTGTTGTATCTCTTCCGTAATTTCTCAACCATAAATGAGGTTTTGTTATTCCTTATCATTGTTGACTTATCCTTATTTGGAATCATTGATTCATGTTATCCCTCTTATTGTTGAATTGTACTTTTGTGGGTAATTTTGGAGGCGATTTTTACCATAGGGATTGGGATTCGGAGCTTTTGGAGACCGAGTCCAGAGACGAGGGCATCCCGGAGTAGGATTTTACGCTGTTGAGGTAAGTAACAGTTTTAACTCTGGCTTTGAGGGTATAAATCTGTAGAATTTGATATCGTGTGACTGTTTGAAGGTGATACCCACGCTAGGTGACGGGCATGTGGGTGTATACCTCGAGGGATTGAGACTTGATCTGTCCCGTGAGGCCTCGTGGCTATCATATGTGTTTACGTAGTTACTTGTTGTTGAACTTATCTGCCTTCATGTTAGAGATCATGCTTAGGCTTTATTCATGCTCACACTATTTGTACTCAGTCATAGAAATTATTATACATGTTTACCTCAGTCTCTATTATTTGTTAATATGCTGTGATACTTGATGTGAGTTGCGTTCCCTTATTTGTTGATGATGGTGAGGCTAGTGAGGTACATGATTGAGTGAGGCCGATGGCCTGGTTGTGAGTATATTAATACCATAGAGCGTGAGTTATCCACGTAGCACGTTAGTTGACCGTGCGGGTCCAGGTATTGATACTATAGCGTGTGAGCTATCCACATAGCACGTGAGTTGACCGTGCGGATCCAGGTATTGATACGATGGCACGTGAGTTGTCAGTGCTTAGCGCTTGGGCTTTGGGAGCCCCTCGGGAGTCTGTACACACCCTCAGTGAGCGCAGAGTGTTGAGCGTTAAGTGCTGAGTGCGAGTGCTGAGTGATGGAGTGACATTGCTGTGAGGTTGCATTTACTTTTGTTGTTGCTACATTTACCTGTTAATTTTCCTTGTAGTCTTACTGATTTATGAAATTACTTGTCTACTCCTGTTTGTAGTTAATTATGGAAATAATAATTGGATTATTCTGCTTAGCTCGTCACTACTGCTCTGTTCCTTAGTTATTTCTGTTACTACTAAGTCGGTTGTACTCATACTACACCCTGCACTTTATGTGCAGATCCAGGTGAGTTAGAAGGCGACGATCGTTGAGTTCAGGCCGGCTATCTGTGGAGATTGTAAGTAGCTGCTAGCGTCTGCAGGACCTTGTTACTCCTTTTGTTATTTCTTCTTTTGGACAGTTAGACAGTTTATATATCTTAGTTTATAGTTTTAGAAGCTCATGACTTAGTGACACCCCGATGTTTGGGGCTCGTTTCCGTATTTTTCTATATTATATTTAGAGTTGATTTAGTTTATGAAAAATTTAAATGTTGAAATATTTTATTAAACTCTTATAATTAGTTTAGTAGTAATATTTTGAGAAGTAGGCTTGCCTTGTAACACGATAGGCGCCATCACGACCATGATTTGATTTTGGGTCGTGATAGAACTACTAGAAGCCATGCGGTGTGATAAGGTGGGCTAAAACGGGGGATGCTATTTCGGAAAAAATAATTTTCAAAAACCAAATATAAAGGCTCCCGCGGTAATATAAGGAAAGTTTGTGATTCATTTTATGATTTGAGACTACGAGGCGGTACCTTGGTAGGGCTCTTGTTGTTATTTCTCCATTCTTTTGTACTTGTCTTTGATTTTTGTGTTCTTAGATGTTATTAATTATCTTCCTCCATGTTGCACTATTTGCTTAGTTCTATGTAGTTAATCTTATTGTGCTAGTCGTTGCTTCAACTTCATTGCTGCCTTTATTACACTGTACATTTTGTGGTGATAGTTTCTTATGTGTCATTCATTGTCTCTGCTCTTATTTGTTGACTTGAATTGTGGTAGAACACTTGCACAAGCATACACGTAGTTAATTCACCCATATCGGTTTTAGAAGATGAATCCTGACGTCATTGACCATCATACATACTCTTGTCTACTTGCCTTCTGTGTGAGGATTGTCTATTGGCACGTGAGTCGTCTGTGCGGTTATGAGTTGTAATGTGGGCACAAGATGCCAAGTGATTAGGGTTCATGAATTGGGACCCGTGAGCTGTGATTATGAGGTTCGGTATCTCATGGAAATACTTGAACAAATCTGGTGTGAAAGCGGTTGTTCTTATTGAGTTGTTGTTGGTTTTCCTTTATTTGGTTTAACCGGATTTAGACTGTGATCAGCTTACTCTACAGCATTATTACCTGACTACTTCCTTTTAAATATTGATGTTACTAGTGTATCATTGCAAGTATTGTTTTGTATTCCTTATCTTGCTTAGCTTTATATTAATATTGTTTCTTTGTTAGTTCACCTTCACGCTTGTTCAGGTTGTTTAGTCCGGTAGGTGTCTTGACTGTCCCTCGTCACTACTCCACCAAGGCTAATCTTGATACTTACTAGATACCGTTGTAGTGAACTCATACTACGCTTCTGCATATTTTTGTGTAAATCCAGGTGCCACGGTTATTGTTGATTATTAGCTGGTTGATCGAGCATTGCTGTGGAGTCTCAAATGCATCATAAATCATGATTTTCATTAGATCTAGGGGCTGTAAAGTATCTTTTGTAACATGTGTGCTCTGAGAAGTCTGTTGCACGGTTGCATTTGATTATTCACCATGCCAATACCAAAATTTGTAGTTTTTTGAAAAAGGTTTAAGAATCAAGTTCTCTTCAACTATATCTCTTCTTTGCCACTTGTTAAAATCATATTTTGTACACGAACACTTAATTACTCGCCCATCAATAAATCCGTGCTCAAAAGCAAAATCCAAAAATATTTTTAGCCCATATGCATATTCAGGTGTGTTTCGTAATTTGTCAATCAAAGATTTATCAATTGACCTGGAAAGGAAGTAATAAGATAACATCAATCAAAATAAAAAAAAATATTAGTCACCTGATCCCACTTATTCAAGAAAAACAAAGTTAACGACGCATCATTAGCTTTTTGATCTATCCCATTATATGTTACTCTAGTAAATTCGTCATTCATGATCATCAGTTCTACCATCTAAAAGTTGCCGATATTTTTAACTTAGTTCTTCTATGTGAAAATTTATATAAACTTAGCTATTTATATGTCTGAATAAAATGATTATACAATAAAGAGGTGTATTAGTAAAGAGCTAGTTCTTCTCTTTATATTTAGGGGTATAAAAATAGTACGGAATAAGGTGTATTAGTAATGCATGATTAGTAATGCATGTGTTAGTAATGCAAGCATTAGTTATGCAGATATTATTTCTTATCTGCTGTTTGGTGTGATGTATTAAAATTATAATGCATTGCATAATTTTTAAGAAAAATAGTTGTTTACAAAAATGCCCTCCATATTCTCAAGCTTTAAGGGATATTAAGGATAATTTTGTCTTTAACCATATTAATACATGCATTAATAGCCTTGGTATTACTAATGTCATGGTTTTCTATGCATTACTTATACATAGGATAATACCAAGTATGATAGTTATACACAGGTTGAAAAAATATACCAAAAAAAGTATTAGTAATACATATAAGTTATAACTAATGCTTGCATTATTTTTTCTAATACTTCCTACCAACCAAACGACCCTAAAGGCAACTCAATGCTAAGAAAGGATTAGCTATACCCGTCAAATTGCTTAATGTCGACGTCAACCCCAATAATTTTAGCACCTGTTTTTGAGCTCTCAGCTACCTATCAAGCAACGATGCACTTAGTTAATATGAAGGATCAAAACTAGCAGACCACAAAGAAAATTAGAAATTGAATTGTAAAAATAAAACAGAGAAAAAAGAGAAACAAAATGGAAAACTAATAAACAAATGGCTAATATAGCTATATGATAAGAACCTCCATAAAAAATTTAACACTTGTTTCTTATATTTGTTTTCATCGTCTCTGTATTTTTACTTCTATTCTCTTGTTCAAAACTAAGTAAACAAAATGATACCATCCATAATCAAGAAATAATTACCGTTAAACCAACAGAACCTTTAAATTATATCATTCTTATCATTATTTATGTTACAGAGAAGCCACTACCTAGCCAATAAATGAGTACTTGATTCATACTAATTTTGAACAAAATGAGTACATCAAGTTTTATATCAAGTTGTGAAACTAAAGATCTTAGACTGACTAAATGTTTCATTACATCAAACTTATAATCCAATATGTGATCGGGTTTCTTACCTCGAACTTACAATCCAATACAGGCTGAAGAAGTATTGGGGAGAGGTAATTAGGAAAGATATGGCACTGCTCCAGATTACTGAGGACATGACCATAGATAGGAAGGTGTGGAGGTTCAGAATTAGGGTAGAGGGTTAGGTAGTCGAGCTTTGTCTTTGTTTTATTACAATAGCTTCGATACTCCACTTAGTGTCTTTATGTATTTTCGCCTTTCTTGACTTCTGTTATTACTTGTGGTTGCCTTCGCTTCCATTTTAATTTTACTAACTAGTGATAGCTGTGTGTTTTTGCTTGATTTTTTGATTGATTTGCATGTCATTAGCCCTTCCCTTTATCTTCCCTAAGCCAAGGATCTACCGAAAATAGCCTCTCTGTCTTTTAAAGGTAGGGATAAGGTCTGCATACACACTACCCACCCCATACCCCACTTATGGGAATATACTGGGTTTATTGTTATTGTTGTTGTTGTTGTTGTATAGAGCTCATGCACTCGGTGACACCAGATTTTGGGGTGGATTCAGTTGTATTGACTTTATGACTTCATTTACTTATGTTATTCCTCTATTTGAAACTATTTCTTATCATTGTTGAAATTTATTTCCGCATATTTGTTGTTGGCTTGCCTAACAAGCGGGGTTAGGTTCCATCACAACTCTGGTGGAATTTTGGGTCATAACACATTGACACATGAATATTAATTAAAACATTATTACCAGAAAGAGGCGTTTGTAATAGAAATAATTGCGTGAAAATACAGCGTAGATACTATCTTTATTAAAATGAGCACATACTTATAATTTCTACCCGGTTTAGCCTATTTTGGATATACTTTAAAAAAAATACCATTTAGACATATCATATAAAAGGAGGGAACCCTATATTTTTCTCCCACAGCAACTCCTCAACCCACTTCCTTCACTCTCTTCTTCCTTTATTTCTCTTTCTCCTACACCCATTATTCCTCTCGTCTTTTTCATTACTGTCAATCTACTTTTTTTACCCCCTTACCCACCTTACCTCCAAATTTTCTTGTCTTTTTTTCCTTTCTCATTGCTTTCTTTGACTCAAACAAACCATAAATAGAAGAGAGGGACAAGCTGAAATTTCTAGAAAGAAAAAGTGAGAGCTTTTACATATAAGAATCCTCATTTCTTCCATGGATATATCATTTTATTTTGTTCCTAATTACT
This sequence comes from Nicotiana tabacum, assembly GCF_000715075.1. Lineage (NCBI taxonomy): Eukaryota > Viridiplantae > Streptophyta > Magnoliopsida > Solanales > Solanaceae > Nicotiana > Nicotiana tabacum. The sequence continues at coordinate 42,221,705 of NC_134096.1, read as the reverse complement.
CTCTTCATATCCCGTATTTAATTTTTCTACTCCAAAAGAAAAAAATTAAAAAATTTCAACCCTTAGGCTATGTGGAGAGGTAGAACACTTGTTCGCAATTGCGATGTCTATAATTTTGAAGCATTGATTGCAAATGCGACTAGTGCGGAAGATATGCAAGAGTTGCAAATGCGACATAACCTTCATATTTGCGAAGGACACCCCCTCGCAAATGCGAGCCTAACTTGGCAAATGCAAAGTTGCTCTACCAAGCACAGTATCGCAAATGCGACACGAGGACCGCAAAAGCGATCCTAGACCAGATCACAAAAGTGAACGATTGCTCGCAAATGCAAAACCCTGCCCCCAGTTCCCACTTTGCATTTGCGAGCTTGACAACGCAAATGCGAGGCTCGCAATTGCAATCAGGTTTTCGCAAAGGGGAGACCTGCAACTTGACACCAGTAACAACTAATACTTTAGTCCGCTATGTATCTGAAACTCACCCGAGCCCCTCAGGATCAAACCCAAACATGCACACAAGTGTAATAATATCATACAAATATGCTCGCTACCTCAAATCGTCAAAATAACATCTAATAAAAAGCATCAAAACTCGAGATTTCAACTTAAAAACTCATTTTCACAATCTTTCACATAACGCACCAAAACGCGCATGGGTCACCCCGGAACCCCAATTAAACTTGCGTACAAGTCCAAAAACATCATACGAACCTATGAAATCATCGATCCGAGGTCGTTTGCCAAAAATATTGACCATAGTAAACTCAAACCTCATTTTAAGTCAAAAATCTCTTTTTCTTCAAAATTTTACGTAAAAGCTTTTTGAAAAATGATACAGACCACGCACACAAACCAATAAACATCTAATGATGCTATGAGAGGTCTCAAGACACAAAAATTAAGGTTGTACTCAAAATGACCTATCAGATTGTCACATTCTCTACCTCTAAAAGAAACGTTCGTCCTCGAACGAGCATAGAAAAGTACCTGGACTAGTAAAATGGTGGGGGTATCTACTTCGCATATCGGAGTCGGACTCCCACGTAGCCTCCTCAATCGGCTGACTGCTCCATTTCACTTTCACAGAAAGAAAACTCTTGGATCTCAACTTTCGAACCTGCCTGTTTAGAATAGCCACCAGCTCTTCCTCATAGGTCAAATTCTCATTAAGTTGTACCGTGCTAAAGTCTAAAACATGTGACATGTCCTTATGGTACTTTCGAAGCATGAAAACGTGAAATACCGGATGCACCCCTGCTAGTCTAGGAGGCAATGCAAGCTTATAAGCAACCTCTCTAACTCTCTACAATATCTCAAACGGTCTAATAAAGCTCTAGCTCCACTTTCCCTTCTTCCCAAACTGCATTACGCCCTTCGTAGGCGATACTCGGAGGTGAACATTCTCACCCACATGTAAGCCACATCTCTAACCTTCTGGTCCGCATAACTCTTTTGCCTGGACTGCGCTGTACCAAATCGCTCCTAAATCACCTTAACCTTTTCCAAGTCATCACGAACCAAATCAGTGCTCAACAATCTAGCCTCATTATCTCAAACCAACCAATCGGTGAACGGAAATGCCTCACATAAAAGGTCTCGTACGGAGCCATCTAGATGCTCGACCGATAACTATTGTTGTAGGCGAACGCCTCTATAGGTAAAAACTGGTCGCACCACTTCCTGAAATCCATGGAGCATGCCCGCAATATGTCCTCTAATATCTGAATAGTGCGCTCGGACTGTCCATCCATCGGAGGATGAAATATGGCACTCAGCTCGACCCGCGTGCCCAACTCACGTTGCACAAATCTCTAAAAATGTGATATGAAGTGCGTACCCCAGTAAGAAATAATGGAAATAGGCACATTGTGCAGGCAGATAATCTCCCGGATGTAAATGTGAGCCAACCGCTCTGAAGAATAGGATGAAGTGTGCGGACTTAGTCAACCGGTCCACAATAACTCAGACTGCGTCATATTTGCTCAAGGTCTGTTGTAAGCCTACCACAAAATCTATAGTGATGCGATCCCACTTCTACTACGATATCTCCAATCTCTGAGTCAACCCATTATGTTTTTGATGCTCGTACTTCACCTGTTGAAAATTCAAACACCGAGAGATAGAATCAACAATACCTTTATTCATTCTCCGCCACCAATAATGTTGTTTCAAGTCACGATACATCTTTGTGACACCTGGGTGGATGGAATAGCACGAATTGTGAGCCTCCTCAAGGATCAAATCTCTCAACTCATCAACATTTAGAACACAAATCTAGCCTTGAAGCCTCATAACACCATCATCTCCAATCACAACCTCCTTGGCACTACCTTGCTGCACCGTGTCTTTCAATACCAACAAGTGAGGATCATAAAATTGGCAAGCCTTGATACGCTCCAACAATGACGACTATTCCACAACACAAGCAAGAACACGACTAGGCTCCGAAACATCCAACCCCATGTACCGATTGGCCAAAGCCTGAACATCCATGGCTAGTGATCTCTCAATTGCCGGTAAATATGCCAAACATCCCATGCTCTCAACCTTCCTACTCAATGCATGGGCCACTACATTGCCCTTCCCTGGATGATATAGTTTGGTGATATCATAATCTTTCAACAACTCTAACAATATCCACTGCTGCAAATTAAGGTCCATATGCTTGAACAGGTGCTGGAGACTTTGATGGCCGGTATAGACCTCGCATGGAATGTCGTAAAGATAGTGCCTCCCAATCTTCAATGTATGAACAATGGCTTCCAACTCTAAATCATGCACATGGTAATTCTTCTCATGAACCTTCAACTGGATAGACACGTAGGCAATCACCATACCGTCCTGCATCAACACTGTGCCAAGCCCAATACGCGATGCATCATAATACATGGTGTAAGATCCCAAACCTATAGGCAACACTAACACTGGGACTGTAGTCAATGCAGTCTTGATCTTCTAAAGGCTCACCTTACACTCATCGAACCATTTTAAAAGAGCACCTTTCTGGGTCAATCTGGTCAATGGGGCTAAGATAGATGAAAACCCCTCCACGAACCGACGATAATAACCCGCCAAAACCAAGAAGCTCCGAATCTCTGTAGCTGAAGTAGGTCTAGGCCACTTTTAAACTACCTCAATATTCTTTGGATCAAATTTAATGCCCTTGGAAGATACAACATGTCCCAAAAAGGCATCTGAGTCTAACCAGAACTCACACTTTAAAAACTTGACATATAATTGACAATCCTTCAAAGTCTGAAGTACGATCCAGCGACGCTGCTCATGCTCCTCTCGACTGTGGGAGTAAACCAAATTATCATCAATGAAGATGATCATGAAGGAATCCAGATACGGCTTGAACACCCACTGCATCAAATCCATAAGGGCCATCGAGGCTTTAGTCAAGCTCAATAACATCATCAAGAACTCATAATGACAATACCAAGTCCGAAAAAATGTCTTAGGGACAACCGAATCTTCACTTGATGGTAGCCCGACCTCAAATCAATCTTCGAAAATACATTGGCACCCAAAACCTGGTCATATAAGTCATCAATCCTTGGCAATGAATACTTGTTCTTGATACTGCCTTTGTTTAACTATCAATAGTCTATGCACATCCTCATCGATCTGTCCTTCTTCTTTACAAATAATATCGGTGCACCCCAAGGTGAGACACTAGGTCTAATGAATCCATTATCAAGCAAATCCTGTAATTTTCCTTCAATTCCTTCAACTCAACTGAGCCATACGGTATGGTGGAATAGAAATTGGCTGAGTCCTCAAAACTAAGTCAATGAAAAAGTCGATATCATTGTCGGGTTGCATACCCGAAAAATATGTAGGAAACACCTCTGGGAACTCTCTCATCACCTGATTTGAATCCATGGAAGGCACCTTGACACTAGAATCATGGATATAAGACAAATACACTAAAAACCCCTTCTCGGCCATCCGACGAGTCTTCACATATGAAATGACCCTACTAGTGGAGTGACCAATTGTCCCTCTCCACTTGAGGCCAGGCAACCCCAGCATGGCTAACGTCACAGTCTTGGCGTGATAATCCAGGATAGCGTGATATGTGGTGACAACCAATCCATACCCAAAATCATATCAAAATTCACCACATCAAGTAATAGAAGGTTAGTCCTAGTCTCATAGCTCTCGATAGTGACCAAACAAGAATGGTAGACCCGGTCTACCACAATAGATTCCCAACGGGCATAGACACATAAACAGGAGCACTCAAGTAATCATAGAACATATCCAAATATAAAGCAAAATAGTATGACACATACGAATAAGTGGAAACTGGATCAATCAAAACCGATGCATCTCTATAGCAAACAAGAATAATATATGTGGATCATCAAATTAGCATCTAATAATAAGAATTAATCATTAAAACTCAAGATTTCAACTTAATAACTTATTTTTCACAATCTTTCACATAATGTGCCGAAACGCGCTTGGGTTACCCAGGACCTCAACCAAACATTCATACAAGTCCAAAAATATCATACGAACCTATCAGAATCATCAAAGTATCGATTTAAGGTCATTTACCAAAAATGTTGATCGTGGTAAACTGAAACCTCATTTTAAGTCAAAAATTACTTTTTTCTTTAAAAATTTTATGTAAATGCTTTGTGGAAAATGACATGGACCACGTACGCAAACCAAATGGTAAACTCAAACCGAACTTCGCATGCGGCTCAGAATGTTCTCAGATGTCTACTAAATGATCCTGCTAAGGTATATTTCTTAATAGTTCCGCGAATGTTTTCTTAAAATTATTCAGATTCAGATTGAGCGGATTGTTATTGATGTAGAAAACCTGCTACTGCATTATTTGTTACATTAGGTGATAAGCCTATTTGTTGGAATTCAAAGAAGCAACCTACTGTATCATTGTCCTCTATCGAAGCTATGAATGGAGATCTAAGGAAGACTGTTGCAGAACTCACTTGGCTTGTGAGGTTATTGGGTGATGTTGGTGTTTTAGTTTTCACTCGTGTGCCTATATATTGTGCAAACCAAGTTGCATTGCTAAAAACCATGTACAACATAAAAGAACCAAGCATAAAGAGGTTGACTGCCATTTTGTGAGAAAAACACTTGAAGATTGACTGATTTCTCTCTACTATGTCCCCACATCTTCTTGGTGTAATGATCTGACCGGCCGTTTTGAACTCTATTACTTCGGTCTGGCAGATTGAGACCTTGATTAGCTTCACATTATATATATTATGACTCGCGTATGTACTTGTTTTTTATTTTTGAGAGGTTTGGAGTTGATTTGCGTGAGTAATTCTTAATTCAAAAGCTTTGAATTGGAAGAGTTGACCAAGGTTTGATTTTTGAGTAAACGGCCTCGAAATCGGGCTTTTAAAGTTAATATATTTTTGTAAGGTGTACTTGAGTGTATGTTCGGGTTGAGTATCGGGAGGTCCAGAAGCGATTCGGCGCTTATTGTCGGAATTTTGCATTTTGAAGGTTTTTGAATTTGCTAAGTTTGACTTGGAGTGGACTTTGTCATTATTGGACTTTGATGGTGTTCCGGGACCTTGGATATGTTCATTTAGTAGATCGGTACTTGTGTGTGAAGTTTGGTCATAATCCGGAATATCTAAATGTGATTCAGACGCGTTCGGTGAAGTTCGAAGGTTTGAAAGTTAAGAGAAGGGTTTTATCGTCGACTCTTAATATTGATGTTATTCGTGGTATTTCAAGCACTCAAATAATATTGGATAAGGTATTGGGACTGATTTGTATAACTGGATGGGGTCGTGGGGGCCTCGGGTGTGTTTCAGGGTGGTTTTCGATCATGTCGGAGTATTTTGTTGTTGCCGATTACTGGTTCTGGTTTTATTCTTCATGAACGTGGTGGGAAGCATGCATTCGCAATGAAAATTTGGGCTGCTGGAGTTTTCTCTAAGCGAACATGGCAGGAGAGTCTTGAACGTAGAGAAGGAAATGGAGGCGTCTAATGACCCGGTCGATTGTTATAAATATTTTAACCCTGTTTCCCCTATTTGATGCTTTACATATGTGTACTTATGGTTACATGACTTTCGGGGGTGTTTCGGATTGAATTTGGATGCTTAGTCTCAAGGTTGGATGCTTAAGTTGTAAGAGTTGACCGGAGTTTGACTTTTATGTAGATGACTCCATAATAGTATTTTGATGGTTCCAGTAGCTGTATATGGTGATTTTGGACTTAGGCGTATGTCCAGATTTGGATTTGGAGGTTCCTAGGTTATTTTTGGCTCAAACTGGCAAAAGTTGGAATATTAAAGGTTTGGAAGGTCTATTGGTTTGACCAAGAGTTGACTTTGTTGATATCGGGTTCAAATTTTGGTTCCGGAAGTTGGAATAGGTCCGTTGTGATATTTGGGAATTGTATACAAAATTTGAGGTCATTCTGACTTGATTTGTTGTGGTTCGGTACGAGTTTTGGAAGTTGAAAGCTCATTAGTTTTCTTAGGCTTGAATTGAGGTGTGATTCGTAGTTTTGATGTTGTTTTGTGTGATTTTAGGCCTCAAGTAGGTCTATTTTAGGATTGATTGTGTGTGTTTGGATGGGGTCCCGGGGGCCTCAATTAAGTCTAGGATTGATTTCATGTCATTTTCGGATTATGTTGCATTGCTGAAGAGGTGGCCGCAGATGCAACCATTGTTGCGTAGGTGTGGGATTTGGTGAGCTATATAAGCGGGAGGACTGGGTCTTAGTGAGGATCGCAGATGCGGTCCTTTTACTGCAGAAGAGGCACCACAGAAGCAGTTAAGTGTCCACAAATGCGGATTAACTGGGCAGGATATTAATTCGAGGGGTTTTGGTTATTTCTCATTTTTAGAGTTGTGGAGCTTAGTTGTAGGCGATTTTGGAGGGCTTTTCATCACAATTGAAGGGGTAAGTGACCCTTACTTGATTTTGGTGTTAGATATTGATTACCCATAGATTATTACACCTAATTTGTATGAATTAAAGGTGGGATTTAGGAGTTTTTGGACTATGATTTTAGAGAGTGAGAGTTTGATGATCTGAGGGTCGATTTGAAGTTAGAATTGGATGAAACACATATATTTTGACTTGTATAAGAATGGGTGTTCGGAATTTGTGAGTTCTGTCGGGTTTTGGGGTGCGGGCCCGGGATTGACTTTTTGGGTTGTCATTGCATTATTGAGCCAAGATCTTAGCTTTATTTTTAGGGCTTGTTTCATATGGCTTCTATTGAGATTATTAAGTTATGTTTGCTAGATTCAAGCCGTACAGAGGTTGATTCATGCGGGAAGGACTTCTTAGAGTACTGATTTGGCTTGCTTGAGGTAAGTATCTAACCTAAACTTGGCTGAGGCACTAGTTACCCGAGTTATTTGTGATAGCTACGTGCTATAGGTGGCGCACATGTGTGTGGTTGAGCTCATATTTTCCATGCTCGGGATAATGCTTAGGCTATAATATGCCTTGAATTGATTGCTAAGCTTCATGCTGTGATGTTTCTCCTATTTGTACCCCCTCTTGTGAGCTATTTGAGCCATGTCTAAGATTACATAGAGGTAAATCTCCTGAATGAACCCGTTATTTGCTACTTTCATGATGTATTTTCCTGATTGAGTTGTGATAGTACACTTTGCACATGCATACACCTTAGCATGTCACTTATACTAGTCTAGGAGTATGAAATTTGATGTCTATCGATTATGTACATGTACTCTTGTCTGCTTTCTGTGTGATATGGATTGGACTGATAGCATGTGGCAATGCCGGGCGGATTGTGATATTGAGCGTGTGACCATGCCAGGCGAATTGTGATATTGAGCCTATGACCACGCCAGGCGAATTGTGATATTGAGCATGTGAGCACGCCAGGCGAATTGTGATACTGAGCTTGTGACAGCGCCGTTTAGCACATGCGTTGCCCGTATAACACGTGAGTTATCCGTGCATATCCGAGATATTGTTATTATTGGCACGTGAGTTATCTATGCGGTTGATATATTATTGGCATGTAAGTTGTCCGTGCAGCACATGAGTTGTCTGAGCAGCATGTGGATATGGATCCATCCCTCTAGGGTCACCATCTTATGTTTCTTCTTGATGGTGTACACGCGGTTTGAGGAAATTTGATAAGTGGTTTGGTTTAATTATTGAGATTTGGAGGAAAAGTTGGCCAGTGTTTGATTTGCTTATTGTATTTCATCTTTACTTACAATTTCCTTGGTTGTTACCTGATTTGTTTGCATATTTTCTAGATAAGCTGGATTGTTGACTGAGCAGAGTATGGTAAGTTATTGTTTTCACCAAGGTGGTTCATTTTGTGATTCATGACTTGATCATATTATTATTTTGAACTTGTTGGATTTATAAACTGTACAGGTGATTAGCGAGTAACATTTATAATTCTTGCTTCTATTTTCTCGCCGAGGTTAGTTGTGATACATGATGAGTACAAGGGGTCAGTTATACTCATACTATACTCTACGCTTAATTGTGCAGATCCAGGTGTCGGACCGAGCCATCAGTAGCTGAGACTTGTTGCTAAGATATGTTGGAGAGATGAGGTAGAGCTGCATCTTGACCACATACTTGTCATCTCTTTTCATTTTGTACTATTGTCAGATAGTATTGTCATTTGGTATTTCAGACGTGTATTTTTGCTTTAGAGCTCATGACTCTATATTTACTAGTTGTGGGGGGATTTATTATGTATCGACACTGTTGTTTATGTTAATTGTCCTTAGACTTGTACTATTTCTATTATTCTAGTATTCATATTTTGCTTTGTTATGTTTGGCTTGCCTATCATGTGAGTTAGGCGCCATTACGACCGGTTTATGGTTTTGGGTCATGACAAGTTGGTATCAGAGCCCTAGAATCATAGGTTCTACGGGTCATGAGCAAGTTCAGTAGAGTCTTGCGGATCAGTACGGAAATGCCTGTACTTATCTTCGAGATGCTACCAAACTGTTAGAAAAACTTCACTTTCGTTCATTCTTGTCGTGCGAATTTTATTAATTCTGAAGTTTGAACCTTTACTCTTCTATCCTCTCACAAATGGTGAGAACTCGATTAGCCGGATCAAGCGGGCAGGCACCAGTACCACCAGTTAGGGTCGCGAGAGGCTAGGGCCAAGGTAGAGGCAGCGGTGGGGCCCGTACTATACCTAGAGAAGCACCTGTGGGCCACCAGTTGCCCCGATGGAGGAGTAGGTTCCGTATACTATTGAGCCAGTAAGACTAACTCAGATACCGACATTACCTATTGTTATACCTTGTCTTCAAGAGGCTTTGGCTCAAATCTTGAGTGTGTGCAGGAGTTTGGCTCAAGTGGGTATCGTATCAATTGCACCAGCTACTCACATGCGGGGGGGGATTCCAAACTCCCTCCACCTGTACACCGGAGCAACTAGCTCAAGGTTATCAGCCATTGGGGGTGTTACCAGTTTAGCCAGTTATTACTGCTCAGGCCAAGGTAGGTTCGTCTATATCTGATGAGGAGCAGAAGAGGTTGGAGCGATTCACGAGGCTTGACCCTCCCGAGTTTAGTGGAGGAGAGTCAGAGGATGCTCGGAGTTTTCTAGATCGGTGTTATCTAATTCTTCACACAGTGGGTATTGTGGACACCAGTGAAGTTGCCTTTACTACTTTTTAGCTGACAAGGGCAGCCTACAGATGGTGGCAGACTTATGAGTCAGGCAAGCTAGTTGGAGGAGCACCACTTACAAGGCATTAGTTCTCAGTTCTCAGTTCTCTTCTTAGAGAATTTTTCCCACAGACTCGCAAATAGGAGTTGTGTAGGGAGTTTAAGAAGCTACACCAGGAGGGTATGACTTTGACCCGGTACGAGATGAGGCTCATAGATTTAGCATGGCATACAGTATGGTTGGTTTCCATTGTGAAAGAGAAGATTAGGAGGTTCATTGATGGCCTCAACTATTGTCTATGTTACTGTTTGGCTCGAGAGGACTAGACGGATGCTAGGTTTTACCATGTGGTTGAGATTGCTAGGCGCTTGGAGCATGTTCGCAGGCTTGAGCGAGAGGAGCAGGAGAGAAAAAAGCCTCGTGGTTCAGGTGGTTTTGGTAGTACCTCATCTGGAGGCCAGTCAAATCACAGTCGGGGTCATTCTTTTAGATCCGCACATCCAGCTTGCCAAGTTCCTTGTGGTTTATCAGTTAGCCATAGTTCATACAATGCTCACCCAGTCTAGTCATCATTTAGTGCATTGCCGGCAAAGAGTTCTTACCATACTCCATCTGCACAGGGTTCCACGGGTAGCTATTCGGGTTATCAGGGATAGCAGCTTCATCAGAGGAATGGTTGTTTTGAGTGTGGAGGCTTGAGTCAAATCAAGAGGGATTGACCCAGACTTTTTAGCAGGGTCCCACAACAGAGCTTGCAGCCTATGATTTCAGCACCAGTAGCTACACTACCCGTACAACCAGCTAGGGGTAGAGCTCAATCAGTTTGAGGTAGCCCTAGAGAGGGAGGTCGACCAGGCGATGGTTAGGCCCGTTGCTATGCATTTCTTGCCAGGCCAAAGGTAGTTGCTTCTGACACCATGATCACAGGTATTGTTTCAGTATGACATAGGGATGCTTTAGTGTTATTTGACCCTGGTTCCATTTACTCTTATGTGTCATCATATTTTACTCGTTATTTGGATATGCCTCGTGATTCTTTAGATATTCGTGTTCATGTATCTATAGTGGTGGGTGATTCTATTATGGTGGATTGCGTATATCGGTAGTTTTTGTTCACTATTTGGGGTTATAAGATCAAAGTTGATCTTTTACTACTTAGTATGGTTGATTTTGAGGTGATTTTAGGTATGGATTGTCTATCCTCGTACCATGATATTCTTGACTGCCACACTAAAATCGTGACTTTAGCGATGCCAGGGTTGCCTAAGTTGGAGTGGAGAGGTTCTCTTGGTCACACTCCCAGTAGAATGATTTTGTATTCAAAAACTCAACGGATGGTTGAGAAGGGGAGTTTGGCATATTTGGCCTTCGTGAGAGATGTTAGTGCTAATACTCCTACTGTTGAGTTAGTTCCAATAGTGAGGGAGTTTCTAGATGTGTTTCCTAAAGGCCTACCGGGCAGGCCACCCGACAGGGATATTGACTTTGGTATTAATTTGGTGTTAGGCACTCAACCCATCTCTATTTCACGGTATCGTATGGCACCAATATAGTTGAAAGAGCAGTTATAGGAGCGCTTGATAAGGGTTTCATCAAGCCTAGTGTGTATCACCTTGGGGTGCACCAGTGCTATTTGTGAAGAAGAAATATGGTTCTCTGATGATATGTATTGACTGCAGGCAGTTGAACAAGGTTACTATCAAGAACAACTACCCAATACCATGTATTGATGATTTGTTTTATCAAATTTAGAGTGCTAGGGTATTTTCAAAGATTGATTTGAGATTGGGGTACCATCTGTTGAACATTCGGGCTTCAGATATTTTGACGACGACTTTCAGGACCTGCTATGGTCACTATGCGTTTCTGGTGATGTATTTTGTTCTGACCAATGCCCCAGCGCTTTTATGCCCTTGATGAATAGTGTATTTCAACCCTATCTTGATTCTTTCATCAAAGTTTTCATTGATGATATATTGGTATATTCTCGCAGTCGGGAGGATCATGAGCAACACTTGAGGATCGTGCTCCAGACTTTAAGGGAGAAGAAGCTATATGCTAAATTCTCCAAGTGCGAGTTTTGGTTACTTGGTGGCATTCCTGGGCCACGTGGTATACAGTGAGGGTATTAACGTAGATTCGAAGAAACTTGAGGCAATTCAGAGTTGGCCCAGACCGTCTACTTCTATCGTATACTGCTACTGGATGTTGGTAGCAGTAAGATTCGAACAAGATTGAGGCAATTCAGAGTTGGCCCAGACCGTCTACTGCTATCGAGATCCAGAGTTTCCTTGGGTTGGCTAGACACTATTGCCTTTTTATGGTGGGGTTTTTATCTATAGCAGCCTCATTGACTAGATTGACGCAGAAGGGTGCCCCATTCAGGTTGTCTGATGAGTGTGAGGAGAGCTTTTAGAAGCTCAAGACTTCCTTGACTACAGCTCCAATTTTGGTTTTACCTTCAGGATCGGGTTCTTATACAGTCTATTATGACACTTCACAGATTGGCATTGGATGTATGTTGATCCAGTATGGTATAGTTATTTCTTATGATTCACATTAGTTGAAGCCCCATGAGAAGAATTACCCTGTACACGATTTGGATTTAGCAACCATTGTTCATGCGCTCAAGATTTGGAGGCACTATCTTGATGGTGTGTCTTGTTACGTGTTAACAGATCACAGGAGTCTCTAGAACTTATTCAAGCAAAATGATCTGAACTTGAGATAACGGAGGTGGTTAGAGCTACTAAAGGACTATGATATCACCATTCTTTGTCACTCGGGAAAGGCCAATGTGGTGGCTAATGCCTTAAGTAAGAAGTCCGAGAGCATGGGAAGTCTTTCTTGTATTCCAGTTAAAAAGAGACTATTAGCATTAGATGTTCAGGCTTTAGCCAATCGGTTCATAAGTTTGGATATTTTGGATCCAAGTAGGGTTCTTGCGTGTGTTATATCACGATCGTCCTTGTTTGAGCGCAATAAGGCGCATCAGTATGATGATCCCCACTAGCTTGTCCTGAGGGACACAGTGCAGCACGGTGATGCCAAGGAGGTTACTTTTGGTGATGATGGAGTATTGAGGCTACAAGGTCATATTTGTGTTCCAGATATGGATGGGTCACGAGAGTTGATTCTTGAAGAGGCCCATATTTTGTGATTTTCTATTCATCTGGTGTCCGCGAAGATGTACTATGATTTGAGAAAGCACTATTGGGTGGCGGAGGATGAAAATGGATATTGTTGAGTATGTTCCTCAGTGTTTGAACTGCCAATAGATGAATTGCGAGCAACTGAGACCAGATGGTCTGCTTTATAGGCTTGATATTATGGAATGGAAGTGGGAGCGTATCACTATGGATTTTATTGTTGGGCTTCTACGGACCTTGAGAAGATTCGTTGCAGTGTAGGTTAATGTGGACAGATCGACCAAGTCTACACACTTCATTCTACTCATGACTACCTACTCTTCAATGTAGCTGGCTTGGATTTATATTCAGAAGATTGTTCGCCTTCATGGTGTGTCTGTGTCTATTATCTTAGATCAAGGCACATAGTTTACATTGCATTTTTGGAGAGCATTGCAACGTGAGTTAGGCACAAAGACCGAGCACACTATTTATATTTTCGAGGACATGTTACGAGCTTGTGTTATCCATTTCAAAGGATCATGGGATCAGTTTGTATCGCTAGCAGAGTTCTCCTACAACAACAACTGTCAGTCGAGTATCGAGATGGCTCCTTATGAGGCTTATATGAGAGGCGATGTCATTCTCCGATTGGGTGGTTTGAGGCTAGGTTGTTGGGTGCTGATTTAGTATGTGATTCATTGGAGAAGATGAAGTTGATTCAGGAGTGACTTCGTACAACACAGTCCAGGCAGAAGAGTTATGGTGTCAGAAAGGCTCGTGATGTTGCATATATGGTGGGTGAGAAGATTTTTCTCCAAGTCTCACCCATGAAGGGTGTGATGAGGTTCAGGAAGAGGGGAAAGTTGAGCCCTAGGTATATTGGTCCTTTTGAGGTGCTTGAGAGAGTGGGAGAGGTAGCCTATAGACTTGCCTTGCCACCTAGTCTATCAAGAGTTCACCTAGTGTTTCATGTTCCTATACTCCAAAAGTATTATGGGGATCCATCATATGTTTTAGACTTCAGCACGAGGCATTTGGATGAGGATTTGACTTATGATGTGGAGCCAGTGGACATTTTAGATTCACAGGTTCAAAAATTAAGGTCAAAGAATATAGCATCGGTGAAGGTTCAGTGGAGAGGTCAGCTAGTCGAGGAGGCAACTTGGGAGACTGAGCAGGAGAAGCGGAGCATATACACTCACATTTTTAAGACTGTAGGTATGATTCTAGACTCGTTTGAGAATGAACATTTTTTAAGAAGGGGATAATGTAATGACCCGGCCGGTAATTTTGAGTATTTTAGCCTCATTTTCCTTATTTGATGCATTATATATGTGTACTGATGGTTACGTGACTTGCGGAGATGGTTGGTTTGGTTTTGGGGAAGTTTTGGACTGAATTAGGACACTTAGTCCCAAGGTTGGATGCTTAAGTTGTAAGAGTTGACCGGAGTTTGGCCAAAGTTGGAAGATTGAAGTTAGGAAGATAGATAGGTTTAACTGAGAGTTGACTTTGTTGATATCGGGTTCGGAGTTTGGCTCTAGGAGTCTGAATAGGACCTTTGTGACATTTGGGACTTGTATGCAAATTTTGAGGTCATTCCGGGTTGATCTGTTATGGTTCGGCACGAGATTTGGAAGTTGAAAGTTCATTTGTTTCCTCTTTATGCTTGAATTGAGATGTGATTCGTAGTTTTGAAGTTGCTTTGTGTTATTTGAGCCCTCGATTAGGTCCATGTTATGTCCCGATGACCCTGGGTGTGTTTCAGACTGATTTCGGGTTACTTTTGGACTATGTTGCATTGTTGAATATTTTTGGGCTTCTTGTGTCTTCGCGTCTAGGGGGGAGGGGGATGCGGCCATTGTTGCGGAGGTGCGGGATTTGGGATGGAGTTGCAGATATCGCAAGTGTGGCAGCTAGGACGCAGAAGCGAAGCCGTAGGTGCGACTAGGAGTATGCAGAAGCGGAATTGCAAGTGCGCTTGATGAGCCGCAGAAGCGGGAAGACGGCGGCTTAGTGAGGATCGCAGATGCGGTCCTTTTACTTTATAAGCAACACCACATAAGAGGTTAAGTGTCCGCAAATGCGGATTAACTGGGCAGGATATTAATTCGAAGAGTTTTGGTTATTTCTCATTTTTGGAGTTGTGGAGCTTGGTTGGAGGCAATCTTTAGAGGGCTTTTCATCACAATTGAATGGGTAAGTGATCCTTACTTGATTTTTGTGTTAGATATTTGATTACCCATAGATTATTACACCTAATATGTATGAATTAAAGGTGGGATTTGGGGGTTTTGGACTATAAATTTTTAGAGTGAGATTTGATGATTTTGAGGGTCGATTTGAGGTTGGAATTGGATGACACACATAAATTTAGACTCATATTAGAATGAGTATTCAAAATTTGTGAGTTTTGTCGGGTTTCAGGGTGCGGGTCTGGGGTTGACCTTTTGGGTTGACTTTGCATTATTGAGGGAAGATCTTGGCTTTATTGTTTGGGCTTGTTTCCTATGGCTTCTATTAATATTATTAGTTATTTTTTATAGTTTCGAGTAGTTCGGAGGTTGATTCGCGTGGGAAGGGCTTCTTAGAGCACTTCTTTGGCTTGCTTGAGGTAAGTATCTTACTTGCACTTGGTTCAGGCACTAGTTGCCTGAGTTTATCATGATAGCTACGTGCTATATGTGGCACACATGTGTGGGGTTGAGCCCATGTGGTGCACCAAAGTATTATTCATACTGGGGGTAATGCTTAGGCCATGATATACCTTGAATTGAAATCTAAGCTTCATGTTGTGATGTTTCTCCTATTTGGACCCCATTTTGCGAGCTATTTGAGCCATGTATGAGATTACATAGAGTTAAATCTCCTTATTAAACCTGATAATTGCTACTTTCATGATGTATTTGCCTGATTGAGCTGTGATAGCACACTTTGCACATACATGCACCTTAGCATGTCACTTATACCAATCTAGGAGTATGAAATTTGATGTTCATCGATCATGTACGTGTATTCTTATATATCTATTTTTGTGTGATATGGATTAGACTGATAGCATGTGACCACGCAGGGCAAATTTTGATATTGAGCTTGTAACCACGCTGGACAGATTGTGATATTGAGCCTATGACCACACCCGACGGATTGTGATATTGAGCACATGAGTTGTCTGTATAGATCCGAGATATTGTTATTATTAGCATGTGAGTTGTCTGCGCAACACGTGAATTATTCATGCGATTGACATATTATTGGCACGTGAGTTGTTCATGCAATACATGAGCTGTCCGTGCAGCGAGTGGATATGGATCCATCTCCCTAGGGTCACCCTCTTATATTTCTTCTTGTTGGTGTACACGCGGTTTGAGGAAAGCTGATCAGTGGTTTGGTTCAATTATTGAGATTCTGAGGAAAAGCTGGCCAATGTTTGATTTAGTTATTGCATTTCATCTGTACTTGTAATTTCCTTGGTTGTTACCTAATTTGTTTACATATTTTCCTTATATGATGGATTGTTGACTGAGAAGAGCATGATAAGTTACTGTGTACACCAAGATGGTTCTTTCTGTGATTCATGACTTGATCATATTGTTTTTCTATACTTGTTGGTTTTATAAATTGTACAGGTGATTAGCGATTATCATGTATAATTTTTGCTTTTATTTTCTCGCCGAGGTTAGTTATGATATTTGCTGAGTACATGGGGTTGGTTGTACTCTTACCACACTCTGCACTTAATTGTGCATATCAAAGTGTCGGACCAAGCCACCAGTAGTTGAGACTTGTTGCTGAGATATTTTGGAGAGACGAGGTAGAGCTACATCTCGACTGCAGACTTGGCATCTCTTTTCATTTTGTATTGTTGTCTTTCATTCAGACAATATTGTTATTTGGTATTTCAGACTTGTATTTCCGCTTTAGAGCTCATGACTCTGTATTTACCATTTCTAGGAGATTTGTTATGTATCGACGTTGTTGTTTATGTTAATTGGCCTTTGACTTGTACTATTTATGTTATTTCAGTATTCATATTTTGCTTTGTTATGTTTGGCTTGCCTAACAAGTGAGTTAGGTGCATCACAATCGGTTGGTGGTTTGAGGTCATGACAAGGCTAGGGGATTTTGTGCTACATGAACGCGACTAGGCTGTCACGAATGTACGAAGGAGGCAACTGGGAAGGTTGTTCTTCATGAACGTGATTGTGTGACCGCGAACGTGAATAAGGGGATCATGGCTAGGCAGGAATTAGCCATTGTGAACGCGATTGGTCTTTCACGAACGTGTTGGTTTGGGCAGGCAATGCTCCACAATCATGGTAGGCATTCCCCGATCGCGATGGAGGAACTTTTGCCAGTAGCAGATTTGGCCTTCGCAATTGCGAGGGTACTTCCGCGATCGCGAAGAGGAGCGACTAGGCAGATTATAAGTTGCAAAAATTGGGATTTAGCTCATTTCATCTCATTTCCCTCATTTGGAGACGATTTTGGGAGATTTTGGAGGGCCATTTTCATCATCTATCACAAGGTAAGTGATTGCTACTTATTGTGAGCTAAATATATAGATTATTTATTGATTTAAACATGAAAATTAGTAAAAATTATGGAATTTTCGAAGAAAATCTAGAAATGAGATTTTTGAGTTTTGACCACGAAAATGGGCATGAAGTTTGGAATAAATTATTATTTGAGTTCGTGGCTCTCTGGGTAATTTTTATCTTCAAGAATTTTCAAAATTCGAGCACGTGGGCCAAGGGATTGACTTTTGTTGACGTTCATGTGGGATTGAGGATTTTTTTAAATTGTTAAATTACGAGTTTTTGAGTATGTTTTGATTGGTTTTCACGTTCTTTGGCAAGTTTTGGATCATTCGGCACTGGTTTGAGGTGTTAGAGAGGTGTTTGAGCCGATTATCGGATTTTGGAGTAAGGTAAGTCACATGTCTAACCTTGTACGAGGGAATTTTTCCTCGTAGGTGCTATACTTGCTATGTGCTATATGTTATTGGAGTTACGCACGTATGAGGTGACGAGCGTCCATGCGTATGCTAGATTCTTGATCATGTCTGGGTAGACTTAGACTCACACCATGCTTGAACTATACTACTTGAGTTATTCTTACCTGTTTAAATGCTCCAAAATTTATGTTTTGGCATGAGACTAGACTTGCGTAGAGTATCAAGATTTGCTATTCTAAAAACTTGGTGTGCTATGTGATTAGGCGCAGAAATTATACTTTCTCTTATGGATTACTTCCATGTTGTACTCATTTATCTGGAAGTTTCTTAATTTCTTAACTCGCACATATATTTGCGAGTCGGGCTGATGACCTGTCGAAAGTTTCAATATTCGTATGGTATCAGGTTGATCGCCTTAATATTACTCTTATGGGAGCAGCTCGTTTATCTCGGTTGTATTATAAAATATATTTATGGGAGCGGATCGTTCTCCCCGGCAGTAGTATGAGATGCATCTATGCATCGGGTCGTACGACCTCGACAGTATCATGTAACACCACTCTCATGGGAGGGAGTTGTTCGCTTTGGCGGGATTATCAGATACATTTTTGGGATCGGGCCATTCGCCTTGGCAGTTCAATGAAACATGCTTATGGGATCGGGTCATTCTCCTCGGCAGAATTGTACATAATATTTCGATATGTAGTCAGCTATATATGAGTATACTGACTCGGATTTGACGTTTAGACCTGACATTGGTCATATATATTCCATTCAAGGTAGTATTCAGTATATGAGGATTTTGAATTTATTCTTCTATTGAGGATGGTGTTATACACATATATCTGATTTTGTTGCTTTTATTTGCTATGCTTCATACCTATGTACTTTTATTGTACTTTGATTACTGGACCACTAGTAAGTGTAGATGTCGACCTCTCGCCACTATTTTTTCGAGGTTAGACTAGATACATACTGGGTACACATTGATTTACATACTCATAGTACACTTTTGCACTAATTGTGCGGGTACTGAGACAGGTAATTTTGGTGGTCACATAGTTGCATAGCCATAGTTACTCAGGAGACTTTGTGATGAGCTTCTTTCTACGTTACGATCTGCAGCACATGGAGTCCCCTTACTATTCATTTACTATATTCTATCTATTTCCTATTCCAGATAGTTAGTGTAGTAGTATTGTATAGTCCAGTAGATGCTCATGCACTTGTGACACCGAGTTTTGGGGATTTAGACTATTGTTCTCGGTTGTATTTCAGATATGATATTCAGATTTATACTTCGACCATGTTCGAACATTTAAGATGATATTAGTATTATACTATGAAAATTGAACAATTCTGCTTATTTATTTCATCACTTGATCTAATATGTTATTCACTATCGATCAACGTGTTGATTAATTGTTGGACTGCCTAACAACAACATTAGGCACCATCACAGCTTATGGTGGGAATTGGGTCGTGACAGTTTGGTATCGTAGCAGTAGGTTCATATAGGTCTCACGAGTCATTAACAAGTCTAGTAGAGTCTTGCGGATCGGTACAGAGACCTCTGTACTTATTGTTTGAGAGGCTACAGGACCGTTAGGAGAACTTCCCTTTCTTGATTCCTCACTGTGCGACTTTATTTCAACTGGAAGCCTATATAATCCAGCTACTTCCTAGTCTTTCATACGCGGTGTCGAGCACTCGATATCAGTTGGGCACCGATGACTCGTGATGATGCTACAGATCTGGTGCGGTATATTTCTCCTTGTGTATTAGGGCAGACTACTATCAGTTCCTTGTGGAGGGGTGTTCAATTATTTCAATCCAGTGTTGGTGTTTCCCATAGGTCCAAGGCTATACATAGTGTATTGTAACGCTTCACACGTGAGTTTTGACGTTGTATTAGTGCAGAATGGTAGAGTGTTCACTTATATGTTGCGAAAGAGAATGCTTCGAGAGTAGGATTGTTCGATTTTAATAGGGAGTTTGGTGTTTATTCCCGCGTAGGAGAGGCATTTGGGCTATAGATGTTCAAACCTTACCGATGGAGTTGCGAGATTGGGTATTTTCGAACTTGGTAGAGTTCTTGCATATGTTGTTGTGCAGTCGTCCTTGTTTGAGCGCACTAAGGCTCATCAGTATGATGGTCTTCATTTGCTTGTCCTTGGGGACATGATGTTGCAAAATAGTGCTTAAGATGCAGTTATCGGAGATAACTGCGTGTTGCGAGGTCAAGTATGAGCAGCAGAGTCCAAGTGGTTTTCTTCCGAAGATGGCTATATCAAAGTGGAAGTGGGGGCGTATCTTATAGATTTTGTGGTAGGATAGCCACATGCTTTGAGGAAGCTTGATGTGATTTAGGTCATTGTGGACAAATGACTAAAAGTCAAACCTTGGTCAACTATTCCAATTTAAAGCTTCCAAATTGAGAATTACCCCCCCCCCCCCCAAAGTCAGACTGCCATGCTCACAAGTATTGCCATAAAATACCTATATGGACTAATCATAGAAACTGATCATTTCCCTTACCATGTTGATATAAGCTACAACTAAACTGACCTCATTTCTTTAAATTTTCTCTTGACTTGCCTTCAAAATAACACCTCTCTTTACCAGCATAGAGTGGATCTCAATTAACACTTATCTTGAGTGACCCTAAAACATAAGACCACATTGTCTCAATACCCGTAAGCCATTGTATACCTTTTTATGCACTCAATAGTGCCTCCAACTGATACACCCATCCCGAAGAGACCTTCTGTGAATCTGAAGTTGTTTCTTCCATCTCTTTGACACTACATCGCATACCCAATAATGATACAGAAATACTCCAAGTGTCTTTCATAATCTTCTGCAATTCTCAATCCTTAGCCATTGGACGAACCCGAAAATCCCTTAAGTACCTCACCTTGAATCTTGAACCCACTAGAACCATCCTTGAGAGTTACCCAGTCTAGCCTAGTCCCAAATATATAGCCAAACAACTAGTGTTCTGTTAGCATATGAATACACCAAATGAAGCAACCAAATAAATCCCTTCACTTGATCATCATATCGACAAAGGAATATCAAGTCTCAGTCATCCTACAACCTCCCTAAATCAATAAGGGGAAATGTAATATACATCCATCAAATTCCTTGATCGAGTTAACCCTGATGATCTCTTCCTTGAGTAGTAAGTAATCCATAAATGTACCAAAACACAAAAACTACAAAAACACATGACCATGTGGCCTAATCATCGAAGGTAGGCTCCCCCAATTGGCTTTACCGCAATCACATAACCCAAGAACCGACAATGACTCTTACTCCTTCGTTACCCTAATCTCACACTGTTACTTAGCTAAATTTCTCATAAGATAATGTTTCACTAATCATAATACATCCCGAATTATTAGCTTCAAATGCACACTCAAACTCATGACAGGCGCTCCATCTTCCTCAAGCGATCCAGACCCACATCATAGTACATGCCTCCCATTGGATAGAATGTAAAACTCTCCATAGGAACCTTATAAGAAGTCATTTAACCCCCAACCTTCTCACATGAGATAGTCCACCTGTGCAACCTCATATCGACATCCTCCAATGACATTGTCATGGGTATAACCACTATGAAATCTGTAAATCCTTCTAAGTCCACACTTGTCCACTAGCTGTAAGGATCCGTTCATTACCTCAACATCAACTGAAGATCCAACAACACGTTCAAAACTCGAAGCTATATTGCATCCCAAAATAAGTATAACGTTAGTGGCATGAATGGACCAACCTTTAAATGGATGGTATAGATATGTCATTTCTGTTAGTTGAGTGGCATGAATAAGCCAAAAGTATAACGTTAGTGGCATGAATGGACCAACCTTTTAACAGATGGCATATGTAGGCCATTTCTGTTAGTTGAGTGGCATAAATAGGCAAAAAGTTTAACGTTAGTGGCATGAATGAACCAACTTTTTAACGGATGGCATAGATAGGCCATTTCTGTTAGTTGAGTGACATTTTTAGGCCTTTGAACAGAACTTTTATCAAACAGGTTATGTGCAAAGGAATAGCTTGTTTGGCCAAGCTTCTTTTGAGGCAAAAACGTTTTTTTTTTGTCAAAGGTATTTATTTTCTAAAATTAAGGTGTTTGGCCAAATTTTTGAAAGAAGAAAAAGTGCTTTTGAAATGAGAAAAAGTGCTTTTGAGAAAAAACAGAAGCAGTTTTGGAGAAGCAGAAACAAATAGTTTCTTTCCAAAACCACTTTTTTGAAAAGCACTTTTGAGAAAAAATATACTTAGAAGCAGTTTTTTAAAGTTTGGTCAAACACTAATTGCTGCTCAAAAGTGCTTTTCAAATTAATTAGTCAAACACAAACTGCTTCTCACCAAAAAATACTTTTGAGAAAAAATATTTTTCAAAATAAGCTGATTTTTGCAGCTTGGCTAAACGGGCTATTAAAACAAACTTTTATAGTTGAAATAAAATAGCAGATTTAATTTAAGCTATTGTATTATGTGTAGTACTATTATGTAAAATTCGAATACCAAATTTCAGACAACAAGCAACAAAGTCAAAATTAATTGCATGCAATATAAGTATAATCCAAATACCAAATAAAGCAGCAAAAAATTTAATAACTATCGGATAATCAAACAGAAAATAACAAAAAGTAGACCCAGGACCAAAAGAAAGACAGAAATTAGGAAAAATCACAACACTCCCAAACATGCATGAACCCTAGCATATTTTAAAGAGAAGAAAGGATGTTTTCTTAACTTATATTGAAACGATTTGACTTATATTGAACCCTAGCTACAGAATTTTCAAAATTTAAGGAAATGGTCTCAGTTTTTCCCAAAAATTGAACCATAGCAAACGATTTGAGAGCACGGTATAGAGATTTATCAATCGATGCCGGCGAGCCCTAAATTCTTTCAAGAGTAGATAGATGAGAGAGAAAGGAGAGTGCAGAGAGATGAGAGAGAAGGAATTAACGAGGGAAAATATGGAGGGAGACCAAATAATATGGGTGGGAAATTCAATATAGCTGAGGGGTAAAAGTGTATATAACTTTTCATATATATATAGCGGCGGTTAAAACCACGTAATATAAATAGAACCGCCGCTATTAAAATAGTTAAGACGGCGTTTATAAAATTGCCATATTTTGTTTCTTTTTGTGGCGGTGCTTTACAACCTCCGTAATTTAAACGCCAAAATTTCTTTGTTTTTTGTTAGTGAAAATGAAATTGCGCAGGTTGAAGATCAAGATTGGGAGGAGATTAAAGAGGGTGAGGAAGAGCATCTAATTAACATTTTATGTTGCTAAAGCTGTGGTCTTCAACCTATTTATTTATCGGTTGAAATCTTTGAAGTGTTTGTTTAAGAGTAGACAGGCTATGGTTACTCTACCACCAAAGTTCACTTTGAAGTTTCCTTTTAATTCCGAAGAAGAAGAAGCAAAAAGCGGTTTGCTCACCTCCTTTCTGTGATATATTATGATTGATCAAATATTTCAGTTCTGTAGTTTCCTTTGTTGTTAGTTCTTCTATTATAGGAGTAGATTGCTTTGATATCACTAATTGTTTTGTATTGATCTTTAACTTGATGTAATTGATTTATTCTGTTGTATAAATTGCTATTATAATCAACGGAAGTGCAGCGTAACACCATTATATTCCCTCCAAACTATTTCCTTTTCTGGTCTATATTTCCTTCTTGAAAATGACATTGCTTAATTATATTCCTCCTGAAAAACCAATGCAACTGATCATTATCAGACGCAACACCTAAACTCAATATCTCTGAACTAACAACCGCATTGTCCTCCACTGCTACCTCTATTTCTTCTTCTGCTAACCTTCTTCTATGTATAATAACGCGCGCCAAGCGTATTTCATAAATAGTATCTCTCAACCCCCGCTAAAATTGAGCAACACTTACCTCCGCCAAGATCATCTCATTTGAGGTGAAATTGTTGCTTTCTCCGCTGACATTACAGTACTCCATTTTATTGAATATGATCTTTGGCAACAACTTACGATGGACCACTTAGCCATAACGTGCGTGCGCGTATCATGAGCCAGCTAAGAGAATACTTAAACAACATAACATAAGGAAATCTCTCTATTTTTGCTTATCTACAGAAGATCAAGCAAATAATTATATGCTCTGCCCATTGGTTTAATTGGGGTATAGTACAGATTTCTACAA
The DNA here is from genome assembly GCF_000715075.1 of Nicotiana tabacum. Lineage (NCBI taxonomy): Eukaryota > Viridiplantae > Streptophyta > Magnoliopsida > Solanales > Solanaceae > Nicotiana > Nicotiana tabacum. The sequence continues at coordinate 42,197,756 of NC_134096.1, read as the reverse complement.
ATGAAGTTTTTTTTCATGGATTTCCATTAATTCGGTATCGTATTCTCACCTCCTATCACATTTGAAGAGCTACTTTGGTCTTGAGCAAACATTTGTCTAATGCGTCTAATGTCACCATTTCTATCACACCAAAGTTTCTTTTTGCCGAACTTGCTATAAATTGACACTCCAATCGCAATTATAGTGGTTCATGCTACAAGAGTTGACCTTTTCCTACCTCTCCAAATTGCAAACAAGAATATGGTAAGAAATTGTTCTTGAGTTACCTGCCAACTTTGCCACAAGCCAGGGCATCACATTAAGCATTTCCATAAGCCACTTGCTCTTGAATACTGTTATAGATTCAAATTCTGGTGAAAATTTTAACAGTTCTAGTTGTACACCTTTTCAATCTCCAATTTTGCTTAGCTGAAAATAATGATGCAAACTGATTAGTTGACTCACGCGAATCTCACCATGTTTCAACAGAGGATCTGCTAAATATTTCATTTCATTTTAACTTTAGCTATGATAGAAGCGACAAAGTAATGCTTGGTAACGGAAATAATCACAAAATTACACTCAAAGAAGAAGCACTTCGAGTAGAATGGATTGATTTGCCATCACTTTTTAACTTGTATAGAAAATCTTGTTGAGCAATTGCCTCAGTTACTGGAAGATTAAGTCAAACAACTGCTGCATATTTTCTTCACCTGTTTTACATTTTAGTATTCTTAACTTAGTTGCTGCTTTTTAGAAGTTTGTTGATCATGGAATCATGAGCTAAGTAGTTGCTTAATTCTAGGATCTAGTTGTTCAATATCTTTTGTATTTAAGTACCATTTTAAGTTCTGAATATATCACTTTTCCACCGGCAAATATTATCTTTTCTTCTTGCCTTTATTTCTATTTTCTCAAAGTTACAACAGAACTTACAATAACTCCAATAAATTGGTATCAAGAGCTCATTTCTTGAGGGACCTGTAATTAAGGGAAAACACTTTTTTTTTCTTTCTTCTTCTATGGATTTAGAAACCCCTTTCACTGCACTTGCACCACCCGTCTTCAATGGCGAAGGCTACCATGTCTGGGCATCAAGGATGGAGGTATATCTGGAGGAAAATGATCTCTGAGAAGCTGTTGAGGAGGACTACGACGTTCCTTCCTTGCCTGCAAATCCAACTATGGCGCAGATGAAGAATCACAAGGAGAAGAAAATAAGAAAGTCAAAGGCTAGAGCTACGTCATTTGCTGCAGTCTCACGAGAAATCTTTGTCAGAATTATGACAATGAAATTAGCATTTGAGGTCTGGAGTTTCCTGAAGAAAGAATATGAAGGAGATGAAAGGGGAAGGGAATATGTATTCTCAACCTTATTAGAGAATTTGAATTTCAAAAGATGAAGGATTCAGATTACTCAACATTGCAAACAAATCATGTCCCTAGCTAGTGTCCATATCAAACACATGAATGTAAAACATGTATTGTGTGTATAAACCTTTATCATATTAATTAAGTTATGTGATTATTCTTACTCTAATTTAGTATGTGAATGCTCGTGCTTGGTCAAAATATATCCCAAGTGCCTTGGGAATCTTTGTTTCTATAGGATTTTTACCAAAAGAAAAAGAAAACCAATGGACAAAAGAAATTGACTGGGTAACTCGTAGATGAGGGCAAGCAGAAATGAATTTGAGTTCGTCTTTTCGACTACACAGAAGTAAGAATTAAGGTGGAGGCAGGGGCGGGGGGGTTGGGGTAAAACAGTTTGTAAGGAATAATGCTGCTGTATTTCCATTTATTATAATGGCAATTTATACAAGAGAATGAATCAATATGACTATGTAAATTTGTTGGAGTTTTTATAAGTTCTGCTGTAATTTTGAGAAAATAGAAATAAAGGCAAGAAGAAAAGATAATATTTTCTGGTGAAAAAGTGATATATTCAAAACTGAAAATGGTGCTTAAATACAGAAAAAACTGAACAACTAGATCCTAGAATTAAGAAACAACTTAGCACATGATTCCATGATCAACAAACTCCTAAAAAACAGCAACTAAGTTAAGAATACTAAAATGTAAAACACGTGAAGAAAAAATGCAGCAGTTGTTTGACTTAATCTTGCAGTAACTGAGGCAATTGTTCCTTGCTTCAGTTGTTACAAACTCCAAACCTCTCTATCAGAAATTCAAATTTGCTCCTTGGCAAAGCTTTGGTAAACATATCTGCTAGTTGAAGATCAGTCCTGCAATACTTTAATCTAACATATCCTTCCTTCTGCAGGTCTATGAAATGCTTGATTTTCCCATGAAAAACAGGATTATTTGAGCAATAGCTGCTTGATTATCCACAAACACCTATGTGCACTGTTCTTGCTTCAAATTCAGATCAAGCAACAGTTTTCTAAGCCATAAGGCTTGATTTGCAGCAGTTGTTGCTGCAATGAACTCAGTTTCAACGGTAGATTGTGCAACAATTTCTTGCTTTTTAGAAAACCAAGAAAATACCCAATAACCAAGATTAAAACAATAACCGAAAGTGATATTCATATCATCAAAAGAACTATCCCAATCACTGTCTGAATACCCCTGCAACACGTACTTCTGATTTGCATAGAACTTGATTCCTTAATTCAGTGTTCCTTTGACATATCTCATCACTCTTTTACCTGCTTGATAAGGGGAGATTTTGACTACTTATTATTAGCACCTTTTTGCTTTTGTTTTAGTCCAAAAGTATTGCTTTTGTTTTAGTCCAAAAGTATTGCTTTATGTTCCCGAAACTAATGAAAGTGTGCAAATTGCAGGAATGTTGTAAGTTTGGTCTCCTATGATGAAATCCGACTTGAAAGGGAGTGTTCTGAATCACAAGGCAAGAAAGGGGCGCAGAACTAAAGAAGTGCAGTCCGTAGAAAAATTTCTGCGGCCGTAGAAGAAAGAACGGACCGCAGAATTCCATCTGCGTCGCAGATCAGTAAAAGAGCTCAGTAGGAATTTGGCCAATGTGCAGACCGCATATGAATTGTGCGGCTGCGGAATAAGGTATGCACTGACAAATGATTCAAAGTTCAAAGAGTGTGCAGAAGACCAAGTCCTGAAGCCTTACTGAAGTGCGGACCGCACAAGAATTGTGCGGCCGTAGAAGATGCTTCGCAGCCGCAATCCATAATTGTACGGCTGCAGAATCCAATATCTTGCAACTGAAGAAATTTGTGGACCGCACATGGAATTGTGCGGCCGCAGAACTTCCCGATAGACATTTTTGTCAGCGAATTTTAGGACACTATAAATAGACGAGTTCACATTTTTAGGTCAAGTTTCGAAGTTTGAGCTGTTATAGCCGTTACATTTTGTCATTTTAGGAAGTTTGTGACTATTTTAGTGTTTAAACATTATATTTTATCATTTTAATCTTAGATTATGAGTTTAATTAGCATTTCTTCTTTATTGTTTTTCAATTCCCACTATGAGTAGCTAGATTCTTAATAGGGTTGTGACCCAATCCTAGTGTGTAAACCTTATGGGTACTTAATTAATGTTTGTTTATGATTGGGTATTGATTATTTAGCTTAGTTTATGCTTTAATTTTAGAATTAATGGTTGAAAATATTGATTCATGCCTTTTTGACTTGGTCTCTACTTGAGAAAGAGGGACCTAGTCTAGGATAACTTGACTAATAAGGAATTGGGCTAATTGAGGGTTTGATTAGCCTAATTAAAGGGTTCAAACTAGAGATAGTGAGAACCCAACTTGAGCTCATATCAACTATTTTGTTTGATACCCATTTGGACTTGAGAAAGCCAAATTGGGCAAAATCACTCTTTGACCGAGAGGTATTGAGTGGGTAACATAGAGTTGAGAGCTATAATACACCCCAATCAACAAAATAAGTATTAATATATTTAACCTATTTGGCGAACACCTAGGTTATGGTCACATCCATAGGCTTTTTAACTATTTGGAAAAATACCAAAAATAATCATTCGCTTCTAGTTTCTTTTCTTAGCTTATAATTGCAAGAGTAAAATTAGAATTAAAAATTAAAGCCTTTTGTGGAAGTGCAATTTAGTTATTTCATTCGCTTTCATCAAGTCTATACCCCTAACACCCCTAGTAATTCCCTGTAAAAATAGACCCCGACTCTTGTTGGGTACTATTCTTCCGACGATCATTTCCACACACTATTGGGTACGGATTGGACGTGGATCACTGCTCTAAAATGAGTGTCAGTTGCACAATTAGTAAATCTAAATAGAAGACTTACAACATATAAAATATCAGGTCTAGTTGTTGTAAGATACATAAGACAACCAATCATACTTCTATAAAAATTCTCATCAACTTTTTCAGCTTCATCATTTTTGCTCAACTTCTCCTTATAACACATTGGAGTAGTTGTTTCTTTGCAATTTTCCATTCTGAACTTTTTCAAAATCTCTCCTGCACACTTCTTTTGACCGATGAACACTTCATTTTTCTTTTGCTTGATTTTCATTCCCAGAAAATAGACCATTCCTCCCAAGTCCGTCATCTCGAAAGTATGATACATATCTTCTTTGAACTTCTTAACAAGTTCGTCATTGCTTCCTGTAACCAGCAGGTCATCTACATATAGTGAAACAACAATAAAATTGATTTCATCACCTTTAATGTAGAGAGTAGCTTCACTGGGGCTTTTTCTAAAACCCAACTGCAACAAATGCTCATCAATTCTGTTGTACCAATCTCTAGGCGCCTGCTTTAGTCCATACAAAGCTTTCTTGAGATGGTACACTTCATCTTCATGCCCTTTGACTGTGAATCCCTCAGGTTGCTCAACATAAATTTCTTCCTCAAGAATACAAATTTAACATCTAGATGAAACACTTTCCAGCCCTTCTGTGCTGCTATAGCCAACAATAATTGATGGTTTCTATAGCAATAGAAGCAAATGTGTCAGAAAAATCAATACCAAAGACTTGAGCATACCCCTTCACAATAAGACTGGCTTTGTGCTTGTTGATAGAGCCATCTGCTTTATGCTTGGTTCTGAAAATCCATCTTACTCATATGGCTTTTCTGTCTTTAGGTCTTCTCATCAGTTTTCAGGTATAATTTTTCTCAATCATGATGAGTTCATCCTTCATTGCAGCTCTCCCTTTTGGATCTTTTTCTGCTTCCAAAAAATCAGCTGGATCAAGAACAGTCACATTGCATCTCTGGTAGGTATCAGAAAGAGATCTAGTGCCTCTTACTAGAACATGATCTACTAATTCATCTTCTTTCAGTTGAAGCTTTGTACTTTTATTTGGAATTGATATTGGTTGTACTTCGTTCCAGTTCCATTGTTCATCCTCCATGAAATGGACATCTCTACTTATCAGAATTTTCCTTGTATGAGGTTCGAAAACTCTGTAAGCTTTGGAAATAATGTTGTAACCCATAAAGATGCCTGGAATTACCTTCTTATCAAGTTTGCCACGCTTAACCTGAGGAACATAAGCAAAGAACACCTAACCAAATACTTTAAGAAAACTTAGTGAAGGTTTAAACCCATACCAAGCTTCAAATGGTATATTATTTTCCAAAGTCTTCATTGAAAGTCGATTTTGCTGAAAAACTACAGTATTCACTGCCTTTGCCCAAAAGATTTTGTGCAATTCCTTCTCATGCAATATACATCTGACCATTTCCATTATCGATATATTTCTTCTATCACTAACTCCATTTGTTTCGGAGTATGTGGTGTTGTAAGCTGATGCACAATACCAGCATCCTCGCATAATGAATTAAATCTGCTGAGGTGTATTCCTTTCCATTATCAGACCTGAAAGCTTGAATATTTCATCCACTTTGATTTTCCACCAAATTCTTGAATTTCCAGAATACACCAGCAACTTCTGACTTGAATTTCAAGAAGAAAATCCAGCACATTCTTGAAAAATCATTTATGTAAAGAACGTAATAGAGGCTACCTTGTAATGATGGAGTTCTTTGTGGTCCTGCAATATCATTGTGTACTAGCTGTAACTTTTGTGATGTTCTCCAGGTTGATTTAGTAAATGGCTTTCTGTGTTGTTTACTAAATTGGCAGGCTCGACATTCTGTAAAGTTCACTTCTAGATCAGGTAGGTTCTCCACTATCTTCAGTTTTTGCATTTTGACAAGTTCTTGATAGTGATAGTGTCTGAGTCTCTTATGCCATAACTCAGCAACATTTTCTTTTGCTGAATACACCATTTACTCTTCCTCAAGTGGATCTAATGAGAAACTTCTGGCTCTCATTTTGACTTTAAACAAGTCTTGCCCCGCGGGATTCTTGATCAAGCAATAATTATCTTCGAAATATAATTTGAAACTTTTTTTCTACCGGTTGACCAAGGCTTAACAAGTTTTGGTCTAAATCAGGTACATAAAGAGCATCATATATTATTTTAGTACCTGATTGTGTCTCAATTGCAATGGGTCTTATTCCTTTTTGCTGGAATATGGTTGCCATTGCCTATTCTAACTATTTTAAATCGAGTAGGCTTCAATTCCTTGAAGAGTTCTTTATCGAAAGTCATGTGATTTGTGCATCTGCTATCGATCAACCAAGACTCACTTGAAATATTGCTTGCAAAACACGATGCAACAAATAGTTGATTTTCTTCTTCTTGATCTTTAGCTACCTGTGCAATATTTTTCTGTAGAATGTTGTTTAAATCTTTTGATGATGTCCCATATACTAACATTTCTCGCACTGTTGGTCTGGTCTTCTCCAACATCTGAACGGTGGATGACCTTTCTTTCCATAATGCCTACAAGGAGGAAAATCATATTTTGTTCTCCTATTATTCCTAGGGGAATCAATACTTGAGTTTTCCTTCTTATTCAGGTTGTGCTTCTTTTTCTTTCCCTTTCTCCTTGACTTTGAAGCGTTCAATAATTCTGCCAAACTAATTTTTGACAGATCCTTAGTATTTTCTAGCGAGGAAATGGTTGCTTCAAACCTTTCGGGGACTGTTACAAAAACTTTTTGAACCAATCTAGAATTAGGAAATTCAGAGCCAAGTATTCCACGAATTGGTTACCTTAGTTCTTGGTGTCTCGGTTTGGAAATTTGGTCCATAAGTAAGGATTCCGTATTCTATTTTCTCTATGCTGCGATGGGATGTGGGGGAACGGCAAATGGAATTCCAAGTTTTAAATTTTTCCAACTATTCCAACTGATAATATTCAAACTCAGTAACATCACGATTCAAATTATAACCGTTTTGTCATTAAGGTGTCCTTAAAATCTTTTTGGCTAGGACGATATACTTTTAGTTAGCTAAAATTATTTTCATATAAATTTACAAGTTTTATTCTACTGTGTAGTTTCTTTTAATGGAGACAAACCCCTTTAACCAAAATATTTTCTTAGTGATTATAGATTGAACTCGCTGTTAATCTTTTTGATTATTGGTACGTAGTGGCACGTGAAGTAGCTTCTTTATAAATAAAGAGCCACTATTTACATGATCTAGTGACTTGTGAACCTAGAGTTCTGCTTTATTGCTTAATTGGTACTCCAGCACATGTACTAAAATAATAAATTTGACGAGGATATGTAGCTCTTTCGCGTCGGGACAAAGGCAGTTGATTTAAATGACTTTCCTCCTTTTTAGCCTATGGAATCTCTTTTTGGCATTCCAATAGCTAGTAAACCTAGGAATAACTAAAAAAGAAAAAGCACATGGCTTCCATGACGAATCCCAAATTGCACATACAAATATACCTAGGGTTGGCTATCCTATTATCCAAAATATAGTACTCACCTATTATCTTTTATTCTCGAACCAAAGTCCTTGCAATAAGTTTTCCTATATTAGCCACTGTTAAATTGGTACTCACCTAAGATCTTTTTTTTAAAATTATTCTAACCATTTTTAGAACATATAATTTGAATCTTCATTTTTCATTATAGGGAATATTAGAGAATTACGACCTCCGACTTATCACCGACAATTTGTTCAAGTGATCAGTTTCATCAGTTTAGCAATAAGGAGAATCGTAAGATAGAATATTTAAGCAAGATCAAGTTAAGCTAAACTACGTGCCCAACGTGAGAACAAAAGAAAGAAATCTAATTAATGATTGAGGTTAATCTAAATCTCATTGCACCCTTTTGTCTAACATGCTCAACATGTTTGAAAGAGAATAGAAGAAGTTAGATTTCTAAATGCATGGTGGGCCTCAATAAAACCTCACTTAATGGAAAGTTAGGTTAGAAAAGGGAGAAGCATAGTCTTTTTGACTAGTGAACCCATCTGTTTCACATGTTTTTGGATGAACCTGCGGGCTTTGCGCCCTGCAATATGTTTTGATGGAATAATAAGTAATTTCTTTTCTAACTTCTTTGTTTGACCATTACAAGAAAACCATACTTTAGATTGAAAAAGCGTCTTGCCACTATATTCTAAAGAGAATGTGCAAACTCATAATTAAGTACTCTTGGTCCTAATTTATGGAATGGTGTTTGACTGAACACGGGCTTTAAAAATAAAGAGAAGTAACTTTTGAAATTTATGGTACAAAATAAGTCTTAGAAATTTCTATGACTATTGTAACGATCCGATCGGTTGTTTTGAGCTTTATCAAGGTCTGAGACCTTGAGTAGCTTTATATAATATATTATGACTTGCGTGTGTACGTAGTTGGCTTTGATGATCGTAAGGTTCCGAGATTGATTTGATAGAGTGTTTCTCAATTTGGAAGCTTAAAGTTGGAAGAGTTGGCAAAGGTTTGACTTTTGAGTAAAATACCTTGGAATCGGGATTTGATGGTTTCAGTAGGTTCGTATGGTGCTTTTGGACCTGGCATATGCTCGGATTTGAATTTGGATGTTCTTAGAAGATTTTGGCTATATTTATCGAAAGTTGGCAATTTGAAAATTTTGAGAGTTCATAGGTTTGACCGAGAGTAGACTTCGGTATTATCAAACTTCTATTATGATTTTGAAGCCTTGGATAGATTCATTTAGTTGATTGGAGTTTGTGTGCGAAATTTGATTGTGATCTGGAATGTCTAAGTGTGGTTCGAACGCATTCAACGAAGTTTGATGGTTTGAAAGTTAAGAAAAGGATTTTGATTCTCGATTCTTGGTTTTGATATTATTTATGGTGTTTCGAGCCTTTGGATGAGTTTGAAAAATATATTTGGATTTATTGGTATGATTGGACGGTGTCCCAAAGGGCTCGGATGTAATTCGGAATAGTTTCGGATCTTTTTGGTTAAGTTTGCATTGCTGGTTTTGCTGGTGTCAGGTAAGTATCAAATTCGCGAGGTAAGTGACATGTCGCGAAGAGGAAAGTGAGATGGAGGACTTTGTTCATCGCGTTCACGATAGTTGGGTTGCATTCGCGATGTGTCTGGGCGTGAAGGTCTTTGCATTCACGTGGATTATTTCACGTTCACGTAAAGGAATTGGGCGCTGGGAGTTTTGTGATTCGTGTTCGAGAGGGTGTGCCCGCGTTCGCATTGTCTAGGCAAATTGGTCATCATGTTCGTGAGTATAGTTGCGCCTTCGCGAAGAGGAACATGTAAGGCTTGTTGCTTTTGTGCATCGCAATAAGTGGTTATTTTGGAATTTTTACCCATTCTTTTATATTTTGCGCCCTAGACTTATAGATGGACAATTTTACTTGGAGATTTTATACAAGACTTTGGGGTAGGGGATTTCTACTTTTTTTTGTATATATTATTTCAAGAATCTAAATAAATTATTAACACATAAAACATGGAATTTTGAGACAAAATTTTGGGGGTTTTGTCTACACTTTAAGAGAGTGTATTTTGAGATTTGAGTACCGATTTGGACTCGGTTTTGAAATATAATTATATATTTGGATTTGGCATATTATGGATTATCGAGATTTGGTATTGGTCTCGATTTTGGGCATGCGGCCCCGAGTTGACTTTTGTTGACTTTTTTAGAATTTATCAAAGATCGAAACTTTTTAGATTGGGATCACTTTCTATAGCGTTGTTTGACTTTTGCGTGATTGGAGTGTTAGAGCGAGATTTTGACGTGGTTTGAAGTTGAAGACTAGCCCGGATGAAATAAGTGTTTTGCGTAGCTTTGGTTGAGGGAATATTTCCTACTAATTGATGTTGTTTGCTATATGTGGGGGTGATGTATATATAAGACGACGAACGTACATACATGTTCCTTAGGTATTTATGCTCGGGGAACATTCTTGATTACTTTATGCCTTGTTTGGATTGTGTTTCACTAATTCTTTGCTATGATTGATTGAATGACTACATGAGCTCAATGAACCATGTTAGAGATAATGCTTAGGTTAATGATAGCTTATTTTAAGTATGATGACCTATTCTTCAGATCATTGATATACTTGATTTGGACATAGTCACGTGTGTATTATGAACATACTTTCGTACTTGTTACTCATGTCTTATGCCTTAAATTGATGTATGACTACTCGAGTTTTTTTACCCATATTAAAGACTATGAAATGACTTTTGATGCTTATTTGGGCATGATAATTATTTGGATAACATATTACATATTGGGTATATGGTCATACGTACATATAGGCATACTCTTACCTATAGATCATCCCTTGTATACATGTATACATTTATGCATGGTTATTTATCTGTCCATGTGTATTATATATACTAACCACTTATTCATGTGCATACATCACTACATATGGTTCTCGGATATGGACTGAGGTTATGACATGGGATTTCTGTCGTGCGGATACTGTAATATTATTATTAATTTGGCGAGATTTCTTTTGTGCGGATATTGTAATATTGTTATTGATTTGGCACGAGGTATTTGTTGTGCGATGATTGTAATATTGTTATTGATTTGGCATGAGGTCTTTGTCGTGCGATGGCTGTAATGTAATAATATTTTGGCACGAGTCTTTGTTGTGCGATCATGGTGATATTTATATTATTGCAGCACGAAATTTATATCATGCAATGCACGAGGTTTTTACCGTGCAGCGTGCGTAATGGATCCATCTCCCTAGGGTCTCTCTCTCATGTTTCTCTCTTGATGACGTACACATAGATAATGAGAAGCTGACAGGTTTCTAGTTAATTGTGATGTGGGATCCTATGCAATGAGTTATAGAGCATAAAGGTGGAAGCTTGACCATTCGAGTGATCCTTTGTGCATGTTCATGCATTTTTACATGTTTTATTCACACATATCATATACATATGCTAGTTGATGCATTTATACATATGTATGAGACTTGTTAGTGAGTTGTTGAACACTTGGAGAGTGTCGGATTGATAAAAAAAAGAGTTACTATCATACATTGAAATGTTAAACTCATAAACATGATATTTAAAAATTGATATGGAATTGGATTATTGTTATGTACAGACATTTTACATTCATATATGAGTATTTGAGCACACGACTTAGTGCATATCTCGTTGTGTGTTGAGTTGGTGCAAGTTATATTTACTTGATCTGTTTAATTGGCAAAACTTGTTATTACCTTTATCCCGGTTGTGCACATTTATTATCAATATCCGTTATTCTGTGATTGTCTCTTTGGATACTTCTCTGTATTATACAAGTTATTGAGCTGCACATGTTATACAAAGTGAGTATCGTTTGACTTAAAAGTCTCGTCACTACTTCATCGAGGTTAGTCAAGATACTTACTGAGTACATAGCGTCGGTTATACTCATACACCCTTTTTTTTATTTTTTTATATATATATATTTTTCAATCGCCATACTTTTTTACCTTGCATGCAGATTCTGGAGCTGAGTAGCTGTGGAAAGACGAATCTAGTATTGAAGACGTACCAGTGTTCCAAATTCAAGCTACCACTTATTCATGGTGGTTTAGGATTTATATTTCTGTTTATGTAAATTTCAAATAAATGATTTATTTTTCTTCTTGTCTATTGATTTCCGCAGTCTAATTTATTATTTGTTCATGATCTCTGGTTAGAGCTATATCGTATATTGTTGAGCTTACCTAGCGGGTTGGGTTATGTGTCATCTCGATTTGATGAGATTTTGGATCATGACAATTATAATTTATCATATTCAGAATAAAAGAGAAATTTAAAATTAAATTATTATACAAAATATATAATTTATTTTAAGACTGACTTAACAACAAAATAATTTCAAAAAATGAGCATGAGGAGTATGTGCATAAATAAAGAAGTTCCTTCAATTTATGATTCGATAAACCAAGAAAAAGATAGGCAAACAACATAAAGGAAGTAGGCCGCCCCAGGTTTTTGGATTACTTTATAAGGAAATTTTCAACTATGTCCATTTATAAGTAGCTTATTACAAAATAGGTCAATTCATATAATATTACTAATATTAGTCAAATATTATCAATATAGGCCAATTAGCTATTTGTAGCCAATAAAAGTCAATTTTTTACTTTCTTTTGAGTGTGTGTTATTAGAATAGATTGGGTACATCTTAAGGAGCTTGAATATCAGTTTTGAGGATAATTTGGTAGAGTTTTGAAGTGGTTTGAATTGAAAATTCGAAGTAGAAGATGAACATGAAAAAAAATAATATGTGTATTACACTGTGTATCATTTGTTATCACATATGTATCATATTTGTATCAAATGTGTATCACACGTATATCCATGTATATCTGTGTGTGAGATACATGCGTGATGCATGTTTGACACAAGAATTTTTTGAACTCGTTTTTAACTACGAATTTTGATACCAAACTAGTACAAATCACATCCAATCTTCCTCAAATTTTATATATTGACTCATCTATATGTTTTCAATGAATTTCAATCATACCCATTAAAAAATATCCTTTTTTGCTTAGATGTTTGGAAAATTATATATATATATATATATATATATATATATATATATATATATATATATATATATATATATATATATATATATATATATATATATAAAGTATTTACCTTGTTTGTTACCTCATTCATGAAATTTTCTTTCCGTCTTGCATCTAATATTATTGATCACTCTTAAAAATATGGAAGGATATCTTTGCGTGTGATTCTTGGAGAGGAAGAACCTTATTTATTTGAATTTTTAATTTTTATATGGGTTTGGCTAATTTTGATAAGTTTATAATTATTGATTAGAGATTGCTAAGTTAGGACATATTTGGGACATTTAGGTAAGATTCTCATTATATCTAATAACTCTTTTGTTGGGGGATTTGCATCTATACCCAATTTTTGGGTCACATTTTAACCTATACCCGCTTTGCAAAAAAAATTGCAAGCGTACCCACTTTTCGGGTAACTTCAGGCATACGAGCCTGAAGTAGCAAAAAATTATGTCTGAAGTTTGAACTTCAGAATTTTTTGCCTAAAGTGTAGCCTTATCAAAGCAAAACTTCAGATATTTTTGCCTGAAGTTTGGCCTGACTTGCAAAGGCAATCACGCAAATTTCAACTCATAGTGCAAGGGAAAACTTCAGTTTTTCCTCACTTCATAGTGCAAACTTCAGAAAAATTAGTCTGAAGTTCTTCAATTTGTAGTGCAAATTTCAGGAACTTCAGTTCATAGTGCAAGGGCAAACTTCAGTTTTCCCTCACTTCATAGTGCAAACTTCAGATAAATTAGTCTAAAGTTCTTCAATTTGTAGTGCAAACTTCAGGAGCTTCATTTCATAGTGCAAGGGCAAACTTCAGTTTCCCCTCACTTCATAGTGCAAACTTCAGACAAATTAGTCTGAAGTTCTTCAATTTGTAGTGCAAACTTCAGGACAAATTAACTTTTCAGTGTAACTAAGAGCTGGTTTGGCATCACATCGAGCTTTACCTCATGGGGAATTCTTCATGTTCTTTATACTAGGTTTGGAACTTCTGTATATTCAGTATGAGATAAACACACAACAAGATAAACTAGAGAGTATCTGTGGCGCTCTCGATACATTTAGATTTGTATCTCGAGCTTGCAAAATAAAGGATTGTAAAATTTGCAGAAGCCCACGTTTTACCTTCTGTTGACAGGGTTTCTGAATTCAAATAGAGAACAATAACAATACTCCGTTTTGTTATTTTATGACAGTATCTGATCAAATGTAGGTTAAATTGTTAATTTGACTTCACATTTTATTAGTGAATATATTAAAGTAGTGGTTAAAAAGTTAATTTGATAGACAAGAAGAGGAGGAAGAAATGAGCGCATAGGTCAGGAGGAAGAAGAGGAGGCGTCTGAAGTTGTTAAAATTAGGATATAAGTTAAATAATTTTAAAAATATGGGTATAGATTAAATTGGGGCGACCAAATAAGGCGCCCGTGCAATTTTTACTCTTTTGTTTACTTACTAACATATGTATAGTGGGTCGTTCAATTCATATAATCGTTACTATTTTCTTACTTTCTTTCAGCCCGTGAATTGCTTACTAGGAAAGTTGAGACGTTGGAGAAGTTGGTCAGGCGTGAAGCCAGTGAAAGTGCTATGTGATGTACTCTAACTTGGGATATAATAATGTCATTTCTAAGAGTTCTGGTAGTCTTCCAATCAAATCTTTATCATTCTTTTTATTCCCTCTCTCTCCCACGTTTTCTTTTTAAGAAAGAATTCCAGGTTAGTTGAATTTAAATCATGGTAGTTTAGTTTGTGTAACAAAGTGATTCCATGAGTTCTATTTTCATCCATCCTTTTCGATTGTATTGGTACAGTCATTCTTTCTATTAGTCATGATAGGCCAACATTTGACTTAAATTTGTTAGTTTCTTCTAAATCACAATCCGTGAAGCATAATCAATCTTTTGAATTAGTCTAACATGTGGGTCTCTGTACAAATATATCGCGGGGTTAGTTTACGCACACCTTAAATAAATTCATTAGGTATCTTTTATTTTTATTAACTCACATATCGCTAATTCTGTTCAACAAGAGTTAGATAGAAAAGAAGAAATCACCTAGTATTTTTTAATTTTTGCTAGAATTTGAATCTTGATCTTCCATAATATTTACTCACTTCACTAACCGTTATACCACACCCATAACTCATATGTAATCACAACATGCAATGACCAGTGCAAATGATCTATTTTTATTACTATTGTACATGTGATATACAATTTTTTTTTTTGTCAATTTAAAAAGAATAACAACTTTCAATATTTTAGAACACTTTAACTTTAACTTCTCATTTTATGCTTACATATATCATCACAAGTACCGCAAGTCTATTTTTCTTTCTTAAATTTCATCCCAATATATTAAATACTTTCACATAAAATAAGATGCAGGGAGAACGTTATAAAGACTTTTCACTTCCAAATTCTTCGGATCAAACATTTATTTCTTATATAAAAGTTGAAGAATAGAATCAAAAGTCATTGACCGTCCAAAAACCATTGTTTCTTTCTTTTTTTTTTCCAGCCAAAAACCATTGTTTCAACATCCTTGTTTTCTATAACCAAATAAAAGTGGAACATGATTTTATTTTATTTTTTTGGATAGATCAAGTTCCCACTAGTATCAGTGCGAAAATATAAATTTCCTCTCCAACAATATGTTGCCCCTCCTTTGGTAAAGCTTGTTTGGCCAAACTTTTCCAAGTTGAAAAGCATTTTTTTGATTTTTTTTTTTTTTTAAAATTGAAGTGTAAAGCCAAGCTTTTAGGAGAAGCAGAGGCAGTTTTCGAGAAGCAAAAAAAAGTAGTTTATTTTCAAAAACACTTTTGAGAAAAATACACTTAGAAACACTTTTTAAAAGTTTGGCCAAACACTAATTGCTGCTTAGAAGTATTTTTTAAATTAATTAGTCAAACACAAACTGTTTCTCACCAAAAACACTTTTGAAAATAAGCGCTTTACAAAATAAGCTGATTTTTCCAGCTTGGCCAAACAGGCTTCTCAGCCAACACACATGGGCCTGGGGCTCCCCCTCACCCCCCACCCCCAAACCACATATACTGTTATATATGTGAAATTTTCGTTCGTTGTTCCTTTTTATATTAGTTATTTAGTATATAGTTTTTTTTTTTTTAAAACTCTAATTATTGATTGACCTTTTAGATTAAGGTATAAAGATTATTGTTAAGCAGAT
This sequence comes from Nicotiana tabacum, assembly GCF_000715075.1. Taxonomy (NCBI): domain Eukaryota; kingdom Viridiplantae; phylum Streptophyta; class Magnoliopsida; order Solanales; family Solanaceae; genus Nicotiana; species Nicotiana tabacum. The sequence continues at coordinate 42,181,736 of NC_134096.1, read as the reverse complement.
TGAAAAACTTATGAGAAGTATTAGATTACGGTCTAAAATTTTGTAAGTTATTAAAAACGTTAAATCACAACCAAATATTTTGTGAGCACACTAAAAATTATATGAGTAAATATTAAACCAGAATCTAACATTATTCGAAAAGAATAATTTTTAAGGACTATATTTACACAACTTTTAAAAATAGAGACAAAATCTAAACAAAAACCTAAAAAAATGAGCATTTGCGTAAATCAGTGTTAGTTAGGGCACCTTCTTAATAATGTTGTCCTAGTGCGTACAGCCGACAGCCGTACAGATATAAAAGCTATCACCTAACCTTAGCCATTCATATCCAACCACATTAATATTTTATTTTCTTTTTCAAACCCATTGACAATTACCCCATATGCATGCATGTTCTTTGACTCGTCGGTCATATGCCAACAAAAACTATACATGGTTCAATTTCCTAAAGAATTGACTAAAGAAAGATAAATCATAGTGGCGTTTGCTTAAAATATTTGAAGACAAATTTTGACAAAAGAAATTTGTCATTTCACGTAAAAGCTGTTTTCAATCAAATATTAAGAAAGAAAAATTTATATTTTTTGCAAAAACAATTTTCTTTTAGAAAAAAACTAAAAATTAAGGGTGCAAGAAGTTTTTCATTTTGATAATTTCGTTCTCTCTCCATATATCCTTATATGGCGTATGAATAATTGCGATGTACGCATGAAGGGCATGAGGGCTTCATTTGCAACTAGTAGTAGTATATTTTCTTGCCAACCCCTTTTTCTTTTCAACCCTAGTACCAAAAATTAAAAATATATTTTGTTACCAACCCGTTCTTCTTTTTAACCCTATTTCTAAAAATTAAAAAATAAAGATATAAAAGAGGGATAAAATTGTCAACTTTGATTCTGCCACTTATTTGTATTGCTGCATCTTCTTCTGTCCTTGGTTCCTTTTTAGATCTTTCTCCTATGTCTCATGACCAGGTAGTTATCAAGGATAAGTTATCACTTGACATTAATTATTTTATTACAAACTTGATACCTTATAAACGTTAAAATTTGAAACATACTAATATAAATTGTAAAATTCGATATTGACACCTCATAAACATAAAAAATACTACTTCCTCCGTTTCAATTTAGATGACACATTTTTCTTATTAATCCGTTTAAAAAAATGACACATTTATATAATTGAAAATAATTTAACTTTAAACGTATCATTTTACCCTTAATGAGAATTTTTATAATCTCACAAATGTCATGGTCCCATAAAGTTTTTATCTCTTAAACTTTTAATGCCATAAGTTTCAAAAGTCTCCATCTTTTCTCTTAAACTACGTGACGAGTCAAACTACCACATCTACATTAAAACGGAGGGAATACATAAAATTAAAAAGAATTGGTCATATATTCGTGCTCCTAGAGAACTTTTCCGTTGAAAGAGAGTAACAAACCGGATAAGTAGGAATCCCAAACATTTTCTTAGCTTCCGTTTTGGACATAAATTTTGACTATTATTTTTCAAAAGAATTTGGGAACATTATTTGTTTGATCAGCTTTTGAAAAAACTTTGAAGAAAAAATTTTAAATTTCAAAAACTGTAAAAGAAGAAACTATGTTAAATTTTATTAATTTTGGCCAAAATCATGTTTTAGAACTCAAGTCCAAACATATGGACTTATTTTCGAGAAGCGCAAAAGTCCAAGAAGCTCAAGATTGATTTCAATAAGCCAAGATTTTTTTCTTCTTAAAATAAGATTTATTTTATTCCTTTTAGAATAACAATTTTTCTTTTAGGAGGATTCTAGTTTCTTTTCCTCGTAGAATAGAAATTTTACTTTCCTTGTCTTTAGTTATTTTATTTTCTTATTAGAATAGGAATTGCAGTCATCAAAGAAGAGACTCTAGGCCTAAATAAAGGGTTATCTTGCCTTGTAGAAAGAATTCACGTTTTTAAGGCTTGCCTAGTTTTACAATAGAGTGGTTTTCTCTATTTTGTCTTCTTTATCCTTGTTTTTGGTTCCAAGCAAGATGATGATAGTCTTTATCTTATTTTCAATTGCATGTGGTGTTTCTTTATCACGTTAATTGATTCCAAGTGGTGACTTTAGGAACTTGTTTAGTTCTTGATCTTTCAAGAACATGTTTCTTGATCTAAATTCGTTCTTTTGATTTCATAGAATCATAAGTTTCATTGAACTGGTGCAGCATCAAGATTTATTTGTTTTGAACGATTAAATAGCATTTCTTATAGTTTAGATCATCATCTTTCACCTCGTTTTTGAATCATCAGATTCCGAGTCCTAAAACTTGAAATACGTTCTTTCTTGAAATCGACCCACAAACCACATTTTCGTTTCAAGATCTTGATCCTGGTCGGATGGTTCTTTGTTAACTCGAAGAATCACATCAACTGGTTTGGGCCAATTTTTGAGTGAAATTTTTTCTTCCGCTCATAAAACTTCAATAATATTTTTTTCATGTAAAATGCATGTCCAAACACAATTTCAACTTTCAAAAAATTATTTTTCAACACAACTTCAATTTTTTTTTTCAAGTTTTAACCAAATTTATGTTGAGACGCTAACTTAATTTTGTATAACTCAAAGCTCCTATATAAGGAACTTAGCTTATTAATTAATAAATAAATTAAGATAGATTTTTCTCTGTTTCTTCCATGTTTTCACATGCATAAAGTATTGCTTCGAGGGAGGGGCGGCCCGATGGTAAGGCAACTCAAGCAACCGCTTGAGGCCCCATATTTATGGGGGCCCAAAATTTTCTAATATTAAATAGCTGTATATGATAATTATTTTTAAAAAATATCTAACATATAAAAAAAATGCATTTTTCATGAAAAAGGAAATAAGAGATAATTTGATAATATAAATAGTTACTTTTGGGATTCAGTCCTAAACTTTAGGTATGAATATATTTCTTGACTCCTTTATACACTATCATCATTATCATGAGACCCATATTACTTTGATTACTTTGTCTTTCTTTACAAGTCCACTATCTCATAAAACATTATGTCAAGTAAGATAGCAAAAGGCAATTGCAACCCTTTTTTGTCAAGCTTTCCCGGCATTGCACAAAAAATATTGAAGCAACAAAAGTAATATCAAGTTATTTATAACTGTTTGTTAAACCATGTTCAATTGTTCCGTACTTTTCTTATTACTTTGTATCTAGAATTTGTTATTTTTTGATATCTTTTGTTTGTAAGTATATATATCATCTTTTTATTTATTTATTATGAATTTAAATGTCAACAAGAAAATATGAATCCGCGTATTAAAAATATCAAAAAATGGAAGAATTGGAATTTTAATACAATCCCAAAAAGGAGCGCTTGATAAATTTTTAGCGAACAATGAAAATTTTATTTAAAAAATTAGGAAAATTTTTGTGGTAGATGAACAAACCACTAATATAGTTGAGTTAGACAGACAATGGAATCCAAAAAAGAAGAAGAAGAAATTAGTGAGTCACAGATTTTTTAGAAAATCAGGAAATTCTAAAAAAACTAAATAATAATCCTAGAAAGTGGAAACATATATAATCCTAGTCAAGAAATCGATTATAAATAAATTATTAATAATTAAATCTCAAAAAACTAGAAAAATAAACTTTAAATAAAATTTTACTAAATGAGTTTCTTAATACCGAAAAACTTAGGCCCCTCATTGAAGTTTGGCTTTAGGCCCCAAACACCGTTGGGCCGCCCCTGCTTCGAGGAAGAATCTTATATGTTTACTCTCATGCAATGAATGGCTTCAAAGGAACGCAGAACTAAAGAAAAATTGTACTCCTACTTCAAAGCCGGCAGAGACATGGTTTAAGTCATCGACTGCCAGACATATATATATGCTTCGCCTTCTTCCCCTTGACTTTCTGCTCATAATACTGGCTACTATTATTTTGGTACGATATATTTTCAAATTGAGTAATGTTTACCCGAAAAACGGATATAGTTGAATTTATACGTAGTTCTAAGGATACGTGGTACAATTTGGTACAAATCGGAAAGTAAGTAGAAATATACTGGGTATTAACTGTATGAAGAATGAAATACCAACCAAATTGAAATAGAAAATTATTTTATGAACAAGCAAGATAAATCAATGTATATAACTCACAAGAGGATAATCTCAATATAAATATCAGTATGTTTTTCTCTGTGAATATCAATAATATGAGAGTGTATCAATGTCTTAATGTTCGATTGCCTACAGAAATAATAACTATCCCTCTTATAGTGGAGGGATCTTACTTTAGATATAATTAAAAAGACATAGCTGGGATCCCATGATAGATTAGTTTTTCCCTAATTTTCGCTGAGATTCTCTCCCTTAGTGCGGCTGTAACGGATCTCGTCTCTTTGCTCGAACTTGATCGGACTTGGTATTGGTCGATTTCCAGGTTTAGAGCTCGATATTGGCTCAGGGCCCGGTATTGACTTTGGCTCGGTATTAGTCGCTCTCTGGCTTTTAAGCTCGATAACACCGCCTCACATCATAGTTTTATTTGGAATCGAGCTAGGTATTGACTTAGAGCTCGGTACTTAATTGGTCCTCGAAACTTGAGCTTGGTAACCTGGCTTCAGATCTCATTTCGATATTATGAAGACGACCTTTGGTCCATTACGTTCCAATCTTGACTAATCATTCGAAGGTCGAAAATCGGTTTTGACCGTATACAGATAGTCCCCTCGTTTCTCGGGAAGAATGTGGCGAAAAATGACACAATTTTCCAACGGCATAACTAGATATACACTGACGTTTGCATCAAACCTGACCATGACGTACGTGATAGCTGTCCCGTCGGTCCAGTTACCAAGGCATTAAATGTGTGTCAGAAGATGGTCATCCGCTGCTAATATTGAATCGTCATTACCAATTCTATAAATAGCTCCTCTGTTCACCATTTTTTACTTTCAGATCCCCAATCACCAAATCTACTAAGTTCTTATTGTATCTTCTGAGTTCTTCATCTCTAAATATGTGATTTTCACTGCAAAATCCCTCTTTAGAACACCAAATCTTGTCATCTTTCTCTACCTTCAATCTTCAAATCCCAATGGCGAAAACGTCAAAAACTGTTCCTAAAAAAGAAAAAAGTTTCTTCTTCGCGGCCCGCCGGCGACAAAACACTGGTAGAGCCACAACCCGAGGAGTGTGTTCCCGGGGGGTGTGTCCTTACCTCTGATTTTAAGATCGACAAAGCTTCGCCGGTTCCCGGTCGATACGAGCCAGTAGCGAGGTATATGTGCTCGATAATCGAGGGCTATCTTAAACAGTTAAGGAAAGATTGCAATTGGGAGGACAAAGAAGTGATAATCCTGGCTCCCAAAGAAGATATTACTACCCATGTCAAGGAGTTTTTAAGTGTGTATACTTACCCTTTCACATTGGGCACCCTCGACCCTTTTGTCATCAATTTTTTCCACCAATATCGAGTAACCCTGGGCTAAATCCATCCTTCTTTTTTGGCGGATCGTTATTTTGATCCGCTTCTTCGTGAACAAAGTCGAGGGGATGCTTTTCACCCTCGACCACCTCATTAAGTTGTACAGCCCTCGCCTCTATCGAGGTGGGTTCATAAAACTCCAGTGCCGGGCTACCAAAGTGATATTCTCGAGCATATATAAGGATAAGGATCCGGGCTGGATGGGCAGGTTCGTTCGAGTGAAGACTTCGGACCTAATCCCGGCCGAGAAGATGCCATTTTCCGAGGAATTGAACATGAAGCGCAAGTATAATTCTATTGTTAGCTCATATTGTTTTGCTCCTTTGTTTCTTACCGATATCTTTTTATATGATGTAGCGGTTGCTTGGATGCCCGGTTCTATTCCTAACCTTAAGCGCTGGGTATGGGACCTGGCTTCGACCTCCACATATGTTGAGCGCTCGTGGAGCGACTTATCAAAGGACCGATGAGAGGCTAAAAATCATGGTAAGCCTCTTCCCCATGCCTTCGATGATTCAAACGAAATGACTTTCTTATACTTAACTAATTCTCTTGTGTGTAGGCCTAGGCAAAGATGCGGTCATGAGGCCCTCGTCTGGCGAGGAAGAGACTTCGGCCCCAATTCCAAAACCGGTGAAGGACAACAAAAGAAAAAGGGCCTCTACCTCCGAGGATCCAACACTTAAGACAAATACGCCTCGTAAGCCGAGGAAGAACACCATCCTTTTGACCGAAGAATCAGTTCGGAGTCTAAGGGATGAAGACGAAGAGGAAGAAGAAAACGACGGGTCCATACTAGTGGCCCGAGTGAAGAAAACCATCAATGTCCCAAAGGCAGCGGGGTCGATGGCATTTGATGAGGCTCCATCTCGAACTGAGGGGATGTCGGAGAAGGACTCGGACAAAGTCCCCGAGTCGTTGGAGATCGAGGATGCCTCCCACTGAAGTCAACAAACGATGGGTATATCTGGAGGGGTCAACCCTGAAGCTCTTCGAACTGAGGAGAATTCCCCAAGCAACTCGCTTGGGGCAATAGTAATCGGAGACTCGCCTACTCTCCCTGCTTTTTCCGAAGGGGCGATTCGGGAAGCCCGAGCTTTGGGGACCCTCGAGGTAGACAGGGCCCGTGAGGGAGAGGACTCCTTTCATGATTTGTTTACCGGTATTGAGGATGCTGCCAGCCCGAGTGACGCGTCGGGTCTTTTCTTCGAGGTTCAACGAACCCTAAATCAGGTAAGTCTCGATTCCCTTTGTTGATGTCATATATTTCCATTTTCTGCCTAACTTTTTTTTTCATATAGGCTTTAACTCTTCATCAAGAGGAGTTTTCCAAGTCTCGAACGAAATTGAGCCGACGTGAGGCCGACTTCCGAGGGCTTTCGGAAGAGAGAAATGCCCTCAAACTTCTTAATGGGCACAAAGAGGAAGAGATCAAAGATCTTCGAGCCGAGTTGGCCAAGGCATACCAAGATCAGACCGACCTAACCGAGCAGGTAATGATAATCTTAAAAACTCATTGGCTCGATTCGAGAACGGTGGCTGATATTTCGATCTCACAGCTACAGCAGAAGCTTGAGGTGATTGGGCTTCTTCGTGAGGAGGTTGATACGATAAGGGCGGAGACCTTGGGGTGGAAAGAAGGCATGGACCGCCTCGCTGTAGAAAAAGAGACTGCTCGAGCCCAACTATCATTGGCCAAAAGTCAACTTCAAGGCATGAAGGAGAAGAGCTCGGTTCAAGCAAGAAAAATAGAGGAGCTCGAGGCTCAGGTGGCTTCCGAACTTGCCAAGGCCAAATCTGAAGCTGAAAAAGCAAAGGCCGAGGTGGATGCATTCGTGGCCGTCTATCGGGCCGATGCTGAAGCCACTCAAGTTCAAGCGAAAAAGGCAACTGAGACCGCTAAAATTCGAGCATATTGGGTTGTTGAACTCAACAAATGCCAATCTCGGAGGGAAACCCTCGAGGAGATCCATGCTCGAGGTTTCGATCTTACCGAAGAGATAAAAAAGGCTAAAGAGCTTGAAGCTGATGCCGGAGCCTTGGCTTCCGATGATAATGATGATGATGATGATGATGGGATAAAGAGTGGGTCTGAGAGTGGGGAAGAGCCCGATGGAGAAGAGACTGCCCCTGGAGATAATCAGGAAACTTAGGGTTTTTTCCATTTTGATTTTTTGTGTAGGGTCCTGATCGGACGTTGTAAATAATACCCTTATATATATATACAAATATTTTCCTTTCACGACTTGTCACTGTTTTATTCCCTGCTATTTTTTTCCCTGCCTCGTGAAAATTTTGTTTCATTAATGCTTTATGAAAGTTTTCATAAGTTCGAGGCCTTAGGCAATTTGATCGAAGTCAGACCTTATAGTCTTTATAATCGAGTGAGCGTTTGCTCGAACTTGAATTAAAAATAGCCCTTAGGCTTAATAGTTGAGTGTGTTAGCTCGAACTCGGGGTTATGTAGCCTATAGGCTTAATAGTCGAGTAGGCGTTTACTCAGACTCAAAATAAGGTTAGCCCTTAAGCTTAGTAGTCGAGTGAGTGATTGCTTGAACTCGAAGTGATGTAGCCCGTATACTTTATGGTCGAGTGGGTGATTTCTCGAACTCGAAATAAGATTAGCCCTTAGGCTTAGTAGTCGAGTGAGTGATTGCTCGAACCCGAAGTGATATAGCCCGTAGGCTTTATAGTCGAGTAAGCGTTTGCTTGGACTCGAAGTAATGTAGCCCGTAGGCTTAGTAGTCGAGTGAGTGATTGCTCGAACTCGAAGTGTTGTAGCCCGTAGGCTTTATGGTCGAGTGAGTGATTGCTCGAACTCGAAATAAGATTAGCCTTTAGGCTTAGTAGTCGAGTGAGTGATTGCTCGAACTCGAAGTGGTGTAGCCCGTAGGCTTTATGGTCGAGTGAGTGATTGCTCGAACTCGAAATAAGATTAGCCCTTAGGCTATATGATCGAGTGAGCGTTTGCTCGGACTCGAAGTAATGTAGCTCGTAGGCTTAGTAGTCGAGTGAGTGATTGCTCGAACTCGAAGTGATGTAGCCCGTAGGCTTTATGGTCAAGTGAGTGATTGCTCGAACTCGAAATAAGATTAGCCCTTAGGCTTAGTAGTCGAGTGAGTGATTGCTCGAACTTGAAGTGGTGTAGACTGTAGGCTTTATGGTAGAGTGAGCGTATACTCGGACTCGAAGTAATGTAGCCCGTAGGCTTAGTAGTTGAGTGAGTGATTTCTCTAACTCAAAATGCTGTAGCCTGTAGGCTTTATGGTCGAGTGAGTGATTGCTCGAACTCGAAATAAGATTAGCCCTTAGGCTTAGTAGTCAAGTTAGTGATTTCTCTAACTCGAAGTGGTGTAGCCCGTAGGCTTTATGGTCAAGTGAGTGATTGCTCGAACTCGAAATAAGGTTATCCCTTAGGCTTTTATGATCAAGTGAGCATTTGCTCTGACTCGAAGTAATGTAGTTGTAGGCTTAGTCGTCGAGTGAGTGATTGCTCGAACTCGAAGTGATGTAGCCCGTAGGCTTTATGGTCGAGTGAGCGTTTGCTAGGACTCGGAGTAATGTAGTCCGTAGGCTTAGTAGTCGAGTGACTGATTGCTCGAACTCGAAGTGATGTAGCCCGTAGGCTTATATGGAGCTTGATCTCATTGATTTTTTGGTTGGCAGTCTCCGATTTATGGGGTAATGGTCGGCTCTTGAGCCTATTTGCATAATGGATCATGAAATAGAGGATGGATTCTGAGATATAAGATATCGGTAAAGGAGAATTTTCTCTTTATGTCATTATACATGTGTTCATGTTTTGTACTAGGGATCGAGTTAATGACACGAGCATGGTTCGTTTTGACCATTCGGCTCTTAAAATATTTCCTATCGAAACCATGTTGTCATGAAGTAACTTCTTTGCATCGAACTTGATGATCGAACTTGATATATTCGACGGTAATGCCTCCCAGTATTCGAGGTTGATTGTAAATAGGCCTTGGATACTGTTGAATTGTTCTAAGTTAGCACGATCAATGGTTGCCTTATTAAAAACCTTGCCAAAAAACCCATTTGGGATAATACCGGTCTAAGAGAAAAAAAGTGCAACGCGTGCTTTCAAGCCTAAAGGCTTCGGGTTGAATAATCCATCCCTGCTCCTGGTCGAACTCCTACAAGGGTTAGTTTCAAAATATAAATGAACATGGGACGGTCGTACCTTAACAGTAGTATCGTTTTAGGTGAGACACATTCCAATTGCTTGGTAGTTGTTTGCCGTTTATCACACCGAGCTTGTAGGATCCTTTACCGACGATTTCAAGAACCTGATACGGTCCTTCCCAGTTAGGACCCAGTTTTTCTTCATTTGGATTTTGGGTGTTGAGCGTAACTTTCCTTAGCACTAAGTCCCCAATTTTAAAATATCGAAGATTGGTTCTTCGATTATAATACCTTTTGATCCATTGTTTTTGAGCGGCTAATCGGACGAGGGCTTCTTCTCATTTTTCGTCCAATAATTCTAGGCTCGTGTTCACCGTCTCGTTATTCGACTAATTTGTTGCATATCGAAACCTGATGCTAGGTTCTCCGACCTCAACCGGGATAAGAGTTTCGACGCCATAAACCAACGAGAATGGTGTCGCTCCGGTACTCGATTTCAATGTTGTGCGGTATGCCGATGGACTTCGGGTAATATTTTTCTTCATTTTCCTTTAGCGTTGGTTAATCTTTTCTTAAGATTTTGGATGATGGTTTTTTTGGTCGATTCGGCATGTCCGTTCCCACTGGGATGATAAGGTGTTGATAGGATCCTTTTGATTTTGTGGTTTTCGAGAAATTTGGTTACTTTGCTTCCGACGGATTGCTTTCCTTTGTTACATACAATCTCGGATGGCATCCCGAACTGACATATGATGTGGTCCCAAATGACGTCTATCACCTCCTTTTCTCTGACTTTCTCGAAAGCATGTGCTTCAACCTATTTAGAGAAATAATCAGTCATAAACAAATTAAACTAATCCTTACCTGGGGCCGATGGGAGGGGGCTGACGATGTCCATTACCCATTTCATGAAAGTCCAAGGAGCTAGGACCGAGTGGAGAAGTTCCCTAGGTTGATGAATCATGGGCGCATGTCTTTGACATCTGTTGCATTTTCGAATGAACTCCCTTGCATCTTTATCCATATCGATCCAATAATATCCTGCTCTGATTATTTTATGGACTAATGAATCGGCACCGGAATGATTCCCACAAGTGCCCTCATGAATCTCACGTAAGATGTAGTCGGTGTCTCCTGGTCCCAAACATATTACCACTGGACCATCAAACGTCCTCCTAAACAACGTTTCATCATTGGATAAGGTGAATCGTGCAGCTTTTGTGCGTAGAGTCCTCGATTCCTTTGGATCTGATGGAAGTTTCCCATTCTTGAAGTACTCTATATATTTGTTTCTTCAATCCCAGGTTAGACTTGTGGAGTTTATCTCGGCATGACCTTCCTCGATTATCGATTTCATGAGTTGCACGACAGTCTCCGAGTTGAGATCGTCATCCTCGACCGATGACCCTAAGTTTGCAAGAGCATCGACCTCACTGTTCTACTCTTGAAGTACATGTTACAAAGTCCATTCCTTAAATCGATGTAGAGTCACTTGCAATTTATCCAAGTACCTCTACATTCGATCTTTCCGGACTTCAAAAGTCCCGTTGACTTGATTTACCACGAGGAGGGAATCACATTTAGCCTCCACGACCTCGACTCCCAAACTTCTAGCTAGTTCGAGACATGCAATCACGGCCTCATACTCGGCCTGATTGTTAGTCAATTTTGTAGTTTTAATAGTCTTTCTAACTATATTACATGTGGGCGATTTTAGTACGATGTCCAGTCCGGACCCCTTTTCGTTCGAGGCACCATCCATAAAGAGGGTCTAGATTCCCGAAGAGGTACCCGATTTTATCAGTAATTTCTTTTTGATCTCGGGTACGAAGGCCGGCGTAAAGTCAGCTACGATGTTCGCTAAGATTTGTGATTTGATAGCGGTTCGAGGTCGATACTCGATGTCGTACCCGCCGATCTCTATGGCCCATTTGGCCAATTGACCTGAAAGCTCAGGTTTGTGTAAAATATTTCGTAGATGATAAGTTGTTACAACATGTATCGGATGGCACTGGAAATATGGTTTTAATTTCCTAAAGGTACTTATTAAAGCAAGCGCTAATTTTTCTAAGTGTGTATATCTAGTTTTGGCCTCGCCTAGAGTTCGACTAACATAATAAATAGGGAATTGCGTACCTCGTTCTTCTCGAATTAGGACTCCACTTACCGTTACCTCCGAGACAGCTAGATACAGATAAAGTTGTTCGTCTGCCTTCGGGGTATGAAGCAACGAAGGGCTCGATAGATACCATTTTAGCTCTTCCAAAGCCTGCTGACATTCCGGAGTCCATGAAAAATTGCTTTTCTTTTTAAGCAAAGAGAAAAATCGGTGGCTCCTATCCGAGGATCTCGAAATGAATCGTCCCAGGGCGGCTATCTGTCCCGTTAGCCTTTGCACGGCCTTTACATTATCTACCACTGTGATGTCCTCGATTGCTTTGATTTTATTGGGGTTAATCTCGATTCCTCGATTTGACACCATAAAATCGAGAAACTTTCCCGAGTCAACCCCGAAAGCATATTTTTCGGGATTGAGCTTCATATTGTACTCCCTTAGTATGTTGAAAGTTTCCTGCAAATGCTTTAAATGGTCATCTGCTCGTAGGGATTTAACTAACATGTCATCAATATAAACTTCCATTGATTTTCCTATTTGCTTTTCGAACATTCTGTTTACTAGGCTAAGTTGCACCGGCGTTGTTTAGGCCGAATGGCATTATATTATAACAGCAGGCCCCGTAATTAGTGGAAAATGAGGTCTTTTCCTGATCCTCCGGGTTCATCTGTATTTGGTTGTACCCGTAATAGGCATCGAGAAAACTGAGAGTCTCGTAGCCCGCCGTGGCATCGATCATACGATCGATATTAGGCAAAGGAAAAGAGTCCTTAGGGCATGCTTTATTCAGGTCTTTATAATCTATACACATTCTAAGTTTGTTCCCCCTTTTTAGGGACTACCACCACATTTGCTAGCCATTCAGGGTACTTTACTTCCTGAATGGACCCTATTTTAAGAAGTTTGGTTACCTTGTCTTTGATGAATGTGTGTTTGACCTCGGACTGGGGCCTTCTTTTTTGTTTTACCCGGTGGAATTTTGGGTCCAAGCTTAGATTATGAGTGGTTATTTCTGGTGAAATCCCTGCCATGTCAAGATGGGACCAAGAGAAACGGTCTATGTTAGCTATAAGAAATTAAATAAGCTTTCTCCTGAGCTCAGGATCCAACCCCATGCCCAGGTATACCTTTCGTTCGGGCAGATATTCGATTAGTATGACTTGCTCCAGTTTTTTGATTGTTGATTGGGTGGCGTCAGAATCATCGGGAACCACGAAAGATCGAGGGATCCTATGTTCATCAACTTCGTCAGTCTTCTAATTCTCTAATTGGGTCGAAACTGACGTTTGTGATTGCTATTTGGTATTCTGTTCAACTTTCGGATCCGATCCTTTTGCTAATATCAGAATCACTTCATCGACGACAAACATTTCTTTTGCGGCCGGTTGCTCCCCGTAGACCGTTTTGATTCCCTCTGATGTTGGGAACTTCAAATCCTCATGGAGGGTCGAGGGTACAACCCTCATATTGTGGATCCACGGCCTTCGAAACAGGGCATTGTATCTCATATCGTCTTCGATCACATGAAACTTCATTTCTTGGATGGTTCCGTCCACGTTAACGGGAAGGATTATTTCATCCTTAGTAGTTTCACATGCCATATTGAATCCGTTTAGTACCAAGGTTGCGAGCAGGATCTGGTCCTGTAGACTGAGTTGCTCTATGACCCTCGATCGAATGATGTTGGACGAACTACATGGATCAATTGAAACATGTTTAACTCGAGTTTTATTCATCAGTACAGATATTACTAGTGCATCGTTATGTGGTTGCATGATTCCTTCTGCGTCTTCGCTATTAAAGGAAAAGGTTCCTTTAGGGGTGTAATCCTGAGTTCGAGATCATTTTTCTCTTACAACTGACATCTTAGTGCGTTAAACCACCGGCCCCTAGGGGTATCAATATCACTAATGATCATATGGATGATGTGTTGTGGCTCTTCTTGTTCGTTTTGTCTATTGAAATTCCTATTTTTGAAATGGTTTTTGGCCCTGTCACTTGAAGGTGCCCTTTATTGAATAACCGGGCTACCTCCTCTCTTAGTTGCCTGCAATCTTCCGTTCTGTGGCCATGAGTACCATGATATTCACACATTTGATTGGGATTCCTCTGGGCAGGATCGGTCTACATAGGTTGAGGCCATTTAGTATCTTTGATGCATCCGATAGCCGACACGATAGCGGATGCATCGATGCTGAAGTTATACTCCGATAACTGAGGTGCTTCCTTAGGTCCGGTATGCCTGTCGAACCCATTCATGTTCATCAGCCCCCGAGACCCTTGGCCTCGATCATTTCTCCCTTTGCCTCGTACGAGGTTGCATGAAGGTTCGCTACCCCTACGATCTTCGTTATACGACCGATATGGATCCTTGTTTGACCTTGGTTTTCGGTCGATATCCCTTTTAATATCGGACCCAGAACCCAACTGGTCATCTTCGACTCTTATTTTGGATTGATACCGATTGTGTACATCAGCTTAAGTAATAGTTGGGTACTCGATCAGGTTATGCTTCAGCCACTGTGAAGCCATCGAGCTCCGTTCGTTTAGACCTTGAGTGAAAGCTTGAACAACCCAATCATCTGTGACTAGTGGTAGATCTATTCGTTCCATTTGGAAACGAGATACGGATTCTCTTAACATCTCGTTATCCTTTTGTCTTACCTTGAACATGTCCGACTTTCTGGTTTCGACCTTTATGGCCCCAGCATATGCTTTTACGAAAGAATCTGCAAGCATAGCAAAAGAATCGATAGAGTTAGATGATAAATTATGATACCATATCATTGCTCCCTTTGACAGGATTTCACCAAATCTTTTCCATAATACAGATTCGATCTCATCGTCCTCTAGATCGCTCCCTTTAATGGCACATGTGTAAGAGGTGACATGTTCGTTGGGGTCGGTCATTCCATTGTATTTAGGAATCTCGGGCATGCGAAACTTCTTTGGGATCGGTTTAGGAGCCGTGCTCGGGGGGAAAGACTTTTGTATGAATTTTTTGGAATCTAAGCCTTTCAATATCGGTGGTTCCCCCGGGATCTGATCAACCCTGGAGTTATATGTTTCCACTTTCTTGTCGTTTGCCTCGATCCTCCTTTCTCATGACTCTATTCGTTTTATCAGTTCTTCGAGCATTTTAACAATTTCGGGATTAGTCCCTAATTCGTGCTCATTTGACCTTACTATAGTTGGCCCCATTTTGTGGGTGACTTCTTGGGATGAACTGGGCTCGAGTCTGGTTGGTGCATGGGTTTGGCTCTGCAACTCGGCTATTGCTACTTGTTGAGCTTACAACATTTTGAAGATCATACGCAAGCTGATTCCGTTTTTCTCGGCATTTTAGGTATTTCGAGCTGCACACTGAGTTCCACCATGAATGTTATTTTCAGGGTCGGAACGTTGGTTCGCCTCGATGGCCGCATGTGAATTGACATCTATTGGCTCTTCGACCCGAGCTCCAACGGGATCGACGAGTGGCCTTCCACCCCCAGGGGTTAAGTTGTTGATCTCATCTTGAAGGCCAGCTTCGTTGTCGATAGGTAGGGCCATTAATTGAGAATTCGTCGTTTTCAACCTGAAATCAAAGATACTTACAAGAGCAAGTATAAAATGGTGCGCTTTGTAGTGATTTGTACCAAACAACCACTGTTATCCTTAGTCCCACGGTGGGCACCAAACTGTTTACCCAAAAAACGGATAGAGTTGAATTTATACGTAGTTCTAAGGATACGTGGTACAACTTGGCACAAATCGAAAAGTAAGTAAAAAAATACTAAGTATTGACTGTATGAAGAATGAAATACCAACCAAATTGAAATAGAAAGCTATTTTATGAATTAGCAAGATGAATCAATGTATATAGCTCATAAGAGGATAATCTCAATATAAATATCAATATGTTTTTCTCTGTGAATATCAATAATATGAGAGTGTATCAATGCCTTAATATTCGATTCCCTACAGAAATAATAACTATCCTTCTTATAGTGGAGAGATCCTACTTTAGATATAATTAAAAATACATAGTGGGGATCCCATGATAGATTAGTTTTTCCCTAATTCCCGCTGAGATTCTCTCCCTTAGTGCGACTGTAACAACTCTTGTCTCTTGGCTTGATCTTGATCGGACTTGGTATTGGTCGATTTTCAGGTTTAAAGCTCGATATTGGCTCGGGGCCCGGTATTGGTTAGTCTCTAGCTTTTAAGCTCGATAACACCGCCTCATATCATAGTTCGATTTGGAATCGAGCTCGCACTACTAAAAATTCGATAAAAATCGACCAACGTTGGTCGGTAATGGCCAAAAACCGATCAAAACGCGACCATTTACGCGTGTACGGTATTTTTGTTGGTTGGAAATTACCGACCAACTTTGGTCGGTCAATTAAATTCAAAAAAAAATATTGCAAAAAAACCCGACCAAAGTTGGTCGGATTTTTCCGACCAATGTTGGTCCGTATTTTAATTATGTAATAAAAAGATTCTATTCTACCACTAGATCATTGGTACATTTTATTTTAAGACTGTCTTTTATTTGATTTATACTTTTTAATTGTATTTTCGCACGAAAATAACCGACCAAAGTTGGTCGGTTTTTTTAAATGACCAGCCGAAATAACCGACCAATTTTGGTCGGTTCTTTTAATATTAATATTTATTTATTTTAATTAAAAAACCAACCAAAGTTGGTCGGTTTCTTGAAACATAAATTTCTCGGGACTCAAAAATAGTTTCCCGCATTTTTGCGCCAAAGAAAACTGACCAAAGTTGGTCGGTCGACCTTGGTCGGTTTTTGCCGAATTTCTAGTATTGTCGATATTGACTTCGAGCTTGATACTTAATTGGTTCCCGAAACTGAGATTGGTAACCTGGCTTCACATCTCATTTCGATATTATGAAGATGACTTTCGGTCTATTACGTTCCAATTTTGACTAATCATTCGTAGGTCGAAAATCGATTTTGACCGTATACAAGTAATTCTGTCATTTCTATTAAATATTTGCTCTAAAATTACTTTTCATCAGAAAAAAGTTTCAAATTTTCCTTTGATTCCTAAAGAAGCTCCGATATGAGAGAAATTTTTAACTATAAAAAAAATAAAATAAAGGGATAGATTTGAATCTTTTTTCTCGAAGAATTTAGACAAGTTGAGCCCACCAATTTCAAGTTGGAGTTCTGTTAATGGTAAGGACACCTATGAAAGAATTTACTACAGGAATGAACCATTTCTATATATGTTTTCAGTCCTCGTCGGTGGAATTTTCTCTCGTACTCTTTCCTAATGATTAATGTATTATATCTATTATGATCATTGAGTAGAATAGATGAAAAGAAGGAGAAAAGAAAAATATAAAATAATTATCCCCTTTGACTTCGGGCTCGGATACAAGTCATATACTCAGTATGTATACATTATTTAGAAATCAGAATATTATTAACGGGATTATATGTTTAGAGTGTCGGTGAAGTCTCTACTCAAGAAATAGAACTCAAGTGCTTCTAGCTGAATTTCATGTAATTATTTTAGTTCTACCATTGGGCACGATACCTTTTTAAGCAAAAATAATGATTATATCCTAGATGTTATGGTCTCCTGTACAATTTTGTTTCTCATTTATCTTATAACCAACCGATCCTGTTGGGTTTTGGATAAAGACTAACTAGTAAAAATTTGCCCCAACTGGCAATTTCAGTTACAAAAAAAAGAAGAATTGATTTCTTTGGTTTTCCTTGAGATGTTGATTTGGTTATCGTCGACGTACATAAAATCATCCCTCTGCATAGAGAAAAGAATCTATATTTATTTTACTCATAACTAATTGGATTGACAAAATAGGCATTTCTTCTGTACCTCCATGATCGAGTTTCTAAGCCAGTTGAGTACTACTACTACAACAACAATAACAACCCAATATAATTTTAATAGTGAGATCTGAGGAGAATAGTGGGAGGGTAGTGTGTACGCATACCTTACCCCTACCATGGGTAGAGAAGCTGTTTCCGATAGATCCTCGTCTCCCTCCCTCCAAAAACTTTTCACCTTGCTCTTGGGTGACTTGAACTCACAACCCCTTGGTTGCTAAGACTGATGCTTAGTACCTGATTTTAAAATCCCATTATTTCCGAGCAAAATATCCAAAGAAACTTGTGGTGCTTGTGGCACATGCACTGCTTCATCGCACCACATTATTTCTCTCCTAACCCAACAATTAGTAGTGGAGCTAAAGATTATAAATTATAATACATAAAAAATGCAAGAATACCATACTTAAACAAATTTTGAGCCACATTTATCACTATACGATAAGTTTTCCTTATGTCAAGCAAATTGTACTATATATATATATATATATTTATGTAATCCGTTTTTAATTTAGATAACATATTTTTCTTATTAATTTGTTAAAAAAAGAATGACATATTGCTATAATTAGAAATAATTCAACTTTAAACTTTTTATTTCACCCATTTTACTCTAAAAGCTTTTATAACCACACAAATGTCATTGCCCCACAAAACTTTTACTTCTTAAGCTTTTTAAGATCACAAATTTCAAAAATTTCCCTCTTTTTTCTTAAACTCCGCAAAGTCAAACTAGATTATCTAAATTTAGACTAAGGGAGTATATAATTTTGGGACGAAAGAGCCCAGTCAACAATACTCTTCCATCCACTATAAATATTTCTTCAATTCAACCTCACTTTAACACTTAACATTTTCTAAAGCTACTCTCTTTCTCTCATTCTTACATTTGGATAATTTTCTTTCCTAAAGGGAGAAAATGAATACTCTTCTGAGTAAACCATATTATGCTTACTCAAAGATGGAGATGGAAGACTTTGAAGAGCAGCAGCATAGAAGAGCACAGTTCTTGATTCACAAGTCTCTACAGAAATCAGATTCTATATCTCAGAGAAGGCAGCCAATATGGTTGAAAGTGAAAGTGTGTAAGTTGAAGATCAAGATTGGGAGGAGATTAAAGAGGATGAGGAAGAGCATCTTGCTAAAGTTTTCTGCTACTAAAAGTGTGGTCTCCAAGCAATTTAATTTTCAGTTGAAATCTTGGAAGCGCTTGATTAAGGGTAGAGAGACAATGGTTAAACTTCCACCCATGTTCACTTGAAGTTTCCTTTTATAGAATAAATCCTCCTCTAGTTTTCACTTTATGTCTAGTCACAAGAAAGAATGGTGAGGCATATAATACACATACATACACAGGTTTTCACCTTTTGTTCATGAATTGAAGGGATTGACTTGTTTTGTTCCACATTTCTTTCCAATAATATCTACTTTCAAATTGTATTGGCTTCTCTAGAGATTGAGTTGAAGGTTTCATTCATCATAAAGAGTCTATTAGTATTATATTTGAATTAGCTTCAAATGAAAATGAAATATATGAATTTCCCAGTCTTAGCCCTATTTGTTCTGATATCCTCTGGTAAAAGAGTTGTGATGCTTTTAGGACTTTGGCTGTTTTGGTGCGCACACATATTGCTGGACTTTAGCTCACATTTGCCCTTTGTCTTGAAATTTGTAAAAACACAGACAATGAGAGACACGAAGTTAGAATTTTAAATTTATGAATTTAAAATTTTAATCGTTTTAAATTACTGAGTTATAAATTAATAATTTATATTATATATTTAATAAATTTTTTAAAATAAATACAGAGTCGAATTAAAAATTTTGTGTTAGGCCAAACCCGCTCCGCCACTATCATAATGAATCCGATTCAAATTTAGTTGTGATTGAAGCGTAGTTATATTTCTTTTCCATTTTGTTTTCTTGGCTGGCTTCCTACTTAACTCTGTTGTCTGGAACTTTGTGCTTCTGCTATTTGAGCTCTCAATTTCTCTTTTGTCCTTTGTCTTTCTTGGGTTGCTGGAATGGGGAGGGCCGCGGTTGGAGGTTTTTTCTTTTGAATAGAATGCTACGTCTTTGAATAGAATACTCACTAACCTTTTTAGACAGAAATTATCTACGTCTAAATTCATATCTAGGGGTGTAAAAACCAAACCTAAAAATCGTATCAAATCGAAATATCAAATTGAGCCGATTAAAAAATTCGATTAAGTTTGATTTGATTTGATTTGGTATTGAGTAAAAAAATTCGAACCAAATCAACATATAAATATATAATTTATATATATATTTTTAAGACTTTATATAGAATCTTCTTTAAAAAATGTCTAAAAATATTTGGGATTATCTTATGGGATATAATATTTAATAAAATATGAAGTGTTCCATGTTTATTAGCTTTAAATAATGAGTTGTATGATTACATTCTTATCAAGTGTTATTGAAATGCGTCAATTTCTTTGTTCTTTCATATTCATATGTCAAGATCTATTAAATTCGTATATCTTTTTCGAATTTGAAGTGGTATTTCGACAGTTTAAAATTAAATAGAACATAATTTAAGTATAATATTAATTTTTATGTTTAATTATTAAATTCGGTTAACCTTGAAAGTGTACATCAAGGAAAAATTATTGTGAGAAGACAAAAAAATAACTATTATGTGTTACTAAGAAAATTTCCCATAAAAATATTTTAATAGATCATATGATTATTAATTTTTTTAATTTTTACTAAACATATATTTACTTATCAAAAATTTAACAAAGTAAGATTGAAATAATATTTATGTAACAAAAAAAAATTCGAAAACCCGAAAAACCCGACAAAACCGAACTAATCCAAACCGATATAGTTGTTTTGTTTGGTTTTGATAGAAATCGAACCAACCCGGTTCATATACACCCGTATTCATATTATTGTGGTCTACTCAATTGAAGGGTCGAGATTAATGTTTCATTGCATAATTAGAAGGAAGACAAGAGTGGGTTGCTCTAGTGGTGAGCACCCTCCACTTCCAACAAAGAGATTGTGAGTTCGAGTCACCCCAAGAGTAAGGTGGGGAGTTCTTGGAGGGAGGGAGCCGAGCGTCTATCGGAAACAATCTCTCTATCCCAAGGTATGTATGGTCTGCGTACACACTCTACCCTCTCCCCACTAGCGGGATTATACTGGATTGTTATTTTATTGGTATTACAGGAGCTAGTGTGATGGAGTACTTTAGGTAACTGAATCTATACACCTGGAAATTGCCGTAATTGGAATTTCATTTTTACGCTAGAGTATCGACAAGAGTGTGTTGCTCTAGTGGTGAGCGCCTTCCACTTTCAACCAAGAGGGTTGTGAGTTCGAGTCACCCTTAGAGCAAGGTGAGAGTTCTTAGAGGGAAGAAGCCGGGGGTCTATCGGAAATAGCCTCTCTACCTCAGGGTAGGGGTAAGATCTGCATATACACTACCCTCTCAAAACTCCACTAGTGAGATTATACTGAGTTGTTGTTGTTGTTGTAGTATGGACCCAAATTCATCAATGAACTCATCTGACTTATAATTTGAAGACCAAATCTCGTTCAATGTAATAAATGGTATTGGTTGGGGGTGCTGCGAAGACTTGTGAAACTTGACCCGTTTGCTTACTTTTTTTTGGGCGATGCGATTCGCTCGAACTAATGACTTCGGACGTAACTTGCATTCAAAGAATCGATGGCTCACGAGATTGTAAAATTCATGACAAATATCGTATTTCACGATGTCCCTTCATAGATGTTTGCTTACTTGGTCTAGTACGTCTTGAGAATAAACGAGTACAGATTTTGTGCCGTTACAAGAAGGGTGATCAGGGCAGCTGGTCTGTATGACTAAAGTAACGTTTCTTGGCTTTTCAACAGCTAGTAAGCCTAAAGAGTATTAATTAAAACAGGAAAAAGGAACATGGCTTAAATGAACAATTCCAACTTGAGATACGCATGGCTAGCTATCTATATAGTCTAAAGTTATTATGCCTCTTTTATTTCTTAAAACAAAAACTTTAGTGTCAGACGTTAGTTATTCTCTTAGATTAGATAACCTAATATGATTATTTATTCTTTAAAATATTATCTCCATTACAGAATTTCAATAATATACAATTAATTTGAATTCTTCTCATGGGTAAATTTAATAAAAGAGAAATTACGAGTTAAACACCCTCTTGTCTAGCTTGCTAAACATGTTTTGTTAGAGAGAAAGAAGGAGAAGATGCATGTTAATTGGATTTCTGAATGGTGGCCCTCCATAAAACCACACTCCATGAAAAAGTTGGTCAAGAAATTAAAGCTGGGTGGAAGCCTTTCCTCAGTTTCACATTCTTGGTTGGACCTGCTGGCTTTGAGCCAGCACCATCTCTTTGACGGTAAGATTTTTGGCAGAGTGGAATCATACAGTACCAAAAACGAGATAGATCTTTCGAATCATTCTTTTGAAAATTCTTGTTTGACATTTTAAAGAAATTCATACGTCCATAATTTCCTTCCAATAGAGATTATTTATATTTGTTGATGTTGAATTTAAGTCGTGGTCGTTGAGTGATAATGTCATCGCACAAGTTCACTCCCATTGATTTTCTTTACAGCATTAGTATTCTTTCATTAGTCGTGACTTATACCAACTTTTGTCTTTCGGATACCAATTGGCACGACGGAACTAGAACATTCCACAATCTATGAAACAACACAACCAATTTTGATGTGGTAGTTGTTCACTAGTACGGAATTAAACATACCCAGTCTTCATTTGTTAGTTGTGTATTAGTACGTTATTAAATATATCATCTTCTACTTTGTCAGAATTGTTAATTTTGACGTAATTGGTGCATTAATTAATATTAATGGAAAAACAAAAGAGAAAAAAGCTGAGAGGATATTACCCTCCAACAACAATCTTTCAAGATTTCTTCTCTCACAAAATCAAAGTGGGGCATGAAGAGTTGATAGCTCAAGTTCACACTATGCAAGCAGGATCAAGCTCGAAATTTTATTCAAGCACATTTTTGGGGCCCCTTTATTATTTGTCCTTGTCAGTACAACCGTACAGATTTACAATTACTAGTAATTAATACTTTGCTTTTCTTTATTTGACCTTTTTTAAAAGAATCCATATTCATGGTCTAAATTTGTCTACCATGTGCAAGAAAAAGAAAAGGGAGGAAAAATTAATTTCAAAAGGCATTACAAATAAAGAAATCTAATCATGTGCCACATGAGCTAAAAACTACGGTTTCCAAATGATTATATATAATATTCTTTTGACTCTCTAAGATTCCTCTTTATCTTTGGTTGAATCATTGCAAGTTCGCATAGTGAGAGAAGTCATTTTTGTCGTGATGATTTATCTGGCTACTATAAGTACTACAACTTGTATATAACTAGAGGCGGAATTAGAGTTTTAGGAGTGAGCTCGATCAAACCCATCATTTTTAGGACTGACTAATGATATCCATGTGTAGAAAACTATGATATAAATATAAAGTTTTTACCCATTTTTTTTTTTTTTAAAATAAGGAATTTTAAGTTTCATATTGAGTCCATGTTTGTAAGAAAACAAAGAAAACACACACATCTCTAATACTGTTGGTAGGAAAAATCTTCTCTCCTCCAGTTTCTCTCTCTAACAATTACTATGTACACTAATGATCCCCCTTCAGTCCCACCGGATCCACCTGCCATAAGTCCATAACCAATGAAACTTCAACGCCTCACCTATCTAACTCTAGTTAAATCACCCAACCACCTACTGACACCGCCACAACGACTAACAATACCACCGCAACGGTTAGTAAAATACTATCTAGCTAACCAAGCAGCCACCACTAAAATCACCATACGGATGGCCGCCGATGATAAAATTAATACCAATCAGATCTCAAAAATCCACCTGCCATCTCCGCTATTACACTTCCTCCTCAATAAAAGATATCAAAACCTTCGTTTCCTGCAGCAATACAAGAAAAATTACCTTCGCTCCATGATGGCAATCCACCAGTTGAGATTAGGCATGATATTGTTGAGGTTTTTTGTTTTTAAGATGAAATAGTCTTAAAATGAGGGTGAATGGGAAATGGAGGGAAAATGAAATTTTTGAGTAAAATTTTAAGTTTTCCCCTCTTGACAATGAGACATTGTCCCATATTGGAATATGAAAAGATTTTTGGTGGGTATATATATAATTGCTCTTCTTGTAGCTCTTAAAGAGTTAAGAAAAAAGCAAGCCTCGCGCCGTCGCCGTCGTCGCTCCTTCGGCTTCGACTTTGGATTTGGTCAAATGATTGATTGATTAATTTTTTGGACCAAATTTATTTGTTAATAGTAAATATTAACGTAAGATTATCCGCATTTGTAACGGATATTTTCCAATCCGTGTATTGACCACCAGCTGCAATAGCAGCCGCATAATGCTCTTCCCACCATGAATGTGCTTGCTCCACAAACAAGTGCTTGCTCTACAAACAAGCTAATGCTTGCTCCACCATGGAGGGTGAGCGATTGTTCTTCTTCAACACTGGCTGCTATATATATATGTGCAGCAACTGTTGAAGAAAGACACACACAATACACAAGACACAAAACTGAAAACGCTCAACAGATTTGGCTATACATTGCACTCCTTCCTCTCAGCATTTTCATACGATTTTCTGAGTTTCTACTCCTTCGTTATGCATTGTTTTAACTTCAAACAAAGCAATTGTGTGTGATTTGCTACCGAACTTTGTGTTCGCTGAAACACTGGGGGTTTGAAGTACCACTACACCAGTGTGTTATTCGTTCTATCCTGGGAGGAAATAATCCATAACCTTTGGTACTAGGAGGGGATTAAATTCCTTAAGGAAACACTGTGAATTCAGTGGGCTCGAATTAATTACTGTTTCATTACGATAATTTTTATTTTACAGAATTATTATTTACAAATACAACAATATTGGCGAAAATAACAGTACTTCCCTAGGTAAACCAGTAATTTTCTTCCCTGCCCAAGATTATTTTGTGACATTAGCTCAAGAATATAAACTATCATAAGTAAGTCTTATAGAGGGAAACCAACCATGGAGAAGATTAGGAAAAGTTTTCATTAGTCAGTTACGGCATTGTGAAAATTGCTTATTTCGACCCCAAACATATCTCATTGATTTTACTAATGAGGTGGATTATAATCATATTCGATTCAAAGAATTTGTGAACATTGGTAATTCACCTATGAAGATCCTAAAATGGACAATAGACTTAAAACCTAGGGAGGAAACCACTATCGTATGGATACTGATTCACCAATTACCATGGCATCTAGTTAAATAGCACAGAATCTCTAAGATAATGATCGATGTTGGAGTTTCTGTTGTACCCAATTAGGAAGCATACTTTAGTCTAGGGGAAATATTGCAAAAATGATAGTGAAAATTGATCCGTTGAAACCTAGGTTGGCTAGGTTTTAATAGATTAGATAGAACTCCTAATGGTAGAAAGTCCCAAGCTACTGTCTTTACTGTAAAATCCAAGGGCATTAAGAGAGTCAATGTAAAAGCAAAGTGAGGGATGAAAAGGTGAAAGCTCAAAAGGAAGAAATAAACAAACAAGACAGGGTTGAAAAATTTGAAGATAACTTCCAAACTGTGGCAAGAAGTTGAAGAACATGGGAGAAAAATATTCCAGCCAATCATCAACAGAATTTGATAACTACTCAAAACAAACAACGTCAACATGAGGCACCAAGGCAAAATAATAGGAGTAACAGAGGAATTATTATTAAACAATCCACATCAGCGGATCAATTACTGTGATTAAAGAAGTACCTAGCAAAGAAAATAGTGTTGTCTCTGATGGTATAGAGATCAGAAACTAGGACATCTAGGAGGAATGCAGAACTGATAACCTGGTTGTTAAACTAAAAACCAGTAATAAAAAAAAGAGGGTGAAGAAAAAGAAACAAACCACTAACAATGAAAAATATGATGAGAAAAAATAATTAGACCTACCAATTGAACCGACTGGAACAATTCAAGTTGATAAAACAGCTAATAATATCATAGAAGAACTCAAACAAACGAAATAACATCAAGCACCAACTCAGGAAAATAATTTTCATTGACCATTTCAAAAGAGATAGTTAGACTATCTTACAGTGTCAGTGTAAGAAAATATCCCAGATTAATATATCAAAAATATGAATATCCAAACTATTTTACAGTCGCATGTAACAATTAAGAAACTAAATTGTGTCATAGTTCCCGATGAAGTTCACAATAATTACTTGAAGTTGATCAGTGGAACAAATCTTGAAGAAGATCATACGAATAAGGAAGGATATCATCTAAAATCTGGAGAACAATCAGATTCTTTGGTGTAACGATTCGACCGGTCTTTTTGAGCTCTCAGGCTCTGTTCAGCGGTTTGAAGTATTGAGTAGTTTCATATTGTGTATTATGACTTGCGTGCATGGTCGGATTTGATTTTTGGATGTGTCGGAATGAATTTGGATGAGTGATTCTCACTTTAGAAGTTTAAGTTGAAAATGTTGAACGAGGTTTGAATTTTTGGAAACGACCCCGTGCGGTATTTTGATGACTCCGATAGATTCGTATTACGATTTTAATCTTGGACATATGCCCGGAATCGAATTTGGAGGTCTGTAGGTTGATATATGTTGTTTTGTCGAAAGTTGGCAATTTAAAGGCTTAGAAATTTTACAAGTTTGACCGCTGGTTGACTTCATAGCTATTGTGTTTGGATTTATGTTTCGGAACTTGAAATAAGTCCGTTTTGTCATTTGGAACTTGTCCGCAAAGTTTGGCGTCATTCCGAATTGATTTGATATGAATCAGACGCGCGGTTGTGTTTTTAGAAGTTCTTGAGTTTCATATTGAATTCATGTGTTTTGAGGTCCGATCTGTTCATGATTTCGGATGTTATTTTGATGATTTGATCGTGCGAGCGAGTTCGTGTTATGTTTTTAGACTTGTGTTGATTTTGGTTTGGAGCCCCGAGGACTCGAGTGAGTTTCAGACGCGTTCCAGAGTGTTTGGAAGAGTTTTTGTAAAATTGCTGGTGTGATCAGGTGTTGCAGGTCTCGCAATTTTGAGATATATGTCGCATTTGCGGTAATAGGATAAGTCTACTAGGTTCGCATTTGCGAACACAGAGTTCGCATTTGCGATGGGGGGTCTGGGTGAGCTTGTTCGCATTTGCGATCGTTAGGGTCGCATTTGCGAAGTGTCCCCGTTCGCATTTGTGAAAAAATACGTTGCATTTGCGATGCCAACAGATCAGTGAAGGGTTTCGCTTTTGCAACGATTCTTCGCATTTGCAGGGTTCGCAATTATAAATCCCAGGTCGCTTTTGTGATACCTACGACTGGACATAAGAGCTGAGGGACGAGATTTTAGTCTCATTTTTACATTTTAAAACCCTAGACTCGGTAGGAGGAAAGAGGGAGTTTCATCTACAATCATTGAGTAAATGATTTTATTTGATTTTCAACTATTTTACATGATTATATGTGAGCTTTAACATCAAAATTATGAGAATCAAAGTGAAAATTTGTGAAACTTTGTCAAATTTTTGAAAAATAAGAATTTGAGTTTTGAGAGTCGATTTGGACTCGGATTTTGAAACTAATTACATATATGAAATCATAGGATTGTGGTCGGATTTTACCATTGGACCGGGGTTTTGACCGGACGTGCCTGGGGTTGACTTTTGAGGAATTATGTAAAGATCATAACTTTAATTATTGCGATTGGTTTCTCTTGCATTGTTTGATGTTATTGAGTCAATTTTGATTAGATTTGAGCCGAGCGGGGGTAAATTGTAAAGAGAAAGCTATTTTAGAGTATTGATTGAGCGCTTTTGAGGTAAGTATCTTGCCTAACGCTGTATGGGGGAACCACTCCGTAGGGATTGGTTTGTTTGTACTATTTGAACTACGTGAAAAGCGTGTACACGAGGTGACTAGTGTGTACAAGACTTATTTGTGAAAATTGACCGGTTTAGACTCTTAGGTTCTTATGTAAATTAAAATGAAGTTGTCTTATCATGTCATATCCCTATTGCTAAATTTACCCTTACATGTCTTATTTGTAGTTGATTGGTTCATGTTCTACCCTTTGTTGCCAAATATAATCTTATATGCCTTAATTGAAGTTATTATTATCTCTTCCATTGTGACTTATCTGTATTTGAAATCGTTGTTATATGGTATCTCTCTTATTGTTGAATTATTCTTATTTGAATTCATCGTTACATGTTATTTCTCCTATTATTGAGTTATTCTTATTTGAAATCATCGTTACATGCTATTTCTCATATTGTTAAGTTACTCTTATTTGATATCGTTGTTACACATTATCTTCCGCATTGTTGAGTTATTCTTATTTGAAACCATTATTACTTGTTATGTCTTCCATTGCTATCCCGTTCTTCCGTTTCCTTGTGTTTGTAATCCTTGTGTTGATTTACTTGCCGCACTCCCGTGTTATCATTGTTGTTGTTGTACTCAGTGTTGTTGAGCCAATGGCTATGTGAGATTGTGGTAATGGAATTGTTTTGAGGAAATGTTGTGGCATATTGTAACATGTGAAGCGAGTCATTATATTGTGTTGTTATGTCTTTGGCACACGTGATATTGTTGAGAGAATTGTCGGGGTGTTCGCATATGAGTTGTCTATGCTATTTTTATTATTGATATTTGAACATGCGGCGTGACAAGGTGGCTATATATATGCTAGTTTGCGCATGTGGCGAGACAAGGCGAGAACATTATTATGCGTGTGCGGCAAGACAAGGCGGGCATTTACTTTATTGTTGTACACGTGGCGAGACAGGGGGGCATGTAGGGGATGATTTGTAATGACTTGTGATGGCCTGGGGGCATTGTTGATGATAATTTATGTGTAGCGGTGTGCCTGTTTTGTGTGAGTTATGCACTCTACGTTGTGTTGGGTTGTTTCCTATGCACCATTCGTTGTCTCTGATCTTACGTGTTGACTCGAGTTGTGATAGAACACTTGCACAAGCATACACCGTAATTAATCATTCTTATCGGTTTAAGGAAATGAATCGTGATGTTTATTGATCAATTACATGTATTCTTGCATACCTTCCTTCCGTGCGTGAGTTGTACTATTGGCACGTGAGTTGTATGTGTGGTTATGAGGTATTGTTGCTATTGGCCGTGAGTTGTCCGTGCGGATATGAGGTATTGTCACTCTCTTGGCACGTGAGATGTCCGTGCAGATATGAGGTATTTATGATATTGGCACGTGAGTTGTTCGTTCAGCACGTGAGTTGTCCGTGCAGTTGTGATTTGTAATATGGGCACAAGATGACAAGTGATTAGGGTTCGTGATTTGGGACCCGTGACTTGTGTTTATGAGGTGTGGTGCCTCGAAAAAATTCTTGAATAAATCTTGTGTGAAAGCGGTTGTTTTAATTGGGTTGTTACTGGTTTTGCCTTTACTTAGTTTTGCTGGACTTAAGCTGTATTCTGCTTACCTTACGACGTTATTTCATGTTGGCTCCCTGTTGTTAATTGTTATTCTAGTTCTTATTGCAAGTGTTGTAGAAATATTTTTATCATGTTTAGCTTTATATTATTCCCTGTTAGTTTCATATTCATACTTGTACAGGTTATTATGTCTAGTAGGTGTCTTGGCTGTACCTCATCACTACTCCATCGAGGTTAGTCTTGATACTCACTGGGTACCGCCACGGTGCACTCAAGCTATGCTTTCTGCATATTTTTGTGCAGATCCAGGTACTTCGGAGTTTGTTGATCATTTGCTATCTGATCGGGCACTACCGTGGAGACTCAAGATATACCTACCGTCGCATTCGCAGGCCTCGGAGTCTGCTTCTGAAATTTTACTTTGTACTATATATTTCTATTCCGGAATAGTTGTACTTAAAGATTTTTCTAGTAAACTCAGTAGAGCTTATGACTTGTACTACCGGTTTTGGGATATTGTGTCGTACTTGAGATTGCTTGCTTATTATAGAAATTTCTGTTTCATGCTTAATAGTCGATTGATTAAAATTCGTTATAAATTCAGTAAGTGTTAGACTTACCTAGTCTTAGAGACTAGGTGCCATCACGACATCTTATGGAGGGAAATTGGGGTCGTAACAAGTTGGTATCAGAGCTCTAGGTTCATAGGTGCTACGAGTCATAAACGAGTTTAGCAGAGTCTTGCAGATAAGTATGGAGACGTCTATACTTATCTTCGAGAGGCTACAAAATTATTAGGAAAACTCCACTTCTTTCAATCCTATCGTGCGATTTTATTGATTTTGGAGTTTGAGCCTTTGTCATTCTATTCTCTCACAGATGGCGAGAACACGAGCTGCAGTTACTGATGATGTTGTTGCCAGAGCCAGTGTTGCTAGGGGCCAGGGCAAAGGCAGAGGCCGAGGAGGAGCACATGTTATAGATAGAGCACCTGCCAGAGTAGCAGCTGAGGAGCCACCAGTAGCTCCGGTTGGGGGACAGGCACCTGAGGCGCCTGTTTCTACCCCGAAACTTCAGGAGACTTTAGCATAGTTCTTGAGCATGTTTGGTACATTGGCTCAGGCGGGATTGATTCCGGTTGCACCAACTACTTCACAGACCGGGGGAGGAGCTCAGACTCCCGCCGCCCGTACTCTAGAGCAACGAGTCTATATTGGTCAGGTTCCAGGTGTTATGCCAGCACAACCTGTTATTCAGGTTCAGCCTAAGGTCAGGCTAGGGGCATCTGAGGAGGAGCAGCTAAGACTTGAGATATTCAAGAAGTATCATCCTCCTACTTTTAGTAGCTTAGCTTCAGACGATGCACACAGTTTTCTAGAGAAGTGTTATCGTATTCTCCGCACCATAGGTATTGTGGAGACGAGCGAGGTTCGTTTTACTACATTTCAACTGTCGGGGAGTAGCGTGTTAGTGGTGGCGGACTTACGAGGAGGGTAGCCTAGCCGATGTAGCTTCACTTTCATTGACTTAGTTTTCAGAGATGTTCTTGAGAGAGTTTGTTCCCAAGACCCTTCAAGATGTATGGCGTGCAGAGTTTGAGCAACTATGCTAGGGTACTATGTCAGTGTTAGAGTATGCTGTTAAATTTTGTGATTTGTCCAGGCATGCTCCTACTTTGGTATCTACAGTTAGAGAGCGACTCCGCAGGTTCATTGAAGGGCTCAGTTATGGTATCCGATTCAGCATGGCTCGGGAGTTGGAGATTGATGTTCTATTTCAGCAGGTGGTAGAGATCACTTGCAAATTAGAGGGTATGCGGGGTCAGGAGAGAGGACAGGGAGGCTAAGAGGCCTCGTTGACCGGGAGGATCTACTGATCCCTATTTCGGAGGCAGGGTACATCATGGTAAAGGTTTTGTAGGTCAGCCAGTTTAACTTACACTTTAGGCTTCACACAGTGTTTCAAATTTCTATGGATCCCTAAGTACCCATACTAGACAACTTCCACAGCTACGTCGGCGGAGAGATTGCTTTGAGTGTGGAGATACCAGCCACATGGTGAGATATTATCCCAAACTCCGGACATATGTGTCATAGAGGGGTATTCAAGCTATGCGTTCTGCTCCAGTTGCTGCTATACTTTCATCGCGAGCTAGGGATGGAGGTCAGGCGGGTGGAGGCTGCCCTAGAGGGGGAGGCCGTGCCCATTGTTATGCTCTTCCTGGCTGGGCGGAGGCCGATGCACCAAATAATGTCATTACAGGTATGATTTCAGTTGTTTATAGAGATGCATTTGTGTTACTTTGATCATGTCCCATTTATTGGTAAGATTCATCCTACCTCGCTTTAGAACTGATTGTGTTTTGTGATTCTTGTACTATGTTCATGTGTTCACGCTAGTTAAGGAATTCTATTATGATAGCCCGTGTCTATCGTCATAGTTTGGTTGCTATTGAGGAATATGAGGTTTGGGTGGACTTTCTGTTAGTTAATACAATAGATTTTGACGTGATTCCTGGGTGGTTTGGCCACGATTTGTGATATGGGTGCTCTACAGGTATGAGAAGTTTGCTTCGTGTTGTGGTTTTGGTTCTTTGGGATTTAGTTAGTAGAGTGTTTTAGTTTATGAGATATTTATTTTACTTGTGATTCTGAGTGAAGGATGGGGACATGGTGTTGTTAGTGGATAGATGTGTTTGTACTGGGCTATGTGTCGCGGTGAGGTTATATTAAGGTAAGATTGTTGTGATTGTTGCATGTGTCTTGCTTCCTTATGAATTTGATCTGTATTATGGTATCAGTGAGAAGTTGTGCATGTTTGGCTTGTTTGACGGTTCTGTCATATGTTCCTCTTTCCATATTCAGTCATATTTGAGTTATGCTTGTAGGGTTGAGATTGCGATGTATGTGCCCTGGTGGCGTTCAGTGTGGCTTGTTGATCGGATGAGTAGTTATGAGTCTCGCATGTTTTCTTGCATTATTTTCAGCGTTGTGAAGGTTTAGAACGAGGTTCTAGTTGATATAAATCTGTTTGCCAGTATCAGACCTAGTAATGGGTAGCTATTGTGGTCAGAGTTGTTGCTATGGGCATAAGGATGATGTGTTATTTTGTGTGGTTATACCTTGTGGGTGTATGCATGAGCTGTTGTATCTGGTTGAGGATTTTATAGTGTGTTTGTGTGATGACAACGCACTTAGTAAATGCGGAAATGTGCTTCTAAGGCTTATTAGCATGATTGGAAGGAATGATTTGTGGTTGGGATGGTGTTGTCGGGCTTATGTAGATTACGGTGACATACTATCACCCGTGTTTACATGTATGGTGGGTTTATACAGTGATTTGATGGTTTGGGAAAAACTCTTGGCACGTTCGAGGACGAACGTTTGTTTAGGAGGGGGAGAATGTAACGACCCGATCGGTCGTTTTGAGCTCTAAGGCTCCATTCAGTGGTTCGAGGTCTTGAGTAGCTTCATATTATGACTTGCGTGCATGGTCGGATTTGATTTTCGGATGTTTCGGGATGAATTTGGATGAGTGATTCTCACTTTAGAAGCTTAAGTTGAAAATGTTGATTGAGGTTTGACTTTTGTGAAAATGACCCCATAGCGGTTTTTTGATGGCCCCGATAGGTTCGTATCATGCTTTTGGACTTTGGCGTATACCCGAAATCGAATTCGGAGGTCCGTAGGTTGATTTGTGTTGGTTTGCCGGAAGTTGGCAATTTAATGGCTTAGAAATTTTACAAGTTTGACCTTAGGTTGACTTCATAGCTATCGTGTTTGGATTTCTATTTCGAGACTCGAAATAGGTCCGTTTTGTCATTTGGAACTTTTTCGCAAAGTTTGGCGCCATTCCGAGTTGATTTGATAGGAATCAGACGCACAATTGTGTATTTAGAAGTTCTTGAGTTTTATGTTGAATTCATGTATTTTGAGGTCTGGTTCATGATTTTAGATGTTATTTTTATGATTTGATCACACGAGCGAGTTCGTGTTATATTTTTAGACTTGTGTTGATGTTTGGTTTGGAGCCTTAAGGGCTCTGGTGAGTTTCAGATGCGTTTCAGAGTGTTTGGAGGAGTTTTTGGAATTTTGCTGGTGTGATCAGGTGTTGTAGGTATCGCAATTTTGAGATTTATGTTGCATTTGCGATAATAGACTATGTTTGTTAGGTTCGCATTTTCGAACACAGAGTTCGCATTTGCGATGTGGGGGCATAAGTGAGCTTGTTCGCATTTGCAATCGTTAGGGTCACATTTGCGAAGTGTCCCCATTCGCATTTGCGAACAAATATATCGCATTTGCGATGTCAGCAGGTCAGTGAAGGGTTTCGCTTTTGGATGATTCTTCGCATTTGCGGGGTTCTCAATTGTGAACCCTATGTCACTTTTGCGACACCTGTGACCGGACATAAGAGTTGAGGGGCGAGATTTTGGTCTCATTTTCATATTTTGGAACCCTAGACTCTGTAGGAGGCGATTTGGAAAAGGGAATTTTATCTACAATCATTAGGTAAGTGATTGTGTTCAATTCCAAACTATTTCACATGATTATATGTGAGTTTTAACATCAAAATTGTGAGAATCAAAGTGAAAATTTGTGAAACTTTGTCAAGTTTTTTGAAAAATAAGAATTTGAGTGTTGAGAGTTGATATGGACTTGGATTATGAAACTAATCTATATATGAACTCGTGGGGTTATGGGTAGTCGAAATCTACCATTGGACCCGAATTTTGACCGGGCGACCCGGGGTTGACTTTTAAGGAATTGTGTGAAGATCATAACTTTAATTATTGGGATTGATTTCTCTTGCATTAGTTGATGTTATTGAGTCAATTTTGATTAGATTTGAGCCGAGCGGAGGTGAATTGTAAAGAGAAAGCTATTTTAGAGTATTGATTGAGTGCTTTTGAGGTAAGTATCTTGCCTAACATTGTGTGGGGGAACCACCCCATAGGGATTGGTTTGTTTGCACTATTTGAACTACGTGAAAGACGTGTACACGAGGTGATGAGTGTGTACACGGCTTATTTGTGGAAATTGACCAGTTTAGATTCTTAGGTTCTTATGTATATTAAAATGAAGTTGTCTTATCATGTCATATCCTTTGTTGCTAAATTTGCCCTTACATGTCTTATTTGAAGTTGATTGGTTCATGTTATACCCTTTGTTGCCAAATGTACTCTTATATGCCTTAATTGAAGTTATTGTTATCTCTTCCATTGTGACTTATCCTTATTTGAAATCGTTGTTATATTGTTCTCTCTTATTGTTGAGTTATTCTTATTTGAATTCATCGTTACATGTTATTTCTCCTATTGTTGAGTTATTCTTATTTGAAATCTTAGTTACATGTTATTTCTCCTATTGTTGAATTACTCTTATTTGATATCGTTGTTACACATTAAATTTCGCACTGTTAAGTTATTCTTATTTGAAACCATTATTACTATGTCTTCCATTGCAAGCTCGTTCTTTCGTTTCCTTATGTTTGTAATCCTTGTGTTGATTTACTTGCCATATTCCCGTGTTATTGTTATCATTAT
Source organism: Nicotiana tabacum (assembly GCF_000715075.1). NCBI lineage: Eukaryota > Viridiplantae > Streptophyta > Magnoliopsida > Solanales > Solanaceae > Nicotiana > Nicotiana tabacum. The sequence goes on along the minus strand of NC_134096.1, from coordinate 42,147,131 downwards.
CGTTGTCGTTGTCGTTGTCGTGTCGTTGTCGTGTCGTTGTCGTTGTTGTTGTTGTTGTTGTTGTTGTTGAGCTGAGGGCTATGTGAGATTGTGGTATTGGAATTGTTTTGAGGAAATATTATGGCATATGGGCACATGTGGTGTGAATTGTTATATTGTGTTGTTATATTTTTGGCACACGTGATATTGTTGAGATAATTGTCGAGGTGTTCGTACGTGAGTTGTCCATGCTATTGTTATTATTGATATTTGCACATGCAACATGACAAGGCGGCTATATATATATGTGTGTGTGTGTGGGGGGGTGCGCATGTGGCGAGACAAGGCGGGAACATTATTATGCGTATGTGGCGAGATAAGGCGGGCATTTACTTTATTTTTGCGCACGTGGTGAGACTGGACATGCATGTCGGGGATGATTTTTAATGACTTGTGATGGCCTGGGGCATTGTTGTTGATAATATCTGTGTAGTGGTGTGCCTATTTTGTGTGAGTTATGCATTTTACGTTGTGTTGTGTTGTTTCCTATGTACCATTCGTTGTCTCTGATCTTACGTGTTGACTCGAGTTGTGATAGAACACTTGCACAACAATACACCGTAATTAATCACTCTTATCGGTTTAAGGAGATGAACCCTGATGTTTATTGATCAATTACATGTATTCTTGCTTACCTGCCTTCCGTGCGTGAGTTGTACTATTGGTACGTGAGTTGTCCATGCGTTTATGAGGTATTGTTGCTATTGACACGTGAGTTATCCATGCGGATATGAGGTATTGTCACTCTCTTAGCACGTGAGTTGTCCGTGCAGATATAAGGCATTTATGGTATTGGCATGTGAGTTGTCCGTGCAGCACGTGAGTTGTTCGTGCAGTTGTGATTTGTAATGTTGGCACAAGATGCCAAGTGATTAAGGTTCATGATTTGGGACCCGTGACTTGTGTTTATGAGGTGTGGTGCCGCGGGAAAATTCTTGAATAAATCTTGTGTGAAAACGGTTGTTACTGGTTTTCCCTTTACTTAGTTTTGCTGGACTTAAACTGTATTTTGCTTACCTTACGTTGTTATTTCCTGTTGGCTTCCTGTTGTTAATTGTTATTTTAGTTCTTATTGCAAGTGTTGTAGAAACATTCTTATCATGTTTAGCTTTATATTGTTCCATGTTAGTTTCATATTCATACTTGTACAGGTTATTATGTTTAGTAGGTGTCTTGACTGTACCTCGCCACTACTCCACCGAGGTTAGTCTTGATACTTACTGGGTACCACCGTGGTGTGCTCATGCTGCGCTTTCCGTATATTTTTGTGCATATCCAGGTACTTCAGAGTTCGTTGATCATTAGCTAGCTGATTAGGCATTGCTGTGGATACTCAAGGTATACCTGCCATCGCGTTCGCAAGCCTCGGAGTCACCTTCTAAAATTTTACTTTGTTATTGTTTATTTCTATTCCGGAACAGTAGTACTTAGATATTTTCTAGTAAACTCAGTAGAGCTTATGACTTGTACTACCAATTTTGGGATATTGTATCGTACCTAGGATTGTTGGCTTATTATAGAAATTTATGTTTCATGCTTAATAGTTGATTGATTAAATTTTGTTATATATCCAGTAAGTGTGAGTCTTACCTAGTCTTAGAGACTAGGTGCCATCACGACATCCTACAGAGGAAAATTGGGGTCATGCCATTTGAAAGATGGATATAGTTCTGAGGAGATGGATTATGATGATTAAGAGATTTCTGAGGCTAGTAAGGACTATGCAAGTGTTCATTGTGAAGATCATGTTGACAATCTGGTTGAAACCTTATGTCCTCAGTCACTAGTGGAGGTTGTTGTGACCTAAACATCTGATGATCTCATTTAATACTTGGTCAATATCTTCTAGAGGCAGAAAATGTAAAGGGAAATAATAAAGGTGGTAGAACATCAACAAGAGGAAGAGGAGCGAAACAACAAAATCAAAATCTTTATTCAAAAAGTCAAATATCTCTAAATCATTTATCATGGTTAAGTTCCTCTACTTGAATATTAGGAGCATCAGATCAAATGGTGCTCTAAAGAGACTTAAATAACTCATTATTGCAGATAAATTCTCTGTCATTGCCTTAGCTAAACCTTTTTATAAGGTAAATAAACTTGACAAAGATAAAAGGATTTTGAGTTACCACCATGACTTCTCAAATTGGAAAAGCCAGATTTGGATTTTTTGGGAGGAAAAGTTTGAAAGCAATATCATTGAGGAGGATGATCAATAGGCCACCTCCATTATCAAGAAAAATAGTGTTTTTATTCTTTTAACCTATGTTTATGCTAAATGTGAGGACCAGTTGAGAAAAACTCTATGGGATAAACTCATATTTATCAGTGATAAGCATAAGCTCTTTTGTCTTGTTACGAGAGACTTTAACTGCATCATTGATCCTATAGAGAAGAAAGGGGCACCCCTTAAAGAATATCTAAGAGCTTGGGTTTTATATAATGCATCATGGATTGTGAAATTTTTGATACATGCTACATAGGCTTAAACTTTACTTGGTATAATGGATGAAGTCTTGATAGGAGAGATTGGAAAGGATTGGACAGGTTAACCATGAATGAATAAATAGTTTTCACATTACCAGTGCTAACTATCTCATTATAATTGCTTCTGACCACTTTCTTTTCTTGATCTCAACCAGTTCTAAACTAGAGATACTATTAAATACTTTAGATTTTTAGACTGATTAACCTGATTTTATGAGTATGGTTGAGAAAGCTTGGAATGTAGAAGTACATGGGTCTCATCTTTGAAAGTTTCATCTAAAGCTAAAGAATACTTGCAAGAAATTTTCAGAATAGTCTAGGAACTCTATTAGGAACATATTTAATGTAAGTAAATCACGGGAAGATCTGGTCTTTGAGTTGAAAATACGTAAATATTAGATAATTCAGAGGCTAATAGGGTCACCCTTAATTAGGCAAAGACGGATTTGATCAGAGCCTACTAAAAGGAAGAAGCTTTCTGGAGACAGAAATCATAGCTTAAATGATTTATTGAAGGAGAAATAAATTTTAAATTCTTCCATTCTATTGTCAAAGGCAAAAAGATAAGACTAACCTTGACCAAGATAAAAAGAGAGGATGGTAGTTGGATTAAGGGGGAGGACCACTTTCTCAAGAGGCCATTCAGTTCTTTGAGAATTACTTTTGAAAGGAGGATCACCAAAGGGACTTATTTGTTACTGCTTTCCAAGAATTGTGAATAATATAGTGCTCCTAGGCCTGAGGGAGTCTCTAGAAAATTCAATCATACTTGCTGGGAGATTATCAAGAAAAATATATTTCTAATTAGTACTTGATGTTTTTGCAGGTACTCATTTGCCAAGGTCGTTTACACATACCTGCCTTATCCTGATCCCCATAGTCGAATGTCCTCAACAATTTATGGAGCTAAGGCCATTAGTCTTAGTAACATCTCATGCAAAATTATTTCAAATGTTATGAATCAGAGACTTAGTTTTGGTGCCCAAAGATAATGCAACATGCTCCTTTTCAGTAAAAATCCGGCATATAAAAAATATATATGTCTAATATCATTTAATCAACAAACTTGCATATAGAGAATATAGGCGTGATTAAACAAATCAAGTCACACAGATTAACATATAGGGAGATGTGTGTTGTGTCTCATTTCATCAAGTAGGTGGCATATAAAGAAGATATGCGCAAAGGCACGTATACAACTCGAAGCTAGAAAATAGAGAAGAGATGCAGCAAAAATTATGTATGCATCCAAGGAAATTGCAAGTGGAGAAGAAATATATTAACCAAATATCATTTGTTACGGTGCGCAACTCGATCCAAATAGAAATCACAATATGGCTCTAAGGCCCACATCAAAATTTCAATAACCGAACCAAATTATTGATCAGCTTTTCCAAAGTCCACATTAACCAGGAACCCGTCGGTTTCTCATAATTCGCGTGTACACAATCAAGAAGGAACACGAGAGGATGATCCTAAGGGGATGGATCCATATCCAAACACTGCACGAACAACTCACATGCTATCACAATCCGCATGGCGTGGTCGCATGATCAATATCACAATCTGGTCGGCAAAGTCACATGCTCAATATCAATCCGTCCGACATGGTCACATGCTCAATATCACAATCCGCCCGGTGTAGTCATAGGCGTAGTATCACAATCCGCCTCGCATGGCCACATGCTCAGTATCACAATCCGCCCCGTCACAGGCTCAGTATCACAATCACTCCGGTGTGGTCACAGGCTCAATATCATAATCTGCACAGCATGGTCACAGGCTAAGTATCACAATTCACCCGGTGTGGTCACGTGCTACCACTCCAATTTGTATTATACAGAAAGCAGATATAATAAAATACATATACATGATCAATGAACATCAAATTTCATACTCCTGGATTGATATAAGTGACATATTAAGGTGTATGCATGTGCAAAGTGTGTTATCATAGCTCAAATCAGGCAAATACATCACAAAAGTAGTAATTATCAGGTAAAATATAAAGATTATCCTCTATGTAACCTCAAACATGGCTCAAATAGCTCACAACATGGGTACAAATATAAGAACCATCACAACATGAAGCTTGACAATCAATCCAAGGAATATCATAGCTTAAACATTACCCTGAGCATGAAAAATACCCCCGTGCACGCACACTGGCTCAACCCCACACATGTGTGCCACCCATAGCACGTAGCTATCACAAAGAATTGAGGCAACTAATGCCTCAACCAAGTTTAGGTAAGATATTTACCTCAATCAAGTCAAATCAATACTCTGGAAGTGCGATCCCGCACGAACCGACCTCCGAGCGGCTCGAAACTACCGAAAGCAACTCAAAAATATCAAATGATAACAAGCCCAAACGATAAAGGTCAAATTTTTAGTCAAATACTCATAGTCAACCAAAAGTCAACTCGGGCCTACACCCCGGACCCGACACAACTCACAAATTTCGACAATCATTTCAAATACAAGTCCAACTATACTAGTTTCACTTAAATCCGACTCTAAATCGATGTTCAAAATCCAACTAATCACTTTAGAAATGTATTGACAAACCCCCCAATTTCTCTTTTAAATTCATCAATCCAATGCCAAAATCGAAGAGAGAATCATGTAAAATAATTAAAATCCTAGTGAAAATACTTACCCCAATCGAAGTGGAGAAAATTGCCTCAAGAATAGCCCAAATCCGAGCTCCCAAACTCAAAATGTGATAAAATAACTCAACTCTTGAAATATAAAGCTTCTGCCCAGCACTTTCACATATGCAATCCAACAACCGCTTCTGCGGCATCGCTTCTGTGACAAGAACCTCGCTTCTGTGAGTATCACTAAAGCCCCGACCTATTGTACCCGCGGACCATGTTCCGCTTCTGCGATATCACATGTGCGAGGAATCTCCGCTTATGCGGAACTCCTTCCTTCTCTGCCTTCCCGCCTCTGCGCCACTATGACCGCTTCTGTGGTCCCACAGACGCGCTCAGGACTCCACATCTGCAGACATCCCCAACCTCCAGCCTTCTTCGCAGGTGAGACAAAACAAGCATTTCTGCGACAACTACACCTGCGTAAAAACAACCGCAAATATGCAACACCAGAGACAGACCTGCCAAAAAACTACTGAATGATTCAAAATCAATCCAAAATACACCTGAGCCCCTCGGGATCCCGCCTAATCATGCCAATAAGTCCCAAAACACAATATAGACCTACTCGAGGATTCAAATAAGAAAAAATAACGTCGAAACCACGAATCGTCGATCAAGATCAATCTCTAAAGTCCATAAACTTCAAAATTCAAACCAAGCGTCTGATTTAAATCTAACCAATCCGGAATCCAATCAAACTTTCCAGAGAAGTCACAAACGACAAAACAAACCTATTCCAACTCCCGGAACAACAATCCGAACCCGATAATATCAAAATTAACTCTCGATCAAATCTATAAACTTTCCAAACCTTCAAATTGTCTTTCGCCAAATAGAGTCGAAACCTTACAGAAACTTCCAAATGAAAATTCGGGCATATGCCCAAGTCTAAAATCACCATTCGGACTTAACAGAACTATAAAAGCTTCAATCTGAGGTCAAATTCATGAAACACAAACGTGGTAAACTCTTCCAACTTTAAGCTTCTAAATCAAGAATCATTCTTCTAAATAGATCCTGAACCACTCGAAACCAAAACCGACCATACACGCAAGTCAAAATACCTCAAAACTACTCAAGACCTCAAAGCACCGAGCAGAATATACTCAAAACGATCGGTCGGGTCGTTAAAGTAATTTTATCATTGATTTTAGCTTTTGGTTGATGAAATCTAAGGGAGAAGGTTGGGATTTTGTAAGGAATATTTTATAATGAATTTTTGAGATTTGAACCCCTATTTGGAGTTAAGTTTTAATGAAACTTGTATATTTGGACTCGTATTGAAATAGGTGTTTGGAATTTGTGAGTTTTGTCAGGTTCCGAGGTGCGGGCCCGGGTTGACTTTGTGTATTTGTATAAAGATTGAAACTTTATTATTTGGAGTTGTTTTCTTTGGCTTTATTTGATGTTATTGAGTTAATGTTGGCTAGATTCGAGCCGTTCAGAGGTCGATTAGCGCAACAAGATATTTTTGGAGTATTAACTTGGCTTATTTAAGATAAGTATCTTGCCCAAAGTCGGTTGAGGCACTAGTTTCCGGAGTTATTGATGTTGGTTACGTGCTAAAGGTGGCGCACATGTGAGGGGCTGAGCCCATGTGCATGCACCGGATTTTATTCATGTTTGGGGTAGTCTTTCAGCTATATATGGCTTGATTTGGATATTTGTGATTATTACTATGACACCTTACATGTTTTATGAGCATGTGACTTCGTGGTTCATGTTAGAGATTATATATAGGTTAATCTTCTGTTCAATCCCGATAACTGTAATTTTTGACGTGTATCCGCCTAATCTGAGCCATAATTCTACACTTCATACATGCATATACTTTAGCAAGTTATTTTATCAGTCTAGGAGTACTTCATTTGTTGTTCATTGAATGTACACATGTATTCTTGTATATGCTTTCTATATTCTAGACTGGTGTGACAACACATGAATTGTCCATGTGGGTTGAGATAATTGTGGCGCATGAGTTATCAGTGCGGTTGTTATGGCACGTGAGTTGTCCGTGCAGCCCGTGGATAAAGATCCACCCCCCTAGGGTCGTCCTCTCACGTTTCTCCTTGATGACGTACACACAGCCATGAAAAAATTGATCAGTTTGGGTCTTTGTATATCTTCTCTATATGCATATTCCTTGTGTGTATATATTATTTACACTGCATATCTCCTCTATATTTTGGCTCCGTACTTGTATACATGTCTCTTATTGCATCGCTTCTCTATATGTCGTTTCTTTTAGTGAAATGACATACAATACGTATGTTCTTTGTGTGATTTGACTTGCCTTTTTACGCATATCTCCTCCATATGCTACATTGTTATCATGTTAAACTTTCGTGCATATCAACCCTATGTGCACCATGAGCTTTACTTGCAGCTAGGCATAGACTTTGGCATTGCTACTGCATATTCGTATGTATATTCATGACTTATACAGATTATATCACATGAATATCGTTGATGATTCTTGCGACTTCCTCTCCAAGGTTAGTCATAATACTTACGGAGTACATGGGGTCGGTTGTACTCGTACTATACTCAACACTTAATTATGCAGATCTAGGTGTGGGACCTAGTTGAGACCAGTGCTGGACCTTTTACTGAGTTGATGAGAGACGAGGTAGAGCTGCATCCAGTATGCATATCTTGGTGTCTCTTTCCATTTCTACGACTATTATTGTTATTCAGATACTATTTTTATATCATCAGACTTGTACTGTTATTGTTGAGCTCATGACTCAGTATTACCGGTTCTGGGGGATTTATTGTATTAGCGCAATCTTTATTTATGATATTTGTCTTTTAGAGTTGTATTATTTCGTGATTCATTTTCTTGATTCGTTATCGTTATGCTTGCTTTCCCTAGTAAGTGGATTAGGCACCATCACAACTGGATAGTGGTTTTGGATCGTGACATAACTGAGATTAAAGAGAAATTATGGTTGGACCTTTTTGCAACAAAATTCTATTCAAACAAATGAGCTGAGTTAATATAGAATCTCCTAGTAAAGACCTCAACGACAGAGGAAAATCAACGACGAAAAACAAATGCCCAAAATCTAACACAGAACCACAATAGAAACCAAAGCGAAAAAACTCGACGTCGATCTTGGACTCTCGTTGGAACTTGATTGTCTTGACCCCTCGAACGAACGTGTTGTTGTTTTTGCCTCTGGAAATGAACTACTGGCAAGATGGGTTTTCGGGGATCACGTGGCTGCTTGGTGGTTAACTCATGGGTCTTTTATGGTTATTAATTAAGGGGTTGTTTCGTGGTGGAGTTGGCAACGTATTTGATATGCTATTTTGGGTCATTATTTGGGGGGTGGTTTGGGCTAGTTTGGAAGTATTTTACATGGCTATCGATTGTAGTTCACGTGGGGGGGTGGTTTGGGCTAGTTTGGAAGTATTTTTCATGGCTATCCATGGGAGCAGTAACTGCTGTTTCGGGGGGGGGGGGGGAGGAGAGGTGCTTTGCGGCTAGTTTGGTCCATTTGCGGATAATTTTGGGGCTGGTTTTTGGTGGAGTTGATGGAGGCGGGCTTTAGGTATTAAAGGATAGTATTTGGTGGTTAAAATTTACTTTTAGTGTGAAAACAGTTAGTTTTGAAGTTGTTGCCATGATGGTACACGGTGATAAGCTACTACATTTATTTTTTTTAGGAAGAAGGAGCTGTTGCGTTTTTTAATTACTAGCTTTAGGTTGCTTGATTTCTTAACTTCTGGGTTAGTTTTTCTCAGCTATTACTGCTCCTAAGGTTTAGGGAAGAAGTAGAGTTGGTTCGACAACTCTTTTGGTTCTAAAACTACTGATGCATTTTTAGTAGCTCTAGGGTTTGTTATTCCTCTTTTTTGTGCCCTCCTTCTTGTTGTGTTTGTGTGTGTATTTATAGGAAATGTATATAGGAAAAAATAAAATCCTATGTGGTGAGAGGATTGTTGGGAAGGTAAGAGTAACGTGGAAATATTTGTTCCTATCGTATGTGTAGTACGTGAGTATTTTTATGTACTGAGTTGTGAGAAAGTATTTCTTGGAGCTAAAGTTGTAAGTAATGGATAAGAATGAAAAATGTTAAAAGAAAAATAATGTGCATATGTGAATGTAAAAAATTATGATGTGTGTGCACTGTAAGAGTGTTGTACGTGAGAAATGTGCAAGTAAGATGAATTATGTAACAACATGATCGGTCTTTTTGAACTTTATCATTATGTTCGCTGGTTTAAGACCTTGAATAGTTTCAGATAATGCATTATGACTTACTTTTATAGTTTATTTTGATGTTCGGGAGGTTCGCGATTGATTTGGAAGAATAATTTTTAATTTAGAAGCTTTAGGCTGGAAGAGTTGACCATGTTTGACTTTTGAGTAAATAACCTCGAAATTGGAAGGTTGCAATAGGTTTGTATGATAATTTTATATTTGGGTGTATGTTCAGGTCGAGTCTTGAGCGGCCCGAGAGCAATTCAACACCTTATGTCGAAAGATGGAAATTTGAAAGTTTAAGTGTTAAAAACAATTGGTTTGAAGTGGAATTTAAGGAATTCGGGCTTGAAATTTGTTTTAGAAGCTTGAGCATGTATGTTATGGGTATTCGAACTTATTCTGATGACATGGAGTCGGTCCGTGGGGCTCGAAGTAAATCAGACGCTTGGTTGAAAGTTTAGAGCTTATAAACTTAGGAGAAGCTCAAAGGTGTGGTTTGACCATTGATTCCTTGATGTGATGATTTCATACGTGTTTGAAGGCTTTGAATAGGTCCGGATAGTATTATTAGACTTATTGGTATGATTAGGCGGGATCCTGGGTGGCTTGGGTGAGTTTCGAACCACCCAGAGCATGTTTGAAATTCTACAGAATCAGCATGTGCTAATACACAAAGAAAGTGAATATTATCAAAAATTTGTGTTGCATGACCTCGAAACGCAATAAAATGAACCCAAAAGTTGTGACGAAGACATAATAATTTCATGTCAAAATAATTCTACAGTATCAACATGTACTAATATACACGAAAAAGTGGATATAATCATAAATTCATGTTGCATGACCTCAAAAAGCAATAAAATGAACTCTAAAGTCATGACAAAGCAATAAGTATTTGTCACTAGGCCAATTCCTATGGATCTACAAAATTTCAAACCAATCGGACTTCGTAAATAAAAATCAGCATGTATATTGATGTGTTGGTGTCTGGTGTTTATCGTGTTCGCAAGGGGAGCCTTGTGTTCGGATGAATGAGTTGGGTTGGAGGACTTTTTTCTCTTCGCGCTCGCGATGGTGCAACTGCATTCGCGAAGAAGGAGCTGAGGCTGAGAGTTAAGCTTCGCGAAGGCAGGGTCGCATTTGCGGAGGAGGCTGGGATGGAAGGCATCTCATTCGCGTGGGTCTGTGTCGCATTCGTGAAGAGGATTCCTGGCAGAAGAATTTTGTGCATCGTAAACTTGAGGCACGTGTCGCATTCGCGAACGAAGTACCTAGGCAGACTTATAAGTTTAAATTTCGGGACTTATCTTATTTCTCTCATTGCAAGGCGATCTGGTGTGATTCTTGAAGTTCATTTTCATCATCTATCATAAGGAAATTATTCCAACTTGTTGTGAGCTAAATACATCGACTATATTGTCACGCTCCAACCTCGAGAAGTGCGACCGTCGCTCAATCGAGTGAACCCAATCGAACAAACCTGTTAAATACTTTCTACCACTCACCCATGATCAAGAAAAATAAAAAGACATGATTTCATTAATTAAACAGTGTGAAGTTCATACATATAATATTAAACCGTTTCATTAGCTATTTCTCCTTTAAGTCTCAAAATACACATAGTCTTATAGTCTGAGTGGAACAAGTGATCAAACACAACATAACTTGTTTAATATTCCCAACACTTGTATACAACCCACATAGAGTCTACGGAGCCTCTGAAGATACAAAGGAGTGTAAAGAAGGTGCCGGCAATAACGCCCCGGCTATACCTCAAAAAGTACAACAATATAAACAAAAGATATATTACATGACTCCGGAATGAAATGGAGTTCACCGAGTCCACTGAGAAGAGGATGCAACACCTATCTGTGATCAACACTGTCTGCTATTGTGATGACCCAAAATGTCATCTTTAAATTTAATGATTAATTATGTGATCTAAACACTATTTACTATTACTCGACTTGAGTGTACAGTCCGTAAAACTTTTTCGGAAAATTTAAGGTGAAAAATGAATTAAAATGTGAATAAGAGCTTTAAAACTCAACTGAATTGGTTTTGGTCAACATTTTGAACAAACAGACTCGGATCAATGTTTTGACAATTTTGGTAGGTCTGTATCGTGATTTGGGACTTAGGCGTATGCCCGGAATCAAATTCCGAGGTCCCTAGCCAGAGATATGGAATTTTGATAAAAAATTAAAAGTTTAAGTTCAAATAGTGACCGGATGTCAAATTATGTGCAAATGACCCCGGAATAGAATTTTGATGATTCCAACAGCTCCGTATGGTGATTTTGGACTTAGGAGCGTGACCGGAATTTTATTTGGAAGTCCGTAGTAGAATTAGGCTTGAAATGCCGAAAATTGAATTTTTGGAAAGTTTGACCGAGAGGTTGACTTTTTGATATCGGGGTCGAAATCTGATTCTGAAAATTTTCATAACTCATTTATGTCATTTATGACTTGTGTGCAAAATTTGAGGTCAATCAGAATTGATTTGATATGTTTCGGCGCAAAATATAGAAGTTGGAAGATTTGAAAACTCATAATTCGATTCGATGCACGATTCGTAATTTCGGCGTTGTTTGGCATGGTTTGAAGCCTCAACTAAGTTCATATTGTATTTTAGGACATGTTGGTATATTTGGTTAAGGTACCGAGGGCCTCGGGTGGATTTCGGAAGGTTAACGGAATGAATTTCGGACAAAAAGGAACTGCTGGAATTTTTCTGCTGCAGAAGCTGTTTTTGGACAGCAACCGGTGCAATCGCAGAGCTGACTTTGGAAGCTTATATCCCGAAATCTATAAGGAATCTGAACATTTTCAAAACATGAAAGTTGTAGCTCTTTGATTCTAGTTTCCAGAATGATAAACCATTTATCATTCAGACATTTATACAAAATGTTATGATCGATTGACTGAAGCTGCTACTGCAGATTTTTGCTACAGCAGTGTGCATCGCCAGAAATTTCTGTTGCACAGGGCTGACTTTGGGAGCTTATATCTCGCAATCTATAAGGAGTTGGGCGATGAACAAAACATGAAAGTTGTAGTACTGTGTATCTAGTTTGCAGAACTTTAAACCGTTTGGCAGTTGGAGTTGAGTACAAGAAGTTATGATTGATACACTACAGGCTGTCGAGGAAGAGTTTGATGTTTTCAACATAAGCATGTAATGATCAAAAAGTCCATTTTTAGTTCTAGAAATCGAAATTCGTTTTCGAGACTTTCTACATTTTGATAATGAATTATAGGAGTGATTTGGAAAGTTTGGTCTAATTTCATCAAGTCACGATTGAGTTTTAAGCGCGAAATATGAGTTAATTGTTTAACGAGGGAAATTGGTATCATATTGAGCAAATGAGCTCCGAATTGAGTTTCGATTGAACGAATGGGTTCGTAGTTTTATTTGTGACTCATAGGAACAAGAATCGTCGAATTTCGAGTTCGTATGATGGAGTTAGAGCCTTTTTAGTGAAATAAAACTATTGGTGTAAATAGTCCTCGTGTGCACCTTTAGCGACCAGATGTGACACTTTTAGCGACGGGATTAGACTTTTAGCGACCAGAATAGTGTTTTTTGGACAGAAACTTAAGGACCAAAAATGGTCATTTCCTTCATTTCGTTTTGGAGTTTTGGAGCACGGTTCTTGGGCGATTTTGAGGATTTCTTCAAGACTTCAACCTGGGTAAGTGTCCTATATCCAAATGTGATTATATTTCATAAATCCATGGTCATATTCATCATTTATTTCGGATTTAAATGGAAGAAATCAAGATTTTTGCAAAATCTTCCAAAAACAAAAATTTAAGACTTGGAGGTCGAGTTGTTATCGGATTTTGGTAAAATTGGTATGGGTGAACTCCTAATTGAATGGGTTGTCGGATTTTATATGTTTTGCCGGATTCCGAGATGTTGGCACCACGGACAAATTTTGAGCTAATTTCGGATTTTAATAAAAATATAATATTTTCTTATGAAATTGATTACTATAATTTTTGTTGACTGTATCGAATTAATTATGACTAGATACGAGTCGATCGGAGTCGGAAAATCGAGGAAAAAGCATAATACTTGATTAAATTGAAGCAAGTCGAGGCAAATGACTTGTCTAATCTTGTGCGGGGGAAATTTCCCCTAGGATTGGTATTGATGTGATTATTGAAATGTGTTGAAAGTCATGTGCACGAGGTGACGAGTGTGTACACGGGTTAAATTGCGAAAGATTATATTTTTAAATTGTGTAGATCACTGTTGCGCATTTATTAAATTATTTTATCTTGTTATATTCTTCATCATTGATGTGAGATATATACTTCAAATTTGTTTGATCTTTTCTTACTAATTGTTTTACCTGTTTAGTTGAAACCTGGTTTCTTTTATTCTGTGCATTATTTGAAGGTTGATTTTCTTTAAATTAAATATTATTAATATGAAGTATTTGACATTTTTAAACTTGATATTGAAGCAACGTAGTAAAGATTTTGAAATATTATTTTCCTAAATTATTTACTCCTGAATATTTTTATACTCATTGTGAGGGAGCCGTGAGCTCTTTATTGTGGAAGAATATTATTGATGAATTATTGTGACATGAGCTGTGAGCTCTTTATTGTGGAAAACTATTATTGATGATTTATTTTGGCATGAGTCGTGAGCTCTTTATTGTGGCAAACTATTATTGATGATTTATTTTGGCATGAGCCGTGAGCTCTTTATTGTGGGAAAATATTGTTGTTGAATTATTTTGGCAAGTTAAATTATTTGAGCACTTGAGGTGCAAATTGTGATATATTGTGATATTGATACGCATGCGGTGGTATAAGGTCTGGGTGTTGAAACGCATGCGGTGAGATAAGGGTGGTTTGATACGCGTGGCTAGTAGGGGAACTACTAGAAGTCATGCGGTGTGATAAGGGTGGCTAAAACGCGAGATGCTATTTCGGGAAAATGTTTTCTTTAAATAAATTGTGAAGGCTCCCGTGGTGATATAAGGAAATGAGATATTGTGAATTTATTTATGATTTGGGACTACGAGGCGGTACCTCAGGAGTGCCCTTGTTGATATTGATTTATGGTCGTAGTTGCCTTTGATTATTATTGTGATTTTCATAAAGTTGAAGGAAATTCTGTTTTGATTTTCACGAGATATTATTTGCAATTATTTGGTGTCATTAAATGTGACATACTATTTGATTCATTTTCAATATCATTTTATTTTACTACATTGATAAACATTTTACCATGCCATTATTATATTCCAGTAGGGCCTGACCTGATCTCGTCACTACTCTACCGAGGTTAGGCTTGGCACTTACTGGGTACCGCTGTGGTGTACTCATACTACGCTTCTGCACATCTTTTTGTGCAGATCCAGGTACATTTTACCAGCCTAGACGTCATTGAGTTACTTGCGCACGGAGACTTCGAGGTATATCTGCCAGCGTCCGTAGACTCCGGAGTCCCCTTCTATCATTTTATGTTGCTTCCTTATATTTTATCTAGACCTTGACATATAGAGACATTAAGAATAAATTCTTAGAAGCTTGTGACTTATTTCTACCGGGTTTTGGGAGTTGAAATTGTTTGAATTGTAGTTTAATTATTTCAGATATTTATTATTATTCCGCATTGATAGGCTTACCTAGTCTTAGAGACTAGGTGCCATCACGACATCCTACAGAGGGAATTTGGGGTCGTGACAAGTTGGTATCAGAGCACTAGGTTCATAGGTGTTATGAGTCACAAGCAGGTTTAGTAGAGTCTTGTGGATCGGTACGGAGACGTATGTACTTATCTTCGGGAGACTATGGAACTGTTAGGAAAATATTCACTTCTTTGATTCCTTATCGTGCGTCATTGATTTAGCTTGAAACATATATCTCATATTCCTTTGTATCCACTCGTGTATGACATTGCGCACTCAATGTCTGTTGTGCGTTGACGGTTCGTGATGCCGCAGATGGACTATGAGGGAGGCAGAGATGCTCAAACATTGCCTTAACGTGTGGTTCCGACTGAAGATGTGGGCGTATTGAGAGATCACCCAGTGAATCATGTGCGGGGTTCAACAGACATTGGCGTCTAGTTGATTTATACAACCTGTGAAGATTATTATTGTGGATTATCGGACGTTGTGACCTATGACTTCGCGTAGAGTAGGGGGAGTCCACTACCAATGGGTGGATTGCGAGGTCATGTATTATATCAATTTTGGCCAGAAATGTATATATATGGTACTGAAAGGTTCCCTAAAATTTACACATGTTTAAGACCTGAGATTTTGTAGAGGATAAGGTTGGGACTTGCGGTATGTCCGCCTCCTTAATAATATTATACTTCAATACCAAAGGAATTATAGAAACAACTCTAAATTTATAGAAGGTCTACTCAGCGTGGACGTCACTGTTGCGGATTTTGGGGTGCTTCGGAGTAAGTACACTTGTTGATGAGAGTCTGGACTATGTGGTTCGTGATAAGATTTGTCTGTATGGAGCTCTACTTTTGTGAGCGTTGTGTATAAATAGGGGTAAGGGTTACCCCAAAGAAGAGTCGAAGAGTATGTTAAGAAATTGGTCAACTCAACAGTGTAGAGTTAGTATAATAAAAGAAGAAATTCGCCTTGGCAGAGATAATTCTCCACCGGTGTTCGTGGCAAGCTATGAAAAGAGCATACCAGCCAATGCAACACCTCCCACTTGGGTCAGTTCTGAGAAACCCTTTTGAAAGAGTTTGTTTTCTGGACTCTCTGTAATGCGTGGCGCATAGGGTTTGAACGGTTGCATCATGTCACCATTGACGATGTCAAAATATGCCATCAAGTTCAATAAGTTAGCCCATCATACTCCTACTTTGCTTCCTACAACCAGAGGGCGAGTCCACAGACTCATTAAAGGACTTAATTATGATCGTAAAATTTTGTACGACTTGGGAGCTACAAGCTAATACTTCATTTATGCTAGTTGTACAAATTGTGCCAAGATATTAGAATGTGTTCGGGTGAAAAAAAAAAAATATATATATATATATATATAAAAAAAAGAGACCAAGACGTCTCAAGGTTCTGGGGATTCAGTGGATTCTACTGTGCAAGTATAAATCATTATGGAGGGGGCTCGGGCAGTCGGCCAACCGAGTCCGCACATCGGATTACTCGGGGTGCTCCAGTAAGTTCTTTTAATATACTACCGACATAAGTTCCTACAATGGTTATTCCAGTTATCTGCACAGACTCAATATGAGCAGCCTAACCCGCAAAAGGGTTGTTATGAATACGGTGATACTAGGCACATCATGAGAAAATTGTCCCAAACTTGGGAGAGACATATTTCATCAAAGCACTCAGGCTACGTGCCCCATTGCAGTTACTACACCACCCACACGACCAGTTAAGGGTGGAGGACAGACGGGTAAAAAGCGTCCTAGAGGTGGAGACCCAGCCGTTGATATATTTATTTTACGGTATGGAAGAGGTCGCTACATTAGATGATGTCGTTACAGGTACGACTTTGATATAATATAAAGGAATGATTTCCTAAAGTTGATTCTGTTCTCAATATCAAAACGAGTCTTCCTATTGTGCTCCACTTATGAGTGAGCTTCATAATTCTATAATTTACCTATGTGTTTACCCCTGTTGGGAGATTTTATGGAGATAACTACGCCTATCATTTCGTGTTGTTCACTAATAAGAGCTGTGAGGCTAAATGTGGCTTTTTGTTACTCATTTCGGTAAATTTTGATGTAAATTCCGAATAATAAATTGCAAATTATGAATTATATGCCCTACCGGTGTGGGGTTTATTATGTGTTGTGATTTGGTGTAACCGAAATTATTTAAAAAGGAGAAAATAGAAATTTGCAATTGGCACGATGTGCATATTACTTGTGATTCAGAACTGAGGACGAGATCCTCACATTTTTATATAAATTGATATGTTTAAACCGGGCTACGAGCTGCGGTGGAAGTTATATAAGGACGAGATCCTTGTGAGGAAAATTCTTGTGTTTAAGTTCTCCCTTGTGAAATTAAATTTGTACTATAGTACTAATAGGGAGTCATGCCTGTTAGGCTTA
Source organism: Nicotiana tabacum (assembly GCF_000715075.1). Taxonomy (NCBI): domain Eukaryota; kingdom Viridiplantae; phylum Streptophyta; class Magnoliopsida; order Solanales; family Solanaceae; genus Nicotiana; species Nicotiana tabacum. Next base: position 42,129,647 of record NC_134096.1, on the reverse strand, counting down.
TTTGAAAATTCTTATATGAAATTCTTTGTGCATAGTTGTCAAATTCGTGTGGTAATTATTAATTTTTAACCTACGAGGTAGGTGCCCGCCTAGGTGGCGTTAAATGTGACTCGTTAATTTGGGTAAATAAGTTTGAGGTCTTCATGCCTCGTGTCTCGTTATCAGTATTGTGAAAGTTTGAAATAAGATTTTCATTAACATGAAGTTAGTTGATGATTCGGTAATTGATTATGAACAACTATTAAGACCAGATTGACCCAGAAGGGTGCTCCATTCAGATGGACCGAGGAATGTGAGGAAAGCTTCCAAAAGCTCAAGACAGCTTTGACTACAGCCCCAGTATTGGTATTACCTATAGGTACAGGATCTTATACTGTGTATTGTGACGCGTCACGTATTGGTCTCGGCGCAGTGTTGATGCGAGACGGTAAGGTGATTGCTTACGCGTCCAGACAGTTAAAGGTGCATGAAAAGAATTATCTTGTACATGACCTGGAGTTAGCAGCCATTGTTAATGCCTTAAAAATTTGGCGGCATTATTTGTACGGCGTCCATTGTGAAATCTACACTGATCATCGGAGTCTACAACATCTGTTTAAATAGAAGGATCTTAATTTGCGGCAGCGGAGATGGTTAGAGTTGCTTAAGGATTATGATATCACCATTCTCTATCATCCGGGGAAGGCCAATGTGGTGGCCGATGCCTTGAGTCGTAAGGCGGAGAGTTTGGGTAGCTTAGCATATTTACCGGTAGCAGAGAGGCCTTTAGCCATGGATGTTCAGGCCTTGGCCAACCAGTTTGTTAGATTGGATGTTTCCGAGCCGAGTCGGATTTTGGCTTGCGTGGTTTTCCAGTCTTCACTTTATGATCGTATCAGGGAACGTCAGTATGATGACCCCCATCTGCTTGTCCTTAAGGACACAGTTCAACATGGCGATACCAAGGAAGTCATTATTGGAGATGAAGATGTATTACGGATGCAGGGTAGGCTATGTGTGCCTAATGTAGATGGTTTTCGTGAATTGATTCTCCAGGAGGCTGATAATTCGCGGTACTCCATACATCCGGCAGGACTTGAGGCAATATTATTGGTGGAGGAAGATGAATAAAGACATAGTGGAGTATGTAGCTCGGTGTCTAAATTGTTAACAAGTGAAATATGAGCATCAACGACTGAGTGGATTGCTTCAAAAGTTAGAGATTCCAGAATGGAAATGGGAGAGGATCACTATGGATTTCGTTGTTGGGCTCCCACGGACTCAGAGGAAGTTCAATGCAGCTTGGGTGATTGTGGATAAATTGACCAAGTCAGCTCATTGCAATCCTATGATGACAACCTACTCTTCCGAGCAGTTGGCTCGAATCTATATTCGCAAAGTTGTCAGATTTCACGGCATACCGATATCTATCATCTCTGACCGGGGTTACACAGTTTACCTCACGGTTTTGGAGGGCAGTACAACGTGAGTTGGGTACCCGGGTAGAGTTGAGTACAGCATTTCACCCTCAGATGGACGGGCAGTCCGAACGCACTATTCAGATACTGGAGGATATGCTTCGTGCGTGTGTGATAGATTTTGGGGGTGCTTGGGATCAGTTCTTACCACTTGCGGAGTTTGCTTACAACAACAGTTACCAGTCAAGCATCCAGATGGCTCCGTATGAGGCCTTGTATGGTAGGCGGTGCCGGTCTCCAGTGGGTTGGTTCGAACCAGGCGAGGCTAGACTTTTGGGTACACACTTGGTTCAGGATGCCTTGGAAAAGGTTAAGTTGATTCAGGATCGACTTCGTACATCCCAATCTAGACAGAAGAGTTATGCGGATCGGAAGGTTCGTGATGTTGCATACATGGTTGATGAGCGGGTATTGCTCCGAGTTTCGCCTATGAAGGGTGTGATGAGTTTCGGGAAGAAGGGCAATTTGAGCCCTAGGTATATTGGGCCTTTTGAGATTCTTGAGAAAGTTGGAGAGGTGGCTTACAAACTTACACTACCACCTAGTCTCTCTGCAGTTCATCCGGTATTCCATGTTTCTATGCTTCGAAAATATCACGGGGATTCGTCTCATGTGTTAGACTTCAGTTCGGTTCGGTTGGACAAGAATCTATCTTATATTGAGGAACCAATGGCTATTTTGGATAGGCATGTTCAAAAGATGAGGTCAAAGAACATTGCTTCCGGGAAGGTTCAGTGGAGGGGTCATCCGGTCGAGGAGGCGACTTGGGAGACCGAGCATGATATGCGCATATGTTATCCACACTTATTCACCAGCTTAGGTACTTTTTCTAACTCCGTTCGAGGACGAACGTTTGTTTTAAAGGTGGAGAATGTGATGACCCAAAATGTCATCTTTAAATTTAATGATTAATTATGTGATCTAAACACTATTTACTATTACTCGACTTGAGTGTACAGTCCGTAAAACTTTTTCGGAAAATTTAAGGTGAAAAATGAATTAAAATGTGAATTAGAGCTTTAAAACTCAACTGAGTTGGTTTTGGTCAACATTTTGAGCAAACGGACTCGGATCAATGTTTTGACAATTTTGGTAGGTCTGTATCGTGATTTGGGACTTAGGCGTATGCCCGGAATCAAATTCCGAGGTCCCTAGCCAGAGATATGGAATTTTGATAAAAAATTAAAAGTTTAAGTTCAAATAGTGACCGGATGTCAAATTATGTGCAAATGACCCCGGAATAGAATTTTGATGATTCCAACAGCTCCGTATAGTGATTTTGGACTTAGGAGCGTGACCGAAATTATATTTGGAAGTCCGTAGTAGAATTAGACTTGAAATGCCGAAAATTAAATTTTTGGAAAGTTTGATCGAGGGGTTGACTTTTTGATATCGGGGTCGAAATCTGATTCTGAAAATTTTCATAACTCATTTATGTCATTTATGACTTGTGTGCAAAATTTGAGGTCAATCGGAATTGATTTGATATGTTTCGGCGCAAAATATAGAAGTTGGAAGATTTGAAAACTCATAATTCGATTCGATGCACGATTCGTAATTTCGGCGTTGTTTGGCATGGTTTGAAGCCTCAACTAAGTTCATATTGTATTTTAGGACATGTTGGTATATTTGGTTAAGGTACCGAGGGCCTCGGGTGGATTTCGGAAGGTTAACGGAATGAATTTCGGACAAAAAGGAACTGCTGGAATTTTTCTGCTGCAGAAGCTGTTTTTGGACAGCAACCGGTGCAATCGCAGAGCTGACTTTGGAAGCTTATATCCCGAAATCTATAAGGAATCTGAACATTTTCAAAACATGAAAGTTGTAGCTCTTTGATTCTAGTTTCCAGAATGATAAACCATTTATCATTCAGACATTTATACAAAATGTTATGATCGATTGACTGAAGCTGCTACTGCAGATTTTTGCTACAGCAGTGTGCATCGCCAGAAATTTCTGTTGCACAGGGCTGACTTTGGGAGCTTATATCTCGCAATCTATAAGGAGTTGGGCGATGAACAAAACATGAAAGTTGTAGTACTGTGTATCTAGTTTGCAGAACTTTAAACCGTTTGGCAGTTGGAGTTGAGTACAAGAAGTTATGATTGATACACTACAGGCTGTCGAGGAAGAGTTTGATGTTTTCAACATAAGCAAGTAATGATCAAAAAGTCCATTTTTAGTTCTAGAGATCGAAATTCGTTTTCGAGACTTTCTACATTTTGATAATGAATTATAGGAGTGATCTGGAAAGTTTGGTCTAATTTCATCAAGTCACGATTGAGTTTTAAGCGCGAAATATGAGTTAATTGTTTAACGAGCGAAATTGGTATCATATTGAGCAAATGAGCTCCGAATTGAGTTTCGATTGAACGAATGGGTTCGTAGTTTTATTTGTGACTCATAGGAACAAGAATCGTCGAATTTCGAGTTCGTATGATGGAGTTAGAGCCTTTTTAGTGAAATAAAACTATTGGTGTAAATAGTCCTGGTGTGCACCTTTAGCGACCAGATGTGACACTTTTAGCGACGGGATTGGACTTTTAGCGACCAGAATAGTGTTTTTTGGGCAGAAACTTAAGGACCAAAAATGGTCATTTCCTTCATTTCGTTTTGGAGTTTTGGAGCACGGTTCTTGGGCGATTTTGAGGATTTCTTCATGACTTCAACCTGGGTAAGTGTCCTATATCCAAATGTGATTATATTTCATAAATCCATGGTCATATTCATCATTTATTTCGGATTTAAATGGAAGAAATCAAGATTTTTGCAAAATCTTCCAAAAACAAAAATTTAAGATTTGGAGGTCGAGTTGTTATTCGATTTTGGTAAAATTGGTATGGGTGGACTCGTAATTGAATGGGTTGTCGGATTTTATATGTTTTGCCGGATTCCGAGATGTGGGCCCCACGGGCAAATTTTGAGCTAATTTCGGATTTTAATAAAGATATAATATTTTCTTATGAAATTGATTACTATAATTTTTGTTGACTGTATCGAATTAATTATGACTAGATACGAGTCGATCGGAGTCGAAAAATCGAGGAAAAAGCATAATACTTGATTAAATTGGAGCAAGTCGAGGCAAGTGACTTGTCTAATCTTGTGCGGGGGAAATTTTCCCTAGGATTGGTATTGATGTGATTATTGAAATGTGTTGAAAGTCATGTGCACGAGGTGACGAGTGTGTACACGGGTTAAATTGCGAAAGATTATATTTTTAAATTGTGTAGATCACTGTTGCGCATTTATTAAATTATTTTATCTTGTTATATTCTTCATCATTGATGTGAGATATATACTTCAAATTTGTTTGATCTTTTCTTACTAATTGTTTTACCTGTTTAGTTGAAACCTGATTTCTTTTATTCTGTGCATTATTTGAAGGTTGATTTTCTTTAAATTAAATATTATTAATATGAAATATTTGACATTTTTAAACTTGATATTGAAGCAACGTAATAAAGATTTTGAAATATTATTTTCCTAAATTATTTACTCCTGAATATTTTTATACTCATTGTGAGGGAGCCGTGAGCTCTTTATTGTGGAAGAATATTATTGATGAATTATTTTGACATGAGCTGTGAGCTCTTTATTGTGACAAACTATTATTGATGATTTATTTTGGCATGAGCCGTGAGCTCTTTATTGTGGGAAAATATTGTTGTTGAATTATTTTGGCAAGTTAAATTATTTGAGCACTTGAGGTGCAAATTGTGATATATTGTGATATTGATACGCATGCGGTGGTATAAGGTCTGGGTGTTGAAACGCATGCGGTGAGATAAGGGTGGTTTGATACGCGTGGCTAGTAGGGGAACTACTAGAAGTCATGCGGTGTGATAAGGGTGGCTAAAACAGGGGATGCTATTTCGGGAAAATGTTTTCTTTAAATAAATTGTGAAGGCTCCCGCGATGATATAAGGAAATGAGATATTGTGAATTTATTTATGATTTGGGACTACGAGGCGGTACCTCAGGAGTGCCCTTGTTGATATTGATTTATGGCCGTAGTTGCCTTTGATTATTATTGTGATTTTCATAAAGTTGAAGGAAATTCTGTTTTGATTTCCACGAGATATTATTTGCAATTATTTGGTGTCATTAAATGTGACATACTATTTGATTCATTTTCAATGTCATTTTATTATACTACATTGATAAACATTTTACCATGCCATTATTATATTCCAGTAGGGCCTGACCTGATCTCGTCACTACTCTACCGAGGTTAGGCTTGGCACTTACTGGGTACCGTTGTGGTGTACTCATACTACGCTTCTGCACATCTTTTTGTGCAGATCCAGGTACATTTTACCAGCCTAGACGTCATTGAGTTACCTGCGCACGGAGACTTCGAGGTATATCTGCCAACGTCCGCAGACTCCGGAGTCCCCTTCTATCATTTTATGTTGCTTCCTTATATTTTATCTAGACCTTGACATATAGAGACATTAAGAATAAATTCTTAAAAGCTTGTGACTTATTTCTACCGGGTTTTGGGAGTTGAAATTGTTTGAATTGTAGTTTAATTATTTCAGATATTTATTATTATTCCGCATTGATAGGCTTACCTAGTCTTAGAGACTAGGTGCCATCACGACATCCTACAGAGGGAATTTGGGGTCGTGACAGCTATGGAACCACCTGCATCCATTTAAAGATGCAGCGCCCCCGACAAAAGGGACATTAGTACTGTCGAATAATACTAGTATGTATAGCTAAACACCATCTCAATAGATTGAATAATAATACAAGGGAAACAGTCAAGGATTCAATACGAGCTTCAAATAACATTAAAACATCAAGTTAAGGATCACATAGATTTTTAAGTCAACTCCCGCATTATTAGGTTGGATGGTTTTTAGTGCCAATATACCACATTCCACAATACCACCATGTTCTTACACGGAGTCCGATCTCGGCCCGATCGGCTAAGCCATCTCATTTGAGACATCAACCATATTCACTATTTCATTCACAATAGCACCGTGTTATTACACGTAGTCCAATCTCGGCCCGATCGGCTAAGCCATCTCATTTGAGACATCAACCATGCTTACAATTTCACTCACAATACCACTGTATTATTACACGGAGTCCGATATCGGCCCGATCGGCTAAGCCATCTCATTCGAGACATCAACCATTTCAATCGATCATCTTACTTCATATTTCTTTCCCATCTTTTCAGCACATTGGCACAAATGGCTTTAATTATAAAGTCGTTCCTGGCACTTGGGCTTATTTCATAATTTAAGTTCTTTTCCACAATCCAACATTAATATTAGCATCAATAACAACACAGTTTTCATTCAAGACTCTTGATTTCACATGTGAGCAATTTAGAATTCAAGGCACACAAAGCTTTTCACACAATTTAGCATATCAGTCCTTAATCGAATTTGACTTGAAGTCTAGGCATATTAGCACATACTCTTAAGTCTTGAATATTTCCTCAGATGACGAGATAACATGATGAAAGCATGGGAATACATATTACCCATATATTTGCTAAGCAAGCACATTCAGGATAGCAATTTCTAGGACGTTCAATTTGGGACTTACGTCGATTGCATGAATACCGTGAGATTCAATTCTAAAAAGAGGGGGCTTAGCCAACATACCTCAATTGAGCCTCTTAAAACTCTAAAGACGTTCCAGAATATTAGCAACTTCAATCTCTTTTAACAATATAGCAAAATTGAACAAAAAATTAGGAAAACGATCATAATTCTAGCTCACTTGAGCATTCTATCAAACATTATGTGTGTATTAAGGTTTCATGGCCCCTTTTATGAAAGACTCCACCAACCCACACCCCATTCTTTTCTATCTTTAACTCACAACCTCTCCACATACCTTAGGAACACATGCATGCAAGGTAAGCACTCTCATCCCCATGAATTACCTTACTAATGGCCCATTCTAGTTACATTTTGAAATTAAGAGTTTGGGTGATAGAATCTTACCTCTTAGGAAGAAGACTTAGGTGTCTCTCTTGATAATCTTCAAGGTTTTAAGTGAGAATTGAAGAGCAATTTGATGAAGATCGCTTTCTCACTCTAAAAATATCAGAAAATAAGTTCAAAACGGCCCAGGTAGGTGTTTTAACAGAATAGGGTCGGGTTTAAAAACCCAAAAAATGAAGTTCCGGAACAGGTTCTGCGATCGCATAATTGATATGCGATCCGCATATCTGCCGCATAATTTGGCCTCCAAAACTAGGCGTGACTGACTCGGTCTGCGGTCACTATGCGGCCCGCAGGCCTGTTCTGCGGTCGCATAATGCACCGCAGAACCTCCCTCCGAAAAATCTCAAAGCGGGATATGCGACAAGAGTGCGACTTGCAAAGTAGTTATGCGGTCGCATAATGGCCGCGAAATTTGATATCAAAATGACCCAGAAAACTGACCCACTCTGCGACCATTCTGCGGTCCGCATAGTGGTTCTGCGGTCGCAGAATAGGCCGCAGAAATGCCTACTTCTACCCAACATTTTCTTTAACTCCTTAGCGCATTGTTCAATCCAAAAAGTCTGAACCGCGGCGAGCAAGCTCGCCGCGAAGAATTTCTACTACTATTAACCTCTACGCCTATTTCGGCATCACAAAAATCCCAATTTTTAGGAAAACTTTTACGGGGCCTTACATATATATGAAATTTAACATGAAAATTGGTAGAAATTATGGGATTTTAGTAGAAACCTAAAATTTGGTAAAAAAGAGATTTGACCACAAAATCGAATATGGATTAGAGAACAAATTATAAATTTGATTTCATGGTACTATGGGTAACATCTACTCGAGAGAATTTTTAGAATCCGAGCGCGCAAACCTAGGGTTGACTTTTGATTGACCAGATAAATTATAGATTCTTGAGTATGTTTTGATTGATCAGCATGTTCTTTGGCTAGTTTTGAGTTGTTCGGCGTTGGTTCGAGGTGTTAGAGCGGCGTGGGAGCCGGCATCGAATTTCAGAGCGAGGTCAGTCTCTACCTAAACTTGTAAGAAGGAACTTATCCCCGTAGGTGCTCGATTTGCTATGCGTTGTGTGTTACGGAAGCTACGTACGTACAAGATGATGAGCGTACGTAAGTATGCTACATTTGGCATGTTCGGGTTGACTTAGACTTATACCATGCTTTAGCTGTACTACTTGATTTAATCTTGCATGTTTAAATACTTTAATTTATGATTTAGCCTGAGACTAGACGTGGTATTTGATTAACCATGGAATTATACCATCTCTACGAATTTACTCCCCTTGTTGTACTTATTTGTTCGGAAATTTCATGATTATTTAATTCATATGTATAGTCATGAGTTAGGCTTGTGACCCGTCGAAAGTTTCAATATTCTTAAGGGATAGAGTTGTTCGCCTCAGCAGTACTCTTAGGAGAACACCCCAGTGATATCTTATAGGATCGGGCTGATCGCCTAAGAACTACTCTTATGGGATCTGGCCTTTCGCCTCGACAAGATTATGTGGAATATCTGATCGACTCACCACCATTCTTATGGGATCGAACCATTTGCCGTGGCAGGATTGTGTGGAATATTTCGATAAGGAGTTAGTGCGTACTTGAGCATTTTGACTCGGATTTGTCATGTGCACATGATATTAGTAACGTATACACCATTTGAGACAATAATTGGTACTTGATGGTTTCATATTTGGTTGTAGCGACCCGACTGGTCGTTTTGAGTTTTAGCATCCGTTCAGTGGTTTGATATCGTGAGTGGCTTCATATTGTGTATTATGACTTGCGTGTGTGATCAGTTTTGGTTTTCGAGTGTTCCAGCATTTGCTTTGGAAGAATATTTTTTATTTTAGAAGCTTAAGTTGGAAATATTAATCGAGGTTTGACTTTTGGGAGAACAACCCCGGAACGATGTTGATGGCTCCGATAAGTTTGTATAGTGATTTTGGACATGGGCGTATGCCCGAAAAAGGATTCGGAGGTCCCTAGGTTAGTTTGTCGTGTTTTGCCGAAAGTTGGAAATTTGAGCTTTAGAAAATTCCTAAGTTTGACTATTGGCATGTGATTTGTACTATTGGCACGCGAGTTGTCCGTGCGGTTATGGGGTATTATTGCTATTGGCACGTGAATTATCCATGCGGATCTAAGGTATTGTCAATCTCTTAGCACGTGAGTTATCCGTGCAGATATGAGGCATTTATGGTATTGGCGTGTGAGTTGTCCGTGCAACACATGAGTTGTCCATGCAGTTGTGATTTGTAATATTGGCACAAGATGCCAAGTAATTAAGGTTCATCATTTGGGACCCGTGACTTGTGTTTATGAGGTGTGGTGCCTTGAGGAAATTCTTGAATAAATCTTGTGTGAAAGCGGTTGTTTTAATTAGGTTGTTACTGGTTTTCCCTTTACTTAGTTTCGCTGGACTTAAATTGTATTCTTCTTACCTTACATTGTTATTTCCTATTGGCTCCTTGTTGTTCATTGTTATTTTAGTTCTTATTGCAAGTGTTGTAGAAACATTCTTATCATGTTTAGCTTTATATTGTTCCATGTTAGTTTCATATTTATACTTGTACAGGTTATTATGTCTAGTAGGTGTCTTGACTGTACCTCGTCACTACTCCACCGAAGTTAGTCTTGATACTTAATAGGTACCGCCGTGATGTACTCATGTTATGCTTTCTACACATTTTGTGCAGATCCAGGTACTTCGGAGTTTGTTGATCATTAGCTAGCTGATTGGGCATTGCTGTGGAGACTCAAGGTATACTTGCCATCGTGTTCCCAAGCCTCAGAGTCACCTTCTAAAATTTTACTTTGTTACTATTTATTTCTATTCTGGAATAGTTGTACTTAAAGATTTTCTAGTAAACTCAGTAGAGCTTATGACTTGTACTACCGATTTTGGGATATTGTATCGTACTTGGGATTGTTGGCTTATTATAGAAATTTCTTTTTCATGCTTTGTCGTGCCCCGTTTTTCTTTCGAAATCCGATTTTGACGTGTGACAACTCTTTTAAAAAAGTATTTAAAGGAGAAGAGTAGCCACCTAACGATATTTAAGGTGCGTTAGGGCACCTACTTGTAAATAACTCTATTTTAACTAGTCAACGTTACCGAAGATCGGGTAAGGGCTCAAATTACCTCAAAGAAAAGGTGTTAGGCACTGTTCGAGGTCCACAACTGTGGGTTCCGGGCGAACTTAAAACTATGTGGATTAGGCTAGGTGATCAAAGAAACAAAGAAATATAAAAGTCGAAGAATTTTATTATAACACAAAGGGAATTGGTACTAATCTTTAATGATTATAAGGATACCACTACATTGGTCTATGTTAAACGACTAAGTATAGGTAACAAGTATGTAAAGAAAAAAAAAAGAGGGGGGTTATAAGCTTTTTAGCCTAAAGGATGACCTCGTGCAACATAAATAATACTTCGCAACTCCCTTTAAGTAGGAGTTGCTCTTATTATTCAGTGGGCACAGACTATCATCTCCTGCTACTCAATTACTATGTTGAAGTTATTACTTAAAGGCGTTCTAATTCAGTTCTAAGTCACATCCTATGCGTGCACTACCCGTCCCATGCCTATGGTCCATGAGGCTTTGGACCTCTATTTGGGTGGTTCTACACTTACTTAGGCTGCTCAAAAATGATAAAACTAATCGCGCATTCAAAAAAACAAAGAAGACTGCACATAATAGCAAAGAGTGGCTCATGTTAGCCTCCACACATAAACAAAGAAGCACGCATACTGATTTTCAGATTAAGCAATTGAATGTTTCGAACTTGAGACTTAGAATCTTTTGAACCTATAGGCATGATCTCTGTATGATTCTAATATCAAACAAGCAATGCTGCATTTTAGGCCAACGTACAGATTAAATCATTATAAGTCGTATAGACATGGTTTCTAAGTGATTCTGATTTTAGCAATATACATGCAATGGATTTGCAGATTACAAGCCTATAGGCATACTATCTAGAAAAGCAATACAAACAATATAGGCAGCTGATTGATTATTAAACCCATAGGCATGAGCAGTACCATGATAATTGAGGCAATTGATAGATTAATCATTCGAAGTCCTATGGGCATGGCACCTAGGTAAGTAGAATATTGCATTGCTACGCCCTATAGTCATGTTATCTAAGAAAACACAGTAGTGGAGACTAGTACAACAGATACTTGAAATAGCATGCGTTGGCAAGTTAAGTGATGTGCGTGTGACTCCTATAGGCAGGCTTTCTACTCATGAAATTAAGCATGTGAAGCAAATAGTGAATAAATCACATAGATCCTATAGGCATGCTTTCTACCCATTTATGTGAGAATTAGAGTACCCAACCCCCTTTTTCATTATTACATTAGTATCATCACAAGACTATTACAAAGCAGATTAAAAGAACTAATAACAAGATGGACTTCAAGACTTTGAACAAACCTTTCTTGGAATTTTCCCACGCCCAGGCAACTCCCAAACTCAGCCCAAATAGGCCGCTTCAGGCCTCTGCCAACCGAACTATACAAACAAGCACATATGCAAGAACACACAATTATATGGTCACTAATGCCATATTAGTTCCTGAGCGCATGGTCTCAATTTCTTTTTAAGTAATTAAAGCCATTCCAAACAAAGATAGGATACCCAACATGGATTCACACATCAAAGATTATAAATGTTAATTGCAGATGGTTACGAAAACTGATTCAGATCCTATGGTCAGAGTGCCTAGGTGATGTACACATTCAAATTCTACTAACATAAAACAAACAAACGTTTAGGAGGCTTTGCAAAAAAAAAAAAATCTTTTGGTCATCAACAAGTCTATGGCATGGTATTTGAGACGTCCGATTCACTTTCAGTCATATAAACCAAGCAAGGGACGAGCACTATCAAGTACGATTTTACGTAAGAACATGCTTATTTACCTTAGAGGCCTGATATCTAGGCTTAGCTATACAACCGAGCATGTTCATGTAGTAGAGATCTATAATAGACAGGAAGATGCTAGACAAGGTTATGAGTTGTCCTATTAACATGAAGTTAATCACTTCATAATCGTAAATGTGGCACATGGTGGTTAAAATCCTGTGACATGATAAGTACGTGAATAAATTCTAGTAATAAGATTAAACCACAGAGAACTACCATACATCCCTTAGGCAGATTTTTATTTAAGAAGCATCAAGTTAGCCCTTTTAATCGTAAGGATATGGTGTTTAAGTGAAAGACAGAAACTTAAGTATCAAATAAAAATCTGCACATACACAAAGTTATTACTTATTTGGTTAAGCCTAAGTCATAGTATCTATTCGACAAAATATTCTAAACAAGTCCAAACAGATAATAATCCTACATACAGGTTATCTAGCGCATAAAAATCACGATACAAAATAGAGTTAAGCACATATTGAGGTTCAAAAGACGTACCCGGGCATTGAAACTGGGCATGTTTTCAATGGAACTTCGCACGATATTTGGTAACCAAGTGCGAACAACACACAAGAGCAAGTAGAAGGGGACGGAAATCATAGAAGAGGACTAATATGTTCTAGAAAGTTACTAGAACATAAAAGAATCGTAATGCGTCGTTCACGAACTAACCAATTGAAGAGCAGATCAGTAATAGAATAAGAAATACCGGGATTCCAATCCTGGACAACAGTAAGCGAACCAAATATTCTCCACAGTATGCAGTAATATGCGCAAGAAACTTGAACAGTAGCAACAAGAAACGACACTCGAACTTGACACCTCAAAATCACCAGAACTTCAAGAGTTTCCAGTAGTATTTATGTCGAACGAGTATAAAGCATCAAGCTTTAATTTGCTTGCAGCGATAAAGTAAAAGATAATAAAGACTGCTTTAGTAGAAGTGACTGAAAAACCTCCCGTTTAGCTAAAGAACTACTGGTATTTATACTTGTAGAAGGTTAGTACTCGGGTGAAATTAACAGAGAAAAAATTAAGGGTGCAAGTTAGGAAAGAAATGATTTTAATAGAATCAATCAGATGTTAATCTGATTCAATATAAGTGTAAGAAAAAATCTGCAAAATTAAGTTGTCACATAATTAGAGTAAGAATCTATGACATGAAAGGAAAGCTTTTGAAAAGAAACAAAATGTACAAGATCGAGATTTTGAAAAACCAAATTGATGGAAGGGGAGCCAACTCAGTAAAAGAAAAGAGAGTTGAACCTGGACTGATTCTTCAATAAAATCCGTACCCAAACCTTCCGCCAAAATTCGTTCTTTAGAAAATAGTTTCTGATTTTAAGTGATTAGGGAAGAGATTGTGCTATGACACTAAGCAATAAAATGGCAAAACAATTAAGGAAAGAAAATAATTAAAAAGGAAGGAAATAAAGAGACTAATTAAAGTGATATAAATAGAGAAATGAAGGAAAGGGAAAAATGGGTATTCTGACGAGGAAGATAACGAGGAGGAAGAAGGGGAATTGGTTTGGTTTTGAGATTAATTTAGAGAAAGGATTTCTTGTTTGGAAAATACTGTGAAGGGCCAAATGGGTTATTGGGGGCATTGGGCTTAGTTTAGTCTAGTAGTAAAACGGACTAGGAATAGTAGATGGGTTTAATTAACAGAAAATTGGGGTACCCAAATGAGAAAGCTATGGGCTGCTATTTTAGTCAAGTGACCATAACTAATTTTTTAAAAAAACTAACTAATAAGTTATAATTAAACAAAATATATAAAGTGAAATTTTAGAAAAAATAAAATGTTACTTTACATAAATACATGAACATGGTAAAATAAATTGCAATAACTTTTGTTCTCGAAAATTATTAATTTAACGAATAAAATATGTGGCAAATATTTATAATAAAGGTAAAAAATATAAACTTATAATACTTGAATTAAGATAAAAATATTATAACTATCATTATGACCTTTAGAAGTAAAATAGCAGCTCAGTGGGATAAATTCGGGTACAATAGGACAAATTTGGGTGTCAACGTGCTTAATAGTTGATTTATTAAAATATGTTATATATTCATTAAGTGTGAGGCTTACCTAGTGTTAGGGATTAGGTGTCATCATGATATCCTATAGAGGAAAGTTAGGGTCGTGACATTTGAAAGATAAGGAATATAGTTATGAGGAGATGGATTATGATGATTAAGAGATTTCTGAGGCTAGTGAGGACTATGCAAGTGTTCATAGTGAAGAACTCAATAGTAAAGATCATGTTGACAATCTGGTTGAAACCTTATGCCCCGGTCACTGGTGGAGGTTGCTGTGACCTAAACATTTGATGATATCATTTAATACTTGGTCAATATCTCCTAGAGGAGGAAGTTAAAGGGAAACAATAAGAGATTTTTACACAATAAGTCACTTATTTAAAGTTATTTGTTTAAATAACATCACTTTTGATTTATTATAAAAATAGCAAATTCATTTACAAGTCATTAAAGGTTTAGACATTAAATGTTTAACAAATTTAAAAATTAATTATCCACAAATTAAGGGATCAATTTATACTTTCTCTCTCATCACCCCTAACAACTTACGTTTTTTTCTTTATTATTCATCCATATCTCTTGCTTTCAATATTCTATCAAAGTCTCTCCATGTCTCTCTCAACTCCTTCTAGACACCACCATCCTTTTTTCATGACCATTGTTAGGTTCACCAAAATCATTAAAAAATTCAAATTATAAGTGAGAAACGACAGAAGTTTTCTCGCAAAGCTTTTGGCGAGAAAAGAACGCACTTGTATAAATTTTGAATTATACCATGCATGTTATATATACAATGTATTATTGGTATATTTCTGTATCTATGAATACCATTTGATGGTGACTTATTTTACCATACATGTAATATTCACAACATATAATTGAAATATTTGTGTATTTTTCAGAATTGGAAGGTGTTATCGGTGTAAGTTTTTAAATTTTATACATATTTTATACGAATTATAAAGTGATTGTACCCTAGATACATATAATGTATTTTTTACATTGCAGGATTCGGTATTTTAGATTTATATAACACGTGATTTGGATCTATATATATTTATTTCAATTCAAATATATGCGATGTATACATCGGGTATAATTAGCACCTCATAGAATTTTGAATATAAAAGACACAAAGCAAAACTAACAATGTAACTTTATATGCCATTTATATTTCTAGTATAATATATTCAAATATTATAATTTATACCAATAATATTTTAATAATATATACTTCATAAAATAATTGTTTAGCATGCATATACCACTTACACATACTGTATATAATAGTTATAATGTCAATATTCCAACTATTTATCCAAGTAGACATTTTTATCGAAGCGTAATTGGAAGAGAGAGAAAAACTAAAATCACATTCATCAATAAATCATCTATGACAAAATCATTCTTCGGAATAGAGATAAAAGACAAGAAAAATTTATTTATGAGTGGAGCGTGAAATCAGTTGAGCATTTAAATACATAGCAATTTCCTAAAATTTAGGAACATGGGTAGGATAACTGTTACGGATTTTTATTTTAAATGTAAATATGTAACTGCTAGAAATGTTAATCAAGTGCTACTGCTATGATATTGTAAAAGTTTTTAAAATATTGGACCATTATATTTTTTCCTCTAACAATAAAGGTGGTAGAACATCAACAAGAGGAAGAGGAGCAAAACAACAAAATCAAAAGCTTACAAAGGATTCAAAAGGTCAAAAATCTCAAAATCATTTTTCATGGTTAAGTTCCTCTACTGGAATATTAGGAGCATTAGATCAAAGTATGCTCTAAAGAGACTTAAATAACTCATTATTGCCGACAAATTCTCTATCATTTCCTTAGCTGAACCTTTTTATAAGGCAAATAAACTTGACAAAGACAAAAGGATTTTGAGTTACCTGCATGACTTCTCAAATTGCAATAGCCAGATTTGGATTTTTTGGGAGGACAAGTTTGAAAGCAATATCATTGAGGAGGACGATCAATAGGCCACCTGCATCATCAAGAAAAATAGTGTTTTTCTTCTTTTAACCTATGTTTATGCTAAATGTGAGGATCAGTTGAGAAAAGCTCTGTGGGATAAACTCATATCTATCAGTGATAAGCATAAGCTCCCTTGTCTTGTTACAAGAGACTTTAACTTCACCATTGATCCTATAGATAAGAAAGGGGCACCCCCTACAGAATATCTAAGAGCTTGGGTTTTATATAATGCATCATGGATTGTGAAATTTTTGATACATGCTACACAGGCTTAAACTTTACTAGATGTAATGGATGAAGTCTTGATAGGAGAGATTGGCAAAGATTGGACAGGTTAACCATGAATGGCTAAATAGTTTTGACGTTACCAGTGTTAACCATCTCATTAGAATTGGTTCTGACCACTTTCTTCTCTTGATTTCAGCCAGTTCTAAACTAGAGATTCTATTAAATACTATAAATTTCTAGACTGATTAACCTGGTTTTATGAATATGGTTGAGAAAGATTGGAATGTAGAAGTACATGGGTCTCATCTTTGGAAGTTTCATTTAAAGTTGAAGAATACTTGCAAGAAGTTTTCAGAATAGTCTAGGAATTCTATTAGGAACAGATTTGATATAAGTAAATCACGGGAAGATCTGGTCTTTGAGTTGAAAAATACGTAAATATTAGATAATTCATGTCACGCCCCAAAACTGTGGAGCGCGACCGACGCTCAACCGAGTGAACCTGGCCGAGCAAGCCTATTAGATTTCCTTCTACCCAAACTTATTCATGAGTAAAGATAATATATATATATATATATATATATATATATATATATATATATATATATATATATATATATATATATATATATCTTCGTTAATCAAACAATAAAGTGATCACGTCTGCAATACCAATTCATTTCCAATAGCTTCATCACTTTTAAAGTCTCAACGGACAGGTAATACAACCACAACATAACATATTTTGTGTTCTCCAGCACCAATACACAACACACACTATGTCTACAGAGCCTATATAGATAAAGAAGAGTACAATGATAATGTCGGCAACAAGGCCCCGACTATACCCCAAATAAAATACACAAAGTACAAAGGATTCATGACCCCGGAATGAAGTGGGGCTCACCAAGTCAGCTGGGAAAAAGGTGTACTGCTATCACTGATCAATGTCTCCTGCTGTGGAACCACCTGCATCCATTTAAAGATGCAGCGCCCCCGACAAAAGGGACGTTAGTACCATCGAATAGTACTAGTATGAAAACTAAACACCAATTTAAGAATTTAGAAATACAAGATAATTATGATGAACCAGTGCGGCAATAGAATAATGTAGATAACTGTCTCAACCATAGCAAGCTTATTAAAAGCTATCAACAACATTTATAGGATTTAAAATGAGATCCTATGTAACCATCTTCACACAAAGCGGCCCCGCCGCCTCACCCGATAAATGCAGATGGAGGTGTACATACAATACCACAACTCTAATCAAGCGGCCCTGCCTCCACACCCCAATGTATACGGGTGGATATATAACCACAATACTAAGAACTTACACAAGGCGACTATGCCGCCTCACCCCAATATATGAGGGTGGATATGCATCAATGATACCAATACCAACACAAAGCGGCTATGCCGCCTCACCCCAATATATGCGGGTAGAAATACATCAACGATACTAATACCAACACAAAGCAGCAATGCCGCCTCACCCCAATGTATGTGGGTGGAAATGCATCAACGATACCAATACCAACACAAAGCGTCTATGTCGCCTCACCCCGATGTATGCGGGTGGTGGTGCCACAAAAATACCAAAACTATACACAAAGCGGTCGTACCGCCTCACCCCAATGTAAGCGGGTGGAGGTGCAGTCCCACAATACCATAATCCCTACACAAAGAGGTCATGCCGCCTCACCCTAATATATATGCGGGTGGAGGTGTATCACAGTCACAATCTCTATACCATAATCCCCACACAAAGCGGTCATGCCGCCTCACCCCAATGTATGCGGGTGGAGGCGTATCACATTCACAATCTCTATACCATAATCCCCACACAAAGCGGTCATGCCGCCTCACCCCAATGTATGCGGGTGGAGGTATATCACAATCACAATCTCTATACCATAATCCCCACACAAAGCGATCATGTCGCCTCACCCTAATGTATGCGGGTGGAGGTGTATCACAATCACAATCTCTACACAACTTGACATAATACCTTTCACATAAATCACTACTAGAAATTATAACATGTGGATACGTAATCCATGGTTTGGGACACCTCCTCAATTTATAATGCAATATGATAAGAGCATTTGAAATACGAATTGGACACATATCTCCATCACAAAACTTATCGGAATACTCGATTTATAATCAACATCTCGGAACTCACAAAGATAATGAGAATTCCAACTCTTAAAGAAGAGTTTAGCCAACATACCTCGAATTCTTCCCTTAATGATACTACAACAATGCACTACACTAATCAACTTCAATCTACAATAACAACATCCAATGAGACCAATATTAGTAACAAATCCCATAGGTTCAATGTATTCATAAATTTCATCGCCAAGATTACCATTCACCTTCTCCCTTATTTTCTCAAAAGTACTATTCATGCCATGAACTAGATTTTTATAATCCAATCTTTCAACCATTAAAACTTGCAACAAATTCTTCAAATACTTCTAACTACTCATATTAAATGAGTTTGAAGCATTGGAATTACCTATAGTAGATCAATCTTGAAAAATTACAACTTTGGTGATTTTTGTGTTCTTGATGATTTGATGATGAAATCTTATATTTGGATGTAAGAATGGTGTTAGAAATCATGTATATTGAGTAATAATCAACCCAAAATATCATTAACAGCTTACCTTGGTTGATTGGACTTGATTTGAGCTCAAAATCATCCCTTCACCTCAAGAACCCTAACCCCCAAATACTCAAAATATCCCCCTTCCCCGACCTTGTATTTATAGGCCTAGATTTCTGGGTTTCGGATGCGGCCCTGGATGCTTCGCATCTCCACTTCACTCCTCTTTGAAGATCGGATGCGGACCTGGACTCTATGGCAGCACTTCAGTGCCAGCCTCTCTTTCGGACGCGGCTTCGGATGCTTCGCATCCGCAGGCTCCTCCGCCAGCCTTTGGTAATTTAATCATAACTTCTTTTAGGAATGTCCGAATGATAAACGGTTTGAAGCGTTAGAAACTAAACTCAAAGGGCTTTAATTTTATAGGTAGATCGCCTCATAAGTCGTTATACTTTGGTATCAGCATACATTTGAAGTAGGATCTTGTGCGAATTGAGACATCCTTTCCACTTAATGTATCCTACTTGTTCCACACGAATTCTTTCCATTCACAAAACTCCTTAGTATGTTTCAACACACCTTAAACATATACGTTTCATTTCGAAATAATGTGGTTCTATCCCATGGGTCTCCTTTAATACTCTAACATGTTATTCCCAAATACCGTTGGCATACTTTAAAATATTAAATCGCTAGAATTATTTTTCGGGGCCTTACATTCTCCCCCGCTTAGGATCATTCGTCCTCGAATGAGGGTAAAAACCCGTTATTAGCATCTTACGCTTCTCAGTTTGTTTCATACCATATTCTAGCAGCCCCAATTTGACTAACTCCTAAAATTTCCAAACATTTCGCGAGAGTTTCCCTTGTAACTAGGCCTATCCACATGTCAGAGAGCCCTAGAAACACATCCTAACAACATATACGTATTCCAACGATGTAACATAATACAAAACAACACCAAATGTGGTCTCATAAGCAATATATATCCAGAAAGGAACACCCTCTATGCCAATTGTTCACATGATACAAAATTTATAAAAAGTAAGTTTTATAATTTTCCTAGATCACGACTTAAAATACATGGTCATTCAAACAAATAAGGTTACTTTTTCTTCATTTCTTCCTCGGACTCCCAAGTAGCCTCTCCAACCTGTTGGTTTCGCCACAAGACTTTTACTGAGGCAATTTCTTTATTCCTTAATTTTCGGACTTGCCGATCAATAATAGAAATCGGAATCTCTTCGTAATTCAATTTCTCATTTACCTCAATAGTCTCAACCGGAACAATGAGTGTCGGATCTCCAACTACTTTCTTCAACATAGACACATGAAACACCGGGTGTACTAATGACATCTCAGGTGGTAGCTCAAGCTTGTACGCCACCTCACCGATCCTTTGAATGATTTTGTACGGTCCGACATACCTCGGACTCAATTTACCTTTCTTACCAAATCGCATTACACCCTTCATGGGGGAAACTTTCAAGAATACCAAATCATCTTCTTTGAACTCCAAATCCCTACGACGAACATCCGAATAGGATTTCTGACGACTTTGAGCAGTCTTCAACCGTTCCTTGATGATTTTAACTTTTTCCATAGCCTGATGAACAAGGTCTGGCCCTATCAAATCTGCTTCCCCAATTTTGAACCACCCAGTTGGAGATCTACATCTCCTACTATATAAAGCCTCAAATGGTGCCATCTGAATGCTAACATGATAGCTATTGTTGTATGCAAATTCTATAAGTGGTAAATAATCATCCCAACTACCTTTGAAGTCCAGCACACAAGCACGCAACATATCCTCAAGCATTTGAATAGTCCGCTCTGCCTGCCCGTCAGTCTGCGAGTAAAAAGACGTACTAAGATTCACCTGAGTACCTAAACCTTGCTGAAAGTTCTTCCAAAAATTAGCAGTGAATTGTGCTCCCCGATAAGAAATGATGGAAACTGGGGTGCCATGCAACCTGACTATTTCTTTGATATACAACTGAGCATACTTCTCCACTGTGTCGGTAGACTTAACCGGCAAAAAGTGTGCAGATTTCGTGAGTCGATCCACAATCATCCAAATTGAGTCAAACTTGCGCGGAGTGCGCGGTAATCCTACCACAAGGTCCATATTAATCATTTCCCACTTCCACATTGGAATTTCTATGTTTTGTGCCAACCCACCGGGCCTTTGGTGTTCGGCCTTCACTTGCTGACAATTCGGATATCTTGCCACAAAGTCCGCCACATTCCTCTTCATATCATTCCACCAATAGACTTCCTTAATATCATGATACATTTTTGTAGAACCTAGGTGCATAGAATACCTAGAAGTGTGAACTTCAGTCAAAATTCTTTCACAAAGACCATCCACATTTGGAACACATAGTCGCCCTAGGTACCTTAGTGTACCATTATCCATGCCAAGAGAAAAGGCCATGGTCTTAAGTTTATGAATTCACTCTTTCAATTGTACCAACAATGGGTCGTTGTATTGTTTTTCTTTGACTTCCACTACAAGTGATGATTCTGCCCTATTTTACACAATTACCCCTCCTTCACTAGAGTCCGCAAGACGAACTCCCAAACTAGCCAATCGGTGGACTTCTTTGGCCAATGGCCTTTGATATGCCTCCAAGTGTGCTAAGCTAACCATAGATTTTCGGCTGAGAGCATCTGCCACAACATTAGCCTTCCCTGGATGGTATAAAATATCAATGTCATAATCCTTGAGTAATTCAAGCCATCTTCTCTGCCTCAAATTCAATTCCTTCTGTTTGAAAATATATTGAAGGCTCTTATGGTCCGTGAATATATCCACATGGACCCCACATAAATAATGACGCCAAATTTTCAATGCAAATACCACCACCGCAAGTTCTAAATCATGTGTTGGATATTTCTTTTCATGATTCTTTAATTGCCTAGAAGCATAAGCTATCACCTTTCCATGTTGCATTAATACACACCCAAGCCCGATTCTTGAAGCATCACAATATACCACAAATCCATCTATACCCTCTGGTAGAGTCAACACCGGTGCCGTAGTCAATCTTGCTTTCAATTCTTGGAAACTCTTTTCACAAGCATCTGACCATTGGAACTTAATTGCCTTCTGCGTCAATTTAGTCAATGGAGAGGCAAGAGTAGAAAAACCCTCCACAAACTTTCTGTAATACTCAGCTAAGCCTAAGAAATTGTGAATCTCTATTGAAGTTGTAGGCCTCGACCAATTTTTCACCGCTGAAATTTTCTGAAGATCAACCTTAATTCCCTCACTAGAGACTACATGACCCAAGAATATAACCGATTCAAGCCAAAATTCACACTTTGAAATCTTTGCATATAACTGGTGCTGCTGCAGGGTTTGCAAAACTACCCTAAGATGATCGGCATGATTTTCTCGACTTTGTGAATATACAAGAATATCGTCAATAAACACTATCACAAAAGAGTCGAGGAATGGCTAAAAAATTCGATTCATAAGATCCATGAAGGCTGCTGGGGTATTTGTTAGCCCAAAAGATATCACCAGAAATTCAAAATGCCCATACCGTCCTAAAAGCTGTTTTTAGAATATCCCGCTCCCTGATCTTCAATTGGTGATACCCGGATCGTAAATCAATTTTGGAGAAACACTTAGCACCTTGCAATTGGTCAAACAAGTCATCTATCCTTGGCAGTGGGTACTTATTTTTTATTGTTACCTTATTAAGCTGTCGATAGTCAATACACATACGTAGTGACCGATCCTTCTTTCTTACAAAGAGAACAGGTGCGCCCCAAGGCGACACACTAGGTTAGATGAAACCTTTTTCTAACAAATCTTTCAATTGTTCCTGATTCTTTAACAAGTATAAAACACTTTTGCAAACCTTACTCTTAGTTTCTAGTGTCATTGACCTTGTCATGTATATTGCCACGTACAAAGAATTTACATTTCCTAACCTTTCACATTAATTTTGTACTAGTGGTTTATCTTTTGCATTTTCTTTCAGAGAATCACGTTATCCCTTACCACTTTTCTAGACTACACATGTCTTCAACAAAATATCCAAACATCATAGCTGCATGGCCCTACTCTCATTTTATTGCACTTAAGTAGCCTCAGCATGCTCCTTTCCTCCTCACTTGGGGTGAATGTTTTACATTTCGACATCAGTCTTGAATTTAGCAATTTGACGGACACATGTTTCACATCTCTAGTCCTCTTGTATATGATTGACTATTAGGGAGATTTAAGTCCCCATGGTATTAACCTCATAAATTCTTTACTCTTATTCAGCCACACAGGCCTGGGATCCAAATCCCCCGTGTCAATATCCTTTTTGGAGTGTAACACCACTTCGCACATTCCTGGGATTTTTATAATATTCATAGTGCTAGGGTCTTCTCATTGTGGGTTCACTTAACTCTCCTTTCATAACTTCTTGTCTCCCGTGAGAGAACTACACATTTATCATTACTCTCCAGGCCATGCCTTTCATATATCACGTGCCTATGTAACAAATTTACATCTTAGAATCATACACATGGTTCCCACACTATTCACATGTACTAGTTAAGCTTAGGTCTCATTTATCACGTCAATGCCTCTTTGGAGGTGGGTAATCACTTCTAGCAATCTTCTCATATAAAGTATGCTCATAGTAATATATACTTGTCTCATATGGCCATACCATTCATTCAACATGATACATGTGCCATCTGTTTAATATTCAGTCCTTTACCCATTCGTCATGTCACATGACAACATTACATGGAATAAACCAAAAGAGCATTTAAACTTACCTCGAACCTCAACGTATGAGTTAGAGGAAGAACAATTTCACAACCAGTTTCATCGCACGATTCAAAATATCAAAGAAGGGTATTATTCCTAAATGCCCATGTAGCATCCTAATTATATATGTGGTCGACAACACACCGATAATAAGAACTCTACTAGACACGGCTCCGAGACATCCTAGGACACTTTAAAACCTTAGGCTCTAATACCAAGTTTGGCATGCCCCAAAATCGAGGAGCGCGACCGGCACTCAACCGAGTGAACCCGGCCGAGCAAGCCTATTTAGATTTCTTTCTACCCAAACTCATTCATGAATAAAGAGAATATATATATATATATCTTCGTTAATCAAAAAATAAAGTGATCACGTCTGCAATACCAATTCATTTCCAATAGCTTCATCATTTTTAAAGTCTCAACGGACAGGTAATACAACTACAACATAACATATTTTGTCTTCCCCAGCACCAATATACAACCCACACTATGTCTATAGAGCCTCTATAGATAAAGAAGAGTACAATGATAATGCCGGCAACAAGGCCCCGGCTATACCCCAAACAAAATACACAAAGAACAAAGGATTCATGACCTCAGAATGAAGTGGGGCTCACCAAGTCAGCTGGGAAGAAGGTGTACTACTATCACTGATCAATGTCTCCTGCTGTGGAACCACCTGCATCCATTTAAAGATGCAGCGCCCCCGACAAAAGGGACGTTAGTACCGTCGAATAGTACTAGTATGAAAACTAAACACCAATTTAAGAATTTAGAAATACAAGATAATTATGATGAACCAATGCGGCAATAGAATAATGTAGATAACTGTCTCAACCATAGCAAGCTTATTAAAAGCTATCAACAACATTTATAGGATTTAAGATGAGATCCTATGTAACCATCTTCACACAAAGCGGCCCTGCCGCCTCATCCGATGTATGCAGATGGAGGTGTACATACAATACCACAACTCTAATCAAGCGGCCCTTCCACCTCACCCCAATGTATGCGGGTGGATATATAACCACAGTACTAAGAACATACACAAGGTGACTATGCCGGCTCACCCCAATGTATGAGAGTGGATAAGCATCAACGATACCAATACCAACACAAAGCGGCTATGCCGTCTCACCCCAATGTATACGGGTGGTGGTGCCACAATAATACCAAAACTATACACAAAGCGGTCGTACCGCCTCACCCCAATGTAAGCGGGTGGAGGTGCAGTCCCACAATACCATAATCCCTACACAAAGCGGTCATGCCGCCTCACCCTAATATATATGTGGGTGGAGGTGTATCACAGTCACAATCTCTATACCATAATCCCCACACAAAGCGATCATGCCGCCTCACCCCAATGTATGCGGGTGGAGGTGTATCAAAATCACAATCTCTATACCATAATCCCCACACAAAGCGATCATGCCGCCTCACCCCAATGTATGCGGATGGAGGTGTATCACAATCTCTATACAATAATCCCCACACAAAGCGGTCATGCCGCCTCACCCCAATGTATGCGGGTGGAGGTGTATCAGAATCACAATCTCTACACAACTTGGCATAATACCTTTCACATAAATCAAGACTAGAAATTATAACATGTGAATACGTAATCCATGGTTTGGGACACATCCTCAATTTATAATGCAATATGATAAGAGCATTTGAAATACGAATTGGACATATATCTCCATCACAAAACTTATCGGAATACTCAATTTTTAATCAACATCTCGTAACTCACAAGGATAATGAGAATTCCAACTCTTAAAGAAGAGTTTATCCAACATACCTCGAATTCTTCCCTTAATGATACTACAACGATGCACTACACTAATCAACTTCAATCTACAATAACAACATCCAATGAGACCAATATTAGTAACAAATCCCATAGGTTCAATGTATTCATAAATTTCATCGCCAAGATTACCATTCACCTTCTCCCTTATTTTCTCAAAAGTACTATTCATGCCATGAACTAGATTTTTATAATCCAATCTTTCAACCATTAAAACTTGCAACAAATTCTTCAAATACTTCTAACTACTAATATTAAATGAGTTTGAAGCATTGGAATTACCTCTAGTAGATCAATCTTGAAAAATCACAACTTTGGTGATTTTTGTGTTCTTGAGGATTTGATGATGAAATCTTGTATTTGGATGTAAGAATGATGTTAAAAATCATGTATATTGAGTAATAATCAACCCAAAACATCATTAACAGCTTACCTTGGTTGATTGGACTTGATTTGAGCTCAAAATCGTCCCTTCACCTCAAGAACTCTAACCCCTAAATACTCAAAATATCCCCCTTCTCCGACCTTGTATTTATAGGCCCAGATTTCTGGGTTTCGGATGCGGCTCTAGATGCTTCGCATCCCCACTTCACTCCTCTTTGAAGCTCGGATGCGGACCTGAACTCTATGGCAGCACTTCACTGCCAGCCTCTCTTTCGGACGCGGCTTCGGATGCTTCGCATCCGCAGGCTCCTCCGCCAGCCTTTGGTAATTTGATTATAACTTCTTGTAGGAATGTCCAAATGACAAACGGTTTGAAGCGTTAGAAACTAGACTCAAAGGGCTTTAATTATATAGGTAGATCGCCTCATAAGTCATTATAATTTGGTATCAGCATACATTTGAAGTATGATCTTGTGCGAATTGAGACATCCTTTCCACTTAATGTATCCTACTTGTTCCACACGAATTCTTTCCATTCACAAAACTCCTTAGTATGTTTCAACACACCTTAAACATATACGTTTCATTTTGAAATAATGTGGTTCTATCCCATGGGTCTCCTTTAATACTCTAACATGTTATTCCCAAATACCGTTGGCGTACTTTAAAATATTAAATTGTTAGAAAATCTTTTCGGGGCCTTACAATTCAGAGGCTAACAAGATCACCCTTAATAAGGCAAAGATGAATTTGATCTGAGCCTACTAAAAGGAAGAAGCTTTTTGGAGACAGAAATCAGAGCTTAAATGATTTATTGAAGGAGAAATAAATTTTAAATTCTTCCATTTTATGGTCAAAGGCAAAAAGATAAGGCTAACCTTGACCAAGATGAAAATAGAGGATGGTAGTTGGATTGAAGGGGAGGACCACTTTCTCAAGAGGCCATTTAGTTCTTTTAGAATTACTTTTGAAAGGAGGATCACCAAAGGGACTTATTTGTTACTGCTTTCCAAGAATTGTGAATAATATAGAGAACAGAAGACTTATCGCACCGCTTAACATGGAAGAATTGCATGGAATTATTTTCTCTAGGAGCACCCATAGTGCTCCTAGGCCTGAGGGAGTCTCTAGAAAATTCAATCATACTTGTTGGGAGATTATCAACAAACTTTCTATACTCGTTGTGGACATAAATATCAAGTTATGGTCAAAGCCGTCATAAACTGTTTGAAATCCCTTTGCATATAATCAAGCTATTAGAACTGAATCCCTCTAAATCAACCAAGTCACGCAGACTGCCAAAGCCAAAAAGTGTTGCCATAACAACACTTGTAAAGCCCTATCACGCAGAAGGAACCAATCATTCTATTACCAGGTTGATCCAAGCCACTGCTAATTGATCCAATTTTCAGATTCCTCTTGACTTGACTTCAAGATAACACTTCTCATTCCCAGTACACTATGACCCACAGTCAAACATTATCCCAAGTGATCCCAACATGAAACCACATCGTCCTAAGACCCATAAGCCCCCTTATTCCCTCTCATACACCCAATAGTACCTTAAACCAAAATGCCCTCTCTGAAGAGAACTTCTATCAATCTGAAACTATTCCTTCCACCTCTCCAGCACTGCACCATAGAACCAATAATAAGATAGAAATTCTTTTCAAGTCTCTTTTACATTTCGATGCAAATCTCAAATCCTTAGCCCCACACAAGTCCAAAAATCCTTAAGTACCACATCTTGGATCTCAAACCCGCTAGCACCATTCCCAAGAGTCACCCACTCTGACCTAGTCCCCCATACATAGTAAAACATGCTGAACTACCGGTGCCCCATTAGCATATGAATAACCAAAGAGAAACAATTAAGAGAATCCTTTCTCATTACACATTACATCCACAAAGGACTATCAAACCTGAGCTATTCCACAACCTCCATATATCAATAAGGTGAAATATAACACGCATCCAGCAATTCCTTGCTCGAATCAACCTCGAAGTCATCCTCCTCAAGTCATAACTACTCCTCAAGCGTCCCTTAGTCCAAAAACTAACCCGACACATGACCATGTGACCCAATCGTCGATGGTAGGCTCCCCCGTTAACCTTAAGTCCCAATCATATAACCCAAGAACCCACAATGACTACTCCTCCTTTGCTACCATGCCGGCCACTATTACCTAAATGAATTTCTCATAAGCTCATGTTGCACTAACCATAACACATAAGAACTTATCAGCCCAAATGCATACTCAACCTCATGACTCTCGTGCCATCTTCCTCAAGTGATCAACACAGTACATACATCCCATTGGATAGAAGGTAAAACTCTTCATAGGAACCTTATAAGAAATCATTCAACCTTTAACCTTCTCAAAGGAGATAGCACACCTGTGTAACCTCATATCAACATCTTTCTACGACTTTGTCATAGGTACAACCACTATGAAATAAATTGATCTTGCCGAGTCTACACTCGTCCACTGCCTGCAAGAATCTCTTTCACTACACCAATGAACAATTAAAAGATCCATCAGCGCACCCAAAACTCAAGAATGTATTGCACACCAACATAATAGTCAAGCATTTACATTCCCCTTGTATCTCCATCAAACCCCTCTCGGCGCATTCAACCTCCCAAAATGTAAGAAGTCATCACAAAAAATGAATGCACAGACTTGGTCAATTGTCCACAATGACCTAAATCGCATCAAGCTTCCTCAAAGCCTGTGGATATCCTACCACAAATTTCATAACTATATGCTCCCACTTCCATTTTGGTATAGCCAACTTTTAAAGCAAACCACCCGGTCTTTGATGATCATATCAGACCTGTTGACAATTCAAGCAGCCTAAACATGTCCAACGATGTCCTTTTTTATCCTCTGCCCCAAAGTAATGCTGCCTCGAATCACGATCATGTATACATCACTCGGATGAATAAAATACCACGGGCTATGATTCTTCTCATGGATCATCTTCCTCGAACCATCAACATTGGAAGCACAAATTCGACCCTGAAGTCGCAATACACCGCCATTACTAAGGACCACCTCCTTAGAGCCACCTAACAACACCGTATACCTAAGGATAAGAAAATGGAGACCATCATTCTGATGAGCCTTAATTCACTCAAACAAGGATGACTGTGCAACAACACAAGCGAGAAATCTACTAAACTCTGAAATAACCAACCTCGCAAAGCTATCGGCAAAAGCCTGAACATCTATATCCCAAATTCCTCTCCTTTACTGGAATAGAGCCAAAATCCAAATCTTGAACCGAATAGTCCTCCCGATGAAGCTTCAACTACCGTGACACATAAGTAATCACCCTACCATTCTGTACCAACACCGCGCAAAGTCCAACGTATGAAGTATCATAATTCACTATGTATAGCCCTGAACCCGTGGGCAGCACCAATACTAGGGTTGTAGTGATTGAACACCATTCCACAAGGTTGCGATAGTAGTCCACCCTCATAACAAAGGGAAATATATCCTGCACCACATCTGTAGCATCATACCGGTGCACAACTGATATTGAGTACTCAACATCGTGTATGAATGAGTAAGAAGGAATTGAAGCTATATGCTTCAAGTCAAAATAAAGTCACACGATAAGGAATCAAGAAAGGGGAAAGTTCATAAAGCCCTATAGCCTCTCACATATAGATACAAACGCCTTTGTACCGATCGCAAGAATCTATTAGGACTGCTCATGACTCGTGAGATCTATATAAATCTAGTGCTCTGATACCAAGATATCATGACCGAAATCTCACCATAAGTCGTGATGGCACCTCACGCCGCTGCTAGACAGGCCAAAAACTAATCACCATAATCAATAGTTCACAGCGTATCATAAAACAGTTTGAGAATCAAAATAATCAGAGAGCATTCTCAATCATATGTGAGATATCAAGTATTATTAAAGAAGCTCGTACAAAGATCCAAATAATAGCCAAATGCTAAATCAACCAAAAAGAAGTACGACCAAGCAGTCTACAATCCCAAAACTTGGTGTCACAAGTAAATGAGCATCTTATAGGAATATACGATAGTACTACAATAGTTGTCTAGAATAGAATGTAGTAAATAACTAGGACAGGGACTCTGTGTGCTGCGGATTGTAGCATAAAAATCAACTCACCACGAAGTCTCCTTAACAGCTGCGTCGACGTTCCTGTACGACCATAAGATGGACCTATCTCAGTACCCGCACAATATTTTGCAGAAGTATAGTATGAGTGCGTAAATCAACACGTACCTAGTAAGTATCTAGTCTAACCTCGAAGAAGTAGTTGCGAGGGGTTGGCATTGACACTTACTAGTGGTCCAATTGTCAATATACATGAGAAATAGACAAGTATAAGGCATGCCAAGTAGCAACGAAGTAGATACTTATGTAAAACATGCATTCCAATAAAAGAACCAATGTCACGACCCCAAAATTTCACCGGAGGTAGTCATGATGACACCTAGTCTCTAAGACTAGGTAAGCCTAACACATGAGAGAATATGACAGAAATAACGACTAAGAACATTAAATAAAGCTGATAAGTCTCATAATAACCTCAATACTGAATAAAAATTAAAATATTCCCAAAATCGGTAGTACGAAGTCATAAGCTCTACTGAGTTCACCAGAACATCTAAATACAACACTGTTCTAGAATAGAAATAAACAGTAGTAATGAACGACAACAGAAAGTGACTCTGAGGCTTGCAAACATGATGGAAGGTATACCTTGAAGTCTCCGCAACAACTCACAGTCATCTAACTAACGACCAGCACGCTCCGAGGTACCTGGATCTGCACAAAATGTGCAGCAAGTGTAGCATGAGTACACCACAGCGGTACCTAGTAAGTATCAAGACTAACCGCGGTGGAGTACTGACGATATACAATCAAGACACCTACTAGACATAATAACATGAGCAAAATATTAATATAATGCTATAGAGGAACAGATACTAATGTAAAGCTAAACATAAAAAGAATAACAATATAACGCTAGAAAATGAGGGAAGAAACAACAAATAGCAACAAGGAGTAAACATGTGATAATACAGCAAGTAATCCAAACACAATGACAACCAGTTAATCAACCGTCCTCTCACAAGGTGTACACAAGAATCACCCCAAGGTACCACACCTCATATTCACGAACCACGAGCCACGGATCACGAATCATAATCACATGGTATCTCGTGCCCACATTATCAATCACAATTGCACAGACAATTTACGTGCCACACGGACAACTTATGTGCCAATACCATTAACAATATCTTATATTCGCGCGGACACCTCAGGTGCTAACAGTCTAGTTTTCACACAAAAGGTAGGTACACAAGAATACAATTACATCATTAATGAACATCAAGATTTATACTCCTGGACTAATATAGGTGACAGATTACAGTGTATGCTTGTGCAAGTGTACTATCACAGAAGTCAACAAGTAAGATCTGAGACACCAAGTAGCACATTGGAAATAACACAACAAAAACTCATAATATGCATGACTCACACAAGATAGTCACGCCACCACACAAATATCGTCAATGGCAAAGCCCCCAGGCCATCACAAATCATCTCTGACACAAGCCCCTTTATCTCGCCGCGTGCGCAACAATAAAGTAAATGCCCGCCTTTTCCCGCCACATGCACATAGGTAATTATCCCACCTTGTCTCACCACATGCGCAAATCCAACATATGTAGACCGTTTTGTCATGCCGCATGTGCAAATATTAATAATAACAATAGCACAGACAACTCACGTTCAAATACCCGACAATACTTTCAACAATCCCACATGTGCCAAAAACATAACAACACAAAATAACAACTCATACCACATGTGCCCATATGCCACAACATTTTCATAACAAATATTCCAATACCACAACCACAAATAGCCCACGGCTCAACAACAATGAGTACAATAACAACAATAATAACACGGGAATACGACAAGTAAATCAACACAAGAATTACAACAACACAATGAAACGGAAGAATAAGCTCAACAATGAAAGAGATAACAAGTAATAATGACTTCAAGTAAGAATCAATTAATAATGAGAGAAATAACATGTAACAACGACTTCAAATAACTATAACTCAACAATTGAAGAGATAACATGTGACAACGACTTCAAATAAGAATAATTCTACAATGAAAGAGATAACATGACAATAAAAGAGACAACAACTTTAATTAAGGCATATAAAGTATATTTGACAATAAAAGATAGAGCATGTACTAACAACTTTAAATAAAGCATGTAAGAGTAAATTTAACAATGGAGGATATATCATGATAGAGCAACTTCAATTAATGTATATAAGAAACATAAAGTCTAAATCGGTCAAAATTCCATATATAAGGCCGTTTACACACTCGTCACCTCATATACACGTCTTCCACGTAATTTAAATAGTACAATCAAACCAATCCCTACGAGGTAGTTTTTCTCACACAAAGTTAAGCAAGATATTTACCTAAACGAGGCCAAATCAACACTCAAAAATATCCTTTCCGTTAAAACCCGCCACCACACGGATCAAATTTAATGAAAAATGACTTAATATCATCAAACAATACAAGAGAAACCAATTACGATAGATAAAACTACGATCTTTACAAAAGTCAACAAAAGTCAACCCCGGGCTCGCCCGGTCAAAACCCGGGTCCTAGGGTAGATCCCGACTAACCATATCCCCACTAGCCCATATATGTGTTTTGTTTTTAAATCCTAGTCCATTTCGACTCTCAAATCTAAATAAATTATTTTTCAAAACTTAGACAAAAATCTCCAAAATTTCTCTTTAATTCTCATAAATTTGATGTTAAATCTAATATATAATCATGAAATATAGTTGGAAATAGATTAAAACTACTCACCCAATGATTGTAGGTGAAAGTCCCCTCTCCAAATCGCCTCTTACCGATTCTAGGTTTCTAAAATGAGAGAACTTACATGAAATCCCGACTTTTCAACCCTTATGTTCATGCGCACGTGTCGTAAAAGCAATCTGGGGAAAATACGAAGAATGATCACAAAAGCGACATCCATCACAGTCCTTCTAACTTCGCAAATGCGACAATTTAATTGCAAATGCGAACATTGAACACCTCGCAAAAGCGACCATTTTGATCGCAAATACGAACTAGCTTAGCCCAGGTCCCCATCACAAAAGCAAACATTTGGTTCGCAAATGAGAACATGATAGACCCCACCGAACTTTGCAAATGCAACTTCCCCCTTGCAAATGCAAAGGTCGCAAATACAAACAAAGTCTCGCATTTGCGAGACCTGAAGTATCTGATAAAAAACAAGCAAAAATAAAACTCTTCCAAATGCTTCAAAACGCGCCTGAAACTCACCGAGTCCTCGAGCTCCGAACCAAACATCCATAAGTCTAAAACAATCATACGAACTAGATCACATGATCAAAATACCAAAATAACATCTTGAACCATGAATCAGACAACAAAACGCATGAAATTTATATTGAAACTCAAGAACTTCTAACAACACAACCACGCGTCCAATTCTCATCAAATCAACTCAGAATGATGCCAAACTTTGCATACAAGTTCCAAATAACAAAACAGGCCTATTCCAAGTCCCAAAACCAAAATCCAAACCCGATAGCCATAAAGTCAACCCATAGTCAAACTTAGGAATTTTCTAAACCTCAAATTGCAAACTTTCGGCAAAACATGACAAACAAACATAGGGACCTCCAAATCCTACTTCGGGCATACGCCCATGTCCAAAATCACTATACAAACTTATCGGATCCATCGACACCGTTCCGGGGTTGTTCTCCCAAAAGTCAAACCTCGGTCAATATTTCCAACTTAAGCTTCTAAAATGAACAATATTCTTCCAAATCAAATCTCGGAACACTCGAAAATCAAAAATAACCACACACGCAAGTCATAATACACAATATAAAGCCACTCAAGACATCGAACCACTAAACGGATGCTAAAACTCAAAACGACAGGTCAGGTCGCTATAAACAAGTACGAAACCATCAAGTACCAATTACTGTCTCGAATACAGTATACGTGACTAATATCATGTGCAAATGACAAATCCGAGTCAATATTCTCAAGTATGCACTGACTCCTTATCGAAATATTCCACACAATCCTACCACGACAAATGGCTAGATCCCATAAGAATGGTGCTGAGTCGATCAAATATTCCACATAATCTTGTCGAGGAAAAAGGCCAGACCCCATAAGGGTAGTACTTAGGTGATCAACCCGATCCCATAAGATATCACTGAGGTGTTCTCCTAAGAGTACTGCTGAGGCGAACAACCCTATCCTATAAGAATACTGAAACTTTCGACGGGTTTGCGCGCTCGGATTCTAAATATTCTCTAGAGTAGATGTTACCCATAGTACCATGAAATAAAATTTATAATTTGTTCTCTAATCCATATTCGATTTTGTGGTCAAATCTCTTTTTTACCAAATTTTAGGTTTCTACTTAAATCCCATAGTTTCTACCAATTTTCATGTTAAATTCCATATATAGTCCATGTATTTAGCGCACAACAAGATGGAATAATTTCCTTATGATAGATGATGAAAATGGTTTTCAAGAATCACACCAGATCGCCTTGCAATGAGAGAACGTGAAGGAAAAACGTGCCTCAAGTTCATGAAGCACAAAATGCTTCTGCCAGGAATCCTCTTCGCGAAAGTAACACAGACCCTCGTGAATGAGATGCCTTCCATCCCAGGTTCCTCCACAAACGTGACCCTACCTTCGCGAAGCATAACTCACAGCCTCAGCTCCTTCTTCATGAAGCACCTGCACCATCGCGAGTGCGAAGAGAAAAAGTCCTCTAGCCCAACTCATTCATCCAAACACGAGACTCCTTTTACGAACGCGATAAACACAAGATACTAGCACATTAGTATACATGCTGATTTTTTTTACGGAGTCCAATTGGTCTGAAATTTTGTAGGTCCATAGGAATTGGCCTAGTGACAAATACTTATTACTTTTTCATGACTTTCAGGTTCATTTTATTGCTTTTTGAGATCATGCAACATGAATTTATGATTATATCCACTTTTTTGTGTGTATTTTTACTTTTGAGTAAATGAACTTGGAATTGGGATTTGAATATCCCAATAGGTTTGTATGGTAATTTTAGACTTGGGCATATGTTCAGATCAAGTGTCCGGTTGTCCGAGAGCGATTCAGCGCCTTATGTTGAAAGTTGGCAATTTTGAATGTTTAAGTGTCAGAAAAAGTTCGTTTTAAGTTGAATTTTGGGAATTCGGGCTTGGATTTGTGTTTTAGAAGCTCGATCAAGTTTTTATGGGTATTCAGACTTAGTCGGATGACTTGGAGTCGGCCCAAGGGCTTGGGAGTGAATTGGATGCTTGGTTGGAAGTTTAGAGCTTAGAGGCTCAAAGATGTGGGTTGAGCTTTGATTAGTGGATGTGATGCTATTATATGTGTTTGGAGGCTTTGGATAGGTCCGGGTAGTATTTTCTGACTAATTAGTATGATTAGGCAGTGTCCCGGGTGGCTCGGGTGAGTTTCGAACTATCTAGAGCATGTTTGAATTTGACTGATGTACTGGTGTCTGGTGTTCATCACGGGCTGAAAGAGTTAGGCTTTCGCGTTCACGAAGGTAGGGTCGCATTTGCGGAGGAGCTGGGCTAGAAAGCAACGCGTTCAAAAGGGTCTGTATCACGTTCACGCAGAGGAATTTTCGGCAGAAGCATTTTGTGCTTCACGAATGTGAGGCACGTGCCACATTCGCGAAGGGTAGTACCTGGGCAGACCTATAAGTTGGAACTTTGGGGCTTAGCTCACTTTATCTCATTTCTCTAATTGGAAGGCAATCTGGGGTGAATCTTGAAGATCATTTTCGTCATCTATTATATGGTAAGTTGTTCCAACTTGTTGTGAGCTAAATACATGTAATATATATATGCAATTTAATATGGAAATTGGTAGAAGCTATTGGAAATGATGGAATTTTGATAGAAAGATAAATTTGGTAGAAGGGGAATATGAAAATGAATTTGGATATGGATTTGAAAACAAATTATATATTTGAGCTCATGGTGCTACGGGTAGCATTTAGTTTTGAGAATTTTTGAAATCCAGGTGTGTGGGCCCGGGATTGACTTTTGATTAAATTTTCGTACGTGGTTGAGAATTGTTTCTGATTGATAAATTATGGGTTCTTGAGTATGTTTTGGTTGGTTTGCATGTTCTGTGGCTAGTTTCGGGTTCTTCGGCGTTGATTCTAGGTGTTAGAGCGGCGCAGGATCCGACATCGGATTTTAGAGCGACATAAGTCTCTTGCCTAAACTTGAAAGAGGAAACTTATCCCTGTAGGTGTTATATCTGCTATGTAATATGTGTTATGGGAGCTACGCACGTGCGAGGTGATGAGCGTATGTACGTATTTTAGGTTTGACACGTCCGGGTAGACTTAGAGTTATACCATGCACTAGATTTACTACTTTAGTTAATCTTACCTGTTTAAATGCTTTTATTCATGGTTAGCCTATGACTAGACTTGCATAATTTTTGAGCTCGATATTCTAAAGACTTGACATGGTACTTGATTAACCGTGAAATTATACCCTCTTTTAGAAATTTACTCCCGTGTTGTACTTATTTGTTTGAAAATTTCATGATTACTTAACTCATACACTCATGAGTTGAGCTAGTGACCCGTCGAGAGTTTCAATATTCTTATGGGATCGGGTTAATCGCCTTAGTAGTACTCTTTTGAGAACACCTCACTGATATTCTTATTGGATCAGGCTGATCGCCTCAACACTACTCTTATGGGATTGGAACGTTCTCCTAGACAAGATTATGTGGAATGTATGATCGCCTAAGCACCATTCTTATCGGATCGGGCCATTCGTCTCGACAGGATTGTGTGTAATATTTTGCTAGGGAGTCAGTTCATGCTTGAGCATATTGACTCGGATTTGGCATTCGCACATGTTATTGGTCATGTATACTCTATTCGAGATAGTAATTGGTACTTGATGGTTTTGTATTTGGTTCTTCATTAGAAAGTATGTCGTACATAATTATCTGCTTCATTTCTACTTGACATGCCTCATACCTCTCTATTTCTCATGTATATATGACTATTGGACAACTAGTAAGTGTCGATATCGAATTTTTGCAACTACTTCTTCGAGGTTAGACTAGATACTTACTAGATACACGTTAATTTACGTACTCATACTACACTTCTACACAAATTGTGCAGGTACTAGGACATGCCCATCTGGTGAATGTTCAGACGCATAGGCACAACTGCTGAGTAAACATTGTGGTGAGATGCTTTCTATGCTATGATGTGTAGCACACGAAGTCCCCTTCCTATTTATTTACTATATTTGTTTATGTTCTATTCCAGACAATTATTGTAGTAGTATTGTATATTCCTGTAAGATGTTCATGCACTTGTGACATCGGGTTGTGAGGTTGTAGTAGTATTATATATTTATGTAAGATGCTCATGCACTTTTGATACTGGATTATGGGATTGTAGGCCGCTTGGTCGTATTTTGTATTAGTTGATTTAGCATTTGGATCATTGTACGAACTTCTTTAATAATACTTGATATCTCACGTATGGTTGAGAAGTCTCTCCAATTATTTTGATTCTCAAAATGCTTTAAGATGTGTTGTGGACTATTCGTTGTGGTGATTAGTTGTTGTCTTCCCTACTGGCAGTGCTAGGCACCACTCGACTTATGATGGGAGTTGGGTCATGACAAATTAGTTTATAGGGAAAAAGAGAATCTTAGAAGGAAGAAAAAAGAAAATATTGGTCAGAAGTCCATTGGCTCTTGTTTTTATTTTTTATGTTTTCCTCTTAAAAGGCTAAATAATAATACTATTGCAACAATACTACATAAATATTTCTTGGCTAGAAAAGATATAAAACTACTAAAAAAAATTACAAAATCAATAGCTAACTTGATAATACCAAAATTAGAAAGGAAAAAAATGTATTTTTTGTGAGTTTTCCTTATTTTGCAATTTAAAACAAAATTAGTACTCCTCCGTTCCAATTTATGTTAATCTATTTGACTGGACACAGAGTTTAAGAAAAAATGAAGACTTTTGAAATTTGTGGTCCTAAATAATTCAAAAAGGGATCCAGCGTATTTGTGTGGTTATAAAAGCTTCTCATTAAAGGTAGAATTGTATGTTTAAGCAAAATTATTTCCAAATTTAGAAAGGGGTCATTCTTTTTGGAACGGACCAAAAAGAAAATAGGTTCACATAAACTGGAACGGAGGTAGTACCTAAGAATGTGAATATCTTTAGTGGTTTTTAATTTATCTAATAAAATATACTTAACATTGAAATAATAACAAAATATCAAGATTAAACCTAAAAGAAGTATTTAAAACTAAAAAGTTATAACGATCTAGTCGGTCATTTTATTATTTGAGCCATATTCCACTATTTAATGTTTCTCGTATGAGTGGTTGTGGCTTTGTGATTTGCGACGGTGGTTTTTTGGCTTCGGGAAGATTTGAGAGTGAATTGAGACACTTAGTCTCAATTCTGGAAGCTTAAGTTATAAGAGTTGACTAAGGTTTAAGTTTTGTATAAATGACCTCAGATTGGGTTTTTTATGGTTCCAATAGGTTCGTATGGTAATTTTGGACTTAGGCGTATGTTCAAAGTTGGATTTGGAGGTTCCTAGGATGTTTTGGCTCTATTTGTCAAAAGTTGACAATTTGTAGGATTGAAGAGTTCATAGGTTTGACTGGAAGTTGAGTTTGATGATATCGAAGTTGAATTATTGTTTCGGAACTTAGTATAGGTTCTTTATGTTATTTGGTTGGAATCCGGATTGTTTAGGCTTGAATCGGATGCTTGGTTGCAAGTTGGATGTTCTTGATTTTAAGAGAATGATTTTGATTGTCGATTCTTGTTTTTTGATGTTACTCGTGGTGCTCAAAGGTGAAAGATTTGAATATTGTGGACTCATTTGCTAGTACTTCGAGGTGAGGAAACATTAGCATCTATTCAACATTTCTATTCAACATCGACCAAAACTCTATCTATTCTACTGTAAATGTGTCTATTGTTCCAAGTAAAATGCCCCAACAGTTTTTAGTTCAGCCATTGATGTGTATTGCAGGATCTATCTGAGGTCTCTCACTTTCATAACTGTAATTAGATTCCCATTAATCCTATCATCACTTCTAAAACAGTAACATAACTACCTACAGCAACCCAAGGTCTTTGTTTATACATGTGAATTCCCTTTAACTTAGTCCACATGCTTCTCATGGCTTCCACAGTATGTAATCCATACCTAGTTGACAGAGAGAGAGAGAGAGAGAGAGTCATATTTAAAGCATAGATATGTACTATCCCATGAATACTTTGAGGAGTTGCACATACTACTGTAATCCTTATTATGTTGGAATCCCATATATGCCAGATTCTACCATGCCCTGTTGAATCATAGTTTGAGGCCCAGTTCCAATTACCAGCCACCTTCCACAATGTGTACAACCTTGTGCATCTTCACTCTACGTTCTATTATTGCTAACAAACTAACATTATTAAATCTAATAAACTCCTTTAACTCTTTTTCGTTATAAATTGTATTCACTCCTTTAATATTTCAAAACACAATCCTCATGGTGGTATAGATGGTAGGGATAAGTCCTGAGTTCCTCCTCCATATCCATTAGAGCTAAATTGTCCCACATTTTCTACCACTATAGGATGGTGATGTAGCAATTGCACATACTCAGTTAGTGGGCTTAATCCATTTGTCGTAGGTATTAGCATTAGGCTTACTTACTGACTTCCTTTACTTGTTGATTTTCTTTGATGCATTCCTAACTTCCTCCCTAACTTGCATATCGGTCTGAATGGTATGAGGAGGCTGTTTCTAAGTGCCTAATCTATGCACATGTGACTGAGCTTCAATAGTTACTGGTCCTTTGTACCTCCATGTCATCTGAGGCTTCTAGTACCCTTATCTTGGTTTCGTTGATTATTTTTGGGTGCTTCTTCTGGCTTCTGTTCTGGTGGAGCTTATTTTTTGTTCTAGTTGAGTTTGTTTTGAAGCATTGTAGTCATTCCCAAATTGTAAGCATGATGCACAATACTCTGGAACCTAATCGTACCATACTTCTTGGTTGGCACACCTTCGATCAGGATCTAGCACCTTGATCATTTTGGTAGAGCCCTAGTGACATTTATTTTCACAAGCAATCTACCATAGGAAATTTGCTAGGCAAGCTAATACTGAAAAAAAAAGGGGCTAGCCTAACAAATAACAACATATTGAGATAGAACAAAAGTAACTCAGATACATATGATAATAAGTCTATACAAAACGCCTTTTACATAACCACACAAGATTTGGTGTCACAGAGTACATTAGCCACTAGAATACTACATATATCAGATCCGAGCAAACTCCACTACGCGCCCTTGGGACCAACACCGAGATCTGCACAAGAAGTGCAGAAGTGTAGTATGAGTACAACCAATCTCATGTACTCAGCAAGTATCGAGCCTAACCTCGACGAGGTAGTGATGAGGCTATGGCAAGACACTCACTGTAAACCTGTCATGACCCAAATCCCAACCTGTCATGATGGTGCCTATCATATTACTAGGCAAGATGACAATCACATAATAACTACGCATTTGAATTAAAAAAACATGATTTTTAACAAGTTTAACAGTGAAAAAAAATCTCATAAATAATTGATAAAAATAACTGAAACTCAACGACAACAAATCCCAAAAATATCATGGTGTCACCGAGTACATGAGCTAATAAGTGTCAACACAGTCGAAATCTCTAATATAACTGTATGGAAAATAGAACAATACTGAATAAACTGAAATGATGGAGAGCCGAGGTCTGCGGGCGTCATAGCAGCTACCTTAATAGTCTCCGAGTAGATTACTGCACCAAATCTAGCAACCGCAGTATCCAGATATACCTGGATCTGCACACGAAGTGCAGAGTGTAGTATGAGTACAACATGACCCAATGTACTCAATAAGTAACAGAACTAACCTTGGGCTGAAAGCAGTGACGAGCTTAGAAAGATACAGTCTGAATCAAAATAATGGAAACACAGATATAACAAGATAATGACAGTAATAACATAGAGAACTTCCATATTCAACTTATACACAGTACAGAAATTTAGGCATGCTTTCAAGTTCAACAAATTAAGCTCAACACTGATAAAATATGTCAAGTACAGCTGGCATGAGGAATGTTACATCCCTATGCCTATATGTTAAATATTCATATCAATATAATGCATAACAGTGATAATCTCAGGAACTCACACTTTCAGAATACTCAATCTGTCTGCTAAAACTCCCACTCATCACACACAATCACTTAGCACTATACGGTGCTCGCGCTCACTGCTTGTATGTAAGACATCGGAGGGGCGATTCCTGTCCAAGAGCTATATAAAGCCAATATAGCCTGCTGTGGCATGCAACCCCATCCTATAATAATAAATAAGCCAATAAGGCCTGATGCGGCGTGCAACATGATCCATAATAATAATAATAGATATAAAGCCAATATGGCCTGCTGCAGTGTGCAACCCGATCCACAAATCACTTACAACACGACTCTTAGGCCCCAACTCAGTTATCAATCTCTCCAGTATCATGGGCTAAAATATCTCATGCCACTCAGCCCAAACAATGATAACATGATGTAACAATGAATGATAATAGAGACTGAGCTATGATATGCAAATGAATGAATATGACTGACTACAAAATGGCAAATTAAGCAAATAACTCAACAATAGTAATGACCTCGGTGGGTCACAACAGAATAAGCACATAGCCTAAACATAATTTTTAACATGAATCACAGCTCAATTACTCTAACACGTAGAAGTTATATGGATAGAAACAAGATTAGGTAACTACACAGTACCACATAATCAACCGAATCACAATTATCATGGTGCATGCCCACATGCCCGTCACCTAGCATGTACATCACCTTAACACTAACCATATAACACGTAATCAAGGGGTTCATACCCTCAATACCAAGTTTAGAAGTGTTACTTATCTTAAAGTGCGCAACTGAATGCTCCAACAATCCCTTGCCTCACAAATTGGTCTTCGAATGACTTGAATCTAGTCACAAACAACTCAATATAATCAATACAAACTACAAGAATCAATCTCATACGATAAAGCTAGGTTCTTTAACCAAATTCAAAAAGTCAACCAAAAAGTCAATCCCAAGCCTACGCCTCGAAACCCGACAAAACTCACAAAATCCGAACACTCATTCAATAACGAGTCCAACCATACCAAAATCATCCAATTCCGGCCACAAATCGACCCTCAAACCCTCAAATCTTACTCTCCAATCCCTAGTCCAAAATCCCCCAAATTTTACCTTAAAAACACATAATCTAGGTGTAGAAATCAATGGGTATTTAATATTAAAGAATAAAACTGATGAAAAGTTGCTTACCTCTTGAAATCTAGTGAAACCCTTCTCCAAAACCGCCACTAGCCGAGCTTGCAAAGTCCAAAAATGAAGAAAAGACTCCAACCCTCGATTATATCTTTTGTCCAGGCATCTTGCACCTGCGGTTCACTTAACTGCTTCTGCGGTCCCGCAGGTGTGGCCCAAATTCCACTTCTGCGGTTTCCCTTAAGGCCCCATAATTTCGCATCTGCGGGAAAGTCTCCGCTCCTGCAGAGGCGCACCTACGCGCAAGACACCACTTATGTGGAAAGCTGCGACCATTCTCTCGCACCTGCGAGCTCGCAAGTGCGGAATCTTCCTCGCACCTGTGCAACGACCCAACTTCACTAAGAGCCACTTCTGTGATCCCTTGGCCATTTCTATGGCTCCACACCTGCGACCCCATTCTCGCAGGTGCGGTTGCACCAGATATGATCAAAGCAAAAAATTCAAGTCCAAAATTCAATTCGATTTCAATCCGAATCACACTCGAGGCCCCCGGGATCCCATCCA
The DNA here is from genome assembly GCF_000715075.1 of Nicotiana tabacum. Classification (NCBI taxonomy): domain Eukaryota; kingdom Viridiplantae; phylum Streptophyta; class Magnoliopsida; order Solanales; family Solanaceae; genus Nicotiana; species Nicotiana tabacum. The sequence goes on along the minus strand of NC_134096.1, from coordinate 42,086,331 downwards.
AACATACCAATACCTCCTAAAAAATGATACAAACTTAGTCGAAGCCTCAAATCACATCCAACAACATCAAGAACACGAATCGTGCCACAATTCAAACCTATTAAAACAAATGGACTTCCAACTTCTACAATCGATGCCAAACCCTATCAGATCAACTCCGATTGACCTCAAATTTTGCACACAAGTTATATATGAAACAACGGACCTCTTTCAACTTTCAGAACCAAAATCCATGCCCGGTATTAACAAAGTAAAATCTCGTTCAAACTTCTCAACTCTCCTAACCTTCAACTTTCGTCAATTCAATCCAAAACCACCTACAGACCTCCAAATCGATATCTGGACACACTCCTAACTTCAAAATCACCATACGGAGCTATCCGAACAACCAAAACTCCATTCTAGTGTCGTTTACATATAAGTCAACATCCGGTCAACTCTTTCAACTTAGGCTTCCAACCTTGGGACTAGCTATCCCAATTTATTCCACAATATCCCCGAAACCAAAACAACCACCCCGGCAACTCACATGATAACAAATGAACATAAAATAATCAATAAATAGGGGAACAAGCTACAATACTCAAAATGATTGCCCGGGTCATTACAAATCCTATACGAGTAATAAGTAGAAAAACAATAACAATATAGAGACAAGGTAACTACATTATGAACGGAACAAAAAAGAGATAGCAGAGGGACCCAGAATATCATCACATCATAACATCATAACACAACATAATAGCGGAGCATAAAAACCTAGAATAACTACAAGATATCCTATTCATTGCGGTGCACAACCATATCCCATTATTAATACCAACAAGTACTATACCGTTACAGTGCGCAACCTGGTCCTAATATCAATAACATTACCGTTGTGGCACACTAGCCAAGCCCAATAGTTCAATTCATTTGAAAATGCTCAGTGTCATGGCCCCATAATTCAACCTTTAGGATCGTGGTGGAACCTAGTCTTAAAGACTGGATAAGGCTAACACATGTTGAGATTTAACAGAAATGAACAACTTAGCCTATAAGGTAAACTGATAAATGACATAACAAAGCTGAATCCGAACAATAGTCATACATCCCCAAGACTGGTAATACGAAGTCACAAGTACCATGGAGAGTAAGCTAAAATCTCAAATACAACAACTGTTTTGGAATGAAAATAAACAGTTGCAAGGTAAACATCAGAAGGCGACTCTGAGGCATGCTAGCGTAATGGCATGTATACTTGAAGTCTCCGCAGCAAATGTCAAAAGCAGCTAGCTAATGTCCGACACGCTCAGAGGTACTTGGATCTGTATAAAAATATGCAGAAGCGTAGTATGACTGCACCACAATCGGTACCTAGTAAGTATCAAGACTAACATCAGTAGAGTAGTGACGAGGTTCAAGTCAAGACACTCACTAGACATAATAACCTATCCAGGATATAAATATGAGCTAAAAATGGAAAGCAAAAATAGATAAATAAATGGCAACAACGAGTAAACATATGATAAAATAGTAAAAATAACCAAAATATAGTAAAAGTACAAGGGAAATCAATTAAGGAAAATAAATGACAGTTCGAATAATCAAGTAGTTCCAACACACAAGTTACCACATGAATCACCCTAAGGTACCACACCTCATAATCACAAATCACAAGTCACAAATCACAAATCTTCCTTATGACGCCAGGTGAGCCTTATATTTATTTAAAAATATTTCCCCCCGAAATAGCTTCACGCGCTTTAGCCCCCTTATCTCGCCACTTGTGTTTAATGAAGTAATTTCCCTTACTAGCAACACGCGCATAAACCCCCTTTATCTCGCCGTATGCACATAAATATCACCACCCTTATGCTGCCGCATGCGCATCTCATCACATCGCAACAATCAACTGGCACCACACGTGCCCATACACCACAACAATTCCAAAACAACAATATAAATATCACATCAACACAAAGCACACAGCTCAACAATAATGTGTACCAGAATTTCAACAACACAATGAAACGAAAGAGTAAACTCAACAATGAAAAATATTTCATGTAATAACAACTTCAATTAAATGCATATAAATAACCTAAGAGTCTAAATCGGTCCATTACCACATATAAGCTCATGCACATACTCGTCACCTTATGTACACGTCTTCCACATAATTCAAATAATGCAATTAGACCAAATGCTACGAGGAAGTTCCTCTGCACAAAGTTAGGCAACATACTTACCTCAATTAGGCGAAATCAACACTAAAAAATAGGTTTCCCTTTAAAATTCACATGCGCACGACTCAAATCTAAAAAAAATGACTGAATATCATTAAACAACGCAAGAAAAACAAATTCCGATAATTAAAGTTAAGATCTTTAGATAAAAGTCAACTCTAGGACCGTCCGATCAAAACTCGAGACCAAGGATAGATCTCGACTATCCAGAAGCCCACGAGTTCATATATATATATTTTTCGAATTCGAGTCCAATTCGACTCTCAAATCTCAAATTTTTATTTTTCAAAACATAGTCAAATTTTCCCAAAACGTCTCTCCAAATTCCATGGATTAGATGTTAAATCTCATAAATAATCATGTAATATAATTGAAATTGGATCAAAACTACTTACCCAATAGTTGTATGTGAAGATATCTCCTTAAAATCACCTCCCACCGAGTCTAGGGTTCTAAAATATGATAAATGAAGCTAAGTGTCACGTCCTTAGTTGTTAACTAAGTACACGTGTGGCACTTGACAATTTGATCACTTTCTTGCTATGCCAAGCCAACCTTACTACACTCAAGATTGCTAAGAGAATGGTAGAAAGAACACAAGAGAATTGTTAAAGGAAGCTTCGTATTAGAAAGAACTTGAATTGTTTGCTTCGTGAAATACAAATGAATGCCCCCCCCCCTCTTTATATACTAGTCTCTTAGGGGCTAGTGGGTAAATATTAATTGTTACACAAGTCCTTAATATTTACAAGATAAGGGCTTTTTCTAGAATTCTCTACAAGCCTAAAAGATTCCAAGGACTTTCCTAGCAAATCCATAGGGATCTAGGGTCTTCCAAAGGAAATGTCCATACTTCTCTAGAATATTCTCACAAATGCTAACCTTCCTCCTATGTAAGCTTCCACATGGCATTAATATATTCCAAATGGCACCTATGTGGCATGATGACATGACGGGTCATCACACTCTTCTCCACCTAATGTTTCGACAATCGCGGCGCAATGTTGCTGCATTAACTCTCGGATCTTATCTTTGAATTTCCATAAGTCTTCATATCGTTACCATGTGGCCTCCCCTGGTGATTGCCCCTTCCAATGGACGAGGAACATAGCGGTGGCTCTTTGCCCTTGTTTTTGCCTGGCCTGGTAATCCATGATAGCCTCAATCTCCCTATCATGCGATGAGGTGATAGTCATAGGCGCTCGACTTGATTGGCCCCTACTTGGATCATCCTTATCTTCATGATATGTCTTAAGCATGCTGGCGTGGAGGACTGGGTAGATCTTAATATATGATGGCATGCCAATCTTGTATGAGATCTTGCCTGCCTTGACGACTATCTTAAATGGCCCCGCATACTTGCGAATCAGATTCTGATGCATGCCCCATAGTGCCTTAAACTGTCTTGGGTTAAACTTAACCATAACCATGTCCCTAACTCTGTAGTCCGTGAGACGCCGCTTACAATCTGCAAACTTTTTCATCTTCTTAGCTGCCTTATCCAAGTAGGCCTTAGCAGTGTCAAGTTATTCCTCCCATCCTTTGGCCATATGATAAGCCCCCAAACTCTTTTCCTCAAATGCGGCTGGTAATGAATGTGGAGTTTGTGATTGTTGGCCTGTGGCTAGCTCAAATGGTGTTCGCCCCGTGAACTCACACCGCTGCAAGTTATAAGAGAATTGGGCGATATCTAGGAGCCTTGCCCAATCTTTCTTATGCGTGCTTACATAATGCCTCAAGTAGTATTCTAATATAGCATTGACTCGTTCTGTTTGTCCATTCGTCTGTGGGTGGAAAATAGTGGGAAAATGCAGTTCTGTGCCAAGTATGTCGAATAATTCTCTCCAAAAGTTCCCAGTAGAGCGGGGGTCTCGATAACTGATAATATGCCTTGGTAAGCCCCAATACATCACCACATTCTTAAAGAATATCTTGGCGGCTTCCTTGGCAGTGCAACCTGGTGAGGCGGGCATGAAGGTGGCATACTTGGAAAATCTATCCACGACCACCATAATAGTACCATTACCGTCGGTCTTTGTTAGGCAAGTGATAAAGTCCATAGTCACGCTCTCCCATGGACGCTCTACAACTGGTAGTGGCTCCAAAAGTCCTTCGGGCTGTTATTGCTTAACCTTGTCCTGCTGGCATACAAGAGAAGTCTGCACATAACACTCTATGTCATCTCGCATGTGTGGCCAATAGTAGATTGACTCGACCAAGGCCCTAGTGCGATGTTGGCCTAGATGACCAGCCCACATTGTGTCATGACTCTCCCGTATGATCCGCCATCTAATGTCTCCAAACTGAGGCACGTAGACCTGCCGACCTGTGGTAAGCAGTAGGCCGTCTTCGACCCAAAAACGTCTCATATTTCCCTGGTTGGCTAAGTCGATAAGTTGTTTGGATGCTGGATCATGCTCCATGCCTTCTTTTATAGCCTCACGAATGTCCCATCTTGTTGAAGTGATTTCAGCAAGCTCGGCTTTCCGGCTCAAGGCATCAGCTACAACGTTACCTTGGCCCGGCTTTTACTCCAGCGCAAAATAAAATTCGGCCAAGAAATCCTTCCACCTAGCCTGTTTTGGTGTGAGCTTCTTCTGCGTCTGAAAGTAGCTAGTAGCTACATTGTCGGTCTTGACCACGAACCTCGACCCGAGCAAATAATGTTGCTATGTACGAAGGCAATGCACAATGGCGGTCATCTCCTTCTCTTGCACCATGTAACGCCACTCCGTCTCATTTAACGTGCGACTCTCAAATGCTATGGGATTTTTATCCTGCATCAAGACACCTCCAATGGCAAAATCTGAGGCATCAGTATGCATCTCAAATGTCTTGGCAAAGTCAGGTAATGCCAAGACTGGATCCTCTGTTACAGCTGCCTTGAGGTCTTCAAACGCCCTTTGACAATGCTCTATCCAAACCCATGGCTTGTTCTTCTTTAGCAACTCAGTCAATGGTGTGGCCTTTGCTGAGTAGCCACAGATGAACCAACGATAGTAGTTAACAAGGACAAGGAAGGATCTCAACTCAGTTACCTTTATAGGTGCCTCCCACTCCTTGATAACACGTACCTTAGCCTCATCCATGCGTAGCTCGCCATTGCTAGTAACATGTCCTAAGAAGTGTACCTTTGATTGTGAAAACTCACATTTCTCCCTCTTGATATATAGCTTGTTCTCCCGCAAGACTTGGAAAACCTTCCTTAAGTGCTCCATATGCTCCTCCAAGGTGTTGCTGTAAATGACTATGTTGTCTAGGTAGACTACCACGAATTGATCAAAGTAGGGATAAAGAATCTTGTTCATAAGGGTGCAAAATGTGGCCGGTGAATTGGTTAAGCCGAAGGGCATCACCAACCGCTCAAAGGATCCATATCTCATCACACATGTTGTCTTCGGCTCATCCCCTTCTGCAATGCAAACCTGGTAGTAGCCCTTGCGAATATACACCTTAGTAAAGTACTTGGCTTGCCCAAGTCTATCGAACAAGTCAGCAATGAGCGGGATCAGGTACTTATTCTTCACTGTGACCTTATTAAGTGCTCGGTAGTCTATGCACAAGAGCAGTGATCCATCCTTCTTCTTCTGGAACAATACCAGTGCGCCGAAAGGTGCCTTTGATGGGAGAATGTGACCAGCATCTAGAAGCTCTTTCAATTGTTTGTTGAGCTCCTCTAGCTCAGGCGGTGCCATACGATATGGGGCAAATGCGGGTGGCTTAGACCTTGGCTCCAACTCAATCTTGTGATCCACCTTTATCCTTGGTGGTAACTTCTTAGGCAACTTGGGCATGACGTCTTTGTTTTCCTCGAGCAGCTTCTCTATGCAAGGCGGCAGTGTCTCTTGAAAACTCTTGTCTTCCTCGAGACTTGCGATGGTTTCTACGAACATCGGCTCCCCCTTCTTGATCCCCTTGACAACCTGCATAGCTGAGAGTTGTGCTTGGATCTGTCTGTGTGGCATAGTCACTGTAGGTACCATGCAAGCTCCTTCTTCGCTCAATAACCAAGAGATGTTGGAGGTAGGGGTCGATCAAAGTATGACAATGTCTAAAGAACTCTTGTCCCAATATGATGTCAAAGATATCCATAGCGGTTACGATAAAGTTTGTCATACCTTTCCAAGTTCCCAATTTGACTCTAACTCCATTAGCTACCCCACGAGCATTCTGTACCTCAGCATTCACGGTCTTGACGCGAGAGTTGGTTGGAGCAAGCTTTAATTCTAGTCTCTTTGTGGCAGCCTCAGTCACGAAAGTATGAGTTGCTCCATTATCCACCATTGCACGAGCATGCTTGTTGTTGATGGTGAGATCCACGTACTGATTGGAATTCTCGGTAGGTTGGATAGACTGCTTCGTGACAGCACCGCATAATCTGATCATACCCAATTGTGCGGTTCCCGAACTCTCTCCTTGCGGCTGCTCCCTCATTCACAGACCATGGCGCTGAGGCTCTTTAGGTCAGGACAATTTCTAAAGTTGTGTGACCCTTCGCATATGTAACATCCCTTCTTCTCGGCCAGTGCCTTCTTCTCGGCGTAGCCCTGATGACTATTCGACCTTTTGGAATCTTGAGTCTTATAGTATTGTTGTTGTATCTCCTTGCCTTTTCCATGGTCTCCCTCACCTTTGACATTGTTAACCTTTGATTCTTTCCCTTGGCCTTTGTCATGCTTGTCATGCTTGAAATCCATCAATGATTCAGCCTCCACTATGGCTTGGTCTATATCTGCGACTTATCGGTGTTGTAACTCCTGCTTAGCCCAATTTTGTAACCCGTCAATTAAGTGGAACAATAAGTCATCATTGGTCAGGTTGGGGATTTGAAGCATAAGGGTAGTGAACTCCTTGACATAGCCACATATGCTCCCTATTTTCTTCAACTCCCTAAGCTTGCGCTTTGCCTTGTACAAGACATTGTTTGGAAAGAACTGTCGCTTAAACTCGACTTTGAACTGATCTCACGTGCTAATAGTACATAGACCTTTATCCAAGTCGGCCATATTCCTTCTACACCATAGCATGGCAGTCTCTGAGAGGTACATCATTGCAGTGTTGATCATGGCCTCGTTGTCCCTCACTTTTCCGTGCCTGAAGTAGTTCTCCAAGTGCCGAGGGAAGTTTTCCACTTCTTATGCATCGCGAACACCTTTGAACACTGGGGGTTTGGGAGCCTCGATCTCCACCTCCCTCATCACCACAACATTGCTAGCTGCCTCGGTCACGCCAGTACTAACATGCTCCTCGAGTGACTCTATCTTTTTGCCTTCATAGATTCGATAGTACTCAAAGCCTCCGTGAGTCTGCACTCTAAGGCAGTGGTGGTTTGCCTTAGTTCTATCTCGGTCTGTGTACGTCCCTCCAAGTCAGTTCGGATACTCTCAATCTCTTCAAGAGTGTGCCCCTCAAGAACGCTAAGGGTGCCTTCCACCTTCCCCAAGCATTGGCCAAAGATCTTGACGACGTCCATCCCCGCGTTTATCTTTATCACCCACTCTTTACCGAGCGAGACATCCTCGGGCAGGACCTCCACTTCATCCTCACTCGCCTCAGTGGCAGATGGTTCTTGGGATGTAAGCCTTTCATTTGATACAACCTCAGGTGGTACCTCCTGGCTCTTGTTGGTGGCATTTCTCTTTTTGTTACGACCACTCTTGCCAGCAGCATCTTGGATGACGTTGGTTTGGGTGTTGGCAGCCTTAATTTCTCCGTCGTTCGCCATTTCCTTAGTTGCAACCTTTGCTCTGATACCACGTTGTCATGTCCTTAGTCGTTAACTAAGTACACGTGTGGCACTTGAAAATTTGCTCACTTTCTTGCTATGCCAAGTCAACCTTACTACACTCAAGATCGTTAAGAGAATGGTAGAAAGAACACAAGAGAATTGTTAAACGAAGCTTTGTATTACAAATGAATGGTTGCTTTGTGAAATACAAATGAATGGCCCCCCTTTATATACTAGTCTCCTAGGGTCTAGTGTGTAAATATTAATTTTTACACAAGTCCTTAATATTTATAAGATAAGGGCTTTTTCTAAAATTCTTTACAAGCCTAGAAGATTCCAAGGACTTTCCTAGCAAATCCATAGGGATCTAGGGTCTTCCAAAGGAAATATCCATACTTCTCTAGAATTTTCTCACAAATGTTAGCCTTTCTCCTATGTAAGCTTCCACATGGCATTAATATATGCCAAATGGCACCTATGTGGCATGATGTTATGGCGGGTCATCATATAAGTCCCGAAATCCCATTATTTTGTGCAGCTACAAGTCTCAAAAATACGACTTGGGGTTCGCAAATCCGAACCCCGTAAATTTGAAATATCTATCACAAAAGCAATGCCTGCAGATCTCAGGGGATGTCGCAAATGCGACACTAACTTAGCATTTGCGAAGTCATTCCCTTCGCAAAAGCGTCCCAAATGGTCGCAAATGCGTCCCATCCCAAGTCCCTTTCGCATTTGCGAGGCTGGCTTTACAAATGCGAAGTCTGCCAGCCCACTAGCCCATTCGCAAATGCGATAATTAATTTGAAAAAGCGGTGACTGCAAATGCAAATTGGTGCTCGCATTTGCGATAACTGCAGCACCAACACACCAGCTGCGGAGAAACAAGCCAAAACCAATCTGAAACACGTCCGAAACTAACCCGTGCCCTCGGGACTCCACACGAAACATTCACACAAGTCTAAAAATATCATATGAACTCGTTCGCATGATCAAAACACCAATATAACATCCGGAACCATGAACCGGACACCAAAAAATACAATGAACTGAAGAATTGCTTGAAACACAACCATGCGCCCGATTCCTATCAAACCAACTCGGAATGACACCAAATTTCGCAGACAAGTTCCAAATAATAAAACGAACCTATTCCAGTCCCAAAATCACAATCTAAATCTGACAGCCATAAAGTCAACCTACGATCAAACTTAAGGAATTGCTAAACCTTCAAATTGTCAACTTTCAGCAAAATAAGCCAAATCAACCTAGGAACCTTCGAATTCGATTTCGGGCATATGCCTAAGTCAAAAATCAGTATACGAACCTATTGGAGCCATCAAAACACCGTTCTAGGGTCGTTTTTACAAAAGTTAAACCTCGGCCAACATTTCCAACTTAAACTTCTAAACCAAGAACTAAAGGATCCAAATCATTTCAAAACCTCCTCGAAACTAACCCGACAATCCCCGCAAGTCATAAAATCACAAATATACATACGAAAAACTTCAAAAGGGGAAATGGGGCTCAAATATACAAACCAACTGGTCGGTCATTACTCTAACTAACAATCAACACGGCAAGCCTCAAAACATAATTAAAGGGGACTACAATGCATAAATCACCAAGGAAATACTAGCACGAACAAGGAAGGTCAAACAGTGCAATATCCAAAAGCTAGCATCACAACATATACCAACAAGACTTAGACAAGTTGTAACACAAGAACAAACAAAGGTCACCCAACTCATCATTTTACAATAGAGTAAAAAAAGGAACACTTAAAGACAATAAGGCAAATAAGGACATGAAGCAGGTAAAAACATCTATCTAATAACAGAAAAGGGCATGTAACTAGTAAGGCATACATTGAATTAAAGCATAGGCGAACAGAATCTTGTAACAATTGAAGGCAGTTAATAAGTGAAGGCATGTATGTGTCAAGAATACATGTACCAAATAAGGGCACATAATAAAGGAAAGCACAAAATAAGGAAAGGCATGGTATAATTTAAGGCATGAAATAAGCTAGAACACCCCACATGCTTATACCCTTGACAACATATACACTAGTCACCTTGCATATACACCGTCACCACATATAAACCATGTAGCAAATAGATTAGTGATATCCTAATTCCCTTAAATCAAAGCTGATCACGATACTTACCTCTTTTCAGAATAAGATAAAAAATGCAACACGACTTTTCCTTTAGAATAAGCCTCCAAACCATCCAAATATAGTCAAATATTACTCAAATAAGTCAAAACAAGCTTTAGAAACTACCGTAGTATAAAAAAGGTTCGATTTTTAACATATTTGGAAATGTCAATAGAAAGTTAACCCGGGCCCACGTGGTCGCAATCTGAAAATAAAACCAAATCCCGATTACCCCTTCACCCCCGAGTCCAAATATGTAATTTCTTTCGAGATCCAGTCTCAATTTGAGGTCTAAATCTCAAATTTACAAAATCCTAAATTTATACCCAAAACCCCTATTTTGAGTCTATGAAATCTTAGATTTAGTAGTAAAAAACCATGAAAAGTAATAAAAATTGAACAAAAACAAGATAAAGTTACTAATCTATGAAGTTGGGAAGAAATTTCTTTCTAAAATTGCCTCTATATGGAGTCTAGGTCTTAAAAATGGAGTAAAATGAGCTAAGTCCCAAAATTCCAACCTTTTACCAAGCTACAGGTATCACAAGTGCGAACTCTTGTTCACTATTGCGATGACCGCAAAAGCAAAAACCTAATCGCAAATGCAAATAGTGCCTGAACCTCTCTGATGTCACAAATGCGATTAAGCCTTCGCATTTGCAAAGGACCGGCCCCACACAAAAGAGAACAAATCTTCGTAAATGTGAAACTATCCCTCTATGACTCAGTGTTGCAATTGGGACATAAGTCTCGCAATTTTGAAGTCCACCACCTCGTAAAAATGAGCAAAGCTTCACAAATGTGAAACTGACCTGCCCCTACCCAGCATCGCAAATGCAAGCTCCCATTTGCAATCGGACCCTCGCAAATGCGAGGTCTGCAGCACCAAAAATTCCCTGATTTGCCAAAATAGTCCGAAATTCATCCAGAATTCAACTGAGCCCCTCGGGCTCCAATCTGAACATTTACACAAGTATAAAAATATCACACGAACTCGTTCATGTGCTCAAATCATCAAAATAACATCTAAATTAAATAATCAAACACAAAACCCCAAAGAATTTCAAAGTTCATACTTCAAATTTCCAGGTTTCACATCAAGCGCCGAAACAGCCTAGGGTCACCTGGGACCCAACCAAACATGCATAGAAGTCCAAAATCATCATGCGAACCTGCAAAAATAGTCAACATTCAGATTCGAGGCTATTTACCAAAAATGTTGACCATGATCAACTCTAACCATTTTCAAGTTCAAAAATCTAGTTTTCTTTAAAAATTCACCTTTAGACTTTCCGGAAATTAACATGGACCACGCAAGCAATTTATAAATTATTAAATATCACTCTGAATGGTCTTAAATCATAAAAGGGGATATAGTATCCAAACAACCTATTGGGTCCTTACGTTCTCCACCTCTTAAAGAAACTATCATCCTCGAACGGACATAGAAATGTGTGTGAATGGGAAACAATTATGGGTATCTACCCCTAGAATATTTGAGATGTGTTCATCTGAGACTTGAGCAATCAATGACTGAGTTTGGGACCTTAGAGCAGGATTGGTACTGATTGTGAGGTGAAGCGTACACCAGGCTTATATTGTGCTGAGTGTTATTGTTTTGAGGTGACGCGTGCACCAGGCTCGATTATTGGGGTAGGTGATTATAATTAGCGTTTGGGAAGGATCCACCCCTCCGAAGTCTGACATGCTAGCAGTGGGCGCATGCACGGTGCTTCATATATATGCTTGATGATGGGCAGTTATGCTAGGCACCCGTACAGTGCTAAGTGTAAATACTATTGATGGATTTACTGTGATACTGTAGATTTACGTGTATACTTGACATGTAGGCATACAGATGTACTTTCCTCATGCTAACTTGTAATTGAACTGCTTTATCTGTGTTGGGTTTTAAACTGTTATATTTGAGATCATAACGAAATTCCTAAAATGAGAACGAGTTGTACCTGATATCATTGATTTATTGGTTCTACTGTTTATCCTGTAATTATTTTTTTTGAACTGTTATCAGTTATTGGGACTGGCATTTTGACTGTTGTTTTGATCTCATCACTGCTTTCAACGCAAGGTTAGTGTTATTACTTATTGAGTACGTTGGGTCTGTTGTACTCATACTATATCCTGCACTTCGTGTGCAGATCCAGGTACATTCAGCCGAGGTGATTTTCAGGCTTAAGGTTTGCCAGCTATTTGGGAGACTACGAAATAGCTGCCAAACTGTCCGCAGTCCTTGAAGTTCTCTTCCTGTTATCTTGATCTTCACTATTTCTCATCTTCAGACACTTATTTTAGGGGATTTATTTCGTACCTTGTTATTCAGTAGTGCTTGTGAACTTGTTGACACCAGATTTTGGGGTTGATTGTAATAGCATTTTAACTTTATTCTCAGATATTTTATGGTATTCTTACGCGGTTGAGTTATTAGACCTTGTTATTTTATTTATATTATTAATCATGTGACTGTTGGCTTATCTAGCGGGTTTGGGTTAGGTACCATCACGACTTGTGGAATTTTGGTCGTGACAAATTTTTAGAATGATGTCTCTGAAGTTAATTAATTTTGTTAATTACTTTTTTGCAACCAAACCTGTAAGCCAATAAAAATGAGTGGTTTTCACTTCAAGCAATATAAAAATAATTATTTTCAATCCAAGAGTTTATTTTTTATTTCCATGAAATACAATCACATTTCACATATATCAATCAATCATGAAAGTTTATATTCAGAATATTTATCTTCCTTTAGAAGGAATTAAATTTTTTAGGGATTATTGAATGTTGGAGTATTTTTCAGTGTGTTTCTTGGAATATGGATGAGGCATCAGAGAAGATAAAAAATTTATTATGTTATGCCCAATTTGTTACAATGACTGCATTTGGTAGACTTCAGTTGTAGTAATTTAGTCACAGTGATATACATCTTCTTTTGTCTTCTTCCTTGTAGAATGTCTACATCGGGAGGTTTTGTGATTTGAGATTCTATATTCTGCGGTATAACCCATGAATTTTGATCTCCCACAGCATTAACATGCCCTTCATATGTTTTCAACCATGTTTCCCTGAATACCATTTTGAGCATAAATCAGATTTCTGCAAATATCTCTTCATGATAGCAACAATTGCAAGTGGACATGGAAATTCATCAAGTTGTAAGTCCAAGCAGACACAAGTTCTCTTCTTTAAGTCCACAGTGAATTCCATTCCCTCATTATTTATTCTAAACATTATTAAATCATGGTTGAACACCTAAAAAGTAATAAACAAGTAAAAAAATGATATTAGTGTACTATAGCTTCAAAAAGAAAAAAGTATGATGTTTTTCTGTAAGCAGTCAATGAATGGAGACATAAAAAGCTGAAGCGTTTATGCATTAGATAATTACTTTAAATCGAAAAAAGCTGAAGTTAATAAATATACTTACAAACATTTTACAAGCCAAGTCTATCTTATTGTAACGACCTGATCGGTCATTTTGTGTAATTGTACCCTGATTCCCTTTTTCATGCTTCACACAAGTGTGTTATTCTTTTATGACTTGATGGGTTGGTTAGTCTCGTTCTGAGAAGTTTTCGGGTTGATTTGGACTCTTGATTCTTGACTTTGAAGTTTAAATTTAAAAATGTTGACCAAACTTTTACTTTTTGTGAAAACGACCCCAGAACTGTGTTTTATGACTCTGATAGCTTCGTATCGTTATTTCATACTTAGGCGTATGCCCAAATTTGATTTTGGAAGTCTATAGGTTGATTTGCCGAAATTTGGCAATTTAAAGTTGGAAAGTTTGACTGTAGGTTGACTTTTAGTTATCGAGCTCAAAATTCGAACATGTGACTTAGAATAGGTGCATTATGGTATTTAGAACTTATTTGAAAAATTTGGTATCGTTTGGAGTTGATTTGATAGGATTCGAATGCTTAGTTGTAATTTTAGAAGTTCTTGAAAAGTTCTTTGAATTTCATGCATTTTTGAGTTCAATTCATAGTTTGAGATGTAATTTTTGTATTTTGATCGCGCGAGTAAGTTTGTATGGTGTTTTTAGACTTGTGTGGATGTTTGGTTTGGAGCCCCGAAGGCTCATATGTGTTTCGGAAATGTTCCGGAGGTGTTTTGGACTGGAAGTTGCAGAAACTGATGTCTGGTGATCTGGTGTCATAAATGCGAGCACCAGGCTTGCATTTGTGAAGGTGACAGGTGAGGGGCTGATGTCGCAATTGCGACCCCCCCTTCGCATTTGCGAAGCCAGTAGGAATTTCACAGAGTTCGCAATTGCGAACAATAGTTCACTTTTGCAAAGGGTCCCCAGTTCGCAATTGCGAAGACTGTATCGAAATTACGATTAAAGATAAGTCTGTCAGGGTTCGAAAATGCTAGCCCTGGTCCGCAATTGCGAGGGTTTGCAAATGCAGCATCTGCAACTGGTTAAAGGGCTGGGAGACGGGATTTTTGAACTCATTCTCACATTTTTGAACCCTATTCTTGGTAGGAGACGACTTGGAGAGGGGATTTTCACCTACAGTCCTTGGGTAAGTGATTCTAATTTATTTCTAATCATATTCCATCAACATATCTTAGATTCTAACATCAAAATCATGCGAATCAAAGTAGAAATTTATTAAACTCTGTCAAGTTTTAAAAAAAATAAGAAATTGAGTTTCGAGAGTCGATTTGGACTTGGATTTTAAAACTAATCACATGTATGAACTTGTGGGGTCATGGGTGGACGAAATCTACCATTGGACCCGAGTTTTGACCGGTCCAGCCCCTGGTTGACTTTTGTTGACTTTTTGAAAAAGGTATAAAAATCAAAGCTTTATTTATTGTGATGTTTTTTCTTGCATTAGTTGATGATATTGAGTTGATTTTGGGTAGATTTGAGCCGTGTGGAGGCGAGTTTTAAGGGAAAAGTGATTTCGGAGGGTCGAGTTGGCCTTGTCGAGTTAAGTGTCTTACCTAACTTTGTGTGGGGGAACTACCCCTTAGGTTTGGTATTGTTTGATTCAATTGTGCTAAGTGAAATCCGTGTATGCAAGGTGACGAGTGGGTACACGGTTTGTACGTGGTATTTGACCGTATTAGGCTACTTAGGCTATTTTCATGCTTTAATTGAAATTCCATATCATGTTCTATATTCTCATAGTCAATTTATTCTTAATTCTATTAGACCATCCTTACATGACTTAGTTGACTTGCTTAGTACTTGTTCTACAACCTACTTGCTAAATTGCTCCCATGCTTAGTTGAACTTGTTGTTTCTTTTAATTGTACATGCTATATCTTCATTGATAATTACCATTATTTCATGTTATTGTCCGTGTTATCTCTTTCCTTATTTGATTTGTGGTGGAGCCGTGGGCTATTGTTATGGAAAGATTGATGTTGTTGTTGTTGGCAAGTTGTGATATATGGGCACTTGTGGTGCGAATTGTTATTGTGATATGATATTGACGCGCATGCGGCGGTATAAGGCTTGGGTTGGTGTTCATGCGGCGGTATAAGGTGGGACTTATGTGTGTGTTGCTTGTAGGGGAACTACGTGAAGCCATGTGGCGTCATAAGGTGGGCTAACTCTCCAACCATGAATGCAACATCGCGAACCTTCCGATCCGCATAACCCTTTTATCTAGATTGGGTTGTGCGAAGCCGATCTTGGATCATCTTGACCTTCCCCAAAGCATCTTGAACCAGATCCGTGTCTAACAACTTAGCCTCTCCCGGCTCGAACCAACCAACTTGGGAGTGACACTGTCTCCTATATAGGGCCTCGTATGGAGCCATCTTAATACTCGATTAATAGCTATTGTGGTAGGCAAACTCCGCAAGTTGCAAGAACTGATCACAAGCACCCCCGAAATCCATAACACATGCACGAAGCATATCCTCCAATATCTGAATACTGCATTCGGACTGTCCGTCCGTCTGGGAGTGAAAGGTTGTTCTCAACTCAACCTGTGTGCCTAGATGATGTTGTACAGCTCTCCAGAAGTGCGATGTGAACTGCGTACCACGGTTAGAGATGATGGATACCGGCACACCATGAATTCGGAAAATCTCGCAGATATAGATCCGAGCCAGCTGCTCTGAAGAATAGGCAGTCCTTACTGGAATGAAATGAGCCGACTTGGTCAACCTGTCCACAATCACCCATACCTTGTCAGACTTCTTTTGAGTCCGCGGAGCCCAACAACAAAATCCATGGTGACATGCTCCCATTTTCACTCGGGGATCTCAAGTCTCTGATGAAAATCGCCCGGCCTCTGGTGCTCACACTTCACCTGCTGACAATTTAGGAACCGAGCTACATACTCCACTATGTCTTTATTCATCCTCTTCCACTAATAGTATTGTCTCAGATCCTGATACATCTCAGCGGCACCCGGATGAATGGAGTACCGTGAACTGTGGGCCTCCTGAAGAATCAACTCACGCAAACCATCCACATTGGGCACACATTATCGGCCCTGCTCCGCAACACACCGTCATCCCTAATAGTAATCTCCTTGGCATCGCCGTGCTGAACCGTGTCCTTGAAGACAAGCAAATTGGGGTCATCATACTGACGCTCTCTGATACGGTCATATAGAGAAGACCGAGAAACCACACAAGACAAAACTCGACTGGGCTCCGAAACATCAAATCTAACAAACTGGTTGGCTAAAGCCTGAACCTCTAATGCTAATGGCCTCTCAGCTACTGGTAGATATGCTATACTACCCAAACTCTCCGCGTTTCAGCTCAAGGCATCGACCACTACATTGGCCTTTGCGGGATGATATAGAATGCTGATATCATAGTTCTTAAGTAACTCCAACCACCTCCGCTGCCGTAAGTTAAGATCCTTCTGTTTGAACAGATGCTGCAGACTCTGATGGTCGGTAAAGACCGCACAAGGAACACCATACAAATAATGCCACCAGATCTTCAATGCATGAAAAATGGCTGCCAACTCCAAATCGTGGACTGGATAATTCTCATGAGTCTTCAACTATCAAGACATGTAGGCAATCACCCTATCTTTTTGCATCAACACCATGTCAAGAGCAATGCGTGACGCGTCAAAATACAATATAAGACCCCAAGCTCATAGGCAACACCAACACTAGGGCTGTGGTCAAAGCAGTCTTGAGATTTTGAAAGCTCGTTTCACACTCCTCGGTCCATCTGAACGAAGCACCATTCAGGGTCAATTTGGTCATAGGTGCAGTAGTACATGAAAATCCCTCAATGAAACGACGATAATACTCGGCCAAACCAAGGAAACTCAAGATCTCGGTTGCTGAATACGGTCTAGGCAAACACTGCACTGCCTCAATATTCTTCGGGTCTAGCTTGATCCCCTCACTCGACACCACATGACCCAAAAATGTCACCGAATCAAGGCAGAATTCATACTTTGACAACTTTGCATATAACTTCTTCTCTCTCAATGTCTGGAGCACGATCCTCGAGTGCTGCTCATGATCTTCCTGACTGCAGGAGTACACCAAGATGTTGTGAATAAACACAATGATGAATGAATCAAGATAAGGCTAAAATACACTATTCATCATGTGCAAATGACATCACGAGGAACTCATAGTGACCATACTGAGTTCTAAAGGCAGTCTTCGAGATATCCAATTCCCGAATCTTTAGCTGGTGATAGCCTGACCACAAGTCAATATTTGATAACACTATGGCACATTGTAGCTGATCAAATAAGTCATCAATGCATGGCAATGGATACCTGTTATTCACTATTAGGGGTGTTCAAAACCGAACCGAAACCGAAAACCGAACCAAAATCGAAGCATAATGGCTTATTGGTATCGGGTTAACGGTTTAACGGACGGGGAACAGATTAAATTTTTTTTATTAACGGCTTATCGGTTTGGGGGCGAATTATTCAATTTTCTTAACGGATAATCCGTTAACCCGTTAAGGATATATATATATTAAATATCAAAAACCCTTCCACTTCTTCCAGTACTCCACCTCTAAGATCTAACGCCTAATTCCTAAATAATCAGAACCCTTACGTACTATGCATCAGAAGATCCTAGGCTTGGCTTAGCTTAGCTTATTCTCCCACCCTACAACAAGATTGTTTAAGCTGTTGTCTATGGTTCACCTCTGCTTTTGTTTTTTTAAAACTAATGCATGTTGTCTATGTTTAATAGAAGAACAATAGTGTTGTGCCACAACTTTTTTCACTCTACAACACATGCCACACTACATCATTCTTATGTAGGCGTTAACAAATATGTATGTCTGGACTCAATGTGTAATTTTCTATTCTGAATTTGTATGCTAGGCGGTCAACAAACAATTAATGAACGCAATATAGATTGAATTAGGCCGATAAACCGCCCAATAACTGCCCGATAAGAGCTAAATCATTACCAATCCACCCGATATCTTATCAGATGGCTAGCGGATTAATACATTTAAAAGCCGATAACCATTAAGCCAAACCGTTAAGAGTAATTAACCACCCAATCCGCCCGATAAGCAGCCCTATTCACTATAACCTTGTTCAACTGCCGATAATCAATGCACATGCACATAGAACCATCCTTCTTCTTTACAAACAAGACTGGGGCACCCCACAACGACACACTAGGTCGGATGAATCCCTTATCAAGCAACTCTTGCAATAGCTCCTTTAGCTCTGCTGGGGCGATACGATATGGAGGAATAGAAATGGGTGCCCGGCAACAAATCAATATCTCTGTCAGGAGGCATGACCGGAAGATCTGCTGGGAATACATTTGGAAAATCTCTCACTACCAAAATTGGCTCAACGGTAGGAGTATCAGCATTGACATCCCGCACAAAGGCTAGTTAAGCATTACATCCCCTTCTCGACCATCCGCTGAGCCTTTAGAAATGAGATAACCCTGCGAGGAATAAAATCTAATGCACCCTTCCACTCTAACCATGGTAGACCTGGCATAGCCATCATCACAGTCTTGGCATGATAATCTAGAATAGCATGATAGGTCGAAAACCAGTCCATGCCCAAAAACCATCAAAGTCTACCATACTAAGCAACAATAGATCGACTATGGTCTCAAAACCACAAATAACAACTAGACACGACCGATACATACGATCCACAACAGTAGAATTTCCCACAAGCTTGGACACATACATGGGAGAACTTAGAGAATCACGAGATATACCCAAATACAGAGCAAAGTAAGATCACACATATGAATAAGTGTATTTCAGATCAAATAAGACTATCTTTATGGAAAATCGGAATCGTACCTGTGATAACTTCATCTGAAGCGGCTACCTCCGTCCTACCTGGAACAACATAGAATCTGGCCGGCCCTCCCCCTCTAGGGCGACCTCTGCCTGCCCATCCTCCATATATACCTAGCTGGCTGTGCGGGTAGAGTGGCAACTGGGCAACCACCATGGCCTATAAAGTCTGTGGACCAGACTGAATCCGTGGAGCCGGAGTGGCTTGCGTAGGTGTACCCCTCCTAAGTATGGGGCAGTTTCTAACCATGTGGAGGGTATCACCACACTCAAAACAAGCTCACGTAGGGCGTAGATACTAGGACTGGCTCGGGACTGGTCGGCTGGACTGATCGATGAAGGCACCCTGTGCAGGAGGTGCACTAGAAAGTAGCTGAGCAAAGTGTGCAACCTGGGACCTCGATACAACTGGAGCACCACTAGAAGCTGGAAGTGCTGAATAAACTGGGAGGATCACATAGCCCCTACCATGATGGACTGAAACTATAGCGTGACTACCACTAAATCCCCCCGAGCCACGAGGCCTCTTGGCCTCCATATCCTCTCTATCACAGTCTCGCATACCCTCCAACCTCCGTGCAATCTCAACCACCTGATGATGCGGAGTGTCTGACTCCAACTCCCTAGCCATGCTAAATCTAATACTCTGGTTAAGCCCCTCGATGAATCGACAGACTCGCTCTCTGACCATAGCAACAAAAGCTGGTTCATGCATGGACAAATCACTGAATCGGATAACATACTCCGACACTAACATAGTACCCTCATGCAGCTGCTCAAACTCCATGCGCCAAGCATCCCGAAGAGTCTGAGGAATAAACTCTCGCAAGAAAAACTCTGAAAACGGATCCCATGTATGTGAATCTGCCTCAGCTGGGCTACCCACATCGTACACCCGCCACCACTGATATGCCGTGCCCTTCAGCTTGAACGTAGTAAAATCAACCCCACTCGTGTCCACAATGACCATAATGAAGAGACTACAGTGACACTCCTCAAGAAAACCATGTGCATCCTCTGAAGCCAAACCATTGAAAGTAGGAGGGTGGTAATTCATGAACCTCTCGAGCATGAGCTACTCCTCCTCAGATGTTGCTTCCCTAACCACGGGCTGAACTAGAGAAACAGGTTGTACTGGTATAACCTCTGGGACCTGATCAACCTGGATCCGCTGCTCTGGGGTACGAGCCGCGGAAGTCTGTGCTCCTACCCTAGCTTGAGATATGGCTGGTGCAAGTGGGATCAACCCCGCCTGAGCTAAGGTACTAAACATGCTCAGGAACTATGCAAGGGTCTCCTAAAGTGCTGGAGTGGCAATATGCGCCTTGGGTGCCTGCCCCCCGACTGGAGCTACTGGTGGCTCCTCTATCGCAGCTTGCACAGGTGCACAGGCTTCACCACGTGCCCGTCCTAGACCTCTCGCGCCTCTAGTAGGAATGTGCAAATTGTAGGAATGTTGGACATTTGGTCTCCCATGATGAAATCTGACTCAAAAAGGAGTGTTCCGAAGCATAAGGCAATAAAGGACGTAGAAGCAAAGATGTGTGGTCCGCAGAAGGAATTATGCTGCCGTAGAAGAAATTGCGGATCATAGAATTCCATCTAAAGCCGCAAACCAAGAAGAGGAACCTAACAGGATTTTCAACAATGTGTGGCCGCAGAACTGGGCTTTCACTGACAGAGATTCAAAGTTCAGAGATTATG
Source organism: Nicotiana tabacum (assembly GCF_000715075.1). NCBI lineage: Eukaryota > Viridiplantae > Streptophyta > Magnoliopsida > Solanales > Solanaceae > Nicotiana > Nicotiana tabacum. The sequence continues at coordinate 42,065,243 of NC_134096.1, read as the reverse complement.
CAAAAAATACCATGTCCTGACGCCTTTGTGAAGTGCGGACCACACAAGAATTGTGCGGCCGCAGAAGTTGCTTCGCAGCCGCAATCCAAAAATGTGCGCTTGTAAAACTCACCTTCCTGCCAGTTGAAGAAATTGCCGACCGCACATGGAATTGTGCAGCCGCAGAACCTCCCGAGGGGCATTTGTGTCCGTAATTTTTGGACCTATATAAATAGACGAGTTTCACAAATTTAGGTCAAGTTTGAACATCAAAAGATGTTGTAGTTGTTTCTTATTACTACATTAGAAAGTTTGACATTATTTTAGTGTTTAATCATCACATTACATCATTTTAATCTTTCATTATGAGTTTAATTAGATTTTCTTCTTATTGTCTTCAATTCCTATTATGAGTATCTAGATTTTTACTAGGGATGTGACCCAACCCTAGTGTGTAAACCTCATGGATATTTAATTTAATGTTTGTTTATGATTGGGTGTTGATTATTTAGCTTAGTTCATGCTTCAATTTTAGAATTAATAGTTACAAATATTGATTCATGCCGATTTAACTTAGTCTCTCCTTGAGAAAGATGGACCTAGTCTAGGATAACTTGGCTAACAAGAAATTGGGTTAATTGAGAGATTGATTAGCCTAATTAAAGGGTTCAAACTAGAGATAGTAAGAACTCGACTTGAGCTCATATCAACTATTTTGCTTGATACCCATTTGGACTTGAGAAAGCCAAATTGGGCAAAATCACTCTTTGACCGAGAGGTATTGAGTGGGTAATGTAGAGTTGAGAGCTATAATACACCCCAATCAACAAAACAAGTGTTAACGTCTTTATCCCACTAGGCAAACACCTAGGTTATGGTCACATCCGTAGGCTTTTAAACTATTTGGTAAAATATCAAAAACATTCATCTCTAGTCTATTTACCTTATCTTGCTATCATTAGAGTAATAATAGAAGTAGAAACGAAAATTCTGTTGTGGAAGTGCAATTTTAGGTAGTCCATTTGCTTGCTTCAAATATATACTCCTAACACCCCTTATAACTCCTAGTGGATTCGATCATGACATATAGTTGGGTAATTATTATTGCATACGACAGTATCATATCTCTTATTGAGGTGTGTTGTGGACGTCATAAATTTTTGGCGTCGTTGCCGGGGAGTTAAAACGGTGGTAGCTCTATATTTGGGTTTGTGTGAAAAATCGTAGGTACAAACATGGCGAACAATGAGCTCGAAAATTTACCTTTGGGGTATGTGGACGTCGAGGACGAGCATGTTGAGGAGGTTCCTCTTAAACCTCAATCAAATAGAAGAGGTCGAGGCCTCATGACAATGTCCCCGCTCTACCCACACCTCCACCATGAGCGACTCCACATCGGATATTACCCATTGAAGGATATGCAAGTGGAATAGTCCATCCCCATATTAGGGCGGGCAACTTCCAAATCACAAATGTGATGCACACTTTGCTTCAGCAACTGGGTTTCTTCACCGGTGCTCCAACTCAAAATGTGTATAAACATTTGAAGGGGTTTGTGGACACTTGTTGGGGAGCAAACAAACAAATGTCTCCGAGGATGCATTGAAGCTAAGGCTTTTTCCCTTCTCTCTATCGGGGAAAGCTTTAGATTGGTTGGAACGATTCCCGAACCATTCCATTCACACTTGGGATGAGTTAGCGGAAAAGTTCATTTCTAAGTTTTTCTCTCCGGGGCACATGGCTACACTTCGAGATGAGATTTTGGCATTCAAGAAAGAGTCAAAACCACCACATGAGCTATGGGAACATTATAGAACAATGGTTAAGGAATGTCCCTACAATGATATGATGGAGAACATTATTCAATAAACTTTCTATCATGGGATTAACACAACCAACCAATGTATAGTGAATCAACTTGCCGGTGAGAACTTCATGACTACGCCTTATGCGGGGAGGCATGTGAGATTTTGGATGAGATGGCGGAAACGTCATCGGCTTGGCAATTCCGGGCCAATGTTCCACAAGGCGATCCAAACATGATCCACCTTCACAAAGAATTTCAAGACCATGGGCAAGCCATTGCCGAATTGACAACCGCCATTACCCAACTAGCAAAGGCCCAACTAAATCAAGTGAAAATCCCAAGCAAGTCAATGCCATGGAGGGAGTGAACATGATGGTGAACAAGAGGAGGACCAAAGGTCCACAAGTGGAAAATCGAGTGGAGAATTATGTACAAGAAGATAGTGGTTTTGAGCAAGATGATTCCTATAATGAACAAGAAAAGGAGGTGCAATATGTGAAAAATTTTCAAGGGCAAAGAAACCATTTTCAAGGCCTAAACCAACAATAATGGCGACCTCAAAACAATCAAGGCAATTAGAATTCTAACAATCAAGGCAATTGGCATAATAACAAAAATCAATGGAATTGGCATAACAATAACAATCAAGGAAATTGGAATGGAAATAATCAAGGAAATTGGCGGTAGGGAGAGGGGGGGTAAAAAAACAAGGCGGATGGAATAACAATCAAGGCAACCGAGGGTCGGGTTTTCAAAGGCCCCCGATGTATCAACAACTGAGCAACCCGCCTCCTTATTCTCCCCATGGTTCAAGTTCTTCAAACAACGAAATGGGGTGTATTGAAAATATGTTCAACCAAATGATGGAAAATAATGCTGATTCAGATGCCCAACTTGGCGCACACAACACATAATTCCGCAACTTAGAAGTTCAAATGGGGAAAATCTCTCAAGCTCTAAATTCTCGTCGTTTGGGGGCACTACCAAGTGACACGATAGTAAACCTAAAGGGTGGAAATAACACGGGGCATGCCATGTCCGTTACTACAAGAAGTGGAAGAGGTGGGAATGCACCTACCTCAAGTCAAAGACAAATTGTGGATGATATGCAAGTGGTGTAAGAAGAAGAGATCCCGAACAATGTGGTTCAACCTAATGATAAAGTTTGGATTGATATTGATGATAGTGTGGAAAAGACTCAAGAGGAGGTGAACCTGTCTAGGGATCTCATTATTGAACATACCGGAGCCGGTAGTGCAAAAGGCTAAGGCACCATTGCCTAAGCCTCCACCTCCATACCCTCAAAGACTTGCCAAGAAAAATGGTGAGAATCAATTCAAGAAGTTCATTCAAATGATTAAGAGTCTCTCAATCAATGTGCATTAGTTGAAGCTTTGGAACAAATGCTCGGTTATGCCAAGTTTATGAAGGATCTTGTGACAAAGAAGCAGTCAATGAATTTTGAAACTATCAAAGTCACTCATCAAGTGAGTGCAATTGTGCATTCAATTTCTCCTAAGTTGGAGGATCCCGGTGCTTTCACGATTCCTTGTACAATTGTAAGTGCCGAGTTTGCTAAAGCTCTATGTGATCTTGCGGCAAGTATCAATTTGATGCCCTATTCAATTTTCAAGACTTTGGGGATTGGGAAACCAAGACCCACCTCTGTGATATGGCAAATGGCCGATCGTAATATGAAGAGGCCTTTGGGAGTGATTGAAGATCTCTTGGTTCATGTTGCTAAATTCATTCTTCTGGTGGATTTTGTCATTCTAGATTGTGAGGTTGATTATGAAGTACCGATTATTCTTGGGAGACCTTTCCTTGCTATGGGGAAGGCTCATTGTTATGTTGAAGTTGGAGAACTTACATTCCGAGTTGGTGATGAAAAAGTGGTATTTTATGTGTGCAAGTCCATGCGGTAACCAAATAGCAATGAGGTGTGATCTTTTGTGGACTTGGTGACCAATGTTATTGTTGATGATACAAGTGCTACAATCAATGTTGGTGATATGGTGGAGGCCGTCATGCTCAGCTTTGATGATGATGATATGGGTGGCTTCATAGAATGTGTGAACTGCAAGGAATGCGATCGTACAACTATGCACCCCGAAAATTATCTTTGGATCTTGAAAATAGGACAAATCCTCCTACAAAGTCTTCTATTGAAGAGCCTCCTACTTTGGAGTTGAAGCCATTGCCTACACATCTTCGGTATGAATTTCTTGGCCGTTGTTCTTCTTTACCGGTTATTCTTTCCTCTTGTTTGATTAACGTGCAGGTAGATTCCACTTTGGTGGTGCTACAAAAGAGGAAGAAGGCTATTGGATGGACTTTGGCGGATATTCGAGGGATAATCCCCGCCTTTTGCATGCATAAGATACAATTGGATGATGGTGCCAAACCATATATTGAACATCAAAGGAGACCCAATGAGGCTATGCAAGAAGTTGTCAAGAAGGAGATTATCAAGTGGTTGGATGCCGGAGTTGTCTACCCCATCTCTGATTGGCCGGCCGTGCTTTGTATTGCTTTCTTGATGGGTATTCTGGCTACAACCAAATTCTTATTGCTCTGGAAGACCCAGAGAAAACAACCTTTACATGTCCCTATGGTTCTTTTGCCTTCAAGCGGATGCCCTTTGGTTTGTGCAATGCACCGGAAACTTTTCAAAGGTGTATGTTGGCTATCTTCACGGACATGGTAGAGGACTACCTTGAAGTTTTCATGGATGACTTCTCGGTGGTTGGAGATTCATTTGATGATTATCTTGCAAATTTGGATAAAGTGTTGGCTAAATGTGAAGAAACGAATTTTGTGCTTAATTGGGAGAAATGCCATTTGATGGTCGAGGAAGGAATTGTCCTTGGCCACATAATCTCAAATAATGGAATTGAATTTGACAAGGAAAAGATTGAGGTGATTTCTAAACTTCCACCTCCAACTTCGGTGAAGGGTGTACGGAATTTCTTAGGCCACGTGAGGTTTTACCGGTACTTCATCAAATATTTCTCTAAGTGGTGAATCCATTGTGCAAGCTTTTTTAGAAGGATGCTAAGTTCAACTTCAATGACGATTGCATGAGAGCTTTTGAATTGTTGAAGTTCAAGTTGACAACTACCCCCATCATCACCACTCCAAATTGGAGTGTCCCTTTAGAACTCATGTGTGATGCAAGTGACGTAGCGGTTGGGGCTGTTTTGGGGCAACGCATCAACAAAACTTTTCATCCCGTCTACTATGCTAGTAAGACCATGAATAGTTCCCAATTCAACTATACAATTACGGAGAAAGAGCTCCTTGTCATTGTGTTTGCAAATGAGAAGTTTTGCCTGTACTTGATGGGTGCAAAAGTCAATGTCCACACGGATCATGCAGCGCTTTGGTATATTATGAACAAGTAAGACTCCATAGCTCAGTTGATGATATGGGTGCTATTATTGCCAGAGATTTATATTTACATCCAATATAGAAAAGGGAGTGAAAACGAAGTGGCGGACCACTTGTCTCATTTAAAGGAGGAGGGGAGGCTGCATGATGGCCTTGAAATCAATGGCTCCTTCCCCGATGAGCAACTCTTGGCTATTTCAATGAAAGAGGTGCCATGGTTCGCGGATCTAGCAAATTTTCTTGTGTGTGGAATCATTTCAAATGAGTTCTTTCAAACCAGAGGAAGAAGCTCAAACGGGTTTGTCAAGATTATTATTGGGACGAACCATACCTTTTTCGGAATTTTACGGATGGGGTGATTAGAAGATGTATATCGGAAGATGAGAAAGGTGAAATTCTTGGGGCTTGTCATTCTTAGCCATATGGTAGTTATCATGGTAGAGCAATAACGTTGGCCAAAGTGCTTAGTTGCGGTTTCTATTGGCCCATTCTTTATAAGGATGCTAGTGAGCTAGTCAAAAGATGAGATGAATGTCAACGGGTCGGAAGAATCTCAAAGAAGAATGAAATGCCTCTCACAACTATTTTGGAGATTGATATTTTCGATGTGGGGGGTATTGACTTTATGGGCCCTTTTGTGAGTTCTTGTGGAAACACCTACATCTTAGTCGCGGTTGATTATGTGTCCAAATGGGTTGAGGTCGTTTCTTTACCCAACAATGAGGCGAGAAGTGTGGTGGCTTTCTTGAAGAAGAATATTTTCACACGGTTTGGTACTCCACGTGCTATTATAAGCGATGGGGGGTGGATTCACATATTTGCAACAAGGCTTTCGACACTTTGCTTAGCAAGTATGGTGTTACTCACAAATTCATGACTCCTTATCACCCACAAGATAGTGGGCAAGTGGAAGTCTACAATCAGAAGATAAAGAGTATCTTGTCGAAAATGGTGAATGCTAATCGGACGGATTGGTAAAAGAATCTTGACGATGCATTATGGGCTTATCGAGCGGCTTACAAAATACATATCGGAATGTCGCCATACTGGTTGGTGTTCGAAAAAGCTTGTCATCTTCCGGTGGAACTAGAGCACCAGGCCATGTGCATTAGACTTGAAGAACAAAAACAATGAAGTATTCCGAGTCAATGGTCACCAAGTAAAGCACTATTTGGGAAAGGTTGGAGATAGCCACATCATGGCGGTCATTCATTTCAATTGATGGTATTCTGCATCGTGCCGCGACATTAAATCATGCTCTTCTTGTGAGGCAACCCATGTTTCTTTTCTTTTTTTTTTCTTTTGTTTTGTAGTTAGGCGTTATTTGTGTTCTAACTTGATTTGAAGTGTTCTACAGTCATGTGTGACTTACAAGAATTGTGGACCAAAAAGTTGGCTAAGTTCTCTAAGAATTGCGGACCACCGTTGATTTGTGCGGACCACACAATTATGGATGGTGTAGCAAAAGAGCAATGCGGCCGCACAATTATCTTGCGGACCACACAAATGAGAGGTTGAAAATACCAACTCTCTAATGTTTAAGCCTGCCAGAGAAATGGTCGATGTGCGACCGCACAGGAAATGTGTGGCCGCACACAAAATTGTGCGGACCATAGATGGAAAGCAAAGACGAGGCCCCCAGGTAACAGAGTGCGGACCGCACCTTTTTCCCCTTAGCGAACGACTGGTAAAAATAGAGGAACAAGGCCATTTTTGCATTTTTCACTCTCTGAACAAAAAAATAGTGCTATCTTGAAATTTCATGGTGATTCTATCTGTCCACACACATATCCAACTTAATCATTCCCTTATTACACTCATTAATCTGGTACGCTTCAATTTCATGTTAATATTTTTTGGGCCATTTGTCTTTAGAATTCAATTGTGTATCCATGTGAGGTAAAATTTGAACTGGGTTAACTAATACATGCTCTATGGGGACTAGGTTAACATATTTTCATATTTCTATGATGTTGCCATGTCAAATTGTGCATCAAATTGAAAAACCTAGATAGAAAAAATTGATATGTATGTAACTTTTGATGTTTGCGGCTGTACTTGAAATTATGCGGTCCGTAAAAATTGGGCAGCATTAGTGATCAGGGATATACAGCCGCAAGATAAAATGTGCGGACCGCAAAATTCCTATCACAGCCGTAGAATAGCACTTTTACTGTCATCAGAGAGTCCTTACATTGAGATTCCAATGTGCGGCCGCAAGTCTAATTGTACAGAACATAGAAATCATGTTGCGGCCGCACATTAGCCAATTCTATGTCATCAGAGAGTTGGCATTTTTTGGGTTTTAGAGGTGCAGTCGCAAGTGAAATTGTGCGGACTGCACTTCACTTTTGCGGCTACACAACAAAATTGTGTGGTCTGCGACTCCCCATCTACAACCACAGATGAACTTGTGTAGACCATAGATCACTTCCCTAGAAGCATGATCTAACAATGTACCCTTACTATGTCCTCTGGTTTATATTTTACTTGTATATCTCCTGTGTATGTTTGAACGTTGAATTGCAACTAACAATCACCTTTGCTCGATACGGACAATGATTATATCTAGAGGACATGGCGACATATTAAAAGGAAGAGGTGAACCTTATCGAGGCCGAGGCAAGAGTTCCTTAGCACTTGCCCAACCAAAGACAATAAGGAGAAAAGCAACAGCCGGCAGAGGGAGAGGTGCAGATCTCTCCAAGACGAGCTTATATGTCCCGTATAGGAAAGTATCAGAGGGCAACTCAGCCTCTGTTAAGGAGCAATCGGGACGTACAGTCGAGGGCGCTAGGGAGATACTAGATCAGGGATGAGCCATCCTAATCTCATAGCACTTCTGAGGTTCGGAGAGTGCTAGTCAGGCTTCTGAGCCATCGGCTACACCAGTCCCTGAGGCACAGGATGTATCACTTCAGGATATCCCCGATGATAGCAGAGGGGGAGATGCTACAGCTGCCGGTCTTGAAAGATCGAAGAAGAAAGAGGTTTGGGAAGACCACTTTGTCAGCCTGGCCGCCTTCACCAGCTTCCATGTCTGGTGGCCAGCGAGGTCGCTAACTCTTGAGCGACAGTTTCTGTTGACAGATTTGGAGAGATACAACCCAGAATTGTTGAGACAGTTCAGGGCACGCAAGGGGTGGATGTGGTTCACTTAGAGTGTAATGGATGCCAAAGAGTACCTTGTCCATGAATTTTATGCCAATGTGGCTCATATCAAAAAGAGGAGAAAGGTGACCAAAGTACATAACCTAAAAGTGATGTTTGATCAGCATACGCTCATCGCGTACTTGGGATTTGATGATATTGAGCCGAAGATCTATTTGGAGAAGTGTGCACTGGGGGACGAGGTCCAACCTTGTTTAGAAGAGATTCTGGTACCACCAGGGCCACCACCACTATAGATTGCTGCTAGGGTTCCTATCCATCATAGCACGTTGTGCTTTGATGCAAAAGGGTGACATACATTTGTATGTAGCATGTTGGATCCATGCCATAATGAAACTCACTTTTCGATTCCTCGAGCAATTCTGGTTACTTCTATTATGGCCGGGTACCCAATCAATGTGGGTGTCGTGATGTCAGCCAACATCTCAGTGATCGCTCGGCAAGATGACTCGTCCTACCCGTATCCTAACACCATTATAGAATATCTCACCGATGCAAAGGAATAGCCAAGAGATTTTGATACAAAGGTGAAGCCGAAGATGCCTTTTACTTGGTACTCATTAATGGATGCGAGCAACCCGAAGAAGAAAGTTCATCCTTCTACCACCACAGGCCAGTCTGATGAGCCAGCAGTGGTAGCTCTTGAGACAGTTATTATTCCATCCACTATGGCTGAGACTTCCTATAGTGCCGCGGCTATGCCTCCACCATCATCCACAACCCCTAGTAGTTCTCCTGCCATAGCTCCCACCTCGGCTTTGAAGCCACTACCTGTGCCTACTCACCCACTATATGCATTGTGAGTCTCCCAGACATTGGCGAGCCTCAACAAGTGGATGAAGACAACCATTGTAAAGCTGTCTGACTTGTCCAGTTCTTTTGTAGCGCAGTCCACCTCACAAGCATCACATGTTTCTTTTGACATTGAGGAGACATAGATGAAAATTCTGGAGAATCAGAAGACTATCATGGACACCTTGGTACAACATGAGTCGGTGATTGAAGAGCTGGGAAAAGAAGTAAAGAAGATAAGGAAATCCTTCAGTGGACAAGTTCCGGAGAGTGGTGACCAGGATTGCTACAGCCAGAGATCTCCTTTTTGATATGCTGCTTGATCCACACTATTCCTCCCTAGATCCTTCAGCACCATTTGCACGGTGGCCCCAACTAGCCAGTATGCAGAGCCAGAACTTGCTGCCGACACTACTGAGGCAGTGCGTCAGATATTCGCCAAGCCAACCACACCTAGAGTTGAGGATGATGAGATTCAGTTAGCTGATCCTGAGAGTGATGAGATTGCTGGGGATACATAGATTTTTGAGGAGCCATAGGGAGTTTTCTTCACTCTTACCTCTTTTACTCTTATTTTGATAAGCATTGGGGACAATGCTTACTTTTATTCAGAGGGGTGGAGTTTATTTGACACATTTGATACTTTGATACATTTGGCTTGTAATAATTTGATGATATTCTCTCTTTTCTTATTTGTATGTATATATCCTCTCTCTCTTACTATGTATATTCATTCTATCTTTAGTAGTTTTGCTAATTAGCTTCTTTATCTTTGTTTTTGCTTATTAGCTTCTTTTTAGGCTTTTGTAGCGTATTAGCTCTTGTTTTGTTTAGTAGCTTCTTTTTATGTTTTAGTAGATAATAAGCCTTTGGTTTTTTTAATGCCACGGTTCTTTCCAAAGGTAGTTGTTGTATGAACCGGGTGACTCGTCCCAACGATGGATGACGTGATAACCTTCTTAAGGGAATGAGTCAGTTTTTGTGTTTAGGTAATAATATTAATAGTAATGAATAAAAATACCTAATTAAGTCATGCTCGAAGAGTCAACCATACGTCAATTGGCACCAACACACTTAACTATGTGCTTATTGTTAGAGATAAGGTTTTTGAAAGAAATAGCTCTAGTAGTGACTTTGTGACTCTTGTGTTGACTTTGGCAATCATCGAATGGTTTAGTTGGACCATAGTGATCTTTAAACTTGAATGTGGTCGTTGTGGGACCTCGACTCTGTCCTCTTTTACAATCTGGCTGCGTGAAGGGTGAGATGAATTGTTGCTAGTCCAAGTATCCGTGTGAAGGGTCTAGAACTTGCCCCGAATGTATTTCAAGGAGAAATCTTAAGTTTTGCTTGGTTTGAGAAGTGATTGTAGGCTCTCCTTTGCCTTTTTGAGTTTTCTATTTCCAACCAATATCATTATCCCTAGTCAACCCCTTTGATCCTATAGCCTTTCTCATTTGATAACCATGTTACAAGCCTTTACCCGTTTTGTCATGACCCTCTCTTGGCACCCGAGCTTTCCTTAACACTCTCGTGAAACAAATGGCTTAAAATGTAATTTTGGGGGAGCGATAAGGAACTTAAAAATGGTATCAAGGCACAAAAAGAGAAAAGAAATGATCTCTATGAGAAGAGAAGGCAAGAAAAGAAAAGAACAAAAAGAAAAATGCAAAAAATGAATAGGTGGAAGGGTTGAATGAATTCAAAAAAGTGGTAATGATCCCAAACATGGAGAAATCAAAAAGGGAGAAAAGCAATTAATGAAATGACCAAGAAAGAGTGATGCTAAGTCTCTCAAATCCACAATGAAAAGAAAGTTCCTCTAAGAATTGGCAAAGTGTGATCCGAAAAATAAAAGATTGAGTGCTTAAGGAAAGGTGTAACCACTTACCCATACAGTATCCTACCCTAACCCCAAATCCTTCATTACATCCCAAAAGAAGTCCTACTTGATTTCAAACCGAGTGAGATTGCAGTACTGGCGATCTACATGAGGGGAAAGCCTATGGTACTTGACGTCGTACTTGTGACAATCTCCTGAGAGATATGAGTGAACCTTTCATAAATCTTTGGATTGAGTGCTAAATTTCTTAAGTGAGCTTGGAAAATGGAAAGTAGAGGAGGAAGAGTTGTAGTCCACCATGGCCCACATGATAGAGCAAGAATCCTTAATGAGTAAAATCAATTCTCGAAGCTCAAATGTCACAGTAGAACTATATGTGCGTAAATGTTTAACTTGTCACCTTGTTGATAATGCATGAGTAGTGTAGGTAATTGTTGGTCCCAACTAATGTATGAATGGCTCACCTTTGACTCGCTGAAATGACCCATAACCTTTGTAGGTGGAAACTAATTTATTTGCTCGAGGATAAGAAAAGACTTAAGTTTGGGGGAGTTGATAAGTGAGAATTTTGACTTCTTATTAACACCTTTTAGCTTTTTTTTTTGTCCGAAAGTATTGAATTGTGTTCCCGAAACTAATAAAATTATGCAAATTGCAGGAATGCTGGAAGTTTGGTCTCCCGTGATGAAATCCGACTCAAAAAGGAGTGTTACGAAGCACAAGGCAGTAAAGGGCGTAGAAGCAAAGATGTGCGGTCTGCAGAAGGAATTCTGCGGCAGCAGAAGAAATTGCAGACCGCAGAATTCCATCTACGACTGCAAACCAAGTAAGAGAACCCAACAGGATTTTCAGCAATGTGCGGACTGCACATGAATTATGCAGCCGTGGAACTGGGCTTTCACTAACAAAGATTCTAAGTTCAGAGTATATGCAAAAAAGACCAAGTCCCGATGCCTTTGTGAAGTGCGAACCGCACAAGATTTATGTGGCCGCAGAAGTTGCGTGACAGCCGCAATCCAAAAATGTGTAGCTGCAAAACTCACCTTCATGCCAACTGAAGAAATTGCGGACCGCACATGGAATTGTGTGGCCGCAAAACCTCCTGAGGGGCATTTTTGTCCCCGATTTTTGGCCCTGTATAAATAGACGAGTTTCACAAATTTAGGTCAAGTTTGATCATCTAAAGCTGTTGTAGCCGTTTCTCTTTACTACTTTAGGAAATGTGACATTATTTTAGTGTTTAAACATTAGATTTCATCATTTTAATCTTTCATTATGATTTTAATTAGCTTTTCTTATTTATTTTCTTCAATTCCCATTATGAATAGCTAGATTTTTACCAGGGTTATGACCCAACCTTAGTGTGTAAACCTTATGGGTATTTGATTTAATGCTTGTTTATGATTGGGTGTTGATTATTTAGCTTAGTTCATGCTTTAATTTTAGAATTAATGGTTTCAAACATTGATTCATGCCTATTTGACTTAGTCTCTACTTGAAAAAAAGGGACCTAGTCTAGGATAACTTGGCTAACAAGGAATTGGGTTAATTGAGAGATTGATTAGCCTAATTAAAGGGTTCAAACTAGAGATAGTAAAAACCCGACTTGAGCTCATATCAACTATTTTGCTTGATATACATTCGGACTTGAGAAAGCGAAATTGGGCAAAATCACTCTTTGACCGAGAGGTATTAAGCGGGTAATGTAGAGTTGAGAGCTATAATACACACCAATCAACAAAACAAGTGTTAATGTCTTTATCCCACTAGGCAAACACCTAGGTTATGTTCACATCCCTAGGCCTTTAAACTATTTGGTAAAACATCAAAAACATTTATCTCTAGTCTATTTACCTTAGCTATCATTAGAGTAATAGTAGAAGTAGAAACCAAAACTCTTGTGGAAGTGTAATTTTAGGTAGTCAATTTGATTGCTTCAAATATATACTCCGACACCCCTTAAAACTCCCAGTGGATTCGACCCCAGCTCATAGTTGGGTAATTATTATTGCATATCTCTTATTTAGGTGTGTCGTGGACGTCATCATTTAGCCCACCTTATGACGTCGCATGGATTCACTTAGTTCCCCTACAAGCAATCACGCACATAAGTCCCACCTTATACCGCCGCATGCACATCAACCCAAGCCTTATATCTCCGCATGCGCATCAATATAATATCACAATAATAACTCGCACCACAAGTGCCCACATATCATGACTTGCCAACAACAACAATAGCCCATGGCTCTACCGCAACGTATACAAGAATATCAACAACAATAAAGGATGGAACATGCTCAATAAGATATGTTTCAACAATAACCAACATCGCCTCAATGTATTAACCACTTTCACAATTTCATTACCAAATAACTCAACAATGAGAAAATAATGTATAACCACGATATTAGATAATACTTGCTCACAAAAGAGGATATAATCTTCAACAATGAATCTCAAATAGTGGGAGTCAACAAGTAAGGGGGGGGGACATGAACAATTAATTCAAACAATGATAATTAAAAATGAAGAGATAACATGTAACAATAAAGAGGCAACAAGTTCAACTAAAGCATGGGAGCAATTTAGCAAGTAGGATGTGGAACAAATACTAAACAAGTCAACTAAGGAATTTAAGGATAATCTAAGACAATTAAGTATGATTTGACTATGAAAATTATATCATAATATGGCATTTCAATTAAGGCATGGAAATAGTCTAAGTAGCCTAAACCGGTCAAATACTACATACAACCCGTGTACCTAATCGTCACCTTGAGTACACAGATTTCACTTATCACAAGTGAATCAAACAATACCAAACCTAAGGGTTAGTTCCCCCCACACGAAGTTAGGCAAGACACTTACCTCGACTAAGCCAACTCAACCCTCGAAAATTGCTTTTCCCTTAAAACTCGCCTCAACACAACTCAAATCTACCCGAAATTAACTCATTATTATCAACCAATGCAAGAGAAAATAATTACATAAATATAGCTTTGATCTTTATATTTTTTTTAAAAAGTCAACAAAAGTCAATCCGGGGCACGCCCGGTCAAAACCCGAGTCCAATGGTAGATTTCGTCTACCCATGACCCCAACGAGTTCATATATGTGATGAGTTTCAAAATTCGAGTCCAATTCGACTCTCAAAACTTAATTTCTTTTTTTTTTTTCAAAAACTTGGCAAAGTTTCACAAATTTCTACTTTGATTCTCATGATTTTGATGTAAAATCTAAGATATGTTGATGGAATATGATTAGAATTAGGTTAGCATCACTTACCCAAGGTTTGTAGGTGAAAATCCCCTCCCCAAATCGTCTCCTATCGAGTCTAGGGTTCAGAATGAGAGAATGAACTCAAAAATCATGTCTCCCAGCTATTTGATCAGATTTTCAATTTAAAGCTTCTAAGTCTAGAATCGAGGGTCCAAATCAACCCGAAGGCTTCCCGAAACGGGACTAATCAACCTTGCAAGTAATAAAGACATAAACACACAAGTGTGAAGCAATAAAAGGGGTAACAGGGCGCAATTACACAAAATGACTGATCGGGTCGTTACACCCCCATGCAAAGTTAGGCAAGATACTTACCTCAAAAAAGCTAAATCAATACTCTAAGAAGTCGTTCCCGTGAAACAACCTTCGGACGACTCGAATCTAGCCTAAAAAACTTGATATCATAAATAAAAGCCATAGGAAATAATTTTGGATAATAAAACTTTGATCTTTAATGAAAACCTAAAGGTCAACCCCGGGCTCGCACGTCGGAACACGACAAAACTCACCAATTCTGAACACCCATTTCGATACGAGTCCACATACCAAATCATTCAATTACGACCTCAAATCGGCCTTCAAACCATCAATTTATATTTTAGAAAGTTTTAAATAAAATCCCCAATTTTTCAAATTCAAATTATTAATCAAACACTAAAATCGTGGTTGGAATAATGAAATAATAATAAATATGAGTCAAATATACTTACCCCAACCCAAGTAGTAAAAATATCCTCTGAAATCGATCATCTCGAAACTTACATTTGATAAACCCAACATGATCCTTGCACGATTACACCCCAGATAGTCTGTTGAATCACCCAATTTGAACTTAAAATAAGGGAGATATGATGTTTTGAAGTTTTAATTGAAATCTGAAAATTTCAATAGCATTTTCGTAATTATTTACACCAAAATAAAAACTAGCAATAAGAAAATCTTTGTTTTAGCACCCAAAACTCATTAGGAACCTCCTAGACACAAACCATATATGCATTTTAATCATACAATACGCTACGAACATGATCGTGCATTCAAAACACTGAGAAGAGATCATCTTGATTCGATATTGGCCATGGTCAAACTTCAAATTCTTTAACTTAACTAGTTTCTCAACCAATGTTTCAAAATACACCTGAGACCCTCGGGATACCAACAAGTAAAAATACATCATACAAACTTATCCAAAGCCTCAAAGTACCCACTGGAACATCACAACAAAGAATCGAGGCTCAAACTGAATAGAATTTCTCTTAAGTTATTAAATCTTCATCATTTCAAAAGAGTGCCCGAATGTAACGGCCCGGCCGATCGTTTTGAGAATATTAGCCCTGATCCCTCATTTATTGCTCCCTCTATTTTATTTTGTTATTATATGACTTGCCAGAGTAATTGGTGTCGGGTTCGGGAGAGTTTCAGAGTGAAATGGGACACATAGTCCCTAAATTGGAAGTATAAGTTGTAGGAGTTGACCGTAGTTTGACTTGTGTGAAGACGGCTCCAGAGTGGAGTTTTGACGGTTTTAATAGCTCTATAGGGTGATTTTAGTCTTAGGAGCATGTCCGAATATTGATTTGGAGGTCCGTGGGTCGTTTTGGCATTAATTGGCGAAAGTTAGAAAGTTGGAAAACTTTGGAAAGTTTGCCCGGGAGTGGAATTTTTGATATAGGGGTTGGATTCTGATTCCGGAAGTTGGAATAGGCCCGTAATATTTATTATGACTTGTGTGCAAAACTTGAGGTCAATCGGACTTGATTTGATAGAGTTCGGCATCGAATATAGAAGTTAAAAGTCTATAAGTTCATTAGGCTTGAATTGGAGTGTGATTCGTGTTTTTGATGTTGTTTGAGGTGATATAAGGCCTCAACTAAGTTTGTATCGTGTTTTAGGACTTGTTTGTATATTTTGTTGAGGTCCCGGGGGCTTCGGGGGTGATTCAGATCGATATCGAATTCATTGTTGGACTTATGCTTTTATTGAAAAATCACAGCTTCTGGTGTCATTGTACCTGTGGAGGTTATGACCGCAGTTGCTGACCCACATGTGCGAGTGAGAGAACATAGAGGCAGAGAAGGAAACCCAAAACAGGGGTCGTAGGTGCGAAAAAGGTTCCGTAGAAGCGGCATCGCTTCTGCGGTAAGGAGATGCACAGGTGCAACACATTTTGTCGCACGTGCGGCCTTTCGCTCGCAGAAGCGGACTTTGTGGACTTAAGTGAAATCCGCATCTGCGTTGATTTTTTCAGAGTTGCAGAGATGCAGATGCGGCATTACGGTAACAGGGCAAAACAGAGGATTTTTCGAGGGTTCGCTTCATTTTCATTTTTGGGACATTGAGAGCTCGGATTGAGACGAGATTTTGAGGGGTTTTCAGAGGAAGCATTTGGGTATGGATTCTTAACTCGTTTTTTTTATTAATTCCCATGAATCTACTACTAATTACACCTTTTAATTATGGTTTAGGAGTTTAAAATTGGGGGAAAAGTGTAGAAGTTCTTAGACCAAGTTTTTGGATTTTGAAAGGCTATATGAGCTCGGATTTGGATATTTCTTTTATGGTTGGACTCGATATCGAATGGGTGTTGGGATTTTATGATTTTGGTTGGGTTCCAAGCATGGACCCAGGTTTACTTTTTGGAATGATTTTTTATTTCTTAGCTAAGATCATTATTTCATTATATAAATTAGTTTCCTGTAGTTATATTTATAGTATGAAATTGTTTTGGCTAGATTCGAGCCGTTTGGAGTTGGAAAATCGAGGGAAAGACCGTCTAATTGATTGATTGAGTGTGGTTTGAGGTAAGTGACTTGTCTAACCTTGTGTGGGGGAAATTTCACTTAGGATTTGGTATTTTGGTGATAATTTGTGTTATTTGAAGGTCGTATACGCAAGGTGACGACTGCGTACACGGGCTAAATGTTGAAATTCCGGTTTTTGCTACGTAGTTCCTTTTCATGACGTAATTGAGTTACTTTAGCACGTTAAAGTTATCATATTTAGCCTAATTTCACATGTCTACTTGTCTTATCTCCTATTTGCAACTTGTATCACATGTTTAGTTGAATTACTTGCTTTTCTTAATTTTCGTATTCATTACTTAACTGTGGAAATTCTTTACTTGAAATTGCTATCCTTGGAATATCATTTATTTAGTTGTTGTGTTTTGGCTTTCGTGTTATTGTTGAGGTGAATTTTTGGTTGTTTGCATGAGGTTTTGCCTTGTGGTTGTTATAGTTTTCACAAGGTTTCTGCCGTGCGGTTGTTATTATTGAACGAGGTTTATGCCATGCCATTGTGATTATTGATATGCATGCGGTGGTATAAGGTTTGGGTCTTGAAACACATGCGGTGAGAAAAGGTGGGATTCATATGCGTGGCTAGTAGGGGAACTAATAGAAGCCATGCGGTGTGATAAGGTGGGTTAAAACGCGGGATGCTATTTCGGGAAAATGATTTTAAAAAACGAAATATAATGGCTCTCGCGGTGATATAAGGAAAGACTGTGATTTGGTTTTTTTATGATTTGGGACTACGAGGCGGTATCTCGGGAGTGCCCCTATTGATATTCTTTATTTTCCGTATTGTTTGGTTCTTGTTTTCCTTAACATGTAAAATTCTTGTTTTCCTTTAGTGTTGTATTAGCTTTCCGTGATGTTATTTCCCGTAAATTCTTTATTGTTCACTTCCCTGTCATTTTCATTATATCATATTATCTATGTCTTATTTCTTATTATCTCCAGTTGGGCCTTAACCCGACCTCGTCACTACTCTACCAAATCTAGGCTTCACTTACTGGGTACCATTGTGGTGTACTCATACTACGCTTCTGCACATGTTTTATGCAGATCCAGGTACAATGTATCAGCCTCAGTATTAGTGCATTGTGTTGCTGCTTGGAGACTTCAAGGTACACCTGCCCGTGTCTGCAGGCCTCAAAGTCCCCTTCTAACCTGTTTTACTATTTCTTTATGTTTTTGATAGACAATGATGTATAAGATTGTTCAGCATTATATCTAGAGTTTGTGACTTATATCTCACCAGGTTTTGGGAAATCGTACGTATTGAGCTTATAGTCTATTGATGAAATTGTGGAAGTTTTGAAATTTAAGTTTTTATTTGATGTTTTCTGCATATTGTTAGGCTTACCTAGTCTTAGAGACTAGGTGTCGTTACGACATCCTACAGAGGGGATTTGGGGTTGTGACAAGTTGGTATCAGAGCTCTAGGTTCATAGGTGTTATGAGTCACAAGCAGGTTTAGTAGAGTCTCGCGGATCGGTACAGAGACGTGTGTACTTTTCTTTGGGAGACTATGGAACTGGTAGGAAAAGCTTCACTTCTTCGATTCCTTATCGTGCAAAATATTTGACTTCGGATTCTAAATTTTTGTCTTTCTATTCTCTCATAGATGGCGAGGACACGTACAGCTGGATCAGATGACCATACACCCGCGCCCCCCGCGAGATGATGGGGCTGGGGTAGAGGCCGAGGACGTCCATGTGGTGAAGCCATAGCACCCGCACGAGCTGCTACTGTGGAGCCACCAGTAGCTCCAGTTGGAGGGCAGGCACCTGAGACACCTGTTATTGCACCATCTCTCTAGGAGACTTTCGCTCAGTTTCTAAGCATGTTCGGCACTTTAGCTCAGGAAGGGTTGATCCCACTTGCTCCTACTACATCTTAGGCCGGAGGAGGAGCACAGACTTCCACCGCCCGTACCCTAGAGTAGCGGGTCCAGGTTTACCAGGTCCCAAAGGTCATACCAGTGCAGCCGGTAGCCCCAGCTCAACCCGAGGTTAGGGCAATAACTTCTGAGGAGGAACAACTCAGGCTCGAGAGGTACAAGAAGTACCATCCTCCTTCTTTTAGTGGCTTGGAATCAGAAGATGCCCAGACCTTCCTTGAGGAGTGCCACCATATCCTACGTACTATGGGTATTACGGAGTCTAGTGGGGTTACTTTCACTACGTTCCAGCTTAGGGGAACGACTTATCAGTAGTGGCGAGCATATGAGTTGGGTAGTCCAGTCGAGGTAGCTTCACTCCCTTGGACTGAGTTCTTAGATATGTTCTTGAGGGAATATGTTCCCTAGAGTCTCATAGATGCATGGCGCGGAGAGTTAGAACAGTTGTGCCAAGGTTCTATGACCGTGTCAGAGTATGCATTCCGGTTCAGTGATTTGGTTAGGTGTGCACCAGCCTTGGTTGCTACTGTTAGAGAGTAGGTCCGTCGATTTATCGAGGGGCTCAACCCCAGTGTCAAATTTAGCATGGCCCGATAGTTGGAGATTGACATCGCATACCAGCAGGTAGTGGGGATAGCTAGGAGATTTGAAGGTATGTTGACTCAGGAGAGAGAGGAGAGGGAGTCCAAGAGGTCTCAAGAGTCTGGCACATATAGTGGTACCCGTGCCCCAACTGCAGCTCGTCATGGTAGGGGCTATGTGTGTCGTCCTGTTCATTCCACACTTCTAGCTTCCAGCTAGTTTACCTCCTGCACGGGGTGCTTTCAGCGGTCAGCCCAGCTGATCAGGCCCAAGCCACCCATAGTAGCCACGTTCCCCAAGAGCTTGTTTTGAGTGTTGTGACACTTGTCAATGGTAAGGGATTGCCCCAGACTAAGGAGGGGTGCACCTCCATAGACTACTCAGGCTCTGCGTATTCCACTGGGCCCTCGGGCCTCTTAATCTATGGTCAACGCACTATCTGCCACCCTACCTGCACAGGCAGCTAGAGGTGGAGGTTGGGCAAGTAGAGGTCGCCCTAGAGGGGGGGGGCGGTCCAAATATTATGCTCTTCCTGCTAGGACGGAGGTAGTTGCATCCGACTCTGTCATCACATGTATTGTTCTGGTCTGTCATAGAGATGCATCAGTCTTATTTGATCCAGGCTCCACTTATTCATATGTGTCATCTTAGTTTTCTCCGTATTTGGACGTATCCCGTGATTCTTTGAGTTTGCCTGTCTATGTGTCTTCACCTATGGGAGATTCTATTTTTGTTGACCGTGTGTATCGGTCGTGTTTATTTATTCTCAGTGGTTTGAGACTAGAGACGATTTATTGTTGCTCAGTATGGTAGACTTTGATATTATTTTGGGTATGGAATGGTTCTCACCCTATCATGTTATCCTTGATTGTCACGCCAAGACGGTGACGTTGGCTATAACAGGTCTACCACGGTTAGAGTGGAGAGGTAGGGGTTATTTCATTTCTAAAGGCTTAGCGGATGGTTGAGAAGGGGGGTGATGCGTATCTCACATATGTGAGAGATGTCAGTGTTGATACTCCTACCATCGAGTCAGTTCCGGTAGTGAAGGATTATCCAGATGTATTCCCGGTGGATCTTCCGGGCATGCCGCATGACAGAGATATCAACTTTGGTATTGATTTGTTACCGGGCACTCAACCCATTTCTATTCCACCCTATCATATGGCCCCAACAGAGTTTAAAGAGTTAAAGGAGCAGTTGCAAAATTTGCTTGATAAGGGCTTCATTCGGCCCAGTGTGTTGCCTTGGGGTGCTCCAGTCTTATTTGTAAATACGAAAGATGGATCTATGCATATGTGTATTGATTATCTCCAGTTGAAAAAGGTTACAGTAAAGAACACGTATCCATTGCCACGTATTGATGAACTATTTGATCAGCTTCAGGGTGCCAGAGTGTTCTGTAAGATCGAATAGCGTTTAGGCTATCATCAGTTGAAGATTCGGGAGCCAGATATCCCGAAGACTGCCTTCAAGACTCGGTATGGACATTACAAGTTCTTTTTGATGTCTTTTGGGCAGACCAACACCCCAACATCATTTATGCACTTGATCAACAGTGTATTTCAGCCCTATCTTGACTCATTTATCATTGTGTTTATTGATGACATTCTGGTGTACTCCCGGAGCTGGGAGGATCATGAGCAACACCTGAGGACTGTACTTCAGACCTTGAGAGAAAAGAGGTTATATGAAACATTTTCAAAGTGTGAATTCTGGGTAGATTTAGTGGCATTTTTGGGTCATATATTGTGGAGTGAGGGAATTAAGCTTGATTCGAAGAAGATTGAAGCAGTGCAGAGTTGGCCTAGACCGTCCTCAGCTATGGAGATTCAGAGTTTTCTTTGTTTGGCTGGGGTATTACCGTCGATTTGTGGAGGTTTTCTCATCTATTGCAGCACCTATAACCAGATTGACATAGAAGGGTGTTCTGTTCAGGTGGACCAAGGAGTGTGAGGAGAGCTTTCAAAAGCTCAAGACTGCTTTGACCACATCCCCAGTGTTGGTAATGTCTATAGGTTCGGGGTCTTATACTATGTATTGTGATGCGTCACGCATTGGTATCGATGCGATATTGATGCAGGACGGCAAGGTGATTGCCTACGCGTGTAGACAACTAAAGGTGCATGAGAAGAACTATCATGTCCACGACCATGAGCTAGTAGCTGTTGAACATACCTTGAAGATCTAGTGGCACTATTTGTACGGTGTCCCTTGTGAGGTCTACACCGATCACTGGAGTCTACAACATTTTTTCAAAGAGAAGGATCTTAACTTGCGACAACAGAGGTGGTTAGAGTTGCTTAAGGACTATGATATCACAATTCTATATCATCCCGGGGAGGCCAATTTTGTGGCCGATGCCTTGAGTCATAAGGCGGAGGGTTTGGGCAGCCTAGCGTATCTACAGGTAGCAGAGAGGCCATTATCCTTGAATGTTCAGGCCTTAGCCAACCAGTTTATTATATTGGATATTTCTGAGCCGATCCGCATTTTGGGTTGTGTGGTTTCTCGATCTTCTCTTCATGACCGTATCAGAGAGCGTCAATATGATTACCCCCATCTACATGTCCTCAAGGACACGGTTCAGCATGGCGATGCCAAGGAAGTCACTATTGGAGATTATGGTGTATTACGGATGCAAGGCAGCCTATGTACACCCAATGTAGATGTCTTGCATGAGTTGATTCTCCAAGAAGATCACAGTTCGCGATACTCCATTCATCCAGGTGCTGCGAAGATGTATCAGGATCTGAGGCAGCATTATTGGTGGAGGAGAATGAAGAAGGACATAGTGGAGTATGTATTTTGGTGCCTAAATTGCCAGCAAGTGAAGTATGAGCATCAGCTGCCAGGTGAATTGCTTCAGAATCTAGAGAGTCCAGAGTGGAAATGGGAGCGGATTACTATGGATTTTATTGTTGGGCTTCTACGGACTCAGAGGAAGTTCGATGCAGTTTGGGTGATTGTGGATAGATAGACCAAGTTAGCTCATTTCATCCCAATGGTGACTACTCACTCTTCGAAGCAGCTGGCTCAGATTTACATTCGCGATATTGTCAGGCTTCATGGCATGCCAGTATTTATCACCTCTGACCAGGGTACGCATTTTACATCGCGGTTCTGGAGATCCGTAGAACATGAGTTAGGTACTCGGGTGGATTTGAGTACAACATTTCGCCCTCAGATGGTTGGACAGTCCGAGCGCACTATTTAGATATTTGAGGATATACTTTGTGCGTGTGTGATAAAGTTTGGGGGTTAATGGGATCAGTTCTTGCCGC
This sequence comes from Nicotiana tabacum, assembly GCF_000715075.1. Lineage (NCBI taxonomy): Eukaryota > Viridiplantae > Streptophyta > Magnoliopsida > Solanales > Solanaceae > Nicotiana > Nicotiana tabacum. The sequence goes on along the minus strand of NC_134096.1, from coordinate 42,042,430 downwards.
TTGTGGAGTTTTCCTACAACAACAATTATTAGTCGAGCATTCAGATAAAACCATAAGAGGCTTTGTATGGTAGGAGGTGCCGGTCTCCAGTGTGTGGGTTTGAGCCAAGTGAGTCTAGGCTATTGGGTACAGACTTGGTTCAGGATGCTTTGGAAAAGGTTAAATTGATTCAACATCGACTTCGTACAGCCCAATCCAAACAGAAGAGTTATGCCAATCGGAAGGTTCGCGATGTTGCATTCATGGTTGGCGAGCGGGTCTTGCTCCGGATTTCACCCATAAAGGGTGTTATGAGGTTTGGGAAGAAGGGCAAGTTGAGCCCTAAGTATATCGGGCCTTTTGAGATTCTTGAGACGGTTGGAGATGTGGCCTACAGACTTTCACTACCTTCTAGTCTAGCTGCAGTTCATCCAATATTTCATGTTTCTATGCTCCAGAAGTATCACGGTGATCCGTCTCATGTGTTAGACTTCAGTTCAATCCAGTTGGACAAGGATCTATCTTATGTTGAGGAGCCGGTTGCCATTTTGGACAGGCAGGTTCGAAAGTAGAGGTCGAAGAATATTGCTTCAGTTATGTAACGACCCGACTTGTCGTTTTAAGAATTAATGCCATGTTTAGTGACTTAAGGTCTTGAGCAGTTTCGTAATATGTATTATGCCCCGCAGGCGTGGTCGAGTTTGATTTTTTGGAAGATCCAGAATTAAATTGAAAGAACAATTCCTATTTAGAAGCTTAAATGGAAATAGTTGACCAGAGAGTTGACTTTTGAGCAAACGACCCCGGAATGGAACTTTGATGATGTCAGTAGCTTCGTATGGTGATTTCGGACTTAGCCATGTGTCCGGATTTGGATTTGGAAGTCTGTAGAGTAATTCGACGCATTTTGGCGAAAGTTGAAAATAGAAGAGTTTGGAAAGTCCGACTGAAGGTAGAATTTTTGATAACGAGGTTAGATTTTGATTCTGAAAATTGGTATAGCTCCATTACTATATTTATGACTTGTCTTCCAAATTTGGTGAGAAACGAACCTGTTTTGACGTGATTCAGACGTCCGGTTGTTAAAATAGAAATTCTAAAGGTTTCTTAAAAAATTCATTTGATTTGGTGTCCGATTCATAGTTCTAGGTGTTATTTTGGTGTTTTGATTGCGCGACCAAGTTCGTATTAAGTTTTTGGACTGGTGTGCATATATGGTTTGGAACTCCGAGGGCTCGGGTGTAATTCGGATCATGATCGACGCATTTCGGAACCATGAAATTGCTGAACCTGCTGCTACTGGTTTCCTTCTACGCGATCGCATGACTGTTTCCGCGATCGCGAAGGCTTAGTGGTCACAGATGAAATTGTACTATGCGATTGCATTGTGAGGTCTGTGATCGCACAGTTTCAGCAACTAAGTCACCGCGAACGCGAGGGCCAAGTCGCGTTCGCGAAGAAGGAATGAGGCAGAAGCTGAAGCACAAAAATTTGTACTACGCGATCGCACAAGGTAGTCCGTGAACGCGGAAGGCTAAGAAATTGTGCTTCACGTTCGTGAGAGCACTACCGCATTCACATAGAGCAAAATCTAGGCAGCCTAAAAATTTTCTTCGCGATCGCGAAGCAATGTACGCGATCGCATAGGGTAAAAACCTGGGCAAACATAACTTAAGTTCTGTAAATGGGATTTCGCCCCATTTTCTACCATTTTCAATTGTGGTTTTTGGAGCTCGGATTTGGGTAATGCTTGAGGGCGTTTTCACAAACTTGATTGGGGTAAGTGTTCTATATCCTAAAGTGATTATATTTCACAAATCTATGGTTATATTCATTATTTATTTCGAATTTAAATGGAAAAAATCAAGATTTTGGCAAACTCTTCCAAAAATGAAAATTCAAGATTTGGAGAACGATTTTTTATTGGAATTCGATTAAATTGGTATGGTTGAACTCTTATCGGAATGGGTGTTCGAATTTCGTAAACATTTGGTCGGGTTCCGAGAGGCGAGCCCCGCGTTGACTTTTATTGACTTTTTAGAATAATTTTTTAAGTTAAAGTTTTATTATCCGGAATTATTTCTGATGAATTTTAATGAAGTTATACAATTAATTTGAATAGATTTGAGCATTCCATAGGTCAATTTGAGCAAGAAGGCGATTTTTGAATATCGGCATAACTTTAAAAAGGTAAGTATCTTGCCTAACGTTGAGTGGGGGAATTACCCCTTAGGCATCGAGTCTTATGTGCCATTTGTAAAATGTGAAAAGCCGTGTACGCAAGGTGACGAGTACGTACTCGGGCTTATATATGCAAGGGCTTATATATGCAAATTTTGTTGGTTTAATGTTTTAGACATTTTTATGTATTAAATTGGATAATTGTTGGCATTTAGTAAATCCTTGAATTATTACGCCTCATTCCTTATTTGTCAAGTTTGTATTTTATATAATAATTTGGTGTTATTGTCACTTGGATTTTATGTGAATTCTGTGTGTTTGTTGATTTGATATTTTTCTTGGAATTAAATTCATGATGGAATCCTTATCTGCAAATATTTATTAAATAAGTATAAATTGTGGAGTTAATATAATTATCAAGAATTTAGATTAATGAAGGCGTTGCCCTATATTGAGTATTTTTCACCTCTGTTGATTGTTTTGAGGTTTTATATACATTGTGTAAAGCCTTGAATATTTGTTGAGAAATTTATTGATTCTGCTACATATTTGGAATTTGGTTGTGGTCAGTGGCAAATTGTGATATGAATTGTTGTATTGTGTTGTGGTTTAAACACTCTCCTTGATGTTATTTATGCTTCCTACCTTGCTTGTTAATGATATACATGTGCTTGGTAAGGAAGAGTGTAAAGCACGAAGGGTGATGTCGTGCCATTTGAGAGTGTAAAGCACGAAGGGTGATGCCGTGCCATTTGAATTATATTATAATGTGAGGGAGAGTGTAAAGCACGAAGTGTGATGTTGTGCCATTTGAGAGTGTAGAGCACGAAGGGTGATGCTGTGCCATTGAGAGTGTAAGAGCACGAAGGGTGATGCTTTGCCATTTCATTTATATTATCAGGTGAGGATGAGAGTAAAAGCACGAAGGGTGATGCCGTGCCATTATTTTTATATTATCATATATTCATGGCACGAAGGGTGTTTCCGTGCAGGCGAGGATGACAGACATACATTATATTTTGATATCGTTTTGTTGTGTATATATTCATGCCTTTATCTTGAGATGTTATTGTGCACCTATGTTTTCTATGTGACTTGTATTCGTTGTTGCTTACTGTGTGCCTTCCACTTTATTTCTTTTATTGTTATTTACGTTTCTCCCACCTAGTTGGTATTGTTATATGTATGCACGGTGAGAACGAGATAAATACACGAAGGGTGTTGCCGTGCCAATTGATTTGATCTACATATATAAATTGGGTGAGAATGAGACAAGTACACGAAGGTATTTCCGTGCCATTTGATGCGATATATTGAATATATTTCTCACACCAGGAAAGTTAAATGATGTGTCACATGGTGATATTTATTTGAAAAAGAATTATATGGTGACTTTTATTTGAAAGAATTATATTTGCAAGATATTTACTTGAAAGAATTATATTTGAAAGATATTTACTTGAAATAATTATATTTGGAAGATATTTACTTGAAAGAATTATATTCGAAAGATATTTATTTGAAAGAATTATAATGAAAATATATTTATTTGGAGGAAGTACATTCGAAATATATTTATTGCAAATGATTATATTCTAGAGAATTTTATTGAAAAACTTACAGATAAACGATGTATATTTTGAAGAATTTGATCAATTGGATGTACCTGTGTTTATTATTAGTTTGAGCAATATTTATGATGTTCCTGTTGCCTTGCCGTTTAAATCACTAGTTGATTGGTGTTGCTCTCACTGCTATTTGTTTTCTATTATTTTTGTATGCTATATTGCACAGGTTATTTGACTAGTGAGTGTCTTGACTGTACCTCGTCACTACTCCACTGAGGTTAGTCTTAATACTTACTGGGTACCGACCGTGGTGAACTCATACTACACTTCTTCATATTTTTGTGCAGAGCCAGGTATTGAAGATATCGGATTCGGACAGAGATTAGAGTATGATCGTAAGGATTCAAGGTAGGACTGCTTGGTCATCGCAGTCCCTTGGAGTCTTTACATTTTATTGTACTATTAATTTCTTATTCGAACAGTATTTCATATTTGACCCTCGTGATAATTTCATGTATTCAGTTAGAGTTCGTGACTTAGTATTACCCGTCTTGGGAGATTTTACTAAATTATATATTTAAAAAAATGGCTTGAATTCTGATTATAATTAGCTTACTTAGTCTTAGAGACTAAGTGCCATCACGACGCCTGTGGTGGGATTTTGGGTCGTGACAAATTGGTATTAGAGCTCTAGGTTCATAGGTTCTATAAGTCATGAACGAGTCTAGTAGAGTCTTGTGGATCGGTATATAGACGTCTGTACTTATCTTCGAGAGGCTACAGAACTATTAGGAAATTTCCACTCCTTTCATTCCTGTCGTGCGGAATTTGTTGATTTTTGGAATTTGAGCCTTTGTATCTCTATTCTCTCACAAATGGTGAGGACACGTGCTACAGAGTCAGCTGAGCAAAAACCCGCGCATACTGCTAGAGCCGCAAGAGGCTGGGGACGAGGAAGGGCACGTGTCGCAGCTAGAGCACCTATCAGAGTAATAATTGAGGAGCCGCCAGTAACTCCGGTTGGGAGACAGGTACCGGAAGCACCTGTTGTTACCCCCAGACTTCAGGAGACTTTAGCACAGTTCCTGGACATGTTTGGTATGTTAACTCAGGCAGGATTGATCTCTGTTGCACCAAATATTTCATAGATTGGAGGAGGAGCTCAAACTCCTACCGATCGTACTCCAGAGCAGCAGGTTTACATTGGTCAGGTTCTGGGTGTTGTGCCGGTTCAACCTGTTATTACGGTTCAGCCTGAGATCAGGCTAGGGAAATCAGAAGCAGAACAGAAGAGACTTGACAGATTAAAAAAGTATAGTCCACCTACTTTTGGTGGCACAGCTACCGAGAATGCTCAGTGATTTCTTGAAAAGTGCTACCGTACTCTCCGTACCATGGGTATTATAGAAGTGAGCGGAGTTTCCTTTGCTACATTTCAGCTGTCAGGAGCAGTGTATCAGTGGTGGCAAGTTTATGAAGAAGGTAGACTAGCCGGGGTAATTTTCTGAGATACTTTTGAAAGCGTTTATTCCCCAGACTCTCCGGGATGCAAGGCACCCAGAGTTTGAACGGTTGATCCAGGGCACCATAACGGTGTCAGAATATGCTATCAGGTTTAGTGAGTTAGCCACCATGTACCTATCTTGGTTCCTACGGTTAGAGAGCGAGCTCGCAGATTCATTGAAGGGCTCGATAATGATTTTAAAATATGTATGGATCAAGAGTTGCAGACTGATATTCCATTTCAGAAAGTAGTAGAGATTGCCAAGATGTTTGAACGTGTTCGAAGTGAGGAGAAGGAGTCTAAGGAGGCCAAAAGGTCTCGAAACTCTGGAGGATTTAGTCGATTCTACTCTGTAGCTATGACTCATCATGGCGGAGGTTCGGTCAGTCGGTCAGTCCAGTCCGCAATTCAGAATACTCGTTGTGCTTCAGTTAATACTTTTGGTGCACCACCAGCATGGGGTTCTTACAGTGGTTATTCCAGTTATCCGGTAGAGATTCAGTATGAGCAGTCACGCCCGCAGAGGGGTTGTTATCAGAGTGGTGATACTAGACACATCAAGAGAAATTGTCCCAGACTTGGGAGGGGTGGATTCATCATAACAGTCAGGCTATAAGCTTTATTCCAGTTAATACTCCACGTGCAAAACCAGTTAGGGGTGGAGGACAGGCGGGTAGAGGGCGCTTATGAGGTGGAGGCCCGACCCATTGATATAATTGATATGAATTGGCTGAGATCGATACACCAGATGGTGTAGTTACATGTATGATTTAATTTATAATAAAAGGAGCACCATTCTTATTTTGATTCGATTCTGATTATCGAGGTGAGAACTCCCTTCATGCTCCTTATATATGGTGGATTAGTGAATTTTTGCTCCACTCCCGTGTTTATCCCTGTTGGGAGATTTTATGGTGTTAGTCCGTGTGTATCATTTTTGTTTTGTACATTATTGTGGGCTATGAGTCCAAATGTGACTTTCTATTACTCTCTATAGTGATTTTATATGTGATTTCGGAATAATTGAATTCGATTTTATGAATTATATGCCCTACCGGTATAAGGGTTCATTATGTGTTGAGAAAAACTATTTACGAAATTTATTGAAAATAAGAAAGAAGGGAAATTGAAAATTTCAGTTGGCACCATGTGCAAAATACTTGTGATTCGGAGTTGAGGACGAGATCCTCGCATTTTTATATGGTGTGTAATAATTAAACCGGGCTATAAGCCGCGATGGAAATTATATGAGGACGAGATCCTTGTGGTGAAATATTTATGAGTTTAAATTCTCCCTTTGTGAAGTTTAATTTGTGCTATAGTATTAATAAGGAGTCATGCCTGCTAGGCTTATTTGATAATTCTTTTATGTATTTCTGTGCATATTTATCCATAATTGTGAGTAAAATAATGAGTTTTAGCCTACGAGGTGAGTGCCCAAGCGCCGTTAAATGTGACTCGTAAAGTTGGGTAAATAGTTATGAGGTCTTCATGCCTCACATTTTACTGTCAGTGTTGTGAAAATTTGTAATGAGGTTTTGGTTAATATGAGGTTAATTGATGATGCTGGAATTAATTATGAACAACTTTTAAGACCAGAGATGTGGTGATGTGCATACATATGATGTGCTTCATGTCCTGATATCCTTATGATAATGCAGTGCTTGTAATGTTGAGATTAGTGTTATTGATATATACATTGTGGTGCTTTGTTGGGTTGAGGATGTGTTGTTAGGAGTTGTTTTGGTGTTACTCTGGCAGGTGGATAGGCCTAATTACACGGGAGACTCTGCCAAAATTTCTGAAAATTTTGGGAGTTAGTAAAATTTGGGGGATTGAGACGTGCGAAAGAAGAGATAAGTTATGTTATGTGTTTGAGGGCGGACTCTACTTCTCATTCAAGGGCGAATGATCCGAATTCGGGGAGAAGGTAATACCCCGGAAAAATTTCAAAGTACTTCAACACTATCAAGAAAGCTGGCACGAGTTTGTTATAGCCAGTTGAGACTAGTACAGTGTGTTGATGTGAAAATCAGGCCTTTTGAAAATGTTTCGAGTGTAAGAAATATTTTAAAGTTTATAAGTATGGATAAAAGAAATAATCTCAACTGAGATGTTGTTGTCGGACCCATGTTAAATTGTGGAATGTAGAATCACCCACGAGTATGTGTGTAAGAATACACTCAGTAATTTAATGTCCTCAGAAAGATTCTTGGCACGTTCGAGGACAAACATGTCACGCCCTAACCTCGGGGAGCGCGACCGATGCTCAACCGAGTGAACCCGATCGAGAAAGCCTATTAAACCTTTCCTACCCGACTCATTCATAATCCATAAAGGGATCGCATCACCATTTGTAAAACAGAGGGGGGGAGGGGAGATCGGTTATATAATTATATAAACGTTGCAAGTTCATTTTTCCTTATATGCATTATGCCATAGTTGAGTTCCCAAAATACAACTCGATCCAAAGACCACCCCAACAGACATACATGACCCACATAAACGTCTACGGAGCATCTAAGAGTACAAAAGAGCAACATGACAATGTCGGCAACAAGTCCCTGGCTATACCTCAAAATATGAAAACTTATACAAAAGAAGGACTACATGACCCCTGGGAGAAATGGGGCTCACCAAGACTGCTGTGAGGAGAGAAAGAGAGCACCACTATCTACGATCGGCACTATCTGTGATGGAACCACCTACATCCATTCAAAGATGTAGCACCCCCGGCAAAAGGGACGTTAGTACTGTCGAATAGTACTAGTATGTAAGGAAAACACCAATATTAGTAGAATAAACAGTGAAACAAAGAGAAGACAATCATAATAATCAATAAGAGTTTCATAGAAATACCAAGAAAATACCAAGTAAGGGTCACATAGTTTCCAATTCAATCTTTCCATCTTTTTAGATTAATAATCTTTAGTGTCAAAGCCACAACTCACAATGCCACCGTGTTTTTACACGGAGTCCGGTCTCGGTCCAACCGCCTAAGCCATCTCAAGTGAGACATATCCATATCCACAATGTAAATCAATAATTCCAACACAAATGCCACCATGTGTATAGCATGGCGCCAGATCTGGGCCTGATCGGCTAAGCCATCTCACTTGAGACATAACCTCTTTCAATTGTTCACTAAATTAATGTTTCTTTCCCATCTTTCATTACATGGCACAAACCGCCTCATTTATTAAGTAGTTCTTGGCACTTGGGAACATTTTACAATTCAAGTCTTTTCCCTTTTTATCCGTTCAAATAACATCATCATTCATGTGAATAAGTACCATCACATAAGGCAATGCACACATAAGAGAATGATCTTGGAAACAACATAATTACATTCTCAAATAGCATGATGACATGGTAACCATCTAAAAAAATTAGGGAACATGAATCTTTCAATCCAACACACTAAGGCAAACAATTCTAGTATGATCAAGTTAGAACTTACACCCTTTATTCGGACAACGGGAGTTTGATTCTAGGAAGAAGAGAGTTAGCCATACATACCTCAATTGTGTTTCTTTAGATTCTACAATTATCCGGACCCCTTAGCAACCTCAATCTATTTTAGTAATATACAAATTGAACCCACAATTAGGAAAATGTTCATGGTTCTAATTCACTTTTTATTTTTTTCCCACACTATTTATCACATGCATGCAAGATGAACCACCCTCATACCCATAAAGTATCACACTAATACCCCATTATAGCTATGTTTGAAATTAAGACTTGGAGTGATGAAGCCTTACCTTTTTGGATGAAGAATTTGGTGCTCTACTTGAATATTTCCAAAGCTTTAAGTGATGGTTGAAGATCAATTTGATGAAAAATTAGGCCCTCCCTCTATAAACCTCTCTCTCCCTCTAGAAATATTAGAATTGAGCTTCAAAATAGACTAAAGGGGTGTTTTAACGAAATGGGGGTCGGATTTTAAATTAAGAAAAATGGTGCGCCGACACAGGTTTGCGGTCGCATATGCGACCACATAATGATTATGCAGTCCGCAAAGTGACCGCAGAAATGGCCCTCAGGGGCCTAAACTGTTGGCTCAGGTATGCGACCAGTATGCGGTCCGCATACTTGTTCTGCGGTCGCATAATGCACCGCAGAACTCCCTCCGCAGAAACCCAAGAGGAATTATGCGATCGATATGCGGTCCGCATAGTGATTATTCGGTCACATAATCGACTGCAAAGCTGTCTACAAATTGGCCAACTTTATGCTTCACTCTGCGGCCATTATGCGGTCCATAGAGTGATTATGCGACCGCATAATGGTCCCAGAAATGCGTTCTTCTGTGAAACATTTTCCTCTAAGTCTGTAGGGTACTGTTCAATCGAAAAAGTTCGAACTATCTTGGCACCACGAAACCCTGAAGTTTTGGTTAAAAATTTTTACGGGTCCTTACATCCTCCCCCACTTAAGATCATTCATCCTCGAATTAGGATAAAAGTTCACTTAATACAGCTTCAGTTATGCCACATACCATCAGCCCTAAATTTGCCTAACTTCCTAATTTTCTTAAAATTTCGCTAGAGTTTCCTTTGTATTTAGGCCCATCCACCTATTAAAGAGCCCCTGAAGCACACCTTAGCAACATATATAGAATTAAATGACACAAGAAAATGTAAAATAACATCAATTGAAGCCTCATAAGGGACATATAGCTAGAAAGGAGTGTCTTTATATTAGCCGAACAAGTGACACAAACTTTAGGGGAAATAACTTCATAGAACTATTACATGGCTATTCAAACAAATGAGGGTAATTTTCTTTCATTTCATTCTCGGCTTCCCAAGTAGCTTCTTCGACTTGTTGATTTTGCCATAACACCTTCACGGATGCAATTTCTTTGTTTCTCAACTTTCAGTCCTGCCTATCAAGAATAGCAACCGGAATTGCTTCATTATATCATATTATCTCTGTCTTGTTTCTTATTATCTCAAGTAGGGCCTTGACCCGACCTCGTCACTACTTTACCGAGGTTAGGTTTGGCACTTACTCGATACCATTGTGGTGTACTCATACTATGCTTCTGCACATATTTTGTGCAGATCCAGGTATATCATATCAGCCTCGATATTAGTGCGTTGTGTTTCTGCTTGGAGACGTCAAGGTACACTTGCCCGCGTCCGCAAACATCAGAGTCCCCTTCTACCATGTTTTCCTATTTCCTTATAATTTTGATAGACAATGATGTTTAGGATTGATCAGCATTGTATCTAGAGCTTGTGACTTATATCTCACCGGATTTTGGGAAATCGTATGTATAGTTTAATTCAACTATATAGACCGATCCAAAGTCTTGAAATACCAATTGAAGTTTAATAACATCAAAGTCAACTCTTGGTCAAACTTATGAAGTCCTAAGTACTTCAAATTGGCAACTTTCGACAAATAGTGTCGAATTCTTCTAGGAACTTCCAAAACCAAATCCGAACATACGTACAAGTCCAACGTTATCATAGGAACCTATTGGAACAATAAAAACCCGATTCCAAGTCCATTTACCCAAAAGTCAAACCTTGGTCAACTCTTCTAACTTAAAGCTTCTAAAACGAGAATCATTCTTCCAAATTAATTTCGAGCTACTCGAAAATTGAAACCAACCATACACGCAAGTCATTGTACATAACATGAAGCTACTCAACATCTTAAATCACCGAATGGAATGCTGAAGCTCAAAATGATCGGTCAGGTCGTTATAGTTACAAGCATCCTTTTGTTGGTCTTTAGTTTAATGCCAACCCATACTTTTAGTTCATATTTGTTCGCATCAAAATCTGTGACTTGACCAATGTTCTTCAAGAAACTATTGAATGACACTTGTTTATTAACTAGAAAAAGTTTTGTATCATGATCCAAGTACTTGTAATCTAAACTCCATCTCCCGCTGAATGTAACAACAAGGCAAATCGAACTCATCCTGAAGTTAATGAATTAGTGAATGAATAAAAAATCTGAAGTTTTTTGGAAAACACTAATCATTTAATATGATGTTTCTTATCAACCTATATTAGCCTGAAACAACTTCATGTTATATCAGCATGAACTTTAGGTTATATATCTTTGAAGCTTTAGACCTTTTAGGCTGAAGTTTTCTGGAAAACACTACTCATTAAGTCTGAAGTTTCCTGTCAGCCTATATCAACTCGAAACTACTTCAGGTTATATATCTTTGAAGCTTCAGACTTTTTAGACTGAAGTTTTATGGAAAACACTACTTATTTTAGGCTGAAGTTTCTTGTCAGCCTATATTAACCTGAAATAACTTCATGTCTTTTCAGCATGAAGTTAAGCTTATATATATTTGAAGCTTCATAACTTTTAGGCTGAAGTTTTCTGAAAAATACTACTCATTTAGTCCGAAGTTTCCTATCAGCCTATATTAGCCCAAAACACATACTATATCTGCATGTAGTTTAGATTATATACCTTCGAAACATTAGAATTTTTAGACTGAAGTTTTCTAAAAAACACTACTCATTTTAGGTTGAAGTTTCCTGTCATCCTATATTAACTTGAAATAACTTCATACTTTTTCAGCTTGAAGTTTAGCTTATATGTCTTTGAAGCTTCGAACTTTTTAGTCTGAAGTTTTCTAGAAAATAATACTAGCTATTTTTTAAAATTTCCATAGTCTGAAGTTATTTTTATATATGTCTGAAATTCGCTTTCTAAATCTTTGAAGCTTCAGACCTTTTAGGCTGAAGTTTTTTAGAAAATACTATTCATTTAGGATGAAGTTTCATGTCGTCCAATATCAACTTGAAACAACTTCATGATATATCAGCACGAAGTTTTAGCTTTATATATTTAAAGCTTCAGAATTATTAGGCTGAAGTTTTCTGGAAAACACTACTCATTTAGGCTGAAGTTTCTTGTCAGCCTATATAAATGTGAAACAACTTCATGCTATATCAACATAAAGTTTAAGCTTATATATCTTTGAAGCTTCAGAATTTTTAGGCTGAAGTTTTCTGAAAATACTTTTTTGTCCTTATCCTTTTTTTCTTTTGCTCATTTCATCGAGTAGGCTCAATAGTATTCAATCTAATAGAGTTATGAATAAAATATCCAATATGTCTCTATATGCTTAACATATAAATATGCTTAACATAGATTCCACAAATGAACGAACCTAAGATTTAACAATTGCATCATGTAATGTTTTCAGGTATAAATGTATCAAATACAATTCAGATACAATTTTGATGCAATTTTAATACAATTATGAAACAATCTTTTTTAATTTCTTTTACAATTCTGAAACAATACTATATTATACTTATATTAGTATTGTATTAGGTGATTTTACGTATTGATGTATCGTATTGTATATATTTTACTAGATTGCTCATGCACTTGTGACATCGGGTTTTAGGGGTTTCTAATCGTTGTTCAAAGCTGTACCTAATATTATTATCACCTCGTTTATTGTGCTATTCATACTCAGTATGTTGATAAGGAAGAACGTATGTTTCCATGCGTTCTAGATTTAATTCTATTTACTTAATGAAATATCTGATTTTAAAGTTAAAAAGGATAATTAAGTTGGAGGTACATGCGTTGGCTTGCCTAACAACATTGTTGGGCGCCATCATGACCTACTATGGGATTTGGGCCATGACAACTTGGTATTAGACCACTAGGTTCACATAGGTCTCATGAGTCATGAGCAGACCTAGTAGAGTCTTGCGGATCGGTTTGGAGAGTGGTGTACTAATTTTCGAGAGTCTATAAAGTGTTAGGAAACATCTATTTCTTCATCTCCTATCATGCAGTTGATGTTGTGCTAGGTATATTTCTCTTATTCTCTCATAGATGGTGAGAACGCACGCACCTGTAGTACCGGGCGTTAGAGGGCTGCTCCCCCAGCCGTCAGAGGTAGAGCCAGAGGCTGAGGGAGGGCCACACCTCCTGCCAGAGGACGAGGGCATCCTAGAATTGCTTATGTAGTACCACCAGTGGATCCGGTGTAGGATCCTATTATTGAGGAGCAAAATGAAGAACCTACACCTGAGCCGGCCCCATCAGATTGTATGACCGCACTGGGCTTCCAGGAGGCCATGGGCCTTATGCGGCAGTTCATGGATTCTATGACCCAGGCTGGGCTATTTCTAGTAGATCTAGCCACGCCTCAGGCGGGGGAGGGGGTATCACAAACACCTATTGCTGATTATCCAGGGCACGTTGTTGTTATTTATCAAATCCCAGGTGCACTACCTGCAGGCGGGGCTCAGCTGGCTGCATCATTTAGCCCAGAGACAAGACCAACTACGACTGTTGAGGAGCAGAAATGACTGGATAAATGGACTAGGCTTTATTCTCCTGTCTTTAGTGGTGAGCGGTCAAAGGACATTGTTACAGGGAGAGGATGCATAATATGGAGTAGTGGAGTCCAATGGGGTGGATTTTACCACATTTCATCTAGAGGGTAAGGCCCGCAGAAGGTGGCAGTTTTATCTCCAGAGCAGGCCAATGGGTTTACCTCCCTTGACTTGGGATCAATTTACACACATTTTCTTGGAGAAGTATATTCCCCCTTCACAGAGAGAGGAGCTTCAGTATCAGTTTGAGTGGCTTCGACAGGGTCAAATGTCTTTGATCGACTACGAGATAAGATTCACTGACTTGTCTCGCCATTTAACTATCATTCTCCCCACATATGCAGAGAGAGTGCAAAGGTTTTTTGCAGGTCTACACCCTGAGATCTAGGTATCCATGGCCTGAGAGGCATAGATGGGGACTCTATTCTTCTAGATTATGGAGATAGCTCGAAGGATCGAGCGTAATCGCAACCCGAGCAGAGAGGTTTCGCTGAGGGATAAGTAGCCTTGGAATTTTGGTGCATTGAGTTGCGCCCCTCTAGGGGCGGGGGTCAATTTATGATCGGCCATCCTAGCAATCCCATGCATTCAGCACCACAGGCTACTCGGGGTACTCCAGCATGACCCTACTTCAGAGCAATTCCAGAGAGTACTTATCGTCCTCCAGTTATTCAAGGTTCCTCCAGTGAGTATTCAGGCTATTTGGGTCAGACTCATAGACAGTAGTTTACCACTCAGAGAGGTTATTTTAAGTGCTAGGAGTTGTGCCACGTGAAGAACTTTTGTCCCCGACTTCGAGGCAAGGCAGTGCAACAGGACCATCGGCCCATGATTAAAGCACGCACCGCATGTCCGGCCGGCTAGAGGCAAAGGGAAGGTGGGAAGGGTTTGCCCTAGAGGTGGAGGCTAGTTAGCTAGCGCTCTGTCTAGATTCTATGCTTTCCCAGCCAGACCAGATCTAGTAGTCTCAGACATCGTGATCACAAGTATTATTTGTGTATGTCGTAGGGATGCTTCGGTACTATTTGATCTAGGGTCAACCTATTTCTATTTATCTTCTCTATTTTCTCCCTATCTCGATGTATCTCGTGAGTCCTTGGGTGTTCCTGTATATGTGTCCACGCTAGTGGGTGAATCTGTTGTAATGGATCAGGTTTGCCTATGTAGTGACTTTCTATGATTATAAGACTAGAACGGATCTTCTATTGCTTGATATGAGAGACATCGAGGTTATCCTGGGCATGGACCGGTTGTCTCTATACCATGTCGTTCTTGATTACCATGCCAAGACTGTTACCTTGGCGATGGTAGAGTATCTTAAGTTGGAGTGGAATGGCTCATCTATTAGCACATCCAGTCAAGTTATCTCTTTCTTGAAGACTCGACACATGGTCGAGAAGGGTTGTTTGGCATATTTGGCCTTTGTTCGAGATATGTTGTGGAGACTCCCACATTAGATTCAGTGCTTGTGGAGCGGGAGTTCTACGATATATGTCCTGCTGATTTACCAGGCATGCCCACCGGATCGCGACATCGATTTCAGCATTGATTTGGTGCCAGGCACCCAACCTATCTCTATTCCGCATTATCGTATGGCTCCAATGGCGTAGAGAGATTTAAAGCAGCAGCTTCAGCAGTTACTCGAGAAGGGATTCATGTCACGGCCCAACTCCCACCAGAGCCGTGACAGCGCTTAACACTACTTGCTAGGCAAGTCAACGGTCCACAATAATAGTAAATTCATTAAAAGAGAAATTTAATAAACTCAAAAGCAGAAATATCATGAAATAATTGTGAAAGCAACTAAAATGCCACTACAACCATCCCAATGATCTGGTGTCAACGAGCACATGAGCACTATTGAATATCATAATACAAAGCCAAATCCTCAATACATTATATGAACAATTAAACAGTAATAACATAAATAAATGAAAGAGAACTTCAAGGTCTCTGGACGACATAGTAGCTACCATGTAGTCTCCCAACAGCTGGTACCAATACCACTCTAGCAATCACCCCGTCCGGAAGTAACAGGATATGCACATGAAGTGTAGAGTGTAGTATTTGTACAACCGACCCCATTTACTCAATAAGACAAACCTAACCTTGGGCTAAAAGCATTAACGAGCTCAGAAGAAACAATTAATGAACAATATCAATAGCCAGTAATAGCTCATGATGTACAAGAAACAATATAAGTAATCACTCAATGATATCATGTTCAGCTCGTTCAAATTACAGGAATTTTGACATGTTTTCCAAGTATAACAGTTAAAGCCCATCATGGATAACAACATTTCATTTACCAGCTAGCATGAGAAAAATACATATCTCTATGCCTACATGTCAAATATACATGTCAAGTTAATGATTTCACAGTGATATCCTCAAGTACTCTCACTCTCAGCCACTGAAGGTGTTTGACTCAAATGCCCACTCTATCACACACAATCACTCAACACTGTACGGGTGCCTGGCATCAATGCACCTCACTAAAATATGTGAATATATCACTGTGCCTGCGCTCGTCGATGGCATGTCAGACTCCAGAGGGGAGAATCATGTCAAAGGGATAATCAAAAGCCAATATCGCTTGTTGCGGCATGCAACCCAATCCAAATAACAATAAAGCCAATATGGCCTATTGTGGCGTACAACCTTATCCAAATATCACTCTCAACACGGCTCTAAGGCCCACCTTAGTCATAAACCTCTCAAGTCTCAAGGGCTCACAATCTCATATCACTCAGCCCAAACAGTATCACATATGGAAAACAATAACAACATATGGGGTAATTACGAATAATGTACAAAGACTGAGATATGATATGAAAATGAAGAATCATGACTGGGTGTATAACTACAGTTAAGACAACTAGCTCAAACAACAGAAATAGCCCCATTATGTCTCAACCACTTAATCACATAGCCTAAACATGGTATCTAACACGAATCATAGCTCAAATAATCAAGCGAGTAAAGAAAACACAGATATAATAAGACATGATAGTAAAGCAACTCTGGTAGTAGTCTAAAGTCCACTTGGATCATAAATATCCCGGTGCACGCATGCCTGACACCTAGCATGCGCATCACCCCAACGCATCTCATATGACATGGTTTCCAAGGTTAATTACCCTCAAATCTAAGTTTAGATATGTTACTTACCTCAAAATGCGCAAATCAATACTCTAAAAGGCCCTTCCAATGCGAATCAGCCTCTGAACGACTCGCATCTAGTCACAAACAACTTAATATCATCAAATAATGCCTTAGGAAACAACTTCAAACAATAAAGCTTCGATCTTTATCCAAATCAAAAAGTCAACCGAAAAGGTCAACCCTGGGCTTGCGCCGTGGAACTTGTCAAAACTCAAAACTTTCGAACACCCATTCAATTACAAGTCCAACCATACTAATTTAATCCAATTCTGACCTCAAATCAACCATCAAATCATCAAATTTCATTTAGAAAAGTTTTTTACTAAAATCCCCAATTTATTCACTTAATTTCACCAATTAAATGATAAAAATAAGGATGGAATCATGTAATATAAACAAATCCGAGTCAAAAATACTTTCCCCAATCCAAATCATGAAAATCTCTTCAAACATCACCCATAATCGAACTCTCTAACTCAAAATGTGATATAGTAACCAAACCCTCGAAAAAGAGATGTTAAATAGTCTGCTCAGGTGTATTCTTCGCGATCGTGGGACCTACATCGGGATCGCGATGCACAAATAATCACTGCACCCGAAATACCCTACGTGAACGCAAGACCCAGCTCGCAAATGCAATGCACACACATCCTGGCTCTTCATAAACGCAGGCGTCCTTCCGCGATCGGGAAGGCTTACCGCCTGACGCCGCAGCTGAACATCCCTTTTACGCGAACACGAATACATCCTTGCGATCGCGATGTCCTCTGCCTCTCAAAGCTTCTTGAATGCGAGCTCGCATCCGTGAATGCAAAGAACAATCGCTCCTGCCAATAAAATGCCTTCCGCGATTGCGACAGCCTATTCATGACCGCGAAGAATTAAACCAAAACCTCATAAACATCAGTCCCAAACATGATGGAAATGGTCAGAAACCCATTTGAGACAAACCTGAGGCTCCTAGGACCCCGTCCAATCATACCTACCAATCTCAAAACATATCATGGACTTACTCGAAGCCTCAAATCACACAAAACAACATCAAAACTACAAATCGCACCCAATTCAAGCCTAAGGAAAACTAATGAACATTCCAAATTCAAAACTTACACCGAACATGCCTAAACACCTCGGAATGACCTCAAATTTTGTAAACAAGTCCCAAATAGCACACCGGACCTATTCCAACCCTCGGAACCAAAATCCAAACCCGATATCAATAAGGTCCACTCTCGGTCATACCTATCAACCTTTCAAACCTTCAACTTTTCAACTTTTGCCAAAAAGCACCAAACCAACCTACAGACCTCCAAATCCAAATCCGGACATACACCTAAGTCTACAATCACCATACAAAGCTATTGGAACCATCAAAACTCCATTCCGGATTCATCTATACAAAATTCAAACTCAGGTAAACTCCTACAACTTAAACTTCCAACCTTGGGACTAAGTGTCTCAATTCACTCCAAGACCTTCCCGAAAACAATCCAACCACCCCGGCAAGTAACATAACCATAAATGAACATAGAAGAGGCAATAAATAGGAGAACGGGGCTATAATACACAAAATGACCGGCCGGGTCGTTACATTCTCTCCCTCTTAAACAAATATTTGTCCTCGAATGGGTCTTGAATCATACATTGAGTCTCAAAAAGGTGAGGATATCGGGTTTGCATATCCTGCTGGGTCTCCCAAGTAGCCTCCTTGACAAGGATGACCTCTCCAATGAACTTTCACTAATGATATATTCTTCAACCTCAACCTTCGAACATGTCGTTCCAAAATGGCCACCGGCTCCACATCATATGTCAAATCCCCATCTAGCTACAACGTGCGGAAGTCCAAAACATGTGACGGATCACCATAATACTTCCAGAGCATAGAAACATGAAACACTAGGTGAACTCCTGGTAAACTACGTGGCAAGGCAAGCCTGTATGCCACCTCTCCATCTCTGGCAAGCACCTCAAAAGGGCCAATGTACCTAGGGCTCAACTTGCCCTTCTGTTCGAATCTCATCACACCCTTCATGTGCTAAACACTGGGTAGAACCTTCTCAACCCACCATATATGCAACATCACGAGCCTTCCTGTCAGCATAACTCTTCTGCCTAAGTGTGTTGTATGAAGCCATTCCTGAATCAATGTCACCTTCTCCAAAGCATCACGAACCAAATCAGTGTCCAACAACCTAGCCTCCCCAGGCTCAGACCAACGAACCGGAGAACAACATCGCCTCCCTTATAAGGCCTCAAACGGAGCCATCTAGATGCTCGACTAGTAGTTGTTGTTTTAGGCTAATTCTACTAAAGGCAAAAATTGATCCCACTTGCCCCCGAAATCGATGACACATGCCCGCAACATGTCAAGATCTGAATTGTGTGCTCAACTGTCTGTCCATCCGAGGATGAAACACTATACTCAGCTCGACCCGTGTGCCCAAGTCATGCTACACAGATCTCTAAAAATGCGATCTGATTTGCATGCCTCGGTCAGAAATGATGGAAATGGGCACGTCGTGAAAGGGGATAATATCCTGGATGTAAATCTGAGCCAAACTGCTCTGAGGAATAGGAAGTCATAACCGAAATGAAATGTGCAGACCTAGTCAGTCGGTTTATAATAACCCAGAGTGCATCATATTTCTTCAAGTGTTGCGGTAAGCCTACCACAAAATCCATAGTGATGCGCTCTCACTTCCACTCCGATATCTCCAATCTTTGAGTCAACCCTCCCGATTTTTTATGCTCATACTTCACCTGTTGACAATTCAATCAGCGAGAGACATAAGCAATAATATCTTTTTCCATTGTCCTCCACCAATAATGCTATTTCAAGTCATGGTACATCTTCATGAATCCTAGGTGAATGCAATAGCGCGAGCTGTGAGCCTCCTCAAGGATAAAATCTTTCCACCCATCAACATTTGGAACACAAATTCGGCCTTGAAGCCACATAACACCATCATCACCAATCACTGCCTCCTTAGCACCACCCCGCTGCACCGTGTCCCTCAACATCATCAAGTGGGGATCATCAAACTGACGAGCCTTGATACGCTCCAACAACGATAATTATGCCACAATGCAAGAAAGAACCTGGCTAGGCTCCGAAACATCCAATCTCACAAACTGATTGGCCAAAGCTTGAACATCCATGGCTAATGGCCTCTCTACTACTGGTAAAAATGCCAAACTACCAATGCTCTCGGCCTTCCTACTCAATGCATCGCCCACTACATTGGACTTCCCCGGATGATATAATATGGTGATATCATAGTCATTTAGCAACTCTAACCATCTCCGCTGCCGTAAATTAAGGTTCTTCCGCTTGAACAGGTGCTGGAGGCTCTGAAGGTCGATATAGACCTCACATGAAATGTCGTATAGATAGTGCCTCCAAATCTTCAACGTGTGAACAATGGCTGCCAACTCTAAGTCATGCACAGAGTAATTCTTCCATGTACCTTCATATGCTGAGACGCATAGTGAATTACCCTACCATCCTACTTCAACACCACGCCAAGCCTAATATGCGAGGCATCACACTACAGGATGTAAGATCCCGAACCTGTAGGAAATACCAACATTGGGGCTATAGTCAATGCAGTCTTAAGCTTCTGAAAGCTCATCTCACACTCATCGGGCCATCTGAAAGGAGCACCCTTCTAGGTCAATCTAGTCAAGGGAGCTGCGATGGATGAAAAACCCTCCACAAAACGACGATAATAACCCACCAAACCCAAGAAACTCTGAATCTTTGTAGTAGAAGACATTCTAGGCCAACTCTGAACTACCTCAATCTTCTTCAGATCTACCTTAATACCCTCATTAGACATCAGGTGCCCCAAAAACACCACTGAGTCAAGCCAAAACTCACACATGAAGAATTTAGCATATAGCTTCTTCTTCCTCAAAGTCTAGAGCACAATCCTCCGATGCTGCTCATGATCCTCCTAGCTGCTTGAATGCACCAATATATCATCAATGAAAACTATGATGAAGGAATAAAAAGAGGGTTGAAATACACTGTTCATCAAATGTATAAAGGTTGATGGGGCATTGGTCAGCCCAAAAGATATCACCAGAAACTCATAGTAACCATAACGGGTCTTGAATTTGTTTTTTCGAATATCTGAATCCCAGGTCTTTAACTGATGATACCCTAACCTAAAATCAATCTTCAATAACATAATAGCACCATGAAGCTAATCAAAAAAGACATCAATGTTTGGTAATGGGTACTTTGTCTTAATAGTAACCTTGTTCAGCTACTTGTAGTCAATACACATCGTCATAGTACCATCCTTCTTTTTCACAAATAGAACTGGTGCACCCCAAGGCGACATACTAAGCCTGATGAAGCACTTAACAAGTACCTCTTGCAACTGCACCTTCAACTCCTTTAATTCTATAGGTGCCATGCGATATGGTGAAATAGAGATGGGCTGCGCTCCTGGCACCAGATCAATACCAAAATCAATGTCCTAGTCAAGTGGCAGGCCCGACAGGTCTATTGGAAATACATCTGGGAACTCCCTCACTATCGGAACTAACTTAAAGGTAGGAGTGTCAGCACTAACATCCCTCACGAAGTCCATGTACGCAAAACATCCCTTCTCAACCATCCATTGAGCCTTCAAATGTGAAATCACTCTACTAGGAACATGATTTAGGGATCATCTCCACTCGAATCTCGGCAACCTTGGCATCGCCAATATCACGGTCTTAGCGTGACAATCAAGGATAGCGTGATATGGCGACAACCAAACCATGCCCAATATCACGTCAAGATCAACCATGCTAAGTAGTAAAGATCCACTCTCATCTCATAACCCCAAATATTCACCACACACGACTGATACACATGGTCAACAAAAGTATAATCACCCACCGACATAGGTACATGAACAAGCATAACTAAAGAATCAGGAGGCATATCCAAATAACGAGCAAAGCATGATGACACACATGAATAAGTGGTACCAGGGCCAAATAATACCAAATCATTCCTGTGACACACTAAAACAATACATGTGATCACGTCGTCAGAAGAAACTACCTCTGGTCTGGGAGGAAAGCATAGCATCGAGCCTAACCTCCACCTGATGGACTTCCCCCTCAAGGGAGACCTCGATCAGTACAACCTCCGCCCCGAACTGGCTGAGCTGATGGTGTAGCGATTGGTGCAAGCATCATAGCTGTACAGGACCTCCAACAAGATGGGGGCAATACCTCCTCAGATTCATAAACTCCCCACACTCATAGAAACCCCGATCTAGGGATGACTGTGGGGCCCGAATCGGACCTGAGAGCTAGAATAACCACTAGTAAAACACAATACTAACAAACACTGAACCGATGGAGAATGGTACGACCTCTAAGATGGGAGTGCACTGAAAGATGACTGAACCAGATGAGTGATGTAAGAACCGTGGCTAGATGATGAATCACGAGGAACCTGAAGAGCCATCTAAGCAGGCATAAAAGGACGACCTTTGTTGTGATGTGACTGCCCTCCAAAATAAGGTACCACTACAACCACCTGAACCATGAAGCCTCTTTCCCTCCCTCTCCTCGCGCTCAAGCTTGCGAACCTACTCCAAGCATCTAGCAATCTTGACCACTTGGTCAAACCTAGCATTTGTTCTGACTTCTCGAGCCAAACTATAATGTAGAACATAATTGAGGCGATCAATAAACCTTATGATCCTCTCTCTCTCTCTCTCTCTCTCTCCGTAGGAACCAACCATATGGCATGTCAGGCCAAATCTACGAATCTCCTCTCATAGTGAGTCACAGTCATATCTACGTCGCGTAGCTTCTCGAACTCCCTACGTAACTCCTCTCTATGAGTCTCTAGAACAAACTTCTCTAAGAAGAGAATTGAGACCTCATACCACGTAAGTGGTGCTACGCCAACTGGCCTGCCTAACTCATAGTCTCACCACCATCTATAAGCTGCCCCTATCAGCTGAAAAGTAGTGAAATTAGCTCCACTGATATCCACAATACCTGTTGTGCAAAGAATCTGATGACACCATTCCAGGAAGTCCTGAGCATCCTCTGACTCTCCTTCACTGAACTCAGGCGGATCAAGCTTCCTAAATTGCTCCAACGTCCTCTGCTCTGCATTAGTCATAGGTGGACCAACCTCGGTTCGAGCAACAATAACTAGTTGAACTGGTAATACCCCCGGTGTCTGATAACCCTAAGCTAGCTACTCTGGAGTACCGGCGGCAGGAGTCTGGGCTCCTCCCCTAGCCTTAGAGGTAGCTGGTGCAACAGCATCAAAATCGCCTGAACCAAGCCCGTTTACACACTCAAAATCTAAGCCAAAGCCTCCTAAAAACCTGGGATCACTATACGTACCGCCGGTGCCTGAGTTGGTCCCACATGCTCAATAGTATCTGGCACCTGCTCCTCCACTAGAGCAATTGGTGGCCACATGTGTTGTCCTCGCTACAGTGCGAGCCCCAACTCTGCCTCTACCTCTGCCCCAGCCTCTCGCGGCCCTGACCGGTGGTGTTGGTGCCTGATCAGCTGATTGTGTTCCCACAATCTATGAGAAAATAGAAGAATAGAGGTTCATACTTCATAATTAATAAACTCACAGGACAAAAATGCAAGAAAGTGAAGCTTTCCTAATAGTTCGGTAGCCTCTCGAAGAGAAGTACAGACGTCTCTATACTCATTCGCAAGACTACTAAACTTGCTCATGGCTCATGAGACCTAAGAAACCTAGCACTCTGATACCATCATGTCACGAGCCAACTCCCACCGGAGCCGCGACGGCACCTAACACTACTTTCTAAGCAAGTTATTGATTTCACAGTGATATCCTTAAGTACTCTCACTCTCAGCACATTCAAGGTGCCTGACTCAAATGGTCACTCCATCACACACACCCAATCACTCAATATTGTATGGGTTCCTGACATCAATGCCCCTCATCAAAGCACGTGTATATATCACTATGTCTGCGCTCATTACTGTCATGCCAGACTCTGGAGGGGTGGGTCCTACCCAAGAGCTAATCAAAAGCCAATATGGCATGTTTCGGCGTGCAACTCGATCGAAATGTCACTCTCAACAAGGCTCTAAGGCCTACCTCAGTCATCAACCTCTCAAGTCTCAAGGGATCACAATCTCATAGCACTCAGCCAAACAATATCACATATGGAAAATAACAACAACATAAGGGGTAACAACGAATAATGTACAGAGACTAAGATATGATATGCAAATGAAGAATCATGATTGTGTGTGTAACAACAGTTAAGACAAATATCTCAAAACAACAAAAATATTCCCATTATGTCTCAATCGATTAATCACATAGCCTAGACATGATTTTTAACATGATTCATAGCTCAAATAATCAAACGAGTAAAGAAAAGACGGATATAGTAAGACATGATAGGAAAGAAACTCTAGTAGTAGTCTAAAGTCCACTCGAATCATGAATATCACGGTGCACGCACGACACCCGTCATCTAGCATGTGCATCATTCCAATACATCTCATATGACATAGTTCCCAGGGTTAATTACCCTCAAATCCAAGTTTAGATATATTACTTACCTCAAAACATGCAAATCAATATTCCAAAAAGCCCTTCCCCCGCAAATTGGCTTCTAAACGTCTCGTATCTAGTCACAAAAAACTTAATATCATCAAATAATGCCATAGGAAACAACTTCAAACAATAAAGCTTCAATCTTTATAAAAACTAAAAAGTCGACCCCGAGCTTGCACCCCGAAACCCGACAAAATTCATAAATTCTGAATACCCATTAAATTACGAGTCCAACCATACTAATTTGATCCAATTTCGACCTCAAATCGACCTTCAAATCATCAATTTCATTAAGAAATGTTTTATACTAACCCCAAATTTCTTCACTTAATTTCAGCAATTAAATACTTAAAACAAGGATGGAATTATGGAATATAAACAAATCCGAGTAAAAAAATACTTAACTCAATCCTTATCATGAAAATTCCCTCCAAAATCGCCAAAAACTGAGCTCTCTAACTCAAAGTGTGATATAATAACAAAACTCTCGAAATAGAGATGTTAAAAAGTTTGCCCAGGTGTATTCATCGTGATCGCGGGACCTATGTCAGGATCACGAAGCATAAATAATCAATGCCCCAGAAATAGCCTACGCGAACGCGAAACCCAGCTCCAAAATGTGATGCACACACATTCTGCCTCTTTGCGAGCGCGGGTGTCCTTCCGCGATTATGAAGCATTACCGCCTGACGCCCCAGCTGAACATGCCTTCTACGCGAACGTGATTACATCCTCGCGATCATGATGTCCTCTACCTATCAAAGCTTCACAAATGCTAGCTCGCATCCATGAACGCGAAGAACAATCACCCCTGCCAAAACAATACCTTTCGTGATCGCGACAGCCTCTTCACAATTGAGAAGAAGGAAACCAGAACCTTAGAAACAACAATCCCTAACATGATGGAAATGGTCTGAAACCCATCCAAAACACAACTGAGGCCCCTGGGGCCCTTTCCGATCACACCAACCAATCCCAAAACATAGCACGGACTTACTTGAAGCCTCAAATCACACAAAACAATATCAAAACCACGAATCGCACCCCAATTCATGCCTAAGGAAAACTAATGAACTTTAAAATTTCTAAACTTACGCCGAACATGCCTAAACACCTCGGAATGACCTCAAATTTTGATGCAAGTCCCAAATGACACAACGGACCTATTCCAACTTACGCAACCAAAATCCAAACTCGATATCAATAAAGTTAACTCTCGGTCTAACCTATCAATCTTCCAAACCTTTAACTTTCCAACTTTCCACAAAAAGCACCAAAACAACCTACGGACCTCCAAATCCAAATACTAGCATATGCCTAAGTATAAAATCACCATACAAATCTATTAGAACCATCAAAACTCAATTCCGAAGTCGTCTGCATAAAATTCAAACTCATGTCAACTCCTACAACTTAAGTTTCTAACCTTGGGACTAAGTGTCTCATTTCACTCCAAGACCTTCCCAAAACTAATCCAACCACTGCATAAAGTTACATAACCACAATGAATATAGAAGATGCAATAAATAGGGTAATAGGGCTATAATACACAAAATGATCGGTCGGGTCATTACAATTCATCAAGCCGAGTGTATCGCCTTGGGGTGAATCGGTATTATTTGTGAAGAAGAGGTATGGGGGTAAGCGGATGTGCATTGATTACCGCTAGCTGACAAAGTCACCATCAAGAATAAGTACCTGTTGTCGCACATTGATGATTTGTTTGATTAGCTACTAGGTGATAGAGTGTTCTCAAAGTTCAACCTGAGATTTGGGTATTATCAACTAGGATTAGTGCTTCGCATATTCCAAAGATGGCTTTTTGAACTAGATATAGGCACTATGAGTTTCTAGTGATGTCCATCGGCTTAACTAATGCCCCGACGACATTTATAGATTTGATGAATCAGGTGTTCAGGCCATATCTCGACACATTTGTCATTGTCTTCATTCATGACACATTGATCTACTCGCTTAGCATGGAGGAGCATGATCAGCATTCGGGGATATTGCTCCAGACTCGAAGGGAACAAAAGATGTATTCTAAGTTCTCCAAGTGTGAGTTCTAGCTAGATTCGGTGGCTTTCTTGGGAATGTTGTATCGGGTGAGGTTATTAAGGTGGATCCCAGGAAGATCAAGGTAGATCAGAGTTGGCCTCATCCTACCACAACGATCGAGATCAGGAGTTTCATGGGGCTAGCAGGTAATTTGGTTAATGGAGGTTTTCTCATCTATTGCAGCTCCTTTGACTAGATTGACCCAGAAGGGTGCTCAATTCAGGTGGTCTGATGATTACGAGGTGAGCTTTCAGAAGCTCAAGATTGCATTGACTACAACACTAATGTTAGTTTTTGTCACGCCCCGAACCTGGGGGCGAGACCGGCATCCGGTGCCTCACCTACCCTTGCGTACCAACTTGCGACTAAGGGACTCAGAACATATAATGTCATACTTTGTCCATGGGGCCACATTTCAAGACAATTTACGAAGCAAAATATAAAACTGGAATAATGCTGACTAAACATCAATATAATTCTGGACCGACAAGGCCGTCATAACTACTACAGCTGACAAACCAACAAAATATACATACAAGGCCTACAAGCCCAACATACTGCACTAACTGACAGGATATATCTACAAGACTCTATTGATGGATGTACTGTGATCGGAACAGGGCCTCGACCTACCCATAACATATATACAGATATACATAAGATGTACACAAAACTCTAGACCCAGCAACTCGGGCAATATCTACTGATCGGGCTGAACTCAGGCAATACCTACTGAGGAGGTCTACCCGTCTGTCTGTCTGAACCTGCACGCATGAAATGCAGCACCCCCAGAAAAGGGATGTCAGTACGCAATAATGTACCGAGTATGTAAGGCAATAAAATAACTGAAAGCTAAAACTGAACTGATAATATGATAACTGAAAGTAACTGGGAGTCAAAGATGATCTGGAGATATACTTACCTGCTGATACTAACTCAACCCTCTCAATATAATATGTAAAATAAATGTTCGGCCCTATAAGGCTCGAAACGTGTAACTGCTTTGTCGTAGTAGGCTCGCTCATAGGCACTCGGCCATACTAGGCTCTATATCTCAGCCATTTTGGGCTCGCTCATAGACGCTCGACCACAGTAGGCTTGGTATATAACTTACCATCTGATCAGAGTCTACCCAATAGGGGCCTGCCCACCGATTAGAACTCGATGGTGGTGAAAATACTATAATACTGTGTATATATAGACCCTCGGCTCTCTTGACTGAATAAAGACAAAACTAAACTGAATATGAAGTCCCGATAAGGGAGAAATTGTAACTTATGAGACTAGGATAGTGTATATAAATTCGGGAGTATGAACTTCTCTATATGCCTCGTTATCAAACACATGTAATTATGAGATCATGCCAAAATGAAGGAAGGGATTAGCCTTAAAATACCTTATCACAATCTTACCACTCACCAAGATGAACTCACCTCTTCGCACCTTAATATACAAAATGATAATAATACTATCATTAAGTTACGAAAGGTACAACTATCGCACAACGAACGACAAGCTTATTTTGTATTAAAGCGGACAGCATTTCCCCTATAATCCTTACTTCCTCTAAATTCAAGATAACACCAACAACACAAGAAAACAACAATAACAACATATATACATTATTTTCCAGCCTTATATACACCATCAAATACTACAAAATAGCCTAACACGCCCCAATCTCTTCATACACAAAACGACCACCGTAGTAGTATCAAACGACCCGAAAATGTTACGACGAACGACCAGCCCACCACCCTAAATTTATATGGTATTTCTCCACCCCCTTACTCCTCCAAAATCCTACAAAACAGTAGTAAAACACGCATCCCAACATCAACACAAAACAGTCAACAAAATAGTCCGCTACAAGTGAATAACTCGAACTCACGGCTTCCGATCACCGTCCCGTGAGTTCTTACAAGTATAGAACGACTTACCATGAAGTTACATCAGACAAAATGGATGAAAGAGATC
Organism: Nicotiana tabacum; assembly: GCF_000715075.1. NCBI lineage: Eukaryota > Viridiplantae > Streptophyta > Magnoliopsida > Solanales > Solanaceae > Nicotiana > Nicotiana tabacum. The sequence goes on along the minus strand of NC_134096.1, from coordinate 42,014,071 downwards.
AGTAAACGCACCTTAATTGTTGGATAACTCAGCTCCTATCTTGGTTCTTCAAACTCTAGTTTTTACCTCCAATTAGAACTTGAAATGGAGAGCAAATCAATTAGGGTTTGTGGGAAACTTTTGGGAGGATTTTTGCAGAGCTTATGTATGGTTATTATGTCCTATTTTCACTCTAATATATGAATAAAATATGCCTTTAAAATTCCTCTTTGGACGACCCGAAATGGCCCATTTTTGGGCTTTCATTTAAGCAAGTAGGTGACATACCTACTTGTCACCTAGTGGCCTGCGTAGTCTCGCAAAAATCCCCATATCTCACTACTACGATGTTGTATTGACAAACGGTTTAATGAGTTAGAAAGTAGACTCATAGATATTCAATTTTATGGGTGGAAAACCCCATAACTCTAAGTATATTGGGATAGAATTGCAGTTACATTTGACCAAAAGTTTTAGTAACATTTATTAAACTAACTTGTGATGACTTTCATCAACTTTTGTTCCACCACTCGCTTAACTTCAAAACATAACACACGCCTGTCATACGACTAATATAAATCATAACATAATCTCCTTATCATGTTAAGCACCCTAGTCTCACCCTAAAAGTACATGTTATAAATATTGTTTTCTTCAATTCCTTTAGCTTCTGAACCTTCCAATCCTCTTTATACTTTTTGTTCATGATCTTCAATATTTGTAACTTCAGAGGTAACATGATTAACTTACTTTATATACTTTCAAATATTATCTCATTTTTGTCCTACATTAGTTTTCTTACGACGCACGTTTACGTACAAAAATATAGGGTGTAACATCATTCTCCCCTTGGGAACATTCATCCTCGAATGTTTACTCTTAGAGACTTTGGAAACTTTTGCCAGAGTCTCCTCCGTACACTAGACTAAAACCAACCTGCACGCATACAGAAAGCATACTATGCATTCCACACATGGCCAATGTTTATTAATAGCAACACTTTGCCTCACCGACCGTAAGTCATATATAGTGAAAGTCAAAAATTAAAGCTTACCTAATGACCTGCTAGCCTGAATAGAGCTGTGTTGTAGCATCCCATCTCTGATTCCCACATCATCTCTTCTACATTCTTGCTCCTCCATAAAACCTTCATGGAGGCTACCTCCTTATTTCGTAGCTTGCGGATTTGTCGGTCTAGGATGGAAGCTGGAATTTCCTCATATGACAAGTCCTCTGTAATCTGTACATCATCCGTGGGCACCACTCGGGTAGGATCGCCAATGCACTTCCCTAGCATAGATACGTGAAAAACCGGATGGACAGACTCTAATTCTGAGGGCAACTCTAACTCATAAGCTACTTGGCCCACTCTCTGAAGGATTCTCTAAGGCCCAATGTGCCATGGGCTAAGCTTTCCTTTCTTGCCAAACCTCATCACGCCCTTCTTAGATGATACCTTTAAGAATACCCAGTCATTAATCCTGAACTCTAAGTCTCGTCACCGCACATCAGAATATGACTTCTGACGACTCTGAGCTATCAACAGTCGCTCCCGGATAAGCTTTACTTTCTCTATGGCCTGCTGAACCAGGTCTGGCCCATGTAACCCAGATTCTCCAACATCAAACCACCCTATAGGAGATCTGCACTTATGCCCATACAAAGCCTCGTACGGAGCCATCTGGATACTGGAGTGGTAACTGTTATTATATGCAAACTCGATAAGAGGTAGATGTTCATCCCAACTTCTTTTAAAACCCAACACACATGCTCGTAACATATCCTTGAGCGTCTGAATTGTGCGCTCGACTTGTCCATCAATCTGTGGATGAATAGTTGTGATAAGATTCACCTAAGTCCCTAGACCTCTCTGAAATGACCTCCAAAACTGTGATGTAAACTGAGACCCACGGTCATATATAATAGAAACTAGTACTCCGTGTAGCCGCACTATCTCCTTAATATATAACTTTGCATAATCTTCTGCTGTATATGATAATGACTAGGTCGGGAATCCAAACTAGAGTAAGAATTTGAAAAGTAAATGCGGAAGCAATAACAATAAGGAATTGAACAACTAGATTTAAAGGGTAGAAAATAAAGGATATGGGAAAATTCAAGGAAAGAATTCCAAGAACTTCCAAGAACGCAAGTTCTATAGTCTTGACAAGAATCAAAGCAACAACGTCTTGATTTATTGAAGAAATCAAACGCCTTTACTTAAAAGCAAATCAAAACAATAGATTCATATCTTGACCGCTTTACGAGTAACTTGAGAAAACAATTAATAACTAGTATTAATCGCCTTCTAAGAATACCTCAAAGGAATCAAATATATCACAATAGAGAATTAATCTTACTACCTTGAACTATGAACTAGTAAAGTTTGAAAGATAAATCTCAAAGCACAAGTAACAAAGGTTCAAAAGAACTCTCAAAGTATGATATACTTAATCAATAATGAAGTCTCTCAATGAATGAGAAGGACTCCTTATTTATAGAAGTACTAAGGCATAAAAAGTCATTAAAATTAGGTAAGGTGGCTTCTAAGGCATCAAAAAGTCATTACAATTAGGTAGGGTGGTTGCTAAGGAGTAAGAAAAGTCACTAAAATTAGGTGGGGGCGGCCAAATCTACTTGGGGTAGATTTGGACCTTAAAACTACTAGTTTGGGCCATTGGTTTGGACTCCAATTGGGCTCCTTTTGGAACACCCCCTTTTGGACCTCTTTTAAGCTCATTTTGAGCCCATTTGGTGGACTTCAAGGACTGATTTGGTAGCCCAATCTTCCTCCTCTTGGAATTCAATTTGGATCACAAAATAATTGTAAAACTTGAATAATCCATCTACTTTGGGTTTGAGCTCTTCCTCTATAATTAAAAGCTTTTTTATTTGCCACTGAAGTCCAGCAACCTTAGTCTACAACTCTTTAGCTTGAGATCTTGTAAATTGTCTTGGAGCTTCCAAAACTCTATCCTTGTCCTTGATGCTATCATTCCCCTCTTCTTGAAAAGAATTTGTCCCCGAATTCGATCTTACATCAAACAAACACAAGTCAGCAACATTGAATGTAGCACTTACTTGGAACTCACCAGGAAGGTCCAGCTTGTAAGCATTGTCTCCAATCCTTTCAAGGACTTGAAATGGGCTATCTCCTCTAGGATGCAACTTTGACTTCCTTTTGGAGGGAAATCTCTCCTTTCTAAAGTGAACCCAAACTAAATCTCCAAGTTTAAAAATAACTTATTTTCGACCCTTATTCTTTCTCAAAGCAGTTTGCTCATTTTTCGTCTCAATTGCAAGCCTTCTTTGTTCATGAATTGGTCTCATCATCTTAGCCTTTGTCCTACCATCAAGATTAACAATATCATTAGTAGGTAATGGTAATAAATCAAGGGTAGTGAAGGGATTAAAATCATAAACAACCTAAAAAGGAGACATACCTGTAGAAGAATGGATTGTTCTATTGTAAGAAAATTCAATCATAGGTAAATGAGCTTCCCAAGAAATTAATTTACCTTTCAAAACAGCCCTCAACATGTTTCCTAAGGTTCTATTAACTACTTCAGTTAGTCCATCAGTTTGTGGGTGATAAGAAGTAGAAAACAACAATTTATTGCCTAACTTCCCCCAAAATACACGCCAAAAGTGGCTCAAAAACTTAGCATCCCTTCACTAACAATAGTTCTAGGTATACCATGCAATTTGATGACTTCTTTTACAAAACGATCAGCAACATGTGAAGCATCATTAGTCTTTAAACAAGGAATAAAACGAGCCATTTTGGAGAACCTATCTACCACAACATATATATTATCCTTACCATACCTTGTTCTAGGTAAACCTAACACAAAATCCATAGAAATATCAATCCAGGGTGAAGTAGGAACAGGTAATGGCGTGTAAAGACCATGTGGTAACACTTTAGATTTAGCTTGTTTACATTCCAAACACTGTGCACACATTATTTCAACATATTTTCTCATTCCAGGCCAAAATAAATTTTCAGCAAGTATGTCTAGTGTCTTTGGGAATCCAAAGTGACCCATAAGCCCTCCACAATGTACTTCCCTTACAAATACTTCACGTAAAGAGCAATTAGGGATACACAACATATTTTTCTTAAAGAGAAACCCATCTTGCAGGTTAAACCTCTCAAAAGAACCCAACTTACAATCTGCAAAAATCTTGCCAAAATCAACATCATTAGCATAAAGTCCCTTGATTTGATCAAAACCCATCAATTTAGAAGTTAGGGTAGAAACTAAGACATACCTTCTTAAAAGTGCATCTGCAACAACATTCTCTTTCCCTTGTTTGTAAGAAATTACATAAGGAAAAGTTTTAATGAATTCAACCCACTTAGCATGCCTTCTACTAAGCTTACCTTGACTCTTTAAGTATTTCAAAGATTCATGGTCAGTTTTAATGACAAACTCTCTTGGCCACAAGTAATGTTGCCATATGGCTAAAGACCTTACCAAAGCATATAGATAAGTAGAATAGTTCAATGTGGATCCACTCAACTTCTCACTAAAGTAGGCAATAGGTTTAGAATCTTGCATCAAAACATCACCCATTCCTTTGCCAGAAGCATCACATTCAATTTCAAAAGATTTAGAAAAATCAGGCAATTGTAACAATGGAGCAGAACATAACTTTTCTTTCAACAAGTTAAAAGCATCATCTTGTTCTTTTCCCCATGTAAAAATCTTATCCTTTTTAATAACTTCAGTTAAAGGAGAAGCAATGGTGTTAAAGTCACTCACAAACCTCCTATAAAAACTAGCAAGTCCATGAAAACTCCTAACTTCAGTTACACTCTTAGGTTTAGGCCATTCTTTTATTGCTTTAATTTTCCCTTCATCAACCTCAACTCCTTTAGAACTAACTACAAAACCCAAAAAAAATCACATGATCCACACAAAAAGTACACTTTTTAAGATTAGAAAATAAGAATTGCTTTTTAAGAACTTCAAAAACTTGTTTTAGGTGTTCTACATGCTCTTCTAAAGTGTTAGAAAAGATCAAGATATCATCAAAGTACACCACAACAAATTTTCCATGAAAATCCTTAAAGATATGATTAATTAATCTCATGAAAGTGCTAGGTGCATTAGTCAAGCCAAAAGGCATAACTAACCACTCATAAAGCCCATATTTGGTCTTAAAAGCAGTTTTTCATTCATCTCCAGGATTCATTCGAATGTGATGGTAACCACTTTTTAGATCAATTTTAGAAAAGATTTTGGATCCATGTAATTGATCCAACATGTCATCAAGACGAGGAATAGGATGGCGATACTTTACCATTATCTTGTTGATTGCTCTACAATCCACGCACATCCTCCAAGTTCCATCCTTTTTGGGTACCAATAGGATGGGAACAGAGCAAGGGCTCATGCTCTCTCTCACAAGGCCTTTCTCAAGCAGCTCCTCAACTTGCTTTTGAAGATCTTTTGTCTCCTCTGGATTACCCCTATAAGCAGGCTTATTTGGGATTTGTGATCCAGGCATAAAATCAATTTGATACTCATTACCACATAAAGGTGGCAATCCATTAGGAATATCTTCAGGAAAGACATCTTCAAAATCCTACAAAAGAGAAGAAATACTACTTGTCAAAGAAGAAGTTAGTAACTCAGAATTAATCAAAGCGTCTTTGTAAGTAAGTAGTATTATAGGCAACCCCTCTTTTCTTGCATTTAAACACTCTTTGGATTTTATATAAAAACTCTTTTTTTTTCTTTCATTAGCCTCTTTCCTCTCACCAAAACTTTCTATTATTTTTTTCAAACCCCTTTTTATCTCTTCTCTCAAATTGTTGCCCTCTCCCTCTTTCTCTCGGCCATCTCTTTTTTTTCTAACTCTTGGCCTCCTTTCTTTTCTTTTTTCTCAAGCTCACTTTTTATCCCTCCCCTCGGTTTTTCCATTGTTTCCCTTAATCTCTTTTGATCTTCAAACAGTCGAGAAGGAGATAAAAGTGCAAGAGTAAATTTCCTACCATTTAGCCCAAGAGAATATCTATTCTTCCTTCCATCATGAAAAACATTCCTATCATACTGCCAAGGACGACCCAGTAAGATATGACAAGCTTGCATAGGGACTATGTCACAAAGAATATCATCCTCATATCTACCAACATTGAATGAAATCATGCATTGTTTGTTTACCTTTAGTTCACCACTATCATTTAACCATTGGAGTCTATAGGGAGTAGGGTGTTTCATGCATGCAAGTCCCAATTTTTCCACAAAGTATGAACTCACCACATTAGCACAACTACCACTATCAATGATCATAGAACAAGTTTTCCCCTTTATCCCACACCTAGTATGGAATATATTCTCCCTTTGTTCTTCACTATTGCTTCCCAAATTGATAGTCATAATCCTCCTAACTACCCCAATCATGCCATCATTAGGTAGTTCTATATCATCATCATTACTCACATCTCCCTCTTCTTCTCCCTCACTTTTTTCACTCTCATATCCTCCATCTTCTCTAAGAATGATGTTTCTTCTACTTTGGACATTCATGCATCATATGTCCCCTTCCTTTACATTTATGACATTGAATAGAACTAGAAGGTGTAAAAGGTTTAGGGTTAAAGGTTATACCTCCCTCTTTGTTCTCAAATTTACCTTTATCCTTGTCTTCTTGAGGTGTAGAAGAACTCTTCATCTCTTGATTCGACCATGGCTTCTTGGAGATGGCGTTTGACCGACCTTTCCACGAGCTAGTTTGCTTTCTTTTATTTTGATTTTCTACCTTTACAGACAAATCAACTAACTCATCTATTGTTACATATTGTTGTAATTCTACTACATCAGCTATTTCCTTATTTACACCATTTAAAAACCTAGCCATTGTAGCATCTTCTTCCTCCATACAATTAGCTTGGATCATAGCCATATCCATAGCCTTAAAGTACTCATCCACAGACATGGACCCTTGCTTCAATGTTTGAAGACGTTGTTGTAGCTCTCTTTGAAAGTGTGATGGTATGAATATCTTTCTCATCACCCTCTTCATCTCAGCCCAAGTAGCAATTGGTGCTTGTCCTTCTTGCAATCTGTCCCTGGTAAGCGTTTTCCACCAAATAGCAGGATAGTCAGAAAACTCAACAATAGCAAGTTTAACCTTTTTACTCTCAGAGTACTTGTAACAGCCAAAGATGGCTTCAACCTTTCTCTCCCAATCAAGGTACAAATCTGGATCCCTTGTTCCCTTGAAAGATGGCATCTTCATCTTTATACTGCTTAAATTATCATCTTCTACTCTACCTCTTTGTCCCCTCCTATCTCTTCCCACCCTATAAAAATCAATATCATTAAAATCATCTATAGGGTTTTCTTGATTCACAATGGGAGCAAGGGGTACATTTCTCCTAGCTTGGGGCCTAACATTATTCTCCCTTCTAAGTTCAGTTAATGTATCATTTTGCTCAGCAATGGTGTCCCTCATCTCTTGAAGTTGCAAATTCCACCTTTCGAATTATTGATGCATAGCTTGCAAGGTAAAATCATTTCTTGCTTTGATTTTGGCTTCTTGAAGAACCCTTAGTTAATCATCACTACTTGTATGTGGCATCTTAAATAATTAAACTCTATCAGACAAATTGAATTTTTTCTCAATTGTTCTCACACAAACTTTAGCTTTTTTTTTCTCTCGAAATAACCTTTGAACAAAATACTTTGTAGATTTATAGTTAAACCAACTTGTATAAAGTTCTTAGTAGTAAAATATAGATTTTTGGGGAACAAATGAAAGAAGAACCAAATCCTAGAACTATTGGGCTCGGTTGAAACAAGACACGAACAAAAAGGAAATGATTATATATTTAGATTAGAAAGAGTAAGAAAAATTGAATTTTTGTCTTATCTTTGAAATCTGAGATCCCCTCTTTTTGTTTCCTTTGATAGTTTTTGGAAACAAATTACATACAAAAGAAAGTTCCTGGAGAAAAAGCAATTTTTTTTAAAATTGATTTTCGTCTTCTTTTTTTTTTGTTTTTTTTTAACTTGTTTTTTTTTTGCTCTTAGTATTCAAGAAATCCCCAAAATTATCAAGAACGAAATATTGATAGAACCGCTCTGATACCACTTGATAACAACTAAGTCAGGAATCCAAACTAGAATAAGAATTTGAAAAGTAAATGCGGAAGCAATAACAATAAGGAATTGAACAACTAGAACTAAATGGCAGAAAATAAAGAATATGGGAAAATTCAAGGAGAGAATTCCAAGAACTTCCAAGAATGCAAGTTATATAGCCTCGACAAGATCAAAGCAACAACGTCTTGATTTATTGAATAAATCAAAAGCCTTTACTTAAAAGCAAATCAAAACAATACATTCAGATCTTGACCTCTTTACGAGTAACTTGAGACAACAAAAATACTTTGTAGATTTATAGTTAAACCCAACTTGTATAAAGTTCTTAGTAGTAAAATATAGATTTTTGGGGAACAAATGAAAGAAGAACCAAATCCTAGAACTATTGGGCTCGGTTGAAACAAGACACGAACAAAAAGGAAATGATTATATATTTAGATTAGAAAGAGTAAGAAAAATTGAATTTTTGTCTTACCTTTGAAATCTGGGATCCCCTCTTTTTGTTTCCTTTGATAGTTTTTGGAAACAAATTACATACAAAAGAAAGTTCCTGGAGAAAAAGCAATTTTTTTTAAAATTGATTTTCGTCTTCTTTTTTTTTGTTTTTTTTCGCTCTTAGTATTCAAGAAATCCCCAAAATTATCAAGAACGAAATATTGATAGAACCTCTCTGATACCACTTGATAACAACTAGGTCAGGAATCCAAACTAGAGTAAGAATTTGAAAAGTAAATGCGGAAGCAATAACAATAAGGAATTGAACAACTAGAACTAAATGGCAGAAAATAAAGAATATGGGAAAATTCAAGGAGAGAATTCCAAGAACTTCCAAGAACGCAAGTTCTATAGCCTCGACGAGATCAAAGCAACAACGTCTTAATTTATTGAAGAAATCAAAAGCCTTTACTTAAAAGCAAATCAAAACAATACATTCAGATCTTGACCTCTTTACAAGTAACTTGAGACAACAATTAATAACTAGTATTAATCGCCTTCTAAGAATACCACAAAGGAATCAAAGATATCACAATAGAGAAGTAATCTTACTACCTTGAACTATGAACTAGTAAAGGTTGAAAGATAAATCTCAAAGCACAAGTAACAAAGGTTCAAAAGAACTCTCAAAGTATGATATACTTAATCAATAATGAAGTGTCTCAATGAATGAGAAGGGCTCCTTATTTATAGAAGTACTAAGGCATAAAAAGTCCTTAAAATTAGGTAGGGTGGTTGCTAAGGAGTAAGAAAAGTCACTAAAATTAGGTGGGGGGAGGAGGAGGGCGGTCAAATCCATTTGGGGCAAATTTGGACCTTAAAACTACTAGTTTGGGCCATTGGTTTGGACTCCAATTGGGCTCCTTTTGAAACACCCCCTTTTGGACCTCTTTTAAGCTCATTTTGAGCCCATTTGGTGGACTTCAAGGACTAATTTGGTAGCCCAATCTTCCTCCTCTTGGACTTCAATTTGGATCACCAAATAATTGTAAAACTTGAATAATTCATCTACTTTGGGCTTGAGCTCTTCCTCTACAATTAAAAGCTTCTTTATTTGCCATTGAAGTCCAGAAACCTTAGTCTACAAATTTTAGCTTGAGATCTTGTAAATGGTCTTGGAGCTTCCAAAACTCTATCCTTGTCCTTGATGCTATCAGTATATGTTGATCTGACCGGTAGGAAATGAGTTGATTTCGTGAGCCTATCAACTATCACCCATATGGAATCGAACTTACGACTAGAACGAGGTAAACCCGTGATAAAGTCCATGTTTATCGCCTCCCATTTCCATGTCGGGATCTCTATAGTCTGCATTAGCCCTCCGAGCTTCTGGTGCTCTATCTTCACTTGCTGGCAACTAGGACATTGGGTGACAAACTTAGCAATGTTCTTCTTTATATCATTCCACCAGTACACATCCTTAATGTCATGATACATCTTCGTCGACCCAGGATGGATGGAGTACCACGAATAATGTGCCTTTGACATAATCCTGTCTCGTAGCCCTGCTACATCTAGAACACATAGACGACCCATGTATATGAGAATCCCATCTCCCTTGAGCTCTAACAATGCCTTCTTATGCTGCGGAACTCACTCTCTCAACTCGACCAACTCTAGGTTCTCGTACTACCTTTCCTTGACTTCAGCTATGAGAGATAATTTTGTAGTGTTTTGGAGTACAACTCCACCATCATCTGAATCTACTAATTGAACCCCCAAACAAGCCAATTGATGAATCTCTCTATTTAATTGTCTTTTCTCGGTCTCTACATGTGCTAAACTACCCATAGATCGGCGACTTAAGGCATCTGCTACACCATTAGCTTTCCCTGGATGGTAGAGAATGTTAACATCGTAATCTTTCAATAACTCAAGCCATCGCCTTTGTCGCAAATTCAACTTTTTCTACTTGAAGATATATTGTAGGCTTTTATGATCTGTAAATACATCAAAATGAACACCATATAAATAATGTCGCCATATCTTAAGTGCATGGACAATCGCAGCTAACTCGAGGTCGTGGGTCAGATAATTCCTCTCGTGCTTCCTCATCTGCCTCAAAGCATATGTAATTACCTTTCCATGTCGCATCAGGACACGTCCTAACCCGACACCTAAGGCATCACAATACACGGCATAACCCTCTGGACCCTCTGGAAGTGTTAAAACTGGCGTTGAGGTAAACATGTTCTTAAGCTCTTGGAAACTCCCCTCGCAAGCCTCCGTCCATTGAAACTTAGTTGCTTTCTGCATCAATTTCGTCAATGGTGCCGAAAGGGAAGAAAAACCCTCTACGAACCTCCGGTAGTATCCTGCTAAGCCTAGAAAGCTATGAACCTCTGTCGTAGTGGTAGGTCTAGGCCAAGATTTCACGGCCTCAATCTCCTAATATGCCCTAAGAATGCTACAAACTTCAACCAGAACTCACATATAAAAAAAATAGCATACAACTTACGATCACGGAGGGTTTGGAGTACCGCTCATAGGTGGTCCCCATGCTCATCCTCTGAACGGGAATAAACCAGAATATCATCAATAAATACTATCACGAACAGATCTAAAAATGGTCGGAATAGGCTATTTATCAAGTCCATAAATACAGCAAGTGCATTTATCAAGTTAGAGATGCAGATGCTGAGATACCTACACTTTAGTCTATTCCCGTAGTCAAAGAGTATGCAGATGTGTTTCCAGATGAGCTTCAAGGTATTCCTCCAGAGCGAGAGATTGATTTTAGCATCGATTTGCTTCCAGGAACTCAACCAATATCTGTCCCTTTGTAAAGAATGGCACCTGCCGAATTGAAGGAGTTGAAGGAGAAGTTAAAAGATTTGATGGAGAAAGGTTTCATCAGGCCCAGTACCTCACCTTGGGGTGAACCGGTACTGTTTGTGCGAAAGAAAGACAGCTCGCTGAGGATGTGTATCGATTATAGGCAGCTGAACAAGGTAACTATTAAGAATAAGTATCCACTTCCAAGGATCGATGACTTGTTTGATCAGTTGAAGGGGGCTAGATGCTTTTCAAAGATAGATTTGAGGTTGGGGCACCACCAGGTTAGAGTTCGGGAAAACGATATTCCGAAGACAGCCTTCATGACCCGATATGGCCACTTCGAGTTCCTTGTCATGTCCTTCGGGTTGACCATGTCATGCCCCAAACCTGGGGGGCGAGACCGGCACCCTTTTGCGATCATTTTCCTCGCCTTCAGATAGGAAATAAACCTACCTCTGGGTGTCGCTATATTACCTATCCATTCAAGGACTGGCTCACCCAGAAAATAAAATATGGCTGCTTTTGCTCAGCAATCAACTGTGGCATAGAAAGCTGTCAACCAGTCCATACCCATGATAGCATCAAAATCCATCATCTCTAGCTCAACTAGGACAGCTGAGGTCTGACGACTACAAACTGTCACCGTAGAACCTCGGTAAACCTGTCTAGCAATAATCGATTCTCCGACCAGTGTAGATACCACAAAAGGATCACTTAGTATTTCAGGCACCATACCAAACTTTCCCACGATAAATGGGGTAATATACGATAAAGTAGATTCTGGGCCTATCAATGCATAAGCATCATGAGAGCAAATGGTCAATATACCTGTCACAACGTCTGGTGAAGACTCCTGGTCATGTCGACCCGCTAAAGCATAGATATGGTTATGATTACCACCTAAACTAGAACCTCTACCTCTGTCTCAACCTCTACTAGCCAAAGACTGAGACTGGCGCCCTGAAGGATGCACGAACATAGATGATCATGTTGCTGAACTCGCTAGTTGTGCCATTCCCCCAGAATCTCAATTTAGGCAATCTCGCATCATATGCCCTAGACGCCCACATGTATAACAAGCATCAAAACCTGCTCAGCATTAGCCCAAGTGTCCTCTACCACAGATGTCACACCGCGGCGGAAATGACCATGTCTGCGCAGAACCTCGCTGTCGCGGCAAACCCGACGCCCGTGAGCTGTCACCTGGTCCTGAATGAGTATAGCAGTCATACCTGTAACCCTGTAACTGAGGTGGCGGAGGCTTAGGTGGCCGTCCAAAGTAGTGGGGCCTATAACTACCCTGAGATTGCTCCTGAGACCTGGGAAATCTCATTCTCTTACGTTTCCCTTGCTCAGCCCTCTCTATTCCCTACTGTCGATGACTACCCCTTTCTATAATCTGGGCGAATGCTTGAATCCGAGAGATATCCATACTATCCTGCAATGCAGCAGTGACACATCTAGAAAATATAGATGGTGCATATCTGGCCAATGAGTCAAAACGGAGACTATACTTTCGAACACTCATATTTCCCTACTTAAGGGCTAGAAACTGATCGACCCGAGCCTGTCGGATCTCCCGCGGTTAGTACTCATCATGGAAGGCATCTGAAAAATTCTCCCAAATAGCTGGAGGTGCGTCACGTCCCCTGGACCTCTCCTATCCCTCGTACCAAAGGATGACGATATCTCAGAGTCGAAAAGCTGCTAGCTCAACTGCCTCTTTCTCTATGGCATGCATAACCTGAAAGATCTTGTGAAGCTGATCTATGAAATCCTGCGGATCCTCCCTCTTATCTGTCCTCGTGAACTCTGGGGGACTCAAAGCAATAAACTCTCGGACCCTTGAACTCCAAGACCCCTCAAAAGATCCTGTACTAGTTGATGCCCTAGCATGTTGCTAGGTAGCTACCAACTGTGTCAACACATGCACCGCACTCCTCAAGTTCTGATCTGATGGAAGTGGAGGGGGAACGGGATGTGCGGTATCCCTAGGAATCTCCTCAGGTGGTGAAGGAGCCGGTAATGGCTGAGTAGGGGTCTCGCCTTTGGCCTCAGACTAGGCCCCATCTACTGGGGGTACCCTGCTAGTCCCCTCACCTACTGTTGTATCTCTCCTCTGGCTAGCCGTAGTCTTCCTAGTCACCGTCATCTGTACATGCAAACACCAACACGTAATTTTAATTCAAATTTGCTATAACTCAGTTCTATAGCACGATTTAGATTTGAAATAAATGTAACCAACTCCTAAATGCCATGTAGTTCCCTGCTTATATAATGTGGTGCACAACACATCTATAAGCAAGATCCTACTAGACACGCCTTGTAGACTCCCTAGGAAAGAACTGCTTTAATACCAAGTTTGTCAAGCCCCGAACCTGGGGGCGAGACCGGCACCCGGTGCCTAACCTAACCTTGTGTACCAACTTGCGACTAAGGGACTCTGAACATATAATGTCATACTTTGGCCATGGGGCTACATTGCAAGATAATTTGCGAAGCAAAATATAAAACTGAACGGAAACTAATGCTAACTAAACATCAATATAATACTGGCCCGACAAGGCCGTCATAACTACTACAGCTGACAAACCAACAAAATATACATACAAGGCCTGCAAGCCCAACATACTGCACTAACTAACATGATATGTCTACAAGCCTATATTGATGGATGTACTGTGATCGGAACAGGGCCCCGATCTACCCATAACATATATACAGATATACATAAGATGTACACAAAATCTAGACCCAGCAACTCCAAAGGACGTGGAGCTTACCGATCAGGCTGAACTCGGGCAACACCTACTGAGGAGGTCTACCCATCTGTCTGTTTGAACCTGCATGCATGAAATGCAGCGCCCCCAGAAAAGGGAGGTCAGTACAAAATAATATACCGAGTATGTAAAGCAATAAAATAACTGAAAGCTGAAACTGAACCGATAATATGATAACTGAAAGTAACTAGGAGTCAAAGATGATCTGGAGATATACTTAACTGCTGATACTAACTCAACTCGCTCAATATAATAAGTAAAATAAATGTCCGGCCCTATAAGGCTCGAAACGTGTAACTGCTCCGCCGTAGTAGGCTCGCTCATAGGCGCTTGGCCATACTAGGCTCTATATCTCAGCCATTCTGGGCTCGGTCATAGGCGCTCGGCCACAGTAGGCTCGGTATATAACTTACCATTTGATCAGAGGTTGCCCAATAGAGACATGCCCACCGATTATAGCTCGATGGTGGTAAAAATACTATAATACTATATATATATAGACCCTTTGCTCTCTTGACTAAATAAAGACAAAACTAAACTGAATCTGAAGTCCCGATAAGGGAGAATACTATAACTTATGAGACTAGGATAGTGTATATAAATTCGGGAGTATGAACTTCTCTTTATGCCTCGTTATCAAACACATGTAATTACGAGATCATGCCAAAATGAAGGAAGGGCTTAGCCTTAACATACCTTATCACAATCTTTCTAATCACCAAGTTGAACTCACATCTTCGTACCTTAATCTACAACAACGATAATAATACTATCATTAAGTAACGAAAGGTACAACTATCGCACAACGAACGACAATCTTATTTTATATTAAAATGGGCAGCATCTCCCCTATAATCCTTACTTCCTCCCAACTTCAAGATAACACCAACAATACAAGAACAAAACAATAACAACATATATACATTATTTTCCAGCCTTATATACACCATCAAATACTACAAAACAACCGAACACACCCCAATCTCTTCATACACAACCAGCCCATCGTAGTAGTGTCAAACGACCCCACACCAGAGGCCAGGTGGCTTACTTCACCAGATGGTTATACCGGAGTGGAAGTGGGAACGCATCACTATGGATTTCGTGGTTTGTTTTTCGCAGACGTTGAGGAAATTTGATGCCATTTGGGTCATTGTCGGCAGACTGACCATGTCTACACACCTTATTCCGGTGATGACTACATGCACTTCAAAGAGGCTGGCCTAGACCTATATTTAGGAGATTGCCCGGTTGCACGGAGTGCCTATTTCTATTATTTCAAAGTGTGAGATTTGGTTTTGAGTAGGTAACTCAGAGCAGTCGGGAAGTCAATGCCGGGAATCTGGGACCAACATGGGAAGGTCCTTACCGAATTTTAACTATCACCGGTAAAGGGTCGTATGAGTTGGAAAATCAGGACGGTGTCAAACTACCCAACAATTGAAACGTGACTCACCTCAAAAGGTATTATTATTAATGGTTTCAACCAATACTGAAAGTAAATGCTGCACTTTTTTCCCTTCCCAGTATTTTCCCAATCGGGCTTTTCTAGCAAGGTGTTTAACGAGGCAGCGACGGAAAGCATACTACGAAGGAAGCGTCATCGGTAAAGGCAAGACCTTTTAATATCAAGGTATTGAAATTTTCACATCGATGGCAAACGACTATGTGGATGGTTAAATAATCTTTGGTTCGATGGAAAGCTTTGCCTTCCATCGTTAAAAAAAGGATTGTTTAACCGTTCACAAGTTGTTTCCACCGGTGAAGCAGCAATACGGGTATAAACCTTTCGGTGTTCGAATTTGCATGCTTCTCATTCAAACACTGGGGGAGAATAATATATGATACGACACCAAGAATGCCACAAAAACCGGGAACTGTTAGAAGCGCGATCAATAATGTCTCATCAGGGCCGAGGACTGCATGTCGAGCCCCGTAGAAATAAGTTGTACAAGTTAGCCATATGTATTGGAAGTTTTATTTACTTAAGCAAATGAATACTTATGTACTTTTAATACAAAGGGAATAAAATAAAGTCCTTTTATTTTTATCTTATTTCTTGTCCAAATGATAAGTTAATTTTATCGTTCGAAGTTAACTAAAACTTCAAATGCTTGTGCCGGAATGAACAAGAGACACCCTTTTCAAGAGAACTGTAGACATAAGGGCCCTCCCTTATGAAACCCTCATAGTAAAGGATATATTTCGGAAGAGTTTATGCCCGGAATCGAAAGTTATCAGATGAAAATATACTTGAAGCTTTAATCGACTAAACATAAAAGGGATATTTTTGCACAACACTTGAGAAACAAATTCTTTATTTATTTATCAAGTGGAAAACTTGATGAAAGGTTTGGCATAGTTACAAAATATATATTTAAAAAGGGAGAAAACTTATACACCATTGCCGCCAGAACCCGAAGGAGGAGAATGATCTACAGTAAAGGAAGGCGGATCCACTACCGGTTCAGTGCCTCATCTTCTACAATCTCCCTTTCGGTTCCCAAACACTCAGAATTAGTATTTGAGGAGTCAGTTGCAGCGGGCCGAACAGGAAGATTTTCACGAGCAGTTAACTCCTGTTCTCGAGCTTTGGCAATATGATTGTCAAAATCGACAATGCCCTCTTTGGCCTCCTCCAAGGTTTTTCTCCTCACATGATATATAGCATAAGTCTTCTCAAAGATAAGGGAATCCTCTAGGTCCTGGAGTTTTGCACGGAGTTTATCAATTTCGTTCTGGAGCCCTTCTCTTTCGACTTTCATGGCCCTGAGACGGGAATCAAGCTCAACATTGGTAGTTGAGTGAAGCCGGTTTTGCTCTATGGTCTTCTTCAGCCTCTCTTCCATTCGGACCCTCTTCTCCTCGACAGCATTGGCCTCCTCGGTTTTGGAGCGCAAGTCTGCCTTCAAATTAATGATTTGCTCCTCGAAGGCAGACACGCGCTCAGCAGCGGCGGTTACGACATCATGAAGCTTGGCCCACTTAGCCTTAGCTTCTTGAAGCTTTTCATGAAATTGAGAAACTTCTTGACTGTGGGCCATTTTATCTTGTTCAATCTGTTGTAACTGAGCCTCGAGCTCATCTATCTCTACAACTTTTGCCTCCAGCCGAGAGGCACGCATCAAGCTGGTTCCTTTCAGTAAAAAGTTGATTCCGCTCGGAAGCAAGTCCTTGTTTGTCAAGGATCAACCTTTGCAGGCCTTCATAAGTAAGAAGGTTGGCCTATAAAGAGAAATTTAAACATAGGACAACTGTTGCAACATACAAGCAGAAAAGAAGATAGGAGAAACTAATATGGTACATGCGTCAAACAGTGCATACTATTATTTATTGGGCACTCCCCAGAAAGGGAGCCCATTTTCTTTCAATCCTTCACCGACGCCAGCGGCTTCATATAGTTGGAAAGCTCCACCGTCCAAGAAAGAAGATGACACTCCTTCGAAATTGAAAGTGTGGCGCTTTGCCTTCCTTGGGGATTCTGAGAAGGTATGGAATAGGTGCTCCCCAGTTGTCATGGTCAGGAGAGCGAGGAGGAGAAACATTCCTTTCTAGATCGGCTGATACTGGTAGAGAAGATGCAGTTGGTGCTGGTGAAGGAGCAGCTGGTGACGGGAAGTGTAAATTTATTGGCGTAGAAGGGAAGAAGTGATTGTGGCAAAAGGGATGGTGATTGTTGTGTGCTCAGTAGATGGAGGCATAAAGGCCTCGGGGTTCGAACCCCTTTGTCTGGAGTCAACGATGGGGGCCGGGAAGCGAGAATCAGCATTCTCAACTAAGACCATCTCACCCCAAATCACCTCAAGTTCACCTGATGCTGGGCTTTGAAGCGCACCCGGTTGAGCTGATGAAGATTCTTTTCTCCTTTGAAGAGAAGCCACTCCATCACTGGCATCTCCCTCATCATAGAGGACCATTGTAGGTACTATGGCCGGGTCGGTTGGTGTTTCTTTGCCCTCTTCTCCTGAGTTCCAGCCGAGGAGGGGCCTTTCCTCTTTGGTTTCTTGCTCTCGGACTGGGGACTCCGAGATGAGGCACCCTCACAGGAAGCGCAGGCCGATTCACAAGCTCTGTTCCGGGCAAGGGCATCTTGAAACACCCTCCTAGCCTCCTCGGGGTCATCTAATACGTCGACTTTGGGGCAGATGACAGAGCCCTAGGAAGTCTTGCATTTCAAAAAAGGAGTTAACAATCTATTCATGGGATTTCTTGTGTTTGAATGAAGATAAAGGAAAGGGTGACTTGGCTTACTATGGTGCTTGGCTCTCCACCCGTATTTAGGGGCCATTTCCTTCCACCGACGGGATTCTGGAGTTGTGATTTCCAGAATTTTATGAACCCATTGGTCCAGGCCTTGAACTCATGGAAGTTCCTAACGGGTAGCTGAAATAAAGAAAACAGAAAATCAGCAAAACAGAAAATGACCTTTTCACGGACAAAGGAAGCAAATAACCGAAAACTTACAAAACCAGTTCCACGACTCAGGAAAAGTTGGAGTTGTGGTCAGGATGATGTCCCTGGTGGCAATAACGACGAACCGCTCCATCCATTCACGGTCGTTGTCATCGTCTACTCTAGTGAGGGGAGCGTGGTGACCATGCTTGCTAAGGTTCATTACCCCCCGACGGAAAATATTAGGAGAGTAAAGGTTCATTATGTGTGCAAGAGTTAGGGTTTTCCCCGTCTCTATGCACAACTGACAAAGGCATGCCACCGTTCGCTATATAGATGGGCCTACTTGTGCTAAACAGACCTGATATCGGTGGCAGAACTCCAAAATTAGTGCGTCGAGCCTTTCGCTCGACCCCAAAGAGAATGGACCCAAGGTAAAGGGATATGTATAGACATACGTAAACCCTTCCTTGGAGTAGGTAACTCGCTCCACCATATTCGGGGCAAGGATTTCAATATTAGGGCAGTTGCAGTCCTCTTTCACCATTGGGATACTAGAAGGGCAAATGGAGGAGAGATACTTACTAACTGGCCAATACCAGTTGCTTTGAGAAGTGCAGAAGGAGCTTTCTCTTGAAGATCATTCACAGTATTGAGTTGAAGAGGTATGATGGTTCTAACCGTTGGAGGATCAGACTCAACGTCAACCTCCTTATTTTTGTTTTTCTTCGGGCCTCCGCCTAAGAAAAGACCGGTATTACCGGAGGAACCAGTGTATGAAGACATGAGGTATGAGGTTTGTAAAAGAAAAGTTCTTGCTGAAGAAAATTGAAGGAGGTAAAAGGGTTTCTAAGCAAATGCAGAGAAGAAGAAAGAGCTATGTAAATTGTGAAAGTGGAGAAGTAAAAATGATGAGTAGCACAGAAGTTATAGACGGCAAAAATTATGGTCATGATTATCTCGAAAACCGATAAAAATATTTGTTGAATGGTGGGGCAACACATGTTCAGAGTATTAAATGTGAGAAGACGTGCGTCCTTTCAAGCGTCAAAGACTGTTCAGGAACTTTCCCGCCAAGAAAGGTATCTTCATGTACTTATCGGTAACACTAAGTTATGTAAACGAAAAGTATGGGGACTATCTGTATGGGGTAAAATTAGTTGATAACAGAAGGTCAAATGATATTTTGAACATGACACGTAAATCGAAGATAGGCAAACGACAAATCAGGAAATAACCAATACAACGAGTGTGGCCGGTACCAGATAAATTTCGAAGAGAACGTAGTCGATGGTAAAAGTTCAAAGGTCTGTCGTCGGATAGCATTCAATGAGGGAATATTTACTAACATTAAATGAGCGACCATTGCAGAGAATATTTGCATTCAAGATTTGCCGTTACATGTTCATCAATGACTCTTTTATTATCATTTAAGAGGAGTTTGATACTAGGATCTTGTTTTCCTAAATAGAGCTATAAATAGCATGGTCAGCAGCCATTGTAGACATATGAAACATTATACACAAAAAAGCTATACTTTACTACTTAGCACAGCTTTCTTTCACTTTGTCGTTATTTTTACTTTTGTCCTCGAAAGCATTGAGATCGGAGTCAGGCTTGTTATCTTCTTTAATTTCAATCGTTAAATCTTAATTTTATTCATATCTCTTTATCATTTTTTGGATCAAATCAATTCATTTGTCTATAAACCAAGTAACAAATTTAATTGTACCGTTTTACTGATAAACATGGTACATACATTTAGTGGATAAAATTGAAATCTTGACTGGATCTGATTTCATTGTTTAGTGGATAAAATTGAAATCTTGGCTCATCGGTATAGCGAATCATACAGGATGCTTGTTAATACGTACAACCAAGACTATTCTTTTTTTGTCCTCCCATTTATCCAAACGTTTCTTCGCTTTCTCCACCTGTAAATTAAAACTCCCAATTACATAACCATATATGTTTGTGTGTTTGTGACAGAGAGAAGAAGGGTGTAGTGTGTGTGTGTGAGTACTCATTGTATTTACCTCTTCATTCCAATCTGTTCGAAAAATGACGAACAGTAAAATAAAGGCTTGGATTGTTGTCCCACCGATCATGCCTAACCAAATCCCCTGCATGAAACATAGCAAAGTCAGTATTATGAATTTAGTATTTTTAGTTTGGATAAGTGGTGTTATATATATATATATATATATATATATATATATATATATATATAATATATTTATTATATTATTTTGAATATTTTAATTTCCATTTAGTATTATATATGTATATATATATAAGAAAATGCCCGAACAAAATGAAGAGAAAATTATAACATATACCTTGACTCCATAGTCCCATTTGAAGCAGAGAAGTGACCCAACTGGAATTCCAATGATGTAATAACAACCAACATTTACATATGCAACAAAAGCTTGCCATCCACATCCAACAGCAACATCTTTTGTATTAGAAAGGGAATATAACCACAAGTGAAAACTTAATTTAAGTGTATCAGATCTGGACCAAAAGAATAGCCCATGGCCCGAATAATGATGGATACAATCGCAAAGTTAATCCATGACTACGTACCAACATTAATAAACATGAGCCTTTTTTTTTAATCTGATTACAAATTATTTAATTTCATAAAACAAAAGAAAATCTTACCCAGTAAAACAGGTTGAATGCCATTGAGCAGGATTGACATTGCCAAGAACGGGGCTAATCTGGAGACAGTGTTTGCGACATTCTCCATAGGTAAAAATGTAGCTAATGACATGCCGTAACGTAAGAACAAGGATTGCAAAAAATAGTGAAATCAAGAAGCAACATAATGTTGCCATCAGAACTGAAAAAGCAGCTGATTTGGGATGTCCTGCTCCAAGTTCATTGCTCACCCTAACACTGTCATCATCCCAGGTAGGCAAATAATTAACAGAGTTTTCGAAATAGAGTTCAGAATTTATGCATGGATAACAGGATAATGTGTATATTTTTACATGAACTTGTAAAATTGACCTACAAAAATAGATAACTTTTCATATCAAGCTTGATATGACACCTCGAAAAATAGAACAATAACGTGACACAACCGGCTAAATTGAACATATAGTATAAGAAATTCTTCACAGTTTCAATATATATAAATCAACTTCTTCAAATTATTATTCCTCCTTGCATTCGTTGTTCCATATTTTAGTTATTTGCCATTCAATGTTTGAAAGCGTGGTTGAATTATGAGAGAATCCCTGCATTTAATAGGTAGCAAATATATAGTATTGTACTAGAAATTAGAATAATGATTGCATAAGTTTAACATTTCACTAACCTTGTAGCTGCACTGAAGCCCAAAGATATCTTGAAAACCCATCCAAGTATTTGCATGCTGCAGGTCAAATTTAATTTAAAGTCTGAGAACATGGGTGCATACTTGTTTGATAAATGTGATTAAATATTCTTACAAAGAGCAAATATTGATATGAATATCAGGGGCCTTCCTAGAAGGCAACTTATGAGTTCAGCATTACCTAATAGGTTTGTCCTGAACCTTGTATTTATATTATGAGATTCACTATATATGTATAAATTTTAAATTTAGAACTCAATTATTATCACTTCAAATTGTTATTGCGGAATTCAGAACTCATAAAGTTCAAATTCCGAATCTGCCTTTGATGAATATTGTTGTCCCAAGATCTAACATTCAGGTAATACAATCAAATGAGGTTCTCTTGACTGATTAGTTGTCAAACCGCGAGTCAAACAAGAAAAGAAAGGAAAAGAAAAGGTTGAAAGCCAAAAGATCTTATATTTCCTCCTAGTTACTAATACTGCAAAGGAATCTTATTTACCAAGTTATTTTACTATCTAAAAAATTTTCTGTTGGTAAATCTTTATGCTATAAGCTTAATTCAACATCAATATTCAAATATTGAAACCATTCATTTACCATATGGCAAGAGAATCCAGTGCCATTTCAGCATTTTTGAGCCGCCCTGCAATCAGCACAAGGATTTGATAGTACCAGCATTCTAAATGAGAGCATCACCGCAGAAGCCAGTGACAGTTTCAAGAAATCCCATAATCCAGAAAATGCCAGCATACTGAAACCTGTCCACCTCTTCTTGCACTTTTCACTTGACAAAATATACACAAACTGTGCTACAACTATAATCCATCACGAAAAACTCAGCATCAATGAAGCACCCAAAATTCCCCAACCAATTTTGTACACAACAAGCCATGTAAAGAAGCTATGAACAAACAGGGTGGCTGCTGCAATGTAAGCACTGGGATTGATAATGCTCTGTGATTGAAGGAATTTTTGAATTGAGAAGTTAGCTGCGTACGCGAAATTTTGGGGAATTAGACCATAGACGAAAACTGCAGCTGCTGAGGCGATCGCTGGTTTCTGACCGAGTAGAATCAAGATTGGTTTGGAGAAGATGTAGATGAATAAGAGTGGAATTCCTGTGGCCATAAGGATGAGTGTTGATCTTTGTAGGTAGATACCTAGCATCCCATACCTCTGCGCTCCATATGCTTGTCAACACAAGGTCTCCATTGCACTTCCCATTCCAAGCTGCAGCAACAAACAGTGAAGCAATAACTGATAAATATGACATTGTTATAACATGCAGTAATAATGTAAAAGTATTATCTTTATACTACTGTTAGTAAATATCGCTTAAATCCTTAGGAAA
Organism: Nicotiana tabacum; assembly: GCF_000715075.1. Classification (NCBI taxonomy): domain Eukaryota; kingdom Viridiplantae; phylum Streptophyta; class Magnoliopsida; order Solanales; family Solanaceae; genus Nicotiana; species Nicotiana tabacum. The sequence goes on along the minus strand of NC_134096.1, from coordinate 41,990,827 downwards.
TTGTCATATTTATTGTAAGCAGTAGCATCACAGATCGCGATTAATGAATTATAAAGTCTCCTAAAATTGAATGGTCTGGCACTTTTAGCCCTTTCAACAGAGTGGTTACTATTCAAACACTCTAAAATTTTATTTTTGTGGATAGACGTGCCATAATCTTTGCCCAAACAAAAAGTTAAAATGAGTAGATATGCCATAAGCATGAAATTGACATTCTGCAGCTTAAAAGTGCTTAATGCGTAGCTTATTACAGAGTTGGTGTCAGAAGGTACTGAACTTACCATGATACCATAGGCAAAGACTTGAATACCAACGTTGCCAAGAGAAGAAGCGGCTTGACGTTTTAACTTCAATACCACACAAGAGGGATAATTTGTGAGGTGTCTAATTTTTTGCGTGCACAGATTATAGAAGGACATGGTTCTTCTATGTGTTCCTTATACTAGTGTTGCGGAATAATAAATGCAGAAATTTAAGAACACAAGTATTTTATGTGGAAAACACCTAGCTCAAAAGGTGAAAAAACCACGACCTACTTCCCAGTAGGATTTTTCCAAACACTCCACTAAATCAATGAGCCAAAAACTGCATTTACAAAATACTTTTGTAAACCTAGGATTAACTCTAATCCCGTTGTGGCAACCAGCCTCTAACTGCTGCGACAACTTCAAGTTAACTCTAACTTGAATACTTTGAGTATTGCCTCTAGATAAAGTTGAAAGGTACAATATGAAAGTATCTACTACAATTGAACTAGAATAAAAGACAGACACTTGAATCTGGTTCTTCTATCTAGTTCATGTAGCTTCATGTTCACACACATGAATCACACACGAACTGCTTGCAAAATGCCTTGCTATTTTGCTCGCAATTCACGTTTAACTTCTGCTTTTGTGCGTCACCAGTAGAGTGAGAACATCCTGCAATATATAGAGTTAGTAGATGAAGAAATAACTAGAGTTCTAATGCTACTCTTCCTTAGTGGAAGAGTTCTAGTTGATCTCAACCTCTAACTCCTCCCTTAGCCCGTGTCTATGCACACAAGGGATGGACCTGGTTCATGCCTGAGCTTCCTTTGTCAATCTTCAAAACTAACCTTCATTTAGGCCAACAAATTCTCCCTTTTTGATGATGACAAACTCTGTGCTTTTCATAAGCTTAGGCCATGTTTCAACTTAGCCCAAAATCAACACAACGTTAGAACAATTTCCACTTATCATAAAGGACCAGGTTTTATTAGATTATAAACATCACTGTTCAAAGTGTAAAGCACAACTTTTTTTTCCCCTTTTGGCATCATCGATATTTTTCCCAAGTTGAACAAGCCCTTCAGCAGCTTCGCCAGACCCACTTCCCCCTGTTTTCTGTACACTCTCGTTTACTCAACCAGACTTCTCTTTCCAAACATCCATTGCACCTGTGTCTTTGGTTAAATTTACAGGTTTTTACCCTTTCCCCTCACATCACTCCTAACTCCCTTGCTCTCTTTTTATTTTCCTTTTTTTATTTTTACCACCAACTTCTCGAGACTCTATAGTTTCAACACCTCCTATAGACCCTACCAGCACAAACCTATTCTCCAAATTTGCATCAACTTCAGAAATTATCTCAGGAGTAACTTTAGGGCCAGAAGATACCTGTTCAGTTTCAGAAGAAACCGTTTCTTCCCCCTCAGTAGCAGATTCATCAGATTTCTAGGGTTCTTCTTCCTTACCCGTTTTCAAGTTTTTCATTTATTTTCTTGATTTGTTCTCTCCCCGCAACAACCTTGCGAGAAAGCATCTATACTATTTTCTTAGAGGTTGGGGTGGTGGAAGGAATGATAGTGGGTGTGGAAGTCTAATCAAACTGAATTTCAGTTTTGAAAAGACTTTAGAGTATATCCCTAGAATCTAGGTACTTCAATTCGGTTGGGACTCTTTTGAACGGAACTGGTTCACTTGTAACGGATAGGTCCAAAAGGAGTTTGGAATTAAGTAGGACTCTGCTTATGATCCAAATATTATTATTTCAAATTATGCAGAGTGTAGAAAACATACCGTTTTATCTTGATGAACCAGGTTCTTCACTGATAATTCTTTTGTGTAAGTCTAAATTTGCCAAAATAGAGAAAATATCATTAGAGATTAATGAGTCATTTTAACACATGGCACAAGAGTATACTATTGAAAGTATGAGTCTCAGCAAAAATTAATCTAATTATATACACATTTTCAGATTTTCTAACCAAAAATAAATTTATTTTTTAGTTTTTAAAAAAAAAAAAATTCTCATTGTGAATTCTAAACCGGTCCTTTTAGGTGATCTTAATCATCCCTAATTCTAACATGTTCCTTTCAAAGTGATCTATAATTAGAGCTTTTGTGAAGATGCTAGCTATTTGCTTGTCAGTAGCACAAAATTTCAAAGTGATCAACCCTTTTTCATAGTTATCCCTCAAAAAGTGATGCCTAACATCTATGTGCTTAGTTCTCTTGTGATGAACCGGGTTCTTGGTCATACTAATAGCACTAGTGTTATTACAAAAAATGGGGATACAACCAACATCAATTCTAAAGTTCATTAATTGCGGTTTGTACCACAACAATTGAGCAGAACATGAAGCAGCAACAACATACTTAGCTTCAGCAGTAGATAAGGCCACTGAATTTTGCTTTTTGGTAGCCCAAGACATAAGACATGAGCCAAGAAAGTGTGCCATACCTGAGGTGCTCTTTCTATCCACTAGAAAACCTCCATAATTAGCATCAGCATATCCCACTAGATTGAAATTACTACATTTTGGATACCATAGATAGAGATCAATGATGTCTTTTAGATATCTCAAAATTCTCTTGACACCAGTCAAGTGAGACTCATTTGGATTTGTCTGAAATCTTGCACAAAGGCCTACACTGAAAACAATGCCAGGTCTACTAGCAGTGAGATACAACAATGAGCCAATCATTCCCCTATACAATTTCTGATCAACAGATGAACCAAGTTCACTTATATCCAACTTTGTAGATTTTGCAATAGGCGTGTCAATTTCGTTGGAATCTTCCATTTTAAACCTTTTAAGCAACTATTTTACATACTTCTACTGATGAATCATAGTTCCATTTGAATTTTGTTTAATTTGTAAGTCTAAAAAGAAATTAAGCCCACCCATCATGCTCATTTCAAATTCACTCCCCATTAGTGTAGCAAATTCTTTACTTAACTTATCAATAGTTGCTCCAAAGATAATATCATCAACATATATTTGAACTACCAAGAGATCTTTACCTTTTTCTTTCAAGAATAAAGTATTGTCAATTTTACCTCTCTTGTAGTCATGCTCAAGAAAAACTTTTGATAATCTTTCATACCATGCTCTTGGCGCTTGCTTGAGCCCATAAAGTGCTTTGTCAAGTTTGTACACATGATCAGTATTCTCCTTGCTTTAGAACTCCGGAGGTTGCTTGACAAACACTTCTTCCTTTAGATAGCCATTGAGGAAGGCACTCTTGACATCCATCTGGTGAAGGGTGAATTCCATATAAGGAGCAAAGGTTTCATCATAGTCTATGCCCTCTTCCTGGCTATATCCTTGAACCACCAATCTTACCTTGTTCCTTGTAACAGTTCCATCTTCATCAAGTTTGTTTCTGAAGACCCATTTTGTGCCAATTACCGATCTGTCCAATGGTGCTGGTACCAGATGCCAAACTTGATTCCTTTCAAATTGGTTGAGTTCATCCTGCATTGCATTTACCCAGCCTGCATCCTGCAAAGCTTGAGCAACACTTTTAGGTTCAATAAAAGATAAGAAAGCATCAAAAACACAAAGATTCTTTAATGAAGATCTGGTTTTGATTCCAGAGGTTGGATCAGTAATTATGTTCTCAATGGGATGAGAACTTTGATACTTATAAGGTTTCACAACCAACTGGTTTCCCCTTGATGTTCCTTCAGTGTTTTGTTGTTGTGGAACAAGTTCATGGACAGGTTCCATTGAGGTTTGGGGATTATTTCCTCTTAGTTTTGTTCCCCCTGTCATGTTGCTCTGGGTGGAAGAACCCATTCCATCACCTGTTCCTTCTTCTAGTGCAACTTCAGTCTGGGTTGTGGCTTCATTTAAGTTTCTTACCAACCCAATTGCTTCATCATCATGTTCCTGTATCTCATAAAGAAGTTAGTTTCATCAAAACTCACATGAACACTTTCTTCAACACACATAGTTCTTTTATTATATACTTTATAAGCTTTGTTATGTGAAGAATATTCCAAGAATACTCCCTCATCACTTCTGGGATCAAACTTGCCTAGGGAGTCTTTACCATTGTTGTGCACAAAGCACTTGCATCCAAATGCCCTAAGATGGGATATATTTGGTTTTCTCTCTCTAAGTAACTCATAGGGAGTCTTATCAACAAGAGGTCTAGTCATGCATCTATTTATGATGTAGCATGCAGTATTTACAGCTTCTGCCCAGAAGTTGTGGGGTAGTTTACTAGAAAGAAGCATAGTCCTAGCCATATCTTCAAGTGTCATATTCTTTCTTTCAACTACTCCATTTTATTTTGGAGTCCTAGGAGCAAAAATATTTTGATCGATGCCATGCTCATCACAAAATTCAGCAAATTTAGCATTTTCGAATTCAGTGCCATGATCAGACCTAATTGATGCAAGTTGATTACCTAGTTGTTTCTGAGTTTTTCTAACAAAAGAAGTGAACATGTCAAATGCTTCATCTTTAGATGTTAAAAATAATGTCCAAGTAAACCTAGAGTAATCAACAATAAGCACCATCACATATCTTTTACCACATCTACTTAATATTCTCATTGGACCACAGAGATCCATATGGACCAGTTCCATCGTTCTGGTGGTACTTACCACTTTCTTGCATTTAAAGGAAGATCTTACATGCTTCCCCCTTGCACAAGCCTCACAAACTTTGTCTTCCTTGAACTTGATGTTAGGCAATCCTATCACCAAGTCCTTGTAGACTAATTTGTTGAGTTGACTCAGACTTGCATGTCCAAGTCTCTTATGCCAAAGGAGGGGATCATTGTCCAACACACTTAAGCAAGTGAGTTCATTTTCTGACAGTGTGGACAGATCTACAATATATATATTGTTCACTCTTTTTCCCTGCAAAACAATCTTGTCAGTGGTAAGATTAATCACAAAGCATTTAGTAGAGGTGAATGCCACCAAGTTACCTCTATCACACAGTTGTGATACACTAATTAGACTATATTTTAGGCCATCTTTTAAATAGACATTCTTAATCGAGTGAGAGTCAGTCTTACCTACCTTACCAACCTCAATGATCTCACCTTTCTTCCCATTTCCAAAGGAGACATTATCTCCTTTGAGGTCCTTAAGTGAAAGGAAATGGTTCTTGCTTCCTGTCATGTGCTTTGAGCAGCCACCATCCATGTACCATATTTGGCTGCTCCCCTTCACTTGGACCTGCAAAAGGAAATCAGGGGTTAGTCTTAGCAATCCAAAATAGTTTGGGTCCCATTCTATAGGCAAAATGATGAATTAGATTCTTTTTAGCCCAACTTGGTAGCATATTCTTCCCTTGAACAAATTCTTTGTTCTTTTAGATTACCTTATCTTTTGTATTGCATTCACTTTTATAGTGACCCGTTTTACCACAGTGAGTACAAATCTTATTCTCAGGAAGTGTAAGGTACTTGCTTTTGGGATTCCATTTAGGTGGAAGATTTCCAAATCCAAGCCATCTTCTATTGCTACTAAGATGTCCATGTAGCCATAAAAGTGCATCGCAGGACCTATTCCATTTACAAGTTTTGTCTAGTTCATGCTTGACTTTGCCTAGATCCTCCTTCAAAATTCTAACATGCTCATCCTTCTTATACAACTCATCTTTTAGTTTACCTACATTTTCTTCTAGAGTGAGTTGTGTGTAATCAGTTGTCTTCTTACTTGTTCCTAATTTCAGTTTTATGTTTTCAGATCTAAGTTCTAGGACATTTGATTCAAATACATGAACCTGGTTCTTTAGTGCAGTATTTTCACTTATAGTTTCACTAACTCTGAGTTTCAGGTTCTTACACTTTACTTTTAAAATCATACATTCCTTAGACAGTTGTTTCTTTTCATTGTTTATATCCTCAGATTCATCAATGAAATCTAGAAGTAACTCAGATAGCCTTTCTTTAGAAAAAAACTTAATCTTGTCTTTTAGATGGATTATACTTACTTCAGATTCCTCATCGGATTCTCTAATTGCCATAAGTGCTTGTTAATCTCCATCTTCATCATCTGAGTCCTTATTTGAGCTTTCTCCCCAAGCAGCAACCATAGCCTTTGTTGATCCTTTGTTCTTCTTGGGATGAACATGTTCCTTCTTTCTGTATCTTCGTTTAACTCTTTCCATAGCCATTGAGGGTAGTTTTTGATGTGGTGATCGGTCTTCCCACACTTGTAGTAGCCCTCATTGGTCTGTTTTTCAGGAACCCTTTGTTTACTGTAGCCTCCACTTCTTGAAGAACCATTTCCTCTCATTAGGTACTTCTTGAAGTCCTTTGTGATAATAGCCATTTTATCATCTTCTAGCTCAGAACCTTCAGTGATTCTGAGTGCCAGGCTCCTTTCCTTCTTGGGTATATCCATCTTCATGGTTTTTCTTCTAAGTTCATAAGCAGTGAGATTTCCAATTAGCTCATCCAACCTAAAAGTGACAATGTTCTTTGATTCCTGAATGACAGTGATTTTGCTCTCCCAAGTAACTGGCAGAACCCTTGTCAGAATTTTCTTCAGAAATAATCCTTCCAAGAGACTTAAGTTCATTTGTCAGTGTGGTGAACCTTGTATACATCTCTTGGATGGTTTCCCCTTCCTACATGGTGAAATTCTCATATTGAGAATATAGTAGTGTTCCTCTGGACCTCTTCACTTGAGGTGTTCCTTCATGGGCCACTTGCAAAGTGTCCCAGATTTCCTTAGCAGTGGTACATCTTCGAATTCTACTGTACTCATCTGGACCGAGTCCACAAACAAGCCATTTTTTGGCTCTAGTATTCTTCTCTTATTTCCTCAAGTCGTTAGCAATGCAGTCAGCTCTTGTTTTTGGCACCTCTTCTCCTTCAGTATTTATCTTCATGGTAGCCAGTGGACCATCTGTGACAATGTCCCATAGCTCATAGTCTTCTCCTATGATGTGATCTCTCATCCTGCTTTTCCACCAAGAGTAATACTGGTCGTTGAAGAGTGGTGGACTAGCAGTGGATTGCCCTTCCCAGTTTTCAGGTGGTGCACTCTTCTTGATCTTCACCTAAGGTGTTAGTCTTTTCAAGGATAACGTGCTCTGATACCAATTGATGTTTTAACTTCAATACCACACAAGAGGGAGGGGTGATTTGTGTGGCGTCCTTTTTTTTGCGTGCACAGATTATAGAAGGACCTGGTTCTTCTATGTGTTCCTTATACTACTGTTGCGGAATAATAAATGCAGAAATTTAAGAACACAAGTATTTTACGTGAAAAATACCTCGCTCAAAAGGTAAAAAAACCACGACCTACTTCCCAGTAGGATTTTTTCAAATTCTCCACTAAATCATTGAGCCAAAAACTGCATTTACAAAATACTTTTGTAAACCTAGGATTAACTCTAATCCTGTTGTGGCAACCAGCCTCTAACTGTTGCGACAACTTCAAGTTAACTCTAACTTGAATATTTTGAGTACCCATTACAATTGCCTCTAGATAAAGCGGAAAGGTACAATATGAAAACACCTACTACAATTGAACTAGAATAAAAGACAGACACTTGGAACTGGTTCTTTTATTTGGTTCATGTAGCTTCAGGTTCGCACACTTGAATCACACATGAACTGCTTGCAAAATGCCATGCTATTTTGCTCTCAATTCACGTTTAACTTCTGGTTTTGTGCGTCACCTATAGAGTGAGAACATCTTGCACTATATAGAGTTAGTAGATGAAGAAATAACTAGAGTTCTAATGCTACTCTTTCTTGGTGGAAAAGTTCTAGTTGATCTCAACCTCTAACTCCTCCCTTAACTTGGATAGTGTTCTTTTTTATTAAGGAATCCTTCTCCTTATCAATTATGCAACCATTTTAGATCAGGAGATAATAATTAGACCAAGTTAAGCTTATCTCATTCACGTGCATCCCACGTGCTCAAATCTGCCCGTGTCTATGCACACAGGAGATATGGTTCATGATTGAATTTCCTTTGTCAATCTTCAAAACTAACATTCACTTAGGCCAACACAGCTAATTCAAAACTCCCAAGACGTCCACAGAAGATTTGAGTGACGATAGAAATGAGATTATTCAGCATATAAACTATAATTGCCGGGCCTGCCAGAGGCAAGAGATTACTTAATTCGATTTTGATTGAACGTCGAAATCGCACGAAAAAAGATAAGCTTTTATCTGATAGCATTTCTTCAAGCTCAGAGCTTATTGTTTGATGATTCGGTTCTAACACTTCTGGTGCTGCCGATGATGGTGACATGGATTCACAGGGCTCATCACATTCTCTCTTACACTCCATTGCTCTCTCTCTCTTTTTGTTATACAGTTTACTAATGATATGTCAATTTTCAAAGTTCAAATATCACCTAAAGAATCATTTCTTTTTTCTGTATGCTTTCGGTATTTGAAACGTACTCATTTAGATTCGCGTCGATTTGATCCACTAAGAAGATAATTAAGTGTTTTCTACTAAGAAGTTCCTTATTCCTAGGGTGAAGAGTCACTTTTAGAAAAGAGGAAATCAGATAAATTCTTTGCCTAGAGTTAGAATATATGCTACTGCTTTAATGAGTAATTAGACAAATCATATATAACGTCTATGGTAGCGTGAATTTGGTGCAATTTATCATTTGATTATGTTTAAATTCCAAAAGGTCTCAATTTTGTATCTTTTGGTGCTAATATGATTTGATGTTAAAAAAGTTATGCCCAATCTTTCGATCACTAATATCTCCATGAATCAAATAAGTTCATGTACAGATTAAATGCCTTCTTAGGTTGCAAATGCAAAGTCTTTTTGAGAACTTTGTTTTTTTTTTTCGAAAAAGTTTTTTAGGTTCGGTATTTTTCAAAAACAGAAAATGATAATCTGCATCTTAACTTTGCAAAACTATCATTTAATAATACATATTATAAACACCCCCCCCCCCAACCACCACCACCCCTAAATATTCTACACACTTTAACTTTGTGGATAATCTGTTCTTAACTTTGCAATTTCCGCATCTAAGAGCCCCTCCCTTTTTTTTTCCCCAATCTTATAAGACCCCTCTCTGTTGCTAAAAAAATGAAGTATGTGGAATGGCTAAAATATACCCATACCCCATTTTCTTTAACAATTTTCCAACGGTTAATGTGCCTAGAGATGAAAAGTACGAAAATTAAGACAGTGAAATATGGGATGACGTATTGTCATTGGTCCAATTGAATTAGCTAATTTTCCGGCTGTTGCTTCTCAATCATTCAACAATGGCTTTTTACTCTGGTCTTGCCACATATTTAATCGGCTCTTTGCTTTTTCCACCTGTAAAACACAAGTAGAAAACAGAGCTTAATTAGCCTGTCAAAGTGAACAAACAACATATTCATCGTCAAACATGTTGGGCGTTGGCTATATAATTACAGGAAAACACTTCCACTAGCTCGAACATTAACCTAAACAATATTTAGCCAAAAAAAATACAAGTGAATTAAAAAGCCTTTGTACGTAATTTATAGAAGAATCATTATATTATCAGGCGAACAACTAAATTTCTACTAAATCATCGAAAGCTAAAGTGCTATTGGAACATTTGATTATGCTTATAATATACATAGGTAATTTAACTTGCCACGGTTGATCAAGGGTCAGATTTTAATTATATTGCATGATCGAAAATTACTAGTAGAGTATTTTTGAACACTAGGTTTTAGAAAGTAGTTTTTCGAAATTAATTTTAAGGGAAGAAGTGTTTGTTTGACCCATTTTTGCAAATTCAGTTTTTTCAAATCTTTCAAAAGCTCCCAAAAAAAAATCATTTTTGAAAATATTTGAAAAACTGAGTTAGGAAATCTTCAAAAAAAGATAACTTTTTTCTTTCCCTCAAAAGACTGCTCAAGCAAACGTTTTTCTTTTTCTTTCAAAAATAAAACAAGTAATTAAATTCTAAAACATACCTCTTGCTCCCAATTGGTTCGAAAAGTCACCCACAGTAAGATGATGGTCTGCATAGCTGTTCCTCCTAACAATCCCAACCATATTCCCTTCCCATTCAGCAAAACAAAATTAACATCAGTTGGTCATAATTAAGAACAAAAAGTATTTCAAATTAAAAATAATATTTTGCATTTTTCCTCATGCTTAATATTACTCCATCGTAAAGAGAAAAAACAATTACTGTTTTAATTCTGTCTTTTTTTAGTTGTCATGGGGATTGGAATAATATTCACATAATAAATTTAATAAGTTTTTTTTTTCAACTTAAAAATATAAAATTGTGAAAGAATTGGTAAAGAGAATATACCTTAGCTTCGAGCTTGAAGTTAAAACCGAGAACAATACCCAATGGAATGCCAACAACGTAGTAACATCCCACGTTAACGTAGGCCACAAAAGTTTGCCATCCACACCCAACAGCAACCCCTTCAAAAAATTTCATGTATTAATTAATTAATTAACATACATTAATTTATGTCGATCTTTAATTGATGATGCATGAGAGCGACAAATTGTTAAGTTGGTGGATCATATCATTCGCTAAAGAACAAATACTCCATGATAATCCAATCAATTAATTAAACTTCTAAAGATATCTGTATACATAAACAAAAATCACATGCATCTTCTGATTGAACTTCTCTTCCGAAAAAACCAAAGCGGAGATCAGTTTTATGATCCATTATAAATGCTCTTTTAATTATAACCCGTTTTAAAGGAGATTGGTAAAAAAATAACATAGAAAATTGATAAATAAAATATACGATATCTTTATATATAATATTACTTTCGCTACTTAAAATATAAATAGTCACAGGAGATCATTTCCTCACAGAAACATTAGGTTAGAAACAAAGGCTTGAATTATTATTTTTTCTTCTTTCTCTTCTTCTCTACCACTTGGAAGGTTTAAGAGTTTTCCCCTCTTTCCAATTTCTTGGCTTTTAAGGTGATAATTTGTAAAGGTGAGATAGATAGAAATGCAAAAGATTAATTCCTACTGAAAAAGCTAATATTGAACTTCAATTAAGAAGTGTAAAAAAGAGTTACTAATTGCAAAGTTGTATTATTCAGGATATAGAATAAATGGAATTCAAAAAGTTTAGTCAATAAAATAATTTTTGACGAGCTCTAATAAAACTAGAAAAATAATATTAAATCATTTCGAAGAACATGCAAAGCATATATTGAAGATTTCTTAAACAACAAAATAGATGGCTAGGTTCATCAGAATCCTAGGGTATCATATTGTGAAGAACAATTCGCAAATATCTATCTACGTTCAACAATCGAATATTCTATAACATGTCAGGTTACCCTAGACAGAAGTAAATTCAGAATCGAACTGGATTCAATATTTAAAATTCTTATAAGTTTATATTTACTATTTGGTATAATTTTGATAAACTTTTATATATAAATTTATTTTACGTGAAAGTATTTGGTTCAAATGAACCCAATGTAATAAGTCTAGATTTGCCCGTGACCCTAGAGGCCGAGAGTGAAAAACATTTTAATATGTATATTTTTTGCTTTTCTGTCGATTCAGTCCATCAAAATTTCTTAGCCGAACGTATAGTGACGATCATATTCTGTAAACGATGTCGCACCTTCTTTTTTTCGAAGGGATATGGGAATAGGGAGTTTTTCCAATTAAATTGACATTAATCGAAATGGGATTATTTATTCATTCATAGTCGTCATTTGGAATAATTTATGGTGTTTCAAGTCACCGGTTTATTTTTAAATCCCAAATCGAGGAAATTAACTCTTATTTATGGTCTGCGAACACAGAAGACCGGGTAAGGAATTCTGTTAACCCGGAAGAATGTGTGAGACACTCCCGAGTTCCGTGATTTTAGCACGGTCGCTTAACAATTAACACTTGGCTTAATTATCTAATTCATTATATTGTTTAACAACCTATTGTGCATTTTACTTTTAAAACCGCTTTTAGTACTTATAAAATTTATTTGAACAAGTCGCAATGTCGCGCACTCGTTTATTTTTGTACACATTGCAAACCGCGCCATGTGAAATGCACCGGCGATTTACAACATGTTAATTTTATTATTATTCGAAGTTATGGTCGGGTCACATGAAATGCATACCCGAATTGGAATTTACATATCGCGACCATGCCACGGGAACCGTACCCATAATCACGATACTTATTAGTCGCGCCTAAAGTAACTAACGCGTGTTCGTGAGTTATTTTCTTAAACTACTTTGAGATTGCTTGTGAGGTCAAGAATTATGGAAATTATTGTGAGAGGTTGACAAATTAAAAAAAAAATAGAATATAACGAAAGCAGTATACGTATCATTATTCTTATGCTTATCTTAATCAGATCCAAACAAAATTCATATTGGCTCATCAACAAAAGCTAATAAATCTATTACCCCACTTATGAGCAAGATTCCAGTTTTATCAATAAAAACATAACATGTAAGTTTTCAAGATTAAACTAGACCCGTATCACGTCATTACTTCAAAGAATTCAAAAGTTTAATCCCAAACGATTTTACTCCTTAAAATGGAAAGCAACCAACTAAAGAACTAAATTATCAAATTAAAATTGAACTTATGAATCAGTTACTTCAGTCATACAAGCACAAACTTATTATCCAAATGAAAATCTTAGTATCCATAAATTGAACAGTAATGGGATAAAATAAAAACTCACGCCTAACTACCGTAAACATGGAACTAATTAAAATAAGAGAATTCAAGAATTTAATACCCAAAAGATAGGAAAGAATCGGACCTTTGTATTTAAGAAGAATATCCAAATCAAATCTCTAACAAAGCAGCTGTGAGATGGAATCAAAATCCAAAAATTGATAACGGAACTTGAAAAGAAAAACGAATTGGATCGCGACCGGAAAAACCTCCAAACCGCGAACTCGATTGGATCGGAACGGAATACCACCGCAACCGACCTCGGCAATGGCTATTTTCGTGTATGGTTTTAGTGATTGTTTGGGGTGTTCGTATAGAGGATTTTGCATCTAGTTTAATGATGTTAACAAGGATGAGCTACATGTGGAAGAGCTAAGGATGGCGCTGACCGGGATGCTGTAGCGAGAGCTGCGTCACTACCATCTATGCGCAACAGTTGCTGCCATCTTTCTTAGCTCTCTCTGTTTTCTTTCGTGCCCTACTCCTGTGAGAATGAGAGAGGAGCCTCTTTTATTTTAAGATTTTTTTGAATTTTTTAGGTTATGAGGGTTTGGGCTAAGAGGAATGGGCCATCCGAATTTGGGCACAAATTTTGGACTCTTTAATTCTAAAGGTCCATAAATTAAGAAACTTAATAATTTTAATATATACTATTAAATATAAAATTAATTCCAATTAATTAAGGCAAACTATATGAAACTATGTTTTTGTATTTTTTTAATTTTTGTTCTTTAAAACTAGAATTAAAATTAATAATAAAGTGAAATCCTATAGAAATAAATTTCAATAAATATTCTAAAAATACTAAGACTATTAAAGATAATTGTGATTTGCGGGTCAAAAATTACGTGCTTACAGCTACCCCTCTTTGCTTGAAAACACAAAGTGTTTTTGAGCAAAGAAACAAGTAAGCGACGTAATTGATTTCTGACCCGACACTTATTCAAAATGATTGTGACCGAGCCATGGTATTTGAGCTGCCTACATATCCTTGGCTATAAAGGAATCAGGTCATGTGTTGTTCAGAAGTGAATGAAGTGATGGAGTGTGTGGAGAGGATGAGAGAGTCGAGTGAGGTTCCGTCGAGGTTTCGGTCCGCGGTCCCTGCCATTACATCATGAATTGAAAGCAAAAATTACAACAACAAAAAAAAATACAAGATCATATCTACTTGTTGTCTTGAATCTTCCTTGAATCTCCACTTGATCCTTCAATATGAAACTGAAAATTCACCCCATTCTTCATGTGGGCATCCTGCTGACTTGAATTGAACTCGAAAACTAAAAGTTGACCCTATTCTTCAGGAGGGCTCCTGATGCCTCTCAAACTTGAACTTGAAATAAATTCCCTCATTCTTCAGGTGGGCGCCTGATGCTGACTTAAAACCTGAAATGAATTCCCTCGTTCTCCAGGTGGGCGTCTGATGCTGACTTAAAACCTGAAATGAATTCCCTCATTTTCCAGGTAGGTGCCTGATGTTGACTTAACACTGAAATGAATTCCCTCGTTCTCCAGGTGGACGCCTGATGACTTAAAACTTGAAATAAATTTCCTCATTCTCCAGGTGGGCACCTGCTGACTTAAAAACTTGAAATAAATTCCCTTGTTCTCCAAGTAGGCGCATGCTGACTTAAAACTGAAATAAATTCCCTCCTTCTCCAGGTGGGCGCCTGATGTTGACTTAAAACTTGAAATAAATTCCCTCGTTTTCCAGGTGAGTGCCTGATGCTGACTTGAATTTGAAATGAATTCCCTTATTCTCCAGGTGGGCACCTAATGCTGACTTAAAACTTGAAATGAATTCCATCGTTCTCCAGGTGGGCGCCTGATGCTGACTTAAAACCTGAAATGAATTCTCTCGTTCTCCAGGTGGGCGCCTGATGCTGACTTAAAACTGAAATAAAATCCCAATTCTCCAAGTGGGGCTTACTGACTTAAAACTGAAATAAATTCCCTCGTTCTGTAGGTGGGCGCCTGATTTTGACTTAAAACTGAAATGAATTCCCTCGTTCTCCAGGTGGGCACCTGCTGACTTAAAACTGAAATAAATTCCCTTGTTCTCCAGGTAGGCGCCTGCTGACTTAAAACTGGAACAAATTCCCTTGTTCTCCAGGTGGGCGCTTGCTGACTTAAAACTGAAATAAATTCCCCATTCTCCAGGTGGGCGCCTGGTGACTTAAAACTTGAGATGAATTCCCTCATTTTCCAGGTGGGTGCCTGATGTTGACTTAACACTTAAAATGAATTTCCTCGTTGTTCAAGGTGGGCGCGTGATGCTGACTTAAAACTTAAAATAAATTCTCTCATTCTCCAGGTGGGCGCCTGCTGACTTAAAACTTGAAATAAATTCCCTCATTCTCCAAGTGGGCATCTGCTATCACAACAACACAGACAAAGCAGAGAAAGTTTTCTGCCCCAGTTTGTACTAGGAACATTTATTGATTGTTAGTTGAATTCCATTATCCAGGAGGGTCTTGAAAATTTAAAACTAGATCCTATTATCCAGGAGGGTCCTAAAAACTTGAAATTAAATCCCAATATCCAAGAGGGTCCTGAACAGTTGAACTTATCTCTCATTATCCAGGAGGGTCCTGAAAACTTAAAACTGAATTTATCTAGAACATGCTTTCCTCACAGGGGATTCCTGGCAAAGCAAACAAGATTTTTTGCCCATGCTTAAAACAAAGAAAATTTTATCAGTTTGAAAATGTGGCGGTTAGTTTGTGGCATCCTTGCTGAAAGTGTCTGCTTCTGCCACTACCTCGCTTCATTTTGATTAGCTTCTTCGGGCTACAAAGAATTGTTTGACCTTTTGATCGGACCTCGACCACAAAACCTCTGAATGGCTTGAATCCCTTACACTCAACTTGTCGTATGGTACTTTCATTCTGACAACTGTTGAACCTTTACATTTCCTACAAATTCATGAATCACTTGACCACCTGAACTTCAGTTACCACCGCATTGCTCATTCTAAATCATGTCACTTGTGATGTGTCTGGCCGAATTTCGCTTGGTGCAAATAAAAAGTTGGTAATGAGCTTTGAAGTCCTTTCTTGCTTTCTTAACAAAGACTAATTTGACATAGACTTAGAAGAATAGACCCAAAAGAAACGAAGCGAAGTGACTTCGAGAATTAGGAATAAAAAGGAAAAAAACAGAGATGACTATTTGAAGAAAAATGGAAAAAGAGACTTATCTGAATGAAGTAACTGGATCCAATGATCATGACATGCATTTCGGATTGATCAGCCTAATCCATCCAACTAATCACATTTCAGTTCATGCCATGTCTTCATACTTTAAAATCGGGGTTTCCATAATTCAATTTCTCTGTAAAGTCATGAACCCCATTCGGCTTGTAATGCCCCGAGGGGTTTTCACCAGCAAGCCTCCCTCATTTTCTCCTCTCTCAACTCACTGTCGCCTTACAGTGCCCGTAAGGGTTTTCACCAATAAGACTCTCTCATTTGAATTTTCTCTCGACTCACCATCGCCCTATGGTGCCCGTGAGGGTTTTCACCAATAAGACACTCATTTATTCACTTTTCCTTGTGACCATGAACAAAGGTGCTACCCATGATGTAAATCATACCTCCATCTCACTTGACTTGGCATCCTCAAAGTTGATTAGAAGGTCTTTCTTTGGACTGTAGTGTAGGTTTTGGACAGGGTTAGAAAGAAAAGGTGGCATGTAGGCTCAAAATAATTTAAGATGAAGGGGTTCAAAATTACAACTTTTGGAATCAGATCTTTTTACAAAACTAAAACTTCTGCCCCAATTTCTTCGAATCTAGGGAATTTTGTATTTTTATTCTGATGGGACCGAACCGTGTAAGGCTGCCTACATATCCTTAAAAGGAATCAGGTCGAACGTAGTTCAAACTAGTAAAAGTTGTTTTGTTTTTGTTACTTTGCTTTTCTTTTTCTTTTTCTCCTTTCTTTTCTTTCTTTTGCTTTTCTCTTTTTCTTTTTTTTTCTTCTTTTTTTTTTCTTATTTTTTTGTCTTTTCTTTTTCTTTTCTATTTCCAGCTCTACTTCTGATTCCAAAAGAGGGGTATGAAAGAAAATAAATAATGCTAAAAAAAAAGGTAACAAATGATAAAAGTGTTTGGGATAGCAGAATAAAATGTCATCGTCATTCCAACTTTGAACATGCCTAGTACAAAATACGATTGAAGATAAGCAAAGAAATTATACATAATAACTATTGACTACATCAGAATTGATAGCCATATCCACACATTTACCTTCTATGTCTGTTAAATACAAAGCACCATTGAGCAACACCTTTGTCACAATGAACGGCCCCTGCCAGTTTGGGGCGAACTTGCCTTTAGCTTCAGCCTGATGTGGAAGGATGCGTTTCAATACTAACTGGCCCACTTCAAATTTCCGGGGACGCACGTATGCTCTTGCCATTCTCTTCTTATACAATTGACCATGGCATACTGCTGCCAATCGTTTTTCATCAATCAAACTCAACTGCTCTAGCCGGGTTTTGACCCACTCATCATCATCAATTTCAACGTTAGCCACGATCCGAAGGGATGGAATCTCAACTTTCCGCAGGTATAACTGCCTCGGTTCCATATACCAGCAAATAAGGAGTTTCACCTATTGAAGTGCGAACAGTAGTGCGATAACCCAGTAAAGCAAAAGGTAACTTTTCATGCCATTGCCTGGAACCTTGCACCATCTTACGAAGTATCTTCTTTATGTTCTTGTTAGCAGCCTCAACAGCTCCGTTTGCCTTAGGACGATACGAAGTGGAGTTTCGATGCATAATCTTGAACTGTTGGCATACCTCTTTCATCAAATGACTATTGAGGTTAGCAGCATTGTCTATGATGATTATCTTGGGAATTCCGAACCGGCAAATGATATTCGAATGAACAAAGTCTACCACCGCCTTCTTAGTCACGGACTTGAAAGTTACAGCTTTGACCCACTTGGTAAAGTAATCAATGGCCACCAGAATAAACCTATGCCCGTTTGACGCTGCCGGCTCAATTGGTCCAATGACATCCATGCCCCAAGCAACAAAGAGCCAAGGTGCAGACATTGTGTGCATCTCAGATGGCGGGGAATGAATTAAATCCCCGTGCACCTGGCATTGATGACATTTGCAAACAAAGCTGATGCAATCTCATTCCATGGTGAGCCAATAATAACCTGCTCAAAGAATTTTCTTTGCCAAGACATACCCACTCATATGTGGCCCGCAAACTCCGGAATGAACTTCGGCCATGATAGTTGAAGCTTGTTTAGCGTCTATGCACCTTAGTAATCCTAGATCTGGAGTCCTCTTGTACAAGATTCCCCCACTTAAGAAAAATCCACTAGCCAGACGTCGAATGGTTCTCTTTTGATCACTTGTGGCATGTACCGGATATACCCCTGACTTGATGTATTCCTTGACATCGTGGAGCCAAGGTTCACCATCAATTTCCTCTTCAACCACATTACAATAAGCGTGCTGATCACAGACTTGGATATGCAGAGGGTCGACGTAAGTCTTATCTGGATGGTGTAACATTGACGCCAGAGTAGCCAAGGCGTCGGCTATCTCATTATGAATCCTGGGAATATGCTTGAATTTTACTGACCTAAATCATTGACAAAGATCATGCAGACATTGTCGATACGGTATGAGCTTCAAATCCCGAGTCTCTCATTTTCCCTGAAGCTGGTGAACCAACAAATCTGAATCTCCTAAAACCAGTATTTCCTGAACTCCCATGTCTATAGCTAGTCTCAAACCCATAATGCATGCTTCGTATTCAGCCATGTTGTTAGTGCAATAAAATTGAAGCTGAGTTGTTACGGGGTAGTGATACCTTATTTCAGAAATGAGTACAACCCCTATTCTGACACCTTTCATGTTAGCAGCTCCATCAAAGAAGAGTTTCCAACCTGGCTTTTCATCATGATCAGCCTCGTCATCATACATCACTTCTTCATCAGGAAAATAAGTCTTTAGTGGCTCATATTCTTCATCCACCGGATTCTCGGCGAAGTGATCGGCCAGGGCTTGGGCTTTCATCGCGGTCCGAGTCACAAAGATGATGTCGAACTCTGTGAGTAAAATCTGCCACTTTGCCAGTCTTCCTGTGGGCATAGGCTTCTGAAAGATATACTTTAGAGGATCCATGCGAGAAATGAGGTAAGTAGTGTAGAATGACAGAAAATGCTTCAACTTTTGTGCCACCCAAGTCAGGGCGCAACATGTCCTTTCAAGAAGAGTATACTT
This sequence comes from Nicotiana tabacum, assembly GCF_000715075.1. Classification (NCBI taxonomy): domain Eukaryota; kingdom Viridiplantae; phylum Streptophyta; class Magnoliopsida; order Solanales; family Solanaceae; genus Nicotiana; species Nicotiana tabacum. The sequence goes on along the minus strand of NC_134096.1, from coordinate 41,971,691 downwards.
AACCTCATAAGGAGTGAACTTCTTGTTGAGATAATAAATGGCTTGCTCTTTCTCGCACGTGATGTCGTGTTGACCCAACACACAACCAAAAAAATTATCCAAGACCGTCAAATAGAGAATTAAGGGTCTCCCAGGTTCCGGCGGGACCAGCACAGGTGGGTTTGACAGGTAACTCTTGATCTTATCAAATGCTTCCTGACACTCATTAGTCCACTTAACCGCAACATTCTTCTTCAGCAACTTAAAGATGGGCTCACAAGTTATCGTGAGTTGAGCAATAAACCTGCTGATATAGTTTAACCTTCCGAGAAGGCTCATTACCTCAATTTTGTTTTTGGCGGTGGTAATTCTTGGATGGCTTTGATCTTTGATGGGTCCAACTCAATACCGCGTCGACTGACTATGAATCCCAACAGTTTCCCGGACGGGACACCAAATGCACATTTTGCCGGATTGAGCTTGAGGTTGTACCTGCGGAGCCTTTGGAAAAACTTTCTCAAGTCTCCAACATGGTCGGACTGCTTCTTTGACTTTATGATCACATCATCTACATAAACCTCAATTTCCTTGTGTATCATGTCATGAAATATGGTAGTCATTGCCCTCATGTAAGTTGCCCCAGCATTCTTCAAACCAAATGGTATTACCCGGTAGCAATATGTCCCCCATGGCATGATGAATTCTGTCTTTTTTGCGTCTTCCTCATCAATCAGGATCTGGTGATATCCCGCATAGCAATCCACAAAAGACTCGATCTCGTGCTTGGCACAATTGTCAATCAGAATGTGGATGTTCGGTAATGGGAAGTTATCCTTTGGACTTGCCTTGTTGAGATCACGATAATCAACACATACCCTAGTCTAACCATCCTTCTTTGGTACTGGCACCACATTAGCTAACCAAGTGGGATATCGAGTGACCCGAATGACCTTTGCATCAAGGTGCTTTGTGATTTCTTCTTTGATCTTCACACTCATATCAGTCTTGAACTCCCTTAATTTTTGCTTGACAGGAGTGAATGCCGGATCAATTGGCAATTTATGAACTACCAAATCAGTGCTCAAACCCAGCATGTCGTCATACGACCATGCAAAGACATCTTTATATTGGAACAATGCTTTGATTATTTCTTCCTTGATTTGTGGTTCCAAATGCACACTTATCTTGGTTTCCCTAGTATTATCTTGATCTCCTAAATTGATTGCTTCAGTTTCTGTCAAATTAGGCTTGGGTTTTCCTTCGAAGTGTTTTAGTTCTCTACTGATTTCCTCAAATGCTGCTTCTTCATCATATTCTGTTTCATCATCACACTCTACTTCTTGGATTATTATTTCAGAATTAGATTGGCTTTTAAGATTTGGCTGAAAATTCCTGATGCATATCATGTCATTGAAACCAGCATAAAAAGAACTGTACAGAAGAAAAACAAAAAATGAAACGCTATCAGGAATAATGGAAAACGGAAAATTATATTTCATTGAAATAAAAGGATAGAAGGGTTTGGACATCAAAATAAGCAAAAAATAAAAATCTGGATTACAACTCTAGAATAACCTAGATAACAGAAAGGAAAACAAAGCAAACTACCAAACCTCCTTCCGGGTAGGGAGAAGAGTAGCTTTCCAATTGCTAAGCTTCATATTTGGCCCAACAAGCTGCACATCGGCATTACTGGAACCTTCCCCGATTTCCACCATATTAACCTCATCAAACAGACTCTGGAACCTCTTGATCAGCTCTTCATCAAAGTCGACCACAGGTTTTGGGACCGCTGATAGTGGGCGTTTTGCGACCCCTGGCTTGACAAAAGACTTGGAGATATGTGGAATAGGCTTAGGAAGTGACCATGCCTTCCTTTTCAAATTTTTAGCCTTTTTTCACGTCCTTCCCTATGAGTGTGAATCCCAAACAAAATGTACCAAAACTTTCACGTGGACACACCGGATGCGCAATACCCTGCAGAGACGAACCCAGACCTTTGGCCGGCACAAAACCATTCTTCAACATTTCATTTGCTACCATGACGGACGCGGAGGGTAGCTTCGGACTTGGAATGCATTCTCCCTCAGGAATCTTCTCGACAGACACTGTTTCGAATGTTTGGTAAACCCAAGGCCCTTTATCATCTTCAACTTCAATAAATGGAACAGTTGTGTCATTGTAAGCAGATAAGTTCTCATCACCGTGCACAACTATTTCCTGCCTATCTCATTCGAACTTTACCATTTGATGCAGAGAAGACGGGATTTCCTTGGCAGCATGTATCCAGGGCCTGCCCAATAACAAGTTGTAGGAGACAGCCACATCTAGCACTTGGAACTCCATAGTGAACTCAACTGGCCCTATTGACAATTCGAGCATTATATCACCGACAAAATCTTTTCGTCCTCCATCAAAGCCTCGAACACATACATTGTTCATGTGGATCCTTTCAGTGCCGATCTTTAACTTTTGCGAAGTGGACAGAGGGCAAATATTTGCACTAGAACCGTTATTAACCAGTACCCTCGAGACAGCAGAATCCTCGCACTTCACTGTGAGATAAAGAGCTCGGTTATGTTCTGTACCCTGCATAGGAAGTTCATAATCTAAGAAAGTGATCCTATTTGCTTCGAAAATCTTGTTAGCAATATTTTCCAAGTGGTTCACCGTGATCTTATTAGGAACATGGGCCTCATTCAAAATCTTCATCAGGGCTTTGCGGTGTTCATCTGAATGTATCAACAAAGACAAAAGAGAGATCTGAGCTGGTGTTTTCCTTAACTGCTCTACAATGGAATAGTCTTGTATTTTCATATTTCTCAGTAACTCTTCAGCCTCTTCTTCGGTGACTGGCTTCTTTACTGGGATGTGGCCATTCGTGAATGGCTTGGCTTTCCTGAGTTCCTCTAGGGTAAAACATCTCCTAGAACAAGTCAGTCCTCCGGTTTCATTGACTTCTTCCTCTACTTCTTTCCCTTTATATGTTTACTATCACCTGTTTGTAATTCCACGGGACGGCCTTTGTGTCAACCATTGGTAGCTGGGTCACTGGCTTAATAATAACGGGGGTAATACGAGCCCCTTCCACGATTATGACAAGCTTGCCCGGGACCCCTGGCACGACCACTTTTTTCTTTTCCTGGTTCGCTTCAACATCAATAAGAGGCCTTTTTACAACCAATACAGATGGCTTCACGTTGAGCGTGCTTAGCTTCTCCGACACCCCTTCAACTGTCAAGGGCATTGCTTTTGCAGAATCTGGAGCTTTAACTGGATTACTTTCGCTAGCCCGGATCATCATGACAGACTTGGAAGAATTCTTGGGCTCCCCATCCTTATGAACTATCTCAATCATATGTGTCTCTCTGCATGGGCCGACAAAGGATTTTGGTTGATGTTTGGCGCCTCCGGGCTCTAGACCACAATTTATTTGTATCAATAAGCTCTTGGATCACCCTCTTCAAATGCCAACACTTCTCTGTGTCGTGCCCTGGGCATCAGAACAATATGCATATCTGAGGGAATAATCAAGGTTCCTTGGAGGTGGATTTGGTGTCTTTTGCTCAATCGGCCTCAAAACGTCCAACCGCCTCAACCTTTGAAACAAACTGGTATACGACTCTCTAAGAGGGGTGAAGGTTTATTTCCGCTGCTGCCTCTCTTTTCTATAATCCGGCCTTGGTCGAAAGCTTGGACCAGTAAGGTTTCGGTATGGTTGTGGAGGTGGATAAGGATTTTATGGAGTAGGAGCACGCCATTGCGGGTAAGGAAGGGGTTGCGCATATGACTGTGTGTTGAACATGGTATTGGGGTGGTCTGACTGAATATTGAGGGTCTTGTGGTGGGAAATAATGTTGGGATGGATTATATGGAGCTTGGGTGTAGGCTTGAGGTTGGGGTCGAGGTTGGGTGTACTGGTGAGGCGAACCCCTTGGGCCACGCCATGATCCAGAGACAAACATAGCGACATCATCTTTCTTCTTTTTGCCTAACAGGCTTCCGGTGCCACTTTGAATTGCCTGTGTGGTTGTTTTTATGGCGGAATAGCTCATGATCTTGCTTGACTTGAGTCCCTCTTCCACCATTCCTCCCATCTTTACCACATCGTTGAAGGACTTACCTATGGCTGAGATCAAATGGCCAAAGTAAGTAGGCTCTAGGGCTTGAAGAAAGTACTCGACCATCTCATCTTCTTCCATTGGACATGGGGCCTTTTGGCGGGCTGTTCTAGCTCTTGATCGACCCGACTTCTTTTACCATACCATGTGGCGTAGTTAGATCCTACTTCACCCGTGGACAAATCCCGTACTTGAGTTTGTGGCTCCAGGAACCTACATTGGTGCCAAATCTGGCGAAGCTTTTCTTCTGGGAATGTAGCTTTTGGGCATAGTTCAATAACCTGTGGACTCAAATCTTCGTCATAGGGGATTGTCTAGCATCTTCCCAATTGGCGTAAGACCCGATGCGGGGCATATGGCTGAATACTCCGAAGACCCATTAATAAAAGAAAGCACACTCCGGCGGACATGTAAATAACTTCGTCGACCGGGAGCCAACCGAAAGTCCACTCAATTCGATTTGCGTTTAAAGAACCCAAATACGCGAACCATGCCTCAGTACCTTCTGGAAACTTATGACCGTTTACTCGGTTTTCATATTCTTCGATGCAATTGAGTCTGATAAGACCGTAGTTCATGTAACCTGGGCGATGACAAAGATGTTCTACCAACCACATTTGTAAAAGCAAGTTGCAACCCTCAAAAAACTTTTGTCCCGGCTCGACAAGCGGTTAAAGCTCGGTAAATTTCTGCGAGAATCATCGGTATAATAGTGTCATTGGCCTTTTTGACCATAAAGTCGGCCACTCCTACGAGCCCCAATTCTATGTCTGTCACTCCTTGGGCATATCAGAGTGCCTAAAACTGCCACCACAAAGGCCAAACCCCTGCGTGCTTCCCATTTGTCTTTATTTCCCTGATGATTCAAACCAGAGTCCGGAGCCTCAAATTTATGGGGGTCACTATACCGCCTGTATAAGAAACGGAATGTGCAGAATCCTCCGGCTAAAGTTTCATCTTTAACCTGCCGGCTAATTCTCAAGAGGTCCAAAAACTTATGAGGGGTTACAGTTCTTGGTGCTACTGGATATTGATGCCTTAGCTTCCGTTCGAAACTAGCATAACCTATTATTTCCTCTAGTGTAGGGGTCAACTCGAAATTAGAGAAGTGAAAAACGTTGAGTGTCGGGTCCCAAAACGGTATCAAAGCTTCGATTATATCAACCTTTGGTTTAATCTCCAGAAGACCAGTGAGCCCACCTAAAGCCTTTATCACAGAACGCTTGGCGACCTCCACCAGGTCGTTCCACCACATGTTGAGTCCTAGTGGAATCTCGTCTTTGACTCGAAAAGGTATATTTTCAACAGTGCTCATCCTGCACATTTTTATTTAAGGCGACTGGTTAAAAACAAGTGATTTTTGATTTATTTTATTTTTTATTTTTGACCACCCCAAAAGAAAGATTATTTTTGCAAAATAAAACTCAAACAACTCAAGACCACCTTTGCAAATACGACCCTTCAGCCCTTCAGAAATGAAGATTTTAAAACTGTGCTTGCTAAGTGGTCAAAATTAGAAAAAAAGCCATAGGTGGATATTCTTGCAAAACAAGCCTTTCAGTGTCTCGTCGGGACGTTTCTGGCCATTTGGACAAAAAATGGCATCCCCTAATGACAAAAAGATGCATTTTTTGGTTATTTTTGCAAAAATGGGTCCGGACCCGATGAGGGTTGCCTACGTATCTCACATCCTGTAAGAATCAAACTCGCGTAGTTCGGTCAATTTTGATGCACAGACAAATATGATTTGTTTTGAAATGCTTTTCTCTTTATTCTTGAAATTTTGACAGAGTAACGAGGTTTGTTTTTTTGAATACCGAGATTGTCAAAACCAGGCGTTTTTCTATCCTACCTCACTCTTTGGTCTTCTCTTCTATTGTTTTTTTGACTTTTTGTTCTAACTCAAGAAGCCGGTCAACATACAAGCCAAGCAAATTAATGCACAAGTAGCAGGTAAAGAATGCATCAGGATGGTCCTTTAATTTTGGGTACACCTATTCTAGACAGACCCAACCCATGTGTTGAGACCCCTAAGTCAAATACACGTGATGCAAGCAAACGTACCTGCTAGGGATTCGGCATGAGGCTGTGTTATTCTAAGTTTAAATCCAGGGTGTATTGTTCTAGACCTGGCTTATCCGAACGGACAACTCGAGCCGGGGAAGGGGGGGTAGCGTACCGGAAATACATAAGCTTCACCGGCTTTACAACTTGTCCGAACCTCGTTCTAAAATTAGGATATGATTCTAATAGAAAAGAAGTCACTAGAAGACTCAGAGAAAAGGAGGGTTTCGTAACAGTTTATATAAAGTTCACATAATATCAAAGCGGTAAAAAGCGACATTTAGTACATTAGATTTAAACACGTAAAAATCAAATAATAGACAAAAACCAAGTATAACAATTATTCTAAGCTCGAATTCTGAACCCTGAACCAGAGATTCTGGGTTCGATCCCCAGCAGAGTCGCCAGAACTGTCACACCTCCTTTTTCCCGAGGTGATATGAGAATAGGGAGTTTTTTCAATTAAAGTGACATTAATCGAAATGGGATTATTTATTCATTCAGAGTCGCCACTTGGAATAATTTATGGTGTCCCAAGTCACCGGTTTATTTTAAAATTCCAAATCGAAGAAATTTACTGTTATTTATGGTCCGCGAACACAGAAGATCGGATAAGGAATTCTGTTAATCCGGAAGAAGGTGTGAGGCACTCCCGAGTTCCGTGGTTTAAGCACGGTCGCTTAACAATTAATACTTGGCTTAATTATCTGATTCATTACATTGTTTAAAAATATATTGTGCGTTTTACCTTTAAAACCGCTTTTAGTACTTATGAAATTTATTTGAACAAATCGCGATGTCGCGCACTCGTTTGTTTTTGTACACATTGCAAACCGCGCCACGTTAAACGCACCCGCGATTTACAACATGTTAATTTTATTTTTTTTCGAAGTTATGATCTGGTCACATGAAATGCACACCCGAATTGGAATTTACGTATCGCGGCCATGCCACGGGAACCGTACCCATAATCACGATGCTTATTAATCGCGCCTAAAGCAACTAGTGCGTGTTCGTGAGTTATTTTCTTAAACTACTTTGAGATTGCTTTTGAGGTCATGAATTATGAAAATTATTGTGAGAGGTTGACAAATTAAACAAAAATAAAGACAATATAACGAAAGCAGTATACGTATCATTATTCTTATGCTTATCTTAATCAGATCCAAACAAAATTCATATTGGCTCATCAACAAAAGCTAATAAATCGATTACCCCACTTATGAGCAAGATTCCAGTTTTATCAATAAAAACATAACATGTTAGTTTTCAAGACTAAACTAGACCCGTATCACGTCATTACTTCAAAGAATTCAAAAGTTTAATCCCAAACGATTTTACTGCTTAAAATGGAAACCAACCAACTAAAGAACTAAATTATCAAATTAAAATTGAACTCATGAATCAGTTACTTCAGTCATACAAGCACAAACTTATTATCCAAATGAAAATCTTAGTATCCATGAATTGAACAGTAATGGGATAAAACAAAAACTCACGCCTTACTACCGTAAATATGAAACTAATTAAAATAAGAGAATTCAAAAATTTAATACCCAAAAGATAGGAAAGTATCGGACCTTTATATTTAAGAAGAATATCCAAATCAAATCTCTAATAAAGCAGCTATGAGATGGAATCAAAATCCAAAAATTGACAACAGAACTTGAAAAGAAAAACGATCTGGACCGCGACCGGAAAAACCTCCAAATCGCGAACTCGACTCGATCAGAACGGAATACCACCACAACCGACCTCGGCAATGGCTATTTTCGTGTATGATTTTAATGACTGTTTGGGGTGTTCTTATCGAGGACTTAGGATCTGGTTTAATGATGTTAACAAAGATGAGCTACAGGTGGAAGAGCTAAGGATGACGTTGACCGGGATGTTGTAGCGAGAGCTGCATCACTACCATCTATGCGCAACAGTTGCTGCCATCTTTCTTAGCTCTCTCTGTTTTCGTTCGTGCCCTCCTCCTGTGAGAATGAGAGAGGAGCCTCTTTTATTTTAGGGTTTTTTTTGGATTTTTTAGGTTATGGGGATTTTGGGCTAAGAGGAATGGGCCATCCGAATTTGGGCCCAAATTTTGGACTCTTTAATTCTAAAGGTCCATAAATTAAGAACTTTAATAATTTTAATATATACTATTAAATGTAAAATTAATTTTAATTAATTAAGATAAACTATATGAAACTATTTTTTTTGTTTTTTTTAATTTTTGTTCTTTAAAACTAGAATTAAAATTAATAATAAAGTGAAAATCCTATAGAAATAAACTTCAATAAATATTCTAAAAATACTAAAACTATTAAAAATAATTCTGATGTACTGGTCAAAAATTACGTGCTTACAAAAGATCACCGATGAGATTTTTCCAGTTATTGATATAATAGACAAGATTAAAAATCATTCAACTTTACTCCTTAGAAAGTTTAAAAATTAGAACTCAAGAGAAAGTAAAATAATTAAAGAGAATATCAACAGAACGTTAATGGGAAACTTACCAGATAAAACAGGTTGAATACCATTGAGTATGAGAGATAGAGCCAAGAGCGGAGCAAGATCAGAGGCTGCTTCTGCTATGGTTTCTCCGCTCGTGAAGGCATAGCTCATCACATGCCGCAGTAATAACACCAGAATTGCAAAGATTACAGAAATGACAAAGGAACTCAATGTCACCACCACAACAGAAAATGCTGCTGATTTTGGATGTCCAGCTCCTAGCTCATTGCTCACTCTCACACTGCCATTTTAAAATGAATTTAAGTTTTGTACACTGACATTGCAAAAAATATATTCATGTAATCAGGATATTTGTACAATAATTACAGGTAAATCTTAATGATACAGGTTCTAATAAAAACCACTTCCTACATTTCTAAGCATGTCATATATGATTTTAAATATGTGATCTGTATGATTATAAGACTTTTGAAATTTGTGATCTTAAATATGTCACATTATTTGTGAGACTATAAAAGTTTGATATTAATAATAAAATGAGAAGTTTAAGTTACATTATTTTAAATTTAAAAATATAATCATTTATTTTGGAACAAACTAAAAAAAATAGAAGCATTAACAAGTTAATTTATACTTGTGAAAATTAACTTACATTAAGAAAGTATATACTATGTAAAATCCTTATCAAATTACTGTTATCAGAACTTCTTCTCGAAATGTCATGATGATGATTTTGCTGAGATATTTATGCAAAGATCAACTTGCTTGATTTGCATTTCTATTTTTGGAGTGAAGTGATTCCATGCGTAGTGGAGCAGTCATTTCTGATTTTGGCCGATTTCGAATTATTGGTCTTGCTATCACTTTCTTGGTCTTATTCCTTTCAAGATACACGTGTGGTCGTGGTCTATTGGTGTCCTTAAATATGTTCTGTCTCATATTATATGTAGGAGATTTTTCTATGGAATTAAAGTATCCAATGAATTCGTATTCTCTCGATTTCACCTTATCTTCTAAAATTAAGAGCTGTTTTAATAATCACGCCCAGAGTTATTTTTATTTTCTGTTTTCTAATTAATAAATTCTCAGATAAAATAGAAAAGGTAAACAGAAAAGCATCTACTCTTGTAATTAACAGGTTATAGCCTGTAGGGGTGTTAAAAGAACTTTCAAAATCGACTGAACTGATGAAATCGGGCTAATCGAATCAATGTTATGTCTGTTTTTAAGAAATTAGTTTCTCGACACGTGCATCGCACGTGTTTGTTAAATTATATTAATTTTGACAGTGTAAATAGTACCATATTATAGAAACAAAATTTTAAATAAATAACTATAGATGAACGAATAAAATATAAGTTTGTATGAATAATAAATCTATTATAATTACCATTCTTGTTTGAAATTAAAAATAATGTTAAATATTTTTACTTCTTGAACGAAAAAATTATTATTATGTTAGTCATTTATATTGAAAAATTTTCAATTTATAAATTGTAGAAATATTACCAATTATGCGACCGAATAATCCAAGTACTCTGTTGGAAGATCACAAGACAAATTTATATTGGATGAAATCTTAAATCTCTAAGAAAAAGATAACAATTCCAAAATCGAAGCTCAAGCCAAAAGACACTATGCTTTGGAAGTTTGTCCCGAAAAATAACAAACTTCGCAAACAAATAATTAATTTAAGCCAAATAACATAATCCATGAATGTGACAAAGTGATTGAATAAGCGAAACATAAGCTCATATTGCTAATATATTCATAAAAATAATTGTATGAAATAAAACTGATTAGGTTGAAAATTTAATATTTAATGGAAAACTTTGTTAGGTTAATTAACAAATAATTTATTAGAAATATCTTATTTATTAATATTTTATTTTCAGATTATATTTGACTGAGTCTCCTCTCTTTTCTTTTGACATTAGAAGTATTAGTTCATTATCCAAGTTTATCCTATAAACACTCTTTTATAGGTTGTTTAATATCTATGGAACTTGAGCATGTTTTTTTATTTTATATATATATATATATATATATATATATATATATATATATTTAATAAAATAACGTTGTACATAAACTAAAGAATTATACTAGAACTTACAGAATTAGTCTCGCAAAGGAAAAGAAAGAAGAATAGCTGACGGTGAAACTCTAATGATTAAATACATCAGAGAAAAACATTTGGGAATAATGATTGTTACTTTATGTTTTATATTGGCAGAGAGACGTTGGATGTTTTGAGTATGAATAAAATGGTGCTTGTAAGGCTTTTGAAGATATACTATGTTCTACTTTTGAAAATCAACCTTACGTTTTATATTCTTTTTTGAAAAGGCGATACGATTGGAAATAAAAGAAGGAAAAATAGGCACCTGTTAGTTAGAAATCAGTTTGAACATTAGATACTAATATGAAAGATCATATCTTTTCAAGTAAATTTAGTATTTTGTGTCATTTTATATATGTAAAGTATTTACATTATTTAAAAGGGTATTTTCGTAATTTAATTTTTGATTTAAGGGCTTTTCACTTTTAATATAATATAGATATAGATAAATTTAGGTATATGCTATAATCAGACCAAGTATTTAGGATAATTTATTTTTATTTTATATAAGAAGTTGAAAAAATTCGAAATCAAATCAATTAAGTACTGATGCATAAAATGTGTGATTTGTATAAAATTAGTATTATACAAAGTATTACTAGCACTTTTTTGGAAAGTGTTATATACAGGAGATAATTAACCCAAAAAATGGGCATGATATATCTTTTTTAAGATAATTGATCAAACGGTGACTAACCTTGCTGCTGCATTGAAGCCAAGAGATATCATGAATACCCACCCTAGAATTGTCGTACTGCATAAAAAATATACCATTAAAGAAAGAAAGAAAGTATAAGAAAACAAAATAAAAATATGAGCACAAATATTGAATTTGGAAGTAGACGGTTTTACCAAACAGCTAGAGAGTCCAATGCTACCTCAGGATTTGGAAGCAAACCAGCAATTAAAATTAAAATTTGAAAGTACCAAGTCTCCAGACACAACATCACGGCTGAAGCAAGAGACAATTTGAAGAAATCCCACATTCCAAAAAATGCTTGCAGGCTAAATCCATTCCATGTTTTCTTACATCGATCAGTCCACAAAATATATACAAATTGCGCAATCACAACTATCCACCATGAAATACTCAAAACCAAAGCTCCTCCAAACAATCCCCAATCAAATACATAAAGCACAAGCCATGTTAAGAAAAGGTGAAAAACTAATGTCACAGCTGCTATATATGCACTAGGATTGACAATGCTTTGAGCTTGCAAGAATTTTTGGATTGGAAAATTGGCAGCATAAGCAAAAATTTGGGGAATTAGACCATAGACAAATAGTGCTGCTGCAGATGCTAATGTCTTGGATTGTCCTAGTAAAATCAAGATTGGCTTAGAGAATAAGTAGGCCACTGTAAGTGGTATTCCAGTAAGCATAAGAAGAATGGTTGATCTTTGGAGATATATCCCAAGCATTTCATACTTGTGAGCTCCATATGCTTGCCCACATAAAGTTTCAACTGCACTTCCCATTCCTAGCTGTTCCAATATTGTTCATTGTAAGTATACAAAGTAAAAGAGCAGTATAGAGATCATTAATCTTTGTGAGGTGAATTAACAAAATTACCATGACGCCATAGGCCAAAAGTTGAATGCCACTATTACCAAGGGAAGCAGCAGCAAGTTCAAGATTGCCAAGATGGCCACAGAAGATCTGAGTAGACATGGAAGTGGTATTGTTAAGCAAGTAAACAATGATTGCCGGAGCTGCTAGACGGAAGAGATTTCTCAGCTCTATGACCGAGGCCCGTCCAAACCGCTGAAGATGTGACAAGCTTGTGTCGGACAGGATTTCTTCAAGTTCAGGGCTTATTTGCTCCGCCGCCAACGTTGGCGGTTCGGATTCTAGCAAAGGTTCATTTGGCCCCTTATCTTGAAATGACTGACCCATGCCTTCTCCTCTTGTCAGTGAACTCTTGGCCCCAAAAAAAAGATTTGGAGTTTTTTGTCAAAATGTTAGAGAGGTTTTATATATGAAAGAAAGACGTCCAAAGGTTGGGGATATTTCTGAATAAAAGAACTGGTTTATACAGATAGCTGACATGAAAGCATGGTGTAACCATCTGGGAGGATTAGAGAAAGTGATACTATTACTTTAATGTCTCCAAAGTCAATAATGAGAATTTAAATTGGAGCTTCCAAACAAATAGATACTACCAAAAAGAGACTATAATCAGACATGAATATCAATTGCGGCCTAAAGATGCGTGCGTCTGCCACCATATAGAAACACGGCGAAGCTAGAGTTTAAGTTATAAGCTAGAGTTTAAGTTATAAGTTCGGTCTAACCTTAATAATTTTATTGATCCAAACTTTATATTTGTTTTGAAAAAAATTTAATATGAAAATTTTGATTTAAAGTTAAATAGCTTTAAAAACTAGAATTTTAAACCAGTGGTATTGGCCGCTTAAAATTTCTGCACCATCCGTCAAGACAACACATCCATGCATGTATCTCTTAAAAGATAAGAAAATCCCACATGGCACAAAGTGGAACACATGCATGTATCTCTTAAGATCTTTCTTATGGACTGCACTCAATTAAATCTCCATATGTATATACCCACATAATGTCTGTTGCATATACATGCATAAATACTTGCATAGAGAATATAGAAGTCCATTTCCTATTTTTGGAACTTTAAAAAAATTCCCATTTTTTGTTTTTCTTTTTCCCCTTTCCCAAATTCCTATATACCGGGGATAAAGGGCTACTCTATATGATTCCTCGAAGGGCATTATCCAAGTTTAGCATGATCATGTCCATAGTCATATGCTATTTGTAGATGATATTATGCTACTCGATAAAATTAGTGAGGGTGACAATCGAAAGCTTGAACTAAAGAGAAACACCTTAAGACAAAGGGCTTTAAGATATATAAGCAGAAGTAAGACTGAGTTCATATACCGCAAGTTTAGTCAGCATGAGAAGAGCGAATTTGAGGTGAGACTAGATGGAATTGTGGTGCCAAAATGCAAGCAATCCAGACATCTTGGCTCGTTGTTTCAAGAGAATGGAATGATAGGTGAAGTTGTTACTCATAGGATTAAAACCGAATGGTTGAAATAGAGTGTAACCGGGGTTATGTGATAGAAGGATACTTACTCAAGTAAAAGGTAAGTTCTATAGAATAACTATAAGACCTGCTATGTTAAATGGTAGTGAATGTTGGACTGCTAAAGTTTAACATATCCACAAGATGAGTGTTGCGGAAAAGATAATGCTAAGATGGATATGCGGTCACACAAATTTAAATAAAATTAAAAATGACCATATTCACTAGAAGGTGCAAGTAGCACATATTGAGGATAAAATGAGAGAAGGTCGGTTGAGAAGGTTTGGTAATGTCCTACAAATGCACCGGTCTTTAAGTATAAAACTATGATATAGGAAGATGTAAAAAAGGGGCAAGATAGACCTAAAATCACATAAATTAAAGTTGTCTCAGAAGACCTACAAATCCTTGAAATAAATGCACACTTAGCTAAAGATAGGCATAGCGAAAGAGAAAAATTCATATCGGTGATACCTACTAGTTGGGAATAGGTTTTAGACTTGGTAGAAAATTATTATTATTATTATTATTATTACTATGTTTTACTTGTACTTTTATTATATTTGTTAATGATGATGATATGAGTTGAATTAAATGAAAAGAATTAGGATTCATATCGCCGATCCCAACTTATTTGGTAATAAGGTGTAGTAGTAGTAGTTGTTGTTGATTCAAACTAAAGGTTTTTCCAATTAATGATGGTTAGGCTATAATTACGTATTTTAGTCGCTTATTGCACTCTAATTCATTGCACTTTATTCGTTTTAAGCTTTAATTGATAGTGTTTTACACTTATTGTGTGTTTATGCCTTGTAGGAGTGATTTCGGGTGATGTAGATATTATGGAGCTAATTTGAGTAATTTAGAGCTTTGAAGACTGAGTAAAAGCCCAAGGGATTAAGCCGGGATTATGTTTAGGGGTCGAGGACCAAGTCTGGACGTCAAAACACACGAAAACATCTGTATTATGAGAAATCCCCACTACCGCGGCGCGTAGGGCGTCGCGCGTGTATAATTTCCTGTTGCATGTTAGAACTAACTTTCTGAATTTCCCCCACTAATGCCCCGCATGGTGCGTCACCCCATGCGGTGCGCCTGTGCAAATTTTACAGAGTGAAAATCCAATTTTTGCTAGGAGAAGATGATTTCGTCTGGGTCCGACCCTACTTGGTATAAATACATGGAAAAATATTATTTCTAGGCTTTTGACACATATTCGACCTAAGGAGGCTATGGAGGAGTGGGAAGAGCAAAAGCACAAGGATTTCATCATTCTTTCCTCACTCAAGGCCCGAGTTTGGATTGAATTTATGTTTTTCTATACTTTAATTTTATTTGTGATGAATTTCTCCATACCTATGGAGTAAGTTCCTTTAGGGTTTGATTGATTTGGTGTATTGATGATTGTTTGTAGATTATATTTCTAGTTTTATGTATTGAATCGTTTTTGGATGATTTAATTGTTGCATCTATATTCACCTGTTCATGTAATCGAGATAGGTATACCTTGTGATATCTTTGTATTATATTGTTGATTGAGTTCATATATTCTTCTAAGTAATCGAAAGAGGCTAGTTGAATCATTGAATAAATCTAGTTAGGAGGATAATCGAAAGAGGTTATCCCAAAGACCAATCCACTACGAATTCTTGCATATCTTCATAGGGCTTAAATGGGTTCATCTTGTGAGGTTGAGACTTAATCGAGAAAGGAGTTTCTACTAAACGTTTGAACTAATAATTGAGTGAATTCGAGAGACTCACTTGAACATTAGAAGTGAATTATCTAGAGTTAGATCCAGAACAATTATCTTGCACCTATCCTATCAAAACCCTATCTTCTCCCATTGATAACCTTCTTTGCTTATTCCTTGTTTCGATAGTCATTAGTTAATAACTTTAGATTCTTAGTTAATTTTAGTTATTAATCATATAAATCTCGATTGTTGATTATCTTGGATAGCAATCAAGCTAGAAACTATAAAAATACTGTTTAACTCCAATCCCTGTGGATACGATATTATACTATACTATCTTTGACTAGCGAGCATAATTTAAGTGTGAGTTTTGCGCTCGTCAAATTTTGGCGTCGTTGTCGGGGATTGACAATCAATAGTGTTCAAAGTAGTTTTTGGTGCTAATTCAGGAATTATGTTTTAGATTTTATTTTCTTTATTAGTTAACTTCTTTTCAAGATTTGTTTTGTAGTACCTAACAAGTTGGAGAAGATTCTGTAGATATTGAACTCTAAATGATGTGAAGATGGAGTACAACCAGCCTAAAAAATGGTTGAAGAGTTAGCAGCTGAACATTATCAGCGGTCTGCTATATGTTTTAAATGCGGTAGAAATCATCTATGGGTTGATTGTCAAGCAGGTATGTATTCTTCCTATGGTTCGTATTTTGAACAATCTCACTATGTTTCTAGTCCGTACAGGTATGAGAATTCATATAGGCATAATCCTGACTCTGGTTGGGATGAATATCCTTATTATGGATGGAACAAAAGTGAAGTGAGACAACCACCTCAATAGGGGAATGGTAATTTAGAAGTGCTTATGCATAGGTTCATGAATAGTGTCAAAGAAAGTTTTATGCAAAATGATGCAGCAATTAAGAACCTAACAAAGCGAGTGAGTATACTAGTTAATATACTTTCAGAAAGCTCATTGAATTTTGATAGTAAATACATAGAGGAGATATCCTGTGAGAATAAGCCTACCCGAGAGGATGAGCGTCTACAGAGAGAGATTTCCACGATACAAGAGGACTCTGCTTCAACTGAGATGATCAAAAATAAGGTTGTGGTTGAGTGTGAAGCAACGGAAGAAGAGTTCAAAACCCCATCCACCTTTCCACATTTGCAACATTTGGTAGAAGAGAATGAGAAACAAATGGTCTTGGACATACCAGAGGAATATTCACTTGACCCTTCTTCTTTATTTTCTTATTCTAACCTTAATCATGTGGATTTTATTTTTGGGGATTTACAGGAATATGTATGGATTGATCCTGTGAAAGAATGCAGAAACAAGTTAAGGATCACCATATATGAGCAATTCACCGCTCAAGCTGAGGACAAGAAAGAAAGAAAATAGCGGGTCTTCCGGGTATCCTTAGAAGAATTGGGCATAATGAGCTCCATAAAGAATCCTAAGGAGCGAAAATGGGGAATGAATTCAGAATTAGGGGTGGATTTCATAAGTTCTTGGAAAAGAAGAAAATTCAGGGAAGTTTCTTTTACCTTATGCTTTTTAATTGTGTGTCATGGGGATATGCCACAACTTAAAGTGTGGGGTAGGGGATATCTGTTGTATGTATGTATATTCGTTTTAGTTTTCTTTTTGCCTAGTTTAGTAGTTATAGATAGGGAAAAAACATAAAAAATTTAATTTTTTTGATTTTTCCCGACGATGGATATCATCGACATGTTTCTTGAGGGATTAAAATCGGAATGAAAAAGAAAAAAAGATGTTTTTTGTAGGTAGTGTAATAATTCCCCCTTGGTATTTCTTTGTGCCGCGTTTCTTTTCCAAAGGTTTTGTTTGAAATGATTGTAGTTAGTTTTTATTTTTGTTAGGAGTAGGAAACCTTGTGCTGTGATTTGAATTGGAAGGCAATATCTCTTAACTTTATCATGCCTTGGCGCTTAGGCTCAGTTTTGACTCTTGTATAAGTACCTTAAATTGTTTGATTTTAACTTTGCTTAACTGCTTTGACTAGAGTGTCTTGATAGTCCAATCCTGAGTGAGTTATGTGCCATGTGTGTGAGAGGTTTTGTGTATTCTGTGCATTGCATTTGATGTCTAGAACTTGTCCCGTGTGTTTGCAAAGCGAAAACGTAGTTTTATTCAGTCTTGGAAGTGATATAGGTGTTTCTTTGTTGAGCGAGATATATGATTTTACCCACCTAATTGTTATATATCTTAGTTAACCCCTTTGAGCCTGTAATCTTATTTCTTTGGCAACCACATTAGAAGCCTTACCTATTTTTTTGAATTGACCAACTATTTGAACCATTTACCTATCGTGAGCACTTGAATCTGTTATGAACTTTGTGGAAGTTGAAATGTGGGTGGTTGGTTTGGCTTTTGAGTGGAACTAATGAAATAAGGAGAAAGGTGCACTGTTTTAAAAAAGTAAGAGCCACTTGAATTGAAAAAGGGAAAAAAAATATTGTATTGTTGTGCAAAATATTCTTTGATAGTGATGACTCTTGATGTACTTGTGCTTAAAGAAGTAGGGAGTTAATGTATATTGATGTGAAGGTGGAGTTATGATTTGACATAAGTGTGGGGGTTTTGAACAATAAAATGTATATATTAAAGTGCTTAGGGAGGTGTAGTCACTCCTATATCTAAATGTATCATACCCATCCCGCAATCTACATTACAACTAATTAAAGTCCTACTTGATCATTGACTGAATGAGCTCGATTAGTTGAGTAATACACTACGAGCAAGCCTATGGTACGTCTTTTGTGGTATATTAATGTTGTTTCTGAGAGTGAGTGAATTCCTTCTATTTTGAGTTCCTAATTGTTCTTAAATTCTATTGTATGTGGAACTACTCTCTATTGTTATGTGAGGACACTTAATTCATGAAGGAAAGGTAATGATTGACCTCTGTGTTAGAGTAAGTGAGCGGGTTATAAATAATGTGTGGTGCTTTTGAGTCAAATCTTGAGGCTAGGATGTTACGGTATTGTGCTTAATCTGTTTTAAATATTTTTGGTATGATGAGTTATGAGAGTTATTCAAAAAAGGTCGTGTTATATATGAAGTGTAGTTTGATTTCTCAAGGACGAGCAATGGTTTAAGTGTGGGGTGTTGATAGTAGGCTATAATTACGTATTTTAGTCTCTTATTGCACTCTAATTTACTGCACTTTATTCGTTTTGAGCTTTAATTAATATTGTTTTGCACTTATTGTGTTTATGCCTTGTAAGAGTAATTCTGGGTGATGTAGATGTTATGGAGCTAATTCGAGTGATTTAGAGCTTTGAAGACTGAGTAAAAGCCCAACAGGATTAAGCTGGGATCATGTTCAGGGGTCGAGGACCAAGTCATGATGTCAAAACGGACAAAAACATCCGTACTCTGAGAAATCCCCATTGTCGTGGCGCGTAGGGCGTCGCACATGTATAATTTCCTACTGCCTGTCAGAACCAACTCTCTGGATTTCCCCACTAATGCCCCGCATGGTGCGTCGCCCCATGCGGCGCGCCTGTGCAAATTTTACATAGTGAAAATCCAATTTCAGCTAGGAGAAGATGATTTCGTTTGGGCCCGACCCTACTTGTTATAAATACATGGAAAATGTTATTTCTGGACTTTTGACACATATTCTACCTAAGGACGCTAAGGAGGAGTGGGAAGAGCAAAAGCACAAGGATTTCATCTTTCTATCCTCACTCAAGACCCAAGTTTGGATTGAATTTATGTTTTCCTGTACTTTAATTTTATTTGTGATTAATTTCTCCATATCTATGGAGTAAGTTTCTTTAGGGTTTGATTGATTTGGTGTATTGATGATTGTTTGTGGATTATATTTCTAGTTTTATGTATTGAATCATTTTTGGATGATTTAATTGTTGCATCTATAATCACCTATTCATGTAATCGAGAAAGGCATAACTTGTGATATCTTTGCATTATATTGTTGGTTGAGTTCATATATTCTTCTAAATAATCAAAAGAGGCTAGTTGAATCATTGATTAAACCTAGTTAGGAGGATAATCGAAAGAGGTTCTCCTAAAGACTAATCCACTACGAATTCTTACATATCTTCACAGGGCTTAAATTGGTTCATCTTGTGTGGTTGAGACTTAATCGAGAGAGGAGATTTTACTAAACGTTTGAAATAATAATTGAGTGAATTCGAGAGACTCACTTGAACGTTAGAAGTGAACTATCTAGAGTTAGATCCCGAGCAATTATCTTGCACCTATCCTATCAAAATCTTATCTTCTATCATTGATAACCTTCTTTGTGTATTCCTTGTTTCGATAGTTATTAGTCAATAGCTTTAAATTCTTAGTTAATTTTAGTTATTAATCATATAAATCTCGATTGGTGATTTTCCTGGTTAGCAATCAAGCTAGAAACTACAAAAATACTGTTTAACTCCAATCACTATGTATACGATATTATACTATACTATCTTTGACTAGCAAGCATAATTTAAGTATGAGTTTTGCGCTCGTCAATTGAGCACCTGAAACCATGATAAAGTGTCTATATTGGACATTTGGTATTCTTTATTTACAAAATAATTGAAACAATGGCTCTTGATTTTTGAACAGACTGTCTTTTATTGGATCAGGTCATGTTTTAATTAATTGGGTTCTTTTAAGGGTCTTGTTCGGTATAACAAAGGTTTATATATGATATAAAAATTAAAGAAGGTGTAACGACCCAACCGGTCATTTTGAGTATTTGAATTCAGTTCAGCTATTTGAAGTCTTGAGCAGCATCGTATGATGTATTATGACTTGTGTGAATCGTTGGTTTTGGTTTTCAAGTTATGCCCGAATTTACATTTTGATATTTCTAGAAGGTTTCGGCACTAATTGGCGAAAGTTAGAAATTTGAATGTTTGAAATGTTCATAAGTTTGACCGATAGTTGACTTTGATAATATCAGATTTGGATTGTTGTTCCGAGAATTGGAATAGCTTCGTTATGTAAATTGGGATTTGTGCGCAAAAGTTGAGTCCATTCTGAGTTGATTTGCTATGATTCGGCACTAGTTTTGGAAGTTAAAAGTTTAAAAATTCATTAAGTTCGATTTGAGACGCGATTGGTGGTTTTGATGTTGTTATGCATGATTTGAGGCCTTGAGTAAGTTCATTTTATGTTATGGGACTTGCTGGAATGTTCGGACGTGGTCCCGAAGGGCTCAGGCGTGATTCGGATTGTTTTCGTACCATTTTTCTTCATTTTGGCATTGTTGGTTTCTGATGAGTTCTGGGCATCTGGTTTTCTTGTTCGCGATCGCGGACAATGGATCGCGATCATGTAGAGTTGTTGATGGCCAAGGAAGGTTGTTTATCACGTGCGCAAGTCCAGAGTCGTGTTCGTTGAAGTTGAGGCAATTGTTCTGTGCGTTTGCGAGTCAAGCGACGTGTTTGCGTAGAAGGAAAGAGGGCCTGAGAATGTCAGGCATTTGTTCTTCGCGTCCGCAAAGTGTAAAACGCGATCGCGTAGCTCTAGGATATTTCACCATTGCGTTCGCGACTGTGATGCTACGTTCGCGTAAGAGGAATTTCAGCTGGTGAGCATTTGTTCTATGCGAACGCGTGGAATTGTCCGCGTTCACGAAGTGTAATAACTAGACAGATTCTATTAAATCCCATTTCGAGGGTTTGAGTCATTTTATCATATTTGGAGCTATGGAGCTCGGATTGAGATGATTTTTGAACCGATGTTCACCATATGGATTGGGGTAGGTGTTCTATACTCAGTTTTGATTATATTTCATGAATCTATCCCCATTCTTGACTATTGGTTGATTATTTCAGAAGAGAAATTGGGGAGTTTTGTCTAAATTTTCATTATGTGAATTTTCGCGTTTTGAGCATCGATTTGGAGTCGGATTTGAGTAAAACTAGTATGGTTGGACTCGTAATTAAATGAGTTTGTTGGATTTTGTGAGTTTTGTCGAGTTTCGGGGTGCGGACCCATGGTTGACTTTTTGGTTGACTTTGGGCTTTTGATTAAAGATTCCACATTTATCGATTTGGTTTGTTTCCTTTGGTATTATTTGATGTTCTTGAGTTGCTTTTGGCTTGTTTCGAGCCATTCGGAGGTCAGTACGCGTGGAATGTCATTTCTGGAGCATTATTTGGCTTGCTCGATATTGGATTCGGCTTGTTCGAGGTAAGTAACATTTCGAAACTTGGTGCTAAGGGTATGAACCCCTGCATATACGTGTTATGTATTTGGTGTTGAGGTGACGCACATGCTAGGTGACATATATGTGGGCGTGCATCGTGTGAATTATGACATGGATGATTCTGTGGTACCGTGTAGTATTCTATCTTATTTTTATCCATGAAATTCCTACGTGCTAGAATAATCGAGCTGTGATCCATATTAGAAATCATGTTTAGCCTATGTACTTATTCTGTTGGGACCCACTAATGTCATTTTTGTTGTTGAGTTATTTGCTTAAATTATAATTACATACTCAGTCATATTCTTTCATTTGCATATCATATCTCAGTTTGTATTATCATCGTTGTCACGTCATGTTATCATTATTTAGGCTGATTGGCATGAATTTGTGAGCTCGAGAGACTAGAGAGATTGATGACTAAGCTGAAGCTGAGGGATGGATTGTGAGTGATATGGATGGGATCGGGCTGCACGTCACAACAAGTATTATTGGCTCATGATGAGATCAGGCTACACGACGTATCGGGTATTAGTGTTTTATATGTGGATCGGGTTGCACGCCGTCACAGGCCTTATTACTATATGTGGATCGGGTTGCCGCCGTAATAGGCCTTATGGATATATGTGGATCGGGTTGCACACCGCAATATGCCTTATAGATATATATATGGATCGGACTGCATGCCGCAGCAGGCCTTATAGGCTTTATTACTATTGATGGGATCAGGCTGCGCGTCGCAGCAGGCACCGTGCAGTGTTGATTGACTGAGTGTGCTGAGGGATTGAGCATGATGAGTGGGAGTGCGAGATAGTGAGATTGAGTACTTTGAGAGTGTGAGCACATGAGTTCATCACTGTGATGCATTGCATTGACATGTATACTTTACATACAAGCATAGAGATGTATTTTCTCATGCTATACGGTATTGTGACATTCATGACTTTGCATGTACATTAATACATGTAGGCATAGTGATGTACTTTCCTAATGCAAATCTGAGATTTAAATATTTTATTTGTTGTTCAAAGTTTTTGGAAAAATCTAAGTTTTTTTTATATACTCACATTTTGGTGAATTCGGTGAAAGATTTGGGTTTTACTGTTATACTTGAGAAGCATGGCTATTTTTCCATAAATGTGGATGATCTGAGAGTCATCTCTTTGAGTTGTTTCTTATACTACTTTTATTATATTGTTATAAGTTGTTGTTGTCCATTGGTGTTGGACTATTACCATTTTTCTAAGCTCGTCTCTGCGTTCAACCTAAGGTTAAGTCTGTTACTTATTGAGTACATGGGGTCGGTTGTACTCATACTACACTTCTGCACCTTGCGTGTAGATTTTGGATACTGATGTTGCTGTGAATGGAGGGAGCTGGAACTGAAGACGTACATGCGTTCCGGTCATAGCTGCCTCTTATTCTTGGTAGCTTTAGAATTATTAATCTGTTCATGTATATTTCAAACAGATGATGCATTTATTTCACATCAGCTTTGTAAACTCTAAATCTTAGAAGCTCATGATTTGTACAACCAGTCCTTGGGATTTTGTGTAAAGATCAGCTATTTCATCATGTATTTTTCCCAGTTAAATCTCACTTAAATAGGATTGTTGCTATTTGGCTTACCTAGCGGGTTGGGTTAGGTGCCATCACGACTGGTTGGATTTGGGGTCGTGACAATTTGGTATCAGAGCTCTATGTTCATAGGTTCTACGAGTCACGAGCAAGTGTCTAGTAGAGTCTTGTTGATCGGTATCATGACGTCCATACCTATCTTCGAGAGGCTACAGGGTATTTAGGATAAAATTCCCATCTTTCTTTCCTTATCGTGCAATATTGATTCAGCTTGAAGCGTATCTCTTTGAATTCCTTCCACTAACTTGTATGCGGATGTGAGCGCTTGGTATCAGCTATACACTGACGGCTGGTGATTTTGTGGATGAGGTGCGAGTTGTATTTTCTGTGTTTGGTGATAGGCCAGTCTAGAGGAATTGAGGCCAAGTTTAGACCGTAGCTTAGGCTTAGTAGTTTCAGTTATGTGAGTATGTGCTATGGACTTATATATCCGGTAGTGTCTATATGAGTGGGATTTATGACTCTGTGAGTGGTTGGATGGCCAAATGATGATTATGTTGTGACTGTGGGGAGTGTTCATATGGTTTTGATATGACATAAAGATTTTGCTTGGGATGTGAAAGGACTATTGGATGCTCGATTTATGTGGATATGTCATACAGTCTGGAGTTATGAGGGTTTTGAAGAATTATTTCATGTTATTTCATTGGTGGGACGAAGTAGATTTTCATGTCTTGTTAATGAGTTCAAATTTAGGAAGATTAAGTAATTGCATAGTAGTTGTGGCTGTGAAAAGGTATAGAGAGATATCCGTTTGAGGCTAAGCAGGCGGGTTATCACCTGTGGGGTGTCTTGAGATTGTGTGATCCCTAAGTTTTTTCTGTTCAGAATTTTCTCTTACCGATGGGTTATATGTGTAGCAACTTGAGTTTGGATCACTTAAGGAAGTTGGCTTGACTGTTACGAGGATGAATGCGAGCTTGGCAGATGATTTAAGGTACTATATTTTTTGTGTTACATGAGCTTATCAAGGATTTAGTTGAATCTCACCGCGGTATTATGGCAGTAATAAGTATGGGCAATGTGAGTTATCTAGTATTTTGATCTATGGCTTTGAGCAAAGTGGGAGAGTCTGCTATCGACAATTTGATTGCATTGTTACGTGTTGTATTGGTTTTGGTCTGAGGCATATTTATGGATCGGTTATCTTGCAGAGGTTTGTTTTGAGGATGACCTGAGTAAGGAATTTCTGGATCATGAAGTATTACACCTTATGGATATATGGGAGTCTTGGAAATCGTATAGAGTTATTGTTCGTGATGGATGTAATGTACCAAGAAAAGGATTCACTTGGTTGCTTAGAGGTGTGGATTACTTCTTTGGGTGTTTTCGTGCTAATGGGACATAGGTCGTTCGGCCCATTTGGGCGGTGCAATTGAGACTTGAGCAGAGTGGATGAATCTCGAGAAGGTTCTAATAGGTTCAAGATTTGTACATAGAAATTGAGAATTTTCCGGACTTGTATGTCACGCCCCAAAATCGAGGAGCACGACCGGCACTCAATTGAGTGAACCCGACTGAGCAAGCCTGTTAGATTTTATTCTACCCAAATTCATCCGTGAATAAAAAGGAGATGTACTCCGTTAATCAAATACTGAAGAGATTTCATTAACCGCTTCCATTTCATTCCCATTAACAATACCATTCCATATTTCCAAAATAGTACAAGTTTACAGATTTAATAAAAAATATGTTGCCAAATACCAACAATTCTAATCCAATTTCCAACATCAAGTACCACCCACAACCTGTCTACGGAGCCTCTAAGTACAACTGAAGAGTAATATGGAAATGCCGGCAACAAGGCCCCGGCTATACCTCAACCACAAAGTACATGAGAAACAAAAAATACATGACCCCGAAATAAAGTGGGGTTCACCAAATCAGCTGAAAAGAGTGTACTGCTATCACTGATCAGTACCACGTGCTGTAGAACCACCTGCATCCATTAAAGATGCAGCGCCCCCAACAAAAGAGACGTTAGTACTATCGAATAACACTAGTATGCAAAATAGAATGCTCATATGATCTATACGTGGAACACATAATATAATGTAATTGAAACAACCTGTACAAACAAGGACAACAAAAGGGGCACCTATAATGTGTCTCATTAGACCGTCCTTAGTGTTCACATATCATATTATACACTTATGCGTTTCGTAGACCGTCCATAGTATTTATTCATACCGTACACCTATACCTCTTTTACACAATGAACATATGCATTTCATAGACCGTCCACAAGATTTCATATCACAATGGATTTCATAACACAATGTACCTATGCATTCATAGACCGTCCACCTCTTATACACAATGCACCTATGCGTTTCATAGACCGTCCACAAGATTTCATATCACAATGGATTTCATAACACAATGTACCTATGCGTTTCATAGACCGTCCACAGGATTTCATATCACAATGTACCTATGCGTTTCATAGACTGTACCTATGCATTCATAGATCGTCCACAAGATTTCATATCACAATGCACCTATGCGTTTCATAGACCGTCTACAGGATTTCATATCACAATGGATTTCATAACACAATGTACCTATGCGTTTCATAGACCGTCCACAGGATTTCATAACACAATGTACCTATGCGTTTATAGACAGTCCACAAGATTTCATATCACAATGCACCTATGCATTTCATAGACCGTCTACACGATTTCATATCACAATGTACCTATGCGTTTCATAGACTGTCCACAGGATTTCATAACACAATATACCTATGTGTTTCATAGACCGTCCATAGGGTTTCATAACACATTGGAAACAAAAGTACAAATACGTACATCTCATAACCTTTCACACCATATATCACTTAATCCGTACTTTCAACCACTTATAACATTATTATTTCATTGGCTCTCTTGGCCATACATATGATTCTTTATTCATGGCGCAATGGCTGTATTTCATATTCCACACTTTCATTTCTTCCCATTCATAGATCATATTCATAATTATCAACAAGTAGAATATTCCGAAAATCACAACTTTAAGTTCATTAGTAATGAAGGCTTTAAACACAATCGATTTCTTTCCAATAAATGGAGTAAAATGATTGGCAATCGAAGCACAAATTAAAATCATATACAATTTCCACTCACGAATATGTAAGAATACAAAACACATTCAAAATTACTTAAAAAGCATAGCATTAGCTAAAATAACCACATATGGGCATCACTTGAGTTCATAAATTTTTAGCCGATTATATTGTCGAAGTCAATTTTGGAATAGTTGAGTCAAAACTCATTTCATAATCTTTCTCACATTATTTAATTTCATTGACACCATTGGTCACAAGTATAACTTTCACTATTGGCACTGTGGCCACACTTTATATCCCCAATTCACTAATTTCACTTTCAACCATCTTTATAGGTTATCAACAATAAGACATTCCCAATTAAGACTTTAGGTACACATATGAGCAATTAAGAGTCTTAAGAATATTGAGATTTTCTCACACAATTTGGCATACTAGCTTTCATTTGAAATATGATTCGAAGCCACAATATTTTAATACGCAACTCATACTTTGAAACTCACGGGAACATTATGAAATTCAATCCCAAGAGAGAAAGTTTAGCCAACATACCTCAATTGAGCTTTTCTTAAAATTATTACAACGTTCCGGACCAATCTATTTTGAGACATAACAAAATTTAACAGCAATTAGGAAGATATTCATGGTCTCAACTCTTTTGAGCATTTTATTAAACACTAGGTGTGCAAATTTAACCACAAGGTTCTTCTACAAGATTTCCTTCACTCCACAACCCAATCCTTAATTATTTAAGCTTAACAATCTTTCCACAAATTTTATTGATACATGCATGTATAAATAATACCCTCATACCCAAGAATCACGCTCCCAATCAACCATCTTCTTTCCAAATTCGAAATTCAAAACTAGGGTATGGAACCTTACCTCTTAGATGAAGAACTTGTGAGTTTTCCTTGTTAATCTTCCAAGATTTGGGCAAGACTTGATGAATAATTATCCTAGGGTTTTCTCTCTCTATAAAACACTCTCCCTTCTCTCTAAAACATCAGAATATTTGCTCAAAAATGACCCTTTGTGTGTATTTAACGAAGTAGGGTCGGGTTTTAAGAACCCAAAAATGAAGCTCCAGAATGGGTTCTGCGATCGCATAGTGCACCGCATAACAGTTATGCGGTCGCATAGTAATTTCTTTCCACTGGCCCAATTAGTTGCCTCACTCTGCGGCCATTATGCGGTCCGTAGAGTAATTGCCTCACTCTGCGGCCAAAAGTTTTCCTTTACTTTCAGGTGCATTACTCAACCCAAAAGGTCCGAGCGAAGTACTCAAACACGTAAGACAAGTCTGGCACCATGAAACATTATTTTCTTTGGAAAATTTACCGGGCTATACACTCAAGTACTTTAAAATTTTTCGGGGTGTTACATTGTATATGGCTAGAATCTGAATTTGCATCGGATGGTGTCGGGACTTGCAATATTTCTGTATCACTATGTATTTTCAGTATCATAAAGGTAAAAGGAAACAACTTTAGACTTAAAGAAGGTCTCTTTGGAGTGGGTGTCTCGGTTGTAGTATTTATGGGGTATTTAAGAGGGAATACAGTGGCTTTGGGCCTTAGGAGGTGTAGTTTTATGCTTGGATCTCTTATGGATAGATTTAGGTAAGGATCATAGTGTTCTGGAAAGGAGAAGTGTCACCTTGAGGGTAATTCAAAAGTAACTCGGATGAAATAGGACAACTTGGTAGTAGGTTAGATTAGTATGGTAATGGTGTGCTCGGTTCTTTTAGATCTTATGATGCGTTAAGGCTTTACGAGTGTTTTGTGGAAATACTCTTGGATTTGGCAACCTGCGTGGCTTGGTTGAGTTAGGGGGGAATTCAGTTCTAATATTTTGGTTATGTGCAAATGGATTTCAAAGTGTTCTCGATGGTTTCTACCACAGTTTGAGATGGATATTTCCTACCGGTGTGAGGATCATGTTGTGTATTGTGATTTCTACTAGATAGGATCATGTGAAAGGTTCCTAGATAATTGAGTATGTAGTTTGCTTGTGACTCAGAGTTGATAATGAGGTTCTCGTGTTTTCATATGATGGCCTAATAGAGGTGTCACATGGTATGAGATTGGGATTTGCATGTGCAAGTATACGATCCAGTTTCAAAAGCAAGGTCATGAGTTTATGCAGCATACACGATTTCAGATGTTGGCACTATTTGGTATTGCTTGAGAAGAGTGTGCATTCAGATAGCATACTAAGTTTTGACTTACGGATGCTTCATTGGTATTGCGGAACTCGCTTGGTTGACCGACTGCTGATATCTAGATTTTTGCTATGTGGCATGGAAGAATCATAGAAGTGTTTCTCGTGGGGATGATTATGTATGATAGATGTGTTAGTCATTCGAGTGGCGAAGTTGGGAGCAGATATGGTGATTCATGTGTTCTATGGATTTGGAGACTGGGAGGTCTCAGAAGCGTATTATTTCGGGGTTGCGGATTGTGAAGATGTGACCAAAGTTAGATAGATGGTGGTACGTGTTGTGGTTAGATCATTGTGAACTTTTCGAGGGATATTTATCCATTTTGGTATGACCGGAGTTGATTAGGGGGCACATTAGTAGGCCCGAGGAGGATGTGTATTCTACACCGAGTCGGATTTGTTGACTCGGCACCGTTATTACTTAAGGGTGTGTCATTCGGTTAGAATAGATCTTGTTCGTGTTCGGATATGTCTATGTGCTACTCTTTTATGCTATGAGGGGTTGTGATTTGTTGGTTATATGCACACATAATGCAGTTGTGTTTGGGGCTTGTAGCGGAATTCGAGCAAGATGGTTATTGGGGTGTTGAATGGTTGATTGCACCTTGGTTATGCTCTTTTCGGGCTGTGGTATGTTATGCTATTTCCTTCTCGATGGTTATGGTCATGCACTTCCTATACTTGATGTCGAATTGCATGTAGTTGTAGATTTTGAACATTGTGGCTTGAGGTATTTCATATGGACCAGTGTTTGGATGGGTCACGCATTGTAGCTGGGCTATGTTGGGATATGATCTTTTGTGTTAGATTCCTGTGTCTTGGTACCACTAGGTATGGTGGGTTCATAACATTGCGTTGTGGTAGTACTTGTTGAGCTTGCAGGACGGTTCTCTGATTTGAATCATTTTTCATGATTTGAGTACATTTGATTATTACTTATTGGTGCACGGATTGCATGGTTTGTGGCTTTAGGTTGTATTGGTGTCGCATGTCAATAGAATGGTTGTGTTTGAGGAGATGAGTTCATCGGACCTAGAATGGGTACTATCGGATTTGATTACAGTATGTATGGAGGAATAAAATAAAAAGTCAGCTTAAGATCTTACTTTGGTTCTTGTAGGATGAGAGAGAGCTCCGTGATTTGTTGATCTGAGAAGTGGTTATGAGTTTCTGCGTGTTTCTTTCATCGGCAGTGTACAAAGGTTTTGGAACGAGGTTTTATTTGACATGAGGATTTTATCGGTACCGAGTTTCTTTCTGAGAAGCTACTATGATCGAAAGTTTTTGCTATGAGCATGCGAGTTATGTGGTATATCATGTGATTACATCTTGGGTGATGGTTATGGCTTGATACAACTTGTTCAGACTTATACAATGTGTAGATGCAAATTCGGGTCTTGTAAGGAATTACAAATGTTGGAAATTAGGTACTATGGCTTACGTGCTAAGGTTGAATTAAGGATCTTCAGTTATATTATGTCATTAGGCTTATATGGATTAGGGTGCTGTGGGATCACCCCCGAGTATGTGCATGGTAAGGTTACACGAAGATTTGATGGCTTTGAAACGACTATTCGTACGTTCGAGGATGAACGTATGTTTAAGTGGGGGAGAATGTAATGACCCAGCCGGTCGTTTTGAGCATATGCATTCCATTCAGCTGTTTGAAGTCTTGAGCAGCATCGTATGATGTATTATGACTTGTGTGAATTGTCGGTTTTGGTTTTCACACTATTCAGAATTGATTTGGAAGAATGATTCTCAACTAAGAAGCTTTAACTTGGAAGAGTGGACCA
Source organism: Nicotiana tabacum (assembly GCF_000715075.1). NCBI lineage: Eukaryota > Viridiplantae > Streptophyta > Magnoliopsida > Solanales > Solanaceae > Nicotiana > Nicotiana tabacum. The sequence continues at coordinate 41,941,253 of NC_134096.1, read as the reverse complement.
AGTTTAACCTTTGAGTATTTGACTTCGGATTGGAGTTTTGATGGTTCTGTTAGGTTCGGATGGTGATTTTGGACTTGAGCGTATGCCCGAATTTGTATTTTGATATTTCTAGAAGGTTTCAGCACTAATTGGCGAAAGTTGGAAATTTGAAGGTTTGGAATGTTCATAAGTTTGACCGAGAGTTGACTTTGATGATATAAGATTCGGATTGTGGTTCCGAGAATCGGAATAGCTTCGCTATGTTATTTGGGATTTGTGTGCAAAATTTGAGTCCATTCCGAGTTGATTTGCTATGATTCGGTACGAGTTTTGGAAGTGGAAAGTTTAAAAGTTTATTAAGTTCGATTTGAAGCGCAATTCATGATTTTGATGTTGTTATGTGTGATTTGAGGCATCAGGTAAGTTCGTGTTATGTTATGAGACTAGTTTGAATGTTCGGATGGGGTCCCGAGTGGCTCGGGCGTGATTCAGATTGTTTTCGGACCATGTTTCTTCATTTTGGCATTGCTGGTTTCTGCTGAGTTTTGGGCATCTAGTTTTCTTGTTCGCGATCATGGAGAGTGGATCTCGATTGCGTAAAGTTGTTGATGGTTGGGGAAGGTTATTCATCGCGTGCGTGATTCTATAGTCGCGTTTGCGGAAGTTGAGGCAATTGTTCCGTGCGTTCGCGAGTCTCGCAACTCGTTCGCGTAGAAGAAAGGAGGGCCTGAGGATGTTAGGCGTTTGTTCTTTGCTGTCGCGAAGTGTGGAACGCGATTGCGTAGCTCTAGGAGATTTAACCATCGCGTTCGCGAATATAATATTGCGTTCGCGTAAGAGGAATTTCAGCTGGTGAGCATTTTGTTTATGTGAACGCGTGGAATTGTCCGCGTTCGCGAAGTATAATAACTGGGCAGACTCTAGAAAATCCCATTTCGAGGGTTAGAGTCATTTAATCATATTTGGAGCTATGGAACTCGGATTGAGATGATTTTGAAGTAATTTTCCCAATATGGATTGAGGTAAGTGTTCTCTACTTAGGTTTGATCATATTTCATGAATCTATCCTCGTTTTTGGCTGTTGGATGATGATTTCAAAAGAGAAATTGGGGGGTTTTGTCTACAATTTCATAAAGTGAATTTTCTAGTTTTGGGCATCGATTTGGAGTCGGATTTGAGTGAAACTAGTATGGTTGGACTCATAATTGAATGAGTTATCAGATTTTATGAGTTTTGTTAGGTTCTGAGATGCGGGCTCATGTTTGACTTTTTGGTTGACTTTAGGTTTTTGATTAAAGATTCCACCTTTATCGATTGGGTTTGTTTCCTTTGGAATTATTTGATGTTCTTGAGTTGCTTTTGGCTAGTTTCGAGCCGTTCGGAGGTCGGTACGCGTGAGATGGCATTTCTGGAGTATTGTTTGGCTTGTTCGATATTGGATCCGGCTTGTTCGAGGTAAGTAACACTTCTAAACTTGGTGCTAAGGGTTTGAACCCCTGAATATACGTGTTATGTGTCTGGTGTTGAGGTGACGCACATGCTAGGTGACGGGCATGTGGGCATGCACCGTGTGTATTATGACTCGGATGATTCTGTGGTACCGTGTAGTATTCTATCTTATTTTTATCCATGGAATTCTTACGTACTAGAACAATTGAGTTGTGATCCATGTTAGAAATCATGTTTGGGCTATGTACTTATTCTGTTGGGACCCACTGAGGTTATTTTTTATGTTGAGTTATTTGCTTAAATTGTAATTACATACTCAGTCATATTCATTCATTTTCATATCATATCTTAGTCTCTGTTATCATCGTTGGCACGTCATGTTATCATTGTTTGTGCTGATTGGCATGGGATTTGTGAGCCCGAGAGACTGGAGAGATTGATGACTGAGCTAAGGCTGAGGGCCGGATTATGAGTGATATTGATGGGATCGGGCTGCACGCCGCAACAAGTGTTATTGATTCATGATGGGATCGGGCTACACATGGCAACTGGTATTAGTGATTTATATGTGGACCGGGTTGCACGCCGCAACATGCCTTATGGCTATATGTGTATCAGGTTGCACGCCGCAACAGGCCTTATGGCTATATGCAGACCGGGTTGCATGCCGCAGCAGGCCTTATGGATATATGTGGATTGGCTGTACACCGCAGCAGGCCTTATAGGCTTTATTATTATTGATGGTACCGGGTTGTGCACCGCAGTAGGCACCGTGCAGTGCTAATTAACTGGGTGTACTGAAGATTGAGCATGCTGAGTGGGTGTGCGAGACAGTGAGATTGAGTACTCTGAGAGTGTGACCACATGAGTTCATCACTGTGATGCATTGCATTGACTTTGATGATATTGGATTCAGATTGTGGTTCCGAGAATTGGAGTAGCTTCGTTATGTCATTTGGGATTTGTGAGCAAAATTTGAGTCCATTTCGAGTTGATTTTCTATGTTTCGGCACGAGTTTTGGAAGTTGAAAGTTTTAAAGTGTATTAAGTTTGATTTGAGGTGCAATTCGTGGTTTTAATGTTGTTATGCGTGATTTAAGGCCTCGAGTAAGTTCGTGTTTTGTTATGGGACTTGTTGGAATGTTCGGACAAGGTCCCGAGGGGCTTGGGTGGGATTCAGATTGTTTTCGGACCATTTTTCTTCATTTTGGCATTGTTGGTTTCTACTGAGTTCTGGGCATCTAGTTTTCTTGTTCGCAATGAGAGTGGATCGCGATAGCGTAGAGTTGTTTGATGGTTGGAGAAGGTTTTTCATCGCGTCTGCGAGTCCAGAGTCGCGTTCATGGAAGTTGAAGCAATTGTTTAGCGCGTTCGCGAGTCAAGCGACGCGTTCACGTAGAAGGAAGGAGGACTTGAGGATGTCGGGCGTTTGTTTTTCGCAGTCGCAAAGTGTGGAATGCGATCACGTAGCTCTAGGAGATTTCACCATCGCGTTCGGGACTGTGATGCTGCATTCGTGTAAGAGGAATTTCAGCTGGTGAGCATTTGTTCTATGCGAACTCGTGGAATTGTCCGCGTTCACGCAGTGTAATAACTAGGCAGATTCTATTAAATCCCATTTCGAGGGTTTGAGTCATTTTATCATATTTGGATCTATGGAGCTCGAATTGAGACAATGTTTTAACCGATTTTCACCATATGGATTGGGGTAGGCGTTCTATACTCAGTTTTGATTATATTTCATGAATCCATCCTCGTTCTTGGTTGTTGGTTGATTATTTCAGAAGAAAAATTGGACGGTTTTGTCTAAAATTTCATAATGTGAATTTTTGCATTTTGAGCATCGATTTGGAGTCGTATTTGAGTAAAACTAGTATGGTTGGACTCGTAATTGAATAAGTTATCAAATTTTGTGAGTTTTGTCGAGTTCCGAGGTACGGACCCGGGTTTGACCTTTTAGTTAATTTTGGAATTTTGATTAAAGATTCTACCTTTATCGATTGGGTTTGTTTCCATTGGCATTATTTGAAGTTCTTGAGTTGCTTTTGGCTGGTTTCGAGCCGTTCGGAGGTCGGTACGCGCAGGATGGCATTTCTGGAGTATTGTTTGACTTGCTCGATATTCGATTCGGCTTATTCGAGGTAAGTAACACTTCTAAACTTGGTGCTGATGGTATGATCCCCTGAATATACATGTTCTGTGTTTGGTGTTGAGTTGACGTACATGCTAAGTGGCAGGCATATGGGCGTGCACCGTGTGAATTATGACTCGGATGATTCTGTGGTATCATGTAGTATTCTATCCTTTTTTTTATCCATGAAATTCTTACGTACTAGAACAATTGAGTTGTGATCCATGTTAGAAATCATGTTTGGGCTATGTACTTATTCTGTTGGGACCCACTGAGGTTATTTTTTATGTTGAGTTATTTGCTTAAATTGTAATTACATACTCAGTCATATTCATTCATTTTCATATCATATCTCAGTCTCTGTTATCATCGTTGTCACGTCATGTTATCATTATTGGGCTGATTGGCATGGGATTTGTGAGCCCGAGAGACTGGAGAGATTGATGACTGAGCTGAGGTTGAGGGCCGGATTGTGAGTGATATTGATGGGATCCGGCAGCACGCTGCAACAAGTGTTATTGATTCATGATGGAATCGGGCTGCATGCCACAACGGGTAATAGTGATTTATGTGTAGATCGGGTTACATGCCGCAACAAGCCTTATGGCTATTTGTGAATCGTGTTGCACGCCGCAACATGCCTTATAGCTATATATGGATCAAGTTGCACACCTCAATAGGCCTTATGGCTATAAGTGGATCCGGTTACATGCCGTAACATGCTTTATAGGCTTTATTACTGTCACCCCCCAACCTCGGGAAGCACGAACGGTGCTCAACCGAGTGAACCCGGCCGAGAAAGCCTGTTAGATAATTTCTACCCAATTCACCCATGATCAAGAAAAGACGTGATTTCATTAATTATACAGTAGGAAGCTTATTCATACAATCCTAAATCGTTTCATTAGTCATTGCGCCTTTAAGTCTCAAAATACACATTTCTTATAGTTTGAGTGGAACAAGTGATCAAGCACAACATAACTTGTTTAATATTCCCAACACCCATATACAACCCACATAGTGGCTACGTAGCCTCTAAAGATACAAAAGAGAGTAAAGATGGTGCCGACAATAAGGCTCCGGCTATACCTCAAAATGTGACCACAATATAAACAAAAGGTACAATACTTGACCCCGGAATGAATTGGGGATCACCGAGTCCGCTGAGAAGAGGATGCAACACTATCTGTGATAAACACTGTCTGTTATGTAACCACCTGCATCTATTTAAAGATACAGCTCCCCCGACAAAAGGGACGTTAGTACCGTCGAATAGCACTAGTATGTAAAGCTAAACACCAACTCAATAGAATGAATAATAATACAGAGGAACAGTCAAGACTTAAATAAGGGCTTCAAATAATATTAAAATAGCAAGTTAAGAATCATATACGTTTTCAAGTCAATTTCCATATTAATAGGTTGAGTGATCTTTAGTACCGATATTTCACAATTCACAATACCTCTGTATTCTTACACGGAGTCCGATCTCGACCCGATCGGCTAGGTCGTCTAATTTGAGACATTACTACAATTTTATTATAATTTCCAGCACAGTACCACCATGTGTGCGGCATGGCGTCCGATCACGACCCGATCGACTAGGCCATCTCATTTGAGACATCAACCATTTTCATAATTTAATCCACAATACCACCGTCTTCTTACATGGAGTCCGATCTTGGCCCGATCGACTAGGCCATCTCATTTGAGACATTACCTTTTTCAGTCAATCATCTCATAGCGTACTCCTTAACATTTACAAAGTCATTCTCGGCACTTGGCCATATTTCATTGTTCCAGTTCCCTTTTTACACATTCAAATATCATTATCTTTATCATTATCAACATCAATAGGGATTCCCATTCAAGAGATTAATTCACATATGAGCAATTTGGGAAATCTTAGGAACATAGAGGCCTTTCATACAATTTGGCATAACAATCTTTATGTCGGTCTTGACATGAAGTTTTAACATTCCTAACACATATTCCACATTTTGAACATATTCTCAAATGGCAAGTTGACATGATGAAGCATTTAGTATAAACATTGAACAAACATCCTTCAACACAACCACATTAGGAATAACCAATTCAATAATGATCAAGGACTTACTCCAATTACATGAACACCGCGGGATTCGATTCTAAGAAGAAGGGGGTTTAACCAACATACATCAATTGATCTTCTAAAACTCCAAAATGATTTGAAATTCTTAGTAACTTCAATCTATTTTCGAAATATAACAAGTTGAACCAAAAATTAGGAAGATGATCATGGTTTTAGCTCATTTGAGCATTTTATCAAACACTAGGTGTGCATTAAGATTCTAAGGCTCTGGAAGATTCCATAATTTCCCAACCCACTCTCTACCATTTTTAGCTCACAACCTTCTCACAACCTTCCCACATACTTCAAGGATATATGCATGCAAGACAACAACCCCCACACCCAATAATTGCCTCTCTAATTGCCCCATTTTTGCAAAATTTTGAAATTAAGAGCGAGGACCTAGATTCTTACCTTTAGGGTGAAGACTTGCTTTGTTAATCCTCAATGATTGAGTAAGAATTGATGGGTAATGGTTAAAGGTTTCTCCCCCACTTTAAGAACTCTCCCGCTCACTCTAAAAAAATAGAAATATGCTCAAAATGGTCTATGGGGTGTGTTTTAACTGAATAGGGTCGGGTTAAAAAAACCCAAAAAATAAAGCTCCGAAACAGGTTCTGCGGTAGCATAAGCGGACGCATAATGGTTATGTGGTCTGCAAAATTGGGGGGCCAAAACTGAAGGGGAACTCACCAGGTCTGCGGTCACTATGCAGCCCGCAGACCTGTTATGCGGTCGCATAATGCATCGCAGAACGGTTCTGCGGTCGCATAGTGTACTGCAGAACCTCCCTCCGAAAAATCCCAAGGCGGGATATGCGACAAGAGTGTGGCCCGCAAAACAGTTATGCGGTCGTAGAATGGCCGTGAAATTGACATAAATATTCCTTAGAAAACTGCCCCACTCTACGACCAGTCTGCGGTCCGCAGCAGGCACCATATACTGTTGAGTAACTGAGTGAGCTAAGGTATTGAGCATGATGAGTGGGAGTGCGAGACAGTAAGATTAAGTACTCTTAGAGTGTGAGTACATGAGTTCATCACTGTGATGCATTGCATTGACATGTATACTTGACATACAGGCACAAAAATGCATTTCCTCTTGCTATACGATATTGTGACATTCATGACTTCACATGTACATTGACATGTAGGCAAAGAGATGTACTTTCCTCATGAAAATCTGAGATTTAAAATTTTTATCTATTGTTGAATGTTTTTGAAAAAATCACAATTTTTGTGATATACTCACATTTTGGTAAATTCGGTGAAAGATTTGGGTTTTATTGTTATACTTGAGAAGCATGCCTATTTTTCCGTAAATATGGACGAGTTGAGCATCATATCTTTGAGTTGTTTCTTGTACTACTTTTATTATATTGTTATGAGTTGTTGTTGGCCTTTGGTATTGGACTCTGACCGTTTGTCCAAGCTCATCACTGCTTTCAATCTAAGGTTAGGTCTGTTACTTATTAAGTACATAGAGTCGGATGTACTCATTCTACACTTCTGCACTTTACGTGCAGATTTTGGATGTTGATGTTGTTGTGAATGGCGGGAGCTGGCACTGAAGACGTACCTGCATCCTGGTGATAGCTGACTTTTATTCTTGGTAGCTTTAGAATTATTAATCCGTTCATATATATATTTCAAACATATGATGTATTTATTTTACACCAACTTTGTAAACTCTAAATCTTAGAAGATCATGATTTGTATAACCAGTCCTTGGAATTTTGTATAAAAGCTCAGTTATTTTATCATGTATTTTTCTGAGTTAAATCTCACTTGAAGAGGATTGTTGCTATTTGGCTTACCTAGCAGAACTTGTTGGATTTGGGATCGTGACAGAATGTGACATATTTAAAGTAGTTAACTTATCCATACAATGGGCGCTTCAAATGTCACGACCCAAAATCCACTATAGGCCGTGATGGGCCCAACTTCGCCGTTAGGCAAGCCAACGGTGAAGTACCAACTTGATTATTAATTTTATTATTTTTGAAATCATGAATCCCATTAAATAATAGAGTAAAATCTGGCACTCATAGAAACATGTGCTATTCTTTACCAATTTTCGAATATAAATGAATCATAAAGTGAAATGATGATAGTAACATGAACTACAATATTGAACATCCACTAGGAACCCCCAAAACCCGATGTCACAAGTGCATGAGTATCTACTAGAAGGTATAATAACAATACAATATCTGTCTGGAATACAAGATAGATAGGATAATGCAAATAATTATGATGGAGATTCTGTATGTTCCGGATCGTAACATGGGATGCAGCTCATCGTAAAGTCCCCGCAATAGCTGTGCCTTTGCGCCCAAAAGACCACCAGAAATCAGATCTTACACATTTAGTGCAGAAGTGTAGCATGAGTACGTAAATCAACGCGTACCCAGTAAGTATCTAGCCTAACCCTAGAGAAGAAGTGACGAGGGGTCGACATCGATATTTACTAGTGTTCCAATAAAATAAGTATAGTAGAAAGTAGACAAGTATGAAGCATGGTAATTAAAAAAAGTGAGAACAAATATAGGTACATGATACGATCCTCCTCTGAACAGTAAACAAAAGTCCTCAAATATCGGTTACCTCCCCAGATAGAGTATATATAATATGGTCCTCACTAGATAGGTCATCACAACTCAAGTCAGGAATACTCACAGATACAATGGCTTCTTTTCAAATATTACGCACGATTCTGTCGAAGTGAACGGCCTGATCCTATAAGAGTATTTCATGAAGTTGCTGAGATGAACGGCCTGATCCCATAGGAGTGTTTTATAAAAACCGAGGCGAATGGCCCGATCCCATAAGAGTGTGATACATAATCCTGCCGAGGCGAATGACCCAATCCCATAAGAATACGATACATGATACTGCCGAGGCGAATAACCCGATCCCATAAGAACGTGTTACAATATCATGCCGAGGCGAACGGCCCGGTCCCATAAGTGTGTGATACATAATCTTGCCGAGGCAAATGGCCCGATCCCATAAGAATATGATACATGATACTGCCGAAGTGAAAGGCTCGATCCCAAAACAGTGTTTTATAGAAATACCGGGGTGAACGACCCGATCTCATTAGAATAAGAATCTTAACGGGTCCTTGACCCCACTCACGAATATACATGTGAGTTATAAAGTTTAAGGAAGCTTTGCGGTGAATACGCACAATGCGGGAGAAATTCGTAAGGGAAGCACAATTCCCACAGCTAATCAAGTAGCTCATCCAATTTCTAAAATAACGAGTCCATTAATCTACGCAAGTCTAATCTCAGATCGTAATTTGAAATAAAGTAATTAAAAATGCAAGGATAACTCAAATAGTACATTTAAAACATGGCGTGAATCTTTATCTACCCGGACATAATCAGAAATTCTACCATACGCACGGACACTCATCACTACATACGTGCGTAGCTCCCACAACATGTAGGATGTAATAAATATATCACCTACGGTGTAATTTTCCCCTCACAAGGTTAGACAGGAGACTTATCTCAAAACACGCTAACTCAATCCACTAGTAAGCTTTTTCCTCGATTATCCAACTTCGAACTGCTCGAATCTAGCCAAAATAACTTCATACCATATATATAAACTATAGAAAACTATTTCGAACAATAAGGTTACGGTCTTTAAAGAGAAATCAAAGTCAATTAAAATATTCAACCCCAGGAACGCGCCTCGAAACCCGACCAAAATTAAAACATCCTAACGCCCGTTCGATAACGAGTCAAACCATACAAGAACTACTCAAATCCGACCTCAAATCGCCTTTCAAATCCCCAAAATTTAGTCTAAGAAGTTTTTACAATTTCCCCCCAAATTTTCAACTCAAATCATTAATTAGATGATGAAAATAATATTGGATTGGTGTAATATTGCCAAAACCGAGTTAGAATCACTTACCCTGATGATTTTCTTGAAAACACCATGAAACATCGCCACCAACCGAGCTCTCTAGGTCCAAAAATGAAAGATGAGATGAAACTCTCATTTATATGGTACCACACCTGATCTCCCAAAGTGCTGACCACACATTTTTTTATGTGGTCCTCACTTCCAAGTTCCGTGGCCGCGATCCAAATTTAGCGGCCGCATTTCAGCAGCAACTGCACTACTAGGATTCAGTAATTTGATCATAACTTTCTTTACAAATGTCCAAATGATGAATGGTTTGATTTTCCGGAAACAAGACTCAAAGGACTACAACTTTTATTTTTAGACCATCTCCAAATTCCTTATAGATTAAAAGATATAAGCATCCGAAATTAGACCATCAAACCTATAGATTTCCCCTGCTGTGGTCCGCAACTTTTTCCACTACGGCCACACATGGGCTTTGCCTCAGCACTCCAAAAATGTGCCCTCCGCACTTCAACTGCTCCAGAACATCATCAAAGTACCGAAATGCCCAAACTTGTTCGAAACACACCTGAGGTCCCCGGGATCCCATCCCAATATACCAACAAGTCCTAAAACACAATACGAACTTACCTGAAGCCTAAATCACGTCAAACAATATCAAAATTATGAATCGACAGCCAAAACCTTTCTTTCAACTTTCCCAACTTTCAACTTTTCCGAACACGTCCGAATTATACTTAAACATTCCGGAATGACGCCAAATTTTACGTGCAAGTCATAAATCACAATATGAACCTATTCCAAGGGTCGTAATCCCAAACGGATATCGATAACACCAAAGTCCACTTCAGGTCAAACTTAAAAATTTCTAAAACTTTCAAAATGCTAACTTTCCAATAAGCGCTGAAATGCTCCCGGGCGACCTGATACTAGATCTGAACATACGCTCAAGTCCGAAATCGACATACGAACCTATTGAAACCTTCAAATCCCAATTTCGACATCGTTTACTCAAAAGTCAAATTCTAGTCAACTCTTCTAACTTCAAGCTTCTGAATTGAGAATTTCCTTCTGAATCAACTCCGAACTTTCCTGGAATTCAATTCCGACCACACGTACAAGTCATAATACATGAAGTGAAGCTACTCAAGGCCTCAAACCGCCGAACGACGTGCTAGAACTCGAAATGATCGATCGGGTCGTTACATCAATGATCTTGAAGGCACCTAACCTCAAATCGCTAGGTAAGCCAATAATTATAATCAACTAAAGCAAGATAATTAAGGATAATCCACCATCAAGATATATATAAGACATATATAAGTCTCAAATTCAACAATAACAAATACGAAAATACATCAACCAACTCCCAAAACCCGATTGTATGAAGTATGAGCTTTGAAGATAAAATACAACTGAGTCATAATACAGAGATATTGTCTGAAATAAGATAGCAGTATGATAATGAGAAGAAAGTGATTTCAAGGGTCTGCGGTGGATCAAGTAGCACTACATCGAGTCTTCTGAGTCAGCTACTGTGCACCGTCCTAAGAACCACTAGTGCCAATGCCAGAATAAGCACAAAATATATAGCAATATAGTATGAGTACAAAGACAATATGTACTCAGTAAGTATCAAGTCTAATCTTGAAGAAGTAGAAGTGATGACAAACGTATGATATACACTTTTACAATGTGAGCAGTTCATAATAGTATAAAACCACAAAAGTTTGCCAAGAACAACAAATATATCATTAAGGTGTATAAATTAGAGATGTATAAGCATGCTTCTCAAACACCACTAACCAAAGCATAATTCTACCATACGCACGGACACTCATCACTACATACGTGCGTAGCTCCCACAACATGTAGGATGTAATAAATATATCACCTACGGTGTAATTTTCCCCTCACAAGGTTAGACAGGAGACTTATCTCAAAACACGCTAACTCAATCCACTAGTAAGCTTTTTCCTCGATTATCCAACTCCGAACTGCTCGAATCTAGCCAAAATAACTTCATACCATATATATAAACTATAGAAAACTATTTCGAACAATAAGGTTACGGTCTTTAAAGAGAAATCAAAGTCAATTAAAATATTCAACCCCAGGAACGCGCCTCGAAACCCGACCAAAATTAAAACATCCTAACGCCCGTTCGATAACGAGTCAAACCATACAAGAACTACTCAAATCCGACCTCAAATCGCCTTTCAAATCCCCAAAATTTAGTCTAAGAAGTTTTTACAATTTCCCCCCAAATTTTCAACTCAAATCATTAATTAGATGATGAAAATAATATTGGATTGGTGTAATATTGCCAAAACCGAGTTAGAATCACTTACCCTGATAATTTTCTTGAAAACCCCATGAAACATCGCCACCAACCGAGCTCTCTAGGTCCAAAAATGAAAGATGAGATGAAACTCTCATTTATATGGTACCACATCTGATCTCCCAAAGTGCTGACCACACATTTTTTTATGTGGTCCTCACTTCCAAGTTCCGTGGCCGCGATCCAAATTTAGCGGCCGCATTTCAGCAGCAACTGCACTACTAGGATTCAGTAATTTGATCATAACTTTCTTTACAAATGTCCAAATGATGAATGGTTTGATTTTCCGGAAACAAGACTCAAAGGACTACAACTTTTATTTTTAGACCATCTCCAAATTCCTTATAGATTAAAAGATATAAGCATCCGAAATTAGACCATCAAACCTATAGATTTCCCCTGCTGTGGTCCGCAACTTTTTCCACTACGGCCACACATGGGCTTTGCCTCAGCACTCCAAAAATGTGCCCTCCGCACTTCAACTGCTCCAGAACATCATCAAAGTACCGAAATGCCCAAACTTGTTCGAAACACACCTGAGGTCCCAGGGATCCCATCCCAATATACCAACAAGTCCTAAAACACAATACGAACTTACCTGAAGCCTAAATCACGTCAAACAATATCAAAATTATGAATCGACAGCCAAAACCTTTCTTTCAACTTTCCCAACTTTCAACTTTTCCGAACACGTCCGAATTATACTTAAACATTCCGGAATGACGCCAAATTTTACGTGCAAGTCATAAATCACAATATGAACCTATTCCAAGGGTCGTAATCCCAAACGGATATCGATAACACCAAAGTCCACTTCAGGTCAAACTTAAAAATTTCTAAAACTTTCAAAATGCTAACTTTCCAATAAGCGCTGAAATGCTCCCGGGGGACCTGATACTAGATCTGAACATACGCTCAAGTCCGAAATCGACATACGAACCTATTGAAACCTTCAAATCCCAATTTCGACATCGTTTACTCAAAAGTCAAATTCTAGTCAACTCTTCTAACTTCAAGCTTCTGAATTGAGAATTTCCTTCTGAATCAACTCCGAACTTTCCTGGAATTCAATTCCGACCACACGTACAAGTCATAATACATGAAGTGAAGCTACTCAAGGCCTCAAACCGCCGAACGACGTGCTAGAACTCGAAATGATCGATCGGGTCGTTACATCAATGATCTTGAAGGCACCTAACCTCAAATCGCTAGGTAAGCCAATAATTATAATCAACTAAAGCAAGATAATTAAGGATAATCCACCATCAAGATATATATAAGACATATATAAGTCTCAAATTCAACAATAACAAATACGAAAATACATCAACCAACTCCCAAAACCCGATTGTATGAAGTATGAGCTTTTAAGATAAAATACAACTGAGTCATAATACAGAGATATTGTCTGAAATAAGATAGCAGTATGATAATGAGAAGAAAGTGATTTCAAGGGTCTGCGGTGGATCAAGTAGCACTACATCGAGTCTTCTGAGTCAGCTACTGTGCACCGTCCTAAGAACCACTAGTGCCAATGCCAGAATAAGCACAAAATATATAGCAATATAGTATGAGTACAAAGACAATATGTACTCAGTAAGTATCAAGTCTAATCTTGAAGAAGTAGAAGTGATGACAAACGTATGATATACACTTTTACAATGTGAGCAGTTCATAATAGTATAAAACCACAAAAGTTTGCCAAGAACAACAAATATATCATTAAGGTGTATAAATTAGAGATGTATAAGCATGCTTCTCAAACACCACTAACCAAAGCATAATTCAATTTCGATGTTCGCATATAGAAATGATATGCACCAAGTAGCACGTACAAGAATACTTTTACATGAGTCTAGGATGATCGTGCATGATCAAGACACAATTATAACCAATATCCAACACATCCCATATGCTCCAACATGATCCAGGACGTCCCACGTGCTCCAACATAAAATGGTCTTACATGCGCTCACGGGTCCTAATATAATATGAGTGATCACCTAACTCTAGAGGGATGAATCTATATCTAAGTGCCGCACAAAAATCTATCTTGCCATAACATATCATTATTACAATAATCACATGACAATAATCATCGAGCAATAATAATATCAATCCGCTCAGAATGTTCAAATGTGTCATAATCATATCAATCCGTATCAATATCTCTATCCTCAAAGATATATGCATAAACAAAGACATAATAAATAAAGATGCGGATGTGTGTGTTCATGATATAAAGTATGACTGCGGCTAGAACAAGTATATCAACATCTCAAGAATAGCCAATCGTGCCCAAATAAGAAGTCATAAGTCTAGACATAATATTTAGCATTAATAAATAGGCTCATGTAGTCATACAATCAAATAAAACATAAGTCAAAAAGTTCACACAACCAAACAACGCATAAGGAAGCCTAAATATACTCCAAATATGGTATAACCTTAGTGTGTATGTAAATACGCTCATCACCTCGTATATACGTCACCTCTAATTCAAGTAGTATGTAGCACATAAGTCCAATTTATAGAAATTCTCTCTTAACAAGGTTAGACAAGAGACTTACCTCGAACCGCTTTAACCCTTAAATACCACCTTTCCTTTAAAATTCTCCTCCAAACATCCCAAATTTAACCAAACAATACTTAACAGGATCAAATAAAGTCATAGAAACTAACTTCAAACAATAAAGGTTCAATCTTTAATCAAATCTCAAAAGTCAAGAAAAAATCAATCCGGGCTCACGTAGTCAAAATACAAGTCCAAGGCCAAACTCCATTGACCCATAACTCCACGAGTTAATTATGTGATTAATTTCTAAATTTGAGTCCAAATTGGTGTTCAAAATTCCAAAATATACTCTCTTAAGTTGTGGACAAAAATCCCAAATTTATTTCTTTAAATCCTTCATTTATGTACGGAAATTCATGAAAATCACGATATATAACCAAATCCAAGTAAGAATTACTTACCCTTAAACTTGGAGTAAAAATCTCCTCAAAAATTACTTCTTTCCAAAGTCGAGGTCTCAAAAATAGAGAAAAAGAGCTAAATCTCGACTTAAAAGGATCTACCAAGAATTTCGCATGTGCGGACCAATTGGCTGCAGGTGCGATCCCATGCACCGCAGGTACGAAAACTTGCCAGTCCTAGCTCCAACTACAGGCATGAACCAAAGTCTGCATGTGTGATCTCCGCATGTTCAAAAGAGGCACCGCTGGTGCAACTGCACTAGATATCAAAAAATTTCGACTTAGCTCAAAATGATTTGAGAACACCACAAAACACGCCCAAGCCCCCCCTACCCCCAAGACCCCATCCAATCATCCTAACAAGTTCTCATACCCTATACAAACTTGTCTGAGGGCTAGAACCACCACAAATAACATCAACAATCACAAATCAAGCATCAAACTAAAAAATTTAAATTCTCTTAAGTTCAAAATTTCAACTTTCAATTAGAAGTGCTGAATCAACCCCTGGCCACCCGATAAATAAATTAAACATATCTACAAGTCCAAAATTATTATAAAAATCTATTGAAGACTTCAAAATACTAATCCAAGATCATTTACCTAAAATATTAACTTTAGTCAACTCTTCTAAACTTAAGTTTCAACTAAGTAACTAAACATCCCAAATTATCCTCGAACCTATGGAAAACCAAATAGATCTACAAGAAGTCTCAAATAGGGGAGTGGGATTTTAGAACTCAAAATGACCGGTTGAATCGTTAATTCATCCTCGAACGGGTTTAGAAATATACTTGGACTGCTGAAAAGGTCTGGATATCTGCTCAGTATATCCAACTTGGTTTCCCAAGTAGCCTCATCGCTCGGTTGCCCTTTCCAAAGCATTTTCATCGAAGAAATCTCTTTTGATCTCAACTTTTGAACCTACCTGTCCAATATGGCGCCCAACGCCTGCCGTTAGGCAAGCCAACGGTAAACCACCAACATAATCATCCGTTCATAATACTTTAAAAATCATTAATAAAGTGGAATTAAGTTTAGAAACCATGCTAAAATACTTTCATTACTACTAAGTCACGAAGTATAAACAAAAACATAAAGTGTAATGATATAAAATGCAATAGAAATTAATTATCTATGTTTGAAGAAATCACAATATAATAATTGGAGCTTGGATAAATATCATTTTACACTATCAAAAATTCTTTCGAAAAAAAAAGAAATAGGATAATATTTAAGCAAAATGTTCACTTTAAAATATATATATACATAGATCTTTGGTTGGGGAAGAGTAGGGTAAATACATGATTCTCTTACTCTAGTATATATTACGGGAAAGCAACTGGAGGACAACTTTGTGGCATGGCCTATGCGTTGATGAACTATTTCTATTGTTTAGAACAGGAAACAATCATAGGTACATACTCACAAGAAGGGGCACTGGCCGGTTAAATCAAACAATGCCCAGAAATGCCAAATTCGATCACGCAAGTTTGGGTGATTTTGCGGCTAACGTAACTTCACCTGGAATGGTTTGCCAATCACAAGTGCTATCTAGGATGCTTAAGGAGGTTGTAAATACTTGGGTTCATGGTTACAGGCAAGTATCACACAAGAATTATTGAAGGAAATGTGAATGATCATGTGTAAAGCACAAATTATGCGAAAAGCTCAAGATACATTTGTGTATGGTGTTGCTTTATTTTTAGTAATGCCATATGCATGGTATTGGTTTCATTATGGAATCAGATTGATCGAGGAGCATTGGTACATCTACAGTCACTACCTCATGCAGGAAGCAAATTGTAGGACTCCATTCTCACTTGGCTAGTTTTTATGTGCTCGTGGCTTAGTTCATTTTTCCTAGTTCAAAATGTACTATCACTGTTGAATATTATACTCAACTTTGATAATAGGACTTATGTAGCCTTCATTACTTATTCTTTGCATTTTGTAAGACTTTATGACATTTGTTTCTTTTGTTTTTTAAATATATATAAAAACTAGTCCTAGACACCTTGTGAATTTGTTTAAAAAACAAAAAAAGAGACGTTCTCACGTTGCATCTTAAGAAAAAATGAAGAAACTAAAGACACAAAAAGCAAGGGGGAAAGTGGCAATGCAAGTTGTTGTGTATGTCCGTTAAATTGTATTTCTTATACATTTCTTTTCTATTTTTTTCCTTTCATTGTTCTTCTTGTTCTGTTCTTTTCTATTCAATAAATCTCTCCCCATCAATTCTCCACCCTTTAAATAACTATGTGGTTCCGTTTCTTGTAAAATAAAAAGCATTACTGAGTAGGCATATTGAACCATAGACCTCGACACTCAAGTCTCGTTACAGATAGTCGGAGTTAAAAATAGTTAAATAATAAAGTATTCGTGATTTAATTAATAAACTCCATATAGATAATATGGAGTTGTGTTGATGTTGCTCTCCTACCTTAACCTTTTTCCCTTGAATGAATTAACCTTCAAATATTTATTTGAGGCTGTAGAGGACTATGCAGGTTCGCAGCTTTGGGCCGCTATCTACAGTAGTATACTCAGCACGATTGATAGCCTTCTTCAAACGTAATTATGTGTGCCATTTATTCTTGAATATTATGCATTACCGGTTAATAGATGTGACGATCCGATAGGTTATTTTGGGTACTAACCCTTATTTCCGTGTTTCGAGACCTCTATTAGCTCCATTTAATATTTTTCGATTTGCCTGCTCAGTCCGTGTCTTTTTCCGAAAAGTTTTTATGTAAAAATTTGAAAAAAATATGATTTTGGCTTTAAAAAAATAACTTGAGTTGATCACGGTCAAACTTTTATGTAAATGACCCCGGATTGGTATTTTGACGATTCCGATAGGTCCGTATTGTGAATTTTGACTTGAGTGTATGCCCCGAATTGAAATTAAATGTCCCTAGGTAGATTTGACTCATTTTGCCGAAAGCTAGTAATTTGAAAGTTTAAAAATTTTCTAGATTTGACCGTAGGCTGACTTCATGACTATCAGATTCGGATTTTGATATTAGGACTTGGTATAGGTCCGTTTTGCTATTTGAAACTTGTCTGCAAATTTGGTGCAAATCGGAGTTGGTTTGATGGATTCAGACGCTCGGTTGTGATTTTTAGAAGTTATTGAGTTTTCTTTAAAATTTCATGCATTTTGACGTCCGATTCGTGGTTCTAGGTGTTATTTTGGTGTTTGATCGCGCGAGCGAGTTCGTATGATAATATAACACTTGTGTGGATGTTTGGTTTGGAGCCAGGGGCTCGGGTGAGTTTTGAATAGGCTACGGACTATTTTTGGACTTAAGATGATAGCTGGTTTCACCTGTTTCTGGTGTCTGATGCCTTGTGCTTCGCGATCGCGAGGGAAAATTGGGCTGGGGGGAAAACATGGGGACTGGGTCGCGAACGCGAAGTAGTGGGGGCTTACCCTTCGCGAACGCGACGGTCCTCTCGCGAAGACATAGAGTTATTGGGGTATGGGGAAGGCAGACTGTTACTCATCGACAACGCGAACCTTCGCTTGCAAACGCAAAGGCAAGGTGGGTTAAGCCTTCGCGGACGTGAAAGGTTCACCGCGAACGCTTAAGCCATTTGGGCCGCCGTTATTCGCGAACGCGAAAAGCACTTGACGCCTAGGTATTAAACATTCCAAAAGGCGGGATTTGAGCCATGTTTCACCAATTCAAGTTCAAGCTCGTCCTAGAGGCGATTTTGAAAAGGTTTTTCATCCCAACTTTATTGGTTAGTAAATTTTAACTTGTTTTTTTATATTTCCATAAACACCCATTGATTTTAACCTTTAATCTAGAATTTTTCATGGTAGAAATTAGGGATTTGGGTAGAAATTATGGATTTTTGTAAAATTTAAATTTAGACCTCAAATTGAGGTCAGATTTCGAAATAACTCACATAAGCGAGCTCGGGGTTGACTTTTATTGAATTTTTCCAAAATCATTAAAGATTGAATCTTTTTCACTCGTGGGTAGTTTCTAAAACATATTTTGAATTTTCTTAACTATATTTGGCTAGATTTGATTGGTTTGGAGGTTAATTCTAAATGAAAAGCCATGGTTGAGCATTGATTTGGTTGCAGAGTGAGGTAATTCTTGTGTCTAACCTTGACTTGAGAAAATTAGGACTAGTCGAATTAATTGTTATGTGAATTATTTGGGGAAATGGCGTATATGTGAGGTGACGAGTGTATATACGCCGTCATGGGATTTAGCATACAGGATTTGGATATTTATTTTCATGTTTTCATTTATTCCATGATATTTCTTGTTATAAGCTTTAATTATTACATGTTTTTACTTGACTTCCATTCTATATTTGTTACTTGTCATTTTAACTGCTACTTTACCTTAATTTGTTCATTCCTCACATGATTTCTGCTTATTTGTTACAGGTTTGTTACCTTTTTCTACTTGCTTTAAGTGTATATTTAAATTGTCACATGTTTTATCTGTTTTATTATTCTTATATTATTTGATGCACTCTAAAATATTTTTTCTCCGATTATTCTGTGGTCCTCTATTTCCTTGTACGTTCACCTTCTTGATGTGGATGTATTGTAAATACTGTTGTGGAATTGTTTGTGTTGATGACCTAAATATTATTTGGAGCGGGTTGCACACCGTAACGAAATTGAATGGTATTGAAATAAAAAGAAGGAATAAGGACAAATTATGATATGATCAGATAATGATATGGTAAGATCGGATTGCGCGCCACAACGGATTAGTTATGTTGTGATTGTTTGTGATTGTTGAATTATCCTCAGTATTGTGATATGAGACTTGAAACTTTGTTATTTTAGGTTCTCTGGTAGTTGACCTTAGGATCCATTTATATGAGTTATTGTTTTATTTATATCCTTGTTTTTCTATTGTTATTATCTCGTACAAGTTATTTGTGAGTGACTTTCCATAGACTCATCACTACTTCGTCGACGTTAGGCTCGATACTAACAGGGTACATGAGGTCGGTTGTACTCATACTACACTTCTGCACTTCTTATGCAAATACCAGAGTAGATCCCAATGGCGTGTAGCGAGACTGCTCGGATTCAGCTACCTGTGGATACTTGGGTATAGCTTCATGGCGTCCGCAACCCTGAAGTCCCCTTCCATTCTATCATTACTATTTATTTAGCTTCAAAATAGTTGTATTGTTTTAAGACTTTATCTGTAACACTCTAGATGCTCATGTATTCGTGACTCTAGATTCTAGGATATGTTTAAATCAGTATTTTAAAAGGCGTGGGCGTAAGGCGGGGCGTTTTAAATATGCCTTAGCGGGGCGTAAGTCCCATAGATATTTAATTTTTAATATTTTATAAAATAATATAATGACAGTTAATATCTATAAACAGGTAAAATTGTATAAAAATTGAAGAAAACTATATATACGTGTGCTCCATCCCCACAAAAAACTAATCAAAACAATCTATTATACGTTACTTACAAGCACAAGTAATTTGAGTCTAAAAGAATAAAGTTTTCTATATGGAGGAACAAAAAGGATGATTAACCTGCAATTTGAACTTTGAATTTGCTGCTATGAAGAAAAATGTAGTTCTCTTTGTATTTGCAAAAAAGATTAAATATTCGTTGCTTTTGGGAGATATTAGCAGACTAGCGGACAAGATAAAAAATTGGAAAAGCCATGAATTAGGGCTTAAATCAATAAAAAAAGTCTTTACTTTTAAATTTAATACTTTTGAGTTCCTTTTTAAACCTTTTGAGTAATTACCAAACTGACTTTTGAGAATTTGGGTATTATATGAAGGACTAATTCAACAAATTTTGTTTTAATTTGAAAAGTCTATGGGGCTTACTCTTTACTAAAACAATGCGCCCTGAACGCCCGGGCGTACGCCCCGAACGCCCAGGCGTACGCCTATTGACACTTTCGCCCCACACCATCACCCCGAGGCGTTTTTGGTATGCCTCACCCCAGAAACGCCTTTTAATACAGAGGTTTAGATTATGTTATTCAGTATTATATGACTCTATTTCAGACTATTACTGCTATTATTATTAACGTTTTAATTCGAATTGTTAAAACTGACTAAGTAATTTACCTAACGTTGGCTTACCTAACAAGTGAAATGTTAGGCGCTATCATGGTCCCGAGGATGGGATTTCGGGTCGTGACAAGTTAGTACCAGAGCACTAGGTTGCTTAGGTCTCACGAGTCATGGGTAAGCTTAGTAGAGTCTAGAGGATCGGTACAGAGACGTCTACACTTATCTTTAGAGGCTATAGAGGTGTAGGAAAATTTCACTTCTTCTTTTTATATCATGCGACTTATTCTATTACTGAAGTTTGAACTATTCTATTCTTGTTCTCTCGCAGATGGCGAGAACACGCACAACATCTATAGTCGGGCTAGAGCCAGAGACCCTGTTGTAGCCACTACCAGGGGTAGTGGCCGGGGCCGAGGTAGGGGCCGAGGCAGAGGCAGAGCTCAGCCTAGAGCGCGCGCAGAGCCTCAGACCGAGCATGAGGATAAGATCCTAGTTCAGACATCACCGTTCGTACCCACTTAGGTCCCGGAGGGATTCATTGCTACTCTCGTACTTCAGGACGCTCTAGTTCGCATAGTTGGGCTCATGGAGAGTATAGCTCAGGCTGGAGTATTTCCTATGGTACCAGCTATCTCTTAGGCTAGGGGAGGAGCATAGACTTCCACCACTCACACTTCGGAGCAGATGGCTCCCATATGTAAGACTCCAACGGTTCCATCAATAGGGGTAGTTCATCCCGTTATTGCTACACAGCCCGGGGAGAGGCCCGCGGTGTCTTCTAAGGGATTGATGAGGTTGGATAAGTTCACCAAGCTCTTTCCTGTTCACTTTAGTGGTACACCTTCTGAGGACCCCTAGGACTATTTTGACTATTGCCACGAGGTGTTGTGCAACATGGGTAAGGATAGAGAGGGTAAGGAAATTTATTGATGGTCTTACTTTTTGGCATCATGTTTCAGATGGCTAAGGAGACAAGGGATGATATTTCTTTCCAGAGGGCCGTACAGATTGCTAGACAGATCGATATGATTCGTAGTTAGGGTAGAGAGACGGTGTCTTAGAAGAGGCCTCATCATTTAGGTAGTTTTAGTATGCCTCATCTGGAGGCAGGGGTTCTCTTTGTAGAGGCCATCCTCCCAAGCTGATTCAGTCAGCTCTTCAGGTAGCCCACGGTGCTTCAGGCAGTCGTGGTTTTAATGGGTCTCCTCCTGAATAGCTAGCATTCAATACACCTTTATCGCTAATTAGTGCATCACCGCTGCAGATTTACTATAGTGGTTATACGGGCCGTTATGGTCAGTCTCAGCTTCACTAGCCACAACAGCCGAGAGAGTGCTTTGAGTGTGAAGGTACGGTTCATATCACGAGGTATTGTCCTAGATTGATGGGCGACAAACCTCATAAGGGTTCTCGTTCCATTATGCCAGCACCGGTTGCTCCACTGCCCACGCAGCCAGCTAGAGGAGGGGTTTAGACAGCTAGAGGTGGAGGCCAGACGATTAGAGGTTAAGGCCAGCCAGCTAGAGGTCGTGCGAGAGATGGAGGTCAGAGTGGTTGGGCCTAGTCCCATTGTTATGCATTCCGATCCAGACCTGAGGCAGAGTCATATAACGTCGTTATCACAGGTATTGTTCCGATTTGCCATAGGGATGCCCTTAGTTTTATTTGATCCAGGCTCTACTTATTCATACGTGATATCCTACTTTGCTTCATATCTGGTTATGCCTCGTGATTCTTTGAGTGCTCTTGTCTATGTGTCCATGCCTGTGAGAGATTCTATTGTGGAAGATCGTGTTTATTGCTCGTGTGAGGTTTTTGTCGCGAGCCTTGAGACTAGTGTAGATCTTCTACTTCTTAATATGGTGGAATTTGATGTAATCTTGGGCATGGATTGGTTGTCACCTTATCACTCTATTTTGGATTGTCACGCTAAGACGGTGACCTTATCCATGCTGAGGTTTCCTCGATTAGAGTGGAGGGGGAGTCCTGGACATTTTACCTAGGCGTATGGTCGAGAAGGGGTGTCTAGTATATTTGGCCTATATCTGCGATCCTAGTGCGGAGGTTCCTTCCATGGATTCAGTACCAGTTGTGCAGGAGTTTCCAGAGGTGTTTCCTGCAGATTTGTCGGGGATGCCGCCCGATAAAAATATTGACTTTGGTATTGACTTGGCTCCGGGCACTTAGCCCATTTCTATTCCACCATATCATATGGCCCTATCTGAGTTGAAGGAATTGAAGGAGCATTTGTAGGATTTGCTTGATAAGGGATTCATTAGACCCAGTGTCTCGCACTGCCAGTGTTGTTCGTGAAGAAGAAGGATGGTTCGATGAGGATGTGTATAGATTATTGGTAGTTGAACAAAGTCACTATTAAGAACAAGTATCCATTGCCGAGGATTGATGACTTATTTGATCAACTTCAGGGTGCCAAAGTGTCTTCGAAGATTAATCTAAGATCTGGCAACCATCAATTGAAGATTAGGGCATCGGATGTCCCTAAGACAGCTTTTCAGACTCGGTATGGTCACTATGAGTTCTTAGTGATGTCATTTGGCTTGAAAAATGCCCCAGCAGTATTTATGGATTTGATGAACCGGGTATTCAAGCCCTATTTGAATTCTTTTGTGATCGTCTTCATTGATGATATTTTGGTCTTCTCATACAGTCGAGAGGAGCATGAGCAACATCTTTGGATCATACTTTAGATTTCACAAGCTACAGTACAGAAACAGTGCAGCAATCAACTTTATAGGGAATGCCCTTTACCTAACTTGCTTGCATAATCCAAGTGATGTCACAAATGACATATTAATATCAAGCAAAGGAAAAATAAATCACTTGCACATTAAAGAACTCATCAAGCATTCTCTCAAGTCTATGTCAATCCTGCAAGTGACCCTCAAGGGCATCAAGAACGAAGAACAACATAACCAAGGACCAGTTCCATGTATTGAAGTTATTACATGTCTTTAGTTGTGTTGTACCTTTGTTAAAACACTCTACTTGTAATTCCTACTTAGCTTAGTTTGAAGTATTATGTAGGAAATCATTTTAAATCATAAACCCTCGTATTTGTGTCTTGGCTAGAGTTAGTCGAATTGTAAAGTCTTTGTAATAGAGTTATTATAAAGTGGCTTGTAATAGAGTGTTACAAGTTAGTGAGGGATGAAGAGGTTAATTCCTAGGTTTAAAGTCTTTGTAATAGAGTTATTACAAAGTGGCTTATAATAGAGTGTTACAAGTTAGTGAGGGATTAAGAGGTTAATTCATAGGTTATAATAGGTTGTAGTCTAAGAGGTTAATCTAAAGTTGCTCATGGGGCACAAGAAAAAAAAACTCAGTGGCCCTTTCAACTGTTGAAGCTGACACTAGTGCTCTCAACATGGCAAAACATCCAGCTCAACACAAGAGAACAAAGCGTATTGATGTGCGACATCACTTTATCAGAGGCAATATTGAGAGAGGGGACATATGCATGAAGTTCTGCAGCACATAAGACGAAATTGCATATATCTTCACCACTAAGCAGAGAGCATTTTGAAAAGAATCGCTTGGCACTAGGGTTGATGAAATCAAGCTGAGGACCTGGTCCCTCGATGATTGGCTACAGAAGAAATGTACAAGTAAAATAGCTAAAAAGTGTTTTCTGGCAAAGTCTAACTCATCTCTATACCGCTACAGATGGACACGCATGATGATTACAGAGCAAACAAGTAGCTAATGCATTGCACATTGGTCAAAGAATGAAGCTCACATTTGCAAAATCCGTCAGGGAACCTGGTTCCCTTGACACAGGTTAGTAGTTCCTCTATACTCTCATGCATAACTTTTAAATGGCTGAAACGGTGCCACGTCATTAAATTTTCAGTTTCTCTCTTTCCTAAATTTTGAACCCAAGCATCTCACCTGAAGCGACCCGACTACCCAAAATTGATACCCATTCCTAACTTTCCCCTCATCCCTATTAAATAACTCCTCTCACAGTCACTCTCATAACTGTTCACATCAAAAAATCCAAAATTCCTCTTTTCATTCTTTTAACCAAACACTCTCCTATTCCAACATGTCTGACTATCAAGAAACCCAGAATACTCCAAGCGTCGTCCCCACTGTGTCTTCATCTATTGAAGCACCAATGATAGAGCCCATACTCCCCACTCTGACTAGTCCAAACCCTAAACCAGAGTCACAACCACCCTCTACTTCCTCTCCAAGAAATTTGTGGTTGCGACCTCTCCTTCTACCTCGCCAAAAAAAATGCTTGAAGAAGTTACTGTGGAGGAAGTAGAAAATCAAGAAGTTTCTAGTCAACCAGTGGAGAAAGATCTGAGAAAGGACAGGGTATGGTTCATACCAGTGATGAATCAACAATGACAACCCCATGCCTTGTTTTTACAGTTGCTGAGGGAACTCTGGTTGGAGGTTATGAGGTTCTGTCTGAGTCTCAGGGGAAAGAAAATGGTGCAGAGGTCGACGGTAGAGAACTGGTGCCTGACGAAACTTTGGCACCTGACAGTACTACTGGGGAACCAATTGAGAGACCTAATCACTTCGCCCAAGAGGAGCCCTTTGATTCCACATGGTATAAAACCCTTAATTCTCCACAAGAACCCCAGGTCAGTACTGATCCTGCTCCCTCTCCTCATTTCTATGCTGAGCCATTAACAATTGTGGTTCCTGAGATGTGATCTTTGTCTGAGGAGGAGAAGGAGGATAGTGAAGAAGAAGATTATGATAATGTGGCTCTGGCGATCTTTAGTAGTACTAGGAGTAGAAAGGCACCTCCCCAGGGGTCAACGTCTAAGAGACCTATCACGAGGTTGCAAAACAAGGAAGAACTTGCGTTCGTCTTAAGGAAAAGATAAAAAAAGAAAAAGAAAAAGAGAATATTGGTGAAAGATGGAAAGGTTGTCAATGAGAAGGTAGTGGCTCATGCACTAGTCGTGAACGTGGATGATGAGGTCGAAGAGGAACATGGTCCCTTGGTTCGTAAGTTAGAAAATCTCCAGAGAAAGGCAAGAGTGTAAGCAAATCAGTGAAAATGAAGGCCGATACCAGTGAGGAACCTGGTTCCTCCAAGAAGACCAAGGCTGGTGATACCCAAGACGCTGGCAAGGAATAATTGAAAAACTAAAAGGTACTGTGGGGACGTACATAAGGAAGCTGGAGGCAAGGAATGCCATTCTCGAAGGTCAACTCAGTCAGGTTCAGGAGGCACCTGGTTCCAACAGCTCTCAAAGCACAGAGGTTGCCCGTCTGACAAGAGAAAATGCTGACCTGAGGGAGAACCAGGTTTTGTCAAATCATAAAAGGACCTGAAGGAGAGACTGCTCAACGAGCAGGTGTCAGCCAATTCTTGAATAGACATCCTTCTTCGAACCCTTGCTTCCTCATCTAGGCCTTTCCTTTCCAGTGCTCCCTAAACAGTGTCTCTTCCCCAAATGTCAAGTTCCTAGTGTTTGTCTGCTAGTTCTGATGATGTTTTATGACTGGTACTTTTGTTTGTGCTGTTTTATTTTGTAGACGTGTTTGGAAATAATGGAACTACTCCCTGCTTCCTTTTGTTGTGTTTGCATTGCTATTATGTTCTATTTTTAGTCATGTTTGTGTGCACACATGTGGCATGAGTTAACCAAGCTGGACTTCTTTTTGCTTAATGCTTGTTACTGATCTTTTTATGATGCCAAAAGGGGGAAAAATGATTGGGGGGAACAAGATAGTGAACAGATATGGGGTACAGATTCAGGGTAAATACAGGAAATGTGAATGTCATTCTGGTTCTCGGGGGGAACTTGAATTATAAGTTTGTCATCATCAAAAAGGGGGAAATTGATAAGTTATATGTGTATCCCTGTTATGTTTTGATGATCTAACAAACTTACTGTTAAGAAACAGATAAGGAACCTGTTACATACCATCAAGAACTCAAGATCAACAATTCTCCAGTTGGGAACACTATTCAACTCTTGAGAGTCAAAGGAACAACACAGGGAATAGGTCGTGACCAGCTCCCGAGGTGACTGTACAAAGTCAACTTCACAGTTGTTAAGTTGCTGCCTACACACGCTACACTACAGAAATAGTACAGCAGTCAACTTTATAGGGAATGCCCTTTACCTAACTTGCTTGCATAATCCAAGTGATGTTACAAATGAGATATTAATATCAAGCAAAGGAAAAACAAATCACTTGCACATTCAAGAACTCATCAAGCATTCTCTCAAGTCTGTGTCAACCCTGCAAGTGACCCTCAAGGGCATCAAGAACGAAGAACAACATAACCAAGGACCAGTTCCATGTATTGAAGTTGTTGCATATCCTTAGTTGTTTTGTACCTTTGTTAAAGCACTCTACTTGTAATTCCTACTTAGCTTAGTTAGAAGCATTGTGTAGTAAATCTTTGTAAATCATAAACCCTTGTGTTTGTGTCTTGGCTAGAGTTAGTCGAGTTGTAAAGTCTTTGTAATAGAGTTATTACAAAGTGACTTGTAATAGAGTGTTACAAGTTAGTGAGGGATTAAGAGGTTAATTCCTAGGTTTAAAGTCTTTGTAATAGAGTTATTACAAAGTGGCTTGTAATAGAGTGTTACAAGTTAGTGAGGGATTAAAAGGTTAATTCCTAGGTTACAATCGGTTGTAATATAAAGTTGCTCAGCAGTGAAGTTGAAATTCTACAAGGGTAGGTCATAGTTTTTAATCCCATTGAGCCGGGAATTTTCCACGTAAAATTTCATTGTGCCATTTACTTAATGCAATGTGCGTGTGTTCTGTGGGAACTAATAGAGAATCTGGTTCTCTATATAGTTTGGTAGACCTTTAAATTCTATCAATTGGTATCAAAACGGGTTCTTTCTATCAGGTTAACACCTAGAAAGGATCCTCATGGCTGCTCCACCAAACTTCGAAGAAGGTCAGTCTACTTACAGTCCACCTAGGTTCAATGGTCAATACTATGGGTGGTGGAAGACAAGGATGCACGACTTCATCATGGCTGAAGACTCAGAGCTGTGGAACGTTATCTGTGACGGTCCCTTTGTCCCTACAAAGAAGGTTGGAGATCCAGCTGTGACAGTTCCTAAGACAAGAAAGGAGTTCAATGATGCTGATCAAAAAGCCATTGAGAAAAAATTTCGTGCTAAGAAAATTCGGTGGTATAGTTCCTAATGAATATAACAGGATATCTGCTTGTCAATCTACAAAAGAAATATGGGAAGCTCTACAGACTCCTCATGAGGGAACCACTCAAGTGAAGCAATCTAAGATTGACATGCTCACCACTGAATATGAGCTCTTCAGAATGAAGGACGATGAATCCATTCAAGATATGCATACTCTATTCACTTACATCATCAATGAGCTGCACTCTCTTGGTGTAATCATTCCCATAAACAAGCTTGTGAGAAAGATCCTCAGCGTGCTGTCCAGCTCTTGGGAAATTAAGGTAAATGCTACCACAGATGCAAAGGATCCGCAGAAGCTGACCATGGACGAACTTGTTGGCAATCTGAAGACTTATAAAATGAAGAAGAAGAAGGACAATGAGAGAAGAGAGTTGAAAAGCGAGAAGAACCTGGTTCCCAAGATGGACAGCAATGACTCAGGTGGTGAGGATGCTGATATGGCCTACCTGACAAAAAGGTTTCAGAAAATGGTTCGAAGAAATGGAGGCATTCCAAAAGGGGGCAGCTCCAGCAAGCCAAAAGGTTATGACCTATGTCATAAGTGCGGCAAGACTGGACACTTCATCAAGGATTACCCTCTTCTCAAGCAAGATCAATACAAATACAACACTAAGAAATCAGCCAAGAGGAACCAGGTTCCTCACAAAAGATTCAAAAGAAAAGACGCTGCTGACAACGTTGTGAAACAGGCTCTTGCTGCATGAGGAGACTCTTCCATTGAATTCGGAGAAGATGATGGGCAAGGTGACAGCTCTATGATGGAAGTGGAAAGTGAAGCAGTTGAGTATGACTCTATTTTTGCCTTGATGGCGCAGTCTGATGATGATGGAGATGACGACGATGATGATGAGATAAACCTTCTGGATGTTCAAAGAAATTTGAAATCCTATTCTCAAAAGAAGCTTATATCTTTGGCAAATATTTAAATCTATGCTTATCACAGTCTCATTAATGATAAAAATGCGCTAACCACGGAACTAGGAGAAACAGAATACGAGAGATATGATCTAGTGGTGGTTACGGATGATCTAAGAGACACCATTGGGAGTTTAAAAAGGGAAAAAGATACCTTGACTGAGAGAATTGCAAATATAGAGCACGAGAGAGATGACCTATTGGTAGTAGTTGTAGACCTAAAGGAAATAATTGAGGAACTAAGAAGGGAAAATAGGCCTGTGAACACTAAAAAGGGAAAGGAAGTTGCAAGTGAGGCACACCTTAAGCTTGAAAATGAGTTAAGATCAGTGAAATCTAGTTTGTGAGCTGAGCTTGATAAAAACAAAAAACTTCAGGAAGAAGTAGGAAGAGTGAGGAGTGATCTTGAAAAATCACTTATGTAGACCTGGTCCTCTGATGCTATCACTGCCTTGTACACAAACAATGGGGGAAACAGGTAGGGAATCGGGTTCCAAAGGGAAAAGACTCCCTACAAACCTCATAGCAAGTACATTACTGTACCTGACAATTGGCTTTACACTCACTGTGGCAACACTGGGCACTTTAAAGAAAACTATAAGGCCAGAATTCAGTCTCAACATAAAAATAAAGCTTTTGCTGAAAAAGTAACTAGGGAACCTGGTCCTTCACATAAAAAACATATAATGCCTGCTTGGACCAAAAGAGCCCTCATTCACCCGTTTCCTCATTACAAAGGACCCGAACTTGTTTGGGTTCCTAGATCTAACCCTTGATTCCCTTGTGCAGGGAACAGTGAAAGGGAGCAGTCAACAATGGTACATGGATAGCGGCTGCTCGAAGCATATGACTGGAAGTACAAATGATTTTCTTTGACTGAACGCCCTGCAGGGAGGGAGTGTATCCTTTGGAAATGACAAAAAAGGATACATTCTGGGAGTAGGAAGAATTGGTAAGTCTCTCACTCACTCGAGAATATGTTTTACATGAATGGATTGAAGTACAGCTTGTTTAGTGTCTCTTGGATCTGCGACAAAGGCAATAAGCTGTCTAAGTGCTAATGATGATGATGCTGAACTATGGCATAGAAGGCTGGGTCATGCAAGTTTCACGTTGCTGAGCAAATTGGTCAGGAAGGAACTGGTTCGTGGTCTGCCCAAGTCAAGCTTCAAGGATCACAGGGTGTGTGATGCATGTGTAAAGGGAAAGCAAGTCAGATCCTCTTTCAAGCTCAAAAAGTAAGTAAGCACTTCAAGGCCACTTGATCGCCTTCATATGGATCTATGTTGACCTATGAGAGTACCAAGTATAGGAGGAAAGAAGTACATTTTCTTCATTGTGGATGACTACTCTAGATTCACATACCTTGTTCCTCAGAACTAAATATGAGACTCCAGCCGACATAGAAGAACATGGTCCCTCAATCACAATACTGAAACAGAAAACAGAGTTGTGGATGTTGTACATGGAACTCCAGCTGCTGAGGTGAGGAACAAGACACATGGATCAAATCCAGAAGAACCTGGATCCTCTCTTAATAAGATTTAGGTGTCCAACTGGAAGCACAAGAGCTCACACCCTCTTCAAAACATAATCACTCCTCTTGATTCAGAAATTCAAACCAGGTCAAAGAAAAGAAACTCACTTGCCTTCTCAGCCTTTCTCTCTCAAATAGAGCCCAAGAATATCAAGGAAGCATTGAAAGATGTAGACTGGATAACATCAATGCAAGAAGAGCTCCATCAGTTTGAGAGGAACAGTGTGTGGAACCTGGTTCCACGACCTGTTGACAGAACTGTTATAGGAACCAGGTGGGTATTCGATAATAAACTTGATGAGTTTGGAAGCAGATTTTTTAAACTCTACAAAGTTTTGTATGGGTTAAAGCAAGCTCCCCATGCTTGGTATGAAAGGTTGTCAAAATTCCTTCTAGAAAATGGCTTTACAAGAGGGAAAATCGACAACGCTCTTTTTCTGAAGAAATGAGGAAGGAACCTACTCATTGTGCAGATCTATGTTGATGACATCATCTTTAGAGCAACAGTTGACTCTCTATATGAAGAATTTGCAAAACTCATGGGAAGTGAGTTAGAAATGAGTATGATGGAGGAACTGAATTTCTTCTTAGATTTACAAGTGAAGCAAACTCCCAAGAGAACAATGATAAGTCAAAAGAAGTACATCAAGAAGGTGCTGGAGAGATTTCACATGGAGACATCAAAAATCATTGACACTCCCAGCGCCACAGCTACTAGTCTGGACATGGATGACCTGGTTCCCTTGTAAATCAGACCATGTATAGAGGTATCATAGGGTCATTTCTGTAGCAGACCAGATATTATTTTTCGTGTGGGTCTTTCTGCTGGGTTTCCATCCAATCCAAAGGAATCTCATCTGAAAGCTGCCAAGAGAATCCTAAGATATCTCAAAGGAATGCAGGACCTGGTTCTCTACTTTCCCTCAGGAGATAACCTTAACTTAATAGGATATGCTAATGCTGACTATGCTAGGTATCTGGTGGATAGGAAAAACACTTCTGGCATGGCACATTTCCTGGGTTCATGTCTAATCTCATGGGGCACAAGAAAACAAAACTCGGTGGCCCTTTCAACTGCTGAAGCTGATACCAGTGCTCTCAACATGGAAAAACATCCAGCTCAACACAAGAGAACAAAGCATATTGATGCGCGACATCACTTTCGAATAGGCAATATTGAGAGAGGGCACATATGCATGAAGTTCTGCAGCACAGAAGATGAAATTGCAGATATCTTCGCCAATAAGCAGAGAGCATTTTGAAAAGAATCTCTTGGCACTAGGGTTGATGAAATCAAGCTGAGGACCTGGTCCCTCGATGATTGGCTACAGTAGAAATGTAGAGGTAAAATAACTAAAAAGTGTTTTCTGGAAAAGCCTAACTCATCTCTATACCATTACAGATAGACACGCATGACGATTACAGAGCAAACAAGTAGCTAATGCATTGCACATTGGTCAAAGAATGAGGCTTACATTTGCAAAATCTGTCAGGGAACTTGGTTCCCTTGACACAGGTTAGTAGTTCCTCTGTACACTCATGCATAATTTTTAAACGGCTAAAACGGTGCCACATAATTAAATTATCAGTTTCTCTTTTTCCCAGTTTTTGAACCTAAGCGTCTCACTTTAAGCGACCCGATTACCTAAAATTGATACCCATTCCTAACCGTTCCCTCATCCCTATTAAATAATTCCTCTCACAGTCACTCTCATAACTATTCACATAAAAAATCCAAAATTCCTCTTTTCATTCTTCTAACCAAACACTCACCTTTTCCAACATGTCGGACTATCAAGAAACCCAGAAAACTCCAAGCGTCATCCCCACTGTGTCTTCATCTATTGAAACACCAATGATAGAGCCCACACTCCCCACTCCGACTAGTCCAAACCCTAACCCAAAGTCACAACCACCATCTTCTTCCTCTCCAACCCAGTCGAGTATAGGTTCTCATCGGAGTCGCAAAACTTCGACTCCCAAGAATTTGTGGTTGCGACCTCTACTTCTGCCATGCCGAAAAAATAAATGGTTGAAGAAGTTATAGTGGAGGAAGTAGAAAATCAAGAAGTTTCTAGCCAACCAGTGGAGAAAGATCTGAGAGAGGACAGGGTATGGTTCATACCAGTGATGAATCAACAATGACAACCCCGGGCCTTGTTTTTATAGTTGCTGAGGGAACTCTGGTTGGAGGTTATGAGGTTGTGTCTGAGTCTCAGGGGGAAGAAAATGGTACAGAGGTGGAGGTTAGGGAACTGGTGCCTGACGAAACTTTGGCACCTGACAGTACTACTGGGGAACCAATTGAGGAATTTGATCACTTCCGCTCAAGAGGAGCCCTCTGCTTCCACTTAGGATAAAACCCTGGGTTCTCTACAAGAACCCCAGGTCAGTACTGATCCTGCTCCCTCTCCTCATTTCTATGCTGAGCCATTAACAATTATGGTTCCTGAGATGCGATGTTTGTCTGAGGAGGAGAAGGAGGATAGTGAAGAAGAAGATTATGATAATGTGGCTCTGGTGAGCTTTATTAGTGCTAGGAGTAGAAGGGCACCTCTACAGGGGTCAACATCGAAGAGACCCATCACGAAGTTGCAAAAGAAGGAAGAACTTGAGTCTGTCTTAAGGAAAAGTTAAAACAAAAGAGGAGATTGGTGAAATATGGAAAGGTTGTCAATGAGAAGGTAGTGGCTCCTGCACTAGTCGTGAATGTGGATAATGAGGTCCAAGAGGAACATGGTCCCTTGGTTCGTAAGTCAGGAAATCTATAGAGAAAGGCAAGAGTGTAAGAAAATCAATGAAAAGGAAGGCTCATACTAGTGAGGAACCTGGTTCCTCCAAAAAGACCAAGGTTGGTGATACCCAGGATGCTGGCAAGGAAAAATTGAAAAACCAAAAGGTACTATGGGGACGTACATAAGGAAGATGGAGGTAAGGAATGCCATTCATGAAGGTCAACTCAGTCAGGTTCAGGAGGCATCTGGTTCCAGCAGCTCTCAAAGCATAAAGGTTGCCCGTCTGACAAAAGAAAATGCCGATCTGAGGGAGAA
The DNA here is from genome assembly GCF_000715075.1 of Nicotiana tabacum. Classification (NCBI taxonomy): domain Eukaryota; kingdom Viridiplantae; phylum Streptophyta; class Magnoliopsida; order Solanales; family Solanaceae; genus Nicotiana; species Nicotiana tabacum. The sequence goes on along the minus strand of NC_134096.1, from coordinate 41,907,651 downwards.
CCAGGTTTTGTCAAATCATAAAAGGACCTGAAGGAGAGATTGCTTAACGAGCAGGTGTCAGCCAATGCTTGAATAGACATCCTTCTTCGAACCCTTGCTTCCTCATCTGGGCCTTTCCTTTCCAGTGCTCCCTAAATAATGTCTCTTCCTAAGTGTCAAGTTCCTAGTGTTTGTTTTCTAGTTCTGATGATATTTTATGATTGGTACTTTTGTTTGTGCTGTTTTTATTTTATGGATGTGTTTGGAAATAATGGAACTGCTCCCTGCTTCCTTTTGTTGTGTATGAATTGCTATTATGTTCTGTTTTTAGTCATGTTTGTGTGCACACATGTGGCATGAGTTAACCAAGCTGGACTTCTTTTTGCTTAATGCTTGTTACTGATTTTTTTATGATGGCAAAACGGGGGAAAATAATTGAGGGGGAACAAGATGGGGAACAGAGATAGGGAACAGAGATGGGTGAATACAGGAAATGCGAATGTCATTCTGGTTCTCAGAGGGAACTTGAATTATAAGTTTGTCATCATCAAAAAGGGAAAATTTGATAGGTTATATGTGTATCCCTCTTATGTTTTGATGATTTAACAAACTTACTGTTAAAAACCAGATAAGGAACCTGTTACACATCCTCAAGATCTCAAGATCAACAAGTCTCCAATTGGGAACACTATTCAACTCTTGAGAGTCAAAGGAACAACAGAGGGAACAGGTCGCTACCAGCTCCTGAGGTGACTGTACAAAGTCAACTTCACAGTTGTAAAGTTGCTGCCTGCACACGCTACACTACAGAAATAATGCATCAACCAACTTTATAGGGAATTCCCTTTACCTAACTTGCTTGCATCATCCCAGTGATGTCACAAATGAGATATTAACATCAAGCAAAGGAAAAAGAAATCACTTGCACATTCAAGAACTCATCAAACATTCTCTCAAGTCTGTGTCAATCCTGCAAGTGACCCTCAACGGCATCAAGAACGAAGAACAACATAACCAAGGACCAGTTCTATGTATTGAAGTTATTACATGTCCTTAGTTGTGTTGTACCTTTGTTAAAGCACTCTACTTGTAATTCCTACTTAGCTTAGTTAGAAGTATTGTGTAGTAAATCTTTGTAAATCATAAACCCTTGTGCTTGTATCTTGGCTAGAGTTAGTCGAGTTGTAAAGTCTTTGTAATAGAGTTATTACAAAGTGGCTTGTTATAGAGTGTTACAAGTTAGTGAGGGATTAAAAGGTTAATTCCTAGGTTTAAAGTCTCTATAATAGAGTTATTACAAAGTGGCTTGTAATAGAGTGTTACAAATTAGTGAGGGATTAAGAGGTTAATTTCTTGGTTACAATAGGTTGTAATCTAAAGTTGATCAGTAGTGAAGTTGAAATCCTACAAGGGTAGGTCATAATTTTTAATCCCATTGAGCCGAGAATTTTCCACGTAAAACTCCATTGTGCCATTTACTTACTGTAGTGTGCGTGTGTTCTTTGGGAACTAATATAGAACCTGGTTCTCTATATAGTTTGGTGGACCCTTAAATTCTATCAGGTGCTCTATTCAGATGTTCGATGAGTGTGTGTTGAGCTTCCAGAAGCTCAAGACTACTTTGATTAAAGCTTCCGTTCTAATTTTGCTATCAGCATCGGGTTCATATGCAATTTATTATAATGCTTCGCGGATTGGCATCGGATGTGTCTTGATGTAGGAGGGTAGGGTGATCGCTTATGCTTTTCGTCATCTGAAGCCCCATGAGAATAACTACCCCGTTCATGATTTAGAGTTGGCTGTCATTGTGCACGCATTGAAGATTTGGAGGCATTATCTCTACGGAGTGTTGTGCAAGGTATTCACATATCATCGGAGTCTACAACACTTGTTTAATCAAAAGGATCTAAACTTGAGGCAGCGGAGGTGGTTAGAGCTATTAAAAGACTATGATATCACCATTTTGTACCATCCTGGGAAGGCCAATGTGGTGGCCGATGCCTAGAGCAGAAAGGCTGAGAGTATGGGTAGCCTTGCATATATTCTAGTGGGTGAGAGACCGCTTTCATTGGATATTCAGGCTTTGGCCAATCAACTCGTGAGGTTAGATATTTCAGAGCCTAGCCGGGTTCTTTCTTGCATGGTTTCTCGGTCTTCTTTGTATGAGCACATCAGAGAGTGCCAGTATGACAACCCTCATTTGCTTGTACTTAAGGACACGATGCAGCACGGCGATGCTAAGGAGGTTTCTATTGGAGATGATGGTATGTTGCAGATGCAGGGTCGGATTTGTGAGCCCAATATGGATGGGCTGTGTGAGTTTATTCTTGAGGAAGCACACAGTTTGCGGTATTCCATTTATTCGGGTGATGCTAAGATGTATCAGGATTTGAGGCAGAATTATTGGTGGAGAAGAATGAAGAAAGACATATTAGAGTATGGGGCTCAGTGTTTGAATTGCCAGCAGGTGAAGTACAAGCAACAGAGGCCGGGCGATTTGATTCAAAGACTTGAGATTCCCGAGTGGAAGCGGGTGCGTGTTATCATGGATTTTATTGTTGGGATACCACGGGCTTTGAAGAAATTTGATGCAGTGCGGGTTATTGTTGATAGATTGACTAAGTCTGCAGATTTCATACCAGTTATGACTACCTATTCTTTAGAGCGGCTGGCTCAAATCTATATCCGTGAGATTATTCGTCTCCATGGTGTGCCAATATCTATTATCTCCGATCGAGGCACGCAGTTCACATCGCATTTCTGGAGAGCCGTACGGCATGAGTTAAGCACACGAGTTGAGTTGAGTACATCATTTCACCCCCCCCCCCCCAGATGGACGGACAGTTCGAGCGCACCATTTAAATCTTGGAGGATATGCTACGAGCATGTGTTATGGATTTCAGGGGTTCATGGGATCAATTTTTACCGCTTGCAGAGTTTGCCTATAATAATAGCTAACAATCGAGTATTCATATGGCTCCTTATGAGACCTTATATGGGAGGCGGTGTCGTTCTCCAGTTAGTTGGTTTGAGCGAGGAAAGGCTAGGTTATTGGGCACTGATTTGGTTCAGGATGCTTTAGAGAATGTCAGGTTGATTCAGGATTGGCTTCATACAGCTCAGTCTAGGCTGAAGAGTTACGCTGATCGGAGGGCTCGTGATGTAGAATTAATGGTGGGAGAGAGGGTTTTGTTGCGGGTTTCACCCATGAAAGGTGTGATGAGGTTCGGGAAGAAGGGCAAGTTGAGCCCTAGGTATATTATTCCTTTTGAGATCCTTGAGAGAGTTGGTGAGGTGGCCTATAGACTTGCATTGCCACCCAACTTATCGACAGTTCACCCGGTGTTCCATGTTTCCATGCTCCAGAAGTATCACGGTGATCCGTCCAATGTATTAGACTTCAGCTGAGTCCAATTGGACAAGAATTTAGCTTATGAGGGGGAGTCGGTGGCTATTCTATCCAGACAGGTCCGGAAGTTGAGGTCTAAGAGTTATCCTTTTGTTAGAGTGTAGTGGAGAGGTCAGCCGATTGAGGCATCTACATGGGAGTCCGAGTCCAACATGCAGAGTTCTAACCCACACCTTTTTACCAATCCAGGCACTTTTCTATAGAGGTGGAGAATGTGACGATCTGATAGGTCATTTTAAGTACTAGCCCTTATTTCCGTGCTTCGAGACCTCTATTAACTCCATTTAATATTTCTAGATTTGTGTGTGCAGTCCGTGTCTTGTTCCAAAAAGATTTATGTAAAAATGTAAAGAAAAAATGATTTTTGGCTTTAAAAAATAACTTGAGTTGACCACGGTCAATATTTTGTATAAACAACCCCCGATCAGTGTTTTAAAGATTTCGGTAGGCCTGTATTGTGATTTTGGACTTTGGTATATGTCCGAAATTGAAATCGGAGTCCCTAGGTTGATTTGACTCATTTTGCCGAAAGCTAATAATTTGAAAGTTTGGAAATTTTTTAAGTTTAACCGTAGGTTGACTTCATAGCTATCGGGTTCGGATTTTGATATTGGGACTTTTTATAGGTTCGTTTTTCTATTTGAAATTTGTCTGCAAAATTTGGTGCAAATCGAAGTTGGTTTGATAGGATTCGGACGCTCGGTTGTGATTTTTAGAAGTTCTTGAGTTTTTTTGAAATTTCATGCATTTTGACGTCCGATTTGTGGTCTTAGGTGTTATTTTGGTATTTTGATCATGCGAGCGAGTCTGTATGATGTTAGTATACTTGTGTACATGTTTGGTTTGGAGCCCGGGGGGCTCGAGTGAGTTTCAGATAGGCTACGGACCATTTTTGGACTTAAGAGATAGCTGGTTTTAGCTATTTCAGGAGTTTGATGCCTTGTGCTTCGCGATCGCGAATCTACTCTCGTGATCGCGAATCTACTCTCATGATCGTGAAGGGGAAATTGGGCTAGGGTAGAATTGTTCTTCGCGAACGCGGGAAGAGGGTCGCGAACGCGAAGTAGTGGGGGACTTACCCTTTGCGAACGCGTAGAGTTATTGGGGTCCGGGGGAAGGCAGACTGTTACTCATCGCGAACGCGAGCCTTGGATCGCGAATGTGAATGCAAGGAGGGTTAAGCCTTCATGAACGCGAAGGGTTCACCGTGAACGCATAGGCCATTTGGGCCGCTGTTCTTCGCAAACCCGTCAGGTGCTTCGCGAACGCGAAGAACATCTGAAGCTCAGGTATTAAACATTCCAAAAGACGGGATTTAAGCCATTTTTCACCATTTTCAAGTTTGAGCTCGGCCTAAAGGTGATTTTAAATGGGTTTTTCATCCCAACGATATTGGTTAATAAATGTTAACTTGTTTTATTATATTTCCATATAAACACCCATTGATTTTAACCTTTAATCTAGGACTTTTATGGTAAACATTAGGAATTTGGGTAGAAGTTGGAAATTTTGTAAAATTGAGATTTAGACCTCAAATTGATGTCGACTTTCAAAACAAATTACATAACCGGGTTCGAAGGTAAATGGTTAATTGGGTTTTGGTCCGAATATCGAGTTTTGACCAAGCGAGCTCGGGGTTGACTTTTGTTGACTTTTTCCTAAATCATTAAAGATTGAATCTTTTTTACTCGTGGGTAGTTTCTAAAGCCTATTTTGAATTATTTGAACTATATTTAGCTAGATTTGATTGGTTTGGAAGCTAATTCTAAAGTAAAAGTCATGGTTGAGCATTGATTTAGTTGCGGAGTGAGGTAAGTGTTGTGTCTAACCTTGACTTGAGGAAATTAAGACTTGTTGAATTAATTGTCATGTGAATTATGTGGGAAAATGACGTATATGCGAGGTGACGAGTATATATACGCCATCATGGGATTTAGCATGTGGGATTCAGATATTTATTTCAATGTTTTCGATTATTCCATGATATTTCTTGTTATATGTTTTAATTGTTACATGTTTTTACTTAACTTCAATGCTGTATTTGTTACTTGTCATTTTAACAGCTACTTTACCTTAATTTGTTCATTCTTCGCATGATTTTTGCTTATTTGTTACCTATTTCTACTTGCTTTAACTGTATATTTAAATTGTCACATGTTTTATTTATTTTATTGTTCTTATATTATTTGATGCGCTCTAATATGTTGTTTCTCCGATTATTCTATGGTCCTCTACTGTGTTGTACGTTCACCTTCTTGATGTTGATGTTTTATAAATATTGTTGTGGAATTTTTTATGTTGATGACCTGAAAATTGTTTGAGGAGCGGGTTGCACGCCGCAACGGAATTGAATGGTATTGAAATAAAAAGAAGAAATAAGGAAGGATTATGATATGATCAGATGATGATATGGTGGGATCGGGTCGCACCGCAACGGATTGGTTATATTGTGATTGTTTAGTTATCCTCAGTATTGTGATATGAGACTTGGGACTTTGTTATTCTGGGCTCTCTCGTAGTTGACTTTCGGTTATATGAGTTATTGCTTTATTTCTATCCCTGTTTTTCTATTGTTATTATCTCGTACAGGTTATTTGTGAGTGACTTGCCATAATCTCGTCACTACTTCGTCGAGGTTAGGCCCGATACATACAGGGTACATGGGGTCGGTTATACTCATACTATACTTCTGTACTTTTTGTGCAAATATCAGAGTTGATCCTAGTGGCGCGTAGCGATACTGCTTGGATTCAGCTACTTGTGGAGACTTGAGATATATCTGCATGGCGTCCGCAACCCTGAGGTCCCCTTCCATTTTATCATTATTGCTTATTTAGCTTCAAAACAATTGTATTTTGTTCAGACTTTATCTGTAGCACTCTAGATGCTCGTGTATTCATGACTACAAATTCTGAGATATGTTTAGATTACATTATTTAGTATTATATTACTCTATTTCAGACTATTACGGTTATTATTGTTAACGTTTTGATTCGAATTGTTAAAACTGATTAAGTAATTTAGCTAACGTTGTCTTGCCTGGCAAGTGAAATGCTAGGCGCCATCACGGTCTCGAGGGTTGATTTTCGGGTCCTAACAATAACAATAAGGCTACTTATGACATTAGTATGTTACTCTAGCTAACTGAAAATGTGCATTACCTGTAAGGAGAAATATTTATATTTTTACATTTAGATCACACAAAACTGACAAGCATTCAGAAAATCATTCAAGTAAAATCAGATCTTATACTACTCAACGTAATATTTGTTACTTACAAAAATGTTTCAAAGATAGAGGACATTACTTTATCAAATGCAAGAGGGCGCACAAACATATTGATAAGGATAATTATAGAAATAGAAAATTTAGATTTTCTTCTGAGTCTTTAGAAAAATCAATTGAAGATACTCAGTGAAAGAATTTGGTGAAGGAAAGTAAGTTGACATTAAAAAAGCAAATAAAGAGCTACTTGCACTGAACAAAGATGTGGTCATACAACTACTTCAAGTTAAAAAATAATAGATGAATGTGGATTACTAAAGCAAGCTTCGATGACAGACATATGAAAGAAATTATATTGCTTCATCATTTATAGTATCTATCCAAACCGGTTTATTAAGTAACTCTTGGAGAAGGAAAGATAGATTTAAGCAGTCAAAAATGAGGCATAGCTTCTAACCCCCATGTGAAGTACTTTGAATATTTGAACATTTGGACAACATAAAAAGGCTTTAAAGACCTAGGCACATAAGCCTCGGATATCAATATTGATGGAAACTCTCTCTGGAGATTTCACCAGAAAATCTAAAGAATTAGGATCAAACTTTCTACTTGGTCCAGGGAAGTACCTGGTGATATTTTTGCTGACAATAAGAAATTGGGAACGGAAGTAGATAAGCTGGAAGAGAAATATAATTTGAATAACACTAAACAAATACATTTTGAATAACACTAAACATCATAGGACTATTCTGAACCAGAAGAGGCAGAGCTTACCAGACATCTAAAGATTCAGCATACCAATTGGAAACAAAAAGCCAATCTCCAGTAGGCTAAAGAAGTAGATATGAATACCAGCTTTTTTCATGTCTCTATTACTAGAAAAATAAGAAGGCTATATTGTATATACAGAGGATAAAGAATGAACATGATCATTGTATTGGAGATGAAAACCAAATAGCCAATGAAGTTAAGTTCTTTGAAGATCTTTTCAAACAACCTCAGCAACAAGTTGATATGAGTAGCTTGGACTCTACAAAATTATCACTGACCAAGACAATGTTAACTTCACAAAAATATATATAGAGAAGGAAATTAGGAGCATTGGCTTCACATCGACAAGAGTGGGTTGCTCTAGTGGTAAGCACCCTCCACTTCCAACCAAGAGATTGTGAGTTCGAGTCACCCCAAGAGAAAGGTGGGAAGTTCTTAGAGGGAGGGAGCCGAGGATCTATCGAAAATAGCCTCTCTATCCCAGGGTAGGGGTAAGGTCTGCGTACACACTACCCTCCCCAGGCCCCACTAGTGGGATTATACTGGGTTGTTGTTATTGTTATTGTCTTCACTATGAATCCTTAATCGGCCTCAGGACCTGATGGATTCATAATTGTTTTTTCTTTTAAGAAGCATAGGAGATTATTACACATTATCTAACTAATATAAGTTCTTTATTTTTTTAATTGGGAATGACCTACCAAGATACATAACATACACTTGTTTGGTACTCCTCCCAAAGGTGGATCTCCTGAAGCTATGACAGATCTCAGGTCAATCAGTTTATCAATTGTGACCTCCAAAATTATTTCTAAATTGATGAATGGTAGACTGCCAGGTTTACTTTCCATATTGATAGCTCGTAATCAATCTGGATTCATCAAAGAAAAGGCAATCAGAAAGAGTATTATGCTAACATATGAACCATCACGCAATATGGGCAGGAAAAATAATGGAGAGAATATCATAATAAAGCTAGATATGTCAAAGGAATACGACAGAGTTTCAGTATCCTTCCTATGCCACATGCTAAGAAAATTGGGTTTCTCTAAAGCTGGATAGACCTAATCTACAAACTGATCTCAAACATTTTATACTCAATTGCTCTAAATGGTTCTAGGAAAGGTTTCTTTACTTCTAATAGGGGCCTTAAGTAAGGAGATCCGAAATCTTCCTCCGTCTTTGTGATTTTTTTAGAGCTCCTTTCAAGAATGTTGAGTGGAATTACATCTAGTAGGATTTCATCTCTTATAAAATGAGGAAAATGGATCCTTGCATTACTCATCTTACATACACAGATGATACCATATTATCCAGCTCCTCTGATCACACCTCAATCTAGATTATCAACCAATATCTCTAAGACTATACTAACATCTCTGGTTAGTCCATAAATCTCAACACATCTCACCTCTATATACATCCTAATGTTGGGGACACATAGATTGAATAGATCAGCCAAGTGATTGGCTTCTCCGATAATCATTTTTCCTTCATCTACCTAGGTGCACATATCTATATAGGAAGAAAGAAGTTTGAGTATTTTAATGAATGCATCTAAGGTTAGAAACATGATCCAAGGATAGAATGGAAAACTTATGTATTTGGTGGCAAGGCGGTGTTAATCAAGGCAATTCTTAATTCTATTCCTATGCATATCTAGAAGATATTAACCCTCCTAAAACTACCCTTCAACTTATTGAGAAATAATGCTCCAATTTTTTCTGGTTAATTTTGAAGGAGGAAATAATCATCACTGGTTTTCATGGAATGCTCTATGCTTTGGCAAGGAAGATGGAAGGGTAAGTTTTAGGTCTATTCATTATATAAATAAAGCTTTTGCTGTAAAAGCTTGGTGGAATCTAAGAACCAAAGACTCCCTCTGGATAGAGTTTATGGAAGCCAAATATTGCAATAAGAAACACTCAGTGAATGGCATATGGAAGTCTGGTCACTCACAAATTTGGAAGAGGCTGATGGATATAAAAGCACATGAAATGGAGGTTTAGGAATGGCAATATATTCTTTTGGTGGGACATATGGTCTTACCAAGGTCCCCTAGGCAAATTAATACAAGACTATAGCAAAGGATAAAAAAAATATTCCTTGAATTTATGCCGGAGGAATCCTGGGATAGGCACAAACTTAGTGAGGCCCTCCCTAAAAATATTGCAAAGGAGATTGCATCACTACATGCTCCTATAGCCACCAAGAAAGACCATCCTTTTTGGACAATAACCAACAGTTGTCTTTTCTCTTGCAAGTTAGCATTGCAAGTATTGAATCAAATAAAAAATATCACTTTATTTGCTAGGAACATTTGTCATAAAAGGCTCACGTTTAAGATCTCTTTCTTCAGGATGAGACTGCTTCATAAAAAGCTTCACAGATGATATCATTAGTGGATTTGGCTTCATTGGCCCCTCAAATTATTCATGTTGCAGAGTCCCTTAACTTAAAACAGTTGATCATATTTCATAAAGAGTAATGGTGATTTGGCTGCATGGAATCTACTTGAGAGAGCATATGGTGTCTCCTTCACTGAGGGCTTAAGACAAACATTGCCAAGGTGGTGGTTAGCCAGGAGCAATAACAAGGTCTTTGCTTTTATCCTTCTATGCCTTCCCAATATTATTTGTTGGGAAATTTGAAAAATAAGATGCTCATGTAGATACGGTGATGAGATAACGTCTATTCAGAGATTGATCTATCTAGTTCAAATGTCTATGATATCTATAATCACCATCCAGTTCTGATCCCCTCACTACCTAACTTCACCAATTGTGCTATGTTATGCTATGTATCGGATAACATTAAGCCTGTTCTATATATCATTCTAGTTATATGTCTAAAGCCACCAGGTGGTTTACTCAAACTCAACACAGATGATTATAGTAAATGCAATCCAGGCCCGGTAGGGGAGGTGGAATCTTGAGGAACCATAGGGGGGCCATGATAATGGATTTCTCTAAAAACAAATCGGTGTACTCAAATAAAATGGTTGAAGCTAAGGCCATCTTCATTGGTATTAATTAGTATCTTGACAATGGCTACAAAGGAATTCTAATTAAATCAGACTCTCAAATACTTATTAATGCTATCAAAAATCAAGCTTCAATCCCCTGGCAAATATCTCATATAGTGGAATAGATTTCTGACCTAAAGCAAAAAAGGCAACTTATATTTTTCACATTGCTCTAGGGAGACTAACTATACAACTGATCTACTAGTTAACCGAAGCCTATAGAGAAGATCTTCTATAAACAGGCTGTAAATCATCATCATAAAGGCTGCAATTCTGAATTACTTCACCTGCGAACAGGTCATATGATTTTCCAGGGCCGTTTACATAACCGGGTACAACATCATTTTTCAAGGTGACAACGAAGTAGGATTCAAACTCCCCTAGCCAATTGCTATTCATCCCACAACTGTAGGTCAAATGTCCTTTTCCAATTTCCATACAAAGTATTTCTCGAGAAATGATTTTCTTCCTTATTCCCACAAAAGTTGTAGTCCTATATATTGAGTCCGTCTTGATTGGACAGACTGTTTATATATGAGTTGTACTTGAAAAAAAGTTGACTCAAATTAGTGAACGAAGACAATTTAATCCTCAAACAAAGTTTTATGACATTTCACTAGCATTTCAAGTATGGAATTTCAATATTTGCCAATACTAATATCCAAAATATAATTCAATTTTTCATTAATTATGACAAAACACAAAACTCGATGTTACCCGATGAACTTCCCACGACATGTGCATGTTGCATAGTTTCAACTTTTTACATTCACTTAAAATACCAAAAATGAATTACGTAACGAACACTATACAACATATATAACAAGGGTGAATGGAACTCAAGAGGAATTGGAAAATCACTACAAAGCAGTATTAATTGCTTACAGTGCAAGGAAACCGTGAAGAGCAATAAAAAGCAACATGAAGAAGGGGACGCGATCTCCGCCACACTGTCCTTCCTAGCCAACCAAGGAACCTATCGCCTTCATTCTACAACAACCGTGATCCTTCAAAATCCCTCCTCTAATAAATTCTTTGAATCCCCATCTTCATTATGGAATGACAGATTGTGCTGGGCGACGCGAGTGCAGGGCGGTTTCTGTCTTAATCCGTAAAATTTTAATTTGCCCCGCCCCGCGTAGCATTTAAACCTGCATCCACCTATCTCATACCCACACCCGCGTCCACCCCCTTCCCCCCCAGGTTTTATTTTTAAATTTATCTCTTATTGTTTTGCCAGCACTTGGTTTTCTGCATCTGTACCTCGTTTTACGTAAAAACACATTGGATATTTTTTGAACCTTAGTTAACTAATTTTAGTTTTGCAATATTATTTTAAATATCTTCCTTTACTGGGTGTTTGTTCCTTTTTTTTGACCTCCAACCTTTAGTGTCACAAAAGAAAAGGACGAACCATTGTTGGGACCAAATACACTTACGCAAGTATACGTGGTTGTCAAGTAATAGAGTAGTGAATAAAGTATCCTTCCCACTAAGACTTATGATTAACTTTTGACTAATTCAAACTCAAATAGCTTATCGATTCAAGCGATTTCTTATAAAATAGATAATTGTCTAATTTACTACTAGAAATCAACCACAACACTTAAATAGTTTTGAATAACAATCAATAGGAGATAATATTCCAGGGTCACGGGTTATCTAACAATCATGTTGCATTCTTAGCTTAAAATAACTAATTGATTTATCTGGATTGTTGATTGACAGGGTTGATATTACTCATAAGAATCTGTCGAGTCCTTACTCGCCTATTTAAGCTAACTTAATACCTATATGTCTATGGAATTAAGATTAACAAGAACGCATTTACAATTCCTGTATTGCAACCGAGCAAGGCAATTAGGTATATGTCTATCCTAATTGCGAATCCGTTCCCCGATGCCCGGGTTTAAGAACTTGCTATATTTAATTCTATATGCAATCTAGAGTTCCCACTTTCGAGTTCAACTCTAGATTCGTAGATAGTATTTCACTGTTAGCTACTCAGCAAAATAATTAAAAATAGAATTAAATAAACAACCCAATATGATAAAATCAACTTCGTCAAATTAAACTTCAAACATCAACATTCATGTATACCCATGACCCTAGAACAATAGGGTTCTTAGCCACTCATGTTCATGCAATCATCAAATAATTCACGAGAGTTCATAATAATCAATAAAAGAAGGAAAAATAAGAACTCAAGATGAATTCTGTGGTTCCCCAGCTTTGTCGTGGCTTTTTCCCCTTCCTAATATGTTAGATGCCCTAAAAGAGGCATTTTCGGCTTATATATTGTGTACAAAAGTCGTGGGCTAAAGTTCTCCTATTCCTAATCCGACTCAGCTTCAGGGATTGATGCTGGGGTGGATGCGTCGCATCCACCTCGTCCTCCACTTCTCAGCTTCGCATGCTAGGGTGGATGCGTCGCATCCACCCTTTGTTCCTCCATCTCAGCTTTGCCCAGGTGCGGATGCTATGGCGGATGCTATGGGCCGACTTCACTGCTAAGGGTGCACGAAATATGAGTTTTTTTCTCTAGATTGGATGCGACGCATCCAACTCCTCTTCCTCTACCAAGAGCACCTTTTCTTCATATTTTTGCACTCCAAATACCCTAATTCATCACACACAACTCAATTAGTCATAAAACCAATAATTAAACCATGTTGGGCATTTTAAAGATCAAATAGCATCAAAAACGGTTAAAACATGGGTAAAGTAACATCAACACATATCGAAATATACCAAACATCAACCCTCTACCATCGCTGCTGAAATCTATGAACACTACAACAAAACAGCCTTTTAGTGGCAATTATTTAATGGCAATTAGATAATTGCCACTAATTTGCTTAATAAAGTCAATTAATAGGGGGCAATAGAACATTTGCTTGTAATAGTATTCCCTCTAAATATCAATATTTTTATTTCTCTTTGGATTGAGAATCAATTTACTCAGTTCCTTGAGTCTGTCGCATTACCCCTAATGTGTATCCTTTTTTTGTGATTTGCACTGTCCTATTTATTTTTTACGATTTCAACCCTAACCTCTTTACTCCCTTGCAAAACAATAAAATCACCATTTATATAAATTTTTCATGAGGAAAAAATAGGAAGACGATACTTATCCCGGGCGATACTTATCCTAGGATACCATTTATATAATTCTGAGATAACTTATCTCAGGATTAATTACCAACCAAGGGATAAAGCGATACTAAATTTTTATCCCATGATTATTTTTGCTTATCCATCATATCAAACGACCCCTAAGAGATAGCCCTATAGAAAAGCGAAAAAATCTATTAAGAATTAATTTTTTAATTAGTTTTACGTGGTGCGAATAATTAGTCAGGGGTCAATATAAGAATCAAACATGGGTGAAAAAATAATAATAATTTAATATAAGAGAGAACGTATTTAGAGAGAAAAAGTAAATATATAATCAATTTCGAATAAAAAATCTTAAATTTATTTTTGGTTTATTTGGTTTTTATAAGAATACGAAGATTTTCATTTACTTAATTTATTAACTCGACTTATTATGAAGTTAAGAGAATATCTCTTTTTTAATTTTCTACTAAGACCAATTCTTAGTGTTTCTCGCTCTCTTATTTGTCGCTTAAGGTTTTGACATACTTATTAAAAAATTATTTAATAACATCGATTATAAGATTTTTTTTAGCTAAATCATTACCTTTATCTTTTTTTAAAATGGGTAATTAATGTCTATATGCCTTGTTTAAGCAGTAAGGGTGAAAGTAAAAAAGAAATTAATATCTCCTTAATTATTTAGAGCGAGAAGTATTTTGGATTAACATTTTTCGCTAAAAGTAACAGGTGACCATGAACAAAGAAATCTGGTTCTAGGTATCGTCTTCCTATTTTTCCCTCATGAAAAATTTATATAAATGGTGATTTTATTATTTTGCAAGGGAAAAAAGAGGTTAGGGTTAAATCGTTAAAAAAAAAAAGTAGGACAGTGCAAATCACAAAAAAGATACACATTAGGGGTGCAAAATGCGATTGACTCCAGTTTTTTCCTACCAAATAACGGTGTGAGCAAACTCAACGAGAAATAGCACACTTCAATCTTCTCTAACGACTCTGCCATCACTATCTCCGACAATTCCTCGCCATCTCTATCTACGATGAACTCGCTGACTTCCTCTGGTGAAAATGACTGGTAAGTTCCTACATTTTCCATCCTCCCTCTCGTTCTCGATGCAATTGTTAGGGTTTTTGTTCCAAAATCAGTAAGAATCTAGCGCCTTACTTCTGAGAGCAAAACTGTGAAACAAAATTGAGAGCGAAATAGGGAAACGAAATTGAAAGTAGATATGGTCCAATGTTTTTTGATTGAACTGCGTAGAAAATAAAGCTCGTGGCTAACTTGTTTGTAAAAATGTCACACTGGATACGTTTTACGTCGGAGAATACCTTTACATACCTTTCAAGAAATAAATCCTAGAATATTAGTCGTGGAAGCTTTAGTGTATCAAGCACAACTATTTATTTTGGCATGAAATGAGTAGTTTATGTTCTAACAGCAATTTTGATGGTTTATTACAGGCCGCGTCGCTTTTCGGGTGTTAAAATATGTGTAGCTATGGCTTGATTTCCGGGAGAAGTGCTCCAGAATTTTGCTCTTGGGTCTGCCGAACCTAGACATGGAGAATCCTAAAAGTAGAAGATGGATCGATTATAGTAGAGTTAGTAAAGAATATTTAGATGGAGTTGAAAATTTTCTGAACCATGCCTTTCTTGAAAAACATAATGGAGAAACAATTACATGCCCCTGTACACAATGTGTGCTATACTATCAAGTAAATCGAGCAGAGGCATATGATCATCTCGTGGTTAATGGTATAATGACATCATATGATACTTGGTTTTGTCATGGGGAGTCTCTCAATTGATCAACAAGTACTGGAAAAAAAATTATTACAGAGAAGAAGTTTTAAGGGAAGATGATATGAGAGGAATGATACATGATACTTTTGGAAGCTTTACCCAGTTCATGGATACTAACATTAGTGAAGAATGAGATATAGAGCCAAACTTAGAAGAGAATACTCCTCATTCATCAAGAACTCAACCTCATCTAGATGTTGATAAGTTTGCTTCATCTTTACCATATAAAACTGTTGTTCAAATGGAAAAATGAGTCTTTTAGTGCTTTGCTTGGTTTATTGAAGGATGCATTACCTGAGGGTGAGAAGTTACCTTCTTTTTTCTATAAGATCAAAAATATAGTTGAGGGCTTGGGTTAAATTATAAAAATATTCATGCTTGTCCGAACGATTGCATGCTGTTCAGGAATGAATTTTGTAAGAAGGATATCTGAGATTCATAAGTGAATTGGTGGACCAAGTAGAACAGAGAAAAGAAGAGGTTTCAAAATGGTTGGGGGTCTAAAACAGGTCCGGGGTAGATATTAGACAAACATCTTACATGTGGTAGGAAACTTCAAGATTTACTTACAATTTTGTTTCTACTCAATTAGCAAAATTACCTATCAATTGGGTTTATATCTTACAGTGCATATATAAAATCATGCTCCTTCAGTTCAAAAATCAATTACACGTCCACCTGCAGCCCACCCGGGAAAAGACCTTGCTCCCTGAGGCCTAAGATGAATGTCCACACATTCTATTTTGGACTACCACAAAATAATCCCCATGTTTTTTCACCATTGCAATTAATTCCCGCTTCACTCTGAAAAGACAACTTTTCCTCTTTCTTCTTCTTTGAAAAAACGAATGGTCACCAGTTACCCTACAGACACCCCACTACCGCCCTTCTTGAGTTGATATAAAAATGTGCACATTTTAACTCTCATTTTAATGCTACTATCAGGCCAAACAAGCTGGAGGAGAGAAGCAACAAAGTTGGAGACCCTTGGTGTGGACTGGAGTAAATAAGGATGGGAAGAGATGTTGACTCCACAGTTCAATGACTCGCCATCTTTTTTCGGTGAAGAAGGGTGTACTTTTGGGGCTTAACTACCCCAGTGATTAACTAGATCTGATTTAATGGCAAAAATATAACTAGCTTATTCCCACTTAAGTCATTTAGTTTGCCGAATCACCTTAAGCACTATAACATTTAATAAGTACTCTTATTTTAGAAACTGAAAGAAGAAAAGTTACTGTTAAGCTAAGCCAATTGTCATTTCAGAAAAGGGTGGGTCAAATCTCAAGAGCACGCCCTATTAGAACCAAGCAAATGCTACGCCCAATGAGCGACCAAATTGGAAATCAATCTGCCTGTGTTGCTTCTATTATATGTCACTATTGAAAATCTTCTACTCTGGGAAAGGAATCAACGAGCTTAAAATCGAATCACAACCATTATTATATCGATGCTTAATATGTGCGGCTTCTAGATGGAAAAACGGTGGGAAAATAATTCCAGCCAAGGTCCTAAGGTACTTTCCTCTTAAACCAAGACTACAAAGATTATTTATGTCTTCAAAAACTTCTAAATTGATGAGATGGCATCATGAAGAACGAAGTAAGGATAGAGTTTTACGGCATCTTGCAAATTCTGAAGCTTGGAAAGCTTTTGACAGTAGATATATAGAATTTGCTAAAGATTCCCCCAATGTTCGCCTAGGATTAGCTAGTGATGGCTTTAATCCATTTGGCATAATGCAAACTGTTCATAGTACATAGCTGGTGATTCTAATGCCATATAATCTTCCATCATGGTTGTGCATGAAGCAAGAGTTTGTCATTTTGTCCTTGCTCATTCCTGAAGCGAAAGGACCTAGAAATAATATTGATGTATTTTTCGAACCTTTAATAGAAGAGTTAAATGATTTATGAATGTGGGCATAAATACATATGGTGCCTTTGCTAAGGAGACATTTCAAATGCGAGCAACGCTCATGTGGACTATAAACGATTTCCCAATATATGGTTCTGTATCAGTATGGTGCACTTATGATCAATTTGCATGCCTTTGTTGCAACATAAGCACTCAATATAGAAGGTTGAAACATGATAAATAGTTTTAGCGGCAATAATATGGGTCTTTACGAGCATTTGGCATAAATGCTACTAGAGGCTTTAGCGACCTTGGATGCGATAGAATTTAATCAATTGCTGGTAAATATTTTTATGGCAATAATAAATATTGCCGCTAAAAGCAAAATATATTGTCACTAAAAGCCTCTTTTGGTGTAGTGGAATTGGCAAGATCAAAGATCTAATATGAAAGCCTTCATGTTAAATTAACTGATGCTTCCCATTAAACTCATGTGGTGATTATAATAAATAGATGACCAGTATAGCCAATAACAAAACCAATAATAAGACAAGTTTCAAGATTCAATCTGTTAGGTAAACTTGGGAATCACCAAGAAAATCAATCACCATATGATAAGAATATTGGAACAATGCTACTAATGACATTGTTGTTAGGAATGGAAATAGAGCAGTACGGGTACGGAGCGGGGAGTGTTTCAGCATTCGCGGGACAGTACGAGTCACAATATTTGCGGGGACGGGACGGGCCGCCGGCTGGGATTTTAATTATTTGAACTAAGACCTAAAACTCTGCTCTCTACTCACAACTAAAATCTAAAAGTCTAAGCACAATTCACAAAGTCACGCAACAGCTAATTTCACATAAGGTTTCTCCACAAAGTCACGACTCACGCGGCTTTTTCCTACTTTAATTTGCTAGTGAAGCACTTTTTATTCCGACTAATATGTCATTTTTCTTGTTGGAAAATTTGAGCCTTGTTCATAGTTCTTGATAAGTTATGTGCCTTTTTGTATTTTGATGATCTAACAAATTTCATATGAGAACCAAATTGTGAACCTGTTACAAATCCTCAAAGTGCTCAAAAACAACAAGTCTCATGTCTGGAATATGTTCCAACATGTTTAGTCAAAGAAATGGCAAATAGAACAGATGGCTAACAGTTCCTCCAGTGACAATACAAGTCTACTCCCTACAGTTGTTAAAGTCGCTGCACTGTTTCTCTGCATACGCAACAGTGTAGCAGTCACTATATAGAGCATGCCTTGTACCGGATAATTGTATACATCATCCCAATGACCTCACTTATATATTACCATCATGAGGCAAGGGAAGAAATACACTTGAAAACCCTAAATCATTAAGTCTCTCTCTCAAGTGTGCTGTCGCCTTTCATTTGACTCCAAGGCTTGAAGAAAAAAGTAGCAACAGAACAAAGGAACATATCCTAGCGCTAAGTTTATCATATGTTCTTAGTATTGTTGTATCATTGTTAGTGTTATTTACTTGTAATTCCTACCCAACTTAGTTAGAAGCAATTTGTAGAATATCGTTTGTAAAACCATAAACATTGTGTTTGTGTTTGGCTAGAGTTAGTCAAAGTGTGATCTTTGTAATAGAGTTATTACAAAGAGGCTTGTAATAGAGTTATTGTAAGTAGGTAAATATTAAGAGGTTAATTCCTAGATTATAATAGGTTGTAATCTAAAGTTTGCTCGGTTAGTGAAGTTAAAATCCTACGAGTGTACGTCGTGGTTTTAAATCCCGCGAGCTAGGAGTTTTCCACGAAAAATATTGTTGTGTCATTTACTTACTGTTGTGTGTGTGTGTTCTGTAGGAACTGATAGAGAATTAGGTTCTTTATACAGTTTGGTGTACTCTTAGTTTTCATCAATTAGTATTAGAGCCGGTTCTTTCTATAAGGCTAACACCTAGAAAAGATCTACATGGCTGCTCTACCAAATTTTGAAGAAGGTCAATCAACCTACAGACCATCAAGATTCAATAGACAATACTACGGATGGCGGAAGACAAGGATGCATGATTTTGTCATGGCTGAACATTTAGAGCTTTGGGATGTCATCTGCAATGGACCATTCGTCCCTATGAAGACCATTGGCGAGCCAGTAGTGATAGTTCCAAAGACAAGGAAGGAGTACAACGATGCCGACCACAAAGCTATAGAGAAAAACTTCTGAGCAGAGAATATCCTCGTCTGTGGTATTGGACCAGACGAGTATAACATAATTACTGCTTGTCAATCTACCAAAAAGATCTGGGAGGCTCTCCAAACTACACATAAAGTAACATCTCAAGTCAAGCAGTCAAAGATCGATATGCTCACTATTGAGTATGAACTTTTCAGGATGAAGGATGATGAGTCCATTCAGGACATGCATACTCGATTCACCTCCATCATCAATGAGTTGCACTATGTAGGAGAGATCATTCCAAGGAACAAACTTGTTAGTAAAATACTTAGTGTATTACCTGGTTCTGGAAAAAGCAAAGTCAATGCTATCATAGAGGCAAAAGATTTGCAAAAGATGACCATTGACAAACTGATTGGAAATCTGAAGACCTATGAAATGAAGAAAAAGAAGGACAATGAAAGAAGAGAACCCAAAAAAGGAAAGAACCTGGTCCTCAAGGCAGACAACAATGATTCAAGTGGTGAGGATGCTCGCATGGCCTATTTGACAAGGAGATTTCAGAAAATAGTTCACAGAAATGGAGGCATTCCGAAATAATGTAGCTCCAGCAGATCAAAAGGCTATGACTTGTGTAATAAATGCGAAAATCCAGGACATTTCATCAAAGATTGTCCTCTCCACAAGCAAGACTAGTATAAGTACAACACAGACAAAACAGCCAAGAGGAACCTGGTTCCTAACAGTAAATTCAAGAGAAAAGATGTTGCTGACAATGTTGTGAAACAAGCTCTTGCTGCATGGGGAGACTCCTCCAGTGAATCTGAGGGAGATAATTTTCACGACCCAAACCGAAGGGTCACGACGAGAATCCGGTATCTTACTCAACCGAGTACCAACGTAACATATCTTTCTTATCGTACTATCATTGGTAACTGGGCCAACATGGCTACAACTCGTAATGTATAACTATAAGTGGGAAAGCACTATATACATTGAACTATCTTCCTTAAACATAAATACATATGGGCCATCAAGGCCTCTAACATACTATACAAAATGAATCTCTGTCTACAAAGCCTCTAAGAGTATTTAACATCAAATGGGACAGGGTACCGGCCTACCCATAAGTCTGTAGCAAAATTCTGACACGATAACTCAAAGACTCGGCTGCACTCCGAATGAGGTGGAGTCTTACCTATCCTTCGCTGAATGCTAACCTCGTCTACTATGAGGGCTTGTCAAACTAATTTTCTATACCTGCAAGCACGAATGCAGCGTCCTCAACAAAGAACGTCAGTACAAATAATATACCGAGTATGTAAGGCACATAAATAAGTATATATAAGACATGGTAGAAACATGGAGTACATGACTCGACCTGTAAGTCTGGATAACTCTGTAAATCATGAAATACTTATAGTGTCATGCATATGCGTATGAATGTCATGTCGTGCATAGGTACATGTGTTCATAACATCATCAAGCCTCTGAGGGCATCCCGTCATATCATCTCGGCCATTGTGGGCAAAATCATCAACGTAATACCAGCTGATCAGGTGGTGGTGCGCATATAACGCCGTAACCTTTTTCCATATATATATATATATATATATATATATATATATATATATATATATATATATATATACATGTATATAACTCCATCTGGTCATGGGTCAATGTACATATATAAATGAATG
Source organism: Nicotiana tabacum (assembly GCF_000715075.1). Classification (NCBI taxonomy): domain Eukaryota; kingdom Viridiplantae; phylum Streptophyta; class Magnoliopsida; order Solanales; family Solanaceae; genus Nicotiana; species Nicotiana tabacum. Next base: position 41,886,612 of record NC_134096.1, on the reverse strand, counting down.
CAATACATGAGAAGTACGTCAATAAAATCTCTCGGAACGTCATAACACCATTATACCTTTGAGTAATATCATGAAGTAAACTTTTTTTCAACTTACATATTTTTCTGAGACCCAAGAACATATGATAGAATAATAGGACACGTGGGGAATCAAGAACATAAGCATCTCTATTATTTCTATGAATATAGTCATTTATGAAAGTTGTGCATTTTTTCGTTTCGTTTGTATCGTATAGATCATGCCAAAAAGAAAGAAAGGATAGCCTTAACATACCTGAGCCGGTTCTCTGGACAATCTTTCTAACATACGACAATTGCGACAAATATCGTGACGGCAAGATCGGAGTAGGGAAAAATACGTATGATATTCTTGAGAAAGATTATACCAGGCTTCTTTAGAATTGAAAACAAAGTCATGTTGTTAAGATGCTTAAGGATTTTGTTCTTGAATTCTTGCTGAAGCTAAATGTCACGTTACTAAGGATGCTAATATGCAAATTCTTGTTTTGAATTTGCTGAGGTGAACTAGAGAGGTTAAATAGATATCCACATATCTTTAAATGAATTAGAGAATGGATTTTTAATGTCTTGGTGGTGTGGGCCCCACCTATGTGTGACAAAGCCATAAAACTTTCTTAATGTGCCACCTTGAAGAATGATTGGAGAGTCACATTTTTGTGACTTTGTTGGCTGCCACGTTAGGAGCACTTAGTCTTATCCATTTTTGCTTAATTACTCAATTAACTTAATTACTTAATTAATCTCTCACTCAAAATCTATAATTATCCAATTATCTCAAATTACATAAAATACAACTCACTTTTAACATACCTTATACACCTTACTATCATGGTTATATGGTACCTTGTATGGCACTAGTCCATAAATACGGGGTATTATAGCTCGGACCGTATATTTTTCCAAATTGACAACCTTCAACGAAACTCACTTTCTTTGATTCGCTTACCCTTTAACCTTCATGAATTTACTCATCGCTTGTTGAAATAGCATAATGCTTATAATCTCAAAATAATCTCTTTCCCGAACTTACGTCGATTAACTTACGACGAAACTTTAACGTACGAAAATGCGGGATGTAACATCTTATTTCCGGGCTTATATCAATTTACTTATGGCGTACTTTCACGTACGAAAACATGGGGTGTAACATCATTCCCCCCTTTGGAACATTAGTCCTCGAATATTGACTGATGCATTTATCATTCTCATAACCCATGGCTCTTGCGAATACTTTAGTACTCCTCTTGCCATCTAGGAAACTATTTTGTGAATGAATTCCAAAGGCCAGGGCATTCTCCCCTTTAGGCCTCTTTCTCACACCACGACTCGTGGTCGAAACCTCCCAATCTTGTAATTATTGCTAGCTTTTATCATACAGCGTGTACGACTCTGACTTTTTAAGTGCGCCTAAGCGACTCTTCTCTCTTTTTTCCTCCATCCTTTAGCCAATCTCTAGGCCTCACTTTGTAAACATATACAGAGCTTAATAATATGTCCCTCTGGGCATCTATAGGTATACTGAAGTTCTTCTCTCGGTACTTTGTCGAACTTATGAATATTGTTATATCTTATTTCATAAACATGGTTATTCATCCGTATGACTTTACTACATCTAGGTAGGTCATACTACACTATAATTCTTACCTTGGTTTTATTATTATTGAGCTATGCTACCCAATTCTAGGTTACTCTCTCGCTTCTTATCATAGATGTATAAATTCTAAGTCCTTTAATGCTTCCTCGTTACTATTCATCTTAAGAATGATGGTCTAATCTCATCTCATACGTTGTAACGTTTACCCATCCATTGTTGATTCACCTTAATACCGATAACTTGACTTCTTATGTAATACTGCCGCTAGGGCTCACGTCTCATTAGGAAACATCTGAAATGATTATACTAATCCACCTGGGGGTGATACCATGCTTCCATAACCGTATTTTATAGCATCCCAATGTGATTCACTTTACGTGGGTATTTTAATCCTGAGGACTTATCCATTACCATCACCTTCTCACTCGCTCTTTCTTATCCTTACTCATGTCTTCTAGAACCTTGTCTCTTTACCATACAATAGCTTGCGACCTAGATCTATTTATTTATGTTACTCGCAACCTTTCAACTTGCTTGCATCATAGATTTTCGTATGTCATTCAGGAACATTAAGCGAGACATCACATCGTCTCTAACTCTTCTCTACTCTCTTAATCAGGCTTATCGATACCTAGAAACCATAGGCTGGAAGATATGCCACTGACGACACCGCTATCATTCTTGGATACTGAATCCCAGCGCTTCTAGCCTTCTATCTGAAGTATGGACAATTCACAACTTTCCTTTACCTTACTTGCCTTAAAATCTCGCATCACATCTTCTATCTCTTTCATGACCTCCTTTCCACATAGGTATAATTCATATTCACAACTTGAAGCTCTATTATAATACTTGCACCTCTGGTGTATACACAATCCGGTGAGAGTTTCATACTGACTTCTTATAAGGCCGATACTCTTCTAATTGGCTTTATCGTAGCCGTTATAAAATATGGATACTGCACTATCTCTCGTGTGCCTCTAATATTAAGAGTGATTCTGCAATGTTCTCAATCATGATGTCTATAATTTTCTGGGTCCAATAATCAAACTCCTGATTTACTTAGTTGATGTAACTCTTTAGTTTCCTCTTCCCTCTAATCAACCTTTATGTAGGCTTAAGCTATCTTCTGATCTGCGGCTCATGGTATTAGTTATTACTTTAGCCCTTCATGGATGCTATGGAATATCCATGATACTATCTTCTAATAATTCAATCCTTTGTCTATGACCTGGGCTCAATTCTTTCTTTTAACTTATACCGGAATCTTCTACAGCTGTATGATTGTCAACATATATGCTGCATGGATAATACTCTGAACTCTTAAGTGCGTTCATAACGTGACTAACTCTGGATCATTGATCGAATAATTCCTTTTGTTCCTTCTCAGCTTTCTTTAAATGTAATCTATTATCTTTACTGGACTTTCTGCCCCCTTGTTGCGTGCATACTTAGCTTATCTTAGTTCCCACGCATGCCGGAGTTTTCGTGCAACTTATTTGATCTCGAATATTACTTTTGATTTTATTTCCTGTTCATTAGCCATGGTAGGTGCCACTTTCTTATGGAGTGCATATAATGTTGTTGTGAGACTGTTGTTACAAGACCATTTCCTTTTTAGGTCATTGTGTTAAGGTTGCAGCCTTCTTCCTTATTTCCTCAGCTAGTCTTTCATTGTAATACTTAGGGAGGACCCTCTGACTCTTGTAAAGTTGTGAGTTTATTACAGTTCTTTTGATGTCCTTCCTTGCCTATAATTATTCGTAGTTACTTACTTCCACGCCATTGTGCTTGTAGGGTTGCTTCTGAACTGATATTTTGACTATCTTCCTAGTAGCACTCTCTTATATTCCCGTAATACTCATACGGTACCTTTAACTACCCTAACTATTATCTGAATAGTTCTCAAGTATTACAATGACATTATTGCGAGGCTGAATTCACTATATTGGGTTTCACTATGTTTATCTAGGACGACATGCTGACTCGTCTGTAACCTCCTGCTTATCCATAACTAGGCTCTTCCTGATTCAATTACTAACTACTCGTTGGCCCATCTCATATCAATATTTCGTGTAATCTATCTTGGGTTATTTCCTTTGTCTTAACTTACGTCTCGCACTAGCTCCTTATCTATCAATAACATCTCGGGCAGGGAACCTTACTTCTTTTCCTTGATGTCATGTTTGCATAATGTTCTGGGATCGTAGCATATATGTAGGCTTTTAATAAGTGCAATCTCATCCCTTTTTCATTTTTTATCGCATTCTCCCCTTACCATTCCATAATTACTAGAACCACTTAATTCTGACTTAATACCACATCACTCCATATCCCCCCCCCCTAGCAGAGTACTAAGAGTTGGAGATACGACGACCTACTGATAGATGTTTTACCTTATCAGCTTTGGCACTCTATCACATCATCGATGACCCTTACTCGCCTTGCGGTAATCCTTCTTGACCAAGGATAACAAAATTCCTTACTCGCTATGGTGACACTTAGTGCAACTGGCACATACAGTCCCTTAAGCTTAACTTTGCTCACATTACTTGCTTTAGGGAGGCGTCTTCCTGAATGACCATTCTCTAAATTTCTCATGAATCTTCTTCTGTTATCCATTCTATTATCTCCAGAACACAATATGAAATTCGCATAATGTCGACCATTATCAAATCATTCAGTCCCTAATTCATGTTTAGTTTAACTTGTTCACCAACCCATACTGATTTCTATTACTATGGGGTCTAACTTTTCCTTCTGGTAGTCGCGTTGGAGTCACAAACTTATTTTTCGAAATCAGGATATGGCTTTATGGCCTATACTCTTTTGCTGTCTCAAGGCCTGACACCTCTCGTCCTTTACTTCACTTGACTATAGACTCTGTAATACTGTCATCTTTTGATCTACCGTTGTCATCCATGTATCATATCTTACTCATAATGTTTCATTAACTCTTTTCTTATTTCCCTCTAACATTATGTCTATCACTTTATTCTAAAAACTCGAACAAGACATTCTTTTGCTTTTAGCTCCCCTTTGCTCCATCCAGTGGCTCTTCAGGTTGCTTAACGTTCTCGCTCTACTAGGGGACGCGAGCCACACTAAGGTAATATTTATCCCTTCCATGCTTTCAGTGCCTATCTTCTGAATATTTTTGATCATGCTAGTATTCATATCTAATTGTAATATTCTAGAGTGCACCATCTGGGTGCCTCAAAAGGAGATCTATTAGCACCTTTGTAATATCCTTCAGATATGTCAACTAACACAAACAATTCATTCACCATTTTGGGTTACTCTAACCCCAGCCGGATCCTGGTATCCTGTCCTTTTCTTAAACTACACTTGTTAGCCCCCAATAGGGTATAACTGAGATGGGTGTGGCCAATTATACATACCTCTGTTACTATTGAAGCCGGATGCTTATAGTTTTCTGCCAGAGTTGAAAATATCGATAATCTTCATTAACTGGGTACCTCGTACCCTTCTTATCTTGCTCCTTTTACTTGTTGAACCTTATATCTATTTTCTAAATCTCTTATTGCCTTTCACCATAGGGGTGTATAGATATTCTTTGCCTTAAGGCTCCTTATCAAAAGGCTTACACGTCTTAGTACACACATGATCTACTAGAGACCTTACATTTACTCATCATAAGCATCATGAAAAATCGAGTTCCTCTGGCTCAACTCTTTCACGGCCACATGCAATCTCTTACCAACCGTCTTTCTAGATGTAGGCATCGTCGTATTATGAATAAGATAGAGTTTAGAAAATTGAGTTCCTACAACTGAGCTCTACCACACAATCTAGAGTAAGAAGAAAGAGTGATAGTCCTAAATGCCCTGTAGCCTCCTGCTTATAAGTGTGGTGCACAACACACCCATAAACAAAACTCTACTAGACACGGCTTGTATACTCCCTAGGACAGAACTGCCCTGATACCACTTTTATCATGACCCAAACCGAAAGGTCACGACGGGCACCCGGTATCTTACTCAACCGAGTACCAACGTAACATATCTTTCTCATCGTACTATCATTGGTAACTGGGCCAACATGGCTACAACTCGTAATGTATAACTATAAGTGGGGAAGCACTGTATACATTGAACCATCTTCCTTAAACATGAATACATATGGGCCATCAAGGTCTCTGACATACCGTACAAAATAAATCTTTGTCTACAAAGTCTCTAAGAGTATTTAACATCAAATGGGACAGGGTACCGGCCTACCCATAAGTCAGTAGCAAAATTCTGACATGATAACTCATAGACTAGGCTGCACTTTGAATGAAGTGGAGTCTTACCGATCCTTCGCAGAATGCTAACCTCGTCTACTATGAGGTCTTGTCAAACTGATTTTCTATACCTGCAGGCATGAATGCAGCATCCCCAACAGAGAATGTCAGTACAAATAATATACCGAGTATGTAAGGCACATAAATAAGTATATATAAGACATGGTAGAAACATGGAGTACATGACTCGACCTGTAAGTCTGGATAACTCTGTAAATCATAAAATACTTATAGTGTCATGCATATGCGTATGAATGTCATGTCGTGCATAGGTATATGTGTTCATAACATCATCAAGCCTCTGAGGGCATCCCGTCATATCATCTCGGCCATTGTGGGCAAAATCATCAACGTATACCAGCTGATCAGATGGTGGTGTGCATATAACGTCGTAACCTTTTCCCATATCCCATATATATATATATATATACATATATATATATACGTGTATATAACTCCATCTGGTCATGGGTAAATGTACATATATAAATGAATGCAATGCATGAGAAGTACGGCAATTAAATCTCTCGAAACGTCATAAAACCATTATGCCTTTGAGTAATATCATGAAGTAAACTTTTTTTCAACTTACATATTTTTCTGAGACCCATGAACATATGATAGAATAATAGGACACATGGGGAATCAAAAACATAAGCATCTCTATCATTTCTATGAATATAGTCATTTATGAAAGTTGTGCATTTTCTCGTTTCGTTTGTATCGTATAGATCATGCCAAAAAGAAAGAAGGGATAGCCTTAACATACCTGAGCCGGTTCTCTGGATGATCCTTCTAACACACAACAATTGCGACAAAAATCATGACGGCAAGATCGGAGTAGGGAAAAGTCCGTATGATATTCTTGAGAAAGATTATACCGGGCTTCTTTAGAATTGAAAATAAAGTCACGTTGCTAAGATTCTTAAGGAAATTTTGCTTGAATTCTTGCTGAAGCTAAATGTCACGTTACTAAGGATGCTAATATGCAAATTCTTGTTTTGAATTTGCTGAGGTGAATTAGAGAGGTTAAAGAGATATCCACATCTCTTTAAGTGAATTAGAGAATAGATTTTTAATGTCTTGGTGGTGTAGGCCCCACCTATGTGAGACAAAGCCATAAAACTTTCTTAATGTGCCACCTTGAAGAATGATTGGAGAGTCACATTTTTGTGACTTTGTTGGCCGCCACGTTAGGAGCACTTAGTCTTATCCATTTTTTGCTTAATTACTCTATTAGCTTAATTACTTAATTAATCTCCCACTCAAAATCTATAATTACTCAATTATTCACATAATTAAGAATTATCTCAAATTAATTAAAATACTACTCACTTTTAACATACCTTATACACCTTACTATCATGGTTATGTGGTACCTTGTATGGCACTAGTCCATAAATATGGGGTATTATAGCTCGGACCGCATTTTATCCCAAATTGACAACCTTCGACGAAACTCACTTTCTTTGATTCGCTTACCCTTTAACCTTAACGAATCTACTCATCGCTTGTTGAAATAGCATAATGCTTATAATCTCAAAATAATCTCTTTCCCAAACTTACGTCGATTAACTTACGAAGAAACTTCAACGTACGAAAATGCGAAATGTAACATCTTATTTCCGAGCTTATATCAATTTACTTATGGTGTACTTTCACGTACGAAAATATGGGGTGTAACAATAATGAACAAGATGACACCTCTATGATGACAGTTGAAAGCGAAGTAGCTGAACATGACTCAATCTTTGCCATGATGGCAAAATCTGACGAGGATGAAGATGATGATAAACTTTCTAGACGTTCAAAGAAATTTAAAGTCTTATTCCCAAAAGAAGCTTGTATCCGTAGCTAATGTTCTGATTGATGCTTATCATAATCTTATCAATGATAAAATTGTGTTAACTATGGAACTAGGAGAGGTAAAACATGAGAGAGATGATTTGGTAGTCGTGGTGGTTGTTTTAAAAGAAATCATTGAGGATTTAAAGAAAGAAAAGGATGCTCTAACTGAAAAAATTGAAACGTAGAGCATGAGAGAGATGACTTGTTGGTAGTAGTTATGGATTTAAAAGAAACAGTAGAAGAATTAAAAAGAGGAAACAGTTCTTGAAACACTTTAAAAGGTAAGGAAGTGGCAAGTGATGCACACCTTAAACTCGAAAATGAGCTCAAAATGGTGAAATTGAGTATGTGTGTTGAACTTAAGAGAAATAGACAACTTCGGGAAGAACTAGGCAGGGTTAAAAATGACCTAGATAAATCTCTAAAGTGGATCTGGTCCTCTAATACAATCACTGCCATGTATAAAAGTAACGAAGGAAACAGGCAGGGAATTGGGTTCCAAAAGGAAAAGCTCCTTACAACCCACATAGCAAGTATGTTACTGTCCCTGATAACTAGGTTTGCACTCACTGTGGTAACACTGGGCACTATAAAGTTCATGCTTGATTTCATGAGGTACAAAGAAACAAAACGGTGTGGCTCTTTCTACTGCAGAAGCTGAATATGTGGCAGTTGCCTCCTGTTATGCTCAATTGTTTTGGATCAAGCAACAACTAGAGGATTTTGGTGTGTTTTCTGATTGTGTGCCATTACTATGTGATAACACAAGTGCTCTCAATATGGCAAAAAACCCGGTCCAGCATAAGAGAACAAAGCACATTGATGTGCGACATCATTTTCTCAGGGATAATGTTGAAAAAGGTCTCATATGCATGAAGTTTTGCAAAATGCAGGACCAGGTAGCTGATATCTTCACCAAAGCATTAAGCAGAAGCACTTTGAGAAGAATCGACTGGCATTGGGGCTGATAAAATCAAACTAGCACCAGGTCCCTCAATGATTGGCTATGAAAGAATGAACATGTAAAACTGCTAAAAAGTGTTTTCTGGTAATTTCTAACTCATTTTTATACCGTTACAGGAAAACACGCATGGAAACTATAGAGCAAACAAGCAATAAATAACATTGCATTTTAGTAAAAGGATGAGGCTCACATTTACAAAACTAAGACATGGAACCTGGTTCTCTTGACTCAGGTTAGTAGTTCCTTTTACACTCATGCACATTTTAAACGGCTATAAAAGTGCCACATCATTAAATGTTTCCGCCTCTCTCTCTAATCCTTTTTAAACCCATTACAAACTGACCCGTCTACCCAGTTTGTTGCACCCTTTTGTAACCGGTCCCTCACCCCCCTAATAAATCCAAAAGATGTCCTTCTCACAACTATCCACATCAAAGCCATCAAACTTCCTTTTTCTCTCAAAAACCCTTACTTTCTCTTGTCCCTACTTCCAAAATTTCACTATGTCTTCCCAGAATCCAGATGTTTCAAACGTTACCAGTGTCACTCCCACTGTGTCAATCCAGATCGTCTGAGTCCTAACCGTCACCCAGTCAAAACCCCAACTCAGACCAACAACCACCTATTGTTTCTTCTACAACCTCATCGAGTTCCAGTTCTCACCGCAGTCGTAAAACTCAAACCCCAAAAGATTTGTCGCTACAAGCTCTCCCTCTGCTTCGCCAGAAAAAATGGCAGACGACAAAATATTGGACGGACAAGAGGGACAAAATGTCTCAAGTTAGCAGGTTGGGGAAATCTCTGCATCCCAACAAGACCTTGTTGGTAGTGATGAAGTATCAGAAGTGCCTGCTCCAAGTTTTGATATGAATGTTGCCTATCCGACCGGTAATGCTCCTCATGCATCTTCTAATTCTACTTTGGGTGTGAGTGAGAGAAAAGCTATAGAGAATTTGCATTGATAGAGGGTTGGTTGGAGGGTATGAGTGTGGTATTGTGACCGCTGGGTCTCAGGGGGAAGGAGAAGGACATGGAGTTGAAGGTGGGGAACTGGTGCCTCCTGAAAACATGGTGCAAGTCAGTAATATAGGGGAAACAACAGCGGCACCTGCTTCCTCTGCCCAAGAAGAGCATTCTGCTCCTACTTGGGATGAAACCATATGCTCCTCAAAATAGACCCAGGCCAGTACTGACCCTGCTCCTTCTCCTCACTTTGATGCAGTGCCATTGGATTTTACTATTCCTGAAATGAGACCCTTGTCTGAAGAGGAGAATGAAAACATTGAGGAAGACTATGATAATCTGATTGTGGCAAGTTTCATTGCTGCGAGAAGTGGTAGGGCAATTCCTAAAGAGCCCCTTCTTAAAAGACCCACTACTAGGTAGTAGAAGAAAGAAGCTTTTGAGAGTGCTTTGAAGAGAAATAAGGAGGAAAAGAAATTCAGGAGGCTGGTGAAAGGGGGAAAGCTAGTGATTGAGGAGGATGTGCCTCCAGGAAACATTACAAATGTTGAAGATGAAGGGGTGAATGAGGAACCTGCTTCCTTGATTCGTAAATCCTCTAAGAAATTTGTGACTACAAAGCCCAAAGGAAGTATCATTTGTGAAAAATGTAGAGGTTGATAAGGAGAAGAATGTTGAAGGAGAGGAGTCTAGTGAGAAGTCTGAAAAGAAGGAGAAAAGTGTGAAGAAGTCTTTGAAAATGAAGGCAAGTGACAAAGAGGAACCTGGTTCCTCCAAGAAAGCTAAAGTTGATGAGTCTGAAGTGGAGAGAAGAGACAACCTTAAGAAGTAAAAGGTGCTATGGGGCAGAGCATTTGACACTGACATTCTTGAAATGTCAGGCATGAAACAGCTGTTTGCAATCTGTGAGTTTCAGAAGTGGACTCATTTATTTACCATTCAGAGTCCTAAGGTTTATGAAGAGGAGGTTCATAGCTTTTACGCAGATCTGTTTACTGTGGAAGATGACAACATCTGCTTTAAGGTTAAAGAAGTATATTTTCTGATGGACGACGCTATTCTAGGAAGTATCTTGGGAGTTCCCACTGAAAGGCTCTCATCTGTTGAAGGGACATGTTCCCTTGACTTTAGAAAGGTCATTCTAAAAGCTCAGGTTGTTCAGCAAGGGGAACGGGTGCACAACAAATCCCTCCTTCCAGAGTATCGACTTATGTTTGAAATGGTGAACAAGGTCATGTTTCCATGCGCAGAAAGGCGTTCCATTGCTTCAAAAGCAGACATGTTCCTCATGGAAGCTCTAAATGCATACACCACCATCAATCTGCTTGGTATCATGATTGAACATATGAAAAAGGTGGCAGGTTTCAAAGATGGGAACCATGGTTTGCCTTATGGGTTTTTGCTCACTCGCGTGTTTGAATTATTCAGTGTCCCCTTGTGAAGAGCAGCGGTCGAAACTCGCAAGCAAACTTTCTCGAAATAACCTTGGAGGAGTGTGAGTGTATTGACAAAAAGGGGAGTGTTGGCAGTAATTCTACCATTTCTCAATTAATTGATGCTCAGAATGCTGCTAACGAGGAAATAAGGAGGTTGAAGACCAAGAATGCCATTCTTGAGGGGCAGCTCAGTCAAGCCAAGGAGGAACCTGGTCCAGCAGTGCCCAAGGCGCAGAGGTTGCCCGCTTGACTACTGAGAATGCAGACCTGAGGAAACAGGTCAAGGACATGAAAGAGCAGCTGATACATGAGCAGCGGTCTGCAAATGCTCGAGTGGACATTCATCTCAAAACCTTTGCCTCCTCATCCTTCCCTCCCTCTTCCAGTGCCCCTTAAACAGTTCCATTCTCAGTGTCTAGTTTGAATGATGTTTGTCTTAGCCCCAGTGTCTTTTTTTGGGTTTGTTGTTGTTATGATTGGTACTTTAAGTTGTTTTTATGTGGATATTTTTGTAACAATGGTGCTACTACCTCTATTTTCTTCTCTTATTAATGAATGAGCATCTCATCTTTTGCTATGTACGTTATACTATTGCGCTCTATGTTTAGTCATGTTGTGTGCACACATGTGGCATGAGTTAACCTTACTAGACTTCTTTTTGCGTTTACTTGCGTATAATCTTTTTATGATACCAAAAAGGGGGAAAATTGAGAGGGGGAACAAAAACGGGAACATGTTCTCAGGCTCTCAGGGGGAATAAAGTCATTCTGCAGGAAAAATTGTATAGAGATCTGGTTCTCAGGGGAACTTCAATTATAAGTTTGTCATCATCAAAAAGGGGAAAATTGATAAGTTATGTGCCTTTTTGTATTTTGATGATCTAACAAACTTCATATGAGAATCAGATTGGAAACCTGTTACACATCCTTAAAGTGTTCAAGAACAACAAGTCTCATGTCTGGCACAAGTTCGAACATGTTCAGTCAAAGAAATGGCAAATAGAACAGATGGCTAACAGTTCCTCCAGTGACAATACAAGTCTACTCCCTACAGTTGTTAAAGTCGCTGCACTGTTTCTCTGCATACGCAACAGTGTAGCAGTCACTATATAGAGCATGCCTTGTACCGGATAATTGTATACATCATCCCAATGACCTCACTTATATATTACCAACATGAGACAAGGAAAGACATACACTTGAAAACCCTTTCATTTGACTCCAAGGCTTGAAGAACAAAGTAGCAACAGAACAAAGGATCAGATCCCAGCACTAAATTTATCATATGTCCTTAGTATTGTTGTATCTTTGTTAGTGTTATTTACTTGTAATTCCTACCCAACTTAGTTATAAGCAATCTGTAGGACAATGCTTGTAAAATCATAAACCTTGTGTTTGTGTTTGACTAGAGTTAGTCAAAGTGTGAGCTTTGTAATAGAGTTATTACAAAAAGGCTTGTAATAGAGTTATTGCAAGTAGGTGAGGGATTAAGAGGTTAATTCCTAGATTACAATAGGTTGTAATCTAAAGTTTGCTCGGTTAGTGAAGTTGAAATCCTACGAGTGTAGGTCGTGATTTTTAATCCCGTGAGTTGGGAGTTTTTCACGTAAAATACTGTTGTGTTATTTACTTAATGTTGTGTGTGTGTGTTCTATAAGAACTGATAGAGAGCCAAGTTCTTTATATAGTTTGATGGACTCTTAGTTTTCATCAGTGCTAATTGGTTGTTCATAGTTCCTTTTCCGGTGAAATTTAAGACGGAGAGAGTGGAAGAAAGCTTTAAGTAGAGAGTAGCGTGACTTTGTGAGGAGAAAGCTTTGATTAGGAGAAAACTCCGTGAGTCATAACATTTTGTGGAGAAAACTTATGAGAAATTAGCGATTGCGTGACTTTGTGAATTTGTGTTTAGACTTTTAGGTTTTAGTTGTGAATACAGAGCAGCGTTTTAGGTTTTAGTTCAAATAATTAAAATTCCAACCGGTGACCCGCCCTGCCTCGCGTTAATTTTTATTTTTTTAAATTAGAACACCCCCTCAGCATACCGCATGAACGCTGAAACCCGCCCGCCCACACCCGCACCGCCCCATTGTCATTCCTATTCAAACGCTATCAACCTTGACAAAAAAAGTCGCCATTTCCACACTGTCAGAAAACTTGAGAAACATCTCTATTGGACAGCATCTTCTTCCCCACTCTTCTAACAAATCTTCCTCATACACATTCAATCTTAACTCCTTGTCATCTCATAAACACATTGATCCTTTTCTCCACTTTTTGAAACTGGAAAACAAAATTTTGGAAAACATTTCTTCAAAGTTCTGTAAATAGGAAATGAACACTTATATGCCGATGAGGAAAAAATGAAACTCATGAAGAGATATAAGTTGTACTTTGAAGTAGGAAAGTTGTGTTTTAAAACAATCCTACAAAAACGACAATATTGAAAGATGTACAACCTAGTCTTATCTTTATGGTACATTGATTTAAGTTCTTTAAACTATTTCATCTATCTTCGTGGGCATATTTTAAAAAGTCACAATGTTTCCTGTACCTTGGTTTGTGAACAAACATATTAGAATTCTTAAAAGCTCACAAGAGGAACCTAATTAAGCATCGACAATAACTTCAAAATTACTTCTTTAATTTTTCTACTGACAATTGTTTTGAAGAAGCTAGGAATGGGAAGATGCACACTCCCACTCCTAGTTGCACATAATGTTTCTACAACACTACCACTGCAACCTTCCTTTCTCTCTTCATGCCACTACCATCCCGCCACCACTGAGAACCATTAACATTTGTCCCATGGTTTTCAATAATTAGTAGAAACCCGAAATCAGAGCTTGATATATAGTACTAAATAAGCTACAGAACAAATATGGAATAACTAGACTAATGAATTATTTGACTTTGGATATTAAATTTCACATACCTACTTATGTGGAATTTAATATAGAAAATCAAACGTTGTATTATTAATTTAAGTAAAACTTATAATAGTTATACGATATATGTGAAATAATAATTCGTGTGTTAGCAATGCGTAGATTAGAGTATCTAAAGAGATACTCTTAAACTCTGCAATCTCTACGTATATAACAACTGAAATATCAATTTTTACTTTTAAACTTAGTGCATAAATGATTTCTGCATTTTAACTATAAGTAATGCATAACCAAATTGCTTATAACTAAACTCTAAACCAAACGATTCTCAGTGGTTTGTCAGTAATTGCCACCAAATTAACCATCCTCCATGATTCATGGAAGAGAGACAAATAGTGAGTGACGACTGTGTGTATCTGTGTGCCCCTATGCAGAGGCGGAGTCAAGAATTGAAATTTATGGGTTCGGGATTGTAATATATCTAAGTTAAGTTTTGCATATTTAATGAATTTTTTAAAATAAATACATAATTTGAACAAAAGCTGCTAGGTTCGGCCGAACTCGCGTCCTGCACTCTGCCTCCGCCCCTACCCCTATCCAAACATGCATCCTTTTACGTTGATGATAGTAAAAGAAAGGAATACACACTAACGAATACACTCATGTCCCTTTCTTAAAAAAGGTGAGATAGAACGAGGCAGGACAGGACAGGGCAAGCTTTCACCCGCTAGAGATATTACTGAGCCCAATGAATACACTCTGTCCCTTTCTTAATAAAGGTGAGCCACAAGGTTAGAAATGTAAATAGAACAAGGCGAGACAAGTCGGGGTGGGGCGGGGCAAGCTTCAACCCTCTAGAGTGACACGATAGACTCGTGTCCCATTTTTGAAAAAGCTGAGCCACATTGTGACAAGGTGTCTACCCCCTTCGCTTCCATGCCATTCTTTACATTTCATTATTTCAAATCAATTGGACCACCCCACCATTCAATAATTCTACGAAAGATAATTCTTTTTTTTTCAATCTTCTAGAGTTTTGAGTGAGCCCACATAATCATCTCTAATAGCAGTAAAAATTACCTTTTTTCTTAAACTGGAGTAATTGCTAATCTCTTCATTATAAACTCACTACGTTGCCTTGAATCTTGAACAACTTCTCAGCAAGTCTCATTTTTCCCCTTTTTGACGTTCCACTTGGCTTGTAACTCTGAATGGAGTGACTAGCTTAAGCACCATATATAGCGTTTTGCAATCTTTATAGTTCAAATTCACATCGTAAAGGAATTTCATCTGAATTTACTTCCTGGTGCTAGCAATAAATTATTGAGTTTCTCCCGACTGTGTAAAAAAACTTTTAACATTGTTAAATTTGTATACGGTCAAAATCGAATTTTCCCTTCGTGTGACTAATCAAGATTGGAGTATGAAGGACCGAGATTCGCCATTATAATATCGAGCGGTGATGTGAAGTTGGGTTGTCGAGTTCGAGACCCAGAGACCGATCAATACCGAGATCGAGACTCTGAGACCGACCAATACCAAGACAGGCTAAGATCGAGACCAAGTTAAGATCGAGCTCAAGACCCCGAGACCGACCAATACCGAGACCGGCCAAGAATGAGACCGAGTCAAAGAGTGAAAAGCCGTTATAACCGCATTTGGGGAGGGAATCTCGGCGGAAATCACGTCTTGAATCAAGGAAAAGCTAATTAATTAATCTACCATGGGATCCCCACTATGTATTTTTAATTATATCCAAAGTAGAATTCCCCACTATATTAAGAGTGGGTATCATCTGTACAAAACAAGATTCATTCATTCACACATTCAGATTTTATTGAGATTTACATAGCATCTAGCAACTATTATCCTTTTTTGGGCTTTGACATTTATTCATTCTGTTTTTCTCTTATGAATCACTCTCTATTCAATTTTGGTTTGTATTCATTCTTTTTACAGTTAATATTTGATATATCTTTACTTATTTTTCAATTTGTACCAAGTTATACCACGTATCCTTAGAACTATGTATAAATTCAACTCTATCCGTTTTACGGGCAAACAGTTTGGCGCCCACCGTGGGGCAAAGGATAATAGTGGTTGTTTGGTACGAATCTCTGTAAAATACACTATTTTACACTTGCTTTTGGAAGTGTCTTTGATTTCTGGTTAAAAACGACGAACTCTCAATTAATAGCCCTACCTATCGAAAACGAACTTGGCCTTCAAGATGAGAATAACAATCTGACGCCCGGTAATGAAAGGCCACTCGTTGTCCACATTGGAACTCGGGCCGTAGATCTAATTGACGTTAATTAGCATGTGGCCATTGAGGCGAACTAACGTTCTGATCCCGAAAATCGCATTCATGGTGGAACTCGTTCTGCAGTTCGAAACACCCAAAATGTTGGAGAAGACGGGATCAGTCTGCGTATGATTTTCGAAATGTTGCAAGCTCAACAGGTAGCGATAGCTCAGGTGCAGAGCCAAACCCAGGCACCGAGCAGGCCCAAGCCCGGTCCACCCCAAGAAGTCACCCACAAAACAGGGCCAGCTATAGTAAGATCAAATGAACAAGAATCGGGGACTAATCCCGAAATTATTAAGAAGCTCAAGGAACGGACAAAACGAATAGAGTCAGTAGAAAGGAAGATTGAAGAAAACGACAAAAAAATGAAAACTTATAACTCCAGGGTTGATCAGATCCCAGGGGAACCACCAATATTGAAGGGCTTGGATTCCAAAAAATTCGTACAAAAGCCCTTCCCCCCAAGCGCAGCTCCCAAATCGATCCCCAAGAAGTTTTGCATACCCGGAATTCCTAAATATAACAGAACGACCGACCCCAACGAACACGTTACCTCTTACACGTGTGCCATTAAAGGGAATGATCGAGAAGACGACGAGGAGCAATGAGCAAGGATATGGTATCATAATTTACCGCCTAACTCTATCTATTCTTTTGCTATGCTTGCAGATTCTTTTGTAAAAGCACATGCCGGAGCCATAAAGGTAGAAACTAGGAAGCCGGACATTTTCAAGGTAAGGCAAAAAGATAACGAGATGCAAAGAGATTTCGTATCTCGTTTCCAAATGGAACGAATGGATCTACCACCAGTCACGGATGAGTGGGCCGTTCAAGCTTTCACGCAAGGACTGAACGAACGGAGCTCGATGGCTTCACGACAGTTGAAGCAAAACTTGATCGAGTACCCGGCTGTTACCTGGGCCTATGTACACAATCGATATCAATCGAAGATTAGGGTCGAAGATGACCAGCTGGGTTCGGGGCCCGTTATTAAAAGGGACATCGACAGAACCAAGGGTGAACAGGGACCGATACCAGCCGTATAACGGAGATCATAGGGGTAGCGAACCGGGACGAAACTACGTACGAGGGGAAAGAAGAAGTGATCGAGGCCAAGGGTCTCGAGGGCTGATAAACAAGAATGGGTTCAACAGGCATACCGGGCCTAAGGAAGCACCACGATTATCAGAATATAACTTCAACACTGATGCATCCGTCATCGTGTCGACTATCGAACACATCAAAGATACTAAATGGCCTCGACCTTTGCAGTCTGATCCAGCCCAAAGAAATCCTAATTAAATGTGCAAGTTTCATGGAACCCATGGCCAAAGAACGGAAGATTGCAGGCAGTTGAGAGAGAAGGTAGCCTAATTATTCAATGAAGGGCACCTTCGAGAGTTTTTAAGTGACCGGGCCAAGAACCATTTCAAAAATAGAGAATTCAATAGACAAAACGAACAAGAAGAACCACAACACATCATCCACATGTTCATCGGAGGGATCGATGTCCCCTAGGGGCCGGTGCTTAAACGCACTAAGATGTTGATTATAAGAGAGAAGCGATCTCGAACTCAGGATTACATACCTAAAGGGACCTTGTCCTTTAGTGACGGAAATGCGAAAGGAATCATGCAGCCCCATAACGATGCACTGGTAATATCTGTACTTATGAATAAAACTCAAGTTAAGCGTGTGTTAATTGATCCAGGTACTTCGACCAATATCATTCGATCAAGGGTCGTAGAGCAACTCGGTCTACAGGACCAGGTCGTGCCCGCAACCCTGGTACTAAACGGATTCAATATGGCATGTGAAACTACTAAGGGAGAGATAATCTTGCCAGTAAACGTGGTCGAGACCATCCAAGAAATGAAGTTCCACATGATCAAAGGCGACATGAGATATAATGCCATATTCGGGAAGCTGTGGATCCATAACATAAGAGCAGTACCCTCGACCCTTCACCAGGTTTTAAAATTCCCAACACCAGAGGGAATCAAAACGGTCTACGGGGAGCAACCGTCCGCAAAGGAAATATTTGTCATCGATGAAGTGATTCTGATATCATCACTATCATCAACAAAGGGATCTGATTCGAAGGAACGGGACACCAAATAGCAATCTCAAACGATAGCCTCGACCCAATTAGAGAATCAGAAGACTGACAAAGATAATGATTATGGGATCCCTCGATCCTTCATGGTCCCTGATGATTCTGACGCTACCAAATCAACGGTCAAATAACTCGAACAAATCACGCTAATCGAACATTTGCCCGAGCGAAAGGTATACCTGGGCACGAGGTTAAATCCCGAGCTCAGGAAAATGCTTATTCAATTTATTATAGCTAACATGAACTGTTTCACTTGGTCCCATCTTAACATGACAAGGATCCGTCTGGAAATAACCACTCATAGACTAAGCTTGGATCCGAAATTCCATCCGGTAAAGCAAAAAAGAAGGCCCCGGTCCGAGGTCAAACATGCATTCATCAAGGACGAGGTAACCAAACTTCTTAAAATAGGATCCATTCGAGAACTAAAATACCCCGAATAGCTAGCAAACGTGGTGGTAGTCCCTAAGAAGGGAAACAAACTTAGAATGTGTATAGATTATAAAGAACTGAATAAAGCATGCCCTAAGGATTCTTTTCCTTTGCCTAATATCAATCGTATGATCGATGCCATGGCCGGCCACGAGACTCTTAGTTTTCTCGATGCCTACTCCGGGTATAACCAGATACAGATGAACACAGAGGACTAGGAAAAGACCTCATTTATCACTAAGTATGGTACCTACTGTTATAACGTAATGCCATCCGGTCTAAAAAATATTGGTGCAACTTATCAATGCCTAGTAAACCGAATGTTTGAAAAATAAATAGGAAGATCAATGGAAGTTTATATTGATGATATGTTAGTTAAGTCCCAGCGAGCAGAGGACCATTTAAAGCATTTGCAGGAAACTTTTGATATATTGAGGGAGTACAATATGAAGCTCAACCCCGAAAAATGTGCATTCGGAGTTGGCTCGGGTAAGTTTCTTGGCTTCATGGTGTCCAATCGGGGAATCGAGATCAACCTCGATAAAATAAAAGCTATCGAGGATATCACGGTAGTGGATAATGTAAAGGCCGTGTAGAGGCTAACGGGGTGGATAGCCACCCTAGGACAATTCATTTCGAGATCCTCATATAGGAGCCACTGATGTTTCTCACTACTCAAGAAGAAAAGCAACTTTGCATGGACTCCGGAATGCCAGCAGGCTTTGGAGGAATTAAAGCGGTATTTTTCGAGCCCGCCACTGCTTCATACCCCGAAAGTGGGCGAGAAGCTTTACTTGTACTTCGCTGTCTCGAAAATAGCGGTAAGTGGAGTCCTGGTTCGAGAAGAATGAGGTACGTAATTTCCTATTTATTATGTCAGTCGGACCTTAAGCGAGGCTGAAACTAGATATCCACACTTAGAAAAATTAGCGCTTGCTTTTATAAGTGCCTCTAGGAAACTAAAACCATATTTCCAGTGTCATCCGATATATGTTGTAAGAACTTATCCTCTTCGAATTATTTTGCACAAACCCGAACTTTTGGGTCGATTGGCCAAATGGGCCATAGAAATCAACGGGTACGATATTGAGTATCGACCTCGAACCGCCATCAAATCTCAAATCTTGGCGGACTTCGTGGCTGACTTTACATCGGCCTTCGTACCCGAGATTGAAAAAGAACTACTTATAAAATCGGGTACCTCTTCGGGAGTCCTGGACCCTCTTTACGGACGGTGCCTTGAACGCGAAGGGGTCCGGTCTAGGCATCGTATTAAAATCACCCACAGATAATGTAGTTAGACAGTCTATCAGAACTATAAAACTAACTAGCAATGAGGCCGAATATGAGGCCATGATTGTAGGTCTCGAACTAGCTAGAAGCTTGGGAGCAGAAGTCATAGAGGCTAAGTGTGATTCCCTCATCATGGTAAACCAAGTTAACGGGACTTTCGAAGTCTGAGAAGATCGAATGCAGAGGTACTTGGATAAACTACATGTGGCTCTACATCGATTTAAAGAATGGACCTTGCAACATGTACCCCAAGAATAGAACAGTGAGGCTGACGCTCTTACAAACTTAGGTTCATCGGTCGAAGATGACGAACTCAATTCGGGGACTGTCGTACAACTCATGAGATCGATAATCGAAGAATCTCACGCCGAGATAAACTCCAAAAGTTTAACCTTGGATTGGAGAAACAAATAAATAGAGTACTTTAAGAACGAGAAGCTTCCATCAGATCCAAAGGAAATGAGAGCTTTGCGCACAAAGGCAGCACGGTTCATCTTGTCCGAAGACGGAACGCTGTTTAGAAAGACGTTCAATGGACCATTGGCAATATGTTTGGGACTGGGAGATACCGATAACATCCTACGGGAAATTCACGAGAGCACTTGTGGAAATCATTCTGGTGCCGATTCACTGGTCCATAAAGTAATCAGAGCAGGGTATTATTGGACTGATATTAGCAAGGACGCAAGGGAGTTCGTTCGAAAATGCGACAAATGCCAAAGGCATGCGCCCATGATTCATCAATCCGAGGAACTACTCCACTCGGTCCTATCTCCATGGCCTTTCATGAAATGGGGAATGGACATCGTTGGCCCCCTCCCATCGGCCCTAGGTAAGGCTGAATTTATTTTGTTTATGAATGATTATTTCTCTAAATGGGTTGAAGCACAGGCTTTCAAGAAAGTCAAAGAAAAAGAAGTGATAGACTTCATTTGGGACCACATCATATGGAGATTCGGGATGCCATCCGAGATTGTATGTGATAATGGAAAATAATTCATCGGCAGCAAAGTAACTAAATTTCTCGAGGATCACAAGATCAAAAGGATCCTATCAACACCTTATCATCCCAGCGGGAACGGACAAGCTGAATCGACCAACAAAACCATCATCCAAAACTTAAGAAGAGATTGACTGAAGCCAAAGGAAAATGGAGAGATATACTACCCGAGGTCCTATAGGCATACCGTACAACATCTAAATCTAGTACCGGAGCAACACCATTCTCGTTGATTTATGGTGCCGAAGCTCTGATCCCGGTCGAGGTCGGAGAGCCTAGCATCAGGTTTTGATATGCAACAGAGGAGTCGAATAACAAGACCTTGAATACAAACCTAGAATTATTGGACGAAAGACGAGAAGCTTCTCTCGTTCATTTAGCCGCCCAAAAATAATGAATCGAGAGGTACTACAATCGAAGAACCAATCTTCGATATTTTAAAATCGGGGACTTGGTGCTAAGAAAAGTCACCCTCAACACCTGAAATCCGAATGAAGGAAAACTGGGTCCGAACTGGGAAGGACCGTATCAGGTTCTCGAAATCGTCGGAAAAGGATCCTACAAAATCGGTATGATAAACGACAAACAACTACAGAACAATTGGAATGTATCGCACCTAAAATGATACTACTGCTAAGGTACGACCCTCCCATGTTCATTTGTATTTCGAAACTAACCATTGCAGGTGTTCATCCATAAACAAAGATGGATTCTTCAACACGAAGCCTTTATATCTGAAAGCACGCGTTGCACTCTTTTTCCTTTAGAACAGTTTTATCCCAAATGGGTTTTCCGGTGAGGTTTTAATGAGGCAACCATTGATCGTGCTAAGTTAGAACAATTTAACAATATCTGAGGCCTCTTTACAATCAACCCCGAATACTGGGGGCATTGCCCTCGAATATCAAGTTCGATGCAAGGAAGTTACTTCATGACAACATGGTCTCGATAGGAAAAATTTGTAAGGGCCAAATGGTCAATCGAACCATGCCCACGTAGTTTACTCGAGCCCTGGCACAAAACATGTACGCATGAATGATGACTTATAAAGAGAAATTTCTTCTTTACCGATACCTCATACCTTAGAAAGGTTCTTCTACTTCATATTCTTGATCTATTATGAAAATAGGCTTAAGGGCCAACCGTGACCGGAGTTCGAATGATTACCCCCACAAATCGGGGACTGCCGTCTAAAAAATATTACCCCCACAAATCGAGGACTGTCGTCGAAAAATCAACAAGATCGAATTATATAAACTTCGAAGATCATAAGCCCAAGAGGCAAATCCTGAACTAAAAAGGGATTTCTATAGGCCACGGACACTGCCACCCCACTCGGGGGATGATACTTCGGGAAAGATCAAAAGTAAAATGGGAAAATAAGCCCAAGATGTAAACCCCGGACTAAAAGAGGCTACGGCCAAATTAACATGAATCGGAGACGTCCGAATTCTGTAACAAAGCAGGCCTTCAAAATCAATCATAAACCAGTTAGAAAGGCTACCCCCCGGCAAAACCATAAAAGGCTTCGATAATATCAAGCCTCAAAAACTCTAATGAGTACAAAATTGTTCGAAGACTCGAACAATTCCCTATTTCATGCTAAGGCATTACAAGTTTCCCAAATGCTAATGATAAGAAACTCTTTCAAGCTGGAAAGGGGACAAAGCCATAAAACAATATTTTTTACAAAAACCTAAGGGTTACTTTACTTCGAGTTCGAGCAAGCACTCACTCGACCATAAGGCCTAAGGGTTTTTTTCTGCTTTGAGCTCAAGAGACCATCCTCGCTCACATAAAAAACCTAACGGTTACTTTACTTCGAGTTCGAGCAAGCACTCACTCGACCATAAAGCCTAAGGTTTTTTTTCTGTTTTGAGCTTGAGAGACCATCCTTGCTCACATAAAAAACCTAAGGCTTACTTTACTTCGAGTTCGAGCAAGCACTCACTCGACCATAAAGCCTAAGGGCTATTTTCTGCTTTGAGCTCGAGAGACCGTCCTCGCTCAACTAAAAACCTAAGGGTTACTTTACATCGAGTTCGAGCAAGCACTCACTCGACCATAAAGCCTAAGGGCTATTTTCTACTTTGAGCTCGAGAGACTGTCCTCGCTCAACTAAAAACCTAATGGTTACTTTACTTCGAGTTCGAGCAAGCACTCACTCGACCATAAAGCCTAAGGGTTGTTTTCTGTTTTGAGCTCGAGAGACCGTCCTTGCTCAACTAAAACCCTAAGGGTTACTTTACTTCTAGATCGAGCAATCACTCACTCGACCATAAAACCTAAGGGCTGTTTTCTGCTTTGAGAGCGAGAGATCGTCCTCGTTCAACTAAAAACCTAAGGGTTACTTTACTTCTAGTTCGAGCAATCACTCACTCGACCATAAAGCCTATGGGATATTTTCTGCTTTGAGCTTGAGAGACCGTCCTCACTCAACTAAAAACCTAAGGGTTAATTTACTTTGAGTTCGAACAAGCACTCACTTGACCATAAAGCCTAAGTGGTTGTTTTCTATTTTGAGTTCGAGAGACCGTCCTCGCTCAACTAAAAACCTAAGGGTTACTTTACTTCGAGTTCGAGCAAGCACTCACTCGACCATAAAGCCTAAGGGCTATTTTCTGCTTTGAGCTCAAGAGACCGTCTTCGCTCAACTAAAAACCTAAGGGTTACTTTACTTCGAGTTCGAGCAAGCACTCACTCGACCATAAAGCCTAAGGGCTATTTTATGCTTTGAGCTCGAGAGACCGTCCTCGCTCAAATAAAAAACCTAAGGGATACCTTACTTCGAGTTCGAGTAAATACTCACTCAACCATAAAGTTTACGGGCTATACTAATTCGGTTCCAATCGAATTCTTTAAACCTCGGATCTTGGAATACAATTTCACAAGGCAAAAAGGAAGAAAGTTTTATATATTTGTCAAAAATCATTTACAAAGGCAGCATGGCCCGATCAAGTTTCTATACAAATTAACAAAATAGTCTTATAAGAAACACAAAAAATACTAAAGGACTTAGTCTTCTCCTGGAGCAGCATCTTCGCCCTCGAGGCCTCTTTCACTTTCAGATTCGCTCATACTCCCGATATCATCACCATCAGGAAAGGCCAACACTCCAGCCTCGGCTTTAAGCTCCTTAGCTCTCTCGATCTCGGCCGTAAGATCGAAGTCACGAGCATGGATCTCCTCGAGAGTCTCCCTTCGAGACTGGCATTTAGCATGCTAGGCAACCCAGTTTGCTCGAACCTGAGCAGCCTCAGTAACCTCCTTTGCTCGAACCTGAGCAGCTTCAGCATCGGACCAGTAAACGACCACTATTGCATCAACATTGGCCATGGCTTTTTCGACCTCCGATTTGGCCGCTGAAAGTTTTGTGGCCAGTCTCTCTCGAACAGAAGTTGCTGAGCCCAATCGAGACTGGAACTCCTCGATATCCTTGGCTTGCACCAAGGCTTTCTCTTTCAAGCTTCGGAGTTGGATCTCAGCCGAGGACAGTTGAGTTCGGGCATCCTCCTTTTCTGAAGCAAGGCGGTCCATATTCTTTTTCCACTCTTCGGCCTCCACCTTCACTGCGTCCACTTCAACATGAAGTTGCCTGATCACATCGAACTTTTGCTGGACCTGTGGAATCGAACTGTTAGCCATCACACCTGAATCAGTGTCATTAACTTTAAAGATTCTTTTTACCTGCTCGGACAAATCGGCTTGTTCTTTTAGAGCTGCTTCTAGCTTAGCCCGAAGTCCTTTTGCTTCTCCTTCTTTCTGCTCATTCAGAAGCTTGAAGGCATCTCTCTCCTCGGTAAGCTCTCAGATTTCGGCTTCGTACCGGCTCAGTTCCTTTCGATATCAGAGAAACACCTCGTGATGAAGCACAGAGGCCTACAAAAATAGAAAGAAGGAATTACGCAAGGAAAGAAAAATGCAAGTATGAAAATTGACAAAGAGAAAATGAACTTACTTGATTCAGGGCCTGTTGAGCTTCATTGAAAAGACAAGAAACTCTCACCTAGCCCGAGCTCTTCTTTGGAGCCTCCGAGCCTTCGATTTTGCTCACAAAGAAACGAAACAGTATCACAATCATCCAAAACAAAGGGTGAATTTGACTGAGGGTTACCTGGTATTTCTTGTCAAAATCGACGATGAGTGAATCGAGGGGACCCAGCATGAAAGGATAAGTATAAACACTCAGATACCCTTCCACGTGGGTAGTGATAGCTTCCTCCGGTGCCGGTATTACAACCTCTTTGTTTTACCAATTGCAATCCTTTTTCATCAGATCAAGAAGACTTTTTGGTATCGAGCATATATATCTCGATACCGGCTCGCATCGACTAACAACTGATGAGGGTTTCTCGACTTTAAAATCAAAATCAATAACACACCCCCCGGGAATATGTTCTTCAAGGCGTGGCTCCATCACTGTCTTCTCGCCGACCAACCGAGATGAGGAAGCAGCCTCTTTCTGCGGAACATTTTTAGATGTTTTGGCCATCTAAATTTCTGTGAACAAAGAAGAAGGGAGATTAAAGTATTTGGTGTTTTGGGAAGAACAAGTAAAGAAATTCCAAAACCTGGAAATATGAAGCTTTGAAGAAGGCGAAGAACAAGAATTGTGTATATTGGAATGAAAAAGATTTGAAGATAAAAGTTTGAAATAATGAAGAAAGGGGCTATTTATAGATTTCATAGCGACGGTTCAAAATTGGTGGTGGCCGACCATCGACTGACGCGCATTTAATGCCTTGGTAACTGGACCGATGGGACATTTGTCACATACGTCACAATCAGGCTCGCTGCAGACGTCAGTATTCATCTAGTCAAAACTTGAAAAATCATATCGTTTCTTGCCACCTTGTTTCTGAGAAATGAGGGGACTATTTGTATACGGTCAAAACTAAGTTTTCCCTTCGTGTGACTAATCAAGATTGAATCATGATGGACCGAGGTTCACCATTATAATGTCGAGCGGTGATGTGAAGTTAGGTTGTTGAGTTCGAGACCCAGAGACCGATCAATACCGAGATCGAGACCCCGAGACCGACCAATACCAAGACCGGCTAAGATCGAGACCAAGTCAAGATCGAGCTCAAGACCCCGAGACCAACCAATACCAAGACCGACCAATATTGAGACCGAGTCAAGGAGCTAAAGGCCGTTATAGCCGTATTTGGGGAGAGAATCCCGGCTGAAATCATGGCCTTAATCAAGGAAAACCTAATTAATTAATCTATCATGGGATCTCCACTATGTATTTTTAATTATATCCGAAATAGAATTCCCCCACTAGATTAAGAGTGGGTATCATCTATACAAAACAAGATTCATTCATTCACACATTCAGATTTTATTGAGATTTACATAGCATCTAACAACTATTATCCTTTTTTGGGCTTTGACATTTATTCATTCTGTTTTTCTCTTATCAATCACTCTCTATTCAATTTGGGTTTGTATTCATTCTTTTTACAGTTAATATCCGATATATCTTTACTTATATTTTTAATTTGTACCAAGTTATACCACGTATCCTTAGAACTACGTATAAATTTAACTTTATCTATTTTTTGGGTAAACAAAATTACTTAAAAGATAACTAAAGATAATGGTCTACGAAAAGTGATATATAATAACCTGAAAATAACAGATTATATGCTACAATAACATGTTAAAAATTGATGGTGAAAAAAATATTATTTACGTTATCAGTGTAGAAAAATTAAGCACTAAATAATTTCAATGTTTTGACGCTTAGCTTAACTATGGTCCATTACCAAAGGAAAAGACAACTAGTGAGTGATTTTGTTGTTGTGTGTGTGACTGTGTGTGTTTGGGGAGGGAGGATTTGGGCGCTCCAAAGTACCCAAACATTCATTACTTTAGGGGTATTATCACTTTTAACCCGTGTCAGAAATATTTACCTTAGGTCGATGACAGGGAGAGGTGAAGGAAAATAAAGAAAGAAGGACCACTAGCTCACAACACTTGTGAGTTCGATCCTGAATTGACTCAAGTCCATTTCTGAAAAGAGGCAAGCTTATTCTAACCATTTATTCCACCGTATCCCTAATATTTTTCCATTCCATTTCATTATTTTCAAAGTAATAGGGACACCTATGACCATTTGTATATTGTGGACTAGTGGAAAAATAGTTACAAAAAATAGTTAACCAGCCATATTATCCACTAAGAAATTTGTTGAATAATGAAATTTTTATAAACGGGTCAAATATGGATAAAAACCATATTATCCATTTAGACGATGGATAACTAATGTGTTTAACTTTTACATTTGTAATACCTTAAATTGGGGATAACTTAAGTTTGGGAGACTAGGAATTTCCCAAAAGTGATTATATTCATGAAGCCATGGAAAATATGGTTACCTATATTATCTGTCGGTTAATCACTTTTTATCCGTGTTTACCCATAAAATCGGATAACAATTGAATTTGTACATAGTTTTAAGGATACGTGATCTAACTTGATATAAAATAGGAAATTAGATTACAATTGAAATAAATAAAGGAAAAAAAAATGTAAACCGCACAAGTTGAACAATCTTAGCCTTGAAGATTAGCCACGCTCGAGTTGGAAATGCTTTTACTAATGCCGGAACGGAATAACAAGATAATGAAAACTAGAAATAACAATGTATTGCTTTGTAATGTGCATTACCGTATTTTTAATGAATTATCAGACCCTCTTTATATAGTAGAGGAGTCCTATTCTAGGTACATTTTTATAAAAGGTAAAAATCTCTTGATTTGCTGATTAACGGTTCCTTGCTGATACGTGCCGAGATTCTCGCCATAATATACGTCCGGTCGCGGATATTTTGGTCTTCTGTTAGTTAACCTTGAGCTTGTTCGAGGGTAAGATCGACACCGGACTCAATTTTCCTCGTAGGCAGGTTTTCTGACCTCGGGTTCTAGCTCTGTTAAACTCAAGGTCGATCTTTAGTCCGTAGTCGCCATGTTTCGAACCTAATCTACCAAGTTGAAGTCGAGCTCGACTTTGACCGAATACAGATAGTCCCCTCGCTTTTCGAAGAATAATAGACGAGAAATGAAATGAGCCTCCGATATCTCCCCTCGGTGTTCCTCGTCAAAAACGACAAATTGAATGAAACATCTCGTCAGTCACATCTTCATGGCATTAAATGCTCGTTAGTCGTTGGTCGGACACTTACAGCTTTGAACCGTCATTTGGAAACTATAAATATCCCCTTGTTCATTCATTCAAACTTTTTACATCCAAATCTTCTCTACTCTCGTTTCGTAGAAATTTCAATACTTTTCCAGTATTAAATCTTTGGCTATTCTGAAATCTTTTCACAAGAACTTCAGATTTGTTTTTACTATCAAACTTAATCTTTAAATTTCCTCTCTTTCCTTAACCTATCAAATAAATGGCAAAAACTTCAAAGTCCATTCCCCAAAAAGAAACTCCCTCTACACCGCGACCGGCTGTAGAGGAAAACGTTTCATCTACTGCTATTGAGGAACCGACATCGGAACCTCCTCTGAAGCTGTTCATTCCTACGGGGTGCCCAATTGGTGCCGATTTCAAGGTCGAGAAAACTTCCTCGATACCGGTTCGATGTGAACCGATCTCGAGATATATATGCTCGGTCACCGATAGCTTCCTCTCCAAGGTCAAGGAAGACTGCAACTGGGCTGATAAGTACGTGGTGGTTCCTTTGCCCGAGGAAGCGATTACTACCCACGTGGGTTTTTTTAAGTGCTTATACTTATCCCTTCACGTTGGGTCCCTTGGACCCGGTCATCATCGCCTTCTGTAAGAGGTACGAGGTGACCCTTCGTCAAATTCATCCCTCTTTCTGGAGGATAATAATTCTCCTCCTCTTCTTCGTAAACAAAATCGAGAGGTGTCCCTTCACCCTCGACCATCTCATGCACCTGTACAGTCCCCGACTCTATTGAGGGGGATTAATAAAGCTTGCCCGCTGGGCCAGTAATTCCCCCTTCTCGAGTATAGACGAGGATCGGGATCGAGGCTAGTTAGGCCGATTTGTTCGAGTGAAGACCTCAAATTTAATCCCGGCTGATGATATGCCATTTCCCGAGAAATGGAACATGAAATGTAAGTATAACCTTGTCTTCAAGATTTCATTTATCATTTTTTCTTTTTCTTCCCTTCTCACCGATATTTCGTGGTGGTGCAGTTGTCGCTCGGATGCCGGATGAAATTCCTCAACTCAAGGAGTGGGTCGAGGGCATCGTGTCCCAGAAACCATATTCTGAGCGTGCATGGAATGAACTTTCAAAGGGCCGGTGGGAGGCCCATTCTCACGGTAAGATTTCGCTCTCGACTGAACAACACTTAGGTTTCCTCCATCCAGCCGAGCCTTTACTTCATTTTCTTTTCTTTGAAGGTCTTCCCAAGGACGTTGCAATAAGACCCCCATATGGTGATGAAGATATCCTCCCCAAACCATCTACTTCGAGGCAGGATAAAAAGAAGAAAAGAAAATGGGCTCTGAATTCTCTGAGCTTCGAGAAGAAAAAATTGAGGAGGAGGCTTGTGCACAAATCCAATGAAAGTACCAGCGCCCGAGAGCTCCCATCAGACTCACTCTATCAGTTGAGGGATGAGTTCGAAGAAGAAGAAGAAGCTTCTGAACTGGTGGTCCGTGTTTGACCACAATTCGAGGGACGAATGGGCCCTGAATCAGAGAGGGGCGGCACCGAATCACCCCAAACCAGGGAGGCCGGTGGAGAGGTAGTGGCCGAGGCCTCGAAACCATAGAGGGGTGAGGTCGTTTTGCCTCACGTTAGGAAAGACGATAAGTAGCCCATTGCCGGTGTTTCTCGGGCAGAGGACAATGCCCCGAAGGACACACTTAGAGTGATAGATCTCTCTAAGTCGCCTTCGTTTACCGACTCTATGATCAACGAGGCCCAAACGCTGAAAGGTCACCTCGGCGAAGGGCCCCAAGGGGTAGCAAACTTTAACAACTTCTTTGATGGCTTATATTCTACCGCCTCAGAGGATGTGTGACGAGCTAAAAACACAACACAAAATTATGCTCGCTAGTCGAATATAGTATAGAAAATATCATATCCATAGGGATTGGATTTAAACAGTGTTCTCGTAGCTTCTAGTTTTAATTGCTATCCAGGATGATCAATAATTTAGAGTTGTATGATTTAAAACTAAAATTTACTAAAAGTATAAACTATTGGCTAATGACAATCGCAACAAGAGTAAGCAAGAAGATATCAAAGGGAAAAAATTGGGGTTGATTGGATAGGTGTAAGATACTTGTTTGGGAATTAACTCTAGTTACTTCACTTCTATGATTCAAGTGAGTCTCTCGAATTCACTCTATTATGTTCAAACATTCAGTAGAAACTCCTCTCTCAATTAAGTCTCAACCTTACGATATTGACTAAGTTAAGCTTGGTAACGATATGCAAGAATTCGTAGTGGATTGATCCTTAGGAGAACCTCTTTCGATTATCCTCCTAACTAGGTCTAAACACTAATTAAATTAGCCTCTTTCGATTACTAACAAGAATCAATAAATTCAACCAATAAGATAGTGCAAAACATCACAAATTATGCCTCATTCGATTACATAAACAAGTGAATATATATGCAACAATAAAAAATACCCAAAATGCTTCAATGCATAAAACTGGAGTTAATATCCACAAACAATTCTCAAAATACCAAATCCATCAATCCCTAAGGAATTATTACTCCATGGATATTGAGAAATTCATCACAATTAAGTTTAGGTCAAAGGAAAACATAAAACATCCAAACCCCTGTCTTGAGTGAGGATGAATGGTGAAATACTTGTGCTCTTGCTTCTCCCTCTTCTCCTTAGTTTCCTAAGGTCTAAATTATGCCAAACGTCCTCAAAATACCATTTTTCTATGTATATATACCAATTAGGGTTGGGCCCAAACAATTACACATTCTCCTACGTGAAAAATGACACTTTTCCGGAGTTGGACGTGCGCGGCCGCGCACTTTTCACACTGTTCTGCCGTATATGTGCGGTCAGTGCATGGCCGTGCATTTGCCGTGCACTTTTCACCCTATTCTGTTGGGAATTTGAAAACCGTAAAACATGAAATTATTTCCCTTTGAATTATCTTTCCAACAAGATATTGTGGAGCCCAAACAGAGTTCTGAGCAAAAGGTTATGTGCACTTTACTAGATACTACGCAATATGCCTGCTCAATTCTTTGTTCGTACTTAACTATCATCTGTTGATCTCCGAACACGATCCCGGCTTAATTCCTTGGGCTTTTACTCAAACTTCAAAGCTCCAAATCACTTGAATTCATTCCATAACATCTACATAGCTTGGAATCACTCCTACAAGGCATAAAACACACAATTAGTGCAAAACACTAGCGATTAAAGCTCAAACTCAACTAAAGTGCAGTAAATTGGAATGTAATAATCGACTAAAACATGAGATTATAGCCTACCATCAACACCCCACACTTAAAACATTGCTCGTCCTCGAGCAATCAAACCACACTTTATTAGACACAACCTTACTAAGCAACTCTCCTAACTCATCACACCAAGAATATTTAAAATAGACTAAGTACAATAGTGTAACATATTCACCTCAAGATTTGACTCACAAGTACCACGCATTATTCATAACTCACTCACTTACTCTAATATAGAGGATATTGACATTACCTTTCCTTCATGAATCATGTGCCCTCACACAATAATAGAGAGTAGTTCCACACACAATAAAAATTAAGAACAATCAGGAACTTAAGATAGAAAGAATTCACTCTCTCAGAAACAACATTCATATGCCACAAAAGATGAACTATAGGCTTGCCCGTAGTGTACTACTCTACTAATTGAGCTCATTCAGTCAAGGATCAAGTAGGACTTTTAGCTGGTTCTAATGTAGGATACGGGACGGGTAGGATACATTTAGATATAAGAGTGACTACACCTCCCTAAACACTTTAATACATACATTTCATTGTTCAAACCCCACACTTATGTCAAACCATACTCCACCTTGACATCAACATGCATTAACTCCCCAAATTATTTAAGCACCATTACATAAAGAGTTACCACTTATCAATGAATCTCGTTCACAATAATACAATTATTATTTTTTTATTTTTTTTTCAATTCAAGTGGCTCTATTTTTTTTCAATTCATTGCACCTTTCTCCTTATTTCAATAGTTCCACTCAAAAGCCAAACCAACCACCCCAGGCTTCAACTTTTACAAAGTTCATAATAATTTCAAGTGCTCACGAGAGGTAATTGGTTCAAATAGATGATCAATTCAAACAAAAGGGTAAGGCTTGTAATGTGGTTACCAAAGAAACAAGATTATAGGCTCAAAGGGGTTAACTAAGATACATTACAATTAGGTGGGTACAACACATATATTTGGCTCAACAAAGAAACGTCTATATCACTTCCAAGACTGACTAAACTACTACTTCGCTTTGCAAACACACGGGGCAAGTTTTAGACATCAAATGCAATGCACAGAATCATACAAACCTCACACACACATGGCACATAACTCCTTCAAGATTGGATTATCAAGACACTCTAGTCAAAGTAGTTAAGCAAGGTTAAGATCATGCAGTTTAAGGTACTTTGACAAGAGTCAAAAACTGAGCCTAAGCGTCACAACTAAAGCACTTACTATTCTCAGGGCATAATAAAGTTAAGAGATATTGCTTCCATTTCAAATCATAGCACAAGGTTTCCTACACCTAACAAAAATAAAAACTAACTACACCAGGTTCAAACAAAACCCTTGGGAAAGAACCGCGGTACAAAAACAACCAAGGGGGAATTAATACATTAACTACAAAAGAAAATCTTTTTGTCTTTTTATTTCGACTTAATTCCCTTAAGAAACCCGTAAAATGATATCCATCGTCGAGAAAAATCAAAAAATTTAATTTTTTATGTTTTGTTTTTCAATTTTTTTTTGTATCTCTAACTACTAAAATTAATAAAAACTAAAATACATATACAAACAACATATAAATATCCTCCTACCCCACACTTTAAGTTGTGGAATGTCCCCATGACACACAATTAAAAAACATAAGGTAAAGGAAACTTTCCTGAATTTTCTTCTTTTCCGAGAACTTATGAACTCCACCCCTAATTCTAAATTTATTTCTCGTTTTCACTCCTTTCGTATTCTTTATGGAGATCATTAAGCCCAATTCTTCTAAGAATACTTGCAAGACCCGCTTTTTTCTTTCTTTCTTGTCCTCATCTTGAGCGGTGAATTGCTTGTTTATGATGATCCTTAACTTGTTTCTGCATTCTTTCACAGGATCAATCCATATATATTTCTGTAAATCCCCAAAAATAAAATTCACATGATCAAGATTAAAATAATAAAACAAAGAAGAAAGGTCAAGTGAATATTCCTCTGGTATGTCCAAGACTATTTATTTCTCATTCTCTTCTACTACATGTTGCAGATGTGGAATGGTGGATGGGAGTTTGAAATCTTCTTTCGTTGCTTCACACTCAACCACAACCTTATTTTTGATCATCTCAGTTGAATCAGAGTCATCTTGAACAGTGAAAAGCTCTCTCTGTGGATGCTCATCCTCTTGAGTAAGCTCATTCTTACAGGGTATCTCCTCCAAATATTCACCATCACAACGCAATGAGCTTCCTGACAGTGTACTTACCAATTGCCTCACTTGCGTTGTTAGGGTGTTAATGGCTTCATCATCTTGTGTAATTATCTCTACCGACTTATTTATGAAACATAAACTCTTCCAAACTATCATTCTCCCCTTGAGGTGGTTGTCTCACTTCACTTACATTCAAGTTATAATAAGGGTATTCATCCCAACTAGAGTCAAGATTGTGCCCATATGAATCCTCATATATGTACAGACTAGAAACAGAGTGAGACTATTCAAAATACGAACCATAGGAAGAATACATACCTGCTTGACAGTCAACCCATAGATGATTTCCACCGCATTTAAAACACATAGCAGACCGCTAATAATATTCAGCTGCAAACTCTTTAACCATTTTCTTAGGCTGGTTGTACTCCATCTTCAGAGCATTTAGAGTTCAATATCTACAGTATCTTCTCCAACTTTTTAGGTACTGCAAAACAAATCTTGAAAAGAAGTTAACTAATAAAGAAAATAAAATAGAAAAGAAAAGATAAAGGAAAAACTAAAACCTAATTCCTGAATTAGTACTACAAACTATTTTAAACACTGTTGATTGCCAATCCCCGGCAACGACGCTAAAATTTGACGAGCTAAAAACACAACACAAAATTATGCTCGCTAGTCGAATATAGTATAGAAAATATCGTATCCACGGGGATTGGATTTAAACAGTGTTTTCGTAGGTTCTAGTTTTAATTTCTATCCAAGATGATAAACAATTTAGGGTTGTGTGATTTAAAACTAAAATTTACTAAAAGTCTAATCTATTGGCTAATGATAATCTCAACAAGAGTAAGCAAGAAGATATCAAAGGGAGAAAATAGGGGTTGATTGGATAGGTGTAAGATACTTATTTGGTAATTAACTCTAGTTACGCCACTTCTATGGTTCAAGTGAGTCTCTCGAATTCACTCTATTATGTTCAAACATTCAGTAGAAACTCCTCTCTCGATTAAGTCTCAACCTTACGATATGAACTAAGTTAAGTTTGGTAAAGATATGCAAGAATTCGTGTGGATTGATCCTTAGGAGAACCTCTTTCGATTATCCTCCTAACTAGGTCTAAACTAAATTCGACTAGCCTTTTTCGATTAGTAACAAGAATCAATGAATTCAACCAATAAGATAATGCAAAACATCACAAATTATGTCTCTTTCGATTACATAAACAAGTGAATATATATGCAATAATAAAAATACCCAAAATGCTTCAATGAATAAAACTAGAGTTAATATCCACAAACAACTCTCAAAATACAAAATCCACCCATCCCTAAGGAAGATTTACTCCATGGATACGGAGAAATTTATCACAATTAAGTTTAGGTCAAAGGAAAATATAAAACATCCAAACCCTTATTTTGAGTAAAGATGACTGGTGAAATCCTTGTGTTCTTGCTTCTCCCTCTTCTCCTTAGCTTCCTTAGGTCTAAATTATGTCAAAAGTCCTCAAAATACCATTTTTCTATGTATATATACCAAGTAAGGTCGGGCCCAAACAAATACACCTTTTCCTACACGAAAAAGGACACATTTTCGAAGTTGGACGTGCACGGCCGCGCACCTGGAAGTGTGCTCGCGCACTTTTCACACTGTTATGCCCCATATGCGTGGTCAGTGCATGGCTGTGCACTTTCCGTGCCCTCTCCACCATGTTCTGTTGGTAATTTGAAAAGACCTAAAACATGAAAGTTGTATAACTTTGAAATATCTTTCCAACAAGATATTGTGGAGTCCAAACGGAGTTCTGAGCGAAGGGTTATGTGCATTTTTCTAGACACTGCGCAATATGCATGCTCAATTCTTCGTTCGTTCTTAACTATCATCCGTTGATCCCCGTACACGATCCGGCTTAATTCCTTGGGCTTTTACTCAGATTTCAAAGCTCCAAATCACTTGAATTCATTCCATAATATCTGCGTAGCTTGGAATCACTCCTACAAGGCATAAAATATACAATTAGTGCAAAACACTAGCGATTAAAGCTCAAACTCAACTAAAGTGCAGTAAATTGGAATATAATAATCGACTAAAACATGAGATTATAGCCTACCATCAACGTCGCCGGGTTGGGCGACTTACCGATATCAAATAAGAGACCGTTTTTCGGAGCCAGCGGGCCTTCTACAAGTCCGAGACTAGTAAACCGGTTTCCAACTTCGAGTGCAGAACCTGACCGGAAACGATCGATTATCATGTCCATTCCGTAGGATGCTCGGATTCTCTCTGCCCCTATAGGGGTTGCCAGTTCTCTTCGGTGCCTGGTGACCGAAGAGGATAATGCTAAGATGGATGAGGTGGAAGCGCCTTGCCTTTTCAACGAAGCACAACACGCGTTAAATTGGGTAATTTTGAACGCCTCGTTATTACGTACTTAGGTTAATTTGCAAAACAATCGTAACTCTTTTATTTGTGCTTGCAGGACTCGGTGCTTCATTACGAAACTATTCTCTGATATCAAGAAGAGTTAAACCATCGTGAGGTTCATACTCAAGAGCTCACTGAGAAAAGGGATGCTTACAAGCTTCTCAGTGAGAAACTCCAGGCCGAGCTAGAAGCGGTTCGGAAGAAGCATGTCGACCTGGTCGAGCAGGTAAGAAGAGTATTTGAAGTTAGTGACGATGAGTCAGACACAGGTTCAAAGGAAACTTAACCAGATCGAGCAGCTCGAGGCGGAGGTGGACACGGTGAAAGCTTAGCTTCGGAAAAGGAGACTTCCCGGGCACAATTGGCTTCGGCTGAGGTCTAGCTCTGGGCTGCAAAGGAAAAGGCCTTGGTATAGGCCAAAAAGGTTCAGGAGCTCTAGTCTCAGTTAAGCTCGGTGGTCTCCGGTCAAGAAAATATGGCCAAGGAGCTAGAGGCGGCCAAGTTAGAGATCGCCGTGGTCAAGGCCGAGGTCATTGAGAAGGTGGCCCAGCATAAGGCCGATGGCGAAGCGGCTCAGGACCAAGTGAGAAATATGGTGGAGCATACGAAATGGCAATCTCGTAGGGAGGCCCTCGAGGGAGTTCATGCCCAGAGTTTTGACTTGTTGGCTGAAATCAAGAATTCCAAGGTATTCGAAGCCAAGGCCATGAAGCTGGCTTATCCCGAGGAGGAGGATTCCGAGGGTTTTGAAGATTCGGGTGAGTCTGAAGGTGGTGGAGACCCCGAAGGTGATGATGTGGCTCCTGGCAAAGATTAGGCGGCTTCTGTTCTGCTTTGTTGTTTTTCTTCTTTGCATTTTGTACTTTTGTCAAGACTTGTTGTGCCTTTGTAAAGATTATATATATAATACAATTTTTTCAATAATTATTTGAGTTTTTCCTTTCTCTTTACGTTTTTCAAAGATTGAAATGCCTTAGCACTAAATAGTTAGGTCATGTTCGAGGTTTTGAACAAGCATTGCCTTTGATTATTCTTAAGACGATGCAGGAATTTTCGGTATGACCAGAAATTTTCCCAAAGTACTTATAATTCCTCAGATTATAATTTTGCCTAAGGTACCTTTTATTACGGGCTTCGGACGTCTCCGAGCCTTTTTAAATATAATCGTAGTCTTTTTGAATTCGGACAATGCCAAATAAGCTTTGTGCCCTCGGGTTTTGTTATCTCGGAATGGCCATGGCCTTTTAATTTGGGCAGTGCCAAATAAGCTTTGTGCCCTTGGGTTTTGTTATCCCGGAATGGCCATAGCCTTTTAATTCGAGCAATGCCAAATAAGCTTATTCCCCCGAGGTTTGATAACTCGGACCGCCCGAGTTTGTTTTCGGGCGGCAATCCCCGAGTGAGAGTGATTGTTCAAACTCAGATTAAGGTGGCCCTTGGGCTCGATACCTTTAGGGATCATATGTAGGAAATTCTTCTAGAAATGTAAGAAAAAGTTTAAAGGACAAGATGTTTATGCGCAAGGAAGAGACTTCTTTTCATTTTTATGCATAATAGTTACACACGTACACAGGCTTTGTGCCAGGGTCCGAGCAGTCTATGTGGGCATGGTTAATTTGACCGTTTGGCCCTTATAATGAATTCTATCGATCGAGACCCTTCAATCTTGAAGTCTCTTTCCATGCTAAAGTCGATATCCGAGGGTAATTTCCTCCCAGTATTCAGGGTTGATCGAAGAGAGGCCTTGAATGATATTGTGATCATCATCACTGGCTCGTAGTCGGTCTTCAACTCTAAGTTAGCACGATTTACTGGTTGCCTCGTTAAAAACCTTTCCGAAAAACCCATTTGGGACAAAACCGGTTCAAGGGAAAAAGAGTGCAACGCGTGCTTTCAGACCCAAAATCTCGTATCATCCCTTATTGGTTACCTGCAAGCGTTAGTTTAAAATGTAAATAAAAGAAAGAATGGGGTAGTACCTTAGCAGTAATATCACTTCAAGTGAGTTATATTCCAGTTGTTCGGTAGTTGCTCGTCTTTCATTGTTTCGAGTTTGTAGGATCCTTTTCCGGTGATCTCGATAATTTGGTATGGTCCTTCCCAGTTTGGCCCCAATTTTTCTTCGTTTGGGTTTCGGGTGCTCAGTGTGACCTTCCTTAGTACCAAGTCCCCAGTATTGAAGTGTCAAAGGTTGGCCCTTCAATTGTAATACCTTTCGATCCGCTGTTTTTGGGCGGCCAATCGGACAAGGGCGGCTTCGCGCCTTTCATCTAATAGCTCCAGGCATGTACCCATAGCCTCGTTATTTTATTCATTCGTTGCATATCGGAATCTGATACTTGGGTCTCTGACTTCGACCAGAATCAGAGCTTCGGTGCCATAAACTAAAGAAAATGGGGTAGCCCCGATACTGGACTTCGAGGTCGTAATGTATGCCCATAGGACTTCAGATAGTATTTCCTTCCATCTTCCTTTGGCATCGGTTAACCTCTTTTTAAGGGTTTTGTTGGTAGATTCGACTTGTCCATTCCCACTAGGGTGGTAGGGTGTTGATAAGATCCTTTTGATCTTGTGGTCTTCAAGGAATTTGGTTACTTTGCTTCCGATGAATTATTTCCCATTGTCGCATACAATCTCGGACGGCATTCCAAATCGGCATATTACGTGGTCCCAAATGAAATCGATGACTTTCTTCTCCCTGACCTTATCGTACGCCTGGGCTTCCATCTATGTAGAAAAATAGTCAGTCATAAACAATATAAATTGAGCCTTACCGGGTGCCCATGGAAGAGGGCCAACGATGTCCATTCCCCACTTCATGAACGGCCATGGTGACAAAACCGAATGCAGCAGCTCCCCGGGTTGATGAATCATCGGAGTATGTCTTTGGCATTCATCACATTTTCGAACGAACTCCTTTGCGTCTTTTTCCATGTCGATCCAGTAGTAACCGATAATCACTATTTTTCGAACAAGCGAATCGGCGCCCGGATGATTTCCACAGGTACCTTCGTGGATTTCCCTAGAACGTACTCAGTATCCCCTGGTCCTAGACATATTGCAAGTGGGCCATCAAATGTTCTTCTGAACAGGGTTCCATATTCGGACATGCTAAATCGGGCTGCCTTTGTACGTAGGGTCCTCGATTCTTTTGGATCCGAGGGCAATTTTTTGGTCCGAGAGAATCTTATAATACGAGGGCTAGTGACTGGTAAAGTCATTAAACTTAGTCATTTTGATCAACATGGCTGCAAGTGGATTCCACGTACTTATTCCTCCAGTCCCAAGTTAGGCTCGTCGAGTTAATCTCGACGTGGCCTTCTTCCACCACCGATCTCATAAGCTATACGACTTATCCCGAGTTGAACTCGTCGTCTTCGACTGAGACCCCAAGTTAGCGAGGGCATCAGCCTCGCTGTTTTGATCCCGAGGTACATGTTGTAGAGTCCATTCTTTGAACCGATGTAATGTTACATGTAATTTGTCCAAGTATCCTTGCATTCGTTCTTCTGTGACCTCGAATGTTCCATTTACTTGGTTTACCATGAGGAGGGAGTCGCAATTGGCTTCGATCACCTATGTCCCTAAGCTTTTGGCTAGTTCAAGGCCTGTAATCATGGACTCATATTTGGCCTCGTTGTTAGTCAATTTCGCAGTCTTAATAGATTGTTTAATTATATTACCTGTTGGTGGCTTTAGTACGATGCCAAGTCCGGACCCTTTTGCGTTTGAGGTGCCATCCATAAAGAGGGCCCAGATTACCGAGGAAGTTCCTGAGTTAATCAATAGCTCTCTTTCGACCTCGGGTATTAGGGCCGGCGTAAAGTCGGCCACAAATTCTGCCAAAATTTGAGACTTGATGGCGGTCCGAGGTCGGTACTCAATATTGTACCCACTTATTTCTATGGCCCACTTGGCCAACCGTCCCGAGAGTTCGGGCTTATGCATAATGTTTCTCAACGGGTAAGTAGTTACGACACAAATTGGGTGACACTAGAAATATGGTTTTAGCTTCATAGAGGCACTTAGAAAAGCGAGCGCTAGTTTTTCTAGGTGAGCGTACCTAGTTTCAGCCTCACCTAAGGTTCTGCTAACATAGTAAATTAGAAATTGCGTACCTTACTCTTCCCGAACCAGGACTCCACTTACCGCTATCTCCGAGACCACCAAGTACAAGTACAATTGTTCATCTGTCTTTGGTGTGTGAAACAGTAGTGGACTCGATTCAACAGTGCGAAGAATCGGTGACTCTTGTCGGATGACCTCGAAATAAATAGCCCCAGGGCGGCTATGCTCCCGATTAAACTTTGCACGACCTTCACGCTGTCCACGACCGTGATATCTTCGATGGCTTTGATCTTATCATGATTGATCTCGATTCCCCGATTGGATACCATAAATCCGAGGAACTTACCCGACCCAACTCCAAACGCACATTTTTCCGGGTTCAGCTTCATATTGTATCGCTTCAGTATGCTGAAGGTTTCCTGCAAATATTTTAAATGGTCCTCTACTCACAGGGACTTAACTAACATGTCGCCAATGTAAACTTCCATTGATTTTCCTATTTGTTCCTCGAACATCTGATTTACTAGACGTTGGTATGTGGCACCGACATATTTAATCCAAATGGTATTACATTATAACAGTATGTGTCGTATTTAGCGATGAAGGAAATTTGTTCCTGATCACCCGAGTCCATCCCTATTTGGTTATACCCAGAATAGGCATCGAGAAAACTAAGGATCTCGTGTCCGGTCGTGGCATCGATCATACGCTCGATGTTGGGCAAATGAAATGAGTCTTTGGGACATGCCTTGTTCAAATCTTTGTAGTCTACACACATTCTTAGTTTATTCCTTTTTTTAGGGACTACCACTACATTTGCTAACCAATCCGCATATTTAACCTCCCAAATAGACCCTATTTTAAGAAGTTTAGATACCTCGTCCTTGATGAAAGCATGCTTGATCTCGGACTAGGGTCTCCTCTTCTGTTTGACCGGGTGAAACTTTGGGTCCAGGCTTAGCTTGTGAGTTGTTATCTCCGGCGGGATCCCTGTCATGTCAAAGTGGTACCAAGTAAAACAATCTTCGTTAGTTATAAGAAATTGAATGAGTTTTTACCTGAGCTCGGAGCTTAACCCCGTGCCTAGGTATACCTTTCGATCGGGCAAGCGTTCTCGCAATATGACTTGTTCCAGCTCTTCGACCGTCGATTTGTGGCGTCGGAATCATCGGGGGCTATAAAAGATCTGGGAACACCCCATAATCATCATTCTCGAATTCCTTTTGTTTGTCCGAATCTGCCAAAGATGGTATCGGTGATTGCTATTTGGTCCCGTTTTTTACCATCTGGTTCGGATCCTTCGGTGTTGAGATTGCAGACGCTGGTATCACCTCCTCGACCGCGAACATTTCCTATACAGCCGGTTGTTCACCGCAGACAGTTTTGACTCCGCCAGGTGGTGGGAATTTTAGTGCCTGGTGTAGTGTCGAGGGCACCGCCCTCATGTTGTGGATCCATGGCCTCCCGAATAAAGCGTTATACCTCATGTCCCCTTCGATCACATAAAATTTGGTCTCCTTGATGATCCCGACGGTATTTACCGGTAACGTTATTTCACCCTTAGTGGTCTCACATGCCATGTTGAATCCGTTTAGAACTCGAACTGCAGGCACGATTTGGTCTTGTAGACCGAGTTGCTCCACGACCCTTGATCGAATGATGTTGGCTGAGCTACCTGGATCAATTAATACACGTTCAACTCGAATTTTATTTACGAGTACAGATATTACTAGTGCATCATTGTGGGGTTGTACGATTCCTTTCGCATCCTCGTCGCTAAAAGATAAAGTTCCTTTCGGTATGTAGTCTCAAGTTCGTTTCTCCCTAGTGAAGGATACTTTGGTGCGTTTCAACATCGGCGCTATGGGATATCAACCCCACCGATGATCATATTAATGACGTGCTGAGGTTCTTCTTGTTTTGGTTGTTTGTTAGATTCTCTGTTCCTGAAATAATTCTTGGCTCGGTCGCTCAAGAATTCTCGAAAGTGTCCATGGTTGAATGGTCGGGCTACTTCCTCCCTCAGCTGTCGACAATCCTTCGTTCTGTGACCGTGAGTGCCATGATATTTCATATCTAGTTAGGATACCTTTGGATTGGATAGGATTGTAGAGGTCGGGGCCATTTTGTATCTTTGATATGCCCGTTAGCTGATACAATGGCGGTAGCATCGACATTAAAGTTGTATTCCAACAGCTTCGGCGCTTCTTTCGGCCCGATGGGTCTGTCGAAGCTGTTTTTGGTCATGATTTCCCGGTTGCTTTGTCCTCGGTCATTTCTTCTTTCGTTTCTTATGTCGTTCCGCCCGGACTCACTGCTTCTCCGATCTCTATTATATGGCTGATACCGATCCCTATTTGGTCTCGGTTCATGATCGAAGTCTCTCTTGATTCTGTCGAGGGTTCTGACAGGATAAACAGACCTTGAGGGGGCCCCAAGTGGATTGTCTTCGACTTTGATATTTTATTGATATCGGTTATACACATCAGCCCACGTAACAACAGGTATTCTATCAGGTTCTGCTTCAGCTGCTGTGAAGCCACCGAGCTTTGAATATTGAGTCCCTAAGTGAAAGCTTGAACAACCCAATCATCATCGACCGGTGGCAGATTCATTCGTTCCATTTGAAACCGGGACACGAACTCTCTAAGCATCTTGTTTTCCTTCTGTTTGACTTTGAAAATGTCAAATTTCCTGGTCTCTACCTTGATGGCATCAGCGTGTGCTTTTACGAAAGAGTCTGCAAGCATAGCAAATGAGTCAATAGAATTAGGAGGCAAATTGTGGTACCATATCATAGCACCCTTTGACAAGGTCTCTCCAAATTGTTTCAGCAGAACGAACTCGATTTCATTGTCCTCCAAATCGTTCCCTTTGATGGCATATGTATAAGAGGTCACATGCTCATTTGGGTCGGTCGTTCTGTTATATTTAGGTATCTCGGGCATATGAAATTTCTTGAGTATCATCTTCGGAGACGCGCTCGGAGAAAAAGGTTTTTGCACGAACTTCCTAGAATCCAGGCCTTTCAATATTGGAGGCGCTCCTGGGATTTGGTCTACCCTGGAGTTGTAGGTCTCCACCGTTTTGTCATTAGCTTCGATTTTCTTTTCCAATAATTCTACCTATTTCGTCAGCTCCTCGAGCATTGTTATGATCTTGGGGTTAGCCCCCGATTCGAGTTCATTTGTCCTTTTTATCACCAGTTCATCCCTGCGGGTGACTTCCCGAGGCGGATCGGGCTCAACCCCGCTTGGTGCACGACCCTGGTTCTGCAACTGAGCTATCACCGCCTGTTGAGCCTGCATCATTTCGAAGATCACTCATAGACTAATCACGTCTCCTTCAATATTTTGTGTGTCGAGTTGCCGATCGGGCTCCACCACGAACGCTATTTTCAGGGTCGGTAGGCAAGTTTGCGTTGATAGCCACATGTGAATTGACGTCGATCGGATCTGCGATCGGAATTCCAACGGGATCAGCATGTGGTACCTCGTTATCGGTCGCTATGTTGTTGTTTTCACTTTGATGACCGGACTCGTTGTCAACATGTAGGGGTGCTGATTGAGAGTTTGACATTTTGTGCTTTAGCCTGGAATCAAAGATACTTCAAAGAGCAAGTGTAAAGTAGTATGTGTTATGAAGATTCGTATCAAATAACCACTATTATCCTTAGCCTCACGGTGGACGCCAAACTATTTACCCGCAAAATCGGATAACAATTGAGTTTGTACGTGATTTTAAGGATACGTGATCTAACTTGATACAAAATAGGAAATTAGATTACAATTGAAATAAACAATGAAAAAATAAATGCAAACCGCACAAGTTGAACAATCTTAACCTTGAAGATTAGTCACGCTCGAGTTGGAAATGCTTTTACTGATGTCGGAACGGAATAACAAGATAATGAAAATTAGAAATAACAATGTATTGCTTTGTGATGCGCGTTACCGTTTTTTTAATAAATTATCATACCCCCTTTATATAGTAGAGGAGTCATATTCTAGGTACATTTCTATAAAAGGTAAAAAAAATCTCTTGATTTGCTGATTACTGGTTCCTTGTTGATACGTGCCGAGATTCTCGCCGTAATATCCGTCCGGTCGCGGATATTTCGGTCTTCTATTAGTTATCCTCGAGCTCGTTCGAGGCTAAGGTCGACACCAGGCTCAATTTTCCTCGAAGGCAGGTTTTCCGACCTCGGGTTCTAGCTCGGTGAAACTCGAGGTCGATCTTTAGTCGGTGGTCGCCATGTTTCGAACCTAATCTATCAAGTTGAAGTCTAGCTCGACTTTGATCGTATACAATCCGTATTAAATATGTGTCAGGTCGGATAATTTATCCGTTTTTTCATTATCTGTTTTCGACCCGTCACATATTCGATCCGACCCGCCTGTTTGGCACCCCTATTGTGGACTACATCTTGTATAATTTTGATAAATACGTGAAATAATAATTATGTTTCAGTTCCAAATAAATTGGAATTGAGTAATTGGTACGTAAGTTAGTTATAGAAAAAACGTGCTTTTTCCTTGGTAGTTGTTCTGGCTTCGCCAATGCACTTACATGTAATTGTGAACTGTCTTCGGATATTTACTTAGGTAATTCGAGATTTTTCATTCTTTAATTATGAGTTAAGTATGACTAAAGTCTCCTCTTAAGTAAGATCAAT
This sequence comes from Nicotiana tabacum, assembly GCF_000715075.1. Lineage (NCBI taxonomy): Eukaryota > Viridiplantae > Streptophyta > Magnoliopsida > Solanales > Solanaceae > Nicotiana > Nicotiana tabacum. The sequence continues at coordinate 41,841,637 of NC_134096.1, read as the reverse complement.
CTGGCCAAAAGATATTCACTCTTACCAAGACCTTTTACCCATAGTTACCGCTCCATCTTCAACAAAGAACAGAATGACTTTTCTCGGATGAAAGCTTTTTACCTTTTCCAATTGTACATTTTCGTTTAGGCAAAAAAATAAAAATAAAATAGGAAAGAACATTTCTATTTTGATGATGATCGACCTCCTTCCTATTATGCCAATACTAGTACCATTCCACCTATCATCTTCCCTAGAAAGATGGAGTAATTCATTTACAAACTTTAGGCTTTGGATTTAGGATCTCACCTATCATTTGTCTCTAATACTCCCGTTTCATTATGTTAACGGATTCGGACTATAAGGTCCAAAATTAATTTGAAAAAGATTATTAAGTGAAAATTATACGAAAACTAGAAAACTACTACTAGTATAAATTAGCATAGTTGATAATTCATAATAATTAAAAAGAATTTAAGAAAATTATTGTGAATGAAAAATTGTTTGATTGTCCAATAGCATAACCTTCTAATAAAATGGGACAAGAAGAAGTATTATTTCCCTGACTTCACTAATTTCTGTTATCTTCGATTCAGGTTCATTAGTCATTACTCATTCCACTTGGCTCTGAATCTTGTACAAAATCTCAGTTCAAGCTTTGGATATGGTTGATTGACTAGGTTAAGCACTAGTTTTTTGTTGTTTTTTTTTTTTTGTAAAATTTAAGCTTCAAATTATAAAGGAATTTCATATGAATTCTAGGGTGTGTTTGGTACGAAGGAAAATATTTTCTAATTTTTCATGTTTGGTTGGCCTAAATATTTTGAAAAATATTTTTCTCATGAACTCATTTTTCTCCAATTGGAGAAAAATATTTTCCCTATCAAGCTCCTTCTCAACCTTCTCCACCCTATTCCCCGTCCCCACCAACCCTATCAAGCTACTTTCTTTTTCAACCAAAAAAAGAGTATTTTCTTTTTAGTTATGGAGAACAAATTTCAACGTTATTTTTACGTAAAAAAGCAAAGCAGCACATAAATTCCTTTGGGTTTGTGCGTCTCATTAAACGCATCCTATTTACTAATAAATTGAGGAGAGTAGCATAAAAAATATTTTTCTAAAAAAATATTTTCTACTCTCTAACCTCTAGAAAATATTTTCCGAAAAATATTTTTCACTCACCAACCAAATAAGGGGAAATAAGTGATAAAACCACTTATTTTCCATGAAAATATTTTCCTATGGAAAACATTTCCTATCTACCAAACACACCCCTAGTCTTAATTAAATTTACTTGACTTTAAAGTGGCTGATATGTTCCTCTTTAGTAAAACATCGATCAAATAGACACATTGGTGCGTCTCATTAAACGCATCCTATTTACTAATAAATTGAGGAGAGTAGCATAAAAAATATTTTTCTAAAAAAATATTTTCTACTCTCTAACCTCTAGAAAATATTTTCCGAAAAATATTTTTCACTCACCAACCAAATAAGGGGAAATAAGTGATAAAACCACTTATTTTCCATGAAAATATTTTCCTATGGAAAACATTTCCTATCTACCAAACACACCCCTAGTCTTAATTAAATTTACTTGACTTTAAAGTGGCTGATATGTTCCTCTTTAGTAAAACATCGATCAAATAGACACATTGGTGCGTCTCATTAAACGCATCCTATTTACTAATAAGGTTTATGTATACTTCAATTATTGCACTTGGAATGTACATGGACCGGGTTTGTTCATTTTTTATCAAAATCAAATTAAACCAACTATATCAGTTTGGATTGGTTTGATTTTGTCTGAATTTTCGGGTTTTTTGTTATATGAATATTATTTCATTGTTACTTTGTTAAATTTTTTATAAGTAAAGTATATGTTTAGTAAAAATTAAAAATATTGACAAATATATGATCTATTAAAATATTCTTATGAAAGAATTTTCTAGTAACACATGGTAGTTATTTTTTAGTCGTCTGACAATAATATTACGTTGATGTATACTTTCAAGGTTAGCCGAATTTAATAATTACTTATGAATATGGAAGAACAAAGAGATTGAACATTTCAGTAACACTTGATAAAAAAGTGATCATACAATCCATTATTTAAAGTTAATAAATATGGAGCACTTCATATTTAACTAAATATTATATCCCATAATAGAATCACAAATATTTTTAGATATTTTTAAAAGAAAATTCTATAAAAAGTCTTAAAATATACATATTTATAAATTATATATATTTATGTTGGTTTGGTTCGGATTTTTTTACTCAATACTAAACTTAATCGAGTTTTTTAATCTATTTGATTTGACTTTTCGGATTGATGCGGTTTTTCAGTTTTGTTTGTACGCCCCTAATTGCATTGTCACACACCTTGTTCTCTTATAGTGGGATTAATTGAAAATGGCCCATTAAGTAGCTCCATTATATTATAGAGTAAAAGATTGATGCTGCCATAACACTAGCTTACAATTTCCAGATAGAAGGAAGTTTAAATTAATTTTCTTCAAAATGAATTAGGTTTAATTAATTTTCCTCAAAATGAAATTGGACTCATATCATAAATAGAAGACTAGTTAAGCCATTTAATAATGACATCCTAATAATATATCATACGTCATACGTTATTTTAGCTTTTCTATAGGAGTTATTAAAAGACATTTGACAAGTGATGGCTGATCAATCAATTTCATAATTAGCTATGCTCTTCTTTTTTTTTCTATTCTTTTTCTTTTCTAATTTTTTAGGGGTGGATGGGCCTATGAATGATGATAAAAGGGTAAAAGAAAGAGGGCTTTTGATATATTGAAATCATGTACTACTACATAATATTAAGTTACAATTATCAAATTGTAATTCCAATTCCAAGCAACTATATGTCTCGTAATTTAAAACTTTTGAAACTGTTGTTCTTTATTTCTTTTACTAGAGCATTATGATTGTCCAGAAACCAAAATGCAGGTGGAATCATTACGTTGGAGTCATTGGCAGGGGCAGAAGAGTTTAGGAACGGAACCCACTAGTTTTGGTTAATATATGGAGTACAAATTATTAATTTAAAATTAGTAAATTAAAGGCACTAGACTCTAAATTTGGGTCCGCCTCTTAATTCATCATCTTCGTCCAAATTCCAAACACTGTTCTATTAACAGATCATAAAAGAGGGAAAAGCACTAAAAATGGGGAACACAGAATTATACTTGGGCTCAGTCACAGCCTGGTTGACTCACTGAGCCTATCTATATTCATTTGGCCTGAATCATTGCCAAAGAAAAAAAAAAATTACACTAGCAAATTAAACAACTGTATCAACATTTGCCTCTAACCCTGCCAATAATTACTGAATCGTTTAATTTGAACAAATAATTAATTAATCATTTGGTTTAGCCGTTGAATCCGGTCTGACTCCACACTGCATTTCTGACTCGGCTCATGTCTCGACCCTTCAGTGTCCGGCCCATGCCTTCAAATACCGAGTTAGTAGTTGATTTTCGGGACCGACCGTACCCACGAGCCAAGTATTCATGTGGCGGAACGATCTCCAACTCATGATCATCGACACCATCGTCCGAGTCGTGGAATGACTCGACCGAGTCGACCCGATATATCTTGGACCAATCAGGGACATTCACTGGAGCTGAGAATGCCATGTGGCGTTCACGTGGGGATTGCGCTGCCATGCTGTCTTGTCCACGAAACTGGTGTAGGATCCGAGATGGCACCGTTTTACCAGAATCATCAAACGCCAATGATAAGCCTCCAGCTTGGCGGCAGCTCCTAAAACTACTGAAGCTTCCGTTACTCTCTGCGGTGGCGCGTGCCCCCCAATCGCTCCTTGAGCCATTCACCAAATGATCATCGCCCGTTGACCAGACATCATCTTCTCCCAACTCCGAGGTTTCGTTGACTGTTTCGTTTCCATGATTGTAACTATAGCTTCCTAAATACCTTTCACTCATACTGGCGGTCAGTTTTCGACCTTTTGTCATTTTAATTTCACCTCTATATCTAATTATAGATACTTTACTTTCCGGTAATTGTGAAAAAACAATACTCCTATGTTATGTATATATAATAGTATATGCTTTCTTTGAATCAAATCAGGGCACCGGAATCTTGATTTTCCGGCGACCCCAGAAAAAGATACATAATAGAAAAATGTTGTCTCTGTTTATATGATGTAATGTAATATATATAATAATATATCTCTGAGGGAAAGCAGTAAAGTGTAGACTCAGCTTCAAAGGCTGGTGATGTATATATATATATATAAGCTGTGATGGCGAGAGGATGGAAGTTAATTTGAATTTCATGTGAATTTGGAGTCCATTTTGCCATCATTTCATAAATGTTACTATGGTCGTATGGCGAGTATGTGGTGAGAATAGAAGACGAGCAGGAAACTGTAAAATCAAGTGAAAAAAATAAGGAAAGGAAAAGGAAAAGCCAATTTGGCAGAGGTGATGATGATGGATTTACACAGAAAAAAGGGGGAGATAGCATGACAGGTGTCAATTACTCGACGGACAACGTCTTGTCAGATTGGATTAATAATACTATTTGAATTTTATATATCCACTAGCATAATAGATTGATTGTTAGACAATCAGCACAATTTAATATGCTATAGAGGACTACTTATATGATCTTTTAGCTTATTGATTTTATTAATTAAAGATAGTTTTTCTTTTTAATTACTTTTAAAGCGGTTTGATAACATAACATTCATCTATGTCTTTAATTTTTAAAGTTTGAATTTTACTACTCCATTAGAAAAGGACTTAAATAAGGCATTAGCAACTATATTTTAATTCACGTTAGATTGAGTGATATATTAAACATGTTAACAATATTACTTCTACATGTACAGGTTCAGCTCTAAAAATTTTACTTGTAAATTTCTAAGTATTAGTTAGGAAAATTCTAAGAAAATTCTCCAAGGCTTCATCAATGTTTCCCTTTATAGTAATTTACCACACCTATATATAATTTTTAAACATTACACTCATCTCCAGTTCAATTTCTTGTTTCATTGTAAATTCTTTTACAGCCATTTGCAATGTTAAATCTTATTCAATATTTTTCACGTGTGATATGCGAACACTACTAAAAAACTATCAAAAAGCGTCCAAAGCATACCGACCGACATTGGTCGGATAAAAATACCGACTGATATCGGTCGGAAACAAAGTAAAATGGTCGAAAAAATCAAATAAAAAATTATAAATAAGAATATCGACCGCAATCGGTTGGTTAATGTGGTCCCACAAAAAAGAAAGTTTGCTTTATCTGACACAGTTGAAATTTTCGACCGACTTCGATCGGAAAAAGGGTCAATCTTTGACCAATGTCTGGTCAGACTTGCATACTATCTACAAAAGAAATGATTAATTAAAATAATTATAGAATACCGACCGATGCCGATCGAAAATTTTAATTTATTTTTTTCCGCCCTACGTCAATTATTTTTTTGATAATAAAAAATTACTTATCATATAATTATAAAAATACCGACCGATATCGGTTGGAAATACTAATTTATTTATTTTTGCTATGCGTCAATTATTTTTTTTGATAATAAAAAATTACTTTTAAAATAATTATAAAAATACCGACCGAAGTCTGTCGGTATTAGTTGTCCAAATGATAATATATTATTGTTACACACACATACACCATGTGCGCTCGGCGTATGTTGACGTCGAAACCAGTCTCCTAACCTAGTTCTCGAGGTGGGGAACAACACCCGGCATCCAAGCAACGGCTGCATCGAGAAAAACACTGATAAGAAAGGATGAAGAAGTAAAAACAACTAACAAAAATTAAAGATGGAATCATACTTACGCTTCATATTTCACTTCTCAAGAAATGGCATGCTCTCAGCCGGGATTAGGTCTGTGGTCTTCACCCGAACGAACCGGCCCATCCAGCCCCGATCTTTATCTTCATCTATACTCGAGATGAGCGCCTTGATGGCCCGACGTTGAATCTTTATCAGCCCACCTCGATAGAGTCGAGAGCTATATAATCTTATAAGGCGGTCGAGGGCGAAAGAAAGCCCGTCGATTTTGCTCACGAAGAAACGGATCAGTATCACGATCCTCTAGAAAGAGGGGTGAATTTGGCCGAGGGTCACCTGGTATTTCTTGCAGAAGTCTACGATGATCGGATCAAGGGGAACCAGCGTGAAAGCATAAGTGTAAACACTCAGGAACCCTTCCACGTGGGTGGTGATCGCTTCTTCTGGTGCCGGTATCACAACCTTTTTGTTTCCCCAGTTGCAATCTTTCTTCACCTGGTCGAGGAGGCTTTTGGGTATCGAGCATATATATCTCGATATCGGCTTGCATCGACCAGGAACCGATGAGGTTTTCTCGATCCTAAAGTCAAAATCTATGACAGACCTCCCGTGAATAAGTTCTTCAGGGCGTGGCTCCTCCACTGGTGTCTCGCCGGCCGGCCGAGATGAGGAAGCAGCCTCTTTCTGCGGAATAGTTTTAGATGTTTTGGGCATTTAGTTTTTGTGGGCAAAGAAGAATGGAGATTGAAGTATTTGGTGTTTTAGGAAGAACAAGCAAAGAAACTCAAAAATTTGAAGATAGGAAGCTTAGAAGAAAGCAAAGAACTATGGAGATTGGAATGAAGAAGATTTGAAAGTAAGGTTTGAAATAATGAAGAAGGGGCTATTTATCGTTTTCACAACGACGGTTCAAAACTGGTAGTGGCCAACCGTCAACTGGTCAACTGACGCGTATTAAATACTTGGGAAACTGTACCGACGAGACGTTTCTGTCATTTCTGTTACTTATGTCACGACGATTACGTCATGATCGAAGGCTCAAATCGTTTCTTGTCATTACTCTCCAAAGAATGAGGGGACTATCTGTATATGGTCAAAGTCGTACTTACTCAATTTTGTATGGTTAATCGAGACCGGGGTGACAGACCGAGGTTCAATCCCAAGTAATATTGGATCGTTGCATGAATAAATATTGCCTAGCTCGTGATTCAGGGATCGATCGAGATTGAGACCAGCTAAGGTCGAGACCGAGAAGGATAGGGATCTAGCGAGATCGAAAGAAGCCTGCTAAGTCGAATAACAGAAAGCCGGGGAATCCGTGACCGGGTGAGGATTGTTGCAGAGATTTCGGCATATATCAAGTCAAGACTGGTTGATTAGCCAATCAGAAGATTTTCTTCTGTATTTAGAATTGTACCATATGTAGAACTCCTCTACTATATAAAGGGAGGGGTTCCAATCATTTTGTAGGGGAAGGTTCACGCATAACAAAGCAATATATTACGTTTTCTCTATTTAGCTCTCTTATTTAGTTGTTCAGTTCTTGCTTCTCAATAATATACTCAGTTGGTTCGAGGGCAACCTAGCTCGAGGGCCAAAGTTGCGCGTTACATTGGTTTGCTTCATTTTACAGTTAATTTCTAACTTCAATTCTTATATTTCTCAGTTTGTGCTAAGTGAAATCACATATCCTTATAACCACTTACAAATTTAGTTGTTATCCGATTTTAAGGGTAAACACATTCATTTCTAGCTTTTCAAATCATCCATATGATAGATACAGATAATTGAATTAATTTAATAATGTCAAGAAATGGCTCAATACTTGCAAACAATTTAGCCCACAAATCTGAAAAATCAGAAATATATTGCAAATCGGGCCAACGAACTAGACTCAATTTCCCCTAGGACATCGAAAAAATATGTGTTCAAGAGTGTTTCAAATTCCGATCCACTGATCCACAAACTGGACATGTTCCACCGGCACAAATTTCCACCGGCACGAATAATTCTATCAATCACATTCTTTTGCTAATTCGTCCTCCCGGGTGGATTGCGAGATGAGAATCACCAAGCGGTGTTGATGAAGAATTGAACCCATGATTGTAGTATTTTTTTTCTTGTAAAATTATAAATTAAATTGCATCTTCAAGGTTGTTACTGTTAAAATCCTTTATAGTGCCTTGTATATTATTGAACATGTTATGTTCAATCATTTTCGCAGGCCATTCTAATATATTAGTATCTATTTTTAGTGTTATACACCCTTTTCTCCTTTTTTGGTTCAACCATCTATTATCCCAAAGGACCGAAACGCTTGGCTAAGCCAGATTCATTTTGCATGGGATTCATTAAGGTGGAAGTATTCTCTATCATGATTTTTTTAATTTTTATGACTTGAACCCGAAAGCTTTGATTAAGATTGAAGAGAATTCATCCATCCCATCAAAAAGAGTTCCATAGAATATTCTCCATGTCGACTGCATGCTTCAGTTCACGTTCTATTGGAAAATCATGGCTTCCCTTTAAAAATCAGCCCAATAATTGGGCTTCTGGCTTCCTTTTTCTGTTTTATTATTTTCTCTTTGGTTGGATTGTTCAGGCTTCAGCAATTCATTAGTTATTAGAATTTAGACATTAATTTAATTTGAAATCGAAAATCAGTCGTATTTGCAGAGTGTGTTAACTGATAAAAATTGTCAAAGTAGGAAAAAATAGTTAAAAACGAAGAAAAAAGACTGTCCCCCAATGTTTCCCAAGTGATCTCACGGGTTACAGAAGCATTAATTTTTCTTTTTTACATTCAATCATTATCTGAAAAAGGGGATATTCTAGCATTATGCTAAATTGTTGCGTATTATTTTGAATTATCTAATGTAATTGCTAAATAATGAATCATGAACATCTTTCTAATTAATGTAACTAATCTGAGTTGTTACAAGAAAAGTTTTGAGCAATAGTTCGATCTGTTAATCTTAATATCGCACTGTCACCGTGCACTGATGAACCGGATGGTCATCAATTAAAAGTCCATTAGCTAAATTAGAACAAAATAAATATCAATTTGATATATCTTTCAACAACAAAAAATGTGACTCTATTTTTATATCGAATATATATTGCTCGTCTGGAATTAAATGTCATCATTTTTATCAATGCCGCCACGTGGCCCACGTCTATTATACAGATATATCCACCACCTATTCTTGAGATAATATAAATGTAATTAAAGCGGAGGTGTACTTGATCAATTACATTGTATTAAATATTTTATACGATGAAACATCTCTGTAACTACATCCTTATATAATAGTCATTTACTATAAAAATTAATATTTCAATTTTTATGTTATATTTTAATAACAACTTTTTACATATAACAACAACATCCATCTTTATAACAATACGTTCTTTATAAAATTACTCCTCTATAGCAGCCATATAGAATATTTAAGATTGACAAATAATAAATTTAAAGATTTTGATTAAATATTTTAATACTTTAATGCACCGCATATAATAAAGAATATTATTTATATAATTAAAGATTTCACTCAATTTCATTAAAATATATGCTCGTACATTTTCATTCTATTGATGTGATGACCCGATTGGTCATCTTGAGATTTAGCCTCTATTTTCGTGTTCTGAGACCTCGAATAGCTGCGTTTAGCGTTCCTCAAATTGCGTGTGCAGTCCGAGTCTTTTTTCTGAAAAAGTTTTATGTGAAAAATTTAAGAAAATGCGATTTTTTTCTTTAAAATAAATTGAATTGACTACGGTCAACATTTTGTGTAAACGGAACCGGATCAGTATTTTGACGGTCACGATGGATCCGTATCATGATTTGGGACTTGGGCGTATGCCCAGAGTTGAACTCGGGAGTCCCTAACTTGTTTTGACTCATTTTGCCGAAAACAAGCATTTTTGAAAGTTGAAAAATTACAAGGTTTGACCGAAAATTGACTTCTTAGCTAACGGGGTCGGATTTTGATGCTAAAACTTGAAATAGTTCCGTATTGCTATTTGAAACTTGTCTACAAAATTTGGTTCAATTCGGAATTCATTTGACATGATTGAGACGCTTAAATGTGATTTTAGTGTTCTTGAGTTTCACTTTGAAAGTTCATTCGTTTTGAGGATTGATTCATAGATTTATGTGTTATTTTGGTGATTTGATTGCGCGAGCAAGTTCGTATGATATTATTACACTTGTGTGCATGTTGGGTTTGTAGCCCGAGGGGCTCGGGTGCGTTTCGGACGTGTTTCGGATGAGTTTTGCTCAGGAAAGGTTTGCTAGTGCAATACCAGTGCCAGTGCTCTGTTGCAGATCTCGCAATTTGCGAAGAATCTTTCACATTTGCGAGCATGGTTGGGTTAGGTGAATCTTGCATTGCGAGAAATATTTCGCATTTGCGAAGGAAGTGGTCGCAATTGCGATCACTGACCATCAGTGTACTGCTTCGCATTTGCGAAGTTATGTGGTGCATTTGCGATGGTTCGTGTTCGTATTTATGACCTCAATGTTGCATTTGCGACCTTTGCTCTTCTGTGACAGGTTTTTATTTGTGACCCTTGTCTCGCAAATACGGTGCTCGCAATTGCGAACAAGACATCGCAATTGCGACATCCGCAGCTGGGTAAAAGAGGGGAAAACGAGATTTAGCTCATTTCTCACAATCTCTCAACCCTAAACACCCTAGAGGCGATTTTTCAAGAGACGTTTCTTCCTAAATTCATAGGTAAGTGACTTTAATCCATTTCTTTTCAATTACCCATTACATTTCGTGAGATTTCAATATCAAATTTAGGATTTCCATGGTAGAAATTAGGGATTTGTGTAGAATTGGAGATTTTTGTAAAAATTGGGATTTAGATCTCGAATTGGGGTCGGATTTCGAAACAAATTACATAACCGGACTCGGAGGTAAATGGGTGATCGGATATTGGTCCGAATCTCGATTTTGACCAAGCAAGCCTGAGGTTGACTTTTGTTGACTCTTTCAAAAAATGATCTAAATTGAACCTCTTTCATTTGTGGATAGTTTCTAAAGCTTATTTTGAATCATTTGGTCAATAATATGATAGATTTGGTTGGCTTGTTCAAAAGGTAAGGTCGTGGTTGGTTGATTGATTGAGTTGCAGAGTAAGGTAAGTGTTGGGTCTAACCTTGACTTGAGGGAATGCGAAACCCTTGAACTACTTGTTACGTGAATTTCGTGTGAAACGGCGTATATGCGAGGTGACGAGTGTATATATAACGTAAAAAATAATTGTTTCCATATTTTTCTCGTATATCATGATTTATCTCGTTCCATGCCTTAACTGTTACATGCTTTAATTACCTTCTATGTTGTAAATTGTTACTTGCCATTAATTATTCTTGTATTGAATCATTCGTCCCTTCCATGACTCTGTGATTAATTGCTACTTGCCTTAATTGTCTTACTTGCACACCTTGATTATCACGTACTTAACTTGTCTTGTTGCTTTTGTACTATTTGTAGCATTTATTTGAATAGTACGTGGTTCCTTTATCATTTTGCTTTCATATCTTTTGATTGTAGATATTCTTGTGAATTGAGCTATTGGATTGATTACGTTTATTAAAATTATTTGTGGATCAGGTTGCACGCCGCAACGGTTGTGATATGGTGGAATAAAGGAGGATTATAACATTAATTATGATGATATGGTAGGATCGGATGGTGCACGGCAACTGTTGTGTATGTAATGCTTGATATTGATAAATGACAATATGGTGTGATAAGGGAGGATTATGACATTGATTATGATGATATGGTGGGATCGGATTACGCGCTGCAACGGATATTATATGTGATGCTTGATATTGATAAATGATGCTATGGTGAAATAAGGGAGGATTGTGTGTGGACGGTGAGATCGGATTGCGCGCTGCAACGGATTATGTATGTTGTATTCGTTGCTGCTATTGTGTTGGTTTCCAACAATCTTTATATGAGTTTATGAGATCTGTTATTCTGGGTTCTCTGATTGCGAGGATTGAGTTCATTTTCATAAATTAACAGCCTTACTTTCATTTCCTTTTTATTTCTTCCTTGTTATTATTATTATTATTATTATTATTATTATTATTATTATTATTATTGTAAGTGGCCCGCCTTAGCCTCGTCACTACTTCGTCGGGGTTAGGCTCGGCAATTTCAGAGTACATGGGGGTTGTACTCATACTACACTCTACACTTCTTGTGCAGATTTCGGAGTGGGTCCTAGCGGCGTTCAGTAGATTTGCTCAGCTCCAGTTCTTGACAGAGATTTGAGGTACAACTGCACAGCGTTCGTAGCCCTGAAGTCCCCTTTTACATCATCTTAGTTGTTTATTTCGATTCAGACAATTATGCTTTTATCCAGACTATTATTTGTAGTACTCTAGACGCTCGTGTATTTGTGACACCAGTTCTGGGATTGTACTTGGATATCGCCGTTTACTAGTGAAATGTTAGGCGTCATCACGGTCCTGAGGGTGGGAATTCTGGGTTCTGACAAGTTGGTATCAGAGCACTATGTTGCCTAGGTCTCACGAGTCATGAGCAAGGTTAGTACAGTCTGGAGGATCGGTACGGAGACGTCTGTACTTATCTTCTAGAGGCTATGGAGTTATAGGAAATATTTCGCTTCTTTCTTTCTCTATTGTGCGATTTCATTATATCTTTGAAGATTTAACAATTCTATTCTTGTTCTCTCGTAGATGGCAAGAACGCGCACAACATCTATTGCTTGAGCCCCCTGTGGCAACTACTACCAGGGCAGAGGCCGAGGCTGAGGTCGAGCCAGAGGACGAGCAGATCACAACCTAGAGCTCGAGTAACAGCACCCGCAGTGGAGTCTCAGGTTGATCATGAGGAGGAGGTCCCAGCTCAGACCGTACCCGTTGGACCGACTCAGGTCCCGGAGGGATTCATAGCCACTCTAGTGCTTCAGGACGCTCTAGTCCGCTTGGTGGGCCTTATGAAGAATGTGGCCCAGACTGGTATATTTCTGGTGGCACCAACCGTCTCTCAGGATGGGGGAGGAGCACAAACTCCCGCTACTCACACCCCGGAGCAGGTGGCTCCCCTATATCAGACTCCAGCGGCTCAGCCGGTTGTGGCAGCGCAGGACGAGGATAGGCCCGCTATGTCTTCTGAGGCTTTGTTAAGGCTAGATAAGTTTACCAAGCTCTTCACTATTCATGTCAGCGATGCACATTCTGAGGACCCACAAGATTACTTGGATTGTTTCCACGAGGTGCTGCGCAACATGGGTATTGTTGAGACCAATGGGGGCGACTTCACGGTGTTCCAGATGACCGGTTCTGCCAAGAGACGGTGAAGAGATTATATGTTGACTAGACCAGCTGATTCGCCTACACTTACCTGGGATCAGTTTTCACAGCTATTTCTAGAGAAGTGTATTCCTTTCACCCTGAGGGAGGAGTATCACATGCAATTTGAGCACCTTCAGCAGGGTGGAATGGCCGTCACCCAATATGAGATTCAATTTGTGGACCTAGCTTGTCATGCCATTGTTTTACTCCCTACTAAGAGGGAGAGAGTGAGGAGATTCATTGATGGGCTCACCTTCAGTATCAGGCTACAGATGGCCAAGGAGACTAGAGATGATAATTCTTTCTAGAAGGTAGTAGACATTGCTAGACGGATCGAGATGGTTGGTGGTCAAGAGAGGGGGCCGATGTCTGATAATAGGCCTCGCTATTCCAGTGGTTTCAGTGGTGCCTCATCTGGAGGTAGGGGTACTTTTGGTAGAGGCCATCCTAATAGGCCATTTTAGTCAGCGCTTCAGGCATCTAACAATACTTCGGGTAGTCGTGGTCATTATGTATCTAATCTTGGGCAGCCAACCTACAGTGCACCATCAACTCCTTTTAGTGCACCTCTGATCCAGAGCTATCGTCAGGATAGTTTGGTAGGGTTTTTGTTGATGTCAACTAGTGGCAAGGTTGTGTCTTACTACGTTTTTGTTTTCCATAGTGTCGGGTCTATGTATTGTCTATCGTGTTTTCTTTGCATCTACTTTATCATTTTTATGATGTTATTTTTTCTATTGTTTCTATTGGTGATACTGATATTGTCTCTTTTCGTCTTCTTGAGCCGAGGGTCTTTCCGAAACAGCCTCTCTACTCTCTCGGGGTAGGGGTAAGGTCTGCGTACACACTACCCTCCTCAGACCCCACTAGTGGGATTTCACTAGGTCATTATTGTTATTGTTGTTGTTGATCCAGAGCTATCACTATGGTTATCCAGCCCATTCGGGTCAGCTTCAGCTTTCGCTTCAGCAGCCATAGCAACAAGATGGGTGTTTTGGGTGTGGGGGTACTGGTCACATCAAGAGGTACTGCTCGAGATTGTTGAGCAGCATGCCGCAGTAGAGTACTCGTGCCATAGTTCTTGCACCTGTTGCTTCACCTCCCGCTCAGCCAGCTAGAGGCAGGGGTCAGGCTGTTAGAGGTGGAGGTCAAGTCGTTAGAGGTGGAGGACAGCCAGCTAGAGGCGAGAAGAGGAGGTTAAGGTGGTGGGGCCCAGCCCTGATTTATGCATTCCCAGCTAGACCTGAGGCCGAGTTATCTGACGTCGTTATCACATGTATTGTTCCAATTTTTCATAGAGATGTTTTAGTTCTATATGATTTGAGCTCTATTTATTCCTACATATAATCCTATTTTGCTTCATATCTGGTTGTGCATCGTGATTCTTTGAGTTCTCCTGTGTATGTGTCCACACTTGTGGGAGATTCTATTATTGTAGACCGTATATATCGCTCGTGTGTGATTACTATTTGGAGTCTTGAGACTAGTGTAGATCTTCTACTTCATGACATGGTAGACTTTGATGTTATTTTGGGCATGGATTGGTTGTCACCCTATCATGCTATATTAGATAGTCACGCCAAGACGGTGACCTTAGCCATGCCGGGGTTGCCTCGATTAGAGTGGAGGGGGACTCCTGACCATTCTACTAGTAGGGTTATTTCTTATGTCAAGGCTCGGCGTATGGTCGAGAAGGGATGTCTAGCTTATTAGGCCTTAATTTGCGATTATAATGCGGAGGTTCCTTCCATGGATTCGGTACCAGTTGTGCGTGAGTTTCCAGAGGTATTTCCTGCAGATATGTCGGGGATATCACTCAAAAAAGATATTGACTTTTGTATTGATTTGGCTCTGGAAACTCAGCCCATTTCTATTCCATCATACCGTATGGCCCCGTTTAAGTTGAAGGAACTGAAAGAGCAATTGCAAGATTTACTTGATAAGGGATTCATTAGACCAGTATCTCGCCTTAGGGTGTGCCCGTGTATAAAGATGGTTTGATGAGGATGTGTATTGACTATCGGTATTTGAACAAAGTCACTATCAAGAACAATTATCTGTTGCCGAGGATTGATGACTTATTTGATCAGCTTCAGGGTGCCAAGGTGTTTTTGAAGATTGATTTAAGGTCTGGCTACCATCAGTTGAAAATTAGGGTATCAGATGTCCCTAAGATGACTTTTCAGACTCGGTGTGGGCATTATGAGTTCCTATTGAAGTCATTTGGGTTGACAAATGCCCAAACATCATTTATGGATTTGATGAACCTGGTATTTAAGCCCTATTTGGATTCTTTTGTGATCGTATTCGTTGATGATATCTTGATCTACTCCCACATTTGAGAGGAGCATGAGCAGCATCTTCGAGTTGTACTTAAGACTCTGAGAGATAGTCAGTTATATGCCAAGTTTTCAAAGTGCGAGTTTTGGTTAGACTCGGTCACCTTTTTGGGGTATGTGGTATTGGCCGAGGGCATAAAGGTAGACCCTAAGAAGATTGAAGCAGTTCAGAACTGACCCAGACCTACTTCAGCTACAGAGATTTGGAGTTTCTTAGGTTTAGCGGGTTATTATCGCTGGTTCGTGGATGGGTTTTCATCCATAGCAGCCTCGTTGACTAGATTGACCCAGAAGGATGTTTTATTCAAGTGGTCCGATGAGTGTGAGTTGAAATTTCAGAAGCTCAATACTACATTGACTACAAATCCGGTGTTGGTATTACCCATGAGTTCGGGATCCTATACGGTGTATTGTGACGCATCACATATTGGGATTGGTGCAGTATTGATGCAGGAGGGCAGGGTGATTGCGTACGTGTTGAAGGTTCATGAAAAGAATTACCATGTTCATGACTTAGAGTTGGCAGCCATTGTTCATGCACTGAAAATTTGGAGGCATTACGGCTACGGCGTGTCGTGTGAGGTGTTCATGGATCATGGGAGTCTACAGTATTTGTTCAAGTAAAAGGATCTCAACTTGAGGCAGCGGAGGTGGTTGGAGCTGTTGAAAGACTATGATATCACCATTTTGTATCAACTTGGGAAGGCCAATGTGGTGGCCGATGCCTTGGGTAGAAAGGCTGTGAGTATGGATAGCCTTGTGTATGATGCCACTAACATCAGATATTCAGGCTTTGGCTAATCAGTTCGAGGTTAGATGTTTCGGAGCCCAGTCGTGTTCTAGCTTGCACGGTGTCTCAGTCCTTTTTGTATGAGCGTATCAGAGAGCGTCGGTATGATGACCCCCATTTGCTTGTTCTTAAGGACATGGTGCGACACGGTGGTGCCAAGCAGGTTACTGTTGGAGATGATGGGGTATTGAGGATGCAGGGTCAGATTTGTGTACCCAATGTGGATGGGCTTCGTGAGTTGATTCTTGAGGAGACCCACAGTTCGCGGTATTCCATTCATTCGGGTGCCGCCAAGATGTATCAGGATTTGTGGTAGCATTATTGGTGGAGAAGAATGAAGAAAGATATAGTTGCATATGTAGCTCAGTGTTTGAATTGTCAGCAGGTAAAGTACGAGCATTAGAGGCTTGAGATTCCAGAGTGGAAGTGGGAGCATACTACCATGGATTTCGTTGTTGGGCTCCCACGAATTCATAAGAAATTTGACGTGATATAGGTGATTGTAGACATGTTGACCAAGTTGGCACATTTCATTCCAGTAGCAGTTACCTATTCTTCATAGCGGTTGGCTGAGATCTACATCCGCGAGATCGTCCGTCTTCACGGTGTGCCGGTGTCCATCCTTTCTAATCGAGGCACGCAATTCACCTCGCACTTCTGGAAAGACGTACATCGTGAGTTAGGCATACGGGTTGAGTTGAGTACAACATTTCACCCCTAGACGGATGGACGGTCCGAACGCACCATTCAAATATTAGAGGATATGCTTCGCGCTTGCGTAATGGATTTTGGGGGTTCTTGGGATCAGTTCTTGTCGCTTGCAGAGTTTGCCTACAATAACAGCTACTAATCGAGTATTCAGATAGCTCCCTATGAGACATTATACGGGAGGCGGTTCCATTTGCCAATTGGTTGGTCTGAGCCGGGAGAGGCTCAGTTATTGGGTATCGATTTGGTTCAGGATGCCTTGGAAAAGGTCAAGATGATTCATGATTGACTTCGCATAGCTCCGTCCAGGCAGAAGAGTTATGCCGATCGTAGAGTTCATGATGTTGCATTCATGGTCAGAGAGAGGGTATTGCTTCAGATTTCACCCATGAAGGGTTTGATGAGGTTTTAAAAAAGGTAAAGTTTGAGCCCTAGGCATATCAGACCCTTCGAGATTCTTGAGATGGTGGGTGAGGTGGCCTACAGGCTTGCCTTGCCACCTAGTTTATCAGCAGTCCATCCAGTGTTCCATGTCTCCATGCTCTAGAAGTAGCACGGTGATCAGTCCCATGTGTTAGATTTCAGCTCAGTCCAATTGGACAAGGATTTGACTTATGAGGAGGAACCGGTGGCCATTCTAGCCCAGCAAGTTCGGAAGTTGAGGTCTAAGAGTTATCTTTCAGTTCGAGTATAGTGGAGAGGTCAGCTGATCGAGGCATCCACGTGGGAGTCTGAGTCCGATATGTGGAGTAGATACCCACACCTTTTCACTAGTCCAGGTACTTTTCTATGTCCGTTCGAGGACGAACGTTTATTTTAGAGGTGGAGAACGTGATGACCCGATAGGTCATCTTAATATTTAGCCTCTATTTTCATGTTCTTAGACCTCAAATAGTTGCGTTTAGTATTCTTCGAATTGCGTGCGCAGTCCGAGTCTTTTCCCGAAATTTTTTTATGTGAACAATTTAAGAAAATGTAAATTTTTGTCTTTAAAATAACTTGAGTTAACTACGATAATATTTTATGTAAACGGACATAGATTAGTGTTTTGACGGTCCCAATGAGTCTGTATCGTGATTTGGGACTTGGGCATATGCGTGGAATTGAATTCAGGTGTCCCTAACTTGTTTTGACTCATTTTGCCAAAAATAAGCATTTTTGAAAGTTGAAGAATTACAAGGTTTGACCGAAAGTTGACTTCTTAGCTAACGGGTTCAGATTTTGATGTTAAAACTTGAAATAGTTCTGTATTGCTATTTGAAAATTGTCTGCAAAATTTGGTTCAATTCGGAATTCATTTGACATGATTCGGACGCTTAAATGTGATTCTAGTGTTCTTGAGTTTCACTTTGAAAGTTCATTCGTTTTGAGGATCGATTCGTAGATTTAGGTGTTATTTTGGTGATTTGATTGCGTGATCAAGTTTGTATGATGTTATTACACTTGAGTGCATGTTTGGTTTGGATCCCGAGGGGCTCAGGTGCGTTTCGGACGTGTTTCAAATGAGTTTTGCGTAAGAAAAGCTTGCTGGTGCAATGCCAGTGCTGGTGCTCTGTTGAAGAGAACCAGAGCACCAACTCTGTTGCAAAGAATCTTTTACATTTGCGAGCATGGATGGGCTAGGTGAATCTTGCATTTGTGAATAGTGGACCTTCGCATTTGCGAAAGAAGTGGTCGTAATTGTGATCACTGACCACCAGTGTACTACTTCACATTTGCGAAGTTATGGGTCGCATTTGCGATGGTTCTTTGTTCGCTTTTGCGATCTCAATGTTGCATTTGCAACCTTTGATTTTCTGTGATAATGTTCGCATTTGCAACCCTTGTCTCGCAAATTCGGTGCTCGCTATTGCGAACAAGTCATCGCAATCGCGACATCTGTAGCTGGGTAAAAGAGGGGAAAATAGAATTTAGCTCATTTCTCACAATCTCTCAACCCTAACCACCCTAGAAGTGATTTTCCAAGAGACTTTCCTTCCTAAATTCATTGGTAAGTGACTATAATCTATTTCTTTTCAATTATCCATTATATTTCGTGAGATTTCAACATCAAATTTAGGATTTCCATGGTAAAAATTAGGAATTTGGGTAGAATTGGAGATTTTTGTAAAAATTAGGATTTAGACCTCGAATTGGGGTCAGATTTCAAAATAAATTATATAACCGGGATCAGGGATGAATGGGTGATCGGGTCTTGGTCCAAATCTCGATTTTGACCAAGCGAGGTCGAAGTTGACTTGTGTTGACTTTTTTAAAAAATGATCTAAATTGAACCTCTTTCATTTGTGGTAGTTTCTAAAGCTTATTTGAATCATTTGGTCAATAGTTTGCTAGATTTAGTTGGTTTGGAGGCAAGGTTGTGGTCGGTTGATTGCTTGAGTTGCAGAGTGAGGTAAGTGTTGGGTCTAACCTTGATTTGAGGGAATTAGGAACCCTTGAACTACTTGTTATGTGAATTTCGTGTGAAACGGCGTATATGCAAGGTGACGAGTGTATATATGCCATGAAAAATAATTGTTTCCATGTTTTTCTCGTATATCATGATTTATCTAATTACATGCTTTAACTGTTACATGCTTTAATTACTTTCTATGCCGTAAATTGTTACTTGTCATTAATTATTCTTGTATTGAATTGTTCGTCCCTTCCATGACTCCGTGATTAATTGCTATTTACCTTAATTATCTTACTTGCACACCTTAATTGTCACGTACTTGACTTGTCTTGTTGCTTTTATACTATTTGTAACATTCTTTTGAATAGTACGCGGTTCCTTTATCGTTTTGCTTTCATATCTTTTGATTGTAGAGATTCTTGTGAATTGAGCTATTGGATTGATTACGTTTATTGAAATTATTTGTGGATCGGGTTGCACGCCGCAACGGTTGTGATATGATGGAATAAGGGAGGATTATCATATTAATTATGATGACATAGTGGGATCGGGTTGCACGCCGCAACGGTTGTGTATGTAATACTTAATATTGATAAATAATAATATGGTGTGATAAGGGAGGATTATGACATTGATTATGATGATATGGTGAGATCGGGTTTCGCGTCGCAACAAATTTTATATGTGATTCTTGATATTGATAAATGATGCTATGGTGAAATAAGGGAGGATTGTGTGTGTACGGTGGAATTGGGTTGCGCACCGCAACAGATTATGCATGTTGTATTCATTGTTGTTATTGTGTTGGTTTCCAACAATCTTTATATGAATTTATGAGATCTATTATTCTGGGTTCTTTGATTGCGAGGATTGAGTTCATTTTCATAAATTAACTGCCTTACTTTTATTTTTTATTTTTTTCTTCCTCGTTATTATTATCATTATTGCGTACAGGTTATTGTAAGTGGTCCGCCTTAGCCTCGTCACTACTTCGTCGGAGTTAGGCTCGTCACTTACAGAGTATATGGGGTCGGTTGTACTCATACTACACTCTACACTTCTTGTGAAGATTTCATAGAGGGTCCTAGCGGCATTCAGTAGATTTGCTCGGATCAAATTGTTGACGAAGACTTGAGGTATAACTGTACACCGTTCGCAACCCTGAAGTCCCCTTCTACATCATCTTAGCTGTTTATTTTGATTCGGACAGTTATGCTTTTATTCAGACTATTATTTGTAGTACTCTGGACGCTCGTGTATTCGTGACACCAATTCTGGGATTGTATTTGGATATCCTCGTTTACTAGTTTATTTACTCTATTTCAGTTTATTCAGCTTATTGGTTTTCATTTAATTTGAATTGTTAAAAAAAGTTAATAATTATATCTAACATTGGCTTGTCTAGCAAGTGAAATGTTAGGCGCCATCACGTTCCCGAGGGTGAATTTTCGGGTCGTGACAATTGACCAAAAGTTTTCATCGTGTACATATCTTTTTCATTGGACAAAGTTATTAATGCATTTATTAATAATGTGTTAGTTTTATTGTAATTAGGAACTTTATTAATAACTAAGTATATATTTAGAAATATAATAGCTAAATGAAACACATCTAGCTATCTAAACTATCTACCAACAGCCACAAAGCTCCATGGCTTAACAACAGGCATGAATGTATTAGCTTTCTTTGATTCGTATATCTTTTTAGATTTTAAATTTGAATATTTTTCTTATTTTTTATATGTAACATTAAAAAAAATATATATTTTTGGATAATTTTTATTTAAATAATATCTAAATGTCAAATATTATTATAAATGTATAATCGTCATTCACTATAAAAAGCAAAAATAATTAAAATAAGCGATGTTGTTATAGAGAGATTTGACTATAGATGTTTAACGATAAGTTAATAATTAATAGGCAAAATGGCCTCGAAGCCACCTAAACTTACACCCATTTGTTAACCCGGTAAACAAACTTACAACTTTTCCATTTTAATACCTATAGTTGAAGAAATGACTACTAATATTTGAACGTGTTCGTCAATCGCTCTGACACGAATTCCATGTCACATGCTTGATCTTTATATGACATGTGAAATTTTTGGGTCCCATATTTTGAAAAATCATAATTTATCTAATTTTTAATTTATTTTTCTTTTTATTTTTCTCCGCCATAGCCCCGCTAATAGTCCACAAACGACACCACCAAGCCTCAGCCATTTCTAACCATTATCATCTTCTTCCACCTACATGAAAGTTTTATTTTCAAGTCATAATCACTACCATCGACCCCTCCCATTATTTTCAAGTCATAATCACTACCATCGACCCCTCCCTTTTTCTTTCAGTTAAAAGTTATTGTTATTCCACCCAAAAAACCTAACAAACATTCATTACAAAATTATTTTCACCAAATGCCACCGACAATTTCCATTGAAGACAAAAACTTTCACTTTATTTTCTTGTTCTTCTATCAAAGCCACCAAATATTTCATTAATTCTCACATGCAATTTGTTAACGGCAGCCTACTAATTAACTAGATTTGCTTTGGAAGAAAAAGTAGAAAGGGAAAAGAGAGAATAAGAGAAAGGGGGGGGGGGCTGATGGCAGCTATATGGGGTGAAGGTGTTGGTTATGGAGGAGTTGAGGTAAGTTGTGACAGGAAAGGTGGGTGAAGACTAACAAATGAATAAAAATAATATTGGAACGAGAAGAGAGAGGGGAAAAGAAATGAGGAAGGGGGGGGGGGGGAGGGGGGGATTAGGATGAGAAATGAAAAAAATACAAAAAGGGTTGGGGAGTTTGCCGGGGAAGATGAGAGAAAGGCGGTAGGGGAGGGGAAAAGAGAAGGGGAGAGGGATATATTTTTTTATTTTTCATTTATATTTTTTTCCTGATCCTACTATTATTTAATCAAATCAATCCTATTTACGCGCCTTGATAGCGTAATTTTCACTCAATTTGGCCGTGTCAGCTACACTGTTTCCACATAGGCATGGTCAAAAGTCAAAAGTATTTATTAGTAGTCATTTCTTCAATTATAGGTGTTAAAATAGAAAAATTATAAGTTTATTTACCGGGTTGACAAATGAGCGCAAGTTTAGGTGGCCCCGGGACTATTTTGCCTAATTAATAATGTTGGATAAGAACCAATTCCCGTCGAGGTTAACAATTGATAGCTATAGTTGTATGGGCTAAAGTACATCTTGTGGATCATAGGCATGTAATGGTTGTACTATCTTTTAAATTTTTTTAATTACATAAAGGAATGGAAATAGATTTTACCCTGGTTAAATTAAAACCCTCAACCGTAACTGTAGAAGGTAGGGAGCTCACTCAGCTCTCAACCCAGGATTAGCTTTCATCTAGTAAGTCTTCTCTACATTTCCTCCAGTTGCCCTCTTGAGGGGAGAGAAGGCTCACCGGAGGGGAGCCAAATCTCTCAACTCATAATGATTGTACTAGGATTGGACGATTCATGTTATTTTATGTTTGATAGCATCATGGGGTTCAGGAGATCAGAAAACATGAGATATTTAAAGGAAAGAGTTTATCATTTATTCTAGAGGAAACTGTGTCATATACCTACAAAACAATAAAAAATTACCCGTCTTTACCCATTTTAAAACTAATTTTTTATTAGAGATCCAGCTAAGCCATCCCCCCCCCCTCTCTCTCTCTCTCTTTATTACACAACCCTAACTTCTCTGAATCTCTTCCTTCTTCTTATTCATATGTAGTAGGAGTAATTTAGGGGAATGGAATGCTACTGGTGAAGGTAGATGAACGAACATGAAAAACTAGTCATGATTGTCGATACTTACGTGAAGCTTATGATTTATATCGGAGGCCTGCATATCGTGTTTGAAATCATGCTGGTGTTAAAATTTAGTTGTAACTATCATTGTAAAAATTATTCTCAAATTGAAGTATTCTAGTGGAGATTTAATATGATTTGAATCAAGAATTACAGCTAAAAGGTTGAAGATCACAATTAATTTTTGATGATTTATTGATGTTTGAACTAATTTTTGATTGGATTTTGTTCGGATTGTTGTTTGAAAGTTGTGGTTAAATTTTAGTTCATTTGAAGTAGATTTTTGAATTTTAGATTGAAATTGAGTTGAACTAGAAAAGAAGAATTTATACTGTATATCTGAATGTTATATTGTATATCATATTGGTATACAATAGTTAATTCAAGAGTATATATTTAATTACAACAATATACTACTATAATTTTTGAAGGAATGGACCAATCCTCTATATGTCAAAATAACATACTATATACCATTTTAGTATATAATATTTAATTCAATAGTGTATAATTTATTGCTTTGAACTGGGAAAGAAGAATTCGTACTGTATACCAAAATGATATACTATATACCATTTTGGTATACAGTTCATTCAAATGATATACTGTTATAGTATATTATATAATGTAACAGTATACTATTATAATTTGGTCATTTTAGAATTTTTTGAAATTTTACTAAGTTATTTTTTAACTTTTCAACGGAGTTTTCATGTTTTTTCATTTTTTTCCTTAAAACAAAGTATTTACTTTGAAATATTTAATTGGAGGTTTGTGGCTAAAGTTTGAGTCAATTTGATGGAAATTCTGGAGTAGATTTTTGAGATTTAGGTTGAAATTGAGTTGAACTAGCGAAGAAGACTAATTTGTACTATATACCAAAATTACATACTATATACCATTTTGGTATATAATATTTGATTCAATAGCGAATATTTAATTCAATAGTATATAATTTATTACAGAGTATATAATGTAACAATACAATTAAATTTGGTATTTTTTTAATTTTTTGAAAAATATTCAATGGGTCCTTTTTCAATTTTCTAACAGAGTTTTCGATATCATATACCCTATTACTATATGATATATAGCATGTGGGTATCATACTATACTGTAATAATATACTTCAACTGCTACTAATATATTATTTTTGATATACTATATGCTAATGAAACACATGCATAGAAACTAGTATATAAAATATACAAATAAATTAAAAGACAAAAATAAAGGAGCCAAAGATGTGTGTAGAATTAGATCATGAAAAAAGGAAATAATAAATGATTTAAAATTATAATAAATAAATTTTAAAAAATAATAATAATAAAAAAAGAAAACGAAAGCAAAAAAGAGAAGAGAAAACAATTATAATGTATACGTTGTTCTAATAATTGAATTAAAAAAAGAAAGAAAAAAAGATTAAAAATGTATATTATACCGGTTATATTAAAAAAAAAGTGAATAAATATTTACTATATCAATTATCTTTGCTTATTGCATCAGTTATCTTTTCTTATTATATAAATAAATAAGAAATAAAAAAAGAGCAAAAAAAGTAAATGAAATTAGATTATGAAGAGAAAAAGAAAATAAAAGAAAAAAGGAGTTAAATGAAATTAGAAAAGGAACAAGAAATAAAGAATATAAATAAAAGGAAAAAAAGAAAATAAAGAAGAAGCCAAAATTGAGTGTGAAATTAAGTTATGGTAATAATAATAATAATAATAATAATAATAATGGTGACTTGGGAAAAAATAAATTACCAAAAAGGAGGATAAAGAAAAAAGAAGAAGAGAAAACGAATAAAAAGAGAAGGAGAAAGAAAGAAAAGAAGGAAAAAAAGAAAAAAGCAGAGAAATAAAAAAGAAAAAGAGAAAAAAAGAGAAAATTACCCACAGAAGTTTTCATGGGTAAGAAAGATAATTCGTTTTATGGGTAGAAAAGTAAATGGGTAGGCAAGGATAAATAATTTTGTTTTTATGGGCAATTATATCGTTCACCCTTTATTCTATTACCCAGAAAGAAATTAAAGGTAAAAATAAACTACTCCCATGAATACGTAATGAGTTTTTTGTACAGTAAAGCTCAAAGCTGGAGCGCACATAAAAAATCGAGTTTAAAGAATTAAACAAAATAAAGAAAAAAGAGGAAGAAATAATATACAATTGAATGATCTGAGTTAAAGAATGAACATGTCAATAATACAGTTAGTTGAAGCATAAGAAAATGCCGAGACTTAGTTATCTTGACTTATTTGAGGGAAATTAATATAAAAAGAGGGGAAAGAAATATGTATAAGATCTGAGGATCCCAAATGGAAAAAGATTGAATAAATAAAGTGAAGCGCCGTAGACTAACTGCATCAATATAATGTCCATCCTTTTAATGCTTATTTTTCCAACAACGGGAGACTTAAGGTGCATGTAAAGCTTTTAGACAAGATGCTTCTCAAATCTATAGTATCAAAGCAATCAAAATATCAAACTCGAATTTCATTGTTACTCATCAATAAAATATTATGTGTTCAGCTCAAGAAAATCATCAGACTTCACAAAATGAGCGTGCTAAAGATCTAACATATATAAGGAAAATGTCATTTTTCAAAATAGTTCAAACTTTTTGACGAAAAAATCAGTCACTTTATCTAACTTTGCAACCCCCCCCCCCCCTCTACCTAACACAAGTGATTCATGAAATAAGGTATCACGTTGTTGTCAGGTTAGAGGAACTCAATGAATTGACCACATATGAATTAGAGCTGTAGTTGCAATTAAATTTATCCTACACCACTTATACTCACTAGGTGTTGGGTTTCTTATCGCACTAAATACCCTTCTCTTCTTCCTTTCTTTTCCCACTATTCACGGATCATTCCCATCCAAAACAATTTTAAAAAATAATTGAAAACATACACTAACGATCAAATGAAATCATGTATTCAAAGATTCCAATCTGAATTATTAATCATAATATGACACTCTAACAAACCTTATTTGCAATAAAGAAATTGACATTAGAGAATCTTAACCCTTTGCAGATCCCAAAACGTAATCCGTCTTGACCATCGAATTTGCCCGTTAGCTAGACTATAGACATTACAAAATTATTCTTTACATTTACTTTAATGATTATGAAGTCCTTCAGTTGGTATTGCTAAGTATTCTTATCATCATGGAGTATTAATTTATTATTGTTTATGTTATTACTATTCTTGAATTAACTTCTTTAATTTTAGTAAGTGATTACGACACTATCTAATCAAATTGCAAATTTGAGGGGTCACAAGGAGTTAAGTATTCACTCTTCCGGTCCCATTTTAGCGGTCATGCTTGAATTGACTTATTTTAAGTGTTTATTGGCTTTCAAACACTTTTCTAGTTTTTGTGATGTTTGACAATAATAAAAAGTGTTTAAAAGCACTTACTTTTAGGCATGCAAAATATTAAATAAGCCAAAAATAAAAAGTTGGATATTACCAACTTATGACTTTTGGCTTTTGACTTTTAGCTTATAAGCTACTTTTTAAAAGTTAGTCTTTATTAATCAACAATAGACACTTTTGTTGTCACGACCCAAAAACCATACCAAATCGTGATTGCACGTAACCCTGCCCGCTAGTTAAGCCAAACATTATAAGTTACTACTAAACTGAGAAATCAACATTATATATAATAAAGACTGCAACCGAATCCAATACAACTACCCTAAGGACTGATAGTACAAGTTATGAGCCACTATGATTTAGATTAACAAAACTCATGAAGAATAAATACAATATATGTTTGAAGTTTACATAAACAGAACCTAAATCCTAAACTACCATGAATAAGAGGTAGCTTAAATCATGAACGCGGGTACGTCTTCTATGCAAAGCTTCATCTCCCACAACTGTGCAACTCCAAGATCTGCACGCAAGGTGCGAAAGTGTAGTATGAGTACAACCGACCACATGTACTCAGTAAGTATCTTGACTAATCTCGGCGAATTAGTGACAAGGTTTTAAGTTAAAGATATTCACTAGCTATATATACCTGAATAGATGATAAGCAGAGAAGCAATAACCAGATGGAGAAAATAAATGACCACATAGTAAACGGAGCGAGAAGGTAAACAACATAGGACCCAGAATTTCATCAAATCACAGTTTTACAGCACAACACAGTGGAAAAATATTACAACCAAGAATATCCACAATTTATCTTTTCTGTTGCGGTGTGCAAACACACACACACACACACACACACACACACACACACACACACACACATATATATATATATATATATATATATATATATATATATATATATATATTTGATTTCGGCATGCAACCCAATCCACATATCGGTTTAACACTGTTGTGGCGTGCAATCCGATCCCATATCATCATCAACACTATTATGGCGTGCAACCCGATCCCCATTTCAATAGTAACATTGTTGCGACGTGCAACCCAATCCCTATATCATTATTTATACTGTTACAGCGTGCAACTCGATCCTAAAATATAATAATATAATATGAAACTACAACAACAATTAAACGGGGGAAATGTTCACGACGTAACACTAAAAAACGAACATGCGGTATTCAACTAGGTAATATAACTCAAACAGAGTAAGACGGGCAGCCTAGTATCAAAAGCTAGTCTACCGTATATAATGACAAGGCTTTCACAAAGAACAACCTACGACCAATATAAAAGTCACTCAATCTGGTTAAGCAAAGAAGAGTAACATGTATCAAATAGAGACATTCGATATGTAATATCATATAGCAATTAGAGACATGTAGCAAGTAAAGACATATAATAAGTGAATGCATATGGTAAGTAAAAGCATATAGTAAGTGAAGACGTGTAGTAGGTTAAGGCATCTAATAAATAAATCACATGAAAATTAAGGGCATGTAATATGTAAAGGCTTGAAACAAGTAAAAACATGATCTAAGTAAGGGCAGGTAACAGTGATAACTCAAGTAAAAACGTAGATGTAACGGTAACAAATAAGGTAGGAATATAGATAAGATAGTAAGAGACCAAATAGAGAACATATATGTAAACTCCATAAAGAACACCAACATGAAAGTAACACACAAAACAAAATATATAGATGAAAACCAAGGTAGAGAGCATGTATATCTCTAATGAACGAGTAATAATAACAGAAATCCAACTTCCTTTCTTTTCGCATGGTACCAATCAACATACCAATCTCATTTCCAACTGCACGGAAATATTCTTCGTGCCAACATCATATCAACCGCATGGAAATATCCATTGTGCCAAATATTTCCCTAATGCCCCAATCATCATTTTTCATTACAGATAAAGAAGCTCAAGTAACATGACAATAGCAAGTATAGATATGGGTTCATGATACTACGATCAAGTTAAGTATGTAAACCAATCTAAAAAATGGCGCATTAAGTCCCTTTAAGATGCCATACGTTCTAACATAATATCTAACAAAGATAATTAAAGTCATCAATCATAGAATTTAGTGAAGCATAAATCGAGAGATCACCAAGTTCAATAAAGCACAAAGAAGCATATAATTCTCCCTCCCGAGCATGAAAATCCTGGCACATGCATATACGCTCATCACTTCATATATGCATCACCCCTGCATGTAGAAAACAATATCATTTACTAAGAAAAATTTCCTCAACAAAGTTAGGCAATACACTTACCTCATCCCAAAAAACATTTGCATACACATCCGTGTGACAGTCAAGCCAACTTCCACAAATGCCCCAAAATGATAAGATATGCATTCCACTGAATAGAAGCCTCATACGAAACCTACTACCTCAAATCTTCATGCAGGAGATAACCCACCGGCTAGATTGGAATTTTGTGCCTTGATACCCTTTTCAAGTTCCTCATCTCTCCCCCAAACTTATGTTTTAAGCCATTTGTTTTACAAGAGTGTTAAGAAAAGCTCGGGTGCCAAGAGAGGGTCATGACAAAATGGGTAAAGGCTTGTAACATGGTTATCAAATGAGAAAGGCTAAGGCTCAAAGGGATTGACTAGGGATAATGACATTGGTTGGCAATAGAAAACTCAAACGGGCCAAGGAGAGCCTACAATCACTTCTCAAACAAAGCAAAACTTAGGATTTTGCTTGAAACACATTTGGGAAAAGTTCTAGACCCTTCGCACAGATACTTGGACTAACAACAATTCATCTCACCCCTCACACAACAAGATTGTAAAAGAGGACTGAGTCGAGGGCCCACAACGACCACATTCAAGTTTAAAGATCACTATGGTCCAATTTAAACCACTCGATGATTGCCAAAGTCAACACAAGAGTCACAAAGTCACTAACTAGAGTTATTTCTTTCAAAAACCTTGTCTCTAACCATATCCACATAGTTAAGTGTGTTGGTGCCAATTGAAGCATGGTTGACTCTTCGAGCATGACTTAATTAGGTCTTTTTATTCATTACTACTACTATTATTACCTAAACACAAAAACAGACTCATTACCTTAAGAAGGTTGTCACACTATCCATCGTTGGGACGAGTCACTGATGTCGCCCAAACTCACACCACAAATATAGGTAGTGAGGCGGTCGAAGTAATAATAAAACCCAACGCAAGTTGGGGTCAAATCCTTAGGAAACTAGAATTGGGATTAGGTATATATTTAGTGTAATTGTACATATGGCTTAGATTACACTTTCACATTCTTTATTTTTGTTTCTACTTCTACTTTAAATAATTGATTGCAATTATAAAACTAGGAGACAATATTTTTGGTTTGGGTTGTTTTCCAAATGATAAAAGATCTAGGGTCGTGACTTCTGTCTAGGTGGTTACCTAATGGATTGAAAACTCTAGGACAAGTCTGATTGGTCGGGGTTATAATATAGCAATCACACGCAATTACCCACTCTATACCTCTCGGTAGTTTGAGTGGTTTTGCCCAATTTGGCTTTCTCAAGTCCAAATGGGTATTGCACAAAACAAGTGATAAATGCTCAAGTCGGGTCTTACTATCTCTAGATTCAACCCTTTAATTGGGGCTATGAATTTCTTGTTAGCCAAGTTTCTTGTTAGCCAAGTTTTCCTAGACTTAGTCTATCTTTCTCAAGTAGAGACTAAGTCAATTAGGCATGAATCAATATTTGCAACTATTAATTCTTGAATTCAAGCAAGAGCTAGGATAAATATCACTAACCCAATCACAAACAAGTTCTAAATCAAACACCCATTAAGTACCCACACTAGGGTTGGGCCACAACCCTAGCTAAATATTTAGCTACTCAAAAAAAATTAAGAGATACAAGAAGAAATTAAGATAGAATGCATAATAATTGATTAGGGAAAGAAAATCTAATGTTTAGAAGCTAATCTAGTACAATATTACTCAAAACAGTAAAGAAAAATGGCTCAGGTGCTCTCCCAAAACAAAACTTACCCTAAAAATGATAAAAAGTTCTATTTATACTAAGCTAAAAATATCTGACAAAAATGCCCCTGCGGAGGTTGTGCGGTCATATAATTATGTGTGCGATCCGTACAACGAGTCCTCGCTTGACAGGTTCTAGTTTTGCGACTGCACAATTCTGGATTGCGGACGCACTCCTTCAACTACTGCGGACCGCACATTTGTGAGTGCGGCCGCACTCTTGCTTCTGCGGCCGCACAATTATAGTACGGTCCGCACTCCTTGATCTTAGGCTCTGGCTGTGTGATACTTCTGCGGACCGCATAAAAATGGTGCGATCCGCATTTCTTCTTGAACTTGAAATCCATCTCTTTGATTTTTGTCTTCTGCGGCCGCACCAGAATTGTGTGGTCCGCACTTTACATGTCATTTCTTGTGAGAGGTTTTCTTCATTTTCTGCGGCCACACTCAATATTGTGCGGTCTGCACAATGCCCTTTTAGCCTTGTTTTTGTCCTTCTCCAATATTACTCCTTCTTGAGTTGATTTTCATTTCTTTAGCTCATATTCTAACACTCCTGCAAGCAAGCATATTTCGTTAGATTTCGGGAATACCTTTAAGCAATTATGAGCTAAAACGCAAGTAAAAGAGTGCAAATAAGCAGTCAAAGTCCCTACTTATCAACTCCCCAAAACTTAAGTTTTTGCTTGTCCTCAAGCAATTAAGGCAATTCCCACCTCCACTAGAAAGAGGGCTATTTCAGCTGGCCTAAGGTGAATCAATCACTCATCAATTGGGACTAATAATTACCCACAACACGAATGAATTATCAACAATGCAATGATTTGACTTTTTGAGTACCATAGTTCTAATGTGACACTAGAGCATCAAGAGTTGACTTTATTCATTAAGGAAGATTTCTCTTTCATGTAGGTCATTATGGATCCCAAACTCCTCCTCCTTTACTCTCCGTTAGAAAATCTCACTTTAGAATGCAACACTCAATACAAGGATAGTGAAAAGTTCGCTCATCTCTCTCAAAAGAATGTCACAAGTACGACTTTAAGTACCATATGATTGCCCCTCATATAAATCACAACTAATGCAAGATCACTCAACTTGAAATCACGTAGGACTTTTTCGGGATGTAATATAGGCTTTTTGGATCAAGGTAGGACTTGATGGACTAGAATGGGTTCATCTTTCCTTAAGCACTCCATTTTCTCTTTTTGTCTCATACTTTGTCGACTCTTTGAGTCAATTTCTTTTTTGCTCGAGGGAACTAGAGAGACGTAACATCACTCTTTCTTGATCATGGCACTCATTTTTCTCCTTTTCTATTTATTCCATGCCTTTCATCCTTGCTTTTCTTTGAATCCCTTTAACTTTTTACTTTATTCACTTTTTTTTTGTTCTTTCTTTATTTTCTTTGCCTTCCCTTTTCTTCATTTCTTTCTCTTCTTTGAACCTTTATATCACTTTCAAACTCCTCATCTCTCCCCCCAAACTTATGTTTTTTGCCAATTGTTTCTCAAGAACTCTAAGGAAAGATCGGGTGCCAAGAGAGGGTCATTACCAAATGGATAAAGGCTTGTAACGTGGTAATTGAAAGAAAAAAAACTTAGGCTCAAATGGGTTGACTAGGGATATCACATTGGTAGGCTATGGAAGATTTCAAATTTCAAATTGGACCAAGGAGCCTACAATAATTTCTCAAGCCAAGCTACACTTAGAATTTCGCCTAGAAAAATATTCGGGGCAAGTTCTAGACTATTAGCACGGGTACTTGGACTTACAATTCAATACCTCACCTCTCACGCTGTTGTGTTGCTAAAGAGAACGGAGTCAAGGGACCACAATAACCCTAGTTGAGATTGAGAATCACGAATGGCTTGACTGAACCACTCGTTGACTGCTTAAGTCAATACAAGAGTCAAAAGGTCACAACTAGAGCTAATTTCTGCCAACAACTTGTTTTTAACCATAAAGTCGTAGGTAAATGTGTTGGTACCAAGTGAAGCATGTTAGAGACCCTTTTATTCATTACTACTATTTTTTTTATTTTTTTAAAAAATATAAAAGAAAACGAACTCAATCCCTTAAGAAGGTTGTCATGCCATCTATCGTTGGAAAGAGCCACCCGGTTCACACAAAATTCACCTTTGGAAAGAATCATGGTATTAAGAAAACCAAAGGTTTATTTTTCACTCAAACGTAAAAAAGAAGCAAACAAATCAAAAAGAAGTTACTAAAATAAATAAGAAGTTATACTACTAAGAAAGACAAACTAAAGAAGCTAAACTACGGAAAGTAAGGCAAACGAATATACAAACTGAGAGGAAATGAATATAAACATCAAGGGAAAGGGAAGAATATATACATAACCAAAGAGAAAATAAAGATAAAAGAAAAATAGTATAAGAGTTATTACAGACCAAATGTCAATGTCAAATCAATCAAAATAGACCACCCCCCGAATAAAAATGAGCATTGTCCCCAATGCTTATCAAAAATAAGAATAAGAAGGGGTAGAGAGTTAAGAGAACTCCCTATGTGGTCTCAGTCTGCATGGCATCCTCAGCACCCTCGGTCTCCTCTAGTTGTATCTCATCATAACCTGGCTGAGGGACAACAAGGTTGCTGAGCATCTGTATCATCTCCTCAGCGGTGTGGGCAGTCACAACCGACTCCTCAGACTGGCCGGCTGCTGCCTCTGGTGCCTCGGGTACTGCTAGTGCTGTCTCCATGAGTAAATTCAGTGGTAGATCTTCGGAAGATGCAAGCTTGGTAACTGTTGTTGTCAACTTATCCACCGACTTCTTCGAAGCTTGAGACTTTCGCATTTTCTTTACCTGCTTTCCCAACTCCTCAATGACATCCCCATGTGCCACTAGAGTCTCCATAATGGTCTTCTAGTTGTCCAAAATCTTCTTCAATATTTTCTCCACTGACGGAAGTACCTGTGGTGCAGCCTGGGCAGAAGATTGTGCTGCAATAACACTGGATATGTTAGATAGCTTTGAAGTAGTTGCCTGCATCCAGTTGTTGAGACTCGCAACACAGTTAGTGGATAAGTAGATGAAGCTGACATTGATAATGGAGCTGATGGTCTGGAAAAAGAAGGTGGTGGCATGTCTGTTGTCCCGGTGGAAGGTCCGGCAGTTGTGGAAGGCATAGAATCTGTGGAAGGCTTAACAGGTGAATCAGTAACTACTACCGTTGGCTCCTCAGACTGGCCAGCGGAGATAGTTGCCTTACCCTTGAACTTCCGGTTGTCAGAACCCTGTAGGTGGTACCATGAGAAAGGCTTCTTGGCCTTTACCTTAGTATCATACTGCTTCGGCTCCACCTTTTGATCATTGAAGTACTCTATTAGGAAGTACGGGTAAGGGTAGGATCTCTCATCCTTCTGGACAGCCAAAGTGATGTTTGTTGACATTATAGCACCCATATTGATCGGGTACCCAGCCATAATCGAAGCCACCAGGACTGCTCGGGGAAGTGTGAGGTTGTTCTCATTCAAGCACGGGTTAATGCGGCTGCACATGAAAGTCTACCACCCTTTAGCTTCAAAGTTTAGGGTGGCCCGGACTATGGGAATCCCTGCTGTGAGCCACAAAGGTGTTGATCCTCGAATAGCCAAAATCTCAGCTAGCCACGGGCGAGATGCATCACCCATAGCCAGCTTTTCCAAGTATTAGGTTGCCTCCACTTCTTCAAATCCCACTTAAGAGTTCAAAGCATAAGAGTTGAATCTGATTTTCAGATTTTGCACTTTCGCTCAAGAGTGAGCGATCTCTGGATCCACCACTCTCTAAATCTGTTGAAGGCAGTCAAGCTGAGAAATATGTCTTCCCACATCTCCCTTTTCTTTATCCTCTTAAGACCACACACTTGAGTGTCCCCCCCTCTACCGTCATCATCATCATCAACATTGATTGGTGCAGCCAGAGCATGTGAGGAAGAGGGCTCACAATCATGGCTACCCTCTTCCGAACCTTTAGAAGAATTAGCAGCGGAAGATGATTCATCAACCAAATGAAATCTATCCGGGACTTGTTGATATTGGGTGTTAGGTGAGGCTTGGTCAGCGTTTCCCTCAGAAACTTCCCTAGACGGGAGATACTAACTGGTGTCTGATGATTCAGGGACTCTATTGGCCATAGCCTTCTTTCTTAACACTCTCTGGATGGCTAGTGGTAGGTTACTCTTGCTTCGTCCTCGGCCTCGGGAGGGTTCTGCCCTCCCTTTTGATATATCTCCTCCACCACGTGATCTAACCATTGTCTGCAATTCATAACAATAAGAATCAGTTAGAGTTGAGATTCATAGGACACAGATAAATGCATGACAGTTGCAAGCCAGTTGTGAGAAAATAGGAGATGCAGTGCGGACCGCACAAAAATGAGTGCGGCCGCAAACTGCCAAGTGCGTACCGCACAATTTTGAGTGCGGACCGCACAATTAAAAGTGTGGCCGCACAACCCCAGGTTCAGACTACTAGGTCTCTGATCATTTAACAGTGCGAACCGTACAATTTTGAGTGCAGCCGCACAATCAAAGTGCGGACCGCACAAACCCAGGTTCAAACTACTGGATCTCTGATTATTTAACAGTGCGGACCGCACAATTTTGACTGCGAACCACACAATTTCACTGCGGACCGCATAGTTTTGAGTGCGGTCCGCATAATTCAAGCATACAGATGCCCTAACTTAGAGACTGCGGACTTTATGGAAGTTTTTGTGGCCGCACAATTTGGATTAACACAGCACTGCTCTACGATTCATACAAGTTTTGCAAGAATTAGACATGGCCCTAACAATTAAGCATGATTAGCTATTTACCTAGGCCCCAATTAACAATTATGAAGTTACCTACATGATTTTGAGCAAAGATGACTAACTATTGACATTTGTAGGCATGAAATTAACCCTAGACAAAAGAACAAAACTAAGAGAAAATGAAAAATCTAAAGATGGAATGAACATACCAGTAATGAAGGGTGCATGTGAGAATCTACAAAGATGAAATGCTTGAAGTTTGATAACTAGTGGGGGATGAACTGTGTTTTCTTAGGCCTTGAGAGTTCAGAGATTGTAAAGTGTGAAAAGTATTGAAAAGCCCTATTTATAGGTTGACCCGTCAGGCCCAG
This sequence comes from Nicotiana tabacum, assembly GCF_000715075.1. Lineage (NCBI taxonomy): Eukaryota > Viridiplantae > Streptophyta > Magnoliopsida > Solanales > Solanaceae > Nicotiana > Nicotiana tabacum. The sequence continues at coordinate 41,805,888 of NC_134096.1, read as the reverse complement.
AATTTACCCGAGTGCGGCCACACAATTTTGAGTGCAGTCCACAGTCTTTACCTGATATTTTGAAGAAGTTTTGCGGTCCACACAAAAGTGAGTGAGGCCGCAAATTGTTAAGGAATTTTGACAGGCCAAACTTCAGAGAACATGCATTTTTTGGTCTTCCAGTTGTACGACCGCACAAAGAATTGTGCGGCCGCAGAGTGATTGTGCGGTTCACATAATTTTGGTGCGGTATGCACTTTTCTGACACTTAGCCAATTTTTTCTTGCTTAGTCCCTGCAATGCACACCCATTCCTGCATATACTTAAAAACTAGTTAGCACAATACAAAGCCTATCTAACAAATGAGAAAGAGAAAAAGAAATAGACACATGGGTTGCCTCCCAAGAAGCGCCTGATTTAACGTCACGGTACGACGCATATTACTAATTATTTGAAATGAAGGACCGCCACAATGTCGCCATCATCAACCTTGCCAATATAATGTTTAGCTCGGTGCCCATTGACTCTAAACACCTCGTCATTCTTATTTTTCAAATCTAGAGCACCAAAGGGGGTTACATTCACTACTTCAAAGGGGACACTCCATTTTGACTTCAACTTTCCCGGAAACATCCGTAACCGGGAATTGAACAATAGCACAAGATCACCCTCTTTAAATTTCTTATTGTGGATGTACTTGTTATGGAGGTACTTCATCTTCTCCCTGTGAAGGGACGAGCTTGTGTAGGCATTATACCAGAATTCATCAAGCTCATTCAATTATGATATCCTTAGATTTGCTGCGACATCCCATTCAAGGTTCAACTTCTTCAAAGCTCACATGTTCTTATGATCAAGTTCTACCGGAAGATGGCATGCCTTCCCGAATACTAACCGGTATGGAAACATCCCGATCGATGTTTTGTAGGCCGTTCTATAAGCCCAAAGAGCATCATCAAGTTTTCTTGACCAATCCGTCTGGTTGGCATTGACTATCTTTGACAAAATACTCTTTATCTCCTGGTTGAAGACTTCAACCTGTCCTCTTGCTTGAGGATGGTAGGGGGTTGAGACTTTGTGAGTGACACCATACTTTGTGAGTAAGGTATCAAAACCTTTGTTGCAAAAATGCGAACCCCTATCACTAATAATGGCTCTTGGGGTACCAAACCTCGTGAAGATGTTCTTTTTCAAGAATGCCACCACACTCCTTGCTTCATTGTTGGGCAAAGCAATGGCCTCAACCCATTTAGATACATAATCCACCACAAATAGAATGTAGGTGTTCCCACAAGAGCTAATAAACGGACCCATAAAATCAATACCCTACACATCGAAAATTTCTATCTCCAAAATGGTGGTGAGAGGCATTTTATTCTTCTTAGAGATCCCACCGGCCCTTTGGCATTCATCACACCATTTGATAATCTTACTAGCATCCTTATAAAGAGTAGGCTAATATAATTCACAACTCAAAACTTTTGCCGACTTTCTTGCTCCACCATGGTGACCACCATACGATGAAGAGTGGCAAGCCTCAAGAATACCCATTTGTTCTTCCTCTGGCACACATCGTCGGATCACACCATCGGTACATATCCGGAAAAGATACAGCTCATCCCAATAATAGTCAAGGCAATCCCTTTTGAGCTTCTTCCTTTGGTTTTAAAAGAACTCATTCGGTACAATGCCACTTACAAGATAATGGCTAGGAGTTGCTCGTCGGGAAATGAATCATTTATCTCAAGGCCATGATGTGGCCTCCCCTCCTCCTCCAATCGGGACAAGTGGTCCACCACTTGATTCTCACTACCCTTGCGGGCTTGAATCTCTAGATCAAACTCTTGCAATAGAAGCACCCACCGAATCAATCTTGCCTTAGAATCCTTCTTTCTCATCAAATACCGAAGCATCGTATGGTCGGTGTAAACAATTACCTTTGTACCCATCAAGTACGAGCAAACCTTCTCCATAGCAAAGACAATAGCAATGAGCTCTTTTTCAGTCACTGTGTAGTTGACTTGGGCATCATTCATGGTCTTGCTTGCATAATAGATTGGATGGAAGATTTTGTTGATACGTTGCCCCAGCACCGCTCCAACCGCCACATCACTTGCATCACGCATGAGCTCAAAAGGCAAGCTCCAATCCGGTGCGGTAATAATAGGAGTAGTAGTCAACTTGAACTTAAGCAACTTAAATGCCTTCATGCAATCTTCATTGAAATGGAACTTGGCATCCTTCTCCAAAGTTTTACACAAAGGGTTCACCACTTAGAAAAATCCTTGATGAATCGGCGATAGAACCCCGCATGACCCAAAAAGCTCCTCACTCCCTTCACAGATGTAGGGGGAGGGAGTTTGGAGATCACTTCAACTTTGGACTTATCAACCTCAATACCATACTTTGAAATCTTGTGACCGAGGGCAATGCCTTCCTCGACCATGAAGTGACATTTCTCCCAATTCAAAACCAAGTTAGTTTCCTCACATCATGCCAATACCTGGTCCAAGCAATCATCAAAAGAATTCCCAATGATAGAGAAATCGTCCATGAAGACCTCAAGAATATCTTCCACCATATCAGTGAAAATAGCCATCATACACCGTTGAAAAGTCGCATGTGCATTACATAACCCAAATGGCATCCTCGAGAATGCAAAGGTACCATATGGACAAGTGAAATTGGTCTTCCCTTGGTCCTCATGAACAATAAGAATCTGATTGTAGCCGGAGTAACCATCCAGGAAGCAATAAAAAGCATGTCCAACCAACCTATCCAACATTTGATCAAGAAATGAAAGCGGAAAATGATCTTTCCGAGTGACTTTGTTGAGCTTCCTATAGTCCATGCACACTCTCCACCCGGTGACAGTTCTTATGGGGATCAATTCATTCTTGCTATTAGTTATCACAGGCATGCCCCCTTTCTTTGGGACACATTGCACCGGAGAAGTCCGTGAGCTATCAAAAATGGGGTAAACAATCTCGGCATCCAACCACTTTATGATCTCCTTCTTCACTACCTCTTGCATTGCTTCATTCAATATTCTTTGATGCTCCACGGAGGGTTTGTCATCCTCCTCCAAAATAATCTTGTGCATGCAAAAGGCGGGGCTTATACCCCAAATATCTGCCAATGTCCAACCTATAGCTTTCTTACTCTTTTGGAGCACCGCCAAAGTAGAATCTACCTGCACGTTAGTCAAGCAAGAGGAAAGAATAACAGGTAAAGTGGAACAAGGGCCAGGAAACTCATACCTGAGATGTGAAGGCAAAGGCTTTAACTCCAAAGTGGGAGGCTCCTTGATTGAGGGATTTGTTGGAGGAGTCTTCCGGTTCTCAAGATCTAAGGACAATTTTCGGGGTTCATAAGTATATGAACTCATTCCTTGCAAAGCATTGATACATTCCACAAAGCCTTTTTTCTCATCATCATCATGATTGAGTAAACCAGCTTCCAAGGTATCCTTAGTATTCATCATAGCACTAGCATCATCAACAATTACTTCGGTCACTAAATCCATGAACGAACATACTTCGTTGCTATTTGGTTGCCTCATCGATTTGCATACATGGAAAACCATCTTTTTGTCACCTACCCGAAAAGTGAGCTCACCGGCTTCCACATAAACAAGAGCCTTCCCCGTGGCAAGGAAAGGTCTACCCAAGATAATAGGCACCCCGTAGTCAACCTCACAATCAAGGATCACAAAGTCCGCTGGAAGGATAAACTTATCAACTCGGACTAACATATCATCAATAATTCCCAATGGCCTTTTCATAGTCCGATCCGTCATTTGCAACCTCATAGATATGGGTCTTGGTTGCCCAATTCCCAAAGTTTTTAGCACAAACACATAAAGCTTTGGGAAAGTTGGCGCTCCCAATAGTGCAAGGGATTGTGAAAGCACCCGGATCTTCCGATTTCGGATCCATTGAGTGCACAATAGAACTCACTTGATGTGTCATCTTGATAGTGTCACAATTTATCGACCTCTTCTTGGTGACCAAGTCCTTCATGAACTTTGCATAACCCGACATTTATTCCAACGCCTCAACCAATGGTACATTGATAGACAAACTGTTCATCATGTTAATAAATTTTTTGAATTGGTTCTTACTATTTTGCTTTGCAAGCCTTTGAGGATATGTAGGAAGAGGCCTTGGCATTGGTGCCTTTTCCTTTGGCACTATCGGTTCCGGTATGTCAGTCACATGCTCCCTAGATGGGTTCACCTCTTCTTGCATCTCCTCCACATTTTCATTAATATCAATTCTCACTTCGTCATTAGCGTGAACCACATTGCTTGGAATTTCATCTCCTTGAACCACAACATCATCATCCACAATTCTTCTTTGATTTGAGGTGGTTGCATCTCCACCTTTTCCACTTCTCGTAGTCACGACCATATCATGTACCATATTATTCCCCCCATTGGGTTCACCGTCGTATCACTTGGTAGTGCTCCCTTAGGACGAGTGTTCAATGCTTGTGAGATTTGTCCAAGTTGAACCTCCAAATTGCAGATTGAAGTGTTGTGGGAGGCTAATTGAGCATCAGAGTCGACATTTTTCTCCATCATTTGTTTAAACATACTTTCAATCCTCCCCATATCATTGTTAGAAGAGCTTGGGCCTTGAGAAGGATATGGAGGTGGATTGCTCGGTTGTTGGAATATTGGGGGCCTTTGAAAACCCGACCCCCGGTTGTTGTTGTTGTTGTTTCACCCTCCTTGATTACCTCTCCAATTAATTTGATTGTTGCCACTCTAATTACCTTGGTTTCCTTGATTATTCCAATTGCTTTGATTGTTGTTGCCACCAATCCAATTGCCTTGGTGGCCTTGGTTGTTCCAATTTCCTTGATTTCCTTGTGATCTCCATTGTTGTTGATTTTGAGCATTGTTTCTTTGACCTTGATAATTGTTGACGTATTGCACTTCTTCTTGCTCATTATACGAATCACCTTGGTCATACCCACTATCATCTTGCATGAATTGTTTCGGACGGCTTTGCCCTTGTTGTCCTTTTTGCCGTCTCTGTTCATCATCATATTTACACCTTCCATCGTATTCACTTGTTTCGTCCCTTGAATTTATTGCAGCTGAGCTTTGGCCAATTGGTACATTGTTGTTGTTAACTCTGCAATAGCTTGCCCATGATCATGTCATTCCTTGTGTAGGTGAATGACATTGAGGTCACCTTGAAGAACATTGGCCCTACTTTGCCATGCCGATGAGGTATCCGCCATCTCATCCAAAATTTTACAAGCTTCGGCATAAGGTGTGTTCATGAAGTTCCCGCCCACTAGTTGATTTACCACACATTTATTTGTTGTGTTGATCCCCCTGTAGAAGGTTTGTTGGATCATGGCCTCGGTAATATCATTTTTCGGGCACTCTTTAACCATGGTACGATATCTTTCCCAAATCTCAAGCAATGGCTCATTGGGCTCTTGCTGGAATGCTAGAATTGCATCCTGTAGTGTAGCCATGTACCCCGGAGAGAAGAATTTGGCAATGCATATTTCGGCCAACTCATCCCATGTATGGATGGAATGATTGGGCAATCTCTCTAGCCAGTCCAATGCTTTTCCCTGTAAAGAGAAAGGAAATAGCCTCAACCTCAGTGCGTCCTCAGAAACATTGGTTTGCATGCTCCCCCAACAAGTATCGACGAACCCCTTGAGATGATTATAAGCATTTTGATTTGGAGCCCCGGTGAAGAATCCCCGTTGCTCAAGTAGTGTAAGTATCACGTTGGTGATTTGGAAGTTGCCCGCCCTAATGCGGGACGAGAATATTATCATTAGGCAGTCGGTCTCGCCTATTTTCTTGAGGTTCAGGAAGAACCTCATCTCCATGACCATCGTCCACTTCCTCCCCCAATGGCAAATTACCAATGGGCTCGTTGTTGAGAGACATTCTCGTACCTATAAGCAATTCAAAAACAAAATTAGTGACTCGGAAGTAAAAGAAGACAAATCACATAAAAACCTAGATATATAGATAAATCCGTTTAACTCTCCGGCAACGACGCCAAAAATTGATGTCGCCCAAACTCACACCACAAATATAGGTAGTGAGACGGTCGAAGCAATAATAAAACCCAACGCAAGTCGGGGTCGAACCCTCAGGGAGTTAGAATTGGGATTAGGTATATATTTAGTGTAATTTTACAATATGCCTTAGATTACACTTGCACATTCTTGTTTGTTGTTTCTACTTCTACTTTAATCTATTGATTGCAATTATAAAACTAGGAGACAATATTTTTTGTTTTGGTTGTTTTCCAAATGATAGAAGATCTAGGGTCGTGATTTCTACCTAGGTGGTTACCTAATGGGTTGAAAACTCTAGGACAAGTCTGATTGGTCGGGGTTGTAATAGCAATCACATACAATTACCCACTCTATACCTCTCGGTAGTTTGAGTGGTTTTGCCCAATTTGGCTTTCTCAAGTCCAAATAGGTATTGCACAAAACAAGTGATAAATGCTCAAGTCGGGTCTTACTATCTCTAGATTCAACCCTTTAATTGGGGGTATCAATTTTTTGAGTTCACCCCAATTTCTTGTTAGCCAAGTTTTCCTAGACTTAGTCTCTCTTTCTCAAGTAGAGACTAAGTCAATTAGGCACTAATCAATGTTTACAACCATTAATTCTTGAATTCAAGCAAGAACTAGGCTAAATATCACTAACCCAATCACAAACAAATCCTAAATCAAACACCCATTAAGTATCCACACTAGGGTTGGGCCACAACCCAAGCTAGAAATTTAGCTACTCATGAAAAATGAAGAAATACAAGAAGAAATTAAGATAGAATGCATAATAATTGATTAGGAAAGGAAAATCTAATTCTTAGAAGCTAATCTAGTACACTATTACTCAAAACAGTAAAGACAAACGGCTCAGGTGCTCTCCCAAAACAAAACTTACCCTAAAAATAATAAAAAGTTCTATTTATACTAAGCTGAAAATATCTGACAAAAATGCCCTTCTGAGGTTATGCGACCGCATAATTATGTGTGCAGTCCGCACAACGAGACTTGGCTTGACAGGTTCTAGTTCAACGATCGCACTCCTTCAACTACTGCGGACCGCACATTTGTGAGTGCGGCCGCACTCTTGCTTCTGCGGCCGCACAATTATAGTGCGGTCCACACTCCTTGATCTTAGGCTCTAGCTGTGTGAAACTTCTGCGGACCACATAAAAATGAGTGCGGCCACACAAAAATGGTGCGGTCTGCATTTCTTCTTGAACTTGAAATCCCATCTCACTGATTTTTGTCTTCTGCGGCCGCACCAGAATTGTGCGGTCCACACTTTACATGTCATTTCTTGTCAGAGGTTTTCTTCATTATCTGCGGCCACACTCAATATTGTGCTGTCTGCACGGTACTCTTTTAGCCTTGTTTTTGTCCTTCTCCAATATTACTCCTTGTTGAGTTGATTTTCATTTCTTTAGCTCATATTCTAACACTCCTACAAGCAAGCATATTTCGTTAGATTTCGCTAATACCTTTAAGCAATTTTGTGCTAAAACGCAAGTTAAAGAGTGCAAATAAGCAGTCAAAATCCCTATTTATCAGTCACCCGGTTCACACAACAACTACCTTTAAAAAGAACTGTGATATTAAGAAAATCAAAGGCTTATTATCTTCTAAAACATAAAAAGAAGCTACTAAACAAATCAAGATCTAATACACTACTGAAACATTAAAAAAAAGCTAATAAGCAAAAACAAAGATAATGAAGTTAATGAACAAACTACGAGAGATAGAATGAATATACATAGTAAGAGTGAGAGAAGATATATACATACAAAAAAGAAAAGAGATAATATCATCAAATTAGTACAGGACAAATGTATCAAAATACCAAATGTGTCAAATAAACTCCACTCCCTGAATAAAAGTAAGCATTGTCGCCAATGCTTAGCAAAATAAGAGTAAAAGAGGGAAGAGTGAAGAAAACTCCCTATTGCTCCTTGGACATCTCTGTGTCCCCAGCAATATCATCGCCCTCAGGATCATACAACTGAATCTCATCATCCTCAACTCTAGGTATTGCTGGGTTGGCGAACATCTGACGTACTGCCTCATCAGTATCGGTAGCAAGGTCTGGCTCTTCAGACTGGCCAGCTAGTGCCACCGTTGCAGATTATGCTGTAGGATCTGGGGTGGAATGGTGTGGGTCAAGTAGCATATCAAAGGGAAGATCACCGGCTGTAGCAATCCTAGTCACCTCTCTCTGGAGCTTGTCCACTGACTTCTTGCTGGCATGGGACTTTCTCATCTTTTTTACTTCCTTTCCAGCTCTTCAATCACTAACCCATGTTGTACCAAGGTGTCCATAATAGTCATCTAATTCTCCAAAATTTTCTTCAATGTCTCCTCAATGTCAGAAGGAACCTGTGATGCCTGTGAGGTGGACTGAGCTGCAACAGTACTAGACAAGTCAGATAACTTTACAGTGGTTGTTTTCATCTAGTTGTTGAGACTCGCCAATGTCTGGGAGACTCGCAGTGCAGATAGTGGATGAGGAGGCATGTGAACTGGATTCAAAGCCAAGGTGGGAGCTATGGCAAGAACTGTAGTAGGGGTTGTGGATGATGGCAGAGGCATAGCTACGACACTCGAGGAAGGCTCGGCCGAAGTGGATGGAACATCAACTGCCTCAGCAGCTACCACGGCTAGCTCATCAAACTGGCCCGTGGTGGTAGGCAGCTGAAATAATCTCTTTAGATTGCTCGCATCCATCAGTGAGTACCAAGTAAAAGGCTTCTTAGGCTTCACCTTTCTGTCATAATCCCTGGGCTCTACCCTTGCATTAGTGAGATATTCTGTAATAGTGTTGGGATACGAGTAGGACGAGTCATTTTGCCAAGAAATCATTGAGATGTTGGTCGACACCATGGCACCCACATTGATAAGGTACCCGCCATAATAGAAACAACCAAAACTGCCGGAGGAATCGGAAGATGAGTTTCATTTTGGCTCGGGTCCAGTCTGCTACAGATAAAGGTTTGCCACCCCTTCGCCTCGAAACTTAGAGTGCTCCGGTGGATAGGAATTCCAGAGGCAATCCATGGTGGTGGTGGCCCTGATGCTGCTAGAATCTCCGCTAACCATGGTCGAACTACGTCTCCTGGTGCCCACTTCTCCAAATACTCCTTCGGCTCAACATCTTCAAAGCCCAAGTACGTGTTGAGTGTATGCTGATCAAACCTCACTTTGAAGTTATGCACTTTGGTCACCTTTGTCCCCTTTTTGATATACGCCACATTGGCATAGAATTCACGGACAAGGTACTCTTTGGCATCTACAACACTCTGAGTGAACCACATCCACCCCTTGTATTCCCTGAACTGCCTCAAAATGGATGGATTGTACCTCGCCAAATCTTTCAACAGAAATTGTCGCTCAAGGGTTAGCGACCTCGCTGGCCACCATGTACAAAAGCTGGTGAAGGTAGCCAAGCTAAAAATTGGTCCTCCCAAACCTCTTTCTTATTCGACCTTTCAAGGCCGACAGTTTTAGCATCTCTGTCTCTGCCATCATCGGGGATATCATGAACTAGTGCCTCATGTGCCGCAGGAATTGGTGTAGCCGATGGCTCAGAAGCCTGACTAGTACTCTACTGTCACGACCTAAATATCCGACTAGTCGTCATGGCACCTAACCCAACCCCCTAGGTAAGCTAATTTACCACTAACCAATTTCAATAATAATTAATAAAGCAATTAAGTAAAGAAATATCTGAATCTGATGCATTCCCCAAGGACTGGTAGTACAAATCATGACCTTCTAAGAATAGAGTTTACAAAGCTGGTATGAAGTAAATACATCATCTGTTTGAAAAGTACAAAAATAGAGTTTTATGAATCTAAGGCTACCATGAACAAGAGACATCTACAACCGGAACGCAGGTACATCTTCAGATCTAGCTTCCAACGAACACAGCAACATCAGCAGCCAATATCTGCACGCAAGGTGCAGAAGTGTAGTATGAGTACAACCGACCCCGTGTACTCAACAAGTAACTAACCTAACCTAAGGTTGAAAGTAGTGACGATCTTGTACCAAGGTCAGAGTCCAACTCCAATAACCAACAACAATTCATAACAACATAAAACAAGTAATAAAAGAAGTAACTCAAAGAATAAATGCTCAACTAAATCATGATTTCTGAAAATAGTTCTGCCTTTCAAGTGTATCAGTGAAAATCCCAAGTCATTTACCGAAGTTGTTAAAAGTATGAGTAAGTTTGAAACCAGTAATTCTCCCAAAAATCCTTTCAACAATGAATAAGATGGTGCATTGTCTTTCCAGATTTTCAGTGAAACAATGCATCACTATGCCCGTAGGCCAATATGTGTGAGAAGTCATGAATGACGTGATACCGTACAATATGAGAAAAATACCTCTCTATGCTTGTATGTCATGTGTGCATGTGAATTCTGTATCTCAGAGATGAACTCATGTACTCACACTCTCAGAGTACTCAATCTCAGTGTCACACACATTCCATTCATCATGCTCAATCACTCAGTATTGTATATGGCCAATCCGGCCCATGGAAGATCCATCCCGGAATATACACATCAACTCATCATCAGCCACTCAGTACCGAGTAGGGCCAATCCAGCCTATGGGGAGGATCCATCCCCAGGTATAAATGTTTCGGACAAGATCCATGTCCAGGGAAGATCCATCCCTCAATATAAATCAACTGTGCTCACTGGGGGTGTGTGCAGACTTCGGAGGGGCTCCTCTAGCCCAAGCGCTATAAACCGCATGGACAACTCACGTGCCATAGTATCAATATCTCAAAATTAGACCCTCGACCTTACTCAATCAACAACCTCTCCAGTCTCTCGGGCTCACAATGACATGAACTAGCCCATAATGATGATATGATGTATCAATAAATAACAACAGAGACTGAGATATGATATGCAATGAATGAATATGACTGAGTATGACATTGCAATGCAAGCAAAAAATGCAACAACAGTAATGTCCTCAGTGGGTCCCAACATAAAAAGCATGTAAACTAGAGATGGTTTTTAATACGAAACACAGCTCGATAACTCCAATACGTAGAGATTTCATGATTATAGATAAGTTCAGGTAACTACATAGTACCACAGAAATAACGGAGTCACAGTTCACACGGTGCATGCCCACACGCCCGTTACCTAGCATGTGCGCCACCTCAACACCAAACACATAACACGTATAGTTAGGGTTCATACCCTCAGCTCCAAGATTAGAAGAGTTAATTACCTCGAACAAGACGAATCCAATGTCAAGCAAGCTAAACAATGCTCCAGAAATTCCACTCTGCACGTATCAACTTCTGAATCAAATCTAGTCACAATTAATTTGATTCGGTCCACACAATTTATAGGAATTAATTCCATATCAAAATACTAATGTTTCCCACAAAAATCCGAAATTACACTCAAATTTGCCCGTGGGGCCCACATCTCAAAATTCGATGAAACTCACAAACTCCAACAACTCATCCAATTATGAGTTCAACCATACTAATTTCACTCAAGTCCGACTCCGAATCGATGTTCAAATCTTGGAAATTCATTTTATGAAATTGTAGAAAATTCCTCCGATTTCTCTTGAAAAATCAATAATCTAACACCGAAACGAAGATTAATTCATGGAATATAATCTCAAAGGAGTCAAGAATACTTACCCCAAATTGTTTGGAAACATTCCTCTCCAAAATCGCCCAAACCGAGCTCCAAAATTTAAAAATGAAGAAAGAAACCAAAACCCACAATTTTATTTTCTGTCCAATCATTCTGCTTCTGTGGACATGAGAGCCGCTTCTGCGGTGTCGCTTCTGCGACACGAGCTCCTCTTCTGTGGACTCCACTAGCCAGCCGACTCTTCGCACATGCGGATCTCCATCTGCTTCTGCGCAACCGCACGTACGAAGCCAAACGTGCTTCTGCGCTCCTTCTCGCTTCTGCGTCCAAGGCCCTTACTTCTGCGGGGCTGCAGATGCACTCCAATTTCCGCTTCTGCGATCTTCCCAAGTCAAGCCCACTTGCGCTTCTGCGATCAACTGTCCGCATCTGCGCCCATTCTTCCACAAATGCGGAAACACCAGAATCAACATACCTCCAACAATACAACATGAAACAAAAATGATCTGAACCTCGTCCAAAACTCACCTGGGCTACCTGTGACCCTGTCTGAATATACCAACAAGCTTCATAACATAACACGGACTTACTCGAGGCCTCAAATCACACCTAACAACATCAAAACGACCAATCGCACCTCAAAGCAAAATCACCATACGGAGCTACTGGAAATATTAGAATTTAAATCCGAGGTCGTTTACACATAAATCAACATCCGGTCGACTTTTCCAACTTAAGCTTTCCATTATCAGACTAAGTGTCTGAATTCACTTCGAAATCCTTCCGGAGCCGAACCAACTAACTCAGTAAGTCATAAAACAACTGTAAAGCATAAATTGAGCAGTGAATGGGGGAACGGGGTTGTAATACTCAAAACGACTGGTCGAGTCATTACATTCTCCCCCACTTAAACATACATTCGTCCTCTAACGTGCCAAGAGTTATTCCTAACCTTCAAATCTCTATTACACCTTACCACGCATGTACCCGGTGGTGATATCACGTCACTCTATTCTATATAGGCCTGACAACATAACACAACTGAAAATCATTAATTTAACCTTTGCCCAAAAACCTTGGAGTTCAATTCCCAACATTCTAAATTTCTTACAAGACCCGAATCTCACATTTACACATTGTATAAGTATGAACAAGTTGCATTGAGCCATAACCATAACCACAGATACAATCCCATAACATACTACACAACTTGCATGCTCGTAGCACCATTCCTGATCACAGTAACTACTCCAAAACCAACCTGGTACTGTTATTAAATTGCATATCAAATAAAACCTCATTCCAAAACCTTCGTACACTGCTGATAATGAAAGAATCACGCAGAAATCTCATGACCCCTTATCACATCAACAAGTCATGGAGCTCTCTCGCCCCAACCAGAACCATAATCACTTTCTAAGCCAATTTATAATATTATGCTCCCAAATATACCGTAATCAAACCTGATAGTACTTATTCTAGGTCCAATGACCATATATTATCAAACACAACTATCCCACAAACATACCACACCAATATAACTCAAGCCACAACTGCGCAATCTGTGTACCCAAAATGGAAAATGTCTCGGAGAAGAGAACCATATTGCAAGTTCAACCAGCACCACCACAACTGCAATGCTATAAGTGCATTATATATAGTAGAACCAAGACACGCGAATCTAACAATGGTAACTAGCTCTTCTAGAGCTCACATTAACATCAACCGCACGGCATGGTCACCGGCCTTTAGTCCCAGCATATTATACAGGAGCAATTAAACAAGTACACATGTATATGATAATGAAATAAGATTATCATGCTCCTGGATTGGTATAAATAACATGCCATAGTGTAGGCATGTTCAAAGTCTGCTATCACACTTCAAATCGGCAAGTTAATGCAGAAATAGTAACTACCTCATTTATTCAGGGAATTAGCCTCTTTGTAACCTCAAGTATAGCCCAGATAGTTCTCCACAAAGGTACGAATACGAGAAAAAGTTATAACTTTATGCTAACAGTCAACTCTAGGCATATCATCGCCTAAGCATTCTTCCGAGTATGAATACTTGCCCCGATGCCCGCACATGGGCTCAAACCTCACCTATATGCACACTCATAGCGTGTAACACTCACAAATAATTAACGCAACTAGTTCCTCCACTGAGTTTAAATAAAATACTCAGCTCAAAAAGGTCGCAACCCTTAAACAATATGATTCTGAGAACTCCCAGTCTCCAAATTCATAGAACGCATGAATCACCGTAACTCATCCCAACTCCAGCACTCAAATGACTAACACATCTTTCATGCACAATCATCCCATGAGGAATTCTTCCAAAAACAATTCCGTGCCATATAGCAATAATTAGAATATCAACAGTCTATCAACTAGGTGAGTACCGCAATACCAATGAACATCCATAAGTCAAAACATTATGCGCCTTCTGAAATGCACACCCTTCTCAGGGATTACTGAGCAGTTATAACATTCCTCTAAATATCTAAAATTGACCATTCTGTCCAAAATTCGTGACCTTCCCTTCAAGAATGAACTGCCACCTTGTATATGTAAATCTTAACCCCACACAACACACCACATCTATCATGCCATCATGTGACAAGCACAAGAATCTTATTATGAACTCTGAGTCACTAGCAAATTACATACCTGGTTAGTTAGAACCCTTCCTCTTGCTTCCTTCCAGAAGAAAATCACAATACACAACACGTTCCCCACACCGGTATAAAATATCCGTTTCAAACCATGGTAGAAACCATCAAGAACACTATGAAATCTATTTGTACATAATCAAGCTATCAGGACTAAATCTCTCTAACTCGACCAAGCCACGCATGTCACCAAACCCAAGAATATTGCCACCAAAATATCCATAAAGTCTCACCACATCATAATTACCCAAAAAAACCTAGCATACCATTACCATGTTGGTCTAGCCTACTACCAGTTGTCCTATTTTCTCCGAGTTTCTTCTGAATAACCCTCAAGTTGACACTTATCCGTGTTAGAATGTTACGATCCTTACCCAAAGCTAACTACAAGACCTCCTAACATAAAACGACATCGCCCTAAGGCCCATGAGCCACTGTACTCTTCTTAAGCACCTCCATAAATACCACAACCGAGACACCCACTCTTAAGGGTCTTATGTGAATTTAAAATTGTTCCTCTTCTTTTACCTTTATTATACTGGAATGTAGAATCCATAGTCATACAGAATTACCGCAAGTTCCGGCACCATCAAGTGAAAATCTCAGATTTTATCCATACACAAGTCCGAAAAAATTCTCAATTACTATATATAAATTTTGAACCCATTAGAACCTTCTCGAGAGTCACCCATTTTGCTCAAACTCAAATTGCACCGCTCGAACGGGCCGAAAGACATATGTCCCATTAGCACGACAACATTCAAAGAAGTAACCCTACTCTAACACCACCGATTGAATTCATAATACATGCACACTACATCATTCACAAATAATAACTCACTCATTCCATGATTTTCATATACTCATAAAGCGCAATATAACCCGTATTTAGGAATATCAGTTCCGGAGTCATTCTCGATCTCAACCTCTGCAAGTCATAACTAATCCACAAGTATGCCTCACACTAAAACTAAATTTTTAACATATAACCATGAATTGAATTGCCAATAGTAGGCTCCCCCACTTGGCTCAAAACCATAGAACAAAACATTCCATAACTCACAATACCCATACTCTATTACTGCCATAATACCGCAGTCGGTTCAACAAAAAATATACTTAAGCTCATGCAACACCAACCATAAAATACCCCAGTCATCCGCTAAACTCGCATTCATACTCTTAATACTCAAGTGAACTTTCTCAACCAGATTTAAATTAAAATCTCAACATATACGCCCCGCTGGTAGAAAGGAAACTCTCCACTTACATTATAAGGAATACACCTACGTAGATTACTCCGCAGGGGATAACCCACCTGCTTAGCCTCAAATTGGTATCTTGTTATACCCTTTCGAAGTCATAATTATTATGCAATCACTTAGTCTATCTGAGTCCAAACTCATTAATCAGACATGAGAATTTAATTTGTCCCAAAATTTAACAACGTGAAAGATCCTTCAAAACATCCATACTCGAGACTGTACGTCACATCAAAATGAAAATCAAGCACCCAATGACCCTTTTTTTACATTTCAAGGAAACACTTCTCGTCAAATTCAAATCGTCTTACCACATCCCGCAGTCATATCATACTCATCACAAAGCCATTCCACCGCTCATCGAGCCACAAATTCCACTCGTAGGGACATTACGAGACATATGACTCCAAATGTACAAGTCACAACTGAAGCTACCGAGATTAAGTTGCGGTCTAATCCTGGCCTCAAGTCCTCCAGGCTGGCCCATCACTAGCACACCAAAATCACATCTCAAACCTCGTTCGTGTAATCACAAGCTGACGATGCACAGCTAATATCGAGCGCTCACATGTGCACACGAATGCGTGGAAGGTTATCAAATAATTATGTTTCAAGCTGAATCAATTTCGCATGATAAGGAAAGAAAGATGGGAAATTATCCTAAATGCCATGTAGCCTCTCAAAGATAAGTATGGACGTCATCATACCGATCTGCAAGACTCTACTAGACACTTGCTCATGACTTGTAGAACCTATGAACCTAGAGCTCTGATACCAATCTGTCACGACCCAAAAATACGACTAGTTGTGATGGAACCTAACCCAACCTCTCTAGGTAAGCCAATTTACCACTAACCAATTTCAATAACAAATAAGTAAAGAAATATTTGAATCTCATACATTCCCCAAAGACTAGTAGTACGAATTATGAGATTCTAAGAATAGAGTTTACAAAGCTGGTATGAAGTAAATACATCATCTGTTTGAAAAGTACATAAATAGAGTTTTATGAATCTAAGCCTACCATGAACAAGAGACAGCTACAACCAGAACGCAGGTACATCTTCAGATCCAGCTTCCAACGAACACAAAAACATCAATAGCCAACATCTGCATGCAAGGTGTAAAAGTGTAGTATGAGTACAACCGACCCCATGTACTCAATACGTAACAAACCTAACCTTAGGTTGAAAGTAGTGATGAGCTTGTACCAAGGTCAGAGTCTAACTCCAATAACCAACAACAGTTCATAACAACATAAAGCAAGTAATAAAAGAAGTAACTCAAAGAATAAATGCTCGTTTATAACAACATAAAGCAAGTATCAGTGAAAATCCTAACTCGTTTACCGAAGTTGCCAAAAATATGAGTAAGTTTGAAAACAGTAATCCTCCAAAAAATCCTTTCAACAATGAATAAGATGTTCAATTTTCTTTCCAAATTGCTAGTGAAAAAGTGCGTCACTATGCCCGTAGGCCAATATGTGTGAGAAGTCATGAATGACGTGATACCGTACATCATGAGAAAGATACCTCTATATGTTTGCATGTCATGTGTGCATGTCAATGCAATGTATCTCAGAGATGAACTCATGTACTCACACTCTCAGAGTACTCAATCTCATTGTCTCACACATTCCACTCATCATGCTCAATCCATCCCCAGGTATAAATGCTTCGGACAAGATCCATGTCCAAGGAAGATCCATCCCTCAATATAAATCAACTGCGCTCACTAGGGGTGTGTGCAGACTCCGGAGGGGCTCCTTCAGCCCAAGAGCTATAAACCGTACGGACAACTCACGTGCCATAGTATCAATATCTCAAAATCAGGCCCTCGACCTCACTCAGTCATCAACCTCTCCAGTCTCTCGAGCTCATAATAACATGAACTAGCCCACAATGATGATATGATGTATCAATAAATAACAAAAGAGACTGAGATATGATATGTAATGAATGAATATGACTGAGTATGACATTGGAATGCAAGGAAAAAACTCAACAACAGTAATGACCTTAGTGGGTCCCAACAGAATAACCATGTAGCCTAGACATGGTTTATAATACGAATCACAGCTCGATAACTCTAATACGTAGAGATTTTATGATTATAGATAAGTTCGGGTAACTACACAGTACCACAGAAATAATGGAATCATAGTTCACACAGTGCACGCCCACACGCCTGTCACCTAGCATGTGTGTTACCTCAACACCAAATACATAACACGTATAGTTAGGGTTTATACCCTCAGCTCCAAGATTAGAAGAGTTACTTACCTCGAACAAGATGAATCTAATGTCAAGCAAGCAAAACAATGCTCCAGAAATTCCACTCTGCGTGTATCAACTTCTGAATGGCTCGAATCTAGTCACAATTAATTTGATTCAGTCCACACAATTTATAGGAATTAATTCCATATCAAAATACTAATTTTTCCCACAAAAATCCGAAATTACACTCAAAATCGCCTGTGGGTACCACGTCTCGAAATCCAACGAAACTTATAAAATCCGACAACACATCCAATTATGAGTTCAACCATACTAATTTCACTCAAATCCGATTCCGAATCGATATTCAAATCTTGAAAATTTATTTTATGAAATTGTAGAAAATTCCTCTGATTTCTCTTGAAAAATCAATAATCTAACACCGAAAACGAAGATTAATTCATGGAATATAATCATAAGGGAGTCAAGAATACTTACCCCAAGTTGTGTGGAAAACTTCCTCTGCAAAATTGCCCAAACCGAGCTTTAAAATCTAAAATTGAAGAAAGAAACCAAAACCCACGATTTTATCTTATGTCCAGTCATTCCACTTATGCATACACGAGAGCTGCTTATGGGACACAAGCACCGCTTCTGCGGAATCCACTAGCCAGCTGACTCCTTACACGTGCAGATCTCCATCCACTTCTGCGTAACCGCAGGTGCGAAGCCAGACGCGCTTCTGCGCTCCTTCTCGCTTTTGCGCCCAAGGCCCTCGCTTCTACAGGGCCGCAGATGCTCTCCAATTTCCGCTTCTGCAATATTCCCCAGCCAAGCCCTCTTGAATTTCTATGATCAACTGTCCGCATCTGCAGACTCACATCTGCGCCCATTCTTCCGCAGATGCAGAAACACCAGAACCAGCATACCTCCAGCAGTGCAACTTGAAACAAAAATGATCCGAACCTCGTCCGAAACTCACCCGGGCTACCTGTGACGCTGTACGAATATACCATCAAGTTCTATAATATAACATGGACCTACTCGAGGCCTCAAATCACAACTAATAACATCAAAACGTTGAATCGCACCTCAAACCAAAATCTATGAACTTTCAAATTCTATATCTTGTGCCGAAACACATCAAATCAATCTGGAATGACTTCAAATTTTGCACACAAGTCATAAATGACATAACAAAGCTATTCCAATTTCCAAAATCGGATTCGGACCCCGATGTCAAAAAGTCAACTCCCCGGTCAAACTTCCCAAAAATTTAACTTTCGCCATTTCAATCATAATTCCACTACGGACCTCCAAAAGTTTTCTGGACACGCTCCTAAGTCAAAAATAACATACGGAGCTACTGAAAATATCATAATTCAAATCCGAGGTCGTTTACACATAAATCAATATCTGGTCGACTTTTCCAACTTAAGCTTTCCATTATGATACTAAGTGTCTCAATTCACTCTGAAATCCTTTGGATCCGAACCAACTAACCCGGTAAGTCATAAAACAACTATAAAGTATAAATTGAGTAGTAAATAGGGGAACGAGGTTGTAATACTTAAAATGACCGGTCGGGTTGTTACATCTACGATCCCTCGGAAGTGCTATGAGATGAGGACAACTCGTCCCTTAGTTGGTATCTCCCTTGCAGCCTTGACTGTACGACCGGATGCTCCTGAACAGAGGTCGAGTTGCCCTCTGATACTTCCCTAGGGGGGACATATGAGCTCATCTCAGAGAGATCTGCACCTCTCCCTATGCCAGCTGTTGATTTCTTTCTAATTGTCTTTTGTTGTCCAAGGGGTAAGGCACTTTTGCCTCGACCCCGAAAAGGTTCACCTATCCCTTTTGATGTGTCACCGCGTCCTCTAGATCGAACCATTGTCTGTATCAAGCAAAGGTGATTGTTAGTTGCAATTCAATATTCAGACATACACAGGAGATATAAAAGTAAAGGATAACCACAGTACACAGTGAGGGTGTTCAGTCAAAGCATGCTTGCAGACAAGAACTGCAGTCCGCATAATGTTTCTTGCGGCCGTAGATGTGAACTTGCGGACCGCACAATTTTGTTTTGAGGCCGCAAAATTGAAGTGCGTTCCGCACAATTTCACTTGCGGCCGCACCTCTAAGACCCAACAAATTTTAACTCTCTAATGACAGAGAATTGTCTAATGTGCGGCCGCAACATGATTTCTGTGTTCCGCACAATTAAACTTGCGGCCGCACATGAGAGTCTCAAGGTAGGGACTCTCTGATGACAGTAAAAGTGTTGTTCTGCGGTCGCAATGAGAAATTTGTGGTCCGCACATTTTAACTTGCGGCCGCAGATCCTTTCTTTCACTATGTTACCCTAAAATCAAAATATGCGGACCGCACAAATTCAAGTGTAGCCGTAGAATTCAAAAATTACGTACATATCAATTTTTTTCTATCTAGGTTTTTCAATTTCATGCTCAAAATGACATGGCAATATCATAGAAACATGAAAATATGTTAACCCAGTCCCCATAGAGCATGTATTAGTTAATCCATTACAGATTTACCCCCACATGGATACACAATTGAATTCTAATGACAAATGGCCTAAAAAGAACTAAAAATCTACAAATTAAAAGAAAAAATATTAACATGAAATTGAAGCATACCATATGAATGAGTGTAATGAGTGCCTGGTCAAATATGTTGTATGTGTGGACAGATGAAATCACCAAGAAATTTCAAAAGGGCACTATTTTCTTTTGTTCAGAGAGTGAAAAATATACAAATGGCCCTCTGCCCTTCCATTTATACTTATGGTCTATGAAAGGGGAAGAAGGTCGAGTGCGGCCACACATTTTCATGTGTGGTCCGCACTCTGTTACTTTGGGTCTTATCTTAGCTTTACATCTGTGGTCCGCACAATTTTGTGTGCGGCTGCAGATTTCATGTTGCGGTCGCATATTTCCTAAGCGGTCACACATCAACCTTTTCTCTGAGAGGTTAAACTTCAGAGAGTTGGTATTTTCAACCTTTCATTTGTGCAGTCTGCAAGATAATTGTGCAGCCGCATTGTACTTTTGCTACAACGC
The DNA here is from genome assembly GCF_000715075.1 of Nicotiana tabacum. NCBI lineage: Eukaryota > Viridiplantae > Streptophyta > Magnoliopsida > Solanales > Solanaceae > Nicotiana > Nicotiana tabacum. The sequence continues at coordinate 41,784,997 of NC_134096.1, read as the reverse complement.
CCATAATTGAGCGGTCCGCACAAATCAACTGCGGTCCGCAATTCTTAGAGCACTTAGCCAAATATTTGGTCCGAAATTCCTGTAAGTCACACTTAGACCTGTAGCACACTTCAAATCAAGTTAGAACAAAAATAACACCTAACTACAAAAGAAAAAAAGGAAAATAAACATGGGTTGCCTCCCAAGAAGCGCCTGATTTAACGTCACGACACGGCGTAGAATACCATCAATCGAAATGAATGACCGCCATGACTAGGGGTGTTCAAAACCAAACCGAAACCGAAAACCGAACCGAAACCGAAGCATAATGGCTTATTGGTATCGCGTTAACGGTTTAATGGACGGGGAACTTATTAACGGCTTATCGGTTTGGTGGCGGATTATTCAATTTTCTTAACGGATAATCCGTTAACCCGTTAAGAATATATATATATATATATATATATATATATATATATATATATATATATTAAAGATCAAAAACCCTTCCACTTCTTCCAGTTCTCTATCTCTAAGTTCAAATGCCTAACTCCTAAATAATCAGAACCCTTACGTACTATGCATCAGAAGATCCCAGGCTTGGCTTAGCTTAGCTTATTCTCCCACCCTACAACAAGATTGTTTAAGTTGATGTCTATGGTTCACCTCTGCTTTTGTTTTTTAAAACTAATGCATGTTGTCTATGTTTTATAGAAGAATAGTAGTGTTGTGCCACATCTTTTTTCACTCTACAACACATGACACACTACATCATTCTTATGTAGGCGTTAACAGACATGTATGTCTCGACTCAATGTATAATTTCCTATTCTGAATTTGTATGTTAGACGGTCAGCAAACAATTAATACACGCAATATAGATTGAATTAGGCCGATAAACTGCCCAATAACCGCCCGATAAAAGCTAAATCGATACCAATCCACCCGATATCTTATCGGGTGGCTAGCGGATTAATACATTTAAAAGCCGATAACCGTTAAGCCAAACCGTTAAGAGTAATTAATCGCCCAATCCGCCCGATAAGCAGCCCTAGCCACGATGTGGCTATCTCCAACCTTTCCCAAATAGTGCTTCACCTGGTGACCATTGACTCGGAATATTTCATTGTTTTTGTTCTTCAAGTCTAGTGCACCAAAATGCACCCATAATTTCAAAAGGATCACTCCATTTAGACTTTAGCTTCGCATGAAACATCCTCAACCTTGAGTTAAACAACAATACGAGATCACCCACCTTGAACTCTTTGTTCCAAATATATTTGTCATGAAGATATTTCATATTTTCTTAGTACAAGGACGAACTTGCATAAGTATGGTACCGGAACTCATCCAATTCATTCAAATGTGAAACCCTCAAGTTAGCGGCTACATCCCAATCAAGATTCAACTTCTTTAGAGCCCACATGGACTTGTGCTCTAGTTCTACTGGAAGATGACAAGCTTTTCCGAACACCAATCGGTATGGTGACATTCCGATAGGTTTTTTGTAAGCCGTCCGATAAGCCCATAATGCATCATCAAGCTTCTTGGACCAATCCGTACGATTAGCATTCACCGTTTTCGACAAGTTACTCTTTATCTCCCGATTGGAGACTTCTACTTGCCCACCAGTTTGTGGGTGATAAGGAGTCGTGACTTTGTGAGTAACACCATAATTGCTAAGCAAAGTGTCGAACGCCTTGTTGAAAAAATATGACCCCCCGTCGCTTATAATAGCACGTGGAGTACCAAACCTTGTGAAAATATTCTTCTTCAATAAAGCCACCACACTTCTTGCCTCATTGTTGGGTAAACCAACGGCCTCAACCCATTTGGACACATAATCAATCGCAAACAAGATGTAGGTGTATCCACAAGAACTCACAATAGGGCCCATGAAGTAATCCCCCTCATATCTAAAATATCAATCTCCAAAATGGTTATGAGAGGCATTTCATATTTCTTTGAGATTCCACCGGCCCATTGACATTCATCACATCTTTTCACTAGCTCACTTGCATCCTTGTAAAGAGTGGGCCAATAGAAACCGCAACTAAGCACTTTGGCCACTGTTCTTGCTCCACCATGATGACCACCATATGGCGAAGAATGACAAACCCCAAGAATTTTACCTTCCTCTACTTCCAGTACACATCTTATAATCACCCCATCCGTAAAAATCCAGAAAAGGTATGGTTCAATCCAATAATAATCTTGACAATTCCATTTGAGCTTTTTTCTTTGGTTTGAAGAGAACGCATTCAGAATGATTCCACACACAAGAAAATTTGCTAGATCCGCAAACCATGGCACATCTTTCATTGAAATAGCCAAGAGTTGCTCATCGGGGAAGGAGTCATTGATTTCATGGCCATCATGCGGCCTCCTCTCCTCCTCCAAACTTGACAAGTGGTCCACCACTTGGTTTTCACTCCCTTTTCTGTCTTGGATGTCAATATCAAAGTCTTGCAACAAAAGCACCCATCTCCTTAACCGAGCTTTGGAGTACTTCTTGCTCATAAGATAATGATGCACCGTATAATCCGTATGGACAATGACTTTTGCACCCATCAAGTACGTGCGAAACTTCTCAATTGAAAACACAATGGCAATGAGCTCTTTTTTTGTAATGGTATAGTTGACTTAGGCACTATTTATGGTCTTACTAGCATAGTAGACCAGATGAAATTTTTTATTGATGTGTTGCCACAAAACAGCCCCAACCGCTACGTCACTTGCATCACATATGAGTTCAAAAGGGACACTCCAATTTGGAGCGGTGATGATGGGAGTAGTTGTCAACTTGAACTTCAACAATTCAAAATCTATCATGCAATCATCATTGAAGTTGAACTTAGCATCCTTCTTAAGAAGCTTGCACAACAGATTCACCACCTTAGAGAAATCTTTGATGAAGTGCCGGTAAAAACCCGTGTGGCCTAAGAAACTCCACACACACTTCAACGAAGTTGGAGGTGGAAGTGTAGAAATCACCTCAATATTTTCTGTCCACTTCAATTCCGTTCTTTGAGATTTTGTGGCCAGGGACAATGCCTTCCTCGACCATGAAATGACATTTCTCCCAATTAAGCACAAAATTTGTTTCTTCATATCTAGCCAACACTTAATCAAAATTTGCAAGACAATAATCAAAAGAATCTCCAACCACCAAGTAGTCATCCATGAAAACTTCAAGGTAGTCCTCCACCATGTCCGTGAAGATAGCCATCATACACCTTTGAAAAGTCGTCGGTGCATTGTACAAACCAAATGGCATCCGCTTGAAGGCAAAATTACCATAGGGACATGTAAAGGTTATTTTTCTCTTGATCTTCCGAAATAATAAAAAATTAGTTGTAGACCGAATACCCATCAAGAAAGCAATAGAAAGCACGACCGGCCAATCTATGGACTTTGTTGAGCTTGCAATAGTCCATACACACTCTCCATCAGGTCACCGTTCTTATAGGAATCAACTCATTCTTGTCATTGGTCACCACCATCATGCCCCCTTTCTTTGGGACACATTGAACCGAAGAAGTCCATGAACTATTGGAGATGGGGTAGACAACCCTGGCATCCAACCACTTGATAATCTCCTTCTTGACAACTTCTTGCAAAGCCTCATTGAGTCTCCTTTGATGTTCAATAGATGGTTTGGCGTCCTCCTACAACTTGATATTATGAATGCAAAAGGCGGGGCTTATCCCCCGAATATCCACCAATTTCCACCTAATAGCCTTCTTCCTCTTTTGTAGCACCGCCAATGTGGAATCTACCTGCACGTTAGTCAAACAAGAGGAAAGAATAACCGGTAAATTAGAACAAGGGCCAAGAAATTCATACTGAAGATGTGGAGGCAATGGCTTCAACTCCAAGGTAGGAGGTTCTTCAATAAAAGGCTTTGTAGGAGGAGTTGTAATATTTTCGAGATCCAAAGATAATTTCTGAGGTGCATAGGTGTACGACCCCATTCCTTGCAAAGAATTCACACATTCCATGAAACCATCCATCTCGTCATCATCAAAGTTTAGCAAGACAGCCTCTAACACATCACCAACATTGATTGTAGCACTTGTTTCATCAACAATAACATCGGTCACCAAGTTCACAAAAGAACATTCCTTATTGCTATTTGGTTGCCGCATGGACTTGCACAAATGGAATATCACTTTTTCTTCACCAACTCTAAATGTAAGTTCTCTGGCTTCAACATCACAAAGAGCCTCCCCCTAGCAGGAAAGGTCTCCCAAGAATAATCGACACTTCATAATCAACCTCACAATCTAGGATGACAAAATCTGCCGGAAGAATGAATTTATCAACACGAACCAAGACATCTTTAATCACTTCCAAAGGTCTCTTCATAGTACGATCGGTCATTTGCAATCTCATAGAGATGGGTCTTGGATTCCCAATCCCCAAAGTCTTGAAAACCGAATAGGGCATCAAATTGATATTTGCCCAAGATCACAAAGAGCTTTAGCAAACTCGGCACTTCCAATTGTACAAGGAATCGTGAAAGCACCGGGATATTCTAACTTAGGAGTTATTGAATGCACAATTTCACTCACTTGATGAGTGATTTTGATAGTTTCAAAATTCATTGATCGTTTTTTAATCACGAGATCCTTCATAAACTTGACATAACCGGGCGTTTGTTCCAAAGCTTCAACTAATGGCACATTGATTGAGAGGCTCTTCATCATTTGAATGAACTTCTTGAATTAATTCTCACCATTTTGCTTGGCAAGTCTTTGAGGGTATGGAGGTGGAGGCTTAGGCAATAGTGCCTTAGCCTTTTGCACTACCGGCTCCGGTTTGTCAACAATGTGATCCCTAGAAGGGTTTACCTCCTCTTGAGTATCTTCCACACTATCATCAATATCAATACGAACTTCATCATTGGGTTGCACCACATTGTTCGGGATCTCTTCTGCTTGCACCACTTGCTCATCATCCACAAGTTGCCTTTGACTTGAGGTTGGTGCATTCCCACCTCTTCCACTTCTTGTAGCAACGACCATGGCATGCCCCGTGTTATTTCCACCCTTTGGGTTTACTACCGTGTCACTTGGTAGTGCCCCCTTAGAACGAGAATTTAGAGCTTGAGAGATTTTCCCCATTTGAACTTCTAAGTTGCAGATTGATGTGTTGTGTGAGGCAAGTTGGGCATCCGAATCGGCATTCTTTTCCATCTTTTTCTTGAACATATTTTCAATATGCCCCATCTTATTGTTTGAAGAACTTGGACCATCGAAAGGATAAGGATACGGGTTGCTCGGTTGTTGATACATCAGGGGCCTTTGAAAACCCGACCTCCTATTGCCTTGATTGTTGTTCCATCCTCCTTGATTGTTACCCCCCTCCCCTAATTTTCTTGATTATTACCACTCCAATTTCCTTGATTGTTGTTCCATCCGCCTTGATTGTTATCCCCTCCCCCAATTTCCTTGATTATTACCACTCCAATTTCCTTGATTGTTGTTGTTATGCCAATTACTTTGATTGTTGTTTGCTCTCCAATTGCCTTGATTGTTAGAATTACAATTGCCTTGATTGTTTTGAGGTCTCCATTATTGTTTGTTTGGGCCTTGGAAGTTTTTTTTCCCTTGAAAGTTCACATATTGCACTTCCTCCTCTTGTTCATTATAAGAATCATCTTGCTCAAAACCACTATCTTCTTGCACATAATTCTCCACTCGATTTTGCACTTGTGGACCTTTGGTCCTCCTCTTGTTCACCATAATGTTCACTCCCTCCATGGCATTGGATTTCTTGGTAGTTTGCACTTGATTCAGTTGGGCCTTTGTTAGTTGCGTCGTGGTGATTGTCAACTCGGCAATGGCTTGCCCATGGTCTTGTAATTCTTTGTGAAAGTGGATCATGTTTGGATCACTTTGTGGAACATTTCCCCGGGATTGCAAAGACGATGACATTTCTTCCATCTCATCCAAAATCTCACACGCCTCCATATAAGGCATAGTCATGAAGTTCCCACCGGCAAGTTGATTCACTACACATTGGTTGGTTGTGTTAATCCCACGATAGAAAGTTTGTTGAATCATGTTCCCCGTTATATCATTGTTGGGACATTCCTTAACCATTGTTCTATAACGTTCCCATATCTCGTGTAGTTTTTCATTTGACTCTTGCTTGAATGCCAAAATCTCATCTCGAAGTGTAGCCATGTGCCCCGAAGAGAAGAACTTAGAAATAAACTTTTCTACCAACTCTTCTCAAGTGTGTATGGAATGGTTCGGCAATCGTTCTAACAAATTTAAAGCTTTACCCTGTAGAGAGAAGGGAAAAAGCCTTAGCCTCAATGCATCCTCGGAGATATTTGTTTGTTTGATCCCTGAAAGAGTATCCACAAACCCCTTCAAATGTTTGCATGCATTTTGAGTTGGAGCACCGGTGAAGAACCCCTGTTGCTCAAGCAAAGTGAGCATCACATTGGTAATTTGAAAGTTGCCCACCCTAATACGGGGATGGACTATTACACTTGCATATCCTTCATTGGGTAATATCCGGTGTGGAGCCGCTCGTGGTGGAGGTGGGGGTGGAGCGGGGACATTGTCATGAGGCACTCAGCCTCTTCTATTGGCTTGGGGTTCAAGAGGAACATCATCAACTTTCTCATCCTCGACGTCCACATCCCCCAAAGGCAAATTTTCCAGCTCATTGTTCTCCATGGTTGTACCTACGATTTCTCACATAAGTTAGTAACAAGGAAGGAAAAGAAGATATTCCAGAAACAAACCCAAATATATAGCTAATACCGTTTTAGCTCCCCGGCAATAGAGACAACCAAAAATTGATGACGTCCACAACACACCTCAATAAGAGATATGATACGGTCGTATGCAACAATAACTACCCAACTCTAAGTCGGGGTCGAATCCACAAAGAGTTATGAGGGGTGTTAGGAGTATATATTTGAAGCAAGCGAATGGACTACCTAAAATTGTACTTCCACAACAGAGTTTTGATTTCTACTTCTACTATTACTCTAATGATTGCAAGATAAAGTGAATAAACTAGAGATGAATGTTTTTTATATGTTTCCAAATAGTTTAAAGGCCTAGGGATGTGACCATAACCTAGGTATTTGCCTAATGGGATAAAGACGTTAATACTTGTTTTGTTGATTGGGGTGTATTATAGCTCTCAACTCTACGTTACTCACTTAATACCACTCGGTCAGAGAGTGATTTTGCCCAATTTTTCTTTCTCAAGTCCAAATGGGTATCAAACAAAATAGTTGATGTGAGCTCAAGTCGGGTTCCTACTATCTCTAATTTTAACCCTTTAATTAGGCAAATCAACCTCTCAATTAACCCAATTCCTTGTTAGCCAAGTTATCCTAGACTAGGTTCCTCTTTCTCAAGTAAAGACTAAGTCAAATAGGCATGAATCAATGTTTGTAACCATTAATTCTAAAATTGAAGCATGAACTAAGCTAAATAATCAACACCCAATCATAAATAAATATTAAATTAATTACCCAAAAGGTTTACACACTAGGGTTGGGTCACAACCCTAGTAAACAACTAGCTACTCATAATGGGGATTGAAGAAAGGAAAGAAGAAAAGCTAATTAAACTCATAATGAAAGATTAAAATGATGAAATCAAACGTTTAAACACCAAAATAATGTAAAACTTCCTAAAGTATTAAAACGAAACAGCTAAAGTAGCTTTTAATTTTCAAACTTGACCTAATTTTGTGAAACTCGTCTATTTATACAGGGCCAAAATTTGCGGACAAAAATGCCCCTCGGAAGGTTCTACGGCCGCACAATTCCATGTGCGGTCCGCAGATTTCTTCAGTTGGCAGGAAGGTGAGTTCTGCGGCCATACATTTTTGGATTGCGGCCGCGATGTAACTTCTGCATCCGCACAATTTTTGTGCGGTCTACACTTCACAAAGGCTTCAGGACTTGGTCTATTTGCATATTCTCTGAACTTTGCATCTTTGTCAGTGAAAGCCCAGTTCTGCGGCCACACAATTCATGTGCGGTCTGCACATTGCTGAAAATCCTGTTGGGTTCTACTGCCTAGGTTGCGGCCGCAGATGGAATTCTGAGCCATGTGCTTCAGAATACTCCTTTTTGAGTCAGATTTCATCTTGGGAGACCAAACTTCAGCATTCCTGCAATTTGCATAATTTCATTAGTCTCGAGAACACAATTCAATACTTTCAGACTAAAACAAAAGCTAAAAGGTGCTAATAAGCAGTCAAAATCCCCACTTATCAAACATGATCCACACATATATATTATATTAACACTGTTATAGCGTAACACCCGATCCACATATGGATATTAACACTATTGTGGCGTGCAACCCGATCCCCGTATCAATATCAATGTTGTTGCGGTGTGCAACCTGATCCCCATGTCAATATTAACACTGTTGCAGCACCTGAACCCCATATCAATCTTTACACTATTACAACGTGCAACGCGATCTCAATATATAATAATATCATATGAAACTACAACAACAACCAAAACGCGGGAAATTTTCACAATGTAACACTTAAAAAACGAACACGCGATATTCAACTAGGTAATACAACTCAAACAGAGTAAGATGGGTAGTCCAATATCAAAAGATAGTCTACCATATATAATGACAAGGCTTCCACAAAAGCAAAACCCACGACCAATCTAAAAGTCACCTAATACGGTTAAGCAAAGAAGAGTAGGACATAAAACGAGTAAAGATATTTGGCAAGTAAGAACATGTATCAAATGGAGACATTAAATATGTGAAATCATGTAGCAAGAAGAGGCAAGTAGCAAGTAAAGGCAGATAATAAGTGAAAGCGTGTGGTAAGTAAAAGCATATAGTAAGTGAAGATATATAGTAAGTGAAAACATATAGTAAGTGCAAACATGTAGCAGGTTAAGACATTTTATAAGTAAATCACGTGACAATTAAGGGCATGTAATAAGTAAAGGCTAGCAACAAGTAAAAACATAACCTAAGTATGGGCAGGTAACAATGATAACTCAAGTAAAAACATAGATGTAATGGTAACCAATAAGATAGGAACCTATAGATATTAAAGTAAGAGGCCAAATAGAAAATATAGAGGTAAACTCCCATAAAGACAAGCATAAAAGTAACATACAAAGCAGAAAATATAGATGGAAACCAAGGTAGAAAGCATGTATATGTCTAACGAACGAGTAATCATAACAGAAATCCAACTTTCTTTCTTTTCGCATGGTAACAACCAACATTCCAATCTCATTTCAAACCGCATGAAAATACTCTTCATACCAATATCATATCAACCGTACAGAAATACCCATCGTGCCAAACATTACCTTAAGGCCCCAATCATCATTTCTTATTACGGATAAAGAAGCTCAAGTAACATGACAATAATAGGTATAGATATGGGTTCATGATACTACAATCAAGTTATGTATGTAAACCAATCTAAAAAATAGTGCGTTAAATCCTTTTAAGATGCCATACGTTCTAACATGATCTCTAGCACAGATAATTAAAGTCATCAGTTATAGAATTAAGTGATGCATAAATCAAAGGATCACCAAGTTCAACAAGCACAAAGAAGCATATAATTCTCCCTCCTGAGCATGGAAACTCTCGCACATGCATATACGATCGTCACTTCATATATACATCACCCCCACATGTAGCAAATAATATTATTTAGTAGGAAAAATTCTCTCAACAAAGCTAGGCAAGACACATAATTCCACAATCCAATATTGTCTCCCTTAGAAATACTCCTCAAAACAAAGTCAAATATTATCTAAGAAAGTCAAACAATGCTAAAGAAAACATCCCTAATCAATAAAGGTTCAATCTTTGCCAAAATTCCAACAATCAACAAAAAGTCAACCCGGACCCACGTGGTCAAAATTCAAAATTAAGACCAAACCCCGATTATCCATTCACTCCTGAATTCGAATATGTGATTTGATTCGATATCTGACCTCAATTTAAGGTCTAAACCTCAATTTTACAAAATCCCTAAATTCTACCCAAAACCCCAATTAAAGTTGCTTACTAATGAATTTGGGAAGAAGTGGTTCTTCAAAAATCGCCTCTATTGAGTCTATCTAGGGTTGAAAAATGGTGTAAAATGAGTTAAGTTCCTAAATCTCCACATTTTACCCAGCTGCAGATTTCGCAATGCGAACTGTTGTTCGTAAGTGTGACGTTCGCAAAAGCGAACAGCTGGTCATAATTGCGAACCGGCTTCTGAGCCTCCACTATCGCAAAAGCGAACATGGGTGATGTTTGGCCAAAATGCTATAATTTGAGTACATTACTCGCCTTATATTTTGTTGGTTTAGTGATTAATTGTGCGATATTTGAGCTAAATTATATTATTTTATGTGTAGGAGCATCGGAAGAAAGAGTCGAATGAAAATTGCAAGAAAAGAGGACGAAAATGCAAAAACTAAGAGCACAAAAACACAAAGTACCCAAGCCTGGCTACAGGCCAAGCGTAGCCAACTCTGTAGCCAGCTTTATCGTGTTACAGGCCAAGCATAGCTATATCTATAGCCAACTTGATCGCACTACAAGCCAGGCGTATCCAGCTCTGTAGCCAGGCTGACCGCGCTATAAGCGTGGCTTCGCGAGGTCTATAGCCAGGTGATGAAAAGTCACGAATTAAAAGACTTCGACCCGGATTTGGACTCAAGGACTTCGACCCTAACATATAAATACTCCCTAAACAAGTTGAGAAAGGGTTGGACATTATTTTGGAGAAGCAAAAGGCTACAGAGCACTGTGGAGCAAGAATCAAACGTGTTTTTCCTCCGTTTCTCTTTACTTTGTAGTTTAATGTCTTTGAACATCATGATGATTGTTTATACATTTATGAGTAGCTAAATTCTCTCATCTAGGGTTTGATGGAACCTATTGAAGATGATTTTCTACTGCGTTTAAAATAAATTTGCCATTGATCTTTCTCTACTTATTCAACTATATTTTCATTGTTGTTGATTTAAGAGCTCTGAATTAACTATGCCTATTTAGTATGTAATGCTCGAGAGAGAGTACGCAATTAGGTAGTTATTGAACAATATCACTCCTTACATATTTGAGAGATGAATACAAAGGGTTCAAAGGCGGGATTAGAGATAACAAAATCTTGGTGCGATCGTAATGAGTGGTGAATTAGTGTCGGCTAGCATAGTTCGAGAGAATACGTCTAGTAAATTATGATAGTTGCTCGAGAGAGAGTTACGACACCCAAAGTACTCACGATCGGTAGAGAATACTTAGGCGAATTTATAGAAAACGTAGCGGAGGAGATTCTGACAATAGAAAAAATCATAACCCTAGACTTTTCCAAATCTTGTCTACAATATTTGCTCTGTTAGTTATAAATTACTGCATTTTAATTACTTTGCGCTTAGTTAATAAACACTCAAACTATTATTTAATATTTCTGAAGGGTGATTACTTGAATTTATGCGAAACTAGTGGTTGTGATTAGTAGGTTAGTTCCTTGTGGGATTCGGCTCCGCACTTATAAAACGGATTATATTTGCAATGACCACTAGACGTCTTAGGAGGCATAGTTGGGCGTGATCACTGACAGATACGGACATGACTTTGCAAATGCGAAGCTTCCCCCCACGGCCAGTGTGTCGCAAATGCGACCAACTTATCACAAAAGTGGAGACCCTATGTCCGCAACTGCGATACATACTTCGCAATTGTGAAGTGCCCAGCCCCAGCCCAATTTCGCAAATGCGAGCCATCCCTCGCAAAAGCGGTGCTCGCATTTGCAAGCAGAACCTCGCAAATGCGAGATATGCATGTTCAAAACACCAGCAGTTACACAGTTATGCCAAAATGGTCCGCAACCTATCTGAAACTCACTCGAGCCTCTCGGGCTCCAATCCGAACATCTACACGAGTGTAATAACATCATACAAACTTGCTCGCTAACTCAAATCATCAAAATAACATCAAATATTAAGAATCGACCATCAAAACTCAAAACTTTCTAGTTTAAAACTCAAATTTCTAATTTTTCACATAATGCGCCGAAACGGCCTCGGGTCACCCAGGCCCCCAACCAAATATACGTACAAGTCTAAAATCATCATACAAACCTATCAGAATTATCAAAACACCGATTCGAAGTCATTTACAAAAAATGTTCCCCGAGATCAACTCTAGTAGTTTTTCAAATAAAAAATCACATTTTCTTTAAAAATTCACATTTAAATTTTAAAAAAATCGGCACGGACCATGCACGCAAGTCATAATCATCAAATAAAGCTATGAAAAGTCTCGAAACACAGAAAGGAAAGCTAGTACTCAAAACGACCAATCGGATCGTTACACTCATTTAAGTTATTATAAATTACAAAAATCATACTACTATATATTAGGCGTGATTATTTTATTTCCATAAAGTTAACAAATTTATTTGGACTGCACAAAGGAAAAGAAAAACAAAATAAATATCAGTTCACTCGTGAAACAATAACTAGATCTAACAAAATCGAATGCAACCGATAACTGACACTTTATTATTTTAGAGTTTGAGTTTTAATCTATTTCAATTCCCACAGGACGAACTATTTGTCTTGTTTATTTGTTCTTTGACAGATAGATCGATATATCTGAGGAGTATACAACTCACATTTAGAGGCGGTTCCAGGTTTTCAAAAGGATGAGTATACTATTACGAAGAAGTGAATTTAGAATTTATATTTGACATATTCATCTATAGTTTTATCATGAGTCCGCTACACTTTTAAAATTATATGTTTAAAGTTATATTCTTTTTAAAATTTTAATGATTTTCACTTATATATCTATACTTCGTGCCGAAATAAGACCCTCTAGTGTGAGATTTGAATCGTTTGTAGAGATACATCAAGTAATTATTACACTATAGGAGTCTTTGAGCATGAATAGGTACACATATATTTAAATAATTTAAAAAAAATATAATATTATTATACATAATTTAAAGAGAAAAGTACGTGAACCAATATGTATCGACCTAAATACCCCTGCTCTGATGTTATTGAAGTTACACAATTTGTCTCCTCGAGAGGTTCAATAAACGTAGCAGCTAACTTTTTCCTTATATTTGGGGCCAAGTCCAGCAGAATAATGATTTAAAATATAAAAGAAGTACATTAAAGGGTCAAGAGAATATATATATATATATATATATATATATATATATATATATAATAATTTTAAAATAATATATGGAGTATAATTTTCGGCAAAAAGAAATTTGGATGAACCCTTCTGACCCCTAGCTTCGGCCATGGGGGCCAACATAACAATTACTGAAAGTGATTGATGCATCTCCCACTTGGATATAATAACAGACCTGGAAAGTAGCTAGGCTATGGCTATAGCTAGCCGAAATTAAAATGCAACTGTTGGGAAGTCCATTTCTATGATTAGGTGGAGTTTATCACAATACTTCAATTATTAAGCACAGAACAGTAAATTCTCATTAATTTTGATGCGAAGAATAAATGAATATAATTAGCTAGTGGCAGTTGGAAATATTAAGATTATAGACCACAGCCTTGATGGACCCTCTATAATTACACAACTAATCTTGGTACATTCCTATGACGTTTTGCTTTTGTTTTAAAAAACATGTTGTTACAACTTACATGCAACGAAAGAATTCCTGCCTACAGGCTACAATAAGAAGGAAACAGATGAGTGAATAAGTAGAGAGCAGACCTTCTGGTTTAAGCTTTAAGATTTTCGTTGCTACTTGGGATCAGCCGAAAAAAGAAGTTACTTTCATGTGATTCCACTTAAACGGTACAAAGTTTAAAATGGTAATTCAGCTTTCACATTAAAAAAATGTAGCTAGTGTATAAAGAAACTTTTTAAAGTAATAGTTGATAAGTTAGTCCAAAGAGAAAATATTATATCAAAACTTAAATTTGCTTTGTTAATAGTTATGAGTTTCAAACACCTTATTGAAAGTATAGGAGGGAAGTCAATTGTAAAAATTCTTTTAGTCGACTAACTTTGGCTTGTAGTTGACTAGAGTGATTCTGTAGAAAGTAGTTAGTATACTAAATAAATTTGAAGGCAAGTAAAGAAAAATGAACAAGCGAGACAAAGATTTTTATAGTGGTTCGTGTACCGGTATGGTACCTACATCCAATTTCCTTAGATCACAAGGTTTCTCTTAGATCTTCAATGACAATTACAACGAGAGTGGGTTTCTTACGTTTACCACCAACAAGTTATAACTGATTTCATGACACAATCTTTCAATAACATTCTTTTTCTCTCTATCTTTTGATACACTAGTAAACTTTGTAATACAGTGTTTAGTAAGAAGTAGAAAGACTGAAAAGTTGGATGAAAGCTGCGTAAGCTTCCATATCCTTCCTCCTCCTCTTTAATAGTGCTCGATGAAGTCCCTGAAGATTGATCCTTAATGTGACCACGTCTACTCCAGTTTCTTTTGTCACATCCCTAATTTTGTTCACGTGTTCCTGCATAGAGGTTAGCAATTCCTTATACCTGTAATGTTTTGATGCATCAGTAGCAGCTGTTCTAAGGAAGAGGATTTGCTTGCTTCAGACTTAATTCCTCTAGTGCCCTGTTGAGGGGTCGATTCCGGTGCTTTGTCTTTCTTGAACCAAGTTTCCTCAACCAGAGTGTACCCCATCATAGCAAAGGCAGTCTTGTCATAGGTGTTGGAAATAATCTTAAGGGCAAATGGGAGACAGATCCACTTTTATGACTTGCAAAATATGAGAGATTAGTAAACCATAAGGCAAGATGTTAGCAAAAGAAGATACATACCTGATGCTTTCAAGCATATACTGACGTACCCAAGCAAATCAGTCAATAGCTTTTCCACTCACAAGATAGTACAGAACAAACAAATCTCTAACAGACAAGGTGATGAGAGAACTAGTACGGGGTAACAGCGTGGTAGCAAAAATATGGGCTAGAACACGATGCTTAAATTTCAGGTGCTTAGGACCAATATCAGTGGGTTTTCAGACAGAACACTTTTTGCTTCTTCAAAAGACACTTCGAAATTATCAGGCCAAGAATATTGCACAAAGAAACTATACCCAACAAACTTAGTTGCAAAGATTTTTTCAAACTGATAAGAGTTAAGAATGATGCGAGTTCCCAAGACCATGGATTCCAAGTCATCTTTGTCATTCACAAATAGATTAGCATAAAACATATGCACAAGCTCTTCATTAACAGTGTCACCAACAATCGCATATAGAGAGAGAAGTTTTTGAGTTTTAAACACAGAGATAACATCACAATGAGAGTTTTTATATAGATTTCAACTTACAGTGCGTCCATAGGCAATCGACTTTCCTTAGTAGGCAACAAATTTGGCTTTCTCCTCGGGACCATAGAAATTCATCTTGTCCTCAGGCCCAAATTCTACACTTTCAATTTTTCCCTTCTTTTGAGACGACTGTTTGGGGTTTGACTCCATTGGACGTTTTCCAACCCTCTTTTGAGTAATGAGGATTTCCTCCTGTGAATCACTAGACTCATCTTCGAACTGTTGATGGTCTAAACTCTCTGACGATTCAACATCTATGAGATCATCGGTTTGTGGGTTCTTCTTAAAATCATGACTTCTTTGAGGCATAGAGAAAGATGTAGAGGGTTTGGTTTGGGCCATGAGAGAAAATACATAGTTTCCTTTCTTTGTGAGTAGGTGATATGAACGAGAAGGGGGTTAAAAAGAGAGGTAAGATGATGATGAATGGTTGCCTCGGTTCTGGAGAAACGTGTGAAAGGCAACTGAAAAGTTGCCTTATAAAGACTCGTCGTCAATCACACAATTAATGTATGCACAGAGTAATCAAATCAAATAGGGAGCGGAAATTTTGAAAACATTATTGAGCATTCATTTAAGAAAATGAGACTTAGAGAAATTAAACGGGATTTAAAACAATATCTATTTTATCATGAAGAAAACAAAATCTTTCTTCAAGTAGAGGTTTTGTAAAAATATCTGTCAACTGATTTTCAGTGTTATCAAATTCTAACACAATATCACCTTTTTCAACATGATCACGGATAAAATGATGCTTGATTTCAATGTGTTTAGCTCTAGAATGACGCACAAAATATTTTGAAAGACAAATAGCATTAGTGTTATCACACATAATTGAAACACAATTGAGATGTAAATCATAGTCTAAAAGTTGATGCATAATCCATAGAACTTGTGTGCAGCAGTTGCCTACAGCCAGGTATTCTGCTTTAGTGATAGATAAGGCAATACAACTTTGTTTCTTGCTGTGCTAAGAGATTAGAAATTTTCCAAGTAATTAACACGTTCCACTTGTGCTTTTCCTGTCAATTTTATCACTTGCAAAGTCTGCATATGAAAAACCTTTGAGATCAAAGACATTTAAGCTTTCATACCATAGTCCATAGTCGACTGTCCCTATCAGATATCTGATGATTCATTTAACATCAATTAAATGAGATTATTTGGGAGTTGACTGATACCTTGCACAGTTGCAGACACTAAACATGATATCAGGTCGACTAGCAGTAAGATAAAGTAGAGAACCGATCATACCTCGATATATTATTTCATCAACACTCTTACTATTTCTATCTTTATCAAGGGTGGTTGATGGACTCATGGGAGTCCCTATGACTTTGGTATTAGACATGTCATATTTCTTAATGAGCTCTTTTCTGCACTTAGTCTGGATAATAAAGATCCCTTTCTGTGATTGCTTGATTTGTAGCCCATGGAAGAATGTTAATTCTCCCATCATGCTCATTTCAAATTTCCCATTCATGATTTTGAAAAATCCTTGCATAATTCTGGGTTAGTACTTCCAAAGATAATATCATCAACATAAATTTGTACAATTAAATTACCTTCGTCTGAGCGCTTAATAAAGAGAGTAGTGTCAATATTACCTCGATCAAATACATGTTTGACTATAAATGAACTTAGCCTTTCATACCATGCTCTACGGGCTTGCTTCAGCCCATATAGAGCTTTGGACAGTTTGTATACATGATTTGGAAATGATTCACTTACAAATCCTGGGGGTTGCTTAACGAGCATTTCCTCAGCAATGAATCCATTTAAGAACGCACTTTTCACGTCCATCTGAAATAGTCTAAAGCACTTGAGAGCAGCATATGCTAATAGTATACAAGTTGATTCTAACCTAGCAACAAGAGCGAAGGTTTCCTCATAGTCAATTCCTTCTTGTTGCGAGTATCCTTGGGCAACCAGCCTAGCTTTATTTCATACCACTTGTCCAGACTCGTTTAGCTTGTTCATGTAAACCCACTTTGTTCTAACAATAGATGCATTAGGGGGTTTAGGGATAAGCTCTCATACTTTTTTCTTCTCGAATTGATCAAGTTCCTCTTGCATTGCATTTATCCAGCTATTGTCTCCAAGAGCCTCATCTACCTTTTTTGGTTCAAATTGAGAGATCAGGGTAATATTTGACGTCTACTTTTGAGATCTTCTTGTTTTCATGCCTTCTTGAAGATTATCAATGATGAATTTATGTCGATATCTAAGTTCACTTTTCCATTCATTTGGGACAACTGAGGCTGACTCCTTTTCGATAGAAACTAATTGTTCATATGTGAGTGATTCCCGATTTTCCATGTGACTGTCAATCGACTGATGGTGCTGATTAGTTACCTCATCGTGAATGTCCTCACCTGTATGAACAACTTTTGGAACTATAACAATTTTCTGGTCATCAAGAAGTTTTTTATTCCTCAAGCGAGGGTTAGCGTCAACAAATACAACATGTATGGATTCTTCAATAGATAAAGTTTGTTTATTAAAAACTCTATATTCTCTACCTAAGGAAAAGTGTCCAAGAAAAATACCTTTATTGCTCTTTGGATTAAACTTACCAAGATTGTCTTTTTCATTATTGTGGATAAAGCATTTGCAACCAAATGGATGAAAGTAACTGATGTTGGGTATTTTACCTTTCCATAGCTCATATGGAGTCGTTTTTATAATAGGTCGTATCAGACTCTGTTAATGTTCTCACACGCGTTGCTTACTGCTTCTGCCCAGAAGTGGTGTGGAAGAGAGTTTTACATAATCATGGTTCTTGCCATATCTTGCAAGGTTCTATTTTTGCATTCTACCACTCCATTTTGTTGAGGCGATCTGGGGATGAGAAGTTGTGAGAGATTTCGTAATCATTGCAGAAATTTTCAAATGTTCTGCTTTCGAATTCTCCTCTATGATCACTCCTTATGGTAGAGATGTAATATCCTTTTTCTCATTGTACCTTCTTGCAGAAGATTTCAAAATTCCTTAATGCTTCATCTTTATGACTCAGAGAAATAATCCAGGTAAATCGAGAAACATTATCTACTATAACAAAGCATATTTTCTACCACCAATACTAGCAGTTCTGGTTGGACCAAAGAGGTCCATATGCAAAACTTCAAGAGGTTTTGTAGTAGAGACTATATTTTTGATTTTGAAAGAAGACCGAGTTTGTTTTTCTAATTGATATGCATCACAAATTTGATCTTTTGAAAAATTTAGTTTTGGAAGACCAATGAAAAGATCTGGTTTGGAAAGTTTTTGAATAGTATGCATGCTAGTATGACCAAGTTTTCTATGCCATCCCCAGGGATCATCAATCATAGAAGCTAGACAAAGTTGATTTCCTAGACTATCAATATTATTGAGAATATAGACATTTCTATTTCTATTCCCGGATAGAATGGTTTTACCTGATTCATCTTCAATAATCCAACCATACTTTTTAAAACAAACATCATAGTCATTGTCACATAATTGACCGATGTTGAGTAAGTTGTAACCAAGTTCATCTACCAAGTAGATTTCGTATACTTCACATGATGAGCTGAGTGGAGCTCTTCCAACTCCAATTATATTTCCTTTTGATTTGTCTCCAAAAGCGACTGATCTACCATCCAGTTTAGCGACAGTTTTGAATAGTTGTTTGTCACCTGTCATGTGTCTGGAACATGCGCTGTCAAGATACCATTTTCCTTTTCGATTCTTCTTGTTGTGTTCCTGCAACAACAAATTACTTATTTTTAGGTACCCAAACCTGCTTGGGTCCTGGATGGTTAGTATTCTGGTT
Source organism: Nicotiana tabacum (assembly GCF_000715075.1). Lineage (NCBI taxonomy): Eukaryota > Viridiplantae > Streptophyta > Magnoliopsida > Solanales > Solanaceae > Nicotiana > Nicotiana tabacum. Next base: position 41,765,889 of record NC_134096.1, on the reverse strand, counting down.
GTTAGCTTGATTCGAGGCTTGGTCGCTAAACCCACCTTTTATTGTTCTTAAACCTATAATGGTTAGATGTATGGTTAGGTTTTCCACAATAAAAATAAGATGGATCATTAAAACTTTCTGAGGCCTTTTCTTTGTCATTTCTAAACCTACAATGATTGGATTTGTGACCATCTTTGCCACAATCAATGCATGCAGAATGATTTCTTGTCCTAAATGAGTTTTTATGAAAAGTTGACTGGTTTGATTTGATGGAATTGTGACTGGTGAATTTTTGTACTCCATTCAGTTAAAGTTGAAGTTCATGAACTTCTTAAAGCATGTCTCTTTCAATTTTACATACTTCTAGTTTCAGTGCCCAGTCTTTCTTTTCTCTTTGAATCTTTCGAAGTTCATGTAGAACCTTCTCAATATCTGCAAGAGCAATATTAATACATTCTTGAAGTTCATTGCATTTAGGACACATAGGCGAACGTACCTCACTTGTTCCTTCGTCTGTCATGAGGCCAAGCTCACCGGAATATTTATCACTGCCTTCTTTGATGGCCATGAAATACATGTTGGCAATTTCCTCACGATAAGATTCTTCTTCATCACTCCATGCTCCAAATGACTTCTTCTTTTGATAATTTCTGCTGAGTTTCTTCTTCAGTTTAGGGAATTCTTCTTGAATGTGTTTGTGTTCTACATTCATAGCATTTTCCATCATTTTTGTCATTCTCATTTGCCATTCTTCCTTTTCTGAAATTTGGTTTACCTCTTCTACTATTTTTGTTTCTCCTCATCATGCTTGTTACAACTTTAAAGAGCATAGCTATGTTCTCATTTTGTTCTCCACATGATTCTTCTTCTTTGTTTTCGACTCGGCCATTGTTGCTTTAAATGCAACAGTCTTTCTTTTTTCTTGTTGTACTTGTCTGTCTAAATGAGTTTTTCCAAAGGCAATTAGATCACCTTTGAGTTCATCATATGATATATTGTCAAGATCCTGACATTCCAGTGCCAAATGGTGGGTAGGCTCCTTAGTATTTTCCTAACATGTTCTCTACTTTTGATTGGTCTACCAAAGGATTTCAGATCTCCATTAATTTTGCTGACCGTGAGAACATTTCTTTCACTGATTCTCCATCTTTCATTTGGAATAGTTCTTAGTCACGAACTAGTAGATTTATTCTTATTTTTTTGACTTTGTTTGTTCCTTCATAGGTAACTTCTAGCTTGTCCAACATTTCCTTCGCAGTTTCATAACTTTGGATCTTTTCGTATTCTTCAGCACTTATTGAATTATACAGAAGGTTCTTCTTGGCTTTGGCCTTTACCTGCACCACAACAGATTGTTCATTAGTATAAGGTCTAATGGTTCATAAGATACCTGGCCTTCAGTAGTTTTATCCTTCTTTGATGGTGGCATGGGAAGATCTCCCTGTTTTATTACACGCCAGACTTTGATATCATATGACTTTGCATATGTTTTCATGCGCACTTTTCAATGTGAGAAATGTTATCCATTGAAGTAAGGTGGTATAACTTGTGAGGTTCGTTCTTGGAATAGTACTCCAACAATAGTATTTGATCCCATGATCTTTTCTCACTTTGCTGTTAAGCAAATGTTTTCCTCCGAGTATGAGACTTACTCTGATACTAATGAAAGTACAGGAGGGGGTGGGTATGAATTCTAAACATTCTTTTAGTCACCTAACTTTGGCTCGCAGTTGACTATAATAATTCCGCAGCAAGTAGTTAGTATACTAAATAAATGTAAAGGCAAGTAATGAAAAATGAAAAGGAGAGACAGAGATTTTTATACTGGTTTGTATACCGGTGTGGTACCTACATCCATTTTCCTTGGGTCACAAGGGTTCTTTTAGATCTTCAATGACAGTTACAATGAGAGTGATTTTCTTACGTTTTCCACCAACGAGTTACAACTGATTTCTTTACATAATTTTTCAATAGCTTTCTTTTTCTCTCTATCTTTTGATACACTAGTAAGCTTTGGAATACATTGTTTAGTAAGAAGTAGAAAGACTGAAAACTTGGATGAAAGCTGCATAAGCTTCCATGTCCTTCCTCCTCTTCTTTAATAGTGCTCGATGAAGTCTCTGATTCTTTTTTCTGAGATTGTGGAAAATCATTGATAGTGCGAATTTCCTTTTGAGGCAGTATTCTCTAAGAGTAGGACCCAAGGGTAGCCTCATGAATTTAGCGTGTGTAGTACAACCAGATTCATTTTCAATGTGCAAATTGGCTCCTTTATCTTCCCAAACATTTGCTCTTGAGTCTTCCCCTAATTTCTCGTACATGATTGATTTCCTTTCCTTTCTTGTATGCTTGAGAGTCTCTTGCTTGTTTGATTGATTCCCCTTCCTTTCTTGTATTCCTTTAATGGACAAATTTGAATATCATAGCCGTTGGCTCTTTGATGTGCTTGATTGATTTTCTTTCCTTCCTTGTATGCTTGAGAGCCGTTGCTTCTTAAGTCTCTTATGCCTCCATAGATTTGATTAGTGAATCTGCACACATAGTAGATTCACATTAGTCAAGTATTTTTTTTATTAATCATCATTAAAATTCTAAACTTAACACTTATGAGAGTAGTATAAAACAATGAGATATTTGTAAAAATGCGTTCAAACATTTGGAGATATTTCAAAATAAAAAGAGAGTTTTATAAATTCTGACAGAGGTAAAATAGACATGTCAAATTGTCAAATCGAAATGCCCGCAACTGTAGGTTCTAAGATTGGCTGGGCCGATATATGTTGTTATTTTTATTTTTCACTCGTGTTTGATACTCACATGGGCCCGACTAACCCGAATTTGCGGCGAAAAATTGCACTTTGTGAGGTAAACTATTCCCTACCAAAAATGACTTTATATTCAAGGCTCAAATCTGAGACCTCTGATTAAAGATAGTGAAGTACTGTGCCGATAAATGTTGTATACCTTAATGTATAAACAGCTGAAATTAATGGGCTCTGGGAGCATTGTTCTGGGCGATTTATTCCAATAAAGGCGGATGTGGATATGGCCTATTGAGAATGCATAACATAGTATAGGTTTTGGACCTTTTGGTCCAACATGGTCTAAATGTTAACTGAGCCAGTTGATCAACTGCAGTTGGGCTTGGTAAATAACAGTACTGGGTCTTGTTGATCAACTGCAGTTGGGCTTGGTAAATAGCAGCTGGAATTAGCACTGTATAAATCAACTGCATTTGAATGTCTTCTTTGCGCCAAACCTCAGCCATTTGCAGCATTTTTCTCAATTACGTTCGGGGCCTTTCACTCTTCAGGTATTCAATTTCAGCTCTTTATTCTTCAATTTCCTAAGCTATATAGCACATAGCACACATCCTCCAAGAACTCCCTGGATTTCCTTTTTTTCTCATGATCTAGCAAATATTATTTACAAGATGAATCAGCTAGATAAATTGAGCAATTTGAATACAAAATTATTGTCGGTCTAGCTACTAGCTAGTTACTTTTCATCACCTGCCTTCTTTCTTTACGCTAGTTAGAAACAAAATTATTACTATCATGACTAACTTAACTACTACGCTTGTTTCTCTTTGAGTAGTTTCTTGAAAGGGGAAGAGAGTTCACTAGCTCTCAACACTAACATATAGTCTATTTCTAAACATTCCTTGAGAATTAAACGGTAACTCATTGACAAAATAATTATATGTTGGAGATCAAACGTAACTCAATTCTATTTTGTAGACTGTACAGATGCAGAAGCCAACTCCAATTAATCCCCTCCAAAATCTTGTGAGCGAGGATGTTCTGGATGTACAATTTTACTAGTCAAACATGTCAAATTGAAGGTCTCAAACCAATGAAACCATGGTCCACAACTTTGGAATGTGCCCACACTCCAAAAAGGAAGAAGTTGATCCTAAGAAAGTGAGAAAACGGTAATCTTTAATGTTGCAAATGCAAAAAGTTAAGAGTTGTGTAAGTCAAAATAGATAAAGATTAGAAGAGAAAAATGGCTACTAGAAGGTTTCTTCTTCGAGCAGCCATTTGGAAGCGTAGGGCATATCTCTGGAAGGGGCAGTTTTTGAGTGTCGCTTTAAGCGTAACAACTAACTTATACACGATGTTTATATATGTCAAACAAACGAATGTACGACATGTCTATCGCATAGAAAATTTTGTCATTTAATCATGATTAAGTGACATTGTTTCCCACTTAATTTGTGATTTTTATTATTAAATTATTTTATTTAGTATAAGCAAGAAGTAAGCAAGTATGTTCCACTTATGAATTAGGCCAAACTGAGGACACGTGCGGAGAGGCAAGAATAGGTTCCTGATTAAGAAGACAAAATTGAATAGAAAAATTAACCACAGTTCTAGAAGGCTGAATAATAAACCATTTAGCCAAAATAAGCGGATAAAGCAGATTCCGATTTTGTATTGACAATTCCAACTTCCAGAACACTTTCATTGTCAAAACTACAGAAAAGAAAAAAGGTAGAAAAAGAAAGAAATCCGGAGTAGTTGATTAGTCAACTAATGGTGGCTAAAACACATATTTTCCACGTTGTGTCCTTCCCACCACTTTCGCCAAGCCCCCAAAAAAGCCACACCACACACGAATTTGGTGGCTAGCTATATATAAATATAGATGCACGTCTTCCATTGTAAACATATATTTTGTATACATTGCATTTTTTTTCTTATTTGGAGCAACAACAAAAAACAAATTGTGAGAAAGTGAAGATGGGAAACTGTTTGAAACATGAATCATCCAATATGGTATGGGCAAGAGATGACTTAGAACCAGTGTCACCTACAGGTATTGTTGCAGAGAAAGAAAGTCTGCTGGGAATTAATACTAATAATAGTAAGAGAGGGATGAAAATCAGAATAACAAAGAAGGAGCTGGAGGAAATGCTAGGAAGAGTGAACATGCAGATGCAGGGCGTGACGGTGGACCAAGTTTTATCTGCAATGTTGATGAATTCCAGGGCTGATGGCTCTCATCATCATAATATTCAGCGTAAACAGTTCTCATCATGGCGTCCCCGTCTTCAAAGAATACCTGAGGTCTATTAAAAGTGACTACTGATCACTGTATTGGTGGAAAAGTAGACTCGTGGATTATTGATATGCTGGCAGCTTACATAAGAGTCAAAACGATAAAGGAGAGTGAAGATTAGAGAAGGCATGGGTAAAACACCCTCGGGATCGTTTACAAAAATATCGTACCTGACAGCTGGAAAAGAAGAGATAGGCGCGGGATGGATAAGACCACGAGGGAGGTAGGCTCATTAATAGCCACGAATAAGAAAAGAAACCAGCATAATTTTGGATTGTGCGCGATTGGCTATTATTACCATAACCGTTACAATTTACCCATGTAACGGGGTAATCAATGTAATAAATAACAGTAACATACGAGAATTAAGCAAGACAAAACAGTTACATATTGTACCCTTATATAAACTATCTTACTATATCTTGTACGATCATCGGAAAATTCACGAAATTAAATTGTCAATCACTTATATTTTATTCTGTGTTATTTGAAAGATCTTGTTCTTTTCTCTTGAAAGGAAGTTGCGATTATCAATAAGATTCATTTTTCCTTATTCTTTCAATATTTTGTTTTCACTAGTTCTGGATACGTGCGTTTCACGTGCAACCTATATTAATTAATATAAAATTTTAAGAAAATAATATTTATTTATATAATTAAAGAAAAATAAGTTGATGCATGACATATATATTCAGAAACACAAGAATGAGTATATTTATCACATTATTAGTATTGAAATTTGTGACTTTGAAATTGAAACATAAATGATATACTTCCAATAAGATTTGTAAAATCGTAAAGCAATTGCATAATTGGATTCTCTAAAAGATTTTCAAGTTTTCATAGAAATTATAAAATTTTAAGAATCAAACAAATATCATTCGTAACCACCATAAGATAATATAGAAGAATGCTTTTTTTCTTATCATTTGCACTGCTACTATTAGGAGTGGAAGTAGGGGTGGAATGCCCAATTCTTTTATATTATATACACATAATAACATAATAGATGTTGAACTCTTTAGTAAGAATTCTAGCTCTGTCACAGCTATTATCACTTGTGAATAACGATTGGTTCAAGTAGCTATAGAAAAAATTGTGTTGATAACATATATATTTTGTGCATAACTTGTAAGTATAACATTTGGTTTTTGAGGAGCAAATTTGACTTATTCCCGCTCCAGGTAATTGAAAGAGATTGTAAAGAGATTTTTTTTTCCAATGCTACTAGTCTACCACCAACAAAATGAATTTTCATGCCACGAAACTCATTTCCATATTATGTCCCTACATAAGATACCTTGCAAATACATGGTTATTGTTGGTCTAGATAGCACTTTTTTGTGACATAACTTCTCGATATTTTGATAAAACAGCGTGTAGAAAAGAATATATATCAACTGTTAAAACCGAAGAGAATACTTCGATAATAATTTGTATCAGTTTGAAGTTGAGTGGCAGTAGTTGTGTACCGTGTCAATGAAACATGATATTAATTATAGAGATCGGGAGTTGGCGAAGAGTACCACAACCAAAATATCAATAACATATTACCTATATATTGATATTTGTTATTATAAAACAATAAAAGAAGAAGAAGAGCACTACATAGAAAAGTAGAGAGAAAGAATTCTTATTGATTTGGGATGAGTTACAATGGAATAGAACCCCTCTATTTTATAGGGGAAAAATGACTTAGCCACCAAGTTACAAACCCTAAAATCTCTCTATAATATAGACATTCACCTTAAATACAATTCTATTTATAACACTCCCCTTGAATATCTATTCAACAGGTAGTGTGCCTCGTTAAAACCTTAACTAAAATAAAACCTAGTGGGAAAAAATTCTAGTGAAGGAAAATATAACGACCCGAACGGTTGTTTCGAGAGTTATAGCCCATTTTCCCCATTTCTGCTTCCTTTGTGCTTTTCAGCTATATTATGATATACCGGGTTAGTTGGTTCGGGTCCGTAGTGATTTCAGAGTGGATTGAGACACTTAGTCTCTAAAGTAGAAGCTTAAGTTGGAAAATTCAACCGAATGTTGACCTATATGTAAACGATCTCGAATTTGAATTTTTATAGTCTTGTTAGCTCCGTTAGGTGATTTTAGACTTAGGAGTGTGTCCAGAATATAATTTGGAGCTCCGTGGTAGAGCTAGGCTTGAATTGGCAAAATTAAAAATTTGGCGATTTTCGGTCAACAGTGAAAAATTTGATATCGGGGTCGGAATGAAATTCCGAAAGTTGGACGTTCATGGTGTAATTTTTGACGTGTGTGTAAAATTTGAGGTCATTCGTACGTGGTTTGGTAGGTTTCGGCGTTGTTTGTGAAATTCGGAAGATTAAAAGTTCTTAGGCTTGGATCAGAGGGTAATTTGGTGTTTTGATGTTGTTTTGAGTAATTCGAAGGTTCGACTAAGTTTGTATGTTGATATATGACTTGTTAGTATTTTTGGTTGAGGTCCCGAGGGTCTCAGGGGTATTTTAGATGGTCGACGGATTGGTTTTTGGTGTTTGAGAGTTGCTGGTGTGAATTCTGCTGGTGTTTCCGCACCTGCGGAAGAGGAGCCGCAGGTGCGCTTGGGAAGTCGCAGGTGCGGCAGTGCTGGGCTAGGCAAGATGCACAGGTGCGAGATAATGATCGCATCTACGAGCCTGCAGGTGCGAAACCTGGGGCGCAGATGCGGAAGGGCGGAGTTGGTCAGTTTTTGCAGAAGCGGAGTGTGACTGCGTAGGTGCGTGATCCGTAGGTATGAGGTTTGTTCGCAGATGCAGAACCTAGGTTCCTAAGCGAGTTCTGAACATGCGATAGATTTTTCGCAAGTGTGGCGGCGCAGAAGCGAGAATTGGTCCGCAGGTGCGAAAAGCCTGGGCAGAAAGTATAAATTGCACACTTCGCGAATTTTGGTCCATTCTTCACCATTTTCAGCCGGTTTTGAAGCTTTTGGGAGTGATTTTGAATAGGGATTCAAGGGGATATCAGTGAGGTAAGTTGCTTGAGCCCTAATACTCGTATATATGGTGATTCTCCATTGTTTAATCTTGTAATTAATGGAAATTAGGGGTGAAAATGAGGGGTTAGGGCTTGGGATTTTTGTAGAGATTAATTTAAAGATTTGAAGGACCAAATGATGTTGGATTTTGATAAATTTTGTATGTATGGGCTCGTGAGTGGATGAGCTTTTTAGTTTTGTAATTTTTGTCTGGTTTCAAGATGTGAGCCTTGGGTCGGGTTTGAGCCAATTTCGGGTTTTTGGTCTAAATTGGTAGTTTTTTATGTGGAATTCATTTTGTTAGCATAAATTGATGGTATTCTACTTATTGTGAATAGATTCAGAGCATTTGGAGGCCGAATCGAGGGGCAAGAGCATCGCGGAGTAGGGATTTGATCGGTTTGAGGTAAGTAATGATTGTAAATCTAGTCATGAGGGTATGAAACCCCGGATTTCGTATCATTTTACTATTTTGAGGTAACGCACATGCTAGGTGACGGGCGTGTGGGCGTGCACCGTTGGGGATTGTGACTTGGTCCGTCTCGTAGCAACTGTAAAGTTGCATATTTTGTTGAAACTATATGATACTTATGAGTTTTAGAAATGAGTTTCTGTAAATTGGGCGGAATGCCATGTTTGGGCCTTGTGCCAGTGCTGTTTGGACCCATAGGGGCCTTTTTCTTACTATCCTCTCACTGTTTTCGATTGAAAATCTATACTCAGTCATGATTATACCTGTTTATTGCATAACTTAGTTTTATTACTCTGTTTTGATGCATATAAATGTTGTTTTGGTCTGAATACCCTGTTTTACTGAGAGCCCGAGTGGCTTGAGAGGTTTATTACTGAGTGAGGCCGAGGGCCTGATTTGTGAGGATATTTATGGGATCGGATTGCACGCCCAACATGTTTGATATATGCCGAGGGCCTGATTGATTTATGCCATGATTTGGCTTGATATAGCGCTTGGGCTGAAGGAGCCCCTCCAGAGTCTGTACACACCCCTAGTGAGCGCAGGTAGTTACTGAGTGAGAGTGCCGAGTGACTAGGAGGCATGAGTGATTGTGAGGTATGCTTGAGAGGCTGTATATGAGTAATTGTGAGGTATGCCCGAGGGGATGTATACGAGTGATTGCGAGGTTTGCCCGATGGGCTGTATACGAGTGATGTTGCCCGAGGGGCTGATTATGATTTTATTATTTTTTTCTCACCTTTGCATTGAGCCTCTGTTTGAAACTGTTGAAAAATATCTTTAAATGATTTTTACTGGAACTGGGTTTAAACGAGATGATTTGATTCAAACATTGATTTTTAAAGCATGTTGTATTTTACCGAGATTTCATGATATGAACTTTATATGCTTCATTGCTCATCACTATTGCTCAGTCTTTATTTACTGTTGTTACTTACTGAGTTGGCGTACTCACGTTACTCCCTATACCTTGTGTGCAGATCCAGGTGTAACTAGACACGGTCGCAACTGTTGACTATTTCAGTTGCAGATTTTCTCGGGGATAGCAAGGTAGCTGTTGGCGATCGCAACACTGCTCTTCTCCCTCTTATCTTCCCTTAGTTGTATTTAGTTATTTTCTAGACTAAGTTAGTCTCGATATTATGAGACAAATTGTAGTAGATGCTCATGACTAGTGACACCCCGATGTCGGGATTTTATTTTCTGCACTTTTGGTTTGATTTGAACTCATTTACTAAGGTTTTTATGTTAAATAGCCTTGAAATTTTCTTTGAAATTAAAATATCAGTTTGTTTTGGAAATGAGTCGGCTTGCCTACTTCCACGATAGGAGCCATCACGACAGGGTTAGTTTGGGTCGTGACAGAAAAAGAGTACACATATCTAACAATACGCTTTTTGGTTGCCTCATTAAACACCTTGCAAGGAAAATCCAATGGGATAAAACCTTGTAAGGTAAAAAGAGTACAACGTGTATTAACTCTCCCTGAAAAAAGTATCAATTCACATCTTTAAGACTTAACATTCCAATCTTGTGCACCATCTTCAAAAGATCGTTGGTAGAGATTCGATAAATAAATCAACCATATTAACTTGAATGAATATATTGCACCTTGAAATCATCATTCTTGATAGATATGCAATGTCTTCATATGATGTCGGCCTTTTCAATATCTCCATAGAGATTTTATCAATCATATTATCATGTGTAACGACCCGGTCGGTCATTTTGAGTATTACAACCCCGGTTCTCCATTTTTTGCTCAAATTATACTTTACAGTTGTTGTGTGACTTGCCGGGGTAATTGGTTCGGGTCCGGTGAGGTTTTGAAATGAATTGGGACACTTAGTTCCAAGGTTTAAAGCTTAAGTTAAAATAGTGACCGGATATCGACTTATGTATAAACGACCCTAGAATGGAGTTTTGATGATTCCAATAGCTTCGTACGGTGATTTTGGAATTAGGAGCGTGTCCGAAAAATTATTTGGAGGTCCATAGTGGAATTAGGCTTGAAATATCGAAAGATGAATTTTTGGGAAGTTTGACCGGGGGGTTGACTTTTTGATATCGAGGTCGAAATCCGATTCTGGAAATTTGAATAGGTCCGTAATGTGAAATGTGTCTTGTGTGCAAAATTTGAGGTCAATCGGACGTGATTTGATGTGTTTCGGCACAAGATATAGAATTTGAAGTTTCAAAGTTCAATGATTTCGAATTTAGGTGTGATTCGTCGTTTCAATGTTGTTATATGGGTTTTGAGGCCTTGAGTAGGTCTGTGTTATTTTATGAGACTTGTTGGTATGTTCGGACGGGGTCCCGAGAGGCTCGGGTGAGTTTCGGATGGTTAACGGATCAAATTTGGACTTAAGAAAATGTTGGATCTGCTGCTAACTGGTGTGATCGCACCTGCGAAGTTTTGATCACAGGTGCGAAGCCGCATGTGCACGAAATCAGTCGCAGAAGTGAGGGAGTTCTGGCTGGGAAGGCATCGCATAAGTAGAAGCAAGGGCGCATAAGCGCTTGCGCAGGAGCGGCCCAACGCGCATAGAAGCGCGACCGCAGGTGCGGTCCGTGGCGTCGCAGAAGCGATTATGGCTGGCCAAGTCGTTCTCGCAGAAGCGAGATTTTTCCCGCATAAGCGAAGGACGCAGATTCGACCCCTTGTCCGCAGATACGGAAATTGCTGGGACAGAACCTTAAATTCGAGGGTTCGACATTTTCACCCATTTTCGGATTTTGGAGCTCGGGTTGGGCGATTTTTGAGAGGAAATTTTCCACACAACTTGGGTTAAGTGTTCTTAACTCCCTTGGGACTGTATTCCATGAATTAATCTTCATTTTTAGTGTAAGATTATTGAATCTTCAAGAGAAATAGAAGAAAATGTCTATAATGTCACAAAACGAATCTTTCAAGTTTGAATACCGATTTGGAGTCGGATTTGAGTGAAATTAGTATGGTTGAACTTGTAATTGGATGGGTTGTCGTATTTTGTGAGTTTCATCGGATTTCGAGATGTGGGTCCCACGAGTAATTTTTGGGGCGTAATTTTAGATTTTGTGGAAAATATTAGCATTTTGATATGGAATTAATTCTTATAAATTGTGTGGACTGAATTAAATTAAATATGGTAGATTCGAGCTGTTCGGGAGTTGATACGCGCATAATGGGATATCTGGAGCATTATTTAGCTTGCTCGACATTGGATTCGGCTTGTTCGAGGTAAGTAACTCTTCTAATCCTGGAGTTGAGGGTATGAAACCTGAATATATGTATTTCGTGAATTGTTGGGAGGTGACGCACATGCTAGGTGACGGGCGTGTGGGCGTGCACTATAGAAATTGTGAGATAATTGTTTATGTGGAATTTCGTAGTTAAATGATCTTGGCATTTTCCATGTGGTTTTATGAGTTAAAGAAATTGAGCTGAAAAGCATATTAAAAATCATGTTGAGGCTATCTGTCAGTATTATTGGGACCCACAGAGGTCATATTGCTATGAATTATTTATTTTAAATTAAAAATTCATACTTAGTCATATTCATTTCATTGCATATCATATCATATCTCAGTCTCTGTTGTTATTTATTGATACATCATATCATTATTTTTGGGCTATTTTCATGACATTGTGAGCCCGAGAGACTAGAGAGATTGATGACCGAGGGCCTGATTGTGAGGATTATTATGTGGATCGAGGTTGCCCGCCTGCAGCATGCTTTATATACTTTATGATTATAACACGTGAGTTGTCCGTACAGATTATAGCGCTTGGGCTGAAGGAGCCTCTCTGGAGTGTGTACACACCCCAATGAGCGCAGGTACCTACTGAGTGGAGTGCCGAGAGCCGAGTGCCAAGTGCTGAGTGACTGGGAGGCATGAGTGATTGTGAGGTATGCTCGTGCGGCATGATTGATGGTGAGGTATGCCCGAGAGGCATGAGTGACTGTGAGGTTTGCTCGAGGGGCTGTATATGAGTAATGTTCTGCCCGAGGGGCTGTTTATGATTTTATTACTGAGTTGCATCGCATTGACATGCACACATGACATACATGCATAGAGATGTATTTTTCTCATAGTGTACAACTTCACATCATTCATGATTTCTCACATATTTCTACAGATGGGCATAGTGATGCATTTGCTTTACACGGGTTATCCGGAAGGAAAATGAAACATCTTATTTATTATTGAAAAGATTTTGGGAGAAATTATTGTTTTCAAACTATTCATATTTTTGGCAACTTTGGCAAACGATTTGGGTTTTCACTGATATATTTGAAAGGAAAAACTATTATTTTTGAAATCATGATTTGGCTGAGCATTTTATCTCTGAGTTACTTATGGTATTATTTGCTTTATGTTGTTATGTACTGTTGTGGACTGTTGGTTATGGACCCGACCTTGGTAGAAGCTCGTCACTACTTTCCACCTACGGCTAGGTTTGTTACTTACTCAGTACATGGGGTCGGTTGTACTGATACTACACTTCTGCACATTGCATGCAAATGTTGGTTGCTATTATTGCTGTGCTCGATGGTTGCGGAACTTGAAGATGTACCTGCATTCCTTTTGTAGCTGCCTCTTGTTCAGGGTAGACTTAGATTTATAAAAGCCATGTTTATGTATTATTCAAACAGACTATGTATTTATTTCATTTCCGCTTTGTATACTCTATTCTTAGAAGCTCATGATTTGTACTACCAGTTCTTGGGGATTGTATAAGATGAAGATCTTTATTCACTTAAATTGCTTTAATAATTATTATTGGAATTGGATAATTGAAAGTTGGCTTACTTAGCGGGTTGGGTTAGGTACCATCACGACTAGTTGGATTTTGGATCGTGACAAGGTGGTATCAGAGCTCTAGATTCATAGGTTCTACAAGTCATGAGCAAGTGTCTAGTAAAGTCTTGCGGATCGGTATGATGACGTCCATACTTATCTTCGATAGGCTACAGGGCATTTAGGATATATACTTCCCATCTTTCTTTCCTTATCATGCGAGATTGATTCAGCTTGAGACATAAACTCTTTGAATTCCTTTCACGTATTCGTATGCGCACATGAGCACTCGGTATCAGTTATGCATCGCCGGCTTGTGATTCCATGAACGAAGTTCGAGATGAGTATTCTATGTTTTGGTGATGGGCCAGTCTGGAGGACTTGAGGCCAGGTTTAGACCGCAGCTTAAGCTCAGTAGCTTCAGTTGTAAATTGTACATTTGGATTCATATGTTCGGTAATGTCCCTACGAGTGGAATTTGTGGCTCAATGAGCGGTATAATGGCAGTGTGATGGGTATGATGTGACCACGGGATGTGTTCAGACGATTTGAACATAACGAGAAGTGTTTCCTTGAAATGTAAACGAAAGGCCATTGGGTGCTTGATTTTCAATTTGATGTGACGTAAAGTCTCGAGTATGAATGTTTTGAAGGATCTTTCACTTGTTTAAATTTTGGGACAAATTAAACCCTCATGTTTGGTTAATGAGTTTGGACTCAGATAGACTAAGTGATTGCATAGTAATTGTGACTGCGAAAGGGTACAACAAGATACTAGTTTGATACTAAGTAGGTGGGTTATCCCCTGCAGAGTAATCTACGTAGGTGTATTCCTTATGATGTGAGTATAGAGTTTTTCTTCTACCGACGGGGCATATGTGTTGGGATTTAAATTTTAATTTGGTTGAGAAAATTGACCTGAGTGTTAAGAGAATAAATGCGAGCTTAGCGGCTGATTGGGGTATTTTATTGTTGGCGTTGCATGAGTTGGAGAAGAAGTTTCGTTGAACTGACTGTGGCATTATGGCGGGAATAGTGTATGGGTATTGTGAGTTATAGAATGTTTTAATCTATGGCTTTGAGCCAAGTAGGGGGGCCTGCTATTGATAATTCAATTTCATGGTTATATGTAAAGGTTTAGTTTTGGGTTAGTTATGACTTGCAGAAGTTGAGATCGAGGATGACTCGAATAAGGAAATTCCTGGTTACGGGTTATATTGCACGTATGAGTATATGAAAATCGTGGGATGAGTGAGTTTTTATTGGTGAATGATGTAGTGCGCACAGAGTATGAATGTGGTGTTAAAGTAGAGTTACTTCTTTGAGTGTCGTTGTGCTAATGGGGCACATGTCTTTTGTCCCATTTGGGCGGTGCAATTAGATTTGAGCAAAATGGGTGACTCCTGAGAAAAAATCTAGTGGGTTTGAGAATTATATATAGTAATTGAGAATGTTTCTGAACTTGCGTATGGATAAAATCTGAGATTTTCATTTGATGGTGCCTGGACTTACGGAAATTCCGTATGACTATGGATTCTACATTTTTGTATAGGGAAGATAAGAAGAATAATTTTATATTCACATAAGGTATACTCAGAGTAAGGGTTACAGTTGTAGTAGTTTTGAAGATGCTTAAGAAGAATACAATTGCTTATGGGTCGTAGGGCGTTGTGGTTCTATGCTAGGTTTGTGGGATGAGCTGTGGCTAAAGATCGTAGCATTTTAGCAAGGAGAAGTATTAGTCTGAAGACAGATTCGGAAGAAACTCGGAGAAAATAAGACAAACGGATAGTAGGTTGGATCATTATGGTAATAGATATGATCGATTCTTTGGGTGCTTATGATGTGGGGGTTTTCTGCAGGTGCTTTGTGGCAATACACCTGGGCTTGGCGACGTACATGACTTGGTTGATTTAGAGAGATTCAACTCTGATGGCCTGATTATGTGTAAATGTATTCCAAAGCATTCTCGAGGTTTTCTACCACGGTTTGAGATGGGTATTTTCCTACCGGCCTGAGGAGCATGTTGAGTATTGTGATTTATACCGGATGGGATAAATATGTAAGGCTTCTGGATGATCAGATATGTATTTTACTTGTGACTCAGAATGATTATGAGGTTCTCGTATTTTTCAAATGATGGCATGATAGATGTAGTGTGTTATGTGGGATTAAGGTTGGCGTGTGCAAGGTCATGGTTTAGCTTTGAAAGAGAGGTCATAAATTCTTAGAGGGCATGAACAATTTTCGATGTTTAGATGAATGCTATAACTATTTGGTATTGCGTGAGTAGAGTGTATATTTCAGAAGGCGCACTATGTTTTGAATTATGGATATCTCATAGGTATTGCGGCATTTTCCTGGTTGATCGACTGCTGATATTCAAATTTTGCCAAGTGGCATGGAAGAGCTTTTAAAGTATTTCTCGTGGGATGATCGTGTATGCGAGAGGTGTTAGGTATTCGGACGGTGGAGATGGAATCAAATATGGTGATTCGCGTGTTCTATGGATTTGGAGATTGGGAGTTCTCAAGAGCAGATTATTTCATGGTTGTGGACTGTGAAGTTGTGGCCGGAGCTAGCCAGATGATAAAATGTGTTATGATTCAGTCATTATGGATTTTCGGAGAGATTTTTATCTATTTGTGGGTAACCCAAGTTGATTTGGGGGTCCATAGGTAGGCCCAATTAAGATGTGTATTCTACACTGGGCCAGAATGGTTGGCTCCATACTGCTATTATTGAGGAGTACTGATTCATTGGTTATGTGCACATATGGTGCGGTTCTATTTGAACTTTATAGCGGAATTTGAGTGTGATGAGTATTTGTGTATTGCACGATCGATTGCGTAATGGTTATGTTCTTTCAGGTTTTGTGTGTTATTTTTGTCATTTGCCGCTCTGTGGTTATTGATTTTGAGCGGGGTGGCTCGAGTTATATATTATGGGCCAGCATTTGGATGGGGTCACGCACTGCAGCGAAGTTATGTTAAGGTATGAACCTTTTGTTAGGATCGGGTGATGGTTCTACGGTGTGTGATGAACTTTCAGCATTTCGTTATGGCTTTACTTGATAATCTGGCGGGGCAGTTCACTCATTCGAGTCATTTTATTTTTCATGACTGGGTACATTTGAATTGTTGCGTATGGGTGCACGGATGGCACGAGTTGTGGCTCTGAGTTATATTGGTGCGGCATGTTTGTGGAACAGTTGTGTTTAGTAATATAAGGTCATTGGACTTGGAATGGGTACTATCAGGTTTTATTTTGATATATTCGGGAGTATAATATTGAAAGTCAGCTCAGAAAGCGATTATGGTTCTGGTTGGGGTGAGAGAGCTCCGTGACTTGTTGACCTGGTGAGTGATCATAAATTTTCGCGTGTTTCTTTTATTATCAACAGTGTACGAAGTTTTTGGAATGAGGTTTGGTTCGATATAGATTTAATACTAGTATGTGGTTGGTTTTGAAGTAGTCATGGCGATCAGGAACATGCGAGTTGTGTAATATGTTGGTTGATTATATCTGTGGTTATAGTTATAGCTCGATGCAACTTGTTCGGACTTATACGATGTGTAAATGTAAGATTTGTTTCTTGAAAGAAATTCTAAAGGCTGGAAATTAAACTCTAAGGTTTTTGGGCTAAGGTTAAATTAATGATTTTCAGTTGTATTGTGTTGTCAAGCTTATATGGAATAGGGTGACATGGGTTCACCCCCGGGTACGTGTGTGGAGTTCTATAACCAACTGCAAAATAAAGATGCCGTCGTACTCACGCTAGAGTTCTATAACCAATTTTCAGCTTCCCAGTTAGTCTTTCTTGCGCAGGATGTATTGCTTTTTGATCCCCCAAAATTGTATTACCACCTGGAGTAAAAGCTACTACCGTGCTCGAATTATCAAGCATTTTCAATGACTCCATGTGTTGAGAGACAAGATCTGTAGTTAAGGCCTTGTTGTTTCCTTTAACATTAGGCAAATCCTTCAAAATAATTGCTGAATATTTCTGCTGCCCAGTAGGAATAAATACAGGAAAATTAGGGCTTAAGCCTCTCTTGCTCGATAGAGTAGAAATGGAGTTAGGAACCTGTTCATCATGACATTTTACTGCCTCGTCATTTGATGTGTAGCTATCTTGATCTGCCTCGTCATTGCTGTCATCTTTGATGCGATCAACATAATCGTCATCTTCCTCATCTTCTACTTGATCAGCCTACAGCTTACAATTAAACCAAAATGCACCTGTAGATAGTAACTGCTGCCCAGAGTCACCTTCTCGCTCACCACACAACTCCAATCACTGAGATTGAATATCCTGGACTGAAGTATTTTGAGTGACCAATGGCATGTTGCTCTTTGGAGTGGTATGTATCATCATAGCTACCTGGGGTTCCTTGATCATTTTAGCTAATTCTGGACTGGAGAATTGCATTGTAGGAGCTGCATTAGATACTTGGACATTGTTGAAGTCATCTACATAAACAATGTCCCTTGAAGCCATTGTTCGCGACTTGCAGACTTCATCTTTTGCTGCTGCTTTGCAATGCCTGGAGTGCTATTTTTTCCAGTGATTAACCTCATTTCAGCATTCAACTGTTGGACATCCTTCCCATCGTCCTTCATAGTATGATTCTATTCATTAACAAGAACATCAGGTACATGACTTGCCTCACCAGTGTGATCATCAACAGGAACAAGATCCTTTGAGATTTTTGATCGAGCATCTGCATTCTACATGGATTGTTGGTGTTTTCCACTGCCTGGAGACTTAGAAAGCTTAGATGTTGAAACTAAATCATGGTCAACCTTTTGTACATTCTTCTCAACATCACCCAACACATATTCATTCACCAATACATCAAAAGAGTTAGAGAAACTAACATTCTTTGATGCAGTAGACTGTATTTTATTAACTGGAGCGTTATTTTTAGGAGCTGGAGTATTCTGCTTGTTTGCTGATCAATTCACCACTGCCCAGTCCCTATCATTTGGTTTTTGCATTGCTTGGACTTCTGAATGTTGAGTAGTTGCTATCTCTAAGTGAGCTGTAACAGAATTGCCATAAAAACATGTCCATTTTTGTCTGGAGAAAGCACCTGCCCAGCTTGCACAGCAGTAGCTACAAGGGCTGCTGTTTTTTCAACTAGATGAACTAATGCATCAGGATTTTTAGCAAGTTCAACAGCTTGCTTTTCCCCCTCTAATATGTGACAACCCTTATTCACAGCTGCTACAATTTCAATAGCTGGTTGCTCATGAACTTCACTCGATCGCCAGTTTTTCCAGGTACATTCAGTGCACCAGCAGCCGGAGTACTACTGGAGACTCCTCGATTAGTTGCATGTCCTCCCCTATTAGCAGCAATAGTTTTAATTGCTGCTTGTGTAACTTGTTGATCCTTTTCCTGCCCTATAATAACAGCATCATCTAAACTAGATGTTTGCACAGCTGCTTCAAGAGTATCAGTTGCGACAGATCGTGCACCTACTATTAAATAAACAGTACAAGCTTTACCTGGATTATTAACCACCTGCCCAGCTATTTCCTCCTCCTTCTCACCAACAACCTGGTCAATGTTATCCTTCCCCACATGTGGCTCAAAAGCCATGTTAATCCTGGATAATGCTTGATTAACAGTAACTACATTAGCCTCACGATTTGAATCAATATCATATCCACGATCTTTTCTACTGGTATCACCTGTTGGTTTCATAGCTGGTTGCACCTAAATATTTGAAGTTTCTTGAATTTTATTTGCATATTGTTTGGCATTCAACAACTTCTTAGCATCACCTTTTAACTGCTCGACATTACTCAGCTCCACACCAGTCATACCAACTTGCCCTGTATTCTTCTCAATTACTTCCCCATTTCTCCCCTGCATCGATCGACATGAATTTTCATCATTTCCTTGATGCTTACAGCAGGTACAATAATTTGGGAGGTTATCTTAGGCCACCTGTTGATGAAACTCAGCAGACTTCCCAGAAACTTTATCGACGATGTGAATCTTAACTTTCTTAGGATGTTTGTCCAAAAGGTCTAATAAAACCTTAACTCTCGCAGCACTTGGCCTAGTACGATCCTGTGTCGCCTTGTCCATAGCAAGAGGTTTCCCTACTGCTGAAGCAATTGACATTAATGATATTTTTGCAAAACGATTGGGCAGCAGATCTAGGAAATAGATCGATACAACTGACTTCAATGTTTCTTCTCTAGGATTGAACCCTAACATCCATGGGAACGTTCTGAAGAAAAATTCATCCCTTTTGGATTTAACATATCAGTAAATCTTGAAACGAACTGGACATAGTCATCATATAAATCAAACCTTACTAATATATGTCGAATTTCAAGCTGCCCAATGTTACAATATCCTTTAACTTCGAACTGTTTCGGAAAACTCTTTCTAAACTCGTGCATCTCTGGTTTTCCATATGAAAACTTGACGATGACTACTTGGTATAGCCCTTCTTCAATGGTGAACTCGTTAACATCCTCCATGGTGAATTCAATGGTTGGTTCTCCATGATCAATTCTGACTGGAAGTAGACTTATATTTTGGCGAATTTGAGCAGATTCTTTAGTAACATTCGCGGCAGATTTGTTTGGATGAACTTGCGCAGTATATGATTGATGAAGCTTTATGTTTTGGATTGATTCATTAAAGTTTTATATCGTCTCTCCCACAGCCAAAGACTGGGGAGAGATCGCAACAGCTATGGCTGCTCAAAGCTCCATGAAATCGCCTAGAGAGAGGAGAGAGAAGAGAGAACTTTAAGTTAGACTTTTTAGTTTTAACGATGGATTCTTGATATTTGATGTTACTCTGAATTATCTCGATCTGTACAAAAATATGCAAAAGTATAGTATAAGTACATCACAACGATATCCAGTAAGTATCAAGACTAACCTCAGTGGAGTAGTGACGAGGGAATGTCAAGACACCTACTGAACTAGATAACCTGAACAAGTATAGGCATAGAACTAACAAAGTATGATATCTCTACAGAACTACGCATAATGACAACAATAATATGGTGCTTGCAATTGGAAATAGAAGCAACAATTTGCAGCGGGACACCATAAGTAATAACACAATAGAGTAAGCTAGACACAGTTTAAATCCGGCAAAAAACAATTAAAGGAAAGACAAGTAGCAACTTGATAAGAATAGCCACTTTTTGTAAGGCCCCGTAAATATTTTGCAAGGTAATTTATGTTTTCGTGGTTCTGGACTAAGCTTACGCATTAGAGGGTTGTAGAAATTCTTCGCGGCACGCAAGCTCGCCGCAGGTAAAACTTTTTAGGTTGAACAATGCATTGAGGTGTAAAGGAAAATTTTTGGCAGAGAAATGAGGTTCTGCTGTCCATTATGCAACCGCAGAATCACTCTGTGGGCCGCATAACGGCTGTAGAGTGAGGCAGGAATGGGCAGGTTTAGATGCCATTTTGCGGTCGACTATGCAACCGCAGAACTGTTCTGTGGTTCATTATGCGACCGCAGAACATGTTTGCGGGCCGTATAGTGACCGCAAACCCAGGCAGAATTTTCCCCAGTTTTGGGCACCAAATTGTGCGGCCGATATGCGGACCGCATATCCATTATGCGACCGCATACCCTGTTCCAGAGCTTCATTTTTGGGTTTTTATAACCCGACCCTACTTCGTTAAATAGACAATTTGTACCATTTTGAGCTAAAATTTGATATTTTGAGGGTGAGAGAGTACCCTAGAGTGGGAGAGTGATATTCAACAAATTGTCCTTCAATTCTTGCTCAAATCTTTGAATATTAAGAAGGAAAGCTCACTAGGTCTTCATCCTAGAGGTAAGATTTTACACCCTAGCCCTTAATTTCAAAATTTATCTAAGAATGGGTAATTAGCAAGACAATTCTTGGGTATGGGGGTTGTTTGTTTTGCATGCATGTGTTATTAAAGGGTGTAGGAAGATTGTGAGCTAAAAATGATAAAGAATGAGTTGTGGGATGATGGAATCCTCCATAAAAGGACCTTGAAACCTTAATGCACACCTAGTGTTTGATAAAATGCTCAAATGAGCTAGAACCATGATCATCTTCCTAATTTTATTTCAACTTGTTATATTTCTAAAATAGATTGAAGTTGCTAAGAATTCCGAAATATTTTAGAGTTTAAGGAAGCTCAATTGAGGTATGTTGGCTAAAATCTTATTTAAGAATGGGAACCCCCAATATCCTTGTAAGTTTTAAAATATTTATTACAAATCGAGTATTCTGAATACGTTTTGTGACAAAGATATATGTTCAATTCGTGTTTCAAATGGTCTTATCATATTGTATTATAAATTGAGGATGTGTTCCAAACTATGGATTGTGTATCTACATGTTATGATTCCAAGTCGTGATTTATGTGGAAATTATTATGCTAAATTGTGAAGAGATTATGATTGGGATTACACCTCCACCCGCGTACATTGGGGTGAGGCGAAAATGCCGCTTGGTGTATGATTTTGGTATTGTTGTTGCACCACCACCCACATATATATATTGGGGTGAGGCGGCATGGCCGCTTTGTGTAGGTATTGGTATCGTTGATACATTTCCACCCGCATACATTGGGGTGAGGCGGCATGACCGATTTGTGTAGGTTTTTGGTGCTGAGGAATTGGTATCGTTGATGCAGTTACACCCGCGTACATTGGAGTGAGGCGGCAGGGTCACTTGAGTAGAGTTTTGGTATTGTATTTACACCTCCACCCGCATACATTGGGGTGAGGCGGCGGGGCCACTTTGTGTGAAAATGGTTACAGAGGATCTCATCTTGAATTCTATAAATGTCAATGACAACTCTTGATAAGCTTGTTTTGGTTTAACCGGCTATCTATGCTATTCTATTGTCACCCTGATTCATCATGTTCATATTGTATTTACGAGTTCTTAAATTGGTGTTTGGTTTTCATACTAGTACTATTCGACAAGTACTAACATCCTTTTTGCCGGGTGCGCTATATCTTTAATGGATGCAGGTAGTTCTACAGCAGAGGATACTGACCAGTGATAGCAGTGCTTATTCTTCCCAATTGACTTGGTGAGCCCTATATCATTCCGGGGTTGTGCATCTTTTGTTTCGTAGGTGTTATCGTGTTTTGAGGTATAGCCGGAGCCTTGTTGCCGGCACTATCATTGAACTCTTTGGTATTTTTAGAGGCTCTGTATGGGTTGTGTATGGGTATTGGGAATGTTAAACAAGTTGTGTTGTGATTAAATCACTTGTTCCACTTTGAACCATGAAAGTGTGTGTGTGTGTGTGTGTGTGTGTGTGTGTTTTGAGACTTATTAATGAAGTAACTAATGGTAATTAATTGGTATTGTAGACATGATCACCTTATTATCTAATTAACGAAAAAATATATTATCCTTATTCATGGACGAGTTTGCGTAGAAGGAAATCTAATAGGCTTTCTCGGTCGGGTTCACTCGGTTGAGCGCCGGTCACGCTCCCCGAGTTTGGGGCGTGACACTTTCACACCAGGTTTATTCAATAATTCCCACTATAGACCCAATAAGCTCTAGATATAGTATCGAACAATCCTATACATCACTGTCTATAAAAAAACATATAAAGAAACAAGGAATGACAGGGTAGAAGGGGACTCTGAGGCCTGCGGACGCGGGCAAGTGTACCATGAAGTCTCGAAACGAAGCAACTCAGCGTGCTAATACCGGGACTAATAAGATGTACCTGGATCTTCATAAAATATGTGCAGAAGCGTAGTATGAGTACACCACAACGGTACCAGTAAGTGCCATGCCTAACCTCAATAGAGTAGTGACGAGGTCGGGTCAAGGCCCTAGTGGGGATAATAAGAAATAAGACAGAAGATAGAATGATATAATGATAATGACAAAGGAAGTGAAACAATAAAGAATTTACTGAAAGTTAACAACACGAAATCAAGGCAATCAATGCGACACAAAAGTAAGACAAGGATTTTACATATTAAGGAAAACAACAACCAAACAAATACCGCAAATAGAGAAAAGATCAACAGGGGCACTCCCAAGGTACCGCCTCGTAGTCCCAAATCATAAAAGTAAATCACAGTCTTTTCTTATATTACTGCGGGGGCCTTTACATTTAGTTTTGAAAATCATTTTTTCCCCCGAAATAGCACCCCGCGTTTTAGCCCAGCTTATCACACCGCATGGCTTCTAGTAGTTCCCCTACTAGCCACGCGTATCAAGCCCACTTTATCTCACCGCTTGCGTTTCAACACCCAAACCTTATACCACTACATGCGTATCAATAGTAACAACGGCACGGCAAAAACCTTGTGCATATGGTAACTACAACACGATAAAAACCTCGTGCAAATAACCAAACAATCCTCTCAACAATAACACAAGTGTCAAAACATAACAACTTAATAAAATGATGTTTCACAAGTTACACTTTGCTTCAATAAAACCACGACCTTTGCAACTCAACACCAAACTCAACAACAAGATATTTCAGGGATAGCAAATTTCAAGTAAAGAATCTCACAATTAAATAATGAATACAGAATTAAGAAAGCAAGTAATTCAATTAAACAGATAGTACAAGTTGCAAAACGAAATAAGACAAGTAGACATGTGAAATTAGACTAAACATGGTGACTATAACATGCTAAAGTAACTCAATTAAAGCATGAAAAGGAAACTACGTAGCTAAAATCAGAATCTCAACATTTAGCCCATGTACACACTCGTTACCTTGCGTACACGGCCTCCACATATCACAATTATCACAACAATACCAAATCCTAAGGGAAATTTTTTCCACACAAGGTTAGACAAGTCACTTACCTCAAACCACGCTAAATTAATCAACTAGAATGCCTTTCCCTCGATTTTCTGACTCTAAACAATTTGAATCTAGCCAAAATAATTTCATACTATAAATATAACTATAGAAAACTAATTTAAATAATGAAATTATGATCTTAGCGAATAATTGAAAAAAATCGCCCCAAAAAGCTGACCCGAGTCCGCGTCTCGGAACTCGACCAAAAATGTAGAATCCGAACACCCATTCAATATCGAGTCCAACCATACAAGAATTATCCAAATCCGATCTCATTTCGCTTTTCAAAACCCAAAGATTTAGCCTAAGGAGTTTCTACCATTTTTTCCAAAATCAAACTCCAAAACACTAATTAGAAGATGTAATTAACAGTAGATTCATGAGAATTAATCAAAAATGAGTCAAGAATCCTTACCCCAACAATTCCTTTGAACAACCCTTGAAATTGCGCCTCAAGCTGAGCTCCCAAAATCCCAAAATGAAAAATGAAGCAAACCCTCAAAAATTCCCTTTTCTGCCCAGTTAAACCGCATCTGCGGGCCCCTTTGTTGCATCCGCGACACCGCACCTGCTGAAAAACCATCGCAGGTACGGTCCAAGCTTAAGTTCAGGGGTTTCGCTTCTGCGGATAAGAGCTCGCATCAGTGAGCCTGCTTCTGCAGAGAAACGACCGTATCTGCAGTCAAGCCTTAGATTGTTTCCCTAAGTTCCGCTTCTGCGAAGGAAGCCTCCGCATCTGCGAGTCCGCTTTTGCGGATAAGTGATCGCACCTGCGATCCTAGCTGGGCTAGACAAAATCTGCTTCTGCGACCATTGGCTCGCATTTGCGAGCCCGCACCTGCGGCCAATCCCTCAGCAAATGCGAAGACACCAGAACCAGCCCAACACTTCAGCAAATCACTAAGTCCAAAAATGATCAGATTTCCATCGGATTCACACCCGGGGTCCCGTCCGAATATACCAACAAGTTTCAAAATACGTAACGGACCTACTCGAGGTCAAAAATCACATCAAACAACATGAATTCAACGAATCGCAACCCAAATTCAAGCCTATGAACTATGAACTTCCGAATTCCGAAACCCACGCCGATTCATACCAAAACAACTCTGATTGACACTAAATCTTGCACACAAGTCATAAACGACATTACAGACCTATTCAAACTTCCAGAATTGGGATCCGACTCCGATATCATTAAATCCTGGTCAAATATTTCTAAATTCCTCCAATTTCCAACTTTTTGCCAAACTACGCCGAAATGACCTACGGACCTCCAAATCTACATCCAGACACGCTCGTACGACCAAAATCACCTTACAAAGCTATTAAAACCGTCAAAAACTTTATTCCGGAGTCATCTTCACACAAGTCAAACTACGGTCAACTCCTACGACTTAAACTTCCAACTTAGGGACTATGTGTCCCATATCACTCTGAAACTCTCCCGAAACCAAAACCAAACATCGCGGCGAGTCATGAACTACAATATAACACGGAAGAGACAATAAAAAAGGGATCGGGGCTAATACACTCAAACCGGATTGTTACAATTAAGAACACCATAATTTAACGCTAATCATGGCATACCAATATGTAGTATACCAAGAATATTTGGTATATTATTAAACATTCTCAAATAAAGTATACCATGATTCCATAGTAATCATGATATACCAAGAATATTAAAAATAATATTTAACATACTCAAACAAACTATACCACGATTCGATAGTAATTATCATAAGCTAACAATAGTATACTAAGAATATTGGGAATATCATGATTGTTGAATCATGGTATACCAATGTATAATATACCAAGAATATTGGGAATACTATTTAATATACTCAATAAAGTATATCATGATTCAACAATAATCATGATATATTACACATTAAACTAAACATATTTGAATACCACTTAGCATGCACAAAATAACGTATACCACAATTCAAAAGTAATCATGGTATACGATGTAGTATACCACAATTTCAATTTTAATATATTCAAATAAAGTATATCATGATTACCAAAAATATTTAGAGTACCAGTTAATATATTCAAATAAAGTATACTATGATTAAATAGTAATTATGGTATACTACACATTATATCACGA
Source organism: Nicotiana tabacum (assembly GCF_000715075.1). Lineage (NCBI taxonomy): Eukaryota > Viridiplantae > Streptophyta > Magnoliopsida > Solanales > Solanaceae > Nicotiana > Nicotiana tabacum. The sequence continues at coordinate 41,739,645 of NC_134096.1, read as the reverse complement.
ATATTGAGAATACTATTTTACATATTCAAATAAAGTATACGATGAATCACAAACGATATAGCAGCACATCTGAACCTGTTCGTTGTCATAACTGCTGTAATCTTACTTTATTGAGCCATGGAAGTGTTTTTACCATTAGATCACAATCAGCATTAGTCAAGCATTGAATATAACCATTACGAGTATCTGTCATAGGTAGTTTGAAGTGCCAACCAAGAATGCTGTTGTATCCTAATCTCGTTGTTCCAATCCATTCCAAGGTTTGCAATGACCATTTATGTGGATCACACTTATCAATAAAATCTATCTTGCCTCCCAAATAAATCCTCTCTGGTACATCTAAGAATTCACCTCCATGGTGAATCTTCAATGTAGAAAGCTCATTATTCATACCTGTGACAATGCAATGTTTAAAATTATTTTAGCTAGCTCAATTTCTAGATTAGATAAAAAAATATACACATTGAAGAACTACTTTTGGTATCAGAATATTCAATAAAAGTAAACAACTACGGCCAACCAAAAAGCTAAATTGACACAAGGTTACATCCCTTGTTTTTTGTAAAACTGAGTAGCATAATTCCACTAAATGTCAAGTCTTGAACAAGGATATTGTTTTTCTGCAGAATGCACTTGTCGAGGCACATGAGGGATCACGTAGCAGAGTTGGCAAAGAAAGATACAGGAATGATATTTGATGCCTTGAGGATTGCTGTTTAATTTGTTCCAAAGAGGGGATATTATTTATTCATGGTTCAGATTAGTCTATTTTTCATTATGCTTTATTGAATTGGAGAGAAGCATTTGTAGCTTTTCAATAAGGCATGTTTTATCCAAAGTAGAGTAAGAACTTAAATGAATTGATCTTTCTTTATTGATTTACATGATAGTATTCACAGTTATTTGAAATTTTGATAGATTTGCAAACCTTTCTTTCTGGTGCATTGTTGTAGTGAGTTGAGTTTTGTGATTTATTTAACAAAAAAAGAAAAGCAATAGCAGATAGAGGATGAGACAAGAACATGTTAATGATGGATTGCATCTTACGCATTGCAAACAATAAGCTTTTGGCAATTCAATACCCATTGACGAATTAAAGAGCATACGAATGGAATTTGTTTACTCTGAACTTGTTACCTTTCAACTTCTCAATCTTCAATCGACTTTTCCGTTTTTCCTTGCTCTTATCCATTGATGATATACTGGATGTGCTATTTGTTCTCGGTAAAATTGACGTTGCCTTTAGCGCGTTTTATGCTCGGAGAGCTTAACCTAGAGCCAGTTTGGATTAGCTGCGCTGAAAAGCAAGTGCTGAAACTGATTTAATAAATAAATATCTCCCACTATGCAATGGTGATGGCGGAAAGAGTTTCGCTAGGATTAACGTCCTACCCTAAACAAATAACTTAAAGGAAAAAAAAGACATTATTTGTATTTCTTATTTTGCCCTCAAGAAAAATTTATATAAATGGTGGTTTTATTGTTTTTCAAGGGAATAAAGAGGTTAGAGTTGAAATTATAAAAAAAAATAGGACAGGGTGCAAATCACAAAAAAAGATACACATTAGCGGTGCAAAATGCGACGGACTCCCCCAGATTCCACTTGTGGGAATACATTGGGTATGTTGTTGTTGTTATAAATAAAGTATACGATGGAGATTTATTAAATAAAAGTATATTGATATATTAATAATTATTTTTTTTGTGTAGGGGCAGGGTATTAATACATTATTATATTTAGTCAATATATTTATAAATTTAAGATATTACTGCTATTTTACATGAAAAGTAAAGAAGTGAATAGAAAAAAAAAACAAATGCTTCAAAAAGTATGCCAATTCTTTTCTATTTTAAAGACCATCCTAATACAAATAATGAGAAAAGCAATTTTGACCCAACCTTAAGCTTGACACAAAGAAGGAAAAAACAATTATGACAAAAAATAATTCTTTCTTTTTTTAAAATTATCACTGACTATTTTGCTTGCTAGTTGAGCCAAGCCAGCTATGAAGCTATTGTAGCTAGTGTACCGGCAAAATATTAAGCTTTTGGCGTAAGGAGTAAAGCTGGTAATTTGTAGTTTGGGAGCAGACGCAGGTAATTGATTTTTGCGGATAGGGCATTTATGTCCTTAGCAAGTAATCTAACTACTCTAGTTCATTATCAAAGATGTTAGCACATAGGCCTGCTACGATATAGCCCTGAACTCCTACTTAGCTCTTAGGTGTGCTTGTAGCCCTAATAGGCGTCTTCATACTTTTCAAGAAATACCTTTTTAGAATAAGTCATTTTTTGGTATTTGATTGTCAAAATATACTTGTGAATAATTTGTTTTAGATTTGGTGGTCAAAATTTATCTATGGAAGTGTTGGATATTGGGTTTGGGTCGCCCATATAGACTGATTCAACCCGTTTTAAAGGAGATATGATTAAAGAAAGTTATCTAGAGAAGGTTTAATTCCTAAACATAAAACTACCGTACGTTGTAAAGAAAGTGGGAGCGTGGGATCAGTTTATCGGTAGTTTTTCTCTGACAACTTAACTTCTCTATATAATCAAGGCTCTCCGTCAACAGAGATTTCACTAAGTACAATTCTCCCTAAAAAGAAAGAAACACACCAAAAGAAAGAAGAAAGCATCTATTTGTGAAACAATATTTTATTTCCAAGAGAGACGAGTCGGACTTGATCAATTGATCGAAGCAGGTTATGCAAAACATTCGCTACTGTTAACAGATACACAAATTCGATATTCCTGTTACTCGATATTAATCATCAATGGTATCAGAGTCTTTGTTGTGTGTTCTATTGTTTTGAATACACAGTTAAAAAATATTGCTATAAAGTTCTTTATCAATTCGTTTATTCAAAATTTGCCGCTGTTAGAATACGAAAAAAATTAAGTATGCATTTGACATCTGTTAAGTACTATTGTTTGGAACAAGCTATATCAAATTTGATTTTGACATAATAAAAATTGGAACTTGGAAACAAAGAGTTTCTGCAAAGTTCAATTTCTTCTGGAATACGTGGCTTTACACTGGCCAAGAGTTTTTGAAGGAATAGACATAATGTAATTGTACATTAAGGTGTCCAATGATCACCCTAAAGTGCTTCCAATTCCCATAGATAAAAGACAAAATTTTTCAATGGATTGAGGTTGTTTACGTTAACTTCATTCTTCTCCTGTTGGGGATTTTATTATACAATTATATTGAAGTCTTCATGTATATATGGCACTTGAAACTGGAAAAGTGAGTTTCTATCTAATAGGAACCTTAGAATTAATTAAAAGGGAACTACAAAATATGGGTATTTTGACTACTTGCAAGTGAGATTTTTTTTTCAGTTTTAATTTGTAATTGGATGCAGTACTACAAAAAAAGAATATAGTAGTATTCTTTACAGAAAATTCTACATAATTGTTTCTGTAACAATTCTTACACTTAGTTAAAAATGCTTTATCTTTGTGTGTTTTCACTTGCATGGCCATTAGTGGCTAAGACCATGTATTTGTATATCTAGTGAATTGTTCTACCAGAAAACTCATCGTTTCTTATGAGAAGCAACTTAGTCAAGTCTTAATCATTTATACTGATACTTACTGGTCCTAAAAGACTATGACCATATGTTCCTCTCTATCGGTGGCTGTGGACTAACAGTCTTTATTTTCACTAAGTCAAGTCTTTATCACACTTATTTGTTCATGACATTGTGTGATTGCTAGAGATTTGGCCTTGATTAAACTCACTGTCTACTTAATATAAAAAATTACTTTAGCTTCCTTACATTAATATACTTCTACAAGTTATTATGACATATGTTATCACATTGAATGATTGTGGCCATACTTATGGTTTCCTTGGTCCCATTTCAGACATGATTGAATATGGACAAACTCGAATTACTCCAAGTGGGAGTTCTCGAAGTCGAGGAAGGGGATAATATAGAAGGATGTGTCGTCGCAGAAACTATTTCTATAATGATTCAGACTCAGAGCCTGAAGTCATAAGGACTGTCCAAAGAGTTAGGCAAAACGAGTTAAGGGATCGAAGGGCTGAACGAAGAGAATGAGAAAATAAATTTAGAGAGTTTAAGGAATTTAAAAAGGGCCTTGATGCTTCCATTCCTAAACATGTACAACTTTTCCAATTAAAAGATGTAACGACCCGACTAGTCGTTTTGAGTTTTAGCATTCCGTTCAGTGGTTCGAGGTCTTGAGTGGTTTCATATTGTGTATTATGACTTGCATGTGTTATCGGTTTCGGTTTTTGAGTGTTCCGAGATTTGATTTGAAAGAATATTTTTATTTTATTTTAGAAGCTTAAGTTGGAAATATTGACTGAGATTTGAATTTTGGGAGAACGACCCCGGAACGGTATTTTGATTGCTCTGATAAGTTCGTATAGTAATTTTGGACTTAGGCGTATGTCCGGAATTGGATTCGGAGGTCCCTAGGTTGATTTGACATGTTTTGCCTAGGTTTAAATTTTTTTAAGTTTCCTGGGGTTGACTTTATGGCTATCGGATTCAGATTTTAATTTAGGGACTTGGAATAGGTTTGTTTTGTTGTCTGGAACTTGTTTGCAAAGTTTGGCATCATTCCGAGTTGATTTTATGGGAATCGAACGCGTGGTTGTGTTTTTAGAAGTTCTTGTATTTCAATGTAAATTTCATGCGCTTTGGTATCCGATTTGTGATTCTAGATGTTATTTTGGTATTTTGATCACACGAGCGAGTTTTTGTGATGTTGTTAGACTTGTGTGGATGTTTGGTTCAGAGTCCCGATGACTCAAGTGTGTTTCAGATGCGTTTTGGAGTGTTTGGAAGAGTTTTAGTTTTGCTTGTTTTTGACCAGGCAGGTCTCGCAAATGCAAAACTTTGTTTGCATTTGCGAGGTGGGAGTTGCATATGCAAGGTTCACACGGGTTTATCAGATTCACATTTGCGAACATATTGTTCGCTTTTGCGTTAGGGGCCTGGGCTAAACTGGTTTGCATTTGCGATCAAAATGGTCATTTTTCTGAGGTGTTCAATGTTCGCATTTGCGATTAAAATGTCGCATTTGCGACGTTAGCAGGACTGTGATGGATGTCTCTTTTGCGATCATTCTTCGCATTTGCGGGGTTCGCATTTGCGACATATGCACCTGAACATAAGGGCTGAAAGTCGGGATTTTAGTCTCATTTTCATATCTTTGAACCCTAAACTTGGTAGGAGGCGATTTGGAGAGGGAATCTTCACACACAATCATTGGGTAAGTGATTTTGATCAATTTCCAACTATATTTCATGATTATATATATGACATTTAATTAACATCAAATTTATGAGAACCAAAGAGAAATTTTGGGAATTTTTGTCTATGGTTTGAAAAATAAAAATTTCGGATTTGAGAGTTGAATTTGACTCACATTTGAAAACAAAACACATATATAGACTCGTGGGGTTATGGGTAGTCAAGATCTACTTTTGGACCTTAGTTTTGACTGGGCGGGCCCGGGTTGACTTTTGGAAAATTTTGTAAAGATTGTAGCTTTATCTATCATAATTGATTTCTCTTGCATTGTTTGATGATATTAAGTCATTTTTGATTAGATTTGAGTCGTGCGGAGGCGGATTTTAAGGAAAAGGCTATTTTTGAATGTTGATTTGACCTAGCTGAGGTAAGTATCTTGTCCAACTTTGTGGGGGGAGGGAGGAGGGACTACCCCATAGGGATTGGTTTGATTGCTCTATTTAAATTACATGGAAGACGTATATACAAGGTGACGAGTGTGTACACGGCCTTATTTGTAAAAATTTGGGTCGAAGGAGAAGGAAAGAAAAAAAATCCTAGCTTTAGGGGTAAGAGATTGGGGGTAGAACTCGAAAGGCTCGCCAAGGTTGTGTCCTTCTGAGCGGACGAGGTCGGCTCGGTAACCGATGGCTTGCGTGGAGGCAGCATTGCAACCATGGGCTTCCAGTTTAGAATCTTAGGTTTCTTATATATGCATTTAATTGAAATTTCCCTATCATGTTATATTGCCCATTGTTAAATTTACTCTGACATGCTTTATTTGAAGTTGTTAGTACATATTCTACCTTTTATTGTCAAATATACTCTTATATGCTTTAATTGAAGTTGCTGCCTCTTTTATTGTCATGTTGCTCCTTTCATTGTTGAGTTATTCTTATTTGAACATGTTGTTACATGTTATCTCTCTCATTGTTGGGTTATTCTTATTTGAAGTCATCATTACTTGTTATCTATTTTATTGTTGAGCTTATTCTTCCATTTCATTGTGTTGATGTAATTCTTGTGTTGATTTACTTGCTGTACTCTCGTGTTATTGTTGTTGTTGTTGTACTCTGTGTTGTTGAGCCGTGGGCTATGTGTAGTTGTGATATTAGAATTGTTGTTATGGAAATATTATGGCACATGGGCACATGTGGTGCGAGTTATTATGTTGTGTTGTTATGTTTTTGGCACATGCGAGATTGTTATTGTGATGCACGAGGTTTCTGCCGTGCGAGTGTTATTGGGTTGCACGAGGTTTCTGCCGTGCTATTGTTACTATTGATATTTGCACATGCGGCGTGACAAAGCGGGATATATATATATATATATGGGTTGCGCACGTGGCGAGACAAGGTGGGAATATTATTGTGCACGTGTGGCGAGACAAGGCGGGCATTTACTTTATTATTGCACACGTGACGAGATAAGGCAGGCTATGTCGGAATTTGAATTGTGATGACTTGTGATAGCGTGAGGGCATTGTTGTTGTGGTGTGACTTTCTTGTTTGTGTAATGCATATTACGGGTTTTGTTGTATAGTTCCCAATGTGTTACTCAACATCTCTAATTTTACCTATTGACTTGAGATGTGATATTACACTCGCACAAGCATACGCCGTAACATGTCACCTATAACAGCCCAGGAGTATAAATCTTGATGTTTATTGATCATGTACATGTATTCTTGTATACCTGCCTTCTGTGCGTGGATTGGACTGGTGGCACATGAGTTGTCCGTGTGGATATGAGAAATTGCTACTATTGACACGTGAGTTGTTCGTGCAGATATACGGTATTAATGGTATTAGAACGTGAGTCATCTGTGCATCACGTGAGTTGTCCATGCGGTTTGTGATTAGTAATGTGGGCACGAGATGCCATGTGATTATGATTCGTAAATTGGGACCGTGATTTGTGATTATGAGGTATGGTACCTCGGGGTCATTCTTCTGTAAACTTTGTGTAAGAACAGTTGAATATTTGGTTGTCATTTTATTTCCTTAATTGGTTTCACTAGTTCTTGAACTGTGTTTTGATTAGTTTGCGGGGTCATCATCTGTTTACTCCTTATTGCTATCTGTTGCTTCTATTTTTCATTTGCTAGTGTTATATTGTTATTCCTTCTATGTTTAGCCTTACATTGATATTCGTTCCTATGTTAGCTTTATATTAATACTTTCACAGGTTATTATGTAGTAGGTGTCTTGATTGTACCTCGTCACTAGTCTACCAAGGTTACTCTTGATACTTACTGGGTACCGCTGTGGTGTACTCATGCTACGATTCTGCTCATCTTTTGTACAAATCCAGGTACCTCTGAGCGTGTCAGTCATTAGCTAGCTGTTGGAGATTAGCTATGAAGACTTCAAGGTATACCTGCCACTACGCTCGCAGGCCTCAAAGTCACCTTCTGGAGCTTTACGTTGTTATTGTTTACTTATATTCCAAACAATGGTGTATTTGATATTCTTAGAAAGGCTTAAGACTTCTTACTACCGGTTTTGGGATATTGTATACCTAATAATGGTTGTCGGCTATGTATGACAATACTGGTTCACATTTTAGGGTTTAAATCTGTTAATAACTCAGAATATGTTAGGCTTACCTAGTCTTTGGGACTATGTGCCATCACGATCCTTAAGGTGGAATTTTAGGTAGTGATAAGAGAGTTGTATTGTCTAATTACATAGAGATTACTGATTGGGAAGAATTAGCTATTTTAGCGGACTCCATTCGAGATCCTTGGGGTAAAGTTTTAACAGATATTTATCATGATATTTGACCTAGTGCATGTAACGGCCCGACCGATTGTTTTGAGCATTTGCATTCTGTTCAGATGTTGAAGTCTTGAGTAGCTTCATACGATGTATTATGACTTGCGTGAATCATCGGTTTTGGTTTTCAGGTGATTCGGGGTTGATTTGGATGAATTATTCTCAACTAGGAAGTTTTAAGTTGGAAGAGGTGACCAAGTTTGACTTCTGTGTATTTGACCTCGGATCAGAGTTTTGACGGTTCCGTTAGGTACTGATAGTGATTTTAGACTTGGACATATGCCCGGATTTGTATTTGGATGTTTCTAGAAGGTTTTGACACTATTTGGCAAATGTTGGAAATTTAAAAGTTTGGAATGTTCATAAGTTTGACCGGGAGTTGACCTGGATGATATTGGGTTCGGATTGTGGTTCCGGTAATTGAAATAGTATCAGTATGTTATTTGGGACTTATGTGCAAAATTTGAAGTCATTTCGAGTTGATTTGATGAGGTTCCGCACGAGTTTTGGAAGTTGAAAGTCCAAAAGGTCTTCAAGCTTGATTTAAGATGCAATTCGTCGTTTTGATGTTGTTACGTGTAATTTGAGGCCTCGAGTAGGTCCGTGTTATATTTTGGGAATTGTTGGTATATTCGGACGGGTCCCGAAGGTCTTGGGTGAGTTTCGAACGTGGTTCAGATCGTTTTGGATCATTTTGGCTATGCTGGTTTGGCAGGGACCTGGTGTGACTGCACATGCGGAGCCTTGGGTACAGGTGCGGAGCCGCAGAAGTGGCACATGTAGCACAGAAGCACAAATTGGAGCTGGGGGTAGTAGTCCACAAATGAGGAGATTTAATTGCATTTGCAAAGGCACATATGCGGTTGTTTTGGCCAAGAAGCGGGACGGGCACAAATGTGGAGCATTTCCTCGTACCTGCGATCTTGCAAAAGTAGAGTACTTTCCACAGGTGCGAGAGGTCTAGGATTTCCGCAGAAGAGAGGTTTTATCGCAAAAGCGCGACTGTAGAAGCTTAGTTGTTACCGCAGAAGCGTTAGATGCTGAGTTGGATCATTTTCACAGAAGCGAAGGTAGGGGCTGCACTTGCAGTTCTACAGAAGCAAGAATTTTATTGCAGGTGCGGCTTTCCTGGGCAGACTCACTATATATCGATGTTTTGGTTCTTTTTATCGCAATTTGATATTTGGAGCTCGATTTAGGGTAATTTTGGAGAGGATTATCACCACATGGATTGGGGTAAGTAGTTTTGACTCGGTTTTGATTATATTCCGTGAATCTATCTTCTATTTGGCATTTGGAATATGAATTTTAAAGAGAAATTGGGGGGGGGGGGGTGTCAAAACTTTCCTAAAGTAATATTTTGAGTTTTGAACATCAATTCAGAGTCAGATTTGAATGAAATTAATGTGGATGGACTCGTAATTGAATGAGTTGTCAGAATTTGTGAGTTTTGTCGGGTTCTGAGGTGTGGGTTCGGGTTTGACTTTTTGGTTGAGTTTGAGTAATTGATTAAAGATTCGACCTTTATTGTTTAAGTTTGTTTCCTTGGGCATTATTTTGATTTTGAGTTGCTTTTGGCTAGTTTCGAACCGTTTGAAGGTTGGTTTGCACGGGATGGCGATTTAGAGTGTTGATTGGCTTGCTCGATATTGGATTTTACTTGTTTGAGGTAAGTAACATTTCTAAACTTAGAATTGAGGGTAATATCCATGGGAATCATGTTATTTGTGATGTGTTGGGGGTGACGCACATGCTAGGTGACGGGCATGTGAGCGTGCACCCAGAAAATCATGATCCAGGTTGACTTTTGGACTATGTTGCTATCATGTCTTATTTTATCCATGTTTTTCCTAGTTATATTAACTGAGCTAGGATTCATGATAGAAATTATATTTAGGTTAACTGTGTAATGAAACACTCAGTCATGATTATCATTTGCATATCATATCTCGGTCTCTATTCATCATTCAACGTTACATCGTGTGTTATCATTGCCATACAATATGTGGAGTTGTTGGGCATTGGTATGAGATTTGTGAGCCCTTAAGACTTGAGAGGTTGATAACTGAGGCGGGCCTTAGAGTCGTCTTGAGATTGTTATTGTGTATCGGACTGCATGCCGCAGCAAGCCATATTAGCTTTATTACTATCATTATCATTGTGGATTGGGCTGCACGCCACAGTAGGCCTTATTGGCTCATTTATCATTATGGATCTGGCTGTACGCCGCAGCAGGCCTTATAGGCTTTTGATTAGCGCTTGGGCAGGATCCGCCCTTCCAGAGTCTGACATACCAACAATGAGCGCAGGCAAAATGATATATATACACGTGATTTGGTGAGGGGCTTATGAGCCAGACACCCGTATAGTGCTGAGTGATTGTGTGTGTGTGCTTGATGAAGTGGACATTTGAAACAGACAGCTGGAGTGCGATGAGGGTGAGAGTGCCTGGTGATATCATCGTGAAATCATTCATTTGACATGCATACTTAGCATGTAGGCATACAGATGCATTTTTCCTCATGCTAGACGTTACCGTGACATTTATGATTTGACATGTACATTTGACATGTAGGCATTGAGATGTATATTTCTCATTCTAGACGGTATGTTATAGTTGATGAGTTGACATGTATATTGACATGTAGGAATATAGATATCCTTTCCTCATGCTAATTAGTAAACGAAAATTCTTATATGGTGTTGTGGATTGAGAATACTGTTCTTTTGATAAACTTATGTTTAGTTGATTTTTAGTGGTAATATATGGACTTGACTATTATACCTAGAAAGCATGACTACTTTTTCGTAGCTGTGAACGAGTTGAGCATAATATCTTTTGAATTGTTACTTTTACTGCCTTCATTATATTAGTACGAGTTATTATTGGCTATTGTTGTTGGACTCTGACCGTTTTTTCGAGCTTGTCACTACATTCAACCTAAGGTTAATTTTGTTACTTATTGAGTACATGGGGTTGGTTGTACTCATACTACACTTCTTCACCTTGCGTGCAGATTTTGGAGCTGATGTTACTGTGTATGGTGGGATCTTGGCATTGAATATGTGTTCCGGTTATAGCTGCCTCTTGTTCTTGGTTGCTTTAGATTTGTAAATCTGTTTATGCATATTTCGAACGAATGATGTATTCATTTTGTACTAGCTTTATAAGTTCTAAGTCTTAGAAGCTCATGACTTATACTACCAATCCTTGGGATTTAGTATAGAAAGTTCAGTTATTTTATTTATTTACTCTTGTTATCCTAATTGAGTTGTGTTGACTCTCATTTGTCTTACCTAGTGGGTTAGGTTAGGGGCCATCGCGATCGACTGGATTTTGGATCGTGACAAGTTGGTATCAGAGCTCTAGGTTCATAGGTTCTACGAGTCATGAGCAAGTTTCTAGTAGAGTCTCGCGGATCGGTATGCTGACGTCCATAACTATCTTTGAGAGGCTACATACCATCTAGGATAAACTTCCCATCTTTCTTTCCTTATCATGCGATGTTGATTCAGCTTGGAGCGTATCTCTTTGAATTTCTTCCACTCACCCGTATGTTATGTGAGTGCTCGATATCAGCTATGCATCGACGACTTATGATTCCATGGATGAGGAATGATACGTGTTCTATGCCTTTTGGTGATGGACCAGTCTGGAGGACTTGAGGCCAGGTTTGGACCGCATCTTGGGCTCAGTGGTTTCAGTTGAGTGAGTATGTGCTTTTGGACTCGTATGTCCGATAGTGTCCCGGCGAGTATGATTGATTTTTCAGTGAATGGTGGGATAGCTATATGATGAGTATTACGTGGCAGCGGGATGTGTCCGGATGTATTTGACGTAACGAGAAAGGTTTCTTGGGATGTGAAATGTACTATTGGGTGATTGATTTCTATCTTAATATGCTAAACAATCTCGAGTTATGTGCGTGTTGAGGGGTCTTTCATGTTATTTATTTGTGGAACGAAGTATATTCTCATGTCTTGTTGACAAGTTAGACTCGGGAAGATTAAGTGATTGCATGATGGTTGTGGCCATGGTAGGGCATAGTGAAATTCCAATTTGAGGCTAAGTAGGTGGGTTATCTCCTGCGGGGTGGTCTATGGATGTGTGATCCTTACGATCTTATGTGGAGAATTTCTTTCTACCAGTGGGTTATAAGTATTGCTATTTGAATTTGGATCGGTTGAGAAAGTTGACTTGACTGTCACGAGGATGAATGTGAGCTTAACATATGATTTGAGGTATTTTATGATTTGTGTTGCATGAGCTTATGAAGGATTTAGTTGAATCTCAGTGTAGGATTATGGCGGTAATAGAGTATGGGTATTGTGAGTTATCAGATGTTTTTTTCTATGACTTTGAGCCAAGTAGAGGAGTCTATTATCGACGATTTGATTGCATGATTATTTGTTGTAATGGTTTCGGTCTAAGGCATACTTGTGGATCGGTAATGACTTGCAGAGGTTGGTTTTGAGGATGACTTAAGCAAGAAAATTTCTGGATGCATGATGTATTACACTTTATGGATATATGGAAATCTTGGAATGATTTGGGTTTGTCATTCGTGATGGATGTAATTTTATAAGAAAAGGGAGTCACTCGATTGCGTTAAAATGGGGTTACTTCTTTGGGTGTTGGTGTGAAGATGGAGCACATGTTGTTTGGCTTGTTTGGGTGGTGCATTTGAGATTTGAATAGGGTGGATGACTCTCGAGAAGATTCTAGTGGATTCAAGGTTCATATGTGGCATTTGAGAATTTTTTCGGATTTGTATATTGCTAAGATCTGAGATTTACATTGGACGATGTCGGTATTCGCGGTATTTCGGTAACAATATGGATTCTATATTTCAGTATCAGAGAGAATAAGGAAATGACTTTAGATTGACATAAGGTCTCTTCAGAGTAGGTAACTCGGATGCAGTATTTTGGGTGCTTATGAGGGAATACAGTAGTATGTGGGCTTCAAGGCGACGTGGTTTCATGCTAGGATCTCTTGTGGTGAGCTTTGGTTAAAGTTCATAGTGTACGAGCAAGGAAAAGTGTTAACTTTAAGGTAATTCGAAAAGAACTCGGAGAAATAGATCAACTTGGTAGTGGTTTAGATCGGCATTGTATTGGAAATGATCGGTTCTTTTGGTTCTTATGATGTGGTGAGGCTTTACGGGTATTTTGTGGCAATACCCTTGGGTTTGGCGACTGGCGTGTCCTAGTTAAGTTAGAGGGATTCAACACTGATGGTTTGGTTATGTGCTAATGGATTTTGAGGAGTTCTCGATGATTCTTACCACGACTTGAGATAGATATTTTCTGTCGGCATGAGGAGTATGTGGCATATTATGATTTTCTCCTTGATGAGATAAAGTGGAAGGTTTCTAGTAATTGAGTATGTATTCTGCTTGTGACTCAGAGTTGATAATGGGGTTCTCATGTTTCCATATGATGACATGATAGGTGCAGTGTGTCGGGTGGGATTGAGATTTGCATGTACAAGGTGGCGACTCAATTTTGGAGGGAAGGTCATGAATTTTAGACAGCATGGACGGTCTCAGATGTTTAGATGAATGTTATTACTAGTTGGTATTACCTGAGGAGTGTGCATATTTCAGAAGGCGCAATGTGTTCTGACTTCAGATGCTTTATTGGTATTGCGGTACTCGCCCGGTTGATCGACCGCTGATATTCAGATTTTGCTATGTGGCGCGAGAGAATTATAGAAGTATTTCTCGTTGGATGATTGTGTATGATAGATGTGTTAGTTATTCGATTGGTGGAGTTAGTATCGACTATGGTGATTCATGTGTTCTATGGATTTGGAGACTGGGAGTACTCAGAAGCAGATTGTTTTGTGGTTGCGGACTGTGAAGATGTGGCCAAAATTAGCCAGATAGTAGTATGTGTTATGGTTAGGTCATTGTGGGCTTTTGGAGGGTTATTTATCCATTTGGGTATGACCGGAGTTGATTTGGGTTTCCATTGGTAGGTCCAATGAGGATATGTATTCTATACCGGGTCGAATATGTTGACTCAACACTGTTAGTGATGAAGGGGTGTCATTCGGTTAGAGTTGAGCTTGTTCTTGTTCTGATATGTTCTATGTGTTAATCTTCTATGCTCCAATGGGTTGTGATATATTGGTTATATGCACACATGATGCGGCTCTGTTTGGGCCTTGTAGCGGAATTCGAGCGAGATGGCTCTTGGGGTGCTAAATGGTTGATTACGCCTTGGTTATGGTCTTTTCGAATTGTGGTATATTGTTTTATTCGCGTCTCCATGGTTATGGTCATGCATTTCGTGTACTTCATATCGAATTGTGCGTGGTTGTTGATTCTGAGCATTGTGGCTGGAGGTATTTCATACGAACCGATGTTTGGATAGGGTCACGCATTGCAACAAGGTTAATGTTGGGATATGATCCTTTGTGATAGATTTTTGTGTCTTGGTTCTTTTATGTGTGATGGGTTCATAGCATTGCATTTGTGGTGGTACTTGTTGAGCTTACGAGACGGTTTTCTCATTTGAGTCATTTTCCATGTTTGAGTACATTTAAATTGCTGTTTATTGGTGCACGTATTGCATGGTTTGAGGCTTTAGGTTGTATTGGTGTGGTATGTAAGTATAATAGCTGTGTTTATTGAGATGAGGTCATTGGACCTAGAATGGGTGCTATCGGATTTGATTATGGTATGTTTAGCAGAATAATGTCGGAAGTCGGCTTAGAATCTGGCTATGGTTCTTGTCAGATGAGAGAGAGAGCTCAATGAATTGTTGATCTGATGAGTGGTTATGAGTGTATGCGTGTTTCATTCACCATTGGCAGGGTACGAAGGTTTGGAATAAGGTTTTAGTTGATATGAGGTTTGTTACTGGTACCAGGTTTATTTTTGGGAAGTTATTGTTGTTAGATGTTATTGCTGTGAAAATATGAGTTATATGGTATATCATGTGATTATATCTTGGGATATGGTTATGGCTTGGTACAACTTGTTCAGACTTATGAATTGTATGGATGTGAGAATTGGGTCTTATAATGAATTCCAGAAGTTGGAAATTGAGTTCCAAAGTTTATGGACTAAAGTTGAAAGAAGAATCTTCAGTTATGTTGAGTTGACAGACTTATGTGGATTAGGGTGATGTGGGATCATCCCCGGGTGTCTGCATGTTAAGGTTACACAATGATTTGATGTCTTTGGAACGACTCTTGGCACGTTCGAGGACGAACGTATGTTTAAGTGGGGGAAAATGTAACGACCCGACAAGTCATTTGAACATTTGTATTCTGTTCAGCTATTTGAAGTCTTGAGTAGCTTTATACGATGTATTATGACTTGCGTGAATCGTCGGTTTTGGTTTTCAGGTGATTCAGGGTTGATTTGGAAGAATGATTCTCAACTAGGAAGCTTTAAGTTAGAAGAGTTGACCAAGTTTGACTTTTATATATTTGATCTCGGATCGGAGTTTTGATGGTTCTGTTAGGCCCGGATAGTGATTTTGAACTTGTGCGTATGCCTGGATTTGCATTTGGATATTTCTAGAAGGTTTCAACACTATTTGGCGAAAGTTAAAAATTTGAAGGTTTGCATAAGTATGACCGGAAGTTGACCTTGATGATAGTGGGTTTGGATTGTGGCTCCAAGAATTGTAATAGCTTCGTTATGTCATTTGTCTCTTATGTGTAAAATTTGAAGTCATTTCGAGTTGATTTGATGAGGTTCGACACGAGTTTTTGAAGTTGAAAGTCCAAAAGTTCTTCAAGCTTGATTTGGGGTGTGATTCGATGTTGTTATGTGTAATTTGAGTCCTCGAGTAGGTCCATATTTTGTTTTGAGACTTGTTGGTATATTCGGACGGGGTCCCGAGGTTCTCGGGTGAGTCTCAGACGTGGTTCAGATCGTTTTGGATCATTTTGGCAATGCTGGTTTGGAAAGGACCTGGTGTGACCGTACCTGTGGAGCCTTGGAAGCAGGTGCCAAGCCGCAGAAGTGGCACTTGTAGTGCAGAAGCAAAAATTGTAGCTGGGGGCAGGAGTTCACAAATGCGAAGATTTAATCGTATCTGGGAAGGCGCAGATGCGGTTGTTTTGGCATAGAAGCGTGATGGGCGCAGATGCAGAGCATTTCCTCGCACCTGCGATGTCGCAGAAGCGAAGTACATTCCGTAGGTGCGAGAGGTCTGGGATCTGTGATTCGCCATAGAAGCGGAGGTTCTGTCGCAAAAGCGCGACTGCAGAAGTGTAGTTATTACCGTAGAATCGGTAGATGTTGAGTTGGGTCATTTTCGCAGAAGCGAAGGTAGGGGCCGCACATGCGATTCCACAAAAGCGAGAATTTTATTGCAGGTGCGACTTACCTAAGCAGACTCACTATGTATCGAGGTTTTTGTTTCTTTTTATCATAATTTGAGATTTGGAGCTCGATTTTAGGCGATTTTGGAGTGGATTATCACTACATGGATTAGGGTAAGTATTTTTGACTCGATTTTGATTATATTCCGTGAATCTATCTTTGATTTTGGCATTTGGATTATGAATTTTAAAGAAAAATTAGGGGTTTTTGTCTAAACTTTCCTAAAGTGAAATTTTGAGTTTTGAACATCGATTCAGAATCGCATTTGAGTGAAATTAGTATGGTTGGACTCGTAATTGAATGGGTTGTCGGAATTTGTGAGTTTTGTCCGGTGCCGAGGTGCATGTCCGGGTTTGACATTTTTGTTGACCTTGAGAAATTGATTAAAGATTCGACTTTTATCGTTTGGGTTTGTTTCCTTGAGCATTATTTGATGATTTTGAGTTGCTTTTGGCTAGTTTCGAGCCGTTTGAAGGTTGATTTCCTCTGATGGTGTTTCTAGAGAGGTGATTGGCTAGCTCAATATTGAATTTGGCTTGTTCGAGGTAAGTAACATTTCTAAACTTAGGATTGAGTGTAATTATCCCTAGGAATCATGTTATTTGTGATGTGTTAGGGTGACACATATGCTAGGTGACAGGTGTGTGGGTATACACCGGGAAAATCATGATCCGGGTTGACTTTTGGATTATGTTTCTTCGTGTCTTGTTTTATCCATATTTTTCCTACTTGTTAGATTAACTGAGCTAGGATTCATGCTACAAATTATATTTAGGCTATATGTCTAGTTGATTGAAACTATTTCTGTGGATGTCGGTTATCTGATTTAATTATAATTATACACTCAATCATGATCATCATTTGCATATCATATCTCAGTCTCTGTTCATCATTCATTGTTACATCGCATGTTATCATTGCATACCATATGTGGAGTTGTTGGGCCGAGTGGTATGAGATTGTGAGCCCTTGAGACTTAGAGGTTGATGAAAGAGATGGGCCTTAGATCCGTGTTGAGAGTGTTGTTGTGGATCGGGCTGCACGTCGCACCAGGCCATATTTGCTTTATTACTATCATTATTATTGCGGATTGGGCTGCACACCGCAGCAGGCCTTATTGGCTTATTTGTTATTGTGGATCGGGTTATACGCTGCAGCATGCCTTATAGGCTTTTGATTAGTGCTTGGACAAGATCCGCCCCTCCGGAGTCTGACATACCCGCAGTGAACGCAGGCACAGTGATATATATACACGTGCTTTGGTGAGGGGCTTATGATCCAGGCACCCGTACATTGTTGAGTGATTGTGTGTGTGTGTGATGAAGTGGGCATTTGAAACAAAAAGCTGGAGTATGATGAGGGTGAGAGTACCTGGTGATATCATCGTGAAATCAATCATTTGATATGCATACAAGGCATGTAGTCATAGGGATGCATTTTTCCTCATGTTAGATGGTACTGTGACATTTATGATTTGACATGTACATTTGACATGTAGGCATTGAGATGTATATTTCTCATGCTAGGCGGTATGTGATAGTTGATGAGTTGACATGTATATCAATACATGTAGGCATATAGATGTCCTTTCCTCATGCTAATTAGTAAACGAAAATTCTTATCTGGTGTTGTGGATTGAGAATACAGTTCTTTTGATAAATTCATGTTTAGTTGATTTTTAGTGGTAATATATGGACTTGACTATTATGCCTAGAAAGCATGTCTACTTTTTCGTAGCTGTGAACGAGTTGAGCATAATATCCGAGTTGTTACTTTTATTGCCTTCATTATATTAGTACAAGTTGTTATTGGCTATTGCTGTTGGACTCTGACTGTTTTTCCGACCTTGTCACTGCTTTCAACCTAAGGTTAGGTTTGTTACTTATTAAGTACATGAGGTCGGTTGTACTCATACTACACTTCTTCACCTTGCGTGCAGATTTTTGAGTTGATGTTGTTGTGTATGGCGGGAGCTGACATTGAAGATGTACCTGCGTTTCGATTATAACTGCCTCTTGGTCTTGGTATCTTTAGATTTGTAAATCTGTTTATGTATATTTCGAACAGATGATGTATTTATTTCGTACCAGCTTTGTAAATTCTAAGTCTTAGAAGCTCATGACTTGTACTACCAAACCTTGGGATTTAGTATAGAAAGTTCAGTTATTTTATTTATTGACTCTTGTTATCCTAATTGAGTTGTATTGACTCTCATTTGGCTTACCTAGCATGTTGGGTTAGGTTCCATCACGACTGGCTGGATTTTGTGTCGTGACAGTGCCTCTTTTAGCGTATATGTGCAAGAGCTAGTATTCGATTGGTATATGTATGTCCTATCAAACATGTGAATTGTTATTATGTATTTTATTTTATTGAAATTTAATTTTTATTATTTGTCTCACCAGTTACATAAATTATTTATTATTTTGTTTTGTAACAGATTGATACTTGAAATGAAGAGCATACTAAGAAGTGATTTTAATATTAATAAAAATATTTAGATATCGATGATGAATGGAAACGTAATGACCTTTCGATTCTATTCTAAATGTATAATTATTATTATAATTAATTTGCTTGAGTGTGTAATCACATGCATAAATTGGATGAAGTATATATTGATGAGTTAAACCTGTAATATTGTCACTTGATGGTAGGCTATAATCTCATGTTTTAGTCGATTATTACATTCCAATTTACTGCACTTTAGTTGAGTTTGAGCTTTAATCGTTGGTGTTTTGCACTAATTGTGTATTTTATGCCTTGTAAGAGTGATTCCGAGCTATGTAGATGTTATGGAATGAATTCAAGTGATTTGGAGCTTTGAAGTCTGAGTAAAATCCCAAGTAATTAAGTCGGGATCGTGTTCGAGGATCAACGGATGAGAGTTAAGAACGAACGAAGAATCGAGTAGGCATACTGCACAATGTCCAGTAAAATGCACATAACGTTTCGCTCGAAACACTGTTTGGGCTCCACAATATATAGTTGGAAAGCTAAGGCAACAACTTTCATGTTTTACATGTTTTCAAATTCCCAACAAAACAAGGTGCAACGTGCGCGGCAAGTGCATGGCCGCGCACTGACCGCGCATATGGGGCAGAACAGTGTGAAGAGTGCGCGGCCAAGTGCGCGGGCACACTTCCAGGTGAGCGGCCGCGCACGTCCAACTCCAAAAAAGTGTCCTATTTCGTGTAGGATAAGGTATATTTGTCTTGGCCCGACCCTACTTAGTATATATACATGGAAAAACGGTATTTTGAGGACTCTTGACATAATTTAGACCTAAGGAAGATAAGGAGAAGAGGGAGAAGCAAGAGCACAAGGATTTCACCATTCATCCTCACTCAAGACAAGGGTTTGGTAGATTTGGTGTATTGATGCTTGTTTTCAGATAATTAACTCTAGTTTATGTATTGAATCGTTTAGGATGTTTTAACTGTTGCATCTATATTCAATTGTTAATGTAATCGAGAGAGGCATAACTTGTGACATCTTTGCATTATATTTTGTTGGTTGAAGTCATTCATTCTTCTTAGTAATCGAAAGAGGCTAGTTGAATTGTTGATTAAACCTAGTTTGAAGGATACTCGAGAGAGGTTATCCTAAAGACCAATCTACTACGAATTCTTGCATATCTTCACGTGCTTAAACAATTGAATTAATAATCAAGTGAATTCGAGAGACTCACTTGAACATTAGAAGTGAATTAACTAAAGTTAGATCCCAAACATTTATCTTACATCTATCATATCAACCCTATTTTCTCCCAATTCATATCTTCATTTGCTTAATACTTTCTTTGATTGTCATTAGCCAATAGTTTAGACTTTTAGTTAATTTTAGTTTTAAATCACATAAATCGCAACTGTTGATCATCTTGGATAGCAATCTAGCTACAAACTACGATAATAACTGTTTAACTCCAATCCCTATGGATACAATATTATAATTACTATATTCGACTAGCGAGCATATTTAACTGTGTATTTCACGCTCGTCAAATTTTGGCGTCGTTGTCGGGGATTGGCAATCAATAGTGTTTGAAATAGTTTGTAGTGCTAAATCAGGAATTAGGTTTTAATTTTTTTTCTTTTCTTTTTCCTTTTTATTTTTATTTTCTTTATTAGTTAACTTCTTTTCAAGATTTGTTTTGTAGTTCCAAATAAGTTAGAGAAGATACTGTAGATATTGAACTCTAAATGTTATGAAGATTGAGTGCAACCAACCTAAGAAAATGGTTGAAGAGTTAGCAGCTGAATATTATCAGCGGCCTGCTATGTATTTTAAATGCGGTGGAAATCATCTATGAGTTGACTGTCAAGCAGGTATGTATTCCTCCTATGGTTCGTATTTTGAATAGTCTCACTCTGTTTCTAGTCCGTAGAGGTATGAGGATTCATATAGGCACAATCTTGACTCTGGTTGGGATGAATACCCTTATTATAGTGAAAGCGAAGTGAGACAACCACCTCAAGGGGAGAATGGTAGTTTGGAAGAGCTTGTGTCTAAGTTCATAAATAAGCCGGTAGAGAGATTTACACAAGATGATGAAGCCATTAACAACCTAACAATGCAACTGAGTCAAATAATAAGTACACTTTCAGAAAGCTCATTGCGTTGTAATGGGGAATATATGGAGGAGATACCCTGCGAGAATGAGCCTACTCAAGAGGATGAGCGTCTATAGAGGGAGATTTTGCACGGTAAAAGAAGACTCTGATTCAACTAAGATGATCGAGAATAACGCTGCGGTTGAGTGTGAAGCAACCGAAGAAGAGTTCAAACCTCCATCCACCTTTCCACATTTCTAACCTTTAATAGAAGAGAATGAGAAATTAATGGAAGATACATGGATTAATCCTATGAAAGAATGCAAAAACAAGTTAAGGATCATCATGAACGAATAATTCACCACTTAAGATGAGGACAAGAAAGAAAGAAAAGAGCGGGTATTGCAAGTATCCTTAGAAGAATTGGGCTTAATGAGCTCCATAGAGAATCCCAAGGAGCGAAAACAAGGAATGAACTCAGAATTAGGGGTAGAGTTCATAAGTTCTCGGAAAAGAAGAAAGTTCAGGAAAGTTTTCTCTACCTTATGCTTTTCAATTGTATGTCATGGGGACATGCCACAACTTAAAGTGTGGGTTAGGGGATATTTTTATGTATGTTTTAGTTTTATTTTTGTTACTTGAAGTAGTTAGAAATTGAATTTTTTTTTGAAAACAAACAATAAAAATTTCAAAATATTCGATTGTTCCCGACGATGGATATCATCGACAGGTTTGTTGAGGGATTAAGGTCGAAAGAAAAATACAAAAAGATTTTCTTTTGTAGTTAGTGTATTAATTTCTCCTTGGTTTTTCTTTGTGTCGCGGTTCTTTTCCAAGGGTTTTGTTTGAACCGGCTGCAGTTAGTTTTTAATTTTTGTAGTAGTAGAAAACCTTGTGCTGGGAATTGAATTGGAAGCAATATCTCTTGACTTTATTATGCTTTGAGAGTAGTGAGTACTGTAGTTGTGAGGCTTAGGCTCGGTTTTGAATCCTAAATAAGTGCCTTAAATTGTATGATTTTAACTTTGCTTAACTGCTTTGACTAGAGTGTCTTGAGAGTCCGATCTTGAGTGAGTTATGTGCCATGTGGGTGTGAGGTTTTGTATTATTTTGTGCATTGCATTTGATGTCTAGAACTTGCCCCGTGTGTTTGCAAAGCAAAATAGTAGTTTAGTTAGTCTTGGAAGTGATATAGGCGTTTCTTTGTTGAGCCAGATATATGTGTTGTACTTACCTAATTGTTATGTATCTTAGTTAACCCCTTTGAGCCTATAATCCCGTTTCTTTGGTAACCATATTACAAGCCTTACCCAATTATTTGAATTGACAATCTATTTGAACCATTTACCTCTCGTGAGCACTTAATATTGTTATGAACTTTGTAAATGTTGAAGTGTGGGGTGGTTGGTTTGGCTGTTGAGTGGAACAATTGAAATAAAGATAAAGATGCACTTTTTCTTTTGAAAAAGTAAGAGCCACTTGAATTGAACAAGAAAAGAAAAAAATAGTTGTATTGTTGTGAACGGGATTCATTTATAAGTGGTAACTCTTGATGTAATGGTGCTTAAATAATTGGGAGTTAATGTATATCGATTTGAAGGTGGAGTATGGTTTGACATAAGTGTGGGGTTCCAACTGCTAAAGTGTATGTATTAAAGTGCTTAGGGAGGTGTAGTCACTGTTATATCTAAATGTATCATACCCATCCCGCAACCTACATTACAATTAGTTAAAAGTCCTACTTGATCCTTGACTGAATGAGCTCAATTGGTAGAGTAGTACACTACGGGCAAGCCTATGGTTAATATTTTGGGGCATATGAATAATATTTCTGAGAGTGAGCAAATTCTTTCTGTCTTGAGTTCTTAATTGTAATTAAATTCTATGGTGTGTGGAATTACTCTCTTTTGTTGTATGAGGGCACATGATTCATGAAGGAAAGGTAATGTCATTGACATTTGTGTTAGAGTAAGTGTGAGTTGTGAATAATGCATGGTACTAGTGAGTCAATTCTTGAGGTGAAGATGTTACACTATTGTGCTTAGTCTATTTTAAATATTCTTAGTGTGATGAGTTAAGAGAGTTGCTTTGTAAGGTTGTGTCTATATAAAGTGTGGTTTGATTGCTCGAGGACGAGCAATGGTTTAAGTTTGGAGTGTTGATGGTAGGCTATAATCTCATGTTTTAGTCGATTATTGCATTCCAATTTACTGCACTTTAGTTAAGTTTGAGCTTTAATCGCTAGTGTTTTGCACTAATTGTGTATTTTATGCCTTATAGGAGTGATTCCGAGCTATGTAGATGTTATGGAATGAATTCAAGTAATTTGGAGCTTTGAAGTATTAGTAAAATACCAAGTAATTAAGCCGAGATCGTGTTTGAGAATCAATGGATGATAGTTAAGAACGAACGAAGAATCGAACATGCATACTGTGGAGTATCCAGTACAATGCACATAACGTTTCGCTCGAAACTCCGTTTGGGCTTCACAATATATTGTTGGAAAGCTAATTCAAAGGGCTAACAACTTCATGCTTTACGTTGTTTCAAATTTTCAACAGAACAGGGTGAAAAGTGCGCGGCAAGTGTGTAACCGCGCATATGGGGCAGAGTAGTGTGAAAAGTGAGCGGCCAAGTGCGCGGGCACACTTCCAGGTGCACGGCCGTGCACGTCCAACTCCGAAATAGTGTCCTATTTCGCGTAGGATAAGGTATATTTGTTTGGGCCTGACCCTACTTGGTATATATACATGGAAAAACGGTATTTTGAGGACTTTTGACATAATTTAGACGTAAGGAAGCTAAGGAGAAGAGGGAGAAGCAAACGCACAAGGATTTCACCATTCATCCTCACTCAAGATAAGAGTTTGGATGTTTTATGTTTTCCTTTGACTTAAACTTAATTGTGATGAATTACTCCATGTCTATGGAGTAGTTCTCTTTAGGGTTTGATGGATTTGGTGTATTGATGCTTGTTTGTGGATAATTAGCTCTAGTTTATGTAATGAATCATTTTTGATGTTTTAACTGTTACATCTATATTCACTTATTAATGTAATCGAGAAAAGCATAACTTGTAACATCTTTGCATTATATTTTGTTGGTTGAAGTTATTCATTCTTCTTAGTAATCGAAAGAGGCTAGTTGAATTATTGATTTAATCTAGTTAGGAGGATAATCGAGAGAGGTTCTCCTAAAGACCAATCCACTACGAATTCTTGCATATCTTCACATGCTTAAAATTGATTCATCTTGTGAGTTTGAAACTTAATAGAGAGAGGAGTTTCTACTAAACAATTGAGTTAATAATCAAGTGAATTCGAGAGACTCACTTGAATATTAGAAGTGAATTAACTAGAGTTAGATCCCAAACATTTATCTTACATCTATCCTATCAACCCTATTTTCCCCCAATTGATATCTTCCTTTTCTTAATACTTGCTTTAATTGTCATTAGCCAATAGTTTAGACTCTTAGTTAATTTTAGTTTTAATTCACACATTTCTAAATTGTTGATAATCTTGAATAACAAAAAGCTGTAAACTACGGAAACACTATTTAATTCCAATCCCCGTGGATACGATATTTTCTGTACTATATTCGACTAGTGAGCATAATTTTGTGTTGTATTTTTTGCTCGTTAAATTTTGGTGCCGCTGGGGGATATTTGTATGTATGTTTTAGTTTTTTTTGTTAGTTGTAGTAGTTAGAAATAGAAAAATAAATTGAAAAAAACAATAAAAAATTCAAAATATTCAATTGTTCCCGACGATGGATATCATCGACAGGTTTCTTGAGGGATTAAGGTCGAAAGAAAAAGACAAAGATTTTCTTTTGTAGGTAGTGTATTCATTTCCCCTTGGTTTTTCTTTGTGCCGCGATTATTCTTATAGGGTTTTGTTTGAACCGACTGTAGTTAGTTTTTAATTTTTGTAGTTGTAGAAAACCTTGTGCTAGGAATTGAATTGGAAGCAATATCTCTCGACTTTATTATGCTTTGAGAGTAGTGAGTACTGTAGTTGTGACGCTTAGGCTCGGTTTTGACTCCTAAATAAGTGCCTTAAATTGTATGATTTTCACTTTTCTTAACTACTTTGACTAGAGTGTCTTGATAGTCTGATCTTGAGTGAGTTATGTGCCTTGCGGGTGTGAGGTTTTGTATTATTCTTTGCATTGCATTTGATGTCTAGAACTTGCCCTCTGTGTTTGCAAAGTGAAATAGTAGTTTAGTTAGTCTTGGAAGTCATTTAGGTATTTCTTTGTTGAGCCAGATATATGTGTTGTACCTACCTAATTGTTATGTATCTTAGTTAACCCTTTTGAGCATATATTACTGTTTCTTTGGTAACAACATTATAAGCCTTACCCAATTGTTTGAATTGACAATCTATTTGAACCATTTACCCCTGGTGAGCACTTGAAATTGTTATGGACTTTGTAAAAGTTGAAGTGTGGGGTGGTTGGTTTGGCTTTTGAGTGGAATAATTGAAATAAGGATAAAGGTGCACTTTTTTTTGAAAAAGTAAAAGCCACTTGAATTGAACAAGAAACGAAAAAATTAGTTTTATTGTTGTGAACGAGATTCATTGGTAAGTGGTAACTCTTGATGTAATGGTGCTTAAATAATTTGGGGAGTTAATGCATGTTGATGTCAAGGTGGAGTATGGTTTGACATAAGTGTGGGGTTTTGAATGTTAAAGTGTATGTATTAAAATTCTTAGGGAGGTCTAGTCACTCTTATATCTAAATGTATCATATCCGTCCCACAACCTACATTACATCCAGTTAAAAGTCCTACTTGATCCTTGACTGAATGAGCTCAATTGGTAGAGTAGTACACTACGGGAAAGCCTAAAGTTCATCTTTTGTGGCATATGAATATTATTTCTGAGAGTGTGCAAATTCTTTCTGTCTTGAGTTCTTAATTGTTATTAAATTTTATGGTGTGTGGAACTACTCTCTTTTTTTGTGTGAGGGAACATGATTCATGAAGGAAATGTAATGTCGTTGACCTCTGTGTTAGAGTAAATATGCGAGTTGTGAATAATGCATGGTACTTGTGAGTCAATTCTTGAGGTGAAGATGTTACACTATTGTGCTTAGTGTATTTTAAATATTCTTGGTGTGATGAGTTAGGAGAGTTGCTTAGTAAGGTTGTGTCTATATATAGTGTGGTTTGATTGCTCGAGGAAGAGCAATGGTTTAAGTGTGGCGTGTTAATGGTATGCTATAATCTCATGTTTTAGTCGATTATTACATTCCAATTTACTGCACTTTAGTTGAGTTTGAGCTTTGATCGCTAGTGTTTTGCACTAATTGTGTATTTTATGCTTTGTAGGAGTGATTCCGAGCTATGTAGATGTTATGTAATGAATTCAAGTGATTTGGTGCTTTGAAGTCTGAGTAAAGCCTAAGTAATTAAGATGAGATCTTGTTCGAGGATCAACGGATGATAGTTAAGAACGAATGAAGAATCGAGGAGGCATACTGCACAGTGTCAAGTACAATGCAAATAACGTTTTGCTCGGAACTCCGTTTGGGCTCCACAATAGATTGTTGGAAAACTAATTCAAAGGGATAACACCTTCATGTTTTATGTTGTTTCAAATTTCCAACAGAACATGGTGAAAAGTGCGCGGCAAGTACGTGGTCGCACTGACCACACATATGGGGCATAACAGTGTGAAAAGTGAGCGGCCAAGTGTGCGGGCGCACTTCCAGGTGCATGACCGTACACGTTCAACTCCGAAAAGTGTCCTATTTTGCGTAGGATAAGGTATATTTGTTTGGGCCCGACCCTACTTGGTATATATACATGGAAAAATGGTATTTTGAGGACTTTTGACATAATTTAGACCTAAGGAAGCTAAGGAGAAGAGGGTGAAGAAAAAGCACAAGGATTTCACCATTCTTCCTCACTCAAGACAAGGGTTTGGATGTTTTATGTTTTCCTTTGACTTAAACTTAATTGTGATGACAAAAGAATCTATATTCATCAATACACAAGTGATGGATTTGGTGTATTGATTCTTGTTTGTGGATAATTAACTCTAGTTTATGTATTGAATCATTCTGGATGTTTTAACTGTTGCATCTATATTCACTTGTTAATGTAATCGAGAGAGGCATAACTTGTAACATCTTTGCATTATATTTTGTTGGTTGAAGTTATTCATTCTTCTTAGTAATCGAAAGAGGCTAGTTGAATTGTTTATTTAACATAGTTAGGAGGATAATCGAGAGATGTTTTCCTAAAGACCAATCCACTACGAATTCTTGCATATATTCACATGCTTAAATTTGGTTCATCTTGTAAGTTTGAAACTTAATCGAGAGAAGAGTTTTAACTAAATAATTGAATTAATAATCAAGTGAATTCGAGAGACTCACTTAACATTAGAAGTGAATTAACTAGAGTTAGATCCCAAACATTTGTCTTACATCTATCCTATCAACCCTATTTTCCCCCAATTGATATCTTCCTTTTCTTAATACTTGCTTTGATTGTCATTAGCCAATAGTTAAGACTCTTAGTTA
Source organism: Nicotiana tabacum (assembly GCF_000715075.1). Classification (NCBI taxonomy): domain Eukaryota; kingdom Viridiplantae; phylum Streptophyta; class Magnoliopsida; order Solanales; family Solanaceae; genus Nicotiana; species Nicotiana tabacum. The sequence continues at coordinate 41,712,154 of NC_134096.1, read as the reverse complement.
ATTTTAGTTTTAATTCACACAATTCTAAATTGTTGATAATCTTGAATAACAAAAAGCTGTAAACTACGGAAACACTATTTAATTTCAATCCCCGTGGATACGATATTTTCTGTACTATATTCGACTAGTGAGCATAATTTTGTGTTGTATTTTTTGCTCGTTAAATTTTGGCGCCGCTGGGGGATATTTGTATGTATGTTTTAGTTTTTTTTGTTAGTTGTAGTAGTTAGAAATAGAAAAATAAATTGAAAAAAACAATAAAAAATTCAAAATATTCGATTGTTCCCGACGATGGATATCATCGACAGGTTTCTTGAGGGATTAAGGTCGAAAGAAAAAGACAAAGATTTTCTTTTGTAGGTAGTGTATTCATTTCCCCTTGGTTTTTCTTTGTGCCGCGATTATTCTTATAGGGTTTTGTTTGAACCGACTGTAGTTAGTTTTTAATTTTTGTAGTTGTAGAAAACCTTGTGCTAGGAATTGAATTGGAAGCAATATCTCTCGACTTTATTATGCTTTGAGAGTAGTGAGTACTGTAGTTGTGACGCTTAGGCTCGGTTTTGACTCCTAAATAAGTGCCTTAAATTGTATGATTTTCACTTTTCTTAACTACTTTGACTAGAGTGTCTTGATAGTCTGATCTTGAGTGAGTTATGTGCCTTGCGGGTGTGAGGTTTTGTATTATTCTTTGCATTGCATTTGATGTCTAGAACTTGCCCTCTGTGTTTGCAAAGTGAAATAGTAGTTTAGTTAGTCTTGGAAGTCATTTAGGTATTTCTTTGTTGAGCCAGATATATGTGTTGTACCTACCTAATTGTTATGTATCTTAGTTAACCCTTTTGAGCATATATTACTGTTTCTTTGGTAACAACATTATAAGCCTTACCCAATTGTTTGAATTGACAATCTATTTGAACCATTTACCCCTGGTGAGCACTTGAAATTGTTATGGACTTTGTAAAAGTTGAAGTGTGGGGTGGTTGGTTTGGCTTTTGAGTGGAATAATTGAAATAAGGATAAAGGTGCACTTTTTTTTGAAAAAGTAAAAGCCACTTGAATTGAACAAGAAACGAAAAAATTAGTTTTATTGTTGTGAACGAGATTCATTGGTAAGTGGTAACTCTTGATGTAATGGTGCTTAAATAATTTGGGGAGTTAATGCATGTTGATGTCAAGGTGGAGTATGGTTTGACATAAGTGTGGGGTTTTGAATGTTAAAGTGTATGTATTAAAATTCTTAGGGAGGTCTAGTCACTCTTATATCTAAATGTATCATATCCGTCCCACAACCTACATTACATCCAGTTAAAAGTCCTACTTGATCCTTGACTGAATGAGCTCAATTGGTAGAGTAGTACACTACGGGAAAGCCTAAAGTTTATCTTTTGTGGCATATGAATATTATTTCTGAGAGTGTGCAAATTCTTTCTGTCTTGAGTTCTTAATTGTTATTAAATTTTATGGTGTGTGGAACTACTCTCTTTTTTTGTGTGAGGGAACATGATTCATGAAGGAAATGTAATGTCGTTGACCTCTGTGTTAGAGTAAATATGCGAGTTGTGAATAATGCATGGTACTTGTGAGTCAATTCTTGAGGTGAAGATGTTACACTATTGTGCTTAGTGTATTTTAAATATTCTTGGTGTGATGAGTTAGGAGAGTTGCTTAGTAAGGTTGTGTCTATATATAGTGTGGTTTGATTGCTCGAGGAAGAGCAATGGTTTAAGTGTGGCGTGTTAATGGTATGCTATAATCTCATGTTTTAGTCGATTATTACATTCCAATTTACTGCACTTTAGTTGAGTTTGAGCTTTGATCGCTAGTGTTTTGCACTAATTGTATATTTTATGCTTTGTAGGAGTGATTCCGAGCTATGTAGATGTTATGTAATGAATTCAAGTGATTTGGTGCTTTGAAGTCTGAGTAAAGCCTAAGTAATTAAGATGAGATCTTGTTCGAGGATCAACGGATGATAGTTAAGAACGAATGAAGAATCGAGGAGGCATACTGCACAGTGTCAAGTACAATGCAAATAACATTTTGCTCGGAACTCCGTTTGGGCTCCACAATAGATTGTTGGAAAACTAATTCAAAGGGATAACACCTTCATGTTTTATGTTGTTTCAAATTTCCAACAGAACATGGTGAAAAGTGCGCGGCAAGTACGTGGTCGCACTGACCACGCATATGGGGCATAACAGTGTGAAAAGTGAGCGGCCAAGTGTGCGGGCGCACTTCCAGGTGCATGACCGTACACGTCCAACTCCGAAAAGTGTCCTATTTTGCGTAGGATAAGGTATATTTGTTTGGGCCCGACCCTACTTGGTATATATACATGGAAAAATGGTATTTTGAGGACTTTTGACATAATTTAGACCTAAGGAAGCTAAGGAGAAGAGGGTGAAGAAAAAGCACAAGGATTTCACCATTCTTCCTCACTCAAGACAAGGGTTTGGATGTTTTATGTTTTCCTTTGACTTAAACTTAATTGTGATGACAAAAGAATCTATATTCATCAATACACAAATGATGGATTTGGTGTATTGATTCTTGTTTGTGGATAATTAACTCTAGTTTATGTATTGAATCATTCTGGATGTTTTAACTGTTGCATCTATATTCACTTGTTAATGTAATCGAGAGAGGCATAACTTGTAACATCTTTGCATTATATTTTGTTGGTTGAAGTTATTCATTCTTCTTAGTAATCGAAAGAGGCTAGTTGAATTGTTTATTTAACATAGTTAGGAGGATAATCGAGAGATGTTTTCCTAAAGACCAATCCACTACGAATTCTTGCATATATTCACATGCTTAAATTTGGTTCATCTTGTAAGTTTGAAACTTAATCGAGAGAAGAGTTTTAACTAAATAATTGAATTAATAATCAAGTGAATTCGAGAGACTCACTTAACATTAGAAGTGAATTAACTAGAGTTAGATCCCAAACATTTGTCTTACATCTATCCTATCAACTAGATCCCAAACATTTGTCTTACATCTATCCTATCAACCTTATTTTCTCCCAGTTGATATCTTCCTTGGCTTAATACTTTCTTTGATTGTCATTATCCAATAGTTTAGACTCTTAGTTAATTTTAGTTTTAATTCACACAATTCTAAATTGTTGATCATCTTGAATAATAATAAAGTTGTAAACTACGAAAACACTGTCTAACTCCAATTCTTGTGGATATGATATTTTCTATACTATATTCCACTAGCGTGCATAATTTTATGTTGTGTTTTAGCTCGTTAAAGTTTGTCTCCGTTGGGGAATATTTGTATGTATGTTTTAGTTTTCTTTTTGTTAGTTGTAATAGTTAGAAATAGAAAAAATAATTGACAAAAGAAAAAAAAAATATTTTAAAAGATTCGATTGTTCCCGATGATGGATATCATCGACAGGTTTTTTGAAGGATTAAGGTCAAAAGAAAAAGAAAAAAAGATTTTTTTTATAGTTAGTGTATTAATTCACCCTTGGTTTTTCTTTGTGCCGCGGTTCTTATCCAAGGGTTTTGTTTGAACCGGCTGTAGTTAGTTTTTTATTTTTGTAGTAGTAGAAAACCTTGTGCTAGGAATTGAATTGGAAGCAATATCTCTTGACTTTATTATGCTTTGAGAATAGTGAGTACACGCTTTGGCTTGGTTTTGACTCCTAAATAAGTGCCTTAAATTGTATGATTTTAACTTTGCTCAACTGCTTTGACTAGAGTGTCTTGATAGTCCGATCTTGAGAGAGTTATGTGCCATGTGGGAGTGAGTTATGGTTTGACATAAGTGTGGGGTTTTGAATGTTAAAGTGTATGTATTAAAGTGCTTAGGAAGGTGTAGTCACTCTTATATCTAAATGTATCATACCCGTCCCGCAACCTACATTACAACCAGTTAAAAGTCCTACTTGATCCTTGACTGAATGAGCTCAGTTGGTAGAGTAGTACACTACGGGAAAGCCTATGGTTCATCTTTTGTGGTATATGAATATTATTTCTGAGAGTGAGCAAATTCTTTCTGTCTTGAGTTCTTAATTGTTATTAAATTATATGGTGTGTGGAACTACTCTCTTTTGTTGTGTGAGGGCACATGATTCATGAAGAAAAGGTAATGTCGCTAACCTCTGAGTTAGAGTAAGTGTGTGAGTTGTGAATAATGCATGGTACTTGTGAGTCAATTCTTGAGGTGAAGATGTTACACTATTGTGCTTAGTCTATTTTAAATATTCTTGGTGTGATGAGTTAGGGGAGTTGCTTAGTAAGGTTGTGTCTATATAAAGTGTAGTTTGATTGCTCGAGGACAAGCAATGGTTTAAGTGTGGGTTTTTGATGGTAGGATATAATCTCATGTTTTAGTCGATTATTGCATTCCAATTTACTGCGCTTTAGTTGAGCTTGAGCTTTAATCGCTAGTGTTTTGCACTAATTGTGTGTTTTATGTCTTGTAGGAGTGATTCCGAGCTATGTAGATGTTACAGAATGAATTCAAGTGATTTGGAGCTTTGAAGTCTTAGTAAAAACCGAAGTAATTAAGCCGAGATCGTGTTCAAGGATCAACAGATGATAGTTAAGAACAAACGAAGAATCGAGCAGGCATACTGCTCAGTGTCCAGTAAAAATGCACATAACGTTATGCTCAGAACGCCGTTTGGGCTCCACAATATATTGTTGGAAAGCTAATTCAAAGGGCTAACACGTGAATGTTGTACATTGTTTCAAATTTCCAACAAAACATGGTGAAAAGTGTGCGGCAAGTGCGTGGCTGCGCACTGACCGCGCATATAGGGCAGAACAGTGTGAAAAGTGAGCGGCCAAGTGCGCGGGCACACTTCCAGGTTCACAGCTGCACACGTCCAACTTCGAAAAAGTGTCCTATTTCGCATAGGATAATGTATATTTGTTTGGGCCCGACCCTACTTGGTATATATGCATGGAAAAATAGTATTTTGAGGATTTTTGACATAATTTAGACCTAAGGAAGCTAAGGAGAAGAGGGAGAAGCAAAAGCACAAGGATTTCACCATTCTTCCTCACTCAAGACAAGGGTTTGGATGTTTTATGTTTTCCTTTGACTTAAACTTAATTGTGATGAATTACTCCATGTCTATGGAGTAGTTCTCTTTAGGGTTTGATGGATTTGGTGTATTGATGCTTGTTTGTGGATAATTACTTCTAGTTTATTTATTAAAGCATTTTGGATGTTTTAACTGTTGCATCTATATTCACTTGTTAATGTAATCGAGAGAGGCATAACTTGTAACATCTTTTCATTATATTTTATTGGTTAAAGTTATTCATTCTTCCTAGTAATCGAAAGAGAGTAGTTGAATTGTTGATTTAACATAGTTAGGAGGATAATCGAGAAAGGTTCTCCTAAAGACCAATACACTACGAATTCTTGCATATCTTCACGTGCTTAAAATTGGTTCATCTTGTGAGTTTGAAACTTAACCGAGAAAGGAATTTCTACTAAACACTTGAATTAATAATCAAGTGAATTCGAGAGACTCACTTGAATATTAGAAGTGAATTAACTAGAGTTAGATCCCAAACATTTGACTTACATATATCCCATCAACCCTATTTTATCCCAATTGATATCTTCCTTTGCTTAATACTTGCTTTGGTTGTCATTAGCCAATAGTTTAGACTCTTAGTTAACTTTAGTTTTAATTCACACAATTCTATATTGTTGATCATCTTGAATATCAATAAAGCTGTAAACTACGAAAATACTGTCTAACTCCAATCTCTGTGGATACAATATCTTTTATACTATATTTGACTAGCGAGTATAATTTTGTGTTTTTAGCTCGTCAAATTTTGGCGCCGTTGGGAGATATTTGTATGTATGTTTTAGTTTACTTTTTGTTAGTTGTAGTAGTTAGAAATAGAATTTTTTTTGAAAAAAAATAAAAATTTCAAAATATTCGAATGTTCCTGACGATGGATTTCATCGACAGGTTTCTTGAGGGATTAAGGTCGAAAGAAAAAAAGAAAAAAGATTTTCTTTTATAGTTAGTGTATTAATTCCCCCTTAGTTTTTCTTTGTGCCACACTTCTTTTCCAAGGGTTTTGTTTGAAATGGCTGTAGTTAGTTTATAATTTTAGTAGTAGTAGAAAACCTTTTGCTAGGAATTGAATTGTATCATACCCATCCCGCAACCTTACATTGCAACCAATTAAAGTCCTACTTGATCCTTGACTGAATAAGCTTAGTTAGTAGAGTAGTACACTACGGGCAAGCCTATGGTTCATCTTTTGTGGCATATGAATGTTGTTTCTGAGAGTGAGCGAATTCTTTCTATCTTGAGTTCCTAATTGTTCTTAATTTCTATGGTGTGTGGAACTACTCTCTATTTGTTGTGTGAGGGAACATGATTCATGAAGGAAAGGTAATGTCGTTGACCTCTGTGTTAGAGTAAGTGTGTGAGTTGTGAATAATGCATGGTACTTGTGAGTCAATTCTTGAGATGAAGATGTTACACGATTGTGCTTAGTCTATTTTTAATATTATTGGTGTGATAAGTTAGGAGAGTTGCTTAGTAAGGTCATGTCTATATAAAGTGTGGTTTGATTGCTCGAGGACGAGCAATGGTTTAAGTGTGGGGTGTTGATGGTAGGCTATAATCTCATATTTTAGTCAATTATTACATTCTAATTTACTGCACTTTAGTTGAGTTTGAGCTTTAATCGCTAGTGTTTTGCACTAATTATGTGTTTTATGCCTTGTAGGAGTGATTCCGATCTATGTAGATGTTATGGAATGAATTCAAGTGATATGTGTCACGCCCCATCCTCGGGAAGTGCGACCGGCGCTCAACCGAGTGAACCCGGCCGAGCAAGCCTGTTAGATACTTTCTACCCAATTAACCCATGATCAAGAAAAGACGTGATTACATTAATTATACAGTAGGAATCTCATTTATACAATCCTAAATCATTTCATTAGTCATTGCGCCTTTAAGTCTCAAAATACACATTTCTTATAGTTCAAGTGGAACAAGTGATCAAGCACAACATAACTTGTTTAACATTCCCAACACCCATATACAACCCACATAGTATCTACGGAGCCTCTAAAGATACAAAAGAGAGTAACGATGGTGCCGGCAACAAGGCCCCGGCTATACCTCAAAAAGTGACCATGATATAAAACTAAAGGTACAATACATGACCCCGGAATGAAACGGGGCTCACCGAGTCTGCTGAGAAGAGGATGTAACACTATCTGTGATCAACACTGTCTGTTATGTAACTACCTGCATCCATTTAAAGATGCAGTGCCCCCGGCAAAAAGGACGTTGGTACCGTCGAATAGCACTGGTATGTATAGCTAAACACAAAACTCAATAGAATGAATAATAATACAAGAGGAACAGTCAAGAATTCAATAAGGGCTTCAAATAATAGTAAAATAACAAGTTAAGGATCATATGCGTTTTCAAGACAATTTCCATATTATTAGGTTGGGTGATATTTAGCACCAATATTCCACAATTCACAATACCCCCGTATTCTTACACAGAGTCCGATCTCGGCCCGATCGGCTAGGCCATCTCATTTGAGACATTACCACAATTTCATTATAATTTCCGGTACAGTACCACCGTGTGTGTGGTATGGCATCCGATCACGACCCGATCGGCTAGGCCATCTCATTTGAGACATTACCACAATTTCATTGATAATACCACCGTGTTCTTACACGGATTCCGATCTCGGCCCGATCGGCTAGGCCATCTCATTTGAGACATTACCACAATTTCATTGATAATACCACCGTGTTCTTACACGGATTCCGATCTCGGCCCGATCGGCTAGGCCATCTCATTTGAGACATTACCTTCTTTAGTCAATCATCTCACATCGAACTTCTTTCATATACTTTAAATTCATTAGCACTAGTGATTACCATTACAAACTCACTCTTGGCACTTGGCCGTATTTCATAGTTCCAGTTACCTTTTCCATCTTCAAATATCATTATCATTATCGTCATCAATAGGGATTCCCATTCAGGACATTAATTCACATATGAGCAATTTGGGAAATCTCAGGCACATAGGGGCCTTTCATACGATTTGGCAAAACAACCTTTATTTCAATCTTGACATGAAGTCTTAACATTACTAACACATATTCCACATTTTGAACATATTGTCAAATGGCACAATGACATGATGAAGCATTTAGCATAAACATTGAACAAACATCCTTCAACACAACCACATTAGGAAAAGCCAATTCAATAATGATCTAGGACTTACTTCAATTACATGAACACCGTGGGATTCGATTCTAAGAAGAAGGGGATTTAGCCAACATACCTCAATTGAGCTCCTTAAAACTCTAAGATGTTCCCGAATATTAGCCACTTCAATCTATTTTAGCAATATAACAAAATTGTACCAAAATTAGGAAGATGAACATGGCTTTAGCTCATTTGAGCATATTAATAAACACTAGGCGTGCATCAATGCCTTAAGGCCCTTTTTGTGGAGGATTCCATCCTTCCCCAACCCATCCTCTATCATTGTTTTTAGCTCACAATCTTCCCACATACTACAAGGATACATGCATTCAAGGTAAGCATTACCATCCCCATGAATTACGTTACTAATGGCCCATTCTAGTTATATTTTGAAATTAAGAGCTTGGGTGATAGAATCTTACATCTTAGAAAGAAGACCAAGGTGCCTCTCTTGATAATCTTCAAGATTCTAAGTGACAATTGGAGAGCAATGTAATGAAGATCACTTCTCCCACTAGGACCATCTCTCTCACTCTAAAAATATCAGAAAATATGATCAAAATGGTCTATGAGATGTGTTTTAACGAAATAGGGTCGGGTTTAAAAACCCCAAAAATGAAGCTCCGGAACAAGGTCTGCGATCGCATAATCGATATGCGGACCACATATCAATCGCATAATCGGTGACCAAAACAGCTAAAAACCTGTCCGTGTCTGCGGTCACTATGCGGCCCGCAGACCTGTTCTGCGGTCGCATAATGAACCGCAGAATAGTTATGCAGTCGCATAGTAGACTGCAAAATTTCATCCAAACTGGCCCAAATAACTGCCTCACTCTGCGGCTATTATGCGGTCCGTAGAGTGATTCTGTGGTCGCATAATGGACCGCAGAAATGCATAACACTGCCGAACATTTTCTTTTACTTTCCGGTGCATTATTCAACCCAAAAGGTCCGAACATCTATAATACACAACACGTAAAACCAATTCGGCACCACGAAACATTATTAACATTATTTTTTTTCTTTTGCAATTTTTATGGGGCCTTACATTCTCCCCCACTTAGGATCATTCGTCCTCGAATGAGGGTAAAAAATCTGTTATTAGCATCTTATGCAACTCAGTTTTCATACCACACACCAACAACCCCAAATTTGACTAACTCCCTATATTTCCAAAACTTTTGTCAGAGTTTTGTTTGTAACTAGGCCTATACTCCCTGTCAGAGAGCCCCAGAAACACATCTTACAAAGTGTGCGGAAAGTGCATGGCAAAGTTCGCGGCCAAGTACGCGGGCACACTTCCAGGTTCACGGCCGCTCACGTCCAACTCCGAAAAAGTGTCCTATTTCACGTAGGATAAGGTATATTTGTTTGGACCCGACCCTACTTGGTATATATACATGGAAAAAGATATTTTGAGGACTTTTGACATTATTTAGACCTAAGGAAACTAAGGAGAAGAGGGAGAAGCAAGAGCACAAGGGTTTCACCATTCATCCTCACTCAAGACAATGGTTTGGTTGTTTTATTTTTTCTTTGACTTAAATTTAATTGTGATGAATTACTCCATGTTTATGGAGTATATATCTTTAGGGTTTGATGTATTTGGTGTATTGATGCTTGTTTGTGGATAATTAACTCTAGTTTATGTATTGAATTGTTTTGGATGTTTTCCCTATTGCATCTATATTCACTTGTTAATGTAATTGTGAGAGACATAACTTGTGACATATTTGCATTATATTTTGTTAGTTGAAGTCATTCATTCTTCTTAGTAATCAAAAGAGGCTAGTTGAATGGTTGATTAAACTTCGTTAGGAGGATAATCGAGAGAGGTTCTCCTAAAGACCACTCCACTATGAATTCTTGCATATCTTCACGTGCTTAAAATTGGTTCATCTTGTGAGTTTGAAACTTAATCGAGAGAGGCATTTTTACTAAATAATTAAATTAATAATCAAGTGAATTCGAGAGACTCACTTGAACATTAGAAGTGAATTAACTAGAGTTAGATCCCAAATATTTGTCTTACATCTATCCTATCAACCCTATTTTCTCCCAATTGATATCTTCCTTTACTTAATACTTGCTTTGATTGTTATTAGACAATAGTTTAGACTCTTAGTTAATTTTAGTTTTAAATCACATAAATCTCAACTGTTGATCATCTTGGATAGCAATCTAGCTACAAACTACGATAATAACTTTTTAATTTCAATCCCTGTGGATACGATATTATAATTACTATATTCGACTAGCGAGCATATTTAAGTGTGTGTTTCACGCTCGTCATCTCTAGCAACAAACATGGCATTGAAAAGTATTAGTGCTGACTTGAGAGGGTGACAGACTAAATGGTGAAAATTATGACATCTGGAGTCATAAAATGTGGTATGTACTCGAAGAGCAAGATGCTCTTGAAAGTATTAACCATGTTATGAGTCACTCAGAGGAGGGTCACACTGCCCCACACAGGAGGGATCTGGAAACTTACAATATTTGGAAAAAGAAAGATTCTACTGCACATGGAATTATTATAGGCTCAATTGTTGATGATATCATCCACAAATGTGAGCAATATTCTACTGCTTAAGCCATGTGGGCACATCTAAGAGTCATATGGCAGTACAACTATGACTCGCCTTAGACAACTGACAATCAAGTTTGACACGTACAAAAAACGTCATGATCACAGTGTCAAGCAACATCTTAGGGTGATGTCAAATATGATTGCTCAACTCAAAAGTGCTGGTCATGTTCTCCCTGATGATCAGCAGGTTTAGGCAGTGATTCGTTCTCTTCCCAACAATTGGGAACATCTGAAGGTTAACTTGACCCACAATGATAGCATCAAAACTTTTGTTGATATTGCTCGTCATGTGGAGCTTGAAGACGAGCCGCTTGGTGCTGCTAAAGCAGTACCTAGTGCTTTTGTGATAGAATCAAGTGGTACAAAGAGATCAAACTTCAAGCGTAAGAGAACCTGAAAAAATGATGAAAAGGGTAGGAGATCGGAGAAGGATCCTCCAAGAAAAGAAGCAAGCCAAATTCCATGAAAGGAAAACGGTTCTACAAGAAGAAAGACAAGAGTAAGATGAAGTGCTACAATTGCCAAGTTCCAGGGCATTTTGCTCGTGAGTGCACTGACCCGAAAAAGGTAGTATTTCAAAATGCATCTCTAAGTGCTATATATGTTTCTAGCATTGTTTTACTAACTGAACCTTAACCTTTGTGGATTGTCGACTCATAGGTCACCGACCCTGTGAGCCGTGATAGAGAAGCTTTTATAGAGTTTTATTGAGTTTCACCTGGATCAATATGTGGGAAATAATGCAAAGCTTGAAGTCAAAGGATAGGCCCTTGTAGAGTGGACATGCATGGTGGCCGATCTTTGGTGTTGCTTGACGTCCTATATGTTCCAGAGATTCGACAAAACTTAGTCTCTGTGTCTATTCTTCTAGATTTAAATTTTAATTTGAACTTTGGTTGCAATGGTCTTGGAATTACTCTAGACAATGTTTTTTATGGTTTTGGACATCGTTATGATGGTTTTATTGTGTTAGATTGTAATCCTTCCACATATAACTATTATGTGACCGTTGTGTTATGTCATGTTATTCTAGTAATAATGGTGTTGATGTTATTACATGGCATTCAAGATTAGGTCACATAAGGTAGGATTGAATGAATAGATCGGCTAAGGAAGGACATATTGGGCTCTTTCTCTAACATTGAAATGCCAACTTGTGAAAATTGTCTAGCCAGAAAGATTACACATAAACCATTTGGAAAGGCTAAGAGAGATGATTTTTCATTGCAATTAATCCATTCTGATATCTATGGTTTAATGAATACGACAGCTAGGTCCGGTACTTTATATTTCATTACGTTTACTGACGATTTCATGCAGTTTGGTTATGACTATTTGATTTCTCATAAATATGAAGCACTTGAATGCTTTAAGAAATATTTTAATGAAGTTGAGAATCAATTAGACAAAGGGATTAAGACCTTAAGAACCGATAGAGGGCGTGAATATCTATCAACACAATTTGAAGAATTGTGTAATTAAAAAGGCATCATTAGACAATTAACTAATCTTTATGCACCTCAACAAAACGGTATTGCAGAAAGGAAGAATAGAACACTATTGGACATGATAAGGTCCATGATAGCCCATGCAAATTTACCTATCTCATTTTTGGGGAGATGCATTATTGACTGCAGCCTATATATTGAACAAAGTGCCTTCTAAATCAGTTTCTTCCACTCCTTATGAGCTATGGACTGGTCATAAGCAAAACTTAAATGATTTATGACCTTGGGATTGTGCTGCATATGTAAAAGATTCCTTTATCAAGTTATGAAATTATGTCCAAAAGGTAAGAAATGTATCTTTATAAGATATTCAAAACTTTCCAAAGTGTATGTGGGTGAATTAAAGGATGGAAATGTTACTGAGATTGAATCACGAGATGTCACATTTATGGAAAATAATTTTCTAATGAAGGGCGTGGTAAAGAATGGAGAGCCTCTTTATGAAATGTTGAACTTAGATAGTCAGAAAGTGTCTTCTGGCACGTTTGATAATCAAATCGATGAAGATCTTGTTCTTGATCCGAGTGGGAGTAGGAGTTCTCAATTCCAAAATCCTCTGATGAATCTGAATTTCAACTATGAAAGAGTACCAGGAAAAATATACCCAAACATACTTATGAGAATAAATATTACATTTTCTTGGTATCTCCTAAAGAGATAGATGAGCCAAAGTATGTGACTGAAGTTTTATCGAGCCTTGGAAAAGATGAGTAGATGAAAGCAATGAAAGAAGAATTAGAGTCCATGAAAACCAACAAAGGCTGGGATCTAGTTGATCTTCCGTCTGGGCTTAGAGCCATTGGGAACAAATGAGTTCTCAAAGTTAAACACAAAGCGGATGGGTCAATAGAAAGATACAAGGCACGATTGGTGGCAAAAGTCTTTACCCAAGAAGTTGGAATAGATTATGAGGAAATGTTTTCACCAGTGTGAAGTTTAACTCAATTTGCTTACTTTTAGCTATTGTTGCACACTTGGATTTGGAATTGCACCAAATGGACGTGAAGACAACTTTTCTCAGTGGAGAACTAAAGGAAGAATCTACACGGAACAACCTATAGGCTTCATCATTAAAGGCTAAGAAAAGAATGTTTGTAAATTGAAAAGCATTTTTATGGCATGAAGCAATCTTCAAGACAATAGTATTTGAGATTTCACAAGGAGGTGAGCTCGTATGATTTAACCGTGATCTATGAAGACCATTGCATTTATGTGATGAAGTCCAATGGGATGTTTGTAATTCTTTCTCTTTACGTGAACGATATTTTATTGGCTGAAAATAACTTGGAGTATTTGAAAACTATCAAGTCATACTTTTAAAGTTATTTGACATGAAAGATATGGGTGAGGCAGACTATAATCCTTGGAGTGAAAATCCAAAGAGACCGCTCCAAGAAGTTATTAAGTCTATCTCAAGAAACTTATATAAAGAAAATTTTGGAGCATTTTTGCATGAATAGTTGCAAATTCATAGATACTCCTATAGCGAGAAGTGAAACTTTAAGCCTTGAAATATGTTCCAAGACTGAATATGAAAAAGAAAGACATGTTTCGAGTTCCGTATTCAAGTGTTGTTGAGAGCTTGATGTACGTTATGATGTGTACTTGCCCAGACATTTGTTATGCCGTAAGTATGGTTAGAAGGTGTAATGACCCGGTCGACCGTTTTGTATATTGTAGCCCCGTTACTCTATTTAATGTCTCTTCTATGTTCATTTGTGATTTTGTGACTTGCCGGTGTGGTTGGTTTGGTTTCGGGTTTGTTTCAGAGTGAATTGGGACACTTATTCCTAAGGTTGAAGGCTTAAGTTGAAAGAGTTGACCGAAGTTTGAATTTTGTATAGATAATTGATGGTTCCAATAGCTTCGTATAGTGATTTTGGACTTAGGCGTATGTACAAATGTTTATTTGGAGGTCTGTAGGTTGGTTTGAGGTTTTTGGCAAAAAATTGAAAGTTGAAGGTTTGGAAGGTTGAGATATTTGACCGAGAGTTGAATTTATTGATATCGGGTTTAGATTTCGGTTCCGAGAGTAGGAATAGGTCATTTGTGTCATTTGGGACTTGCATGAAAAATTTGAGCTCATTTGGTATGGTTTGGTATTAGTTTTAGAAGTTGGAAGTTCATTAGTTTTGTTAGGCTTGAATTGATGTGCGATTCGGGTTCTTGGTATTTTTTGATTTGATTTTAGGCTTACAGTAAGTGTGTAATGTGTTTGAGGATTGTTGGTATGTTTGGATGGGGTCTTGGGGGCCTCAGGTGTGATTCAGATTTAAATTGGATGCATGTTTGGATTTGAGGAATGACACAAGGTTTCAGTGCTGGTGCAATTGCACCTGCGAAGTTTTGGCCACAGGTGCGGTCCATTGTACGAAGATGCAAGGTTAACTTGGATGAGAGATGGTTGCAAATGCGAAAGGATTTACACAGAAGCGGGCCTGCTTCTGCGAGCATGGGTCCGCATTAGCAAAGTTTGGCTAGAGGTGGGAATAGTGCAGGTGTGAGGCATTTTTCGCACCTGCGTGATCGCAGATGCAAGTTTTATCCGTAGAAGCGTAAGACCGGATTTTGGAGGGAACCGTAGATGCGGCTAGTGGTCTGCAGAAGCGGGACCGTAGATGCCGTTAAGTGACCGCATGTGCAGATTCACTGGCAGAGTTATATTCGAAGGGTTTCCTTGTTTTTCTCATTTTGGGAGTTGTGGAGTTCGGCTAAGGGCAATTTTTAGAGTGCTTTTCACCATAATTGAAGAGGTAAGTGAAGTTTATTCAATTTTGATGATAGATATTGATTACCCATTGACTATTACACCTAGCTTGTGTGAATTTGACGTGAAATATGGGGAGTTTAGACTATGTTCTTGGAGAATGATATTTGGTGATTTGGGGGTTGATTTGTGTATGGAATTTGATGAAATTAGTATACTTGGACTGGTAATTGAATGGGTGTTCGGAATTTGTGAATTTTGTTTGGTTCCGAGGTATGGGCTCGGGGTTGACTTTTTGGGTTGACTTTGCATATTTGATTCAAGACCTTAGTTTTGTCTTTTGGAATTGTTTCCTATAGCTATTATTGATGGTATTAAGTTGCTTTGGCTAGATTTGAGTCGCTCAGAGGCAAATTCACGAGGCAAGGACTTTTGTTGGAGTATTGATTTGTGCGCTTTGAGGTAAGTAACATATCTAAACTTAGAGTGTAGGGTATTTAACCTTGGGAACTACGTTATACGAAAGATATTGGGGTGACGTACACACTAGGTGACATGGGTGTGTACATGCACCGGTGTGTTCATGGTTGGGGAGGCCCTTAGGCTATTACCGGGCTTGTTTTGCTATCATACCTCGTTATACCAGCATTTTCCCCACTTGTTTGTGTATTTGAACTGTGATTCATGTTAGGAATCATGTCTAGGCTAAGTGCTATTTGTTTGAAACTTGATAGGGCTATTCTTGTTGTTCCTGAGCTATATGCCTTATTGTACACATGTTCTCCGTCATGATGCCATATCCGTGTATGATATCTCTGTCTCTGTACTTCTTATTTGATTCCTCACATGTTGTTAATTCCTCATATTGTGTAACACTCTTAAGCTAAGTAATGTGCGATGCGTTATTTGAAACTTAAATGGTAAATGACTGACTTTGGGCCATAGAGCCGATTTGGTGTTGATTTTGAGGTGACGCATATGCTAGACCCATATTGGGCTAAATGTTATTCTTTTGGGGCGACGCGTGCACCAGGTCTCACTATTGGGCTAAATAATTATAATTAGCGCTTGGGCAGGATCTGCTCCTCCAAAGTCTGACATGCCACCAGTGGGTGCATGCACACTATTTTATATATGTACTAAGTGATGGGAAGTTATACCAGACTCCTGTATAGTGCTAAGTGAAAATATTGTGATGGATCCACTGTGATATTATTGATTTGACATGTATACTTGACATGTAGGCATAGAGATGTACCTTCCTTATGCTAGCTGTAAATGAAATTCTTTATCTGTGTTGGGCTTTAACTGTCATGCTTGAAAGCATGCTTAAATTTCTGAAATGTGAACAAGCTGAACATAATATCCTTGAGCTACCTGTCTCTATTGTTTTCCTTTATATTCTAAGTTGTTATTGTTATTTGTCATCAATGTTTTAAAAGGCGTGGGCATAAGGCGAGGTATTTTACATATGCCTCAGCGAGACGTAAGCTCTGTAGGTATTTAATTTTTAATATTTTATAAAATAATATAATTACAGTGAATATCTATAAAAAGGTAAAATTATATATATATATATATATATATATATATATATATATATATATATATAATCCATCCCCACAAAAAATAGTCAAAACAATCTATTATACTCTACTTATAAGCACAAGTAACTTGAGTCTAAAAGAATAAAGTTTTCTACATGGAGGAACAAAAATGATGACTAACCTGCAATTTGAACTTTAAACTTGCTGCTATGCAGGAGAATGAAGTTCTCTTTGTATTTGTAAAAACAAATTAAATATTCGTTGCTTTTGGGAGATATTAGCAGACTAGCGGACAATATAAAAAATTGGGAAAGACCATGAATTAGGGCTTCAATCAATAAAAAAGGTCTTGACTTTTTAATTTAATACATTTCAGTTCCTTTTTAAAACTTTGGTGTAGTTAGCAAGATGACTTTTGAGAATTTGGGTATTATATGAAGAACGTATTCAACAAATTTTATTTTAATTTAAAAAATCTCCGGGGGTTACGCCTCACTAAATAAAAGCACCTCAAACGCCCCGGCATACGCCCCGAATGCCCGGGTGTACACCCCGAACGCCCGGGCATACGCCATACGCCCCGAATTGCTGGGCGTACGCTTCTTGAGATTTTCACCCCACACCATCATCTCGGGGCATTTTTGGTGCGCCTCGCCCCAAAAACGCCTTTTAAAACACTGTTTGTCATTGGTATTTTTACTACTGTTTCTGAGCTTGTCACTGCTTTCAATTTAAAGTTAGTGTTATTACTTATTGAGTACATTGGGTCGGTTGTACTCTTACTACACTCTGCACTTAATTGTGCAAATTTAGGTGTCGGGACCAATTATCATTAGCGGAGTTGCTTGTTGAGCTGAGTTTCGAGAGACGAGGTAGAGTTGCATTCTCGCCCACATCCTTGGAGTCACTTTTCTTATGTACTGTTGTCTTCATTTCAGACAATATTATATTTGGGAATTTCAGACTTGTATTTTGTATTAAAGATCATGACTCTGTATTTACCAGTTTCTGGGGGATTTATCATGTATTAGCGGTATTGTGCTATATTAAGGTTTCAGACTCATGTTATATTTGTCTCTTCTATTGTTATGGCTCCTTATTGGTATGTTCGGCTTGGCTAGCAAGTGCGTTAGTTACCATCATGATGGATTGGAATTTTGGGTCGTGACAAGTTGGTATCAGAGCCCTAGGTTCATAGGTATTACGAGTCATGGGCAAGTTTAGTGGAATCTTGCGGATCGGTATGGAGACGCCTGTACTTATCTTTGAGAGGATATCGAACTGTTAGGAAAACATCATTTTCTTGCATTATTTTCGTGCAAATTTGTTAATTTCGAAGCTTGAAACTTGAACCTTATATTCTCTCACAGCCGGTGAGGACACACGCGACCGGATCAGGCAGACGGCCACCAGTACCACCAGTTAGGGCTGTGAGAGGTCGGGGCTGCGGTAGGGGCCGAGATGTGGCTCGTAGTACAGCTAGAGTAGCTCCTGTAATCCATCAGTTGCTCCAGTTGAGGAGTAGGTACCAGATGTTGTTGAGACGGTGGGACCAGCAGTGCCCATTATTATTCTTGGCCTTCAGAATGCCTTGGCCCAGATTTTGACTGTATGCGTGAGCTTGACTCATGCGGTTCCAGACAACGGGTGCATTGCTAGGTCAAATGATTGTTGCTGCTCAGCCCGAGGTTGGTCCACCTATGATTGATGAATAGCAGAAGAGATTGGAGCGGTTTGGGAGGTTTATGTCATACCACTACCTCGGGGAGCACGACCGGTGCTCAATCGAGATGACACAGCCGAGCAAGCATGTACAATACCTTCAACCCGAACTCACTCATGAATAAAGGAATGATCAATTTCATTAATTAGACAATGGGGAGGATCACGTGAAAAACACCGATTCATTATCATTAGTTACATCATTTATAAAGTTCAAAATACATACACTTTTGTAGTTTGAAATGGAACGTGTGATACAAATATAACATTACTAGTTTGACTTCCCCAACACCAACATACCACCCACACTATGTCTACGGAGCCTCTAATAGATACAAAAGAGAACGATGATAGTGCCGACAACAAAACTCCGGCTAAACCTCCAAACATAATACACAAAGAACAAAAGATATACGACCCCGATATGAAAGGGGGCTCACCAAGTCAGCTGGGAAGAGGGTGTACCGATATTAATGATCAAAGCCGCCTGCTGTGGAACCACCTGCATCCATTAAAGATGCAGCGCCTCTGGAAAAAGGGATGTTAGTACATATGGAATAATACTAGTATGAATGACTAAACACCCTTTCAATAGAACGAATGATAACACAAGGAAGTACAATCATAAAATCAATGGGAGACTCAATTAATACCAAAATATCAAGTTAGGAGCAAGACAAGTTTTCAAGTATATTTCCATATTTTAGGTTGGGAGATTTTAGCACCGACATACCATCGTGATTTTAGCACGGAGTCTGATCACGGCCATATCGGCTAGGCCGTCTCACCCAAAGACCTCAACCATAATCACAATCATTATCTCAATCTCAATCATAATCTCAAGCACAATTACCACCATGTGTGTGGCATGATGTCCGATCACGACCCGACCGGCTAGGCTGTCTCAACATAATGCCATGTGGATCAACATCACCCTTTTCTAGCAATCATATCATACCAATAAAGGGGAATATTCTCATCACATCAATCTCATCCCAATAAAGAGGTACAATCACAATCCACTCTTACACTGGCACATGTATTTTCGGGGTTAGGTTATTGCAACCTACCCTTCCTCGGTGACTAACGATACTCCCAGAGTATTTATTTATTTAAAGGATTGACAACTCATTTCATTATCTTTTATATATATATATTTCATTTCATTGGCACCAATGGCCATAACACAATGTCACTCTTGGCACGTTGGCCGTATTTCATATTTCATGTTCATCTTTTTCACTTTCAAACATCATCAGAGATCATTAACAACAAAGCATTTCTATTCAAGACTTTAAGTCCACGTATGAGCAAATAAGAATGTTAAGCACATTGAGACTTCTTACACAATTTGGCATAATAGCTTTCATTTGAACCACGACTTGAAATTATAACATTTAGATATGCAACCCATGCTTCAAGCACATTTTCAAATAGAACATAACATAACATAACATAACAAGAATATTTGGAATGCATATTGAGCATATATCTCTCGACACAAGGTTTATTCAGAATAATTAATTTATAATAAACAACTCGGAACTTACAAGGATATTATGGGGTTCAATTCTAAGAGAGAAGTTTAGCCAACATACCTCGCCTCAAGCTTTTTAAATTACTACGATGTTCCGAAATTCTTAGCCACTTTGATCTATTTAGAGATATAGAAAAATTGAACACAAATTAGGAAGGAGTTCATAGTTCCAGCTCGTTTGAGCAGTTTATCAAACACTACGTGTGCATTAAGGTTTCAAGGTACTCCTATGGTGGATTTCCCTCACCCCACAACCCAAGGTCTACCCATTTGGGCTTAACTACCTTCCCACACTCATGATTGTACATGCATGCATAGATACACTCTCATACCCAAGAATTGCTTGCCTAGTTACCTATTTTTGGTTAAATCTCAAAATTGAGGGTTTGAGTGTAGAATCTTACCTCTTACGATGAAGACCTAGTGAGTTTTTTCTTGTGAATTCATCAACTTTGAGAAAGAGTTGATGAACAACTCTCTCTCGTATCAGTTAGGCCCAGCCAAAATAACCGATAAGTTGTTTTTACGAAAATGGGATCGGGTGAAAATTTCCAAACTTAAACTCTACGAAGCCGGGTCTGCAATCGCAGACCGAACTGCAAAACCGGTATGCGGCCCGCAAAGGGGACCGCAGAAAAGGGTCCCAAAATTGGGTTGTTCGGGTTGTGTTTGCGGCAGGTCTGCAGTCCGCATACTAGTTCTGTGGTCGCAGAATGCGCCGCAGAACTCCCCTCCAAAAATCTTCATGCTGGATCTGTGATGAATTGTGCGGATCGCGAAATGGTTATGCGGCCGCATAATTGACCGCAAAAATATCATCCCAAATTTGCCCAGTTCTCTGCTCCACTCTACGGCAGATTTGCGGTCCGCAGATTAATTCTGCGATAGCAGAATGGACTGCAGAAACACCCTACTCTGCCTAAAATTTTCTTTAACTCCCCAACGTTCTGTTCAACGCAAAAAGTATGTACCGCTCTATAATCAACAATACATAAGTCTACCTTGGTACCATGAAACCCCGGGTTTTGGTGAAAGTTTATAGGGCCTTACAGTTTAAGCCTCCAGAGTTTAGCGGAGAGGAGTTAGTGGACGCTATTGATTATCTAGACCGGTGTCAGCAGATGCTTTGCACATCGAGTATGTTGGAGACCAGCAGAGTTGTATTTACTACTTTTCAGCTGATTGGGGTAGCCTATGGTCTTTTTGGTCCGGAGCCGACTGGTAATCGACCTACTTACCTTTCTTGTAGACCTGCTACAGAGCTAACCCTTGTTCTCTTAGTTTGGTTGTTCCTACCAAGATGATTTCTTTATGCCATTAAAGGTGGAAGGCCTATGAGTTGAGCAGGCCAATTGGCGCAGTGCCACTTACATGGCATGAGTTCTCAGTTCTCTTCTAAGAGAAGTTTGTTCCAAAGACTTGCAGAGAGGAGCTGCTTAGGGATTTTGAGCAGCTACGCCAGAGGGATATGATTATGACTCAGTACGAGATGAGATTCCTAGATCTAGCCTGTCATGCTATATGGTTGGTTTCCACACACAGAGAGAGAGAAAGAGAGAGAGAGAGAGAGAGAGAGAGAGAGAGAGAGAGAGAGAGGATCAGGAGGTTCATTGACGACCTCAACTATGGTCTGCATTACAGTTTGGCATAAAAGGCTGAGACAGATGCTAGGTTTGACCAGGTGGTCGAGATTACCAGGCTCTTGGAGGAGGTTCGCAGGCTTGAGCACGAGGAGCGGGAGGGCAAGAGGCCTCATGGTTTAGGTGGTTTTAATGGTACCTCATCTGGAGGTCACTCACATCACAACAGAGGTCATTCTTATAGGCCCGTTTAGATGACTCGTCAGATTCCTCATGGTTCTTCAGCTAGCCACGGTTCTTATAGTACTCGTCTAGTTTAGTCATCTTTCAATGCACTTCCAGCTCAGAGCTCGTACCATGCTCCATAAGTTTAGGGTTTATCAGTATCAGGTTCTTCTAGTTCGCGGGGTCCGATTCAGACCCCACCGTCATTTTTGGCTTGAAGTTGTTACGATTATGGAGAGTTAGGGCATGTGAGAAAGTATTGTCCCCGTCATTACAGAGGTCCAGCGCAGTAGGGAGGCCAGTTTATGACCCCTGCACCAGCTGCTACACCACCTGCTCAACATGTTCGGGGTGGAGGTCGCCGTAGTGGGGGAGGTCGGACATGTGGTGGTCAGGCTTATGCTATGCTTTTGCTACCAGTCCAGAAGCAGCTGTTGAACCCTATTTTGCATGAGTCAAAACCAGATTCAACTAGTGGTTTCCCTATTGATGATAAAAGAGGGTCGCCACCTTATATTTAAAGGTATATTAGGGTACCTATTTGATTATTAAGATCATTATCCTACTAGTCTTCTAGCAGGTGAGATTCAGGTAAGGGTTCTTATTCTTCTAAGGGAAGGTGTTTGGCATCCCCTAAAATTTACATGCGGCAGCTCCATAGGACCTAGACTAGGTTTAGGAAAGTGGATTGTCTATATTCTACTTTAGTTGGTGCTTAAAAGTTTTATAGCTTACTCTAGGCCTTGTTTCGAGCCTATCGTTTTGAAAGAAAATAATATATGCACTTTTAAAAAATGATATAGGTTTCACTTATGAAATCCCTTAAGAAAAGTCTACATAATTGAAAGAATTTTGGAATTATATCTATAGTGTTATATTTATAAGCTTTGTAAAACATGGCTATTGTTTAAAATACTTTATCTTTGAAATGGTATGGCTACTTGTATAATTCGAGTAAAGTAAAGGCTGTTAAAGAGGTAGACTATGGGTATACTTTGAAGATTAATTTTTCAAATTTTGTACTCGAATTCAAAACCATTTAAAAGATCCTTAATTGCAGAAATAGCCATCTTTATTTTGGAAATCATTTCTGGTTTGCTTTGATTTTCTTCTTGTTTTAAAAAAAAATGTTGACGCTTTTGCAAATTTGTCTTTATTTCAAAGATTTAATGAGAAAATATGGTTAGTAAGGGTTTAAGAACTAAACAAGAGCGATCAACAATTAGAATTGCTTACTACTAGGTAGCATTACTACTTTCATTTTTACCTATGTTTAAGGGCTTGGCTAGGTTATTGATATAACTCACAGAAATAAAAGAAAGCATTCAATAAAATATCGTAAGTGTTGGATACATAACAAATAACAACAAATTATTAAAAATGGTAGAGAAAAAGAGATGGTGTCTTGGATTGGGCCTGAAGGAAATTAGGATGGCGAAGACAAACAACAACAGCTCCGTTGACTCCAAGGTTTAGGAAAAGAATTTGGGCCTGAGTGCTTTTGAGGACTCGTCAGGCCCAATTTAGACACATGTACCAAAAGAAATACAAAGTCATTAGATATATGGCCCAATATACTATTTTAAAATGTAGGCCCAAGATAGACTGTAACAATCAACAATAATTAAGAATGCCAAATTAATGTGAAGGCACATAAAGTAAAGCAGTTTACAGTGAAAACCTTATTTCCATTGAACACTAAACCTAAAGAGATTATCAAACGTCAATAGATTAAAGGCTTAGGGTAAAATTTCGTTCATGGTCAAGATACCCTTTGGATCCCTGGCACTTCAAAGTTCACAAGGGTCTTAAGAACCCCGAGCAGTGCTTGTGTCAAGGAGAAAATCTCAACCAAGAACTAAATTCTACTCCCAAATACCCCTAACTACTTACAATTACTCTTCTCTGTAAGTTTAGGTACTAATGAGGCACTCAATGTAAACCCCAATACCACAGTGGTTACCATACACAAGGAAAGCTATATTTCTTACAAATAACTGTTCAGAACACCAAAACATCATCAAGCATATCATGGTTTGCATACAAGCATATAATACACTATCATGCACTTTTATCAGACTTAAGAGTAACAAAGAGGATCAACTATAGGTGCTAGCAAGAAATGAGAAAACAACAACACATTAATATAAGAACTCATAATAAGTAAGCCATGTGGTTCAAAGGAGTATAAGGGGTATCAGGTGTATCAACCTCAATAATCTTACCAACAGGTTCATATTTACGAAAATCATTAGCTATAATCATGTACTTAATCATGTATATACTTAATGGAAATCTACATGCAGACTAATACTCCACTTATTACTAAGTGAGAATGTTAACAGTCAACTTCAAGGTTCTTAAGAGACAGGGGCAGGTAAATACATTAACACTTGACCTCTAAAAGGATTTTCATTACATCTAGGTTGGTTAAGAGTTAGATATACAATCCCACATCCAAACAGGATAGATAAACATAAAAGGGGATCTCCTAAGCCCATGGGTAAACTGCAGTAAACTCAGTAGGTTTCAATGATCTGGAAACACAGTCACAAACATGATATACAAGCAACAGTTCCCTCCTGAGATAGGGATGGGTACAAAACTTCCAATGGATGACATTTAAACATGTACATGTTATATTATAACCAAACAACAACATTACAATATGATTGAGTACCAAACAACATGGGATTAGACTAACATTGTCATTATAGTGGTCCTGAATAGTAAAGGTTTATACTAGGCAAGCATATTTCAGTTATAAGCTAAGTAGATTAGTCTGTCATAATGAAGTTCTGCAACACTTGATTCTATCAGATGGTATTCAGCTATAGCATGTGCAAATTTCAACCAGGTTTCTAGACATGACTTAAGCTAAGTAGATAGCTAAAATGCAGAGGTTCATTAGGGCTTAATTTAGTTACTTTAAGGCATTATCTCATATAGAGAAGCTCATATATGTGATCAAATGATTATGGGAGTTGACAGAAGGTTCTTCCACTGATTTTCTAGGGTAAAAGGCATCACACAAAGGCACATTAAAGAAGGAAACAATTCAAGCATTATAAACTGCCATGCTTAGATTAAATGATAGCCATGTACCTAACAACATGTGTCCATATCCACTTAGGCTAGATATCTAGTGAATCATACCAATGATACTAAGACAAAGTACCATAGCACACACGAGAACTACAACAGAACACCAGAAGATTAAGACACATATTAAGGTCATTTGAAAGTTGTTTTGTTATTCTCAAGAGCTTAACAATATATATAAGTTACCCAAAGACATGTTCATTAGGATTACCAGAATAAGTAATTAGTACATGGCTCTAATTTTAGAATATTAAGGAGCTTATAATTCTAGAGTTTAGTGATCAATTATGGATTAATAACAAACATATAGTGATAATGAAATAAACATATTAGAGATAGATCAATTTAAAAAGAGATAACAGAACAAATATACCTGTAATTAAATGATCAAAAGAGAAGAAAGTTGAGATTCATCGACCTTCTTTTGGGTAGAAAACCAAACAAAGCTTCTGGTTTAGCAGTTAAGAATCTGAACTCAAGCTTCGAACCGTAGGCGAACTTAGAATCGAAGAAAGAAAAAAAGAAAACCAGTGAGAAGTCTAGGGCTTTTACTTCTCTTTCATTTCTATGTTGTATTATGAGGTAGGTTGTATTGTTAGGTGAAAGCATTGAAAACCCTATTTATAGTGTCATTCAATAACTTAGGGTTTCAACTGATTAAATTTGTGACTGGAAAATGATGGAGGGATCTATTATGCGAGAAAAATGAGTGAAAATCAAAAGATCAGAGGGCAAAAATTAGCAATAACATTTACCTGAGAGGGGGAATGGCCGTTGAAGGCGAGAATCCATCGGACAAAACCCTAATGTCTACAGGTCACTGCTTATGACCTCTGGACATGAATAATGATGATGGAGCTAAAGAAATTTAATCATGAATGCCATGGATTTTAAAACACAGAGGAAGGAACATGCGATTTTAGTAACACTATTTGGGGTCTTAGGTTTTGATTTGGTTTTTGAATTCTATCCGCGAAAAATGAAAAGAATAGCTGGATTCGCGGATAATAGGGGACATATACGCAGCTCAGGCTTTGATTGAGATGACCTTGCACAAATTTGTGCAAGCTTTTGAAGATTGATGGGTTAGGGCAGGCAGGGTGAGTAGAGAGCAAAATGGGAAATGGGCAACGTTGTTGGATAGAAATGATTTAGGGTTTTGTGTGATTGGGGTTGGTCTTCCAGGGTTAATAGTGAGAGATGGAGTGGGCGCCGTTGGATCTTTTGATCAATGGCTATGATTGTTTTGATAATTAGGAGTTTAGAAATGTTACATCCCATGTTTTCGTACGTGAAAGTACGGCATAAGTAAATTGATGAAAGCTCGGAAATGAGATTATTTTGAAGTTACAAGTATTATGCTATTTCAAGCAAGTAATAAGTAAATTCGTAAAGGTGAGAGGGTAAGCGAATCGAAGAAAATGAGTTTCGTCGAAGGTTGTCATTTTGAGATAAAATACGGTCCGAGCTATAATACCGGTATTTATGGACTAGTGCCATACAAGGTACCATATGACCATGATAGTAAGGTGTATAAAGTGTGTTAAAAGTAAGTAGTATTTTAAGTAATTTGAGATAACTCTTAATTATGAGGGTAATTGATTAATTATTAGTTAATAGGAGATTAACTAGTTGATTAAGGAATTAGTGGGTGATTAAGGCTTTTGGATAAGCCCCAACATGGCAGCCCACTATGCCCATATATATATGACTCTTAAATCACATTGCAAGGTGGCATATTTAGAAGAATTTTGGTGGCACGGTCTTACAAAGTGGAACCCATACCACAAAGACTTAAAAACCTATCTAAATCACTTAAGAAGATGCTTGCATCTCTACAATAAAGTGAAGGGGAACTTCAGCAAAGTCATACGAAATTACTTTGTGTAATAGTAACGTGAGTTACTTGAACAAGAATTCATACGAGACTTCTTAGCATAATAGCAACGGGAGTTTGCAATTCTAAGGGAGTACACTGCAATCTTTCTCAAAAATATCATATGGATTTTTTCCTACTTCGATCGGCCGTTACGTGTTATCTCAATTGACGTGTGTTAGAAGGATTGCCAAGAGAATCGGCTTAGATATGTTAAGACTATCCATTCTTTCTTTTTGGCATGATCCAAATTCTACAAACGAAACGAGCAAAATACGCAACTTTCATAAACGACTCTATTCATGGGAATACTAGGGGTGACTATATTCTTGATTCCCAATGTGAATTATTATTATATCCTCTGTTCATGGGTCTCAGAAAAATACGTATTTGATAAAGTTTATCCGAAAGACATATTGATTTTATAATATTCCGAGAAATCGTATTAACGTATTTCTTATGCATTTCATGCATTTATACATGTACATTGACCCATGACCAGATGGTGTTATATACGCGTATATTATATGTATATGAAATATGGGAAAAGGTTATGGCGTTATATACGTACCACCACCTGATCAGCTGGTATACGTTGATGATTTTGCCCACAGTGGCCAAGATGATATAATGGGATGCCCTCAGAGGCTTAATGATGTTATGAACGCATATATCTATGCATGGTATGACATTTATATGCATATGCATGACATTATAATATAAAATAATTCACAGAGCTATTCAGACATACATGTTGAGTCTTTTACTCTATGTTTCTCTTATGTCTACTATTTACTAATTTTCATTCCTTACATACTTGGTACATTATTTGTACTGACATCCCTTTTGCCGATGCTATGTTTCATGCCTGCAGGTCCCGATAGACAGGTTGAGAGTCATCCAAGTAGGCTATCAGCTCAACGGGAGGTGTTGGTACGCTCCATTTGCTCTGGAGTTGCTTATTGGGTCAGTATAATTAGGACATGTATTGATTGGTATGGAGGGGCCCAGTCCTGACCTTTATAGTATTTATCTACTGTTAGAGGCTTGTAGACTTATGTCATGTACGTAAAAGATTGTATGGCCTTGTCGGCCTATGTTCAGTGTATGAGTGATCATTTTGGTCTTATAGGCTCGTATGTCATATGTATAAGTTTGTATTACATGTTGGGTCGTCTAATATCCCATGACAACCTTTCTGTCTCATTTACCTATGATAGTATAATACAAAAAGATATATTACGTTGGTACTCGGTTGAGTAAGGTACCGGGTGCCCGTCGTGGCCCATCGGTTTGGATCATGACAAAAGTGGTATCAGAGCAGTTTTGTCCTAGGGAGTCTACAAGCCGTATCTAGTAGAGTCTTCTTTATGGGTGTGTTATGCACCACACTTATAAGTAGGAGGCTACAGGGCATTTAGGATTGTCACTCTTTCTTCTTACTCTAGATCGTGTGGTAGAGCTCAGTTGCAAGATCTCAATTTCCTAAACTCTATCTTATTCATAATACGACGATGCCTACATCCAGAAAGACAGTTGGTAAGAAATTGAATGTAGTTGTGGAAGAATTGAGTCATAGGAACTCTATTTCGTCATTCTTATGATGGATAAATGTGAGGTCTTCAGCAGAAAATGTGTGTACTAAGACATGTAAGCTTCTTGATAAGGAACCTTAAGTCAAGAATATCTATCCACCCCTATGGTGAGAGATTCAGAAGATAGATACAAATTTCAACAAGTAAATGAAGCAAGATGAAAAAGGGTACGAGGTACCCAGCTAATGAAGATTATCAGTATTTACAATTCAGGCAGAGGAACATAAGCCTTTTGAGTTACCTTCAACAATAACAGAGGTATGTACAATTGGCCACACCCATCTCATTTATCCCTTATGGGGAATAACAGAAGTAGTATAAGAGAAGGAAGGATATTAGGATCTAGCTGGGGTTAGGGTAACCCAAAATGGTTGATGGATTGTTAGCGTTAGCTGACATTTCCGAAGGATATTGCAAATATGCTAATAGATCTCCTTGTGAGACACCCAGATGGTGCACTCTAAAATAGTACAGCTAGATATGAGTACTACAAAGATAGGGAATGATATCCTGGAATGGATAAAGATTACCTTAGTGTAGCTCCCTCCCCTAGTAGAGGGAGAATGTTAGGCAACCCAAAGAGCCAGTAGATGGAGCAAGGGGAGCTAAAAGCAAAAGAATGTCTTGTTGAAATTTTCAGAATAAAGTGATAGACATAAATGTTACCAGGGAAATAAGAAGAGAATTAATGAAGTATTATGAGTAAGATGTGATACAAGGATGACAACGGTAGAAAAACAAATGACAGTATTACAGAGTCTATAGTCAAGTGAAAGAAAAGACGAGATGTGATAGGCCTTGAGACAACAAAAGAGTATAGGCCATAAAGTCATATCTTCATTTCGAGAAATATGTTCGTGACTTTAAAGTGATTACCAGAAGGAAAAGTTAGACTCCAGAGTAATACAAATCAGTATGGATTGGTGAACAAGATAAACTAAACATGAATTAGGGACTTAGTGATTTGATAATAGTCAGTATCATGAGAATTTCAGATTGTGTTCCAGCGATAATAGAATGGACAACAAAAGAATATTCATGAGAAATTCAGAGAAAGGTTATTCAGGAAGACGCTTCCCTAAAGCAAGCAATGTGAGCAAAGTTAAGCTTAAGGGACTATGTGTGCCAGTTACACTAAGTGTCACCCTCGTGAGTAAGGAATTTTGTTATCCTTGGCACAAAAGGATTATCGCAAGGCGAATAAGGGTCATCGATGATGTGAAAAGACACCAAAGATGAAGAGGTAAAACATCTATAAGAAGATCATCCCAACTCTAAATCTTAGTGCTCCCCTAAATGGAGGAATACAGAGTGATGTGGCATTATGTCAGAATTAAGTGGTTCTAGTAATTATGGATTGGTAAAGGAAGAATGCGATAAAAAAATAAAAAGGAATGAGCTTGCACTTATCTAAATCCTACAGATATGCTACGATTTCAGAACATTATGCAAGCATGACGTCAAGGAGAGAAAGTAAGGGTTTCTGCCCGAGATGTTATTGATAAATAAGGAGCTAGTGCGACACGAAAGTTAAGACAAAGAAAATAACCCAAGAAAGATTACGCGGAATATTGATATGAGAATGGGCCAATGAGTAGTTAGTAGTTAATTCAGGAAGAGCCTAGTTATGGCTTAGATAAGAGGATACAAACAAATCAACAGATCGTGCAAGATAAACGTAGTGAACCCCAGCATGGGGAATACAATCTCGCATATATGACATTGCAATACTTGAGAAATATTCAGATAGGAGTTGGGGTAGTTAAAGGTAACGTATGAGTGTTACGGAAAACAAAAAAGAGTGCCACTGGGAAGAAAGTCAAAATACTAGTTCATAAGCAACCGTACGAGCACATGAGTGTGGAGGTAAGTAACTATGGATAATTAGAGGCGAGGAAGAACATCAAAAATTCCATCGAGTATTCGATGTAATAAGCTCATAGCCTTACAAGAGTCAGAGGGTCCTCCCTAAGTACTAAAATGAAAGACTAGCTGAGGAAATAAGGAAGAAGGCTTCAACCTAAGCACATTGACCTAAAGAGGAAATGGT
This sequence comes from Nicotiana tabacum, assembly GCF_000715075.1. Lineage (NCBI taxonomy): Eukaryota > Viridiplantae > Streptophyta > Magnoliopsida > Solanales > Solanaceae > Nicotiana > Nicotiana tabacum. The sequence goes on along the minus strand of NC_134096.1, from coordinate 41,681,866 downwards.
CTTGAAACAACAGTCTCACTACAACATTGTATGCACTTCATAAGAAAGTGGCACCTACCGTGGCTAATGAATGGGAAAAAAAATCAAAAGGTGATATTCAAGATCATATGGGTTGAATGGAATTCCAATATGTGTGGGCACTAAGATAAGCCAAGTATTGATGCAACAAGTGGAAGAACGACCAGGAAAAGCAATTGCTTACATTTAAAGAAAGTTGAGAAGAAATGAAAGGAATTATTCGGTCGATAATCCAGAGTTAGTTACATTATGAATGCACTCAATATTTCAGAGTATTACCCATGCAGCATATATGTTGACAATCATACATCCGTAGAAGACTCTGGTATAAGTTAAAAGAAAGAATTGAGCCCAGGTCATAGATAAAGGATTGAATTGTCAGAAGATTATATCATGGATATTCTATAGTGCCCATGAAAGGCTAAAGTAATAACTAATACTAGGAGCCGTAGATCGGAAGATAGCTTAAGCCTACATGAAGGTGGATCAGAAGGAAGAGGAAACTAAAGAGTTTAATAAACTAAGTAAATCACGAGTCTTATTATTGGACCTGAAAAATTATAGGAATCATGATTGAGAACATAGCAGAATCACTCTTAATATCAGAGGTACAAGAGAGATATTATAACAAGCATATTGTATAACGGCTCTACGATAAAGCTAGTTAGAAGAGTACTAGCCTCATAAGAAGTGAGTATGAAGGTCCCACCAGATTGTGTATACACCAGAGGTGCAAGTATTATAATAGAGCTTCAAGTTGTGGATGTGAATTATACATGTGTGAAAGCAAGGTCATGAAAGAGATAGAAGATGTGATGCGAGATTTTAAGGTAAATAAGGTAAATGTGAACAACGTACGAGATACTCAAATGCAGAAGGTTGCGAATAATCCATACTACAGATAGAAGGCTAGAAGTGTTGGGATTCAGTATCCAGGAATGGTAGCGGCGTCATCAGTGGCATATCTTCCAGCCTATGGGTTCTAGGTATCGAGAGGCCTAGTCAAGAGAGTAAAGAAGAGTTAGAGACGATGTGATGTCTCGCTTGATATTCCAGAATAACATAAGAAAATCTATGGTGCAAGCAAGTTGATGAAAGGTTGCAAGTAGTATAAATAAATATGTGTAGGTTGCAAGCTAAAGTATGGTGGAGCGACAAGGTTTTAGGAAGACAGGAGTAAGGATAAGAAAAGGCGAGTGAGAAGGTGACGAGAAAGAGCTGATGGGTTCTCTAAGTTATAGAAAGTTCAGTATAGCCTGAATGAACTCAAAGAAGTCTAAGACTAATAGCATTTAGAAGAGATGGAATGCTACGATTGAGTTATGATTTGAAGGTGTAATTGTGGTAGATAAAGGATGACGTTTGGGCCTTCGATTAAGTTATGATTTGAAGAAAAAAAAGGGGGATTTTATGAGTTGTACAGAATTAAAATACCCACATAAGGTGAATCACATTGGGATGCTATTAAATATGGCTATGGAAGCACAATATCACCCCCAGGTGGATCAGTCTAATCATTTTAGATGTTCCCTGATGAGACATAAGCCCTAGCGGCATTGTTACATAAGAGGTCAAGTTATCAGTGGTAGATTATAGATCAATATTGAGGTGAATAAACAATGGATGGATAAATGTTACAAAGTATGAGATGAGATTAGGCTGTCAATCTTAAGATGAACAGTAATGAGGAAGCATTAAAGGACTTAGACTTACACATATAGGATAAGCAACGAGAGTAAGCTGGAATTTGGTAGCAGACCTCAGCAACGATAAATCAAAGTAAGAGTTACAGTATAGTATGACCTACCTAGATGCAGTAAAGTTATACAGATAGATGATAGGGTTTATGAGATAAGATATAGCAATATTCGTGAGTTCAATAAAGTACCGAGCAAAGAACTTCAGTATACCTATAGATGCCCAGAGGGACATCTTGTCAAGCTCTATATATGTTCATAAAGTGAAGCCTAGAGATTGGCTAAAAGCTGGAGGGAAGAGTTCCATAGGCGCACATATAAGGAAAGAGTTACAGGCTGACAGAAGGTAGTAAGAGTTACGAGATTGGATTTATTCACAGAACAGTTGCCTAGATGGCAAGGAGAGTACTAAAGTATTCGCAACAACTATAGGTTATAATGATGATAAGTGTACCAGTCAACATTCAAGGACGAATGTTTCAAAGGGGGAATGATGTTACACCCCATGTTTTCGTACGTAAAAGTACGCCATAAGTAAAATGATGAAAGCTCGAAAATGAGATTATTTTGAAGTTACAAGTATTATGCTATATCAAATAAGTGATAAGTAAATTCGTGAAGGTGAGAGAGTAAGCGAATCAAAGAAAATGAGTTTCGTCAAAGGTTGTCAATTTGAGATACAATACGGTCCGAGCTATAATACCGGTATTTATGGACTATTGTCATACAAGGTACCATATGACTATGATAGTAAGGTGTATAAAGTGTATTAAAAGTAAGTAGTATTTTAAGTAATTTGAGATAATTCTTAATTATATGGGTAATCTGTTAATTGTTGGTTAATGGGAGATTAACTAGTTGATTAAGGAATTGGTGGGTGATTAAGGATTTTGGATAAGCCCCAACGTGGCAGCCCACTATGCCCATATATATGACTCTTAAATTACATTGCAAGGTCGCATTGTTAGAAGAATTTTGGTGGCCAAGTCTTACAAAGTGGGGCCCAAACCACCAAGACTTAAAAACCTATCTAAATCACTTAAGAAGATGCTTGCATCTCTATAATAAAGTGAAGGGGAACTTTAAAAAAGTCATACGAAATTATTTTGTGTAATAGTAACGTGAGTTCAACAAGAATTCATACGAGACTTCTTAGCATAATAGCAATAGGAGTTTGCAATTATAAGGGAGTACATTGCAATGTTTCTCAAGAATATCATACGGATTTTCCCCTACTTCGATCCGTCGTTACGTGTTGTCGCAACTGACGTATGTTAGAGGGATTGTCAAGAGAATCGGCTCAGGTATGTTAAGGCTATCCCTTCTTTATTTTTTTCATGGTCCAAATGATAGAAACGAAATGAGCAAAATACGCAACTTTCATAAATAACTCTATTCATAGAAATACTAGGGGTGTCTATATTCTTGATTCCCTATGTGAATTATTATTATATCCTCTGTTCATGGGTCTAAAAAAATACGTATTTGATAAAGTTTATCCGTAAGGAATATTGATTTTATGATATTCCGAGAAATCTTATTAACATATTTCTTTTGCATTTCATGCATTTATACATGTACATTGACCCATGACCAGATGGCGTTATATAAGCATATATTATATGTATATGAAATATAGGAAAAGGTTATGGTGTTATATATGCATCACCACCTGATCAGCTGGTACACTTTGATGATTTTGCCCACAGTGGCCGAGATGATATGATGGGATGCCCTCAGAGGCTTGATGATGTTATGAACGCATATACCTATGCATGGTATGACATTTATACGCATATGCATGACATTATAATATAAAATAATTCACAGAGCTATTCAGACATACATGTTGAGTCTTTTACTCTATGTTTCTCTCATGTCTACTATTTACTGATTTTTATTCCTTACATACTTGGTACATTATTTGTACTGACGTCTCTTTTGCCTGGGGACGCTGTGTTTCATGCCCACAGGTCCCAATAGACAGGTTGAGAGTCCTCCAAGTAGGCTATTAGCTCAACGGGAGGTGTTAGTGCGCTCCATTTTCTCTTGAGTTACTTATTGGGTCAGTATAATTAGGACATGTATTGATTGGTATGGCGGGTCCCAGTCCCGACCTTTATAGCATTTATCTACTCTTAGAGGCTTGTAGACATATGTCATGTACGTAAAAGATTGTATGGCCTTGTCGGCATATGTTCAGTGTACGAGTGATCATTATGGTTTTATAGGCCCGTATGTCTTATGTATAAGTTGGTATTACATATTTTATTCTAGTTATCCCACGACAGTCTTTCCGTCTCATTTACATATGATAGCATGATACGAAAAGATACGTTACGTTGGTACTCGGTTGAGTAAGGTACCGGGTGCCCGTCGCGGCCCATTGGTTTGGGTCATGAGAAGAAATGATTTTATGGAGAAAAATTAATGGCCGTCAGATTCTTGTGATCAAACGGCAGAGATAAAACATGACAGGTCTTTAAAAAATAACTAAAAATCGGATTAAATCTAGTCCATTGATGATATGGATCAATGGCCAGGATGGTATGTATTTGTTTTGTGAGGGAATGGGGGACATGCAACGTGGCAAGCTCTGGTTGGCTTAGGGAAAGGGACGCAGATTATCACAGTGGATTAGAGGGTCGTTTGGGCTGGGTCAGATGGGGGTAATTGGGCTTGGTATTTGGGGCGTTTTTTATTTAAGAAGCAGCCACTTCGTATTTAATTACACAATTGCAAATGTAGCCAATTGATCTTTAACCTTTTAAAATTTAATTTAATTAAACTTAAATAAATAAATAAAATTGTAACAGAAATTAAAATAATCAAATACACTATTAATTACTATAAATTAGCTAATTAATTGTTAAATATCCTATTTTTTATTTGTGACATTAAGCTCAGATTTATTTAGAAATAGTAGGCTATTTTGCCAAAATTAAGGAACAACCTTATTAAATTAATCATAAACATATGTAATGAATATGAAAATTATTTAATAGTTTTAAAAATGGTAAAATAGTAAAGATAATATTTTATGATTATATAATGACCAAATTACTAATTAACACCACTAATTACTTAAAAATGGGTATTATTAATTAGAAAGTATCTTTAACATATTTATTGGAAATTAATTAGTGTAAATAAATTAATTCGAAAAAGGAGGGTCAAAATTAGTCATCAATAGCTGCCCTTCTTTGATTGGAGACGATGAAAGAGTTTTCGGAAAAACAAATCGAACCAAGGCCAATTTGGTCCCGACCTCAGGGACACATTTCAAGAATGACATACATATTTAAGGAAGATTATGAGTTGTAGAATTAGGAGTCAAGGAATATTCTGGGAGAATTTTGGAGAGTTGGGGCCGAATTCTGGCTTTGAATTGCTTACATACATCGGGCTTAACGAGGATCAGGCCTTACGTAGTTCTGGAGTAAAGATTTGGAGGAGGTGATGCTCGCAGGAATTGCTCCAGTATCGTATTATGACAATACTGCGGGACGAAAGATTTGGTACCTATGATAGCTTCTTGAATTGTGGCTTGATTTGAAAGACTTGACGAATTAGAGTTCCACTAATAGTATTTGAGTTTGAGTTCGAATCTTTGGCCCGCTTATGAGTTTGTTGTCCCTGATAGTGTTGTAGTTTGGTTTGCTGCTTAGAAGAAGTTCCACGTTGTGATGTCTGTTCCTGCAAAACAAAATACACACATTGTCACGCCCCGAACCTAGGAGCGAAACCAGCACCCGGTACCTCACCTAATCTGGCGTACCATATTGCGACTAAGGGACTCTGAACATATAATGTCATACTTTGGCCATGGGGCCACCTTGCAAGACAATTTGCGAAGCAAAATATAAAAATGAATGGAAACTAGCGCTAACTAAACGTCAATATAAAGCTAGGCCAACAAGGCTGTCATAGCTACTATAGCTGACAAACCACCAATTTATACAAACCCAACATACGACGCTAACCAACAGGATATGTCTACAAGCCTTTACTTATAGATGTACTATGATCGGAACAGGGCCCCGACCTACCCATAACATATATACAGATATACATAAGATGTACACAAAACTCTAGACCTGGCAACTCCGAAAGACGTGGAGCTTACCGATCAGGCGGAACTCGGGAAACACCTACTGAGGAGGTCTACCCGTCTGTCTGTCTGAATCTGCACGCATGAAATGCAACGCCCCCAGAAAAGGGACGTCAGTACGAAATAATGTAACGAGTATGTAAGGCAATAAAATAACTGAAAGCTGAAACTGAACTGATAATATGATAACTGAAATTAACTGGGAGTCAAAGATGGTCTTGAGATATACTTACGTGTTGATACTGACTCAACTCTCTCAATATATTAAGTAAAATAAATGTCCGGCCCTATAAGGTTCAGTACGTGTAACTGCTCAGCCGTAGTAGGCTCGCTCATAAGCGCTCGGCCATATTGGGCATCTGTACCTCGGCCATCCTGGGCTCGCTCATAAGCGCTCGGCCACAGTAGGCTCGGTATATATAACTTACCATCTGATCAGAGGTTGCCCAATAGGGGCCTGCCCACCGATTATAGCTCGATGGTGGTGCAAATACTATAATATTGTGTGTATATATATATATAGACCCTCTGCTCTCTTGACTGAATAAGGACAAAACTAAACTGAATATGAAGTCTCGATAAGGAATAATATTGTAACTTATGAGACTAGAATAATGTGACTAAATTCATGAATACGAACTTCTCTTTATGTCTCATTATTAACACATGTAGCTACGAGATCATGCCAAAATGAAGGAAGGGATTAGCCTTAACATACCTTATCACAATCTTCCCAATCACCAAGTTGAACTCACCTCTTTGCACCTTAATCTACAAGAATGATAATAATACTATCGTTAAGTTACGAGAGGTACAACTATCGCACAACGAACGACAAACTTATTTTGTATTAAAACGGGCAGCATCTCCCCTATAATCCTTATTCCTCAAAATTCAAGATAACACCAACAATACAAGAACAGAACAATAACAACATAAATACATCATTTTCCATCCCTATATACGCCATCAAACACTACAAAACAGCCCAACACACCCCAATCTCTTCATACTCAAAACAACCACCGTAGTAGTGGCAAACGACCCGGAAATGTTATGACGAACGACCAGCCAACCACCCTACATTTATATGGTGTTTCTACACCCCCTTCCTCCTCCAAAAATCCACAAAATAGTAGTAAAACACGCAGCCCAACAGCAACACAAGACAGTCCACAAAACAGTCCGCTACAAGCGAATAACTCGAACTCACGGCTTCCGATCACCGTCCCGTGAGTTCTTACAAGTATAGAACGACTTGCCATGAATTTATAGAAGAACAAATGGATGAAAGAGAGCATTAAACTCACCTTATTTGTTGGATAACTCAGCTCCTATCTTGGTTCTTCAAACTTTAGGTTTTACCTCTAATTAGAACTTGAAAGGGAGAGAAAATCAATTAGGGTTTGTGAGAAATTTTTGGGAGGATTCTTTGCAGAGCTTATATCTGGTTATTATGCTCTATTTTAAGTCTAATATATGAAGAAAATGGGCCTTTAAAAGGCCTCTTTGGACGACCCGAAATGGTCCATTTTTGGGCTCTCATTTAAGCAAGTAGGTGACACACCTACTTGACACCTAGCAGCTTGCGCAGTATCGCAAAAATGCCCATATCTCTCTACTCCAATGTCGTATTGACAAACGGTTTAATGCGTTGGAAAATAGACTCATAGATCTTTAATTTGATGGGTGGAACACCCCATAAATCTAAGTATATTGGGAGACAATTGCAGTTACATTTGACCCAAAGTTTCAGTAAAACTTATGAATGTAACTTGTGATGACTTTTATCGACTTTTGTTCCACAACTCGCTTGACTTCAAAACATAACACACGGATGTCATACGACTAATATAAATCATAACATAATCTATTTATCATGTTAATCACCCTAGTCTCACCCCAAAGGTACATGTTATAACATTCCCAACTTGTCGACTTTCGACGAAACATTATTTTATTCAATTGCTTTAGCTTCTGAACTGTCCAACCCTCTTTGTACTTGTTGTTCATGATCTTCAATATTTGTAACCTCATAGGTAACATGATTAACTTACTTTATATACTTTTAAATATTATCTCATTTTTGGTCCTACATTAGTTTGCTTACGACGCATTTTTACGTACAAAAATATAGGGTGTAACACACATACCCCTATATCGTAATGTATATATATGTTAAGATGTGATGTAAATGATGCAATAATGATGACGCCTCGCTTCCTGCTAGCCGTTATTTGGGGTTGGGAAGATGGGATACTTGAATTTGACTCGATTGTTAGCTAGGCTGTGTACCGTTCCGCAGGTGTCGGAGCATTAAGTCTCCGCATGTTGGGAGTATCTCCGCGTGATGGGAGTACCTGACTAGTAATGTAGAATGTATCTTCGTGTGATGGGAGTAGTTGACTTGTAATGTAGAATCTATCTCTATGTGATGGGAGTAGTTGACTTGTAATGTAGAATGTATCTCCGCGTGATGGAATTTTGAAAACGTAATAATGCCTGTAAGATGCGTGAGCAAAACGTCAAAACATTCGAGATAAAAAATAAAATAAAGAAATAAGGAACATGCCCAAGAGATTGTCACGACCCGGAATCCCAACCTCGGGGTCATGATGGCCCCTAACATCTACTTGCTGGGCAAGACGATGTGAACAGAGAATTTACTGTTTGTTTTTAACAATTTATGACAATTTATTAACAATGAAAATAATATAAGTCTAAAGTATAGTATAATAATACTGAATAGCGAGTCTAAACATAACCCAGAAACTGGTGTCATGAGTACATAAACATCTAGAGTGCTAGAAACATGGTATGAATAAAAATACACTATTTAGAAACTCAAAAATACAATAAAGATAGGAGTAAAGGGGACTTTAGGGCTGCGAACGTTGTACAACTGTACCTCAAGTCTCTATCAATAACTGGATCTGAGCAAATCTACTAAACATCCCTAGGACCCACTTCGAAATCTGCACAAGAAGTGTAGATTGTAGTATGAGTACAACCGACCCCATGTACATTGTAAGTGATGAGCCTAACCTCGACGAAATAGTGACAAGGCTAAGATGGGCCACTAAAATAACCTGTACGCAGTAATAATAATAATAATAACGGGGAAAGAAACAGGAATGAAAGTAAAGTAGTTAATCTATGAAAATGAACTCAGCCTCACAATCAGAGAACCCAGAATAGCAGACCTCGTAATTTCATATAAAAATGCTAAAAACTAACACAATAACGACAACGAGTACATCACACATAATCCGTTGCAGCGCGCAACCCGATCCCACCATACACACACAATCCTCCCTTATTTCACCATAGCATCACGTATCAATATCAAGAATCGCGTATAACATTGGTTGTGGCGTGCAACCCGATCCCACCATACCATCATAATCAATATCATAATCCTCCCTTATTCCGCCATATCATCACTTATCAATACCAAGCATTACGTAAACAAACCGTTGCGCAGCGCAACCTAATCCCACTATATCATCATTTATCAATATCATAATGGTGATATAATCATTTATATATATCATAATGGTGATATCATACTCAATATCCAATAGTCAAGGCATCAGCTACCACATTGGCCTTCCCGGGATGATACAAAATGGTGATATCACAGTCTTTCAATAGCTCCAACCACCTTCGCTGCTTCGAGATGAGATCTTTCTGCTTGAATATATACTATAGACTCCGATGATCTGTGAACACCTCATACGACACACCGTAGAGGTAATGCCTCCAAATCTTCAGTGCTTGAACAATGGCTGCCAACTCCAAGTCATGACAGGGTAATTCTTCTCATGCACCTTCAACTGCCGCGACGCGTACGTAATCACCCTGCCATCCTGCATCAATATTGCACTAAGCCCAATACACGATACATCACAATACACCATATAGGACCCTGAACCTGTGGGCAATACCAACAGTGGCACTATAGTCAAAGTAGTCTTGAGCTTCTGAAAGCTCAACTCACACTCATCCGACCACCTGAATGGAGCACCCTTCTGGGTCAATCTAGTCAATGAGGCTGCTATGGATGAAAATCCCTCACAATCTATGAAAATGAACTCAACCTCACAATTAGAGAACCCAGAATAGCAGACCTCGTAATTTCATATAAAAATGCTGAAAACTAACACAATAACGACAACGAGTACACCACACACAATTTGTTGCGGCGCGCAACCTGATCCCACCATACATTCACAATCCTCCCTTATTTTACCATAGCATAACTTATCAATATCAAGAATCACGTATAAAATTGGTTGCGCAACCCGATCCCACCGTACCATCATAAGCAATATCATAATCCTCCCTTATTCCACAATATCATCACTTATCAATACCAAGCATTACGTAAACAACCGTTGCTCCGCACAACCTTATCCAACCATATCATCATTTATCAATATTATAATAGTGATATAATTATTTATCAATATCATAATGGTGATATCATACTCAATATATCAATATCATAATGGTGATATCATATTCAATATCCAATACTCAAGGCATCGGTTACCACATTGGCCTTCTCGGGATGATACAAAATGGTGATATCATAGTCTTTCAACAGCTCTAACCACCTTCGCTGCCTCGAGATTAGATCTTTCTTCTTGAACAAATACTGTAGACACCGATGATCTGTGAACACCTCACACAACACACCGTAGAGGTAATGCCTCCAAATCTTCAGTGCATGGACAATGGCTTCCAACTGCAAGTCATGAACATGGTAATTCTTCTCATGCACATTAAACTGCCGGGACACGTACGCAATCACCCTGCCATCCTGCATCAATATTGCACTAAGCCCAATACGCGATGCATCACATTACACCGTATAGGATCCTGAACTTATGGGCAATACCAATAGTGGTGCTGTAGTCAAAGCAGTCTTGAGCTTCTGAAAGCTCAACTCACAATCATCCGACCACCAGAATGGAGCACCCTTCTGGGTCAATCTAGTCAATAAGGCTGCTATGGATGAAAATCCCTCACAATCTATGAAAATGAACTCAACCTCACAATTAGAGAACCCAGAATAGCAGACCTCGTAATTTCATATAAAAATGCTGAAAACTAACACAATAACGACAACGAGTACACCACACACAATTTGTTGCGGCGCGCAACCTGATCCCACCATACATTCACAATCCTCCCTTATTTTACCATAGCATAACTTATCAATATCAAGAATCACGTATAAAATTGGTTGCGCAACCCGATCCCACCGTACCATCATAATCAATATCATAATCCTCCCTTATTCCACAATATCATCACTTATCAATACCAAGCATTACGTAAACAACCGTTGCTCCGCGCAACCTGATCCAACCATATCATCATTTATCAATATTATAATAGTGATATAATTATTTATCAATATCATAATGGTGATATCATACTCAATATATCAATATCATAATGGTGATATCATATTCAATATCCAATACTCAAGGCATCGGTTACCACATTGGCCTTCTCGGGATGATACAAAATGGTGATATCATAGTCTTTCAACAGCTCTAACCACCTTCGCTGCCTCGAGATGAGATCTTTCTTCTTGAACAAATACTGTAGACACCGATGATCTGTGAACACCTCACACAATACACCATAGAGGTAATGCCTCCAAATCTTCAGTGCATGGACAATGGCTTCCAACTGCAAGTCATGAACACGGTAATTCTTCTCATGCACATTAAACTGCCGGGACACGTACGCAATCACCCTGCCATCCTGCATCAATATTGCACTAAGCCCAATACGCGATGCATCACATTACACCGTATAGGATCCTGAACTTGTGGGCAATACCAACAGTGGTGCTGTAGTCAAAGCAGTCTTGAGCTTCTGAAAGCTCAACTCACAATCATCCGACCACCAGAATGGAGCACCCTTCTGGGTCAATCTAGTCAATGGGGCTACTATGGATGAAAATCCCTCACAATATTTGAAAATTAACTCAACCTCACAATCAGAGAACCCAGAATAGCAGACCTCCTAATTTCATATAAAAATGTTGAAAACTAACACAATAACAACAACGAGTACACCACACATAATTCGTTGCGGCGCGCAACCCGATCCCACCATACACACACAATCCTCCCTTATTTTACCATAGCATCACTTATCAATATCAAGAATCACATATACAATTGGTTACGGTGCGCAAGTTGATCCCACCGTACCATCACAATCCTCCCTTGTTCCGCTATATCATCACTTATCAATACAAAGCATTACGTACAAAAACCGTTGTGCCGCGCAACCCAATCCCACCGTATCATTATTTATCAATATCATAATGGTGATATATTCATTTATCAATATCATACATAATACCCAATACTCAAGGCATCAGCTACCACATTGGCCTTCCCGGGATGACACAAAATGGTTATATCACAGTCTTTCAATAGCTCCAACCACCTTCGCTGCCTCGAGATAAGATCTTTCTGCTTGAACAAATACTGTAGACTCGGATAATCTGTGAACACCTCACACGACACACCGTAGAGGCAATGCTTCCAAATCTTCAGTGCATGAATAATGGCTGCCGACTCCAAGTCATGAACATGGTAATTCTTCTCATGCACCTTCAACTGCCGCGATGCGTACGCAATCACCTTGCAATCCTGGATCAATATAGCACTAAGCCCAATACGCGATGCATCATAATACACCGTATAGGATCCTGAACCCGTGGGCAATACCAACAGTGGCGCTGTAGTCAAAGTAGTCTTGAGCTTCTGAAAGCTCAACTCACACTCATCCGACCACCTGAATGGAGCACCCTTCTGGGTCAATCTAGTCAATGAGCCTGCTATGGATGAAAATCCCTCACAATCTATGAAAATGAACTCAACCTCACAATCAGAGAACCCAGAATAGCAGACCTCGTAATTTCATATAAAAATGCTGAAAACTAACACAATAACGACAATGAGTAAACCGCACACAATTCATTGCGGCACGCAACCTGATCCCACCATACATTCACAATCCTCCCTTATTTTACCATAGCATCACTTATCAATATCAAGAATCATCTATAAAATTGGTTGTGTCATGCAACCCGATCCCACCGTACCATCATAATCAATATCATAATCCTCTCATATTCCCCCATATCATCACTTATCAATACCAAGCATTACGTAAACAACCATTGCGCCGCGCAACCCGATTCCACCATATCATCATTTATCAATATTATAATGGTGATATCATCATTTATCAATATTATAATGGTGATATCATCATTTATCAATATCATAATGGGGATATCATACTCAATATCCAATACTCAAGGCATCGGCTACCACATTAGCCTTCCCGGGATGATACAAAATGGTGATATCATAGTCTTTCAACAGCTCCAACCACCTTCGCTGCCTCGAGATGAGATCTTTCTTCTTGAACAAATACTGTAGACTCTGATGATCTGTGAACACCTCACATGACACACCGTAGAGGTAATGCCTCCAAATCTTCAGTGCATGGACAATGGATACCAACTCCAAGTCATGAACAGGGTAATTCTTCTCATGCACATTCAACTGCCGCGACACGTACGCAATCACCCTGCCATCCTGCATCAATATTGCACTAAGCCCAATACGCGATGCATCACATTACACCGTATAGGATCCTGAACCTGTGGGCAATACCAACAGTGGCGCTGTACTCAAAGCAGTCTTGAGCTTCTGAAAGCTCAACACACATTCATCCGACCACCTGAATGGAGCACCCTTCTGGGTCAATCTAGTCAATGGGGTTGCTATGGATGATATTCCCTCACAATCTATGAAAATGAACTCAACCTCACAATCAGAGAACCCAGAATAGCAGACCTCGTAATTTCATATAAAAATGCTGTAAACTAACACAATAACGACAACGAGTACACCACATATAATTCGTTGCGGCGCGCAACCCGATCCTACCATACACACACAATCCTACCTTATTTTACCGTAGCATCACTTATCAATATCAAGAATCACATATACAATTGGTTACGGTGCGCAACCTGATCCCACCGTACCATCATAATCAATATCATAATCCTCCTTTGTTCCGCCATATCATCACTTATTAATACCAAGCATTACATACAAAAACCGTTGCGCCGCGCAACCCGATCCCACCATATCATCATTTATCAATTTCATAATCCTCCCTTATTCTACCATATCACAAACTGTTGCGGTGTGCAACCCGATCAACAAACAATTTCAATAACATAAGCAAGCAAATAACTTAATTTACAAGGATTTTCTACAATCGAAGGGTATAAGTGCAAGGCAATAAAGGCACCACATAATAATCAAAAGAATGCAACAAATATTACAAAAATAACAGGACAAGTAAAGCACGTTACAATTAAGGTGTGCAAGTTAAACAGTTAAAGCAAGTAGCAATGAAGCACATAGTCATGGAAGGGACGATCAATTCGATACAAGAATAATTAAATGACAAATAACAAATTACGACATAGAAAGCAGTTTAAGATTGTAACAATTAAGGCATCGAATAAAACAAGTCATGAAATAACGAGAAACATGAAAACAAATATCTTAATAGCTTATATACACTCGTCACCTCGCATATACGCCATTTTTTCATATAATCCACATAACACATAATACAAATTTCCTAATTCCATCAAGTCAAAATTAGACCCAACACTTACCTCGCTCCGCAAGCAAATCAAAGCTCAACTGGGGCCTTTCCTCCAAAATTCACCTCCAAACCAACCGAATCTAACCACAATCGACTTAGTTGCATCAAACAATGCTAGGGGAATCAATTACAATAGATAAAGCTAAAATCTTTATACTTTTCCCAAAAGGTCAACAAAAGTCAACCCGGGGCTCGCCCCGTCAAAACCCGAGTCCAATGGTAGATTCCAACTACCCATGACTCCACGAGTTCATATATATGATTAGTTTCAAAATCCGAGTCCAAATCGAATCTCAAAACTCAATTTCTTATTTTTCAAAAACTTGACAAGGTTTCACAATTTTTTTACTTTGTTTCACAAGATTTTGATGTTAAAAATCTAAGATAAATTGATGGAATATGATTAGAAATGAATTAAAATCACTTATCCAAACTTTGTAGATGAAATCCCCTCTTCAAAATTGCCTCCTACCGAGTCTATGGTTCCAAAATATGAAAATGAAGCTAAAACTCCTGTCTCTTAGCTTTTTCTCCAGTCGCAGGTGTCGCAAATGGGACATGGGGATCGCAAATGCGAACCTCGAAAATGCGAAGAAGTCATCGCAAAAGAGAACTCCTCACATCCCTATTTTCATCGCAATTTTGACGGCAAGTTCGCAAATGCAAACATTGGATCTTTACAAAAGCGATCAGATGATCGTAAATGCGATCACTGCTGATCCCAGGTCACCTTCGCAATTGTGAATAATGGGTCAAAAATACGACCCTAACAGACTAGCCCATACATCGCAAATGTGACTTCAAACATCGCATTTGCGAAGCCTGCAACACCAGTTAACACCAGCAAAACCAGTTAACACCAGCAGTACCAAAACTCTCCCAAACACTCCGTAACACGTCCGAAACTCATCGGAGCCCCTCGGGCTCCAAAAACAACATGTGCACAAGTGTAATAATATCATATGAACTTGCATGCGCGACCAAAACACCAAAATAACACCTATAACTATGAATCGGACATCAAAATGATGCACTCGGATTGTCTGTCCATCCGGGGGTGAAATGCTGACTCAATTCAACCCGTGTGCCTAACTCACGCTGTGTGGCCCTCAACAAGTGCGAGGTGAACTGTGTACCCCGATCGGAAATGGTAGATACCAGCACATAATGAAGACAAACGATTTCACGGATATAGATATCAGCCAACTGCTCTAAAGAATAGGTAACTGCTACTGGAATGAAATGTGTCGACTTGGTCAACCTGTCCATAATGACCCGTACCATATCGAATTTCTTCGAAGTCCATGGGAGCCCAACAACAAAATCATGGTAATACACTCCCAATTCCACTCCAGAATCTCAAGCTTCTGAAGCAAACTGTGAGGCCTCTGATGCTCGTACTTTACTTGCTAACAATTCAAACACCTAGCCACATATGTAACTATATCCTTCTTCATTCTTCTCCACCAATAATGCTGCCTCAAATCCTGATAGATCTTGGCGGCACCCGGACAAATAGAATACCGCGAACTGTGAGCCTCCTCAAGAACCAACTCTCGAAGCCCATCCACACTGGGCACACAAATCTGACCCTTCATCCGCAATACCCCATCATCTCCAATATTAACCTACTTGGCACCATCGTGCCGCACCATGTCCTTAAGGACAAGCAAATGGGGTCGTCATATTGACGCTCTCCGATGCGCTCATACAAAGAAGACCGAGAGACCTTGCAAGGTAGAACACGAATGGGCTCCAAAATATCTAACCTCACGAACTTATTGGCGAAAGCCTGAACATATGATGCTAGCAATCTCTCGCTAACTGTATTATGTGCAAGGCTACCCATACTCACAAACTTTCTACTCAAGGCATCGAGTACCATATTGACCTTCCCGGGATGATACAAAAAGATGATATCATAGTATTTCAACAGCTCCAACCGCATTCGCTGCCATGAGATGAGATCTTTCTGCTTGAACAAATACTGTAGACTTCGATGATCTGTGAACACCTCACTCGGTACATAATAGAGGTAATGCCTCCAAATCTTCAGTGCATGAACAATGGCTGCCAACTCCAAGTCATGAACAAGGTAATTCTTCTCATGTACCTTCAACTGCCACGACGCATACGCAATCACCCTGCCATCATGCATCAATACTGCAATGAGCCCAATACACGATGCATCATAATACACTATATAGGATCCTGAACCTGTGGGCAATACTAATAGTGGCACTGTAGTCAAAGAAATCTTAAGCTTCTGAAAGCTCAACTCACACTCATCCGACCACATGAATGGAGTACCCTTCTGGGTCAATCTAGTCAATGGGGCTGCTATGGATGAAAATCCCACAACGAACCGGCGATAATAACTCATCAACCCCAGGAAACTCCGAATCTTTGTAGCTGAAGTAGGTCTAGGCCAGTTCTGAACTTCCTCAATCTTCTTAGGATCCACTTTTATGCCCTAGGCTGATACAACATGCCCCACAAAAGCAAACCGAGTCTAACCAAAACTCACACTTTGAAAACTTGCCATATAGATGATTATCACTCGGAGTCTAAAGTAATATCTAAAGATGTTGCTCATGCTCCTCTCGACTACGGAAGTAATCAAGATATCATCAATGAATACAATCACAAAAGAATCCAAATAGGGCTTAAATACTCGGTTCATCAAGTTCATAAATGCTGCTGGGGCATTTGTCAACCCAAATGACATCACTAGGAACTTATAATCCCCATATTGAGTCCGAAAAGCTGTCTTAGGGACATCCGATGCCCTAATCTTCAACTGATGGTAGCCATATCTCAAATCAATCTTCGAAAACACGTTGGCACCCTGAAGCTGATCAAATAAGTTATCAATTCTTGGCAACGAATACTTATTCTTGATAGTGAATTTGTTCAACTGTCGATAGTTTATACACATCCTCATCAAACCATCTTTCTTCTACATGAACAACATGGGCGCACCCCAAGGCGAGACACTAGGTCTAATGAATCCTTTATCAAGTAAATCTTGCAACTGCTCCTTCAATTCCTTCAACTCAGGCAGAGCCATACGGTATCGTGGAATAGAAATGAGCTGAGTACCCGGAACCAAATCAATACAGAAGTCAATGTCTCTGTCAGGTGGTATCCCCGACAGATCTACAAGAAACACCTCTGGAAACTGACGCACAACAGGTACCAAATCCATGGAAGGAACCTCCGCACTAGAATCAGGAATATAGGCTAAATAAGCTATACATCCCTTCTCGAACATACGCTGAGCCTTCACATAAGAAATAACCCTGTTGGTAGAATGGCCAGGAGTCCCTCTCCATTCTAATCGAAGCCACCCCGGCATAGCTAAGGTCACTGTCTTGGCATGACAATCCAATATAGCATGAGCCAATCCATTCCCAGAATAACATCAATATCTATCATATCAAGAAGTAGGAGATCTACGCTAGTCTCAAGACTCCCAATAGTAATCACACACGAGAGATAGGCACAGGTTACCAAAATAGAATCTCCCACAGGTATGGACACATACACAGGGCCACTCAAAGATTCATGAGGCATAACCAAATATGAAGTAAAATAGGAGTACACGTAGGAGTAAGTAGAGATCGGATCAAATAGAACTGAAGCATCTCTATGAAAAACTGGAACCATACCTGTGATGATGACGTCAGATTACTCGGCCTTAGGTCTAGCTAGGAATGCATAAAAATGGGGCTGGGCCCCACCACCCTGAACTCCGTCCCTCGGATGGCCTCTAGCTGGCTGACCTTCATGTCTAGCAGCCTGACCTCCACCTCTAATGGCTTGACCTCCACCTCTGGCAGCCTGGCCCATGCCTCTAGCTGGCTGAGCCAGCGGGAAGCACTCAGTGCCGGAACTATGGCACCAGAACTCTGTTGTGGCATGCTATTAAGCAATAGGATAGTACCTCCTGATGTGACCTATACCCCCATACTAAAAACACTCATCCTGCTGCTGTGGCTGCTAAAGTTGGAACTGACCCAAACGGGACAGATAACCATGGTGGTAGCTCTAGATCGGAGGCGCACTAATAGGAGCTGATGTGCACTGTAGCTCTAGATCGGAGGCACCACTAAAACCACCAGAATGATGAGCCCTCTTATCAGACACCGACCCCCTCTCCTGTCCATGAACTATCTCGATTCGTCTAGAAATATCTACAGCCCTCAGGAAAGAAATGTCATCCCTAGTCTCCTTGGCCATTTATAGCTTGATGCTGAAGGTGAGCCCATTAATGAATCTTCTCGCTCTCTCCCTATCACTTGGGATTAAAACAATGTCATGGCGATCTAGGTCCATAAATCGAGTCTCAAACTGGGTGACGGTCATGCCACCCTGCCGAAGGCGCTCAAACTGCCTGCGATACTCATCTCTTAGAGTGAAAGGAATGAACTTCTCTAGAAATAGCTGTGAAAACCGATCCTAGATAAGTGTAGGAGAACCAGCTGGTCTAGTCAACACATAATCTCTCCACCACCTCTTGGCAGATCCGGTCATTTGGAACACTACAAAGTCGACCACATTAGTCTTAACAATACACATGTTGTGCAATACCTAGTGCCAATGATCCAAGTAATCATGTGGGTCCTCAGAAGGTGCATCACAACAATGAATAGGAAAGAACTTGGCAAACTTATCCAGCCTTAATAAGGCCTCAGAAGACATAGTGGGCATATTCCCGGGCGTGTGAATAGCGGGAGTTTGTGCTCCTCCTCCCGCCTGAGAGACGGCTGGTGCCACCAAAAATGCACCAATCTGGGCCACACTCTCCATAAGGCCTACAAAGCAAACTAGAGCATGTTGAAGCACTCGAGTGGCTATGAAAACCTCTGGGACCTGAGCTGGTCCGCCTGGTACGGTCTGAGTTGGTCCTCATGATCAATTTGAGGCTCCACTACGGGTGCTGCTACTCAAGCTCTAGGTTGAGCTCTGCCTCTTCCTTTGCCTCGGCCTCGGCCTCTGCCCCCAATAGTAGCTTCCACAGGAGGCTCCGACGCCTGTACGACTGTAGATATTGTGCGTGTTCTCGCCATCTATGAGAGAATAAGAATAGAATTGTTCAATCATCAATGGTAGAATGAAATCTCACGATAGAGAAAGATAGAAGTGAGATTTTTTCCTAAAACTCCATAACATCTAGAAAATAAGTATAGACGTCTTAGTGGCGATCCTCTAGACACTACTAAGCTTACTCATGACTCGTGAGACCTAGGAAACCTAATGCTCTGATACCAATTTGTCACAATCCCAACCTTGGGGTTGTGATGGCGCCTAACATCTACTTGCTAAACAAGACGATGCGAACAGAGAATTTACTGGTTTTTTAATAATTTATGATAATTAATTAACAATGGAAATGATATACGTCTGAAGTATAGTATAGTAATTCTGAATAGAGAGTCTAAATATAACCCAGAAACCAGTGTCACGAGTACATGAAAATCTATAGCACTACAAACATGGTATGAATAAAAATACACTGTTTTGTAACTCAGAAAAAGAGTAAAGATAGGAGGGAAGGGGACTTCAGGGCTGCGAACACTGTGCAGTTGTACTTCAAGTCTCTGTCAAAACCTAGATCCGAGAAAATCTACTGAACGATGCTAGGACCCACTCCAAAATATGCAGAATAAGTGGAGAGTGTAGTATCAGTACAACCGACCCCATGTACTTAGTAAGTGCCACGTACGATAACCTGTACGCAATAATGATAATAGTAAAAGGGAAAGAAAACATGAATGAAAGTAAAGTAGTTAATGTATGAATATGAACTCAACCTCACAATCAGAGAACCTAGAATAACGGACCTCGTAATTTCATATAAAAATGTTGAAAACTAACACAATAACAACAATGAGTACAACACACACAATCCGTTATGGCGCGCAATCCGATCCCACCGTACACACAATCCTCCCTTATTTCACCATAACTGAGCCGGAGAGGCTGCCGTAAGATAGGTAGAATACAATATGTAATACCAACTTATACATAAGACATATGGGCCTCTAAGACCAAAATAACCACTCGTACACTGAACATAGGCCGACAAGGTCATACAATCTTTTACGTACATGACATCTGTCTACAAGCCTCTAAGAATACATAATTGTCATAAAGGTCGGGACAGAGCCCCGCCATACCAAACAATACATATCTAAATCATACTGACCAAACAAGCAACTCCGGAGCAAATGGAGTGCACCAACATCTTCCACTGAGCTGATCACCTACTTGGAGGATTCTCGACCTGTCTATCGAGACCTGCGGGCATGCAACACAGCATTCCCAGGCAAAAGGGACGTTAGTACAAACAATGTACCGAGTATGTAAGGAATAATAATTAGTAAATAGTAGACATGAGAGAAACATGGAGTAAAAGACTCACATGTACGTCTGCATAGCTCTGTGAATTATTTTATTTTTATAATGTCATGCATATGCGTATAAATGTCATACAATGCATACAACCCTCTGAGGGCATCCCATTATATCATTTCGGTCACTATGGGCAAATCATCAACGTATACCAGTTGATCAGGTGGTGGTGCGTATATAATGCTGTAACCTTTTCCCATATCCCATACACATATAATATATGCGTATATAACGCCATCTGGTCATGGGTCAATGTATATGTATAAATGCATGAAATGCATAAGAAATACGTTTATAAGATTTCTTAGAATGTCATAAAAATAATATGCTTGTCGGATAAACTTTATCAAATACGTATTTTTCTTAGACCCATGAACAAAAGATATAATAATAATTCACATGGGGAATCAAGAATATAGACACCCCTAGTATTTCTATGAATAGAGTCATTTATGAAAGTTGTGTATTTTGCTTGTTTCATTTGTATCATTTGGACCATGCCAAAAGAAAGAAGGGATAGCCTTAACATACCAGAACCGATTCTCTTAACAATTCCTTTAACATCGTTGATTGCGACAATGCGTAACGGCGGATCGAAGTAGGGAAAGATCTGTATGATATTCTTGAGGAAGATAGCACTGTACTCCCTTAAAATCGCAAATCTCGCGCTTTATCATATTATAAAGTTTCAAACGAGCTATTTGAGCTTCATCCATTAGCGAGCTTAGTATCCAACGTTGCTGGTCTAATTCACGTCCATAATGATACAAAATAAGGTAGTAATCATATCCAACTCCTAGGATATTAAAGCTTCTCCATGTAAAATATGTCTTTCCCACTTGCCAAAATATGTATCAATTATTTTTTGTAGGCTTAAAGGCAATCTTTCAACTATGTTAGAAAGGGTGTAAAACATAACAGAACTATCTACTTTAGGATTTTGTAAATTAATCATACATATGAAAGTACATTAGAAACCCAACCAAGGTAATTCTAAGAATTCTTACGTGTAAACAAGGCATCTCATGTCTTGTGACTCATAATGACATTGGTGCTACTTTGGCTTAGTTTAATGCCATATGGAAGCCCCAAAAAGTATTCTTATCCACTTAATACCATAATTATTCCCATAATTCCCTAATTAATTAGGTAATATCCCATTACCCAATAATTAAAAATTATCTCAACCTTGTTAAAATACTACTCACTTTTAACATAACTTGTACACCTTACTATCATGGCCATGTGGTACCTTGTATGGTACTAGTCCATAAATATCGGGTATTATAGCTCGGGCCATATTTTATCCCAAAATGTCAAACTTTGATGAAATTCCTTTTCTTCGATTTTCTTACCTTTTCTCCTTCACGAATTTACTCATCACGTGTTTGAAATAGCATAATGCTTATAATTTCAAAATAACCTCATTCCCGAATTCACATTGATTAACTTACGACGAAATTTTAATGTGCAAAAATGTGGGATGTAACATGTCAATTTTGAGCTTTCATCAATTTATTTATGGCGTACTTTCACATACGAAAATATGGGGTGTAACATCATTCCCCCCTTTGGAACATTCGTCTTCGAATGTTGACTGATGCACTTATCATTCTCATAACTCATAGCTTTTGCGAATACTTTAGTACTCCTTTTGCCATCTTGGCCACTGTTCTGTGAATGAATCCCAAACGCAAGGTCATTCCCCCATTTTGGCCTCTTTCTCACACCACCACTCGTGGTCGGAATCATTCCAATCTTGCAACTGTTGCTATCTTTTATCATGCGGCCTGTACGACTCTGACTCTGTAAGTGCGCCTATTTTACTCTTATCTCCTTTTTCCCTCCAGCTTTTAACCAATCCATAGGCCTCATTTTGTGAACATATACAAAGCTTAATAAGATGTCCCTCTGGGAATCTATAAGTACAATGAAGTTCTTCGCTCGATACTTTGTTGAACTTACGAATATTTCCATATATCATTTCGTACTTTGTAACTTCTATCCATCCATTGTTGATTTACCTCAATGTTGATCTACAATCTATGCTTGATATCTTAAAACTTCTTACGTAAAACATTTCCACTAGGGCTTACGTTGCATCGAGGAATATTCGAAGTGATTTTCCTAATCCACTTAGCGGCGATATTATACTTCAATAATCGTACTTTATAGCATCCCAATGTGACTCACTTACGTGGGTATTTTAATCCTGTACAATTCATGAAATCCCTTCAAATCATCAATCAATCGAAGGTCCAAATGCCATCCTTCATTTATCACAATTACACCCTCATTCTACTACTAGTGCAGCATTCCATCTCTTCTATATGCTATTAGTCTTGACTCCTTTGAGTTCATTCAGGCTATACTTAGCTTTCTATAACTTAGAGAAATCACCAGCTCTCTTATTTTCATGGGCTTAATCCTGAGGACTTATCCATTCTCGTCATCTTCTCCCTCGCCCTTTCTTATCCTTACTCCTGTCTTCCTAAAACCTTGTAGCTTTACCATACTTTAGCTTGCGACCTACACATATCTATTTATACAACTCACAACCTTCCTTCAACTTGCTTGCATCATAGGTTTCCTTATGTTATTTTGGAACATCAAGCGAGACATCACATCTTCTAAAACTCTTCTTTACTCTCTTAACTAGGCCTCTCGGTACCTAGAAACCACAGGCTGGAAGACATATGCCGCTGACGACGCCACTATCATTCCTGGATACTGAATCCTAGCGCTTCTAGACTTCTATCCGAAGTATGGACTATTCATGATCTTCTATATTTGAGTATCTCGTGCGTTGTTCACCTTTACCTTACTTACCTTAAAATCTTGCATCACATCTTCTATCTCTTTCATGATCTCCCTTCCACTTAGGTATAATTCACATCTGTGACTTGAAGCTCTATTATAATACTTGCACCTGTAGTGTATACACACTCCGATGGGAGATTCATATTGACTTCTTATGAGGCTGGTACTCCTCTAACTGACTTTATAGTAGACCATTATAGAATATGGCTACTGTACTATCTCTCGTGTACCTCTGATATTAATAACGATCCTCCAATGTTCTCAATCACGATTTCTATAATTTTCTGGGTCCAATAATCAGACTCCTGATTTACTTCGTTGTTGTAACTCTTTAGTTTCCTCTTCCTTATGATCAGCCTTTATGTAGGCTTAAGCTATCTTCTGATCTATGGCTTACGGTATTAGTTATTACTTTAGCCTTTCATGGGCGCTATGGAATATCCATGATACAATCTTCTGATAATTCAATCCTTTGTCTATGACCTGGACTCTATTCCTTCTTTTAACTTATACTGGAGTCTTCTACGGCTGTATGATTGTCAACATATATGATGCATGGATAATACTCTGAAATCTTGAGTGCATTCATAACGTAACTAACTCTGGATCATTGATCGAATAATTCCTTTCGTTCCTTCTCAACTTTCTTTAAATGTAAGAAACTACTTTTCCTAGTCGTTTTGCCACTTGTTGCATGAATGCTTGGCTTATCTTAGTGCCCACACATATTGGAATTCCGTACAACCCATATGATCTTGAATATTACCTTTTGATTTTTTTCTTCTTCTCGTTCATAGACACGATAGGCGCCACTTTCTTATGGAGTACAACAATGTTGTTGTAAGATTGTTCTTACAAGACCATTTTTTTCTTCAAGTTACTATGCTTAGGTTGAAGCCTTCTTCCTTATTTCCTCTGCTAGTCTTTCGTTGTAGTACTTAGGCAAGACCTTCTGACTCTTGTAAAGTTGCGAGCTTATTACATCGTATATTTGACGGAATTTTTGATGTTCTTCCTTGCCTATATTTTATTTCCATAACATTCATATGGTACCTTTAACTACCCCAACTCTTATCTGAATATTTCTCAAGGGTCACGATGACATTACTACCAGGCAGAATTCACTATATTGGGTTTTACTATGTTTATCTAGCACGATTTGCTGACTCGTCTGTAACCTCCTGTTTAGCCATAACTAGGCTCTTCCTGAATCAATTACTAACTACTCGTTGGCCCATTCTTATATCAATATTTTGCATAATCTATCTTGGGTTATTTCCTTTGTCTTAACTTACGTCTCTCACTGGCTCCTTATCTATCAATAACATCTCGGGCAAGGACCCTTACTTCCTTTCCTTGATGTCGTGTTTGCATAATATTCTGGAATCGTAGCATATCTGTAGGCTTTGAATAAGTGCAATCTCATCCCTTTTTCATTTTTTTTCCCGCATTCTTCCCTTACCATTCCATAATAACTAGAACCACTTAATTCAGACTTATTACCACTTCACTCCATATTCCCCCCTTTAGGGGAGTAATAACAGTCGGAGCTATGACGACCTACCTATAGATGCTTTACCTCTTCATCTTTGGCGTCCTTTCACATCATCGATTACCCTTACTCGCCTTGCGATAATCCTTCTGTACCAAGGATAACAAAATTCCTTACTCGTGATGGTGACACTTAGTGCAACTAGCACATACAGTCCCTTAAGCTTAACTTCTTCTGTCGTCCATTCTATTATCGTGAGGACGCAATCTGTGAAATTCTCATGATGCCAACTATTACTCAGTCCCTAGTTCATGTTTGGTTAATCTTGTTCATCAGTCCATGCTGACTTCTTATTACTATGGGGTCTAACTTTTCCTTTTTGGTAGTCACGTTGGAGTCACGAACTTATTTCTCGAAATGAGGATATGACTTTATGGCCTATACTCTTTTGTCGTCTCAAGGCTTGTCACCTCTTGTCTTTTCCTTCACTTGACTATAGACTCTGTAATACTATCATCTTTTTGATCTACCGTTGTCATCCATGTATCACATCTTACTCATAATGCTTCATTAACTCTTTTCTTATTTCCCGCTAATATTTATGTCTATCACTTTATTCTGAAACTCGAGCAAGACATTCTTTTGCTTTTAGCTCCCCTTGCTGCATCTACCAGCCCATTGGGTTGCCTAACATTCTCTCTCTACTAGGGATGAGAGTCACACTAAGATAATATTTATCCCTTCCAGGCTTCTATTGCCTATCTTTGTAGTACTCATATCTAGCTGTACTATTTTAGAGTGCACCATCTGGGTGTCTCACAAAGAGATCCATTAGCACATTTGCAATATCCTTCGGAAATAACAACTACACTAACAATCCATCCACCATTTTAGGTTACTCTAACCCCAGCAGGATCCTAATATCCTGTCCTTTTCTTAAACTATACATGTTAGCCCTCAATAGGGTATAACTGAGATGGGTGTGGCCAATTATACATACATCTGTTACTGTTGAAGGTAAGTCACAATGCTTATATTTTTCTGTCGGAGTTGAAAATACCGATAATCTTCATTAACTGGGTACCTCGTACCTTTCTCATCTTGCTCCTTTTACTTGTTGAAGCTTGTATCTATCTTCTGAATATCTCATTGCCTTTCACCATAGAGGTGGATAGATATTCTTGCCAAGGCTCATTATCAAGAAGCTTACACGTAAGGTACACACATGTTCTGCTGAAGACCTTACATTTATCCATCATAGGAATGATGCAAACTCGAGTTCTTCAAACTCAACTCTTCCACAGTTATATCTCTTACCAACCATCTTTTTGGATGTAGGTATCGTTGTATTATGAATAAGATAGAGTTTAGGAAATTGAATTCTTACAACTGAGCTCTACCACATGATCTAGAGTAAGAAAAAAGAGTGATAGTCTTAAATGCCCTGTAGCCTCCTTCATATAAGTGTGTTGCACAACACACCCATAAACAAGACTCTACTAGACACGACTCGTAGACTCCCTAGGACAGAACTGCTCTGATACCACTTTTGTCACGACCCAAACCGATGGGCCTCCACGGGCACCCGGTACCTTACTCAACCAAGTACCAACATAACATATCTTTTCATATCATACTATCATAGATAACTGAGCCGAAGAGGCTACCGTGAGATAGGTAGAATACAACATGTAATACCAACTTATACATGAGACATATGGGCCTCTAAGACCAAAATAACCACTCGTACACTGAACATAGGCCGACAAGGTCATACAATCTTTTAAGTACATGACATCTGTCTACAGCCTCTAAGAATACATAATTGTCATAAAGGTCGGGACAAAGCCCCACCATACCAAACAATACACATCTAAATCATACTGACAAAACAAGCAACTCCGGAGCAAATGGAGTGCACGAACATCTTCCGCTGAGCTGATCGCCAACTTGGAGGACTCTCGACCTGTCTATCGAGACCTGCGAGCATGAAACGCAGCATCCCCAGGCAAAAGGGATGTCAGTACAAATAATGTACCGAGTATGTAAGGAATAAAAATCAGTAAATAATAGACATGAGAGAAACATGGAGTAAAAGACTCGACATGTACGTCTGCATAGCACTGTGAATCATTTCATTTTTATAATGTCATGCATATGAGTATAAATGTCATACCATGCATAGGTTTATGTGTTCATAACATCATCAAGCCTCTGAGGGCATCCCGTCATATAATTTCGGCCATTGTGGGCAAATCATCAACGTATACCAGCTGATCAGGTGGTGGTGCGTATATAACGCCGTAACCCTTTCCTATATCCCATATACATATAATATACGCTTATATAACGCCATCTGGTCATGGGTCAATGTATATGTATAAATTCATGAAATGCATAAGAAATACGTTAATAAGATTTCTCGGAATGTCATAAAAATAATATCCCTGTCGGATAAACTTTATCAAATACGTATTTTTCTGAGACCCATGAATAAAATATATAATAATAATTCACATGGAGAATCAAGAATATAGACACCCATAGTATTTCTATGAATAGAGTCATTTATGAAAGTTGTGTATTTTGCTCGTTTCATTTGTATCATTTGGACTATGCCAAAAGAAAGAATGGATGGCCTTAACATACCTGAACCGATTCTCTTGACAATTCCTTTAACATCGTTGATTGCGACAATGCGTAATGGCGGATCAAAGTAGGGAAAGATCCGTATGATATTCTTGAGGAAGATAGCACAGTACTCCCTTAAAATCGCAAATCTCACGCTTTTTAGTAATATAAAGTTTCAAAGGAGCTATTTGAGCTTCATCCATTAGCAAGCTTAGCATCCAACGTTGCTGGTCTAACTCACATCCATAATGATGCAAAATAAGGTAGTAATCATATCGAACTCCTAGGATATTAAAGCTTCTCCATGTAAAATATGTCTTTCCCACTTGCCAAAATATGTAACAATTTTTTTTGTAGGCTTAAAGGCAATCTTTCAACTATGTTAGAAAGGGTGTAAAACATAACAGAACTATCTACCTTAGGATTGTGTAAATTAATCATACATATGAAAGTACATTAGAAACCCAACCAAGGTAATTCCAAGAATTCTTATGTGTAAACAAGGAATTTCATGTCTTGTGACTCATAATGACATTGGTGCCACTTTGGCTTAGTTTAATGCCATATGGTAGCCCCAAAAAGGATTCTTATCCACTTAATACTATAATTATCTCCATAATTCCCTAATTAATTAGGTAATATCCCATTACCCAATAATTAAGAATTATCTCAACTTTCTTAAAATATTACTCACTTTTAACATACCTTATACAACTTACTATCATGGCCATGTGGTACCTTGTATGGTACTAGTCCATAAATATCGGGTATTATAGCTCGAGTCGTATTTTATTCCAAATTGTCAAACTTTGACGAAATTCCTATTCTTTGATTTGCTTACCTTTTCTCCTTCACGAATTTACTCATCACGTGTTTGAAATAGCATAATGCTTATAATTTCAAAATAACCTCATTCCCGAATTCACGTCGATTAACTTTGAACGAAATTTTAACGTGCAAAAATGCGGGATGTAACATCTTATTTTTTAGCTTTCATCAATTTATTTATGTCGTACTTTCACGTATGAAAATATGGGGTGTAACATACCTCTCCTTGTATCTCGTTGGCCCTGCATTCAGAGGAAAATTCTTAGCGAAGGGGTGTGTGTGTTTGTTTTTGTTGATCGTAGTCCTGGCTTTGCCCCCGACTTAGTGAGGTTATGCCATGAGGTTCTGTAAGTGGAATGATAGCTCTTTTAGGAAAATATTTTGATAATCCTTTATCTTTTGGCAAATGTCGTTGTACCGGATTATGTCAATTTTCTAAGATGCCTTTGGTGACGTAGCTTCTTTGCTTCCACGATTGCGACCCAATTTAAACCAATGCATTACAAAGGTTTTTCTAGGGTTATGACTGAACCTTTTCAGGTTGCCTACGTATCCAAAGAAGAATCAGGCCAAGACGTAGTTCGATGGGTAATGATAAAGAAAATATGATGATGACTGAGCCTGACTCAGGCAGCCTACGTATCCAAATGGATACAAGTCAAGACATAGTTCGATTACAATAGATGCAAAAATGATGAAATTGAAAATGAAGTGGACGAGTCTGACGCAGACTGCCTACGTTTCCAAATGGAATCAGGCCAGAACGTAGTTTAATTATTAAAGATGACTGAAGTTGATGAGGATTGCCTATATATTCCTTCCAAAGGTAATCAAGTCATGGAATAGTTCAGAGTACATACAAAATAGTATTTGGATTTCCTATTACAAAATAAGAGGGTGAGAGAGACCGCACCCTATGTGGGTTGCCTACGTATCCCTCTGTGGGAAGTCAGGTCGGGCGTAGTTCTGTTACAACCAAAACCTAACTTTACTGTCTTCAAATGTAGTATCTCTTAATTTTGTCTGAGTTGAGAGGCTTCGTGCTGACTCTTCCGTCCATCTCTGCCAAGATCAGAGCTCCTCCCGATAACACTCGAAGGACCACGTAAGGACCCTACCAATTTGGTGCAAACTTTCCCTTGGATTCTTCTTGATGAGGCAATATTTTCTCCAAAACCAACTACTCCGGTGTAAATTGGCGAGGTTTCACCCTTTTGTTGAATGCACTGTCTATCCTATTTTGATACAGCTGACCATGGTATACTGCGTCCATTCTCTTCTTATTAATAAGCATGAGTTGCTCCTTCCTGACTTGTATCCATTATGCGTCATCTAACTTCGGTGCCATGAGCAGGTTTAGTAGAGTCTTGTGGATGGGTAAGGAGACGTCTGTACTTATCTGCGAGAGGCTACCGAATCCTTAGGAAAATTTTTACTTTCTTGTATTATGTCATGCGCAATTGTTGATTCCGGAAACTAAATTTCTGCTATTCTATTCTCTCACAGATGGTGAGGACACGTACTCACGATCACTAATCACTCGGTCACTCGGTACTGTTTATGGCCAATCCAGCCTAGGGATATTCCATCCAGTATATATATATGCATCGACTGACAGTCAGTCACTTAGTACCGTATAAGGCCAATCCAGCCCTGGGGTAATTTATCCCCAAATGTAAATGATTCGGACAAGATCCATGTCCAGGGAAATTCATCACAAATATAAATAAGTAAGGCAAGTCCTTGCCCTAGGAAGTCCATCCCATATATAAATCATCTACGCTCACTATGGGGGGTGCAGACTCCGGAGGGGCTCCTTCAGCCCAAGCGTGATATAAAGTCGATATGGCCTCCTGTAGGCGGGCATCCCCGATCCATATAATGATAAAGCCTATAAGGCCTGCTGCAGGCGGTCAACCCTGTTCCATTTAATAATAATATATATAAAGCTGATATGGCCTGCTGTAGGCGGGCTGTCCTGATCACATAAATATCCTCACAATTGATGAACATGACTGAGTATGAAATATGCATTTTTAAAATAATTAAATTCAACAACAACACGACCCTGTGGGTCCCAAAATATTTGCACGTAGCCTAATCATGAGCTTTAATACGAGTCGCAGCTCAATTTCCTAACACGTGGAGAATATACGAATAATAACATGATTCTTTAATTTTACAACTTCACATGATTTATTCAAATCACAATTTCTATAGTGCACGGCCGCACGCTCATCAGCTATCATGTGCGTCACCTCCAAACAATTTATATAACACCAAATTCGGGGATTCATACTCTCGGAACCAAGTTTATAAGTGTTACTTACCTCAAACCGTGTAATTCTTTACTCCACTATGCCCTTGCCTCGTGAATTGGTATCCGAAAGCCTCGAATCTAGTCATAATTAATTTGGTTCAGTCAATACAATTTATTGGAATTAATTCCATATAAAAATACTAATTTTCCAACAAAATCTAAAATTTAACTCAAAAATCACCCGTGGGGCCCACGTCTTGGAACCTGACAAAAGTTACAAAATATGAACATCCATTCGACAACGAGTCCAACCATACCAAATTTATAAAATTCCGACATCAACTCGACCTCCAAATCTCAAATTCTTATTTTGAAATCCCTAGGCCCAAATCCGCTAATTTCACCTCAAAAACATGTAATCTAGTCGAAATACTCAATGATAATCCAATATTATTGACTAACAATGATCACAAGTGACTTACCTCAAGATTTCTCGTGAATCCTCACTCAAACATCGCCTCAACCCGTGTTTGAAATGTTAGAAATGAAGCCAAAATTGCGGACTCTTGTTTTTAACATTTTGTCCAGGCTTTGCGCACATGCGACCCCCTATCCGCACCTGCAGAACTGCTTCTGAGGTGTATTTTCCACTTCTGTGGAAGACACGCCAAGTCCCCGACTCGCGCACTTGCGCTCAAAATCCCGCACCTGCGGGTGCGCTTCTGCGAACCCCTCACCGCGTATGCGACCACGAAGGTGCGGAAAAAGCTTCGCACCTTCGAGCTCTGACCACCCCAAGACTATCCGCATCCGCGCTCCACTCCTCGCACCTGCGACCAAAGTTCCGCAGGTGCTATTACACTAGAAGATTGAAATTTCTAGATTTTTCCTTAAGTGTGAATTTGATATGTTCACTATCTGAAACTTGCCCGATGCCCCAGGGACCTCAACCAAATGCACCAACAAGTCCTAAAACATCATACAAACTTAGTCAAAATCTCAAATCACATCAAACACCGTAAAAATCAAGAATAATACCCCAATTCAAGCTTAATGACATTAAGAATTTTCAACTTCTACATTCGATGCCGAAACTTATCAAATCAAGTCCGATTGACCTCAAATTTTGCACACAAGTCATAAACGAAATAACAGACCTATTCAAATTTTCAGAATCGGATTCCGATCCGATATCAAAATGTCAACTCCCCGGTCAAACTTCCAAACTTAAATTTTTATTTTAGCCATTTCAAGCATAATTTAACTACGGACTTCCAAATAATTTTCCGGACACGCTCCCAAGTACAAAATAACCATACAGAGCTATTGGAATCATCAAAATTCTATTCCGGGGTCAATTACACATATGTCAACATCCGGTCAACTTTTTCAACTTAAGTTTCCATCTTGGAGACTAAGTATCTCAACTCATTACAAAGCCTCACCGGACCCTAACCAATTACCCCGGAAAGTCATATAACAACTGTAAAGGATAAATTGAGCAGTAATGGGGGAACAAGGCTGTAATACTCAAAATGACCGATTGGGTCATTACATTCTCCTCCTCTAAAACAAACGTTCGTCCTCGAACGGTTTTAGAATCATACATGGAGTCTCAAATAGGTGTGGATATTTGCTCCGAAACTCTCGCTCAGTCTTCCACGTAGCTTCTCTGGCTGGCTAGCCTCTCCACTGCACTTTCACTGAAGCTATGTTCTTTTATCTCAACTTTCAAACCTACCGGTCTATAATGGCCACCGGCTCCACATCATTAGTTAAAATACCATCCAACTGCATTGTGCTGAAATCCAAAATATGAGACGGATCTCCGACATACTTCCGGAGCATAGATACATGAAACATTAGATGAACACCTGATAAATTAGGTGGCAATGCAAGCCATAATCTACCTCTCCAATCTTCTTAAGTATTTCAAAAGGCCCAATATACCTAGGACTCAACTTTCCCTTCTTCTCAAACCTCATAACACCCTTCATAGGCGAAACTCGGAGTAATACCTTCTCTCCTACCATGTAAGAAACATCGTGGACCTTCATGTTGACATACTCTTCTGTCTAGACTATGTCGTGCGAAGTAGATCCTGAATCAATTTAAATTTCTCAAAAGCATCCTGCACCAAATCAGTACCCAATAGCCTAGACTCACCCGGCTCAAACCAACCCACCGGAGACCGACATCGTCTCCCATGTGAAGCCTTATACGGAGCCATCTGAATACTCGATTGGTAGTTGTTATTGTAAGAAAACTTTGCAAGTGGAAGAAACGGATCCCAAGAACCTCCAAAATCTATAACACAAGAGCGTAGCATATCTTCCAATATCTGAATAGTGCATTCGGACTGTCCGTCCATCTGAGGGTGAAATGTGGTACTCAACTAAACCTGTGTACCTAATTCTCGATGCATTTCTCTCCAAAACTGTGATGTAAACTGCGTGCCTCGATCTGAAATGATAGACACTGGCACACCGTGTAGGTGAACAATATCACAGATATAAATCTCATCCAACCGCTCCGAACAATAAGCAGTACCAACCGCAATAAAATACGTGGACTTAGTCAACCGATCCACAATTAGCCAAATAACATCAAATTTTCTCAAAGTCTGTGGGAGTCCAACTACAAAGTAAATGGTAATACGCTCCAACTTCCACTCCAGAATTTCATGTTTCTGAAGCAATCTGCCTAGTCTCTGATGCTCGTATTTCACCTGTTGATAATTTAAACACCGAGCTACAAACCTAACTATATCTTTCTTTATTTTTCTCCACCAGTAGTGCTGCCTCAAGTCTTGGTACATCGTAGCGGCATCCGGATGAATGGAATACCGCGAACTGTGGGCTTTCTCAAGAATCAATTCACGTAGCCCATCCACATTCGGCATAAAAATATGACCTTGCATCCGCAATACCCCATCATTCCCAATAGTAACATCCCTGGTATCACCGTGCTGAACCGTGTCCTTAAGGACAAGCAGATGGGGATCATGATACTGGCGCTCTCTAATGCGATCATATAAGGAAGACCCAGAAACCACACAAGCTAGAACCCGACTGGGCTCCAAATCATCCAATCTCACGAACTGGTTAGCCAAGGTCTGAATATCAACTGCAAGAGGCCTTTCACCAACAGGAATGAATGCAAGGCTACCCATGCTCACCACCTTCCTGCTCAAGGCATCGTCCACCACATTGGCCTTCCCGAGATGATACAGAATAGTAGTATCATAGTCCTTTAGTAGCTCCAACCATCTCTGCTATCTCAAATTTAGATCCTTCTATTTAAATAAGTGCTGAAGTCTCTGATGATCTGTAAATACCTCACAAGACATACCATAGAGATAGTGCCTCCAAATCTTTAATACATGTTCAATAGCTGCCAATTTTAAATCATGAACAGGGTAGTTCTTTTTATGTGGCTTCAACTGACGCGAAGCATAAGCAATCACTCTACACTCCTGCATTAAGACACACCCAATACAAATTCGAGAAGCATCACAATACATTGTATAAAAACTTGAAGCTGAAGGTAAAACTAGAACTGGAGTTGTGGTCAAGGCGGTCTTGAGATTCTGAAAGTTCTCCTCACATTCATCCGACCACCTGAATAGAGCACCTTTCTGGGTTATTTTTTCCAAATATGATGCAATAGACAAAAAACCTTTCATAAAGCGACGATAATAACTAGCCAAGCCGAGAAAACTCCGAATCTCAGCAGCTAAAGATGGCCTGGGCCAACTCTAAACTGCCTCTATCTTCTTCGGATCCACCTTAATTCCTTCACCGGACACTATGTGTCCCAAGAATGCCACCGAACTAAGCCAAAAGGCACACTTAGAGAATTTGGCATAAAGTCTCTCATCTCTCAGCCTCTGTAATACAATACCCAAGTGTTATGCTTACTCCTCCTGGCTATGTGAGTACACCAGGATATCATCACTGTCTGAAAATACCCGGTGTCACTGAGTACATGAGCATCTAAATGATAACAAAGTCTGACTTATATCACCATTGTCTGAAAATACAGAATAGTACAATAACTGAAAGAAAGAGAGACAAGGTCAGCGGACTCCAAGCAACTACCTTGATAGTCTCCAACTGATTACACTCTAAGATCTAATAGTCACCGTAATCGAAAGCACCTGGATCTGCATACGAGGTGCAGAGTGTAGTATGAGTACAACCAACTCAAGTGGTGACGAGCTCCACAGGTATAGTCCAGTATAGAAATAACGGTACAGAAATGTAGGCATGCTTTCAAGTTCGACAGTTAAACTCAGTACGACTAAGATAGATCAATACTGCATGATATGAGGAATATGACATCTCAGTGGAAAACCTCGTGTACTCATGATTACTAATCAGTCGATCACTCGATACTGTTTATGTCCAATCCAGCCTAGGGATATTCCATCCCGTATATATAGTGCATCGACTGACAGTAAGTCACTCAGTACCATATAAGGTCAATCCAGCTCTAGGGTAATTTATCCCCAAATGTAAATGATTCAGACAATATCCATCCAGGGAAAATCATAACAAATATAAATAAGTAAGGAAAGTCCATGCCCTGGGAAGTCCATCCAATATATAAATCATCTACACTCACTGTGGGGGGTGTAGACTCCGGAGGCGCTCCTTCAACCCAAGTGTGATATAAAGCCGATATGGACTATTGCAGGCGGGCATCCCCGATCCATATAATGATAAAGCCTATAAGGCATGCTGCAGGTGGGCAGTCCCGTTCCATATAATAATAATATATATATAGTCGATATGGCCTGCTGCTGGCGGGCATCCCCGATCATATGAATATCCTCACAATGGATGAACAAAACTAAGTATGAAATATATATTTTTAAAATAATTAAATTCAACAGCAACAAGACCCTGTGGGTCCCAAAATATCGGCACGTAGCCTTATCATAAGCTTTAATAAGAGTCTCAGCTCAATTTCCTAACATGTGCAGAATATGCGAATAATAATATGATTCTTTAATTTTACAACTTCACAGGATTTATTCAAGTCATAATTTCTGTGGTGCACGTCCAAATTCGGGGATTCATACCCTCAGAACCAAGTTTAGAAGTGTTACTTACCTCAAACCATGTAATTTCTTACTCCGCTATGCCCTTGCTTCGCGAATTGGTCTCTGAAAGCCTCAAATCTAGTAATAATTAATTCTATTCAGTCAATACAATTTATTGGAATTAATTCTACATGAAAATAATAATTTTCTAACAAAATCTGAAATTTGATTCAAACATTACCCATGGTCCCCATGCCTCAAACCCGATAAAAGTTACAAAATATGAATTCCCATTCAACCACAAGTCCAACCATACCAAATTTACCAAATTCCGACATCAACTCGACCTCTAAATCTCAAATTCTTATTTTGAAATCCCTAGGGCCAAATCCTCTAATTTCACCTCAAAAACATGAAATGTAGTCAAAATACTCATTGATAATCCAATATTATTGACTAACAATGATCACAAGTGACTTAACTCAAGATTTCCCGTGAACTCTCGCTCAAAACGCACCTCAACCCGTGTTGGAAATGTTAGAAATGAAGCAAAAATCGCGGAGCCTTGTTTTTAACATTCTGTCTAGGCTTTTCGCACCTGCGACCCCCTATACGGACCTGCGGAACCTCTTATGTGGTGAATTTTTCCGCTTCTGCAGAAGTCACGCCAATTCCCCGACTCGGGCACCTGCGCTCAAAATCCTGTACTTGCGGGTGCGCTTTTGTGAACCCCTCACCGCGCCAGCGACGACGCAGGTGCGGAAAATGCTTTGCACCTGCGAGCTCTGACCACACCAAGCCTGGCCGCATCTGCGCTCCACTACTCGCACGTGCGAGCTCGCACCCGCGACCAAAGTTCCGCAGGTGCGATTACACTAAAAGACTGAAATTTCCATATTTTTCCTAAAATCCGAATTTGATCTGTTAAGCACCCGAAACTCGCCCGAGGCCCCCGGGACCTCAACCAAATGCACCCACAAGTCCTATTACATCATACAAACTTAGTCGAAATCTCAAATCACATCAAAAGACGCTAAAATCATGAATTATACCCCAATTCAAGCTTAATAAAATTAAGCATTTTCAACTTCTACATTCGATGCCGAAACCTATCAAATCAAGTCCAATTGACCTCAAATTATGCACACAAGTCATAAACGACATAACATACCTATTCAAATTTCCAGAATCGGATTCCGACCCCAATATCAAAAAGTCAACTCCCAGTTAAACTTCTAAACTTAAATGTCTATTTTAGCCATTTCAAGCCTAATTTAACTACGGACTTCCAAATAATTTTCCAGATACGCTCCCAAGTCCAAAATCACCATACGGAGCTATTGGAATCATCAAAATTCTATTATGGGGTCGTTTATACATATGTCAATATCCGATCAACCTTTTCAACTTAAGTTTCCATCTTGGAGACTAAGTGTCTCAACTCATTTCAAAACATCACCGAACCCGAACCAATTACCCCGACAAGTCATATATCAGTTGTAAAGCATAAATGAAGCAGTAAATAGGGGAACAGGGCTGTAATAATCAGACCGGCCAGGTCGTTATAGAAATAGTACGCATGCTGGTCCTTGATCTCTATCTCGATAGGGTCGATGTAATTCTTATCTGGATGCTGGATCATAGATGACAAGGTTGCTAGAGCGTCGACAAACGCATTCTAGATCCTGGGAATGTGCTTGAACTCAATTTTTGTGAACTTCTTGCATAACCCCTTTACACAGTGCAGGTACGGAAGGATCTTGACATTTTTGGTAGTCCATTCTCCTTGAACGTGATGTATCAGCAGATCAGAATCTCCTATGACCAGAAGCTCTTTGATGTTCATGTTGACCGCCATCATAATCCCGAGGATACGTGCTTCGTACTAGCCCATATTATTGGTGTAGGGGAAGCTTATCTTTGTTGATGTCGGATAATATTGTCCTGGTTCTGAAATTAAGACTGTCCAATTCCTACTCCTTTGAAATTTGTTGCTTTATCAAATAACATTCGCCATCCTGTGTATTACTTGGCAATGTCTTCTTTGGCGAACAACACTTCTTCTTCCGGAAAGTACGCAGTGAGCAGCTCATTATCCTTGTCCACTGGATTCTTTGCAAGGTGGTCAGCTATGAATTTTCCTTTGATGGCCTTCTGCGCTATGTACATAATGTCAAATTCACTGATAAGAATCTACCATTTGGCCAGTTTTCCTATAGGTGTCGTCTTCTGAAAGAAATACTTGAGCGGGTCGAGCCGGGATATTAGATGTGTAGTGTATGCTGACATGTAATGCCTCAGCTTCAGGGCGATTCAATTCAAGGCACAACATGTGCGCTCTATCAGAGTGTATTTGGCTTCATATGGTGTAAACTTCTTGATTAAGTAGTAAACGTCTCCTGGTCTCATCGTGATGTCCCAACACACATCTGAATGCATTATCAATAGCCGATAGGTATAACAACAATGGCCTCCCGAGCTCGAGAGGAACCAACACTGGTGAAATTAACAGGTACTCCTTGATCTTGTTGAAGGCTTTCTAACACTCTTCTGTCCACTTTGTAGCAACATCCTTTTTCAGAAGCTTGAAGATAGGCTCGCAAATTACCATATACTGGGGTATGAATCTAATGATGTAATTTCGCCTACCAAGGACACTCATCACATCCTTCTTGCTTTTAGGCGGTGGAAAGTCTTGAATGGATTTGATCTTTGAAGGATCCAATTCTATCCCTTTCCTGCTTATGACGAAATCCAATAGTTTTCTAGAAGGGAATTCGAATGCACATTTTGTAGGTTCAACTTCAAACTATACCTCCCCAAGCGTTTGAAGAACTTCTTCAGGTCATCCAAATTTTTTGCACTCTTTTGAGATTTGATAATGACATCATCCATGTATAGCTCGATCTCTTTGTGGATTATGTTGTGAAAAAGGGATGTCATGGCCTTATGTAAGTAGCACCAGCGTTCTTGAGGCCAAATGGAATGACTTTGTATCAATAAACTCCCCGAGGAGTAGTGAACACTGTATTTTCTACATCTTCTTCATGCATCATGATCTGATGGCACCCACCGAAACAATATATGAATGACTGCACCTCGTGCTTCGCACAATTGTCAATGAGGATATGAATATTTGGCAGAGGGAAATTGTCTTTTGGACTAACCTTGCTAAGATCTCGATAATCCACACATATACTGATCTTCCCATCCTTCTTTGGTACCGGTATGATATTTTCCAACCATGTAGGATAATTGGTGACTCTCACCACGTTTGCCTCTATCTTCTTGGTTACTTCTTCTTTTATTCTCAAACTCAAGTCCGATTTGAACTTTCTAAGTTTTTGTTTAACTGGTAGTCTGGCAGGATTGGTAGGCAATCGATGCGAAATGATGTCGGTACTTAACCCAGGCATTTCTTCATGCGACCATGCGAATACGTCGATGTACTTGTCGGAGGAGCTCGACCAATTCTTCTTTTTTCTCTAATTCTAAATGGATGCTGATTAGAGTTTATTTCACATGTTCTTCACTTCCCAGAATGACTATTTCTATTTCTTCGAGGTTAGGATTTTTTTTGCCTTCCAACTGTTCGATCTCTTATGGTAGATTATCTGGGATCATTCTTTTGTCGTATTGCTCGTAATCTGGATCGCTTTGCTCGAGTGTTTCGTTATATGTCATAATTGCAGAATACGAGTTTTTATTATTTTGATTACTAAAAATAAAAAATAAGTATAAATGAAAAGATAAATAATCTTCTAATAATATTAAGAAAACAATTATATTTATTTCATAAAAAATAGGAACGTCTCAGCGTTCAAGGAGGCAATTGACAAAAGAGTACAAGTACGAACCAAGCCTCAATTGACCGTGCAATTTTTTCAAAATGTTTTACAATTCCACTCTACCAAGACTCCCGGCAAACTAAAGATGGGTTGGTGGTCAAATTCTGCAAGTCCTCTCCTGGTTCTCCATTTAGAATGGTCGGTGTCTTGATATCAACTTTGTCGCAGCATTCTTCGATCATGGTCACGAACAACCTTCCCGTTCCATCGATGCTATTGTCCTCTAGTGTTGTGCTCTGACCCGGACCCAAAACACGCTCTTGCACAAAAGCTTTCTTCCCGAAGCCATGAGTATAGGTCTTTCCAATTGGAGTCTGATAACGTATGCTGACTTTACCTTTCCGCCCCCTTGGCTCAATCGACTTTGTTATCCCATTTGATCGGGCTCCAAGCCTAGTCCCTAGTGGACACCCATA
The DNA here is from genome assembly GCF_000715075.1 of Nicotiana tabacum. Taxonomy (NCBI): domain Eukaryota; kingdom Viridiplantae; phylum Streptophyta; class Magnoliopsida; order Solanales; family Solanaceae; genus Nicotiana; species Nicotiana tabacum. Next base: position 41,641,548 of record NC_134096.1, on the reverse strand, counting down.
CTTCATCACTTCTCTTATAGCCATCTTTGATCTGTATGGTGACTGCATACCTATATTTTGCTCGGTCTCCTCTATCTCTATGGTCCGTATGATCTCAACTGCATGAAAAGTGGCCCCGTCTAATCCTTCTATGAATGGAATTGTGTGTTCCAGATAAGCTGACTGGCTCCATTCACCATGAAATACAACCTCTTGACAACCCGACTCGAACTTCATACACTGATAAAGGGTAGATGGGACTGCCCCTGCCATATGTATCCAAGTCCTTCCTAACAACAAGTTATATGAGGATGGAATGTCTATCACTTGGAATAGTATGGGAAACTCAACTAGTCCAATTTGCAGAGCTAAATAGATTTCCCTAATGACGTCCTTCTGTGACCCGTACAAAGATACATGGCTTTCTTTCACTTCTCTTAGATGGATGCCCAGCTCTTGTAGAGTATAGAGTGGGCAGATATTTACTCCAGATCCTCCATTAATACTCTGAATCTGTTCCCTTCCTAGATTTCCTCGGTTTAACTCCTCCAGAGCGTAGCACCTCCCTAACTTAGTTGTTCCATGGGACAATGTGGAGTCGGTCATCTTGTCTTTCCCTTTCTTCTAATATGTCCACGAGGCTATTTTCTATTCTTGATCCTCCCCATCTCTGATAGCGGCAGTGGATTGTTATTGGTATGTCTAGACTATCACTAAGGTTTTAACTATATGATGATCATTGGATTCCTTCAGGGTGGAACCCTCACAACCTCGGTGTCTCCTATTATGACGATGGTTCCTTTCAAGTCATAGTCTTCATCAAGAGTGATCATATTAGCCTCTTGATTTCGGTGGTTTGGCAGTGGGTTACGATTAACATTGGGTGGAGCTGGGATGGACTGAATGGCTCCACTTTTGATCAGTCACTCAATTTTATTTTTTAGCCTGAAACAATCCTTGGTATGATGCCCTGGTATGCCTGAATGGTAGACGCACCGTTTGGTTGCATCAAAGTATTTTGACGGATGCTTAGGAATCCTTCCTTCTATCGGATGTATCAAGCCAGCTCTCATCAGTATTTCAAATAGTTGAGAAAAGGTTCAGCAATCAGGGTGTAGTTTCTGGGACCTCTTTCTTCAAAATTTGGGCGAGGTCAGGGTGCATAGGTGGGTCGTTTTAAATGGAGCATATGGTCGTGGTGGATTTGGATTTGTATGGGCATGAGGTGGGTTATATTGAGGTTGTGGATTATAGTATAGTTGTTTGTTGTATACTGGAGCATAAGTAAGTGGATGTGGGGAATGTTTGTTTGGAGAGTAAAAGTTGTTTCCATGGTGTGGATTGGACTGGTAAAAGGGAACGATTGTTTATCCCTCTTTCTTTTGCTTCTTTCTGCTGCCTATTGAACCGGATTGAATTGCTTTGCTAGCTGCTTGCAATGCGGCCATATATTGTACCTTGCCAGACTTTATGCCTTCCTCTAAAAAGTCTCCCATCTTAACAAGTTCGCGGATCTTCTGCCCCATCATGCCCATCATTTTCTCAAAGTAGATTCCTTCCTGAGCCCTGATGAAGTACTTAGTCAACTTACTGTCATCTAACGAGGCTTGTGCTCTGGATTCGTCCGACCTCCATCGGCGTGCATCTTCTTGAAATGATTCTGACAGCTTCTTCTGCAAGTTTATCAAGGCAAACCTATCAGGGGTGGTTTTTGTGTTGAATCGAAAATGGTTCATGAAATATTCTGCCATATCCTGCCACTCCCTCCAGTTTCTAAGATCTTGATGAGTGTACCAAGTAAGTGCCTTCCCTATCAAACTCCTTATGAATAGTTTCATCCTCAATTTCTCGTTTCATCTTACTCCAACTAGCTTATCATACTAGGCTCTCAAGTGTGCATGGGGATAACCTTTCCCATCAAAGATGTCAAACTTTGGAGGCTTGTACCCTACTGATATGTCTACATCAGGATATATACACAAATCCTCATAATCTAGACTTTCGCTCCCTTGAGCGACCTGAAGGTTTTTCATCTGTTTCCTCAACGATCACTACTGTTCGGATACCGACTTCTCCTCTTTATACTTAGCTTTCTTTCCATTTCAGCATATTGATCAACTTCATAAGGCAGCCTAACCATGATGGGTGTTGTGAATGTGGGTTCTGAAATGACATATACGGGAAGAACATATCACTCGTGTGTAGCAGTATGTGTTGCGGGTATGTGCTGGTTTTGATTAGTGATGAAGGTAACACCGTCACGAGAAGGGGTATGAACTGTGTTGGTAGTTATTGGTGGGCTTTGCGATATTTGAACATAGTTTGGAACATAAGGAGTGTGTATAGGAGGGTTTGGTGGGTTTGCAGGGGTTACTGGGATATAATCTGGGTGGTAGGGTTTGAAGTCGGGGTATTGTTTGCTTGGCGAGTAATTAAAGGAAAGTGATCGGGAATCGAATCTAGAGAAGGAAAAAGGGGTGGTTGTGGGAGTGTCGTCATTGCCAGATATGCCAATTCCCGAATGTGTTGTACTTCTTCCCTCAATAATTCCATCTCTTGGGCCATCCTAGCCACATGCTCGTCATTCTGAGTATCATCCTTTTCTCCTGATCCCCCTGTGCTATAAGCTATTACGAGAGCGTGTTAGGTCGGGTCATCTGTTGCAGACATCTTCCCCTTCGATATCAAGTTGTATGGTGGTTCCGCCTGTTTTTGGGCCAACACAAACCAACTTATTCTTTTGGAGGGGAATAATAAAGTAATACAAGAAAAGAAGAAAAAGAAAAAAGAACAGAAGTCAGTTTCAACATTTGCACAGATAATGGGCACACAGAGCAGTTAGTTCACGTACTCAAGCAAACGCATTTTCCTAATATTCGAGGGACCTCCCTTTTCCATAAGTAGGCCTAAGTCGCGAATTTTTACAAATAATTAGATTCGACACATTCAAATCTGAAGCATACTTTGGTTTTCAGTAATAATATTTGGATTGTAACAGGTGGGAGTAAAGGTTACAGCATTGTTTCCAACAATCATAAGATATATGGGCTCAACAGACTTGTCTTTAGGAAATGGAAGGGTTCGAGATAAAAGATACAAGGTGGGAAAAGGGGTGAAATAAACCAACTTCTAATAGCCATCCCCGGAATCATTCTCCATGTCTTCTTCCTCTTCCGGCTCCTCCTCTGGGTCTATTTCAAATTTTTCTTCATCATCATTGAACTCGGGCTCTTCCTCTGGGTCTTCTTCTGGTTCTGTTTCAGATTCAATTTGTATACACTCGATCACCCGATCATCATCTTCTGGAGTTGGCAGCATGTGGTCAACCGACACAGGGATCACTTGATGGTGCATGAAGGTAGTCACAAGGTAGTGGAGCAAAATCTCATGATAGATTTGTAAGAGCACCACTGCATCTTCCATATTGATCCGGACATAGTATTCCGGAGTGCACCATGAATTTTGTCCCATCAGCATTGTAATTAAATCATTCCACTCCTCCTGAAGTCTTCTTATCCTTGTTGTCGAGATCTGTCCATTGTACTCGTCTTCATACAGAGGCGTCCTCGTCCAGAGAGGTATATCCTGAATCAAACCAAACTGACTAAAAGTTTGCAACGGTGCATATGGCTAGATGCCCTCGAGGCCTATCAGCTCGATGAGATATTTATGGGGAGTCCTTATAATTGCCATGCCGCTCACCCACGACAACTTCCAGTTTATCCGCTCTCTGCTTAAGTTGGTCAACATCTCTCTCCATTCCTCGTGTCTGTGCGGGGAGACCCAATGCCTCACTCTCTCACTGTTACTTCGAATCATGTTGCTAACTCCCACAAAGTAATCAATTGTGGCCTCTCGTTGAAAGAAGTGCTCTGTGGACCATATTTGGAGCAATAAGTTACAACCCTTGAATAAATCGTACCCCTGGGAACATGCAAACAATGCTCTGAGAATTTTCGCCAATACCATAGGTACCAAGGTGTCTTAGAGGTTGCCCCGGAATATTTCCAAAACCATAGGCCACAAGTTGATATTGATCCGTCCTCTTCTTTGTGGGAAGACCAGCAATCCTAGTAGCACCAAAGAGAAGGTTATGGGTCGGAGACTTTACCAGATTGCCTGATCACATTGGAACTCTCCTAAGTACCACTCGTAGCTCTCTCAATGTCCAAACCTATCGAACAATTGGTCTAAGCTTTCCCATCCATCTTCAATGTTCCTCAAACCCTGACTGTTTGCCAGACCCAAAGCATCAAGAAAGCTATAGCCGGGCATGGTGACCGATAGTATCGGCTTTTTCCCGGTAAATGACAGCTCTATGAAGCTAGTAAATTCTTCCAATTTTGGCACTAACTCACAATCATCAAACTTGAAAACCACTTTGGCCGGATCCCAGAATTCTATCAGCAAGCGAGTATGCACCCTATCGGCCCAAATGTTTAGTAAGGCAGTCAATGCTCCCAGGTATGTCGTGATGTTTTCTCAATTCTCTCGGCGAATGTTCTTTCACCATTGCTTTAGCTTGTGTGATACTCCCATGAAAATATTATTTCGGGGATTTATGGTTGATTTCCATTTTTGAAGAGGCTAGAAAAGGGTTTGATAAGTGTTTGCTTTGGATATTTAGTGTCTTATCATGATTAGTTCGTCGTTACACAAAAGCCATGTCTTTGGGTGCATGACCCATTCACATTATGGTTGCTTTCCTAATTGTGTGCCGATACCAAGGATCGGCTCACCTAAGGTTTATGCAAATGACCTATGTTTGCTAGAGTAGTGTTTCCTAATTTTGCGTTGGACTGAATACTGCGACAAGTTATGTCAGTTGACCTGACAAAGCCATTCTCTGAATGTTGGGGAACACACACCACGCTTGAAGGAGGCTTTTAACTAGTTTTTCTTCTCTTATCTTCTTTTAGTTTCATAGTTTATTAGTTCTAGAGGTTTGGGTGGTACATGAACGTTGTAGTTTGAAGCTTGAATTGTTCTTATTATTTTATCATATTGGTTTATTTGTTCAATCTTTTGCTTAATTATTTGATTGCTTGATCACCAATTGAATACTATCTACGAATCTAGGATTGAATTCGGGAGAGGGAATTCTAGATTGCATATAAGATTGAGTAGAGCAAGATCTTGAACCTGATTATCGGGAACAGATTTGCGGTTAGGATAGGGATATACCTAATCACCTTGCTTGGTTATTATACGGAAATTATTAATGCGTTCTTGTTAATCCTAATTTCATAGGAATATAGGCATTAGGTTAACTTGAATAGGAGAGTAGTACTTCGGGAGAAGGCTACGAGTAATATTAACCCTATCAACCAATAAACCAAATAATTTAATTAGACAACTTAGGTAGAAAACTCAATGGGATTGTTAGCTAACCCATAGCTCTAGAATATTGTCTCTCATTGAATTCGTCTCTAATATTAGCCAAATTGTTTCCTTTAATCTCTTAGTTTGCTACTCTAGATTAGTTATAGTTAATAATGTTTAGAAAATCGCTTGAATAAATTAATTGTCTTAGTTTAATTTAGTTCATAGTTAATCACAAGTCCCTGTGGGTACGATATCTAGACTTACATTCGTATATTACTTGTCGACCACGTATACTTACGTGTGCCATCGTGTGTGATAGTGTACGGCCAAGACTCGATAAGAAAGAGTGTGATGACAATATATATAAAGCGGTAACAGATAGTGGGATGTTAGCAATAATCATTTAAACTAGCAGATAAGTACAAAATGACCAAGTAAGGCAGGTAAGCACATATTTGCAAATTATACATAGTTAAAGCAGTATATAAACATTCCTAAATTCCAATTCTAGTCTAAGTCTGCTAAGGTCAGACCCTAAGTGTAATTCCCCAACAGAGTCGCCATGTTGTTGCACCCTATTTTGCACGAGATAAAGAAAGATTCAACTAGTGGTTTCATTGTTGATGATAAAAGAGAGTTGTCACCTAATATTTAAAGGTATACTAGGGTACATGTTTAATTGTTAAGATCATTATCCTATTAGTCTGCTAGCCGGTGAAATTCGGGTAAGGGTTCTTGATCTTCTAAGGGAAAGGTGTTAGGCACCCCCTAAAATCTACCTGAGGTAGCTCCATAGGGCTTAGACTAGGTTTAGAAAATTGGATTGTTTATATTCTACTTTAGTTGGTGCTTAAAAGTTTTATAGCTTACTCTATGCTTTGTTTTGAGTCTATCGGTTTGAAAGAAAATACTATCTGCACTTTTAAAAAAGAGGATATAGGTTTCACTTATGAAAGCTCTTGGGAAAAGTCTACATAATTGAAATACTTTTAGAAGTATATCTATAGTGTTTTATTTGCAAGCTTTGTAAAATATGGCTAGGTTTTAAAATACTTTGTCTTTGAAATGGTACTACTTGTATAATTCTAGTAAAGTAAAGGCTATTAAAGTGGTAGACTTTAGGTATACCTTAAAGATTTATTTTTCAATTTTTTTTACTCGAATTCAAACCATTTAAAAGATTCTTAACTGCAGTAGTGTTTGATTCGCAAAAATAGCCAGCTTTCTTTTTGGAAATCATTTCTGGTTTGCTTCGATTTTCTTCTTATTTTAAAAGAGAAAGTTGTTGACTCCATTTCAAAGATTTCATGAGAAAAGATGGTTAGTAGGGTTTAAGCACTAAATAGGAGTGATCAACAATTAGAATTGCTTACTACTAGGTAGCATTACTTTCATTTTTACCTATGTTTTAAGGGCTTGCCTAGGTTATTGATATAACTAACAGAAATAAAAGAAAGTATTCCATCAAATATCGTTAGTGTTGGATACATAACAAACAACAACAAATTAGTAAAAGCAATAGAGAAAAAGAGATGGACACTTAGATTGGGCCTGAAGGAATTTAGGCTCAGCAGATGGCGAAGACAAACAGAAACAGCTCCGATGATTCCAATGTTTAGGCAAAAAATTTGGGCCTGAGTTCTTTTGAGGACTCGGCAAGTCCAATTTAGACATATGTACCAAAATAAAAGAAAGTCATTAGATATATGGCCCAATATACTATTTTAAACATAAGTAACACCAATGTAGGCCCAATATAAATTGTAACAATCAACAATAATTAATAATGCCAAATTAATGTGAGGCCATATATAGTAAAGCAATTTACAGTCAAAACCTTTATTTCCATTGAACACTAAACCTAAAGAGATTATAAAATGTCAATAGATTAAAGGCTTAGGGTAAAATTACGTTCATGGCCAAGATACCCTTTGAATCCTTGGCACTTCAAAGTTCACAAGGGTCTCAAGGATCCCGAGCAGTGCTTGTGTCAGGGAGAGTATCTCAACCAAAAACTAAATTCAACTCCCAAATACCCTCAACTACTCATAATTACTCTTCTCTGCAGGTTTAGGTGCTATTGAGGCACTCAATGTAAACCCCAATACCACAGTGGTGACCATACACAAGGAAAGGTATATTTCTTGCAAATAACTGTTCAAAATACCAAACATTATCAAACATATCATGATTTGCACACAAGCATATTATACACTGTCATGTACTTTTATCAAACTTAATAGTATCCAACATGATCAGTTATAGGTGCTAGCAAAGCAAAGTAAGTCATGATGTTCAAAGGAGTATAAGAGGTATCAGGTGTATCAACCTTAATAATCTTACCAGCACGCTCATATTTACGAGGATCATTAGTTGTAATCATGTACTTTGTCATGTATATACTTAGTGAAAATCTACATACAGACTAATACTCCACTTCTTACTAAGTGAGAATGCTAATAATCCACTTCAAGGTTCTTAAGAGACAGGGGCAGGCAAATACATTAACAAGTGACCTCTAAAGGGATGTTCATTATATCTAGGTTGGTTAAGAGTTAAATATGTCCCACATCTAAACAAGGTATATAAACATAAAACAGGCTTTCCTAAGCCCATAGGTAAACTGCAGCAAACTCAATAGCTTTGAATGATCTGGAAACACAGTCACAAACATGATATACAAGCAGCAGTTCCCTTCTGAGACAGGGATGAATACAGAACTCCTAATGGATGACATTTGAATATGTACATGTTATATTTTAATCAAACTAAAACATATCAATATGATTGAGTACCAAACAACATGGGATTAGACTAACATTGTCATTATAGGGGTCCTGAATAGTGAAATGTTATACTAGGTAAGCGTATTTCAGTTATAAGCTAAGTAGATTAGTCTGTCATAATGAAGTTCTACAACACTTGATTCTATCAGATGGTATTCCGCTATAGCCGGTGCAAATTTCAATCAGGTTTCTAAACATTACTTAAGCTAAGTAGATAGCAGCAGATAAAACTAAAATGTAGAGGTTCATTAGGGCTTAATCCAATTACTTTAATGCATTATCTCATATAGTGAAGCTCACATATGTGTTCAACGATTATTGGCGTTGACAGAAGGTTCTTACACTGATTTTCTAGAGTTACAGAATAACACAAAGGCATCACACAAAGGCACATTAAAGAAGGAAACAATTCAAGCATTATAAACTGCCATGCTTAGCTTAAATGACAGCCCTATACTTAACAGTACATGTCTATATCGACTTAGGACACATATCCAGTTAATCATACTAATGACACTAAGACAAACTAACATAGCACACACGAGAGCTACAACAAAACACCGGAAGATTAAAGTTCTTTTGTTATTCTCGGGAGCTTAACAATATATATAAGTTACCCAAAGACATGTTCATTAGGATTACCGGAATAACTAATTAGTACATGCCTCTAATTTCAGAATATTAAGGAATTTATAATTCTAGAGTTCAGTGATCAGTTATGGATTAATAACAAACATATAGTGATAATCAACCATAACATATTAGAGATAGAGCCATTTAACAAGAGATAACAAAACAAACATGCTTTTAATTAAATGATCAATAGAGAATAAAGGTTGAGGTTCACTGACCTTCTTTTGGGCAGCAAACCAAACAAAGCTTCTGGTTTAGCCATTAAGAATTTGAACTCAAGATTCGAATAGTAGGCGAACTCAGAATCGGAGAAAGAAAAAAATAAAATCAATGAGAAGTCTAGGGCTTTTAATTCTCTTTCATTTTCTATGTTGTATTAGGAGGTAGGTTGTATTATTAGGTGATAGCATTGAAGACCCTATTTATAATGTCATTTAATAACTTAGGGTTTCAGCTGATTCAAATTGTGAGTGGAAAGATGACAGAGGGATTGATGATGCAAGCAAAATGAGTGAAAATCAAAATATCTAAGGGGAAAATCAGAGAGAACTTTTACCTGAGAGGGGGAATGGCCGTTGAAGGAGAGAATCCATCGGACAAAACCCTAATATCTAGTGGTCACACACGAATATTGATGATGGTGCTGAAGAAATTCAACCATGCATGCCATGGATTTGAAAACACAGAGAAAGGAACATGCGAGTTCAGTAACACCATTTGGGGTCTTAGGGTTTGATTTGGTTTTCGAATTCTATAGGCGAAAATGAAAAAGAATAGCAGGATTCGCGGATAATAGGGGACATATAGGAGTTTCCAGATTTGATTGAGATGACCTTGCACAAATTTGTGCAAGGCTTTGGAGATTGATAGGTTAGGGCCTGCAGGCGGATGAGTAGGGAGAAAAAGGGGAAAGGCAGCGGCAGTGTTGAATAGAAATAATTTAGTGTTTTGGGTGATTGGGGTTGGTCTTCTAGGGTTAAGAGTGAGAGATGGAATGAGAGGCATTGGATCTTTTTGTCATGACCCCAATTTCCTTCAATAGAATATCGTGACGGCACCTAGTCTCCAAGACTAGGTAAGCCTAACACTTACTGAATTAAATATCAAAATTTAACCAAAAAACTATTAAACATGAACGAGAATCTTCTATAATAAGCCAACAACCTTTAGTACAATGCAATATTCTAAAACTCATAGTACAAGTCATAAGATCTACTAAGTCCACTAGGAAATTCTAAGTACAATTGTTCTGGAATAGAAATAAGTTGTACAAAATAAACTTCAGAAAGTGACTCCGAGGCATGCGAACGCGACGTCAGGTATACCTTGAAGTCTCCGCAGAAGCATCTGATCAGCTATCTAATGATCAACAAACTCCAAAGTACCTGGATCTGCACAAAAATATACAGAAAGCATAGTATGAGTACACCACGACGGTACCCAGTAAGTATCAAGATTAACCTCGGTAGAGTAGTGACAAAGAACAGTTAAGACACCTACTAGACATAATAACCTGTACAAGTATACATGTGAAACTAACAGGGAACAATATCAATATAAAGCTAAGCATGGTAAAACAACAACAATACTTGCAATAGAAAACTAGAAGAAACAAGGAATAAATAGGTAATAACGTCGTAGAATAAGCTGAATACAGACAAGGTCTGGTGAAACAACGTAAGGAAAAACAGGTAGCAACCAAATAAACAACCGCTTTCACACAATAATTATACTAGAACTTTCCCGTGGCACCACACCTCATCACCACAATTCGTAGGTCCCAAATCATGAACCCTAATCACTTGGCATCTTATGCCCACATTACAAATAACAATCGCACGGACAACTCACGTGCCAATACCATAATGCCTCATATCTGCACGGACAACTCACGTGCCAAGAGAGTGACAATACCTCATATCCGCATGGACAACTCACATACTAGCAGTAACAATATCTCATATCCGCACAGACAACTCACATGCCAATAACAGAAATATCTCATATTTGATGTCACGCCCCATCCTCGGGAAGCGCGACCGGCACTCAACCAAGTGAATCCGGCCGAGCAAGCATGTTAGATACTTCCTACCCAATTAACCCATGATCAAGAGAAGATGTGATTTCATTAATTATACAGTAGGAGTCTCATTCATACAAACCTAAATCATTTCATTAGTCATTGTGCTTTTAAGTGCCAAAATACACATTTCTTAAACTTCAAGTGGAACAAGTGATCAAACACAACATGACTTGTTTAACATTCCCAACACCCATATACAACCCACATAGTATCTACAGAGCCTCTAAAGATACAAAAGAGAGTAAAGATGGTGCCGGCAACAAGGCCCCGGCTATACCTCAAAAAGTGACCATAATATAAACAAAAGGTACAATACATGACCTCGAAATGAAATGGGGCTCACCGAGTCGGCTGAGAAGAGGATGGAACACTATCTGTGATCAGCATTGTCTGCTATGTAACCACCTACATCCATTCATAGATGCAGCGCTCCCGGCAAAAGGGACGTTAGTAACGTCGAATAGCACTAGTATGTATAGCTAAACACCAATTCAATAGAATGAATAATAATACAAGAGGAACAGTCAGGAATTCAATAATGGCTTCAAATAATAATAAAACAACAAGTTAAGGATTGGGTGACCTTTAGTACCGATGTTCCACAATTCACAATACCTTTGTATTCTTACACGGAGTCCGATCTCGGCCCGATTGGCTAGGCCGCCTCATCTGCGACATTACCAAGATTTCATTATAACTTTTCAGCATGTGTGCGGCTTGCATCCGATCACGGCCCAATCGGCAAGGCCATCTCATTTGAGACAGCAACCCTTTTCACAATTTCATCCACAATACCACTATGTTCTTACACGGAGTCCGATCTTGGCCCGACCGGCTAGGCCATCTCATTTGAGACACCAATCATTTTCTCAATTTCATCCACAATAGCACCGTGTTCTTACACGAAGTCTGATCTTGGCCTGATCGGCTAGGCCATCTCATTTAAGGCATTACTTGTTTCAGTCAATCTTCTCACATCGTACTTCTTTCATGTACTTTCGATTCATTGACACTAGTGATTACGATTACAAAGTCATTCTTGGCACTTGGTCGTATTTCATAGTTCCAGACCCCTTTTCCTCATTCAATATCATTATCATTATTAACATCAATAAGGCTTCCCTTTCAAGACACTAAATTCACATATGAGCTATTTGGGAATCTTAGGCACATAGAGGCTTTTAATGCAATTTGGCATAACAACCTTTATTTCGATCTTGACATGAAGTCTTAATATTTCTAACACATATTCCACATTTTTAAACACATCCTCAATGAAAATATAACATGATGAAGCATTTAGAATAAATATTGAAGTTGCATCCTCCAACATAAACACGTTAGAAATCGCCAATTCTATAATGATCAAGGGCTTACTCCAATTACATGATCACCGTGGGGTTCGATTCTAAAAAGAAGGGGGTTTAGCCAACATACTTAAATTGATCTCCTTAAAACTCTAAGATGTTCCAGAATATTAGCCACTTCAATCTATTTTAGCAATATAACAAAATTGAACCAAAATTAGGAAGATGAACATGGTTTTAGCTCATTTGAGCATATTATTAAACACTAGGTGTGCATCAATACCTTAAGGCCCTTTTCGTCGTGGAGGATTTCATCCTTCCCCAACCCATTCTCTGTCATTTTTATCTCACAATATTCCAACATACTACAAAGATACATGCATGAAAGGTAAGCACTCCCATTCCCATGAACTACCTTACTAATGGCCCATTATAGTTACATTTTAAAATTAAGAGTTTGGGTGATAGAATCTTACCTCTTAGGAATAAGACCTAGGTGCCTTTCTTGATAATCTTCAAGATTTTAAGTGTGAATTGAAGAACAATTTGATAAAGATCACTTCTCCCTCTAGGACCTTCCCTCTCACTCTAAAAATATCAAAAAGATATGCTCAAAATGGTCCTTGGGGTGTGTTTTAACGGAATAGGGTCGGGTTTAAAAACCCCAAAATTGAAGCTCCAGAACAAGGTCTGCGATCGTATAATTATGCGGACCGCATATCAGTCGCATAATCGGTGACCAAAACAGCCAAAAACCTATCTGTGTCTGAGGTCACTATGAGGCCCGCAGACATGTCCTGTGGTCGCATAATGAAATGCAGAACAGTTATGCGATCGCATAGTCGACCGCAAAATTTCATCCAAACTGGCCCAATTAACTACCTCACTCTGTGGCCATTATGCGGTCCGCAGAGTGATTCTGCGGTCGCATAATGGACCGCAGAAATGCATTTTTCTGCCAAAAAGTTTCCTTTACTTTCCGGTGCATTGTTCAACCCAAAAAGTCCGATTTGCTCGCCGCAAAGAATTTGTATAATACACAACATGTAAAACCAATTCGGCACCACGAAACATATATTTTCTTTTTCTTTTGCAAAATTTTACGGGGCCTTATATTCTCCCCCACTTAGGATCATTTGTCCTCAAATGAGGGTAAATATTTGTTATTAGCATCTTATGCAACTCAGTTTTCATACCGCACACCAGCAACCCCAAATTTGACTAACTCCCTAAATTTCTAAATATTTTGCCAGAGTTTATCCTGTAACTAGGTATATCCACCTGTCAGAGAGCCCCAGGAACACATCTTACAAATATGTATAGAACCCAACGATGTAACATAACTCATAACAACACCAACCGTAACCTCATGTAAACAACATACAAACAAAAGGAACACCTTTATGTTAACTGAACAAGTGATATAAAATTCTCAGGCGACATGTTCATAAAAGAAAGGATTACACAACTATTCAAACAAGTGAGGATACTTCTTCTTCATCTATTCCACGGCCTCCCACGTGGCCTCTTCAACCTGCTGGTTTCGCCATAACACTTTTATGGAGGTAATTTCTTTATTCCTCAACTTTCGGACTTGCCTATCAAGAATGGCAACTGGAATCTCTTCATATGACAATTCTTCATTAACCTCAATAGTCTCAACCGGGACAATGAGTGTTGGATCTCTAACTACTTTCTTCAACATAGACACATGGAACACCATGTGTACTAATGACATCTCAGGCGGTAGCTCAAGCTTGTACGCCACCTCATCGATCCTCTGAATGATTTTGTACGGCCCGACATACCTCGGACTCAATTTCCCCTTTTTCCCGAACCGCATAATACCCTTCATGGGGGAAACCTTCAAGAATACCCAATCATCTTCTTTGAACTCTAAGTCTCTGCGACGAACATTCGAATAGGATTTTTGATGGCTCTGAGCAGTTTTCAACCGCTCCTTTATGATCTTAACTTTTTCCATAGCCTGATATACAAGGTCCGGCCCTATCAACTCAGCTTCCCCAATCTCGAATCACCCAATGGGAGATCTACATCTCATACCATATAATGCCTCAAACGGTGCCATCATGTTATCTTGTTATAAGCAAACTCTATGAGTGGCAAATGATCATCCCAGTTACCCTTGAAATCAAGAACACAACCACGCAACATATCCTCAAGCCTCTTAATAGTCCGCTCTGCTTGCCCATCGGTCTGTGAATGGAAAGCTATACTAAGATTCACCTCAGTATCCAAACCTTGCTGAACTTTTCTGCAAAAATTGGCCGTGAAATGAGCCCCTCGATCGGAAATGATAGAAACTGGAGTGCCATGTAGCCTGACTATTTCATTGATATACAACTGAGCATACTATTCTGTTATGTCGCTAGATTTAACTAGGAAGAAGTGTGCTGATTTCGTGAGTCCGTCCACGATCACCCAATTGAGTCAAACTTGCACGGAGTGCGTGGTAATCCTACCACAAAATCCATATTAATCATTTCCCACATGCACATTGGAATTTCTATGTTCTGTGCCAACCCACCAGGCCGTTGATGTTCGGCTTTAACTTGCTGACAGTTCTGACACCTTGCCACAAAGTCCGCCACATTCCTTTTGATGTCATTCCACCAAAAAACTTTCTTGAGGTCGTGATACATATTCGTAGAACCTGGATGCATGAAATACCTAGAAACGTGAGTTTCGATCTTGATTCTTTCCCGGAGACCATCTACATTCGAAACACATAGTCGCCCTTGGTACCTTAGTTTACCATCATCCATGCTAAGAGGAAAAGCCGTAGTCTTATGTTTTTGAATCCCCTCCTTCAATTGAACCAAAAATGGATCGTTGTATTGCTTCTCTTTGACTTCTACAACAAGCGATGATTCGGCCCTATTTTGCACAATTACCCTTCCTTCATTAGAGTCCGTAAGACAAATTTCCAAACTAGTCAATGGATATACTTCCTTGGCCAATGGCATATACCTCCAAGTGTGCTAAACTACCCATAGATTTCCGGCTAAGAGCATCCGCCACAACATTGGCTTTCCCCGGGTGATATAGAATATCGATGTCGTAATTCTTGAGTAACTTAAGCCATCTTCTCTACCTCACATTCCACTCCTTTTGTTTGAAAATATATTGAATACTCTTGTGGTCCGTGAATACATCCACATGGACCCCATACAAATAGTGAAGCCAAATTTTCAATTCAAAAACCACCGCCGCAAGTTCTAAGTCATGTGTTGGATAATTCTTTCCATGAATCTTGAGTTGCCTAGAAGTATATGCTATAACTTTGCCGTGTTGCATTAACACACACCTAAGACCAATTCTTGAAGCATCACAATATACCACAAATTCATCTGTACCCTCTGGCAAGGTCAACACCGGCGTTGTAGTCAATCTCGATTTCAACTCCTGGAAGCTCCTTTCACAGGCATCAGACCATTGGAACTTAACTTCTTCCTGAGTCAATTTAGCCAACGGAGAGGCAAGAGTAGAGAACCCCTCCACAAACCTCCTATAATACCCTGCTAAGCCCAAGAAACTGCGAATCTCGGTGGGCTTTGTAGGTCTAGGCCAATTCTTTACTTCTGAGATCTTTTGAGGATCAACCTTGATTCCTTCTCTAGAGACAACAAGCCCCAAGAATGTGACAGATTCGAGCCAAAATTCATACTTTGAAAATTTCGCATACAATTGGTGCTGATTAAGAGCCTGCAACACTGCCCTGAGATGATCAGCATGGTCCTGCCGACCTCGTGAATACACAAGAATATCGTCAATGAATACTATCACAAAGAAGTAGATGAAAGGCTTGAAAACCCGATTCATAAGAGTCTGCAACACTACCCTGAGATGATCGGCATGGTCCTGCCGACCTTGTGAATACACAAGAATATCATCAATGAATACTATCATAAAGAAGTAGATAAAAGGCTTGAAAATCCGATTCATAAGATCCATGAAATCTACTAGGGCATTTGTTAGTTGGAAAGACATCACCAAAAATTCAAAATGCCGATACCGGATCCTAAAAGTTGTTTTCGGAATATCATGCTCCCTGATCTTCAATTGGTGATACCCGTATCGTAAATCAATGTTGGAGAAGTATTTAGCACCCTGTAACTGATCATACAAATCATTTATTCTTGGTAGTGGGTATTTGTTTTTGATTGTGACTTTGTTGAGCTGCCGGTAGTCAATGCACATCCTCAGTGATCCATATTTCTTCCTCACGAAGAGAACCGGTGCGCCCCATGGCGACACACTCGGTCAGATGAAACCCTTCGCTAACAAATCCTTCAATTGTTCCTTTAGTTCCTTCAATTCTATTGGTGCCATTTTGTAGGGCGGAATAGATATAGGCTGCGTTCATGGCGTCACATCAATCCCAAAATCAATCTCCCTCTCTGGCGGAATCCTAGGGAGCTCATCAGGAACGACATTCGGAAACTCTTTCACAAGTGGCATTGACTCGAGTATAGTTGCCTCAGCATCGGTGTTTGTAACCTGGACCAAGTGAAAGATACACCCCTTGTTAATCATCTTCGTGGCCTTAAGGTAAGAAATAAACCTACCCTTCAGCACCACATTATCCCCCTTCCACTCAGTAACCAGCTCATTAGGAAATTCAAACCTCACAGTTGTAGTTCGGTAGTGGAGCTTCGCAAAACATGAATAAAGCCAATCCATTCCCATAATTACATCAAAATCAACCATCCCCAATTCAATGAGATCGGACACGTTGTCCTGACCGCACACCGTGACAACACAACCACTATAAACCCGTACGGCCACAATAGACTCGCCAACCAGAGTAGATACAGAGAGCGGCTCAGGAAGCTATTCTGGTTCTATCCCAAATTCCATAGCAGCATAAGGGGTAACATAAGATAAGGTGGAACCGAGATCAATAAGACAATATACATCATGGGTTTGGATAGTCAATATACCTATGACAACATCTGGAGAAGCCTCTGCATTCTGGTGACCACTCATAACATAGAAACGGCTGGGTCCTCCTGAACTCTGCGCACCCCCTAGCTGCATCACACCCTGCTAGTGCCGGAGGGCCTCGAGCTGGAGGGCGTGCTGAAGATGTAGCAGCTGTAGAACTGGATGGATGTGTTGTGCCCCTGCCCGCACCCTGGCGGGATGAATGACACTCCCTCTAAATATGACCCCTCAATCCGCACCCGTAACATATAGGCAAGTCCATGTAGCAGATCCCCGAGTACATCCTCCCACACCTGGGGCATGGGGGCCTCCATTGCCGCGGGAATCTCCTTCCTGATCGGCCCTGATGGTGTGGTCCCATGCTGCCCTAATAGGGCCTGAAAGGGTTCCCCTGCTGCTGACTATGCCCCACTGGCGGTGCACTGGCTGAAGACTGAGCATGAGACTAGGTTGGCCATGATGACCCTCCCTTGAAAGTTGATCTTCCCCAACCAAATGACTCCCCAACTTGTTCCCTCTCGCTCCCTCCTATTCTTCAACTTGTGGTCCTCTGTAGCTTGAGCAAATGCTACCATTTTCCCATAGTTCATGTCTTAATTCAAGGCAGTTGTAGCAGCCTCATTGATAACCAAGGGGCTAAGGCCCTGCACAAACCGGCGCACTCTAGCCTCCAAAGTATGCAACATGTGAATAGCATATTTTGACAAGCGCGTGAACTCCATGTGATACTCCCACACACTCCTACTCCTTTGATTAAGATTCTCAAACTATGCGGCACGAGCTGCCCTAGTCTCGACAGGCAAGAAATGGTCCATAAAGGAATCTGAAAACTCACTCCATCTCGCTGGAGGGCTCCCCTCCTCCCGAGAGTCCTCCCACAGCTCAAACCACGAATATGCCACCCCTTTTAGGCGGTAGGCGGCCAACTCCACTCCTTCCGTATCAATATCGCGCATAACTCGGAGAGTTTTATGCATCTCATTAATGAAGTCATGTGGGTCCTCCTCGGTATTAGCACCCGTGAACATCGGAGGATCCAACTGAAGAAATCTGTTCACCCTAGAACTAATAGAATCCCCTTGCTGGCTAGAAGATGTGGGTGCAACATTCGACCTTTGGGCCTGAGAAGCCACTATCTGAGCCAGCATCTGAATAGCTCCCCTAAGATCCCCATCAGAAATACCAGAGTCAGAAGCTGGGGCTTGAGGTGGAATCGGAATGTTAGGTGGAGGAACCGTCGCACCCTCAGTAGGTGTAGGAACTGGTGTGGCCTGGGCCGGTGTAGTGGAATCAGGTAGTGTAGCAGTCGGGGGATTATCCTCACCCCTCGGGTGTTCACCCGCATCATCAAATAAAGGGTCAACTGCCACTCCTAAGGCGACGTTGGCTCCTTGGCCAGTTCTAGCTCTCTTCCTAGGGGCCATATACTAAAAGTTAAAGGAATGCACAAGTTAGAGGAGGAACAGTTGCACAATTAGTTTCATCGCACGATCGAGAATATCAAAGAAAGGTATTGTTCCAAAATGCCCAAGTAGCCTCCAACTTATAGATGTGGTTGACAACACACCGATAAGAAGGACTCTACCAGCCACGGCTCTGAGATATCCTAGGACACTTTAAAACCTTAGGCTCTGATACCAAGTTTGTCACACGCCATCCTCGGGAAATACGACAGGCGCTCAACTGAGTGAACCTTGTCGAGCAAGCATGTTAGATACTTCCTACCCAATTAACCCATGATCAAGAGAAGATATGATTTCATTAATTATACAGTAGTAGTCTCGTTCATACAATCCTAAATCATTTCATTAGTCATTACGCTTTTAAGTCCCAAAATACATATTTCTTAAAGTTCAAGTGGAACAAGTGATCAAACACAACATGACTTGTTTAACATTTCCAACACTCATATACAACCCACATAGTGTATGTGGAGCCTTTAAAGATACAAAAGAGAGTAAAGATGGTGCCGGCAATAAGGCCCCGGCTATACCTCAAAAAGTGACCATAATATAAACAAAAGGTACAATATATGACCCCGGAATCAAATGGGGTTCACCAAGTCCGCTGAGAAGAGGATGCAGCACTATCTGTGATCAGCACTGTCTGCTATGTAACCACCTGCATCCATTCAAAGATGCAGCGGCCCCAGCAAAAGGGACGTTAGTACCGTCGAATAGCACTAGTATGTATAGCTAAACACACACTCAATAGAATAAATAATAATACAAGAGAACAGCCAACAATTCAATAAGGGCTTCAAATAATAATAAAATAACAAGTTAAGGATCATATACATTTTCAAGAAAATTTCTATATTACTAGGTTGGGTGACCTTTAGTACTGATGTTACACAATTCACAATACCTCTGTATTCTTACACGGAGTCTGATCTCGGCCCGATCGGCTAGGCAGCCTCATCTGAGAAATTACCACAATTTTATTATAGCTTTCCAATACGGTACCACCATGTGTGCAGCATGGCGTTCGATCACGGCCCGATCGGCTAGGCCATCTCATTTGAGACATCAACCTTTTTCAAAATTTCATCCACAATAGCACCGTGTTCTTACATGGACTCCGATCTCGGCCCGACCGGCTAGGCCGTCTCATTTGAGACATCAACCATTTTCTCAATTTCATCCACAATACCACCATGTTCTTACACGGAGTTCGATCTCGGCCTCGATCGGCTAGGACATCTCATTTAAGACATTACCTTTTTTGGTCAATCATCTCACATCGTACTTCTTTCATGTACTTTCGATTCATTGACACTAGTGATTACGATTACAAAGTCATTCTTGGTACTTGGCCATATTTCATAGTTCCAGACCCCTTTTCCACATTCATTATCATTATCAACAAAAATAAGGCTTCCCATTCAAGACACTAAATTCACATATGAGCAATCTGGGAATCTTAGTCACATAGAAGCTTTTAATGCGATTTGGCATAACAACCTTTATTTCGATCTTGACATGAAGTCTTAACATTTCTAACACATACTTCACATTTTTAAACACATCCTCAATGAAAATATAACATGATGAAGCATTTAGAATAAATATTGAACTTGCATCCTTCAACACAAACACATTAGAAATCGCCAATTCTATAATGATCAAGGGCTTACTCCAATTACATGATCACCATGGGGTTCGATTCTAAGAAGAAGGGGGTTTGGCCAACATACATCAATTGAGCTTCTTAAAACTCTAAGATGTTCCAGAATATTAGCCACTTTAATCTATTTTAGCAATATAACAAAATTGAACCAAAATTAGGAAGATGAACATGGTTTTAGCTCATTTGAGCATATTATTAAACACTAGGTGTACGTCATTGTCTTAAGGCCCTTTTCTTTGTGGAGGATTCCATCCTTCCCCAACCCATTCTCTGTCATTTTTAGCTCATAATCTTCCAACATACTTCAAGGATACATGCATGCAAGGTAAGCACTCCTATCCCCATGAACTACCTTACTAATGGCCCATTCTAGTTACATTTTGAAATTAAGAATTTGGGTGATAGAATCTTACCTCTTAGGAAGAAGACCTGGGTGCCTTTATTGATAATCTTCAAGATTTTAAATGTGAATTGAAGAAATATTTGTTGAAGATCACTTCTCCCTCTAGGACCCTCTCTCTCACTCTAAAAATATAAAAAAATATGCTCAAAATGGTCCATGGGGTGTGTTTTAGCGGAATAGGGTCGGGTTTAAAAACCCAAAAAATGAAGCTCCGGAACAAGGTCTGCGATCGCATAATCGATATGCGGATCGCATATCGGTCATATAATCAATGACCAAAACAACCAAAAACTTGTCCGTGTCTGCGGTCACTATGCGGCCTGCAGACCTGTTCTGCGGTTGCTTAATGAACCGCATAACAGTTATGCTGTCGCATAGTCAACCGCATAATTGCTTCCAACTAACCCAATTAATTGCCTTACTTTGCGGCCATTATGCGGTCCGCAGAGTGATTCTGTGGTCGCATAATGGACCGCAGAAATGCATTTTTTCGCCAAAAATTTTCCTTTACTTTGCGGTGCATTGTTCAACACAGAAAGTCCGAACTGCTCGCCGCGAAAAATTTCTATAATACACAACACGTAAAACCAATTCGGCACCACAAAACATTTTTTTTCTTTTGCAAAATTTTACGGGGCCTTACATTCGCACGGGCAACCCACGTGCCAATAGCAGAAATATCTCATATCCGCACGGACAACTCACGTACCACTAGTATAACTCACGCACAGAAGGTAGGTATACAAGAATACATGTAAATGATCAATAAACATCAAGGTTTATCTTCTTGAACTAGTATGAGTGACTAACTACGGTGTATGTTTGTGCAAGTGTTCTATTACAACTCGAGTCAACAAGTAAGATCAGAGACACCGAATGCTACATAGGAAACAATACAACAAAACATAAAATGCATGACTCACACAAAGTGGGCATACCACTTCACAAATATTATCAACAACAATGCCCCTAGGCCATCACAAATCATCCCCGATATAGTCCTCCCTGTCTCGCCGCGTGCGCCACAATAAAGTAAATGCATGCTTTGTCTCGCCACACGCGCATAGTAATATTCTCACCTTATCTCTCCACATGCTCAAACCCACATATATATAGCCCGCCTTGTCACGCCGCATGTGCAAATATCAATGATAACAATAGCACAGACAACTCATGTGCGAACACCACGACAATTCTCTCAACAATAACACGTGTACCAAAAATATAATCAACACAATATAATGACTCGCATCACATGTGTCCATGTACCATAACATTTCCTTAAATCAATTCCAATACCACAGCCACATATAGTCCTCGGCTCATCAACACTGAGCACAACAAGAACAACAATAACATGAGAGTATGGAAAGTAAATCAACAAAAGAATTTCAAACACAACGAAATGGAAGGACGAGCTCACAATGAAAGATATAACAAGTAATAATGGTTTCAAATAAGAATAAGAGTAGCTCAACAATAGGAGAGATAATATGTAGCAATGATTCCAAATAAGAATAACTAAACAATTAGAGAGATAACATGTAACAATGATTCCAAATAAGAACAACTCGACAATAAAAGAGATAACATGTAACAATGACTTCAAATAAGAATAAGTCAACAATAATAGAGATAGCATGTAACAATGATTCCAAATAAGAACAAATCAGCAATAAGAGAGATAACATGTAATAATGACTTCAAATAAGAATAAGTCAACAAGGGAAGAGATAACAATAACTTCAATTAAGTATGATCAACTAGGGAAGAGATAACAAAGCAAAAAATGAGGTAACAACTTCAATTAAGGCATAGAAGATTATATTTGGAAATAAAGGGTAGAAGATGAACCAATAAACTTCAATTAAGACATGTAAGGGTCAACTTAGCAATGGAGGATTTAACATGATAAGACAACTTCATTTTAATGTGCATAAGAACCTAAGATTCTAAACAGTCAAATTTCCACATATAAGCCGTGTACACACTCGTCACCTAGGGTACACGTCTTTCGCGTAGTTCAAATAGTGCAAAATAACCAATCCCTACGGGGTAGTTTCCTCACACAACGTTAGGAAAGATACTTACCTCAAAGCCCTTAATCGATACTCTAAAATAACTTTTCCTTTACAATTCACCTCCGCTCGGCTCAAATCTAATCAAAATCATTTCAACAACATCAAAACATGCAAGAGAAATCAACTCCAATAATTAAAGCTATGATCTTTACACAATTCCTCAAAAGTCAACAAAAGTCAATCCCTGGCTCGCCCGGTCAGAACCCCGGTCCAATGGTAGATTCTGACTACCCATGACCTCACGAGTTCATATATGTGATTAGTTTCAAAATCCAAGTCCAGATCAACTCTCAAAACTTAAATTCTCATTTTTCAAAAACATGACAAAGTTTCATAAATTTTCAATTTGATTCACACAATTTTGGTGTTAAAACTCACATATAATCATGTAAAATAGTTTGAAATTGAACAAAACCACTTACCCAATGATTATAGATGAAATTCCCTCTTCAAAATTGCGTCCTACGGAGTCTAGGGTTCCAAAATATAAAAATGAGACCAAAATCGCGTCCCTCAGCTCGGTTCGCAATTCCGAACCGCGCAAAAGCAAAGAACCATCACAAAAGCGAAACTCATCACAGACTTGCTGACATCGCAAATGCGACATATTTGTTCGTAAATGCGAACGGGGACACTTCGTAAATGCGACCCTAACGTTCACAAATGTGAACAAGCTCACCCAGGCCCCCTATCGCAAATGCAAACCTAGCAGACTACTGCTAACATCGCAATTGCAATCCAAAACTCGCAAATGCGAGACTTGAGACATCAGATCACACCAGCAAATTTCCAAACTCTTCCAAACATTCCAAAACGCATCTGAAACTCACCCAAGCCTTCAGGCTTTCAAACCAAACACCAACACAAGTCTAAAAACAAAACACGAACTCGTTCGCGCAATTAAATCATAAAAATAACATCCGATACCATGAATCGGACCTCAAAACACATGAATTTAACATGAAACTGAAGAACTTTTAAATACACAATCGCACGTCTAATTCCTATCAAATCAACTCGGAGTGATGCCAAACTTTGCGGACAAGTTCCAAATGGCAAAATGAACTTATTCCAATTCCAGAAATAGAAATCCAAACACGATAGATATGAAGTCAACCTACGGTCAAACTTATAAAAATTCTAAGCCTTTAAATTGCTAACTTTCGGTAAAACAACACAAATCAACCTACAGACCTCCAAAATCGATTTCGGGCATACGCCCAAGTCTAAAATCACGATGTGAACCTATCGAAGCCATCAAAACACCACTACGGGGTCATTTTTACAAAAGTCAAACCTCAGTCAATAGTTTTATATTAATCTTCTAAAGTGAGAACCACTCATCCAAATTCATTCTGAATCATCCGAAAATCAAATCCGACCATGCACGCAAGTCATAATACACAATGGGAAGCTACTCAAGATCTCGAACCACCGAACAGAACCTTAAGGCTCAAAACGGCCGATTGAGTGATTACACTTTTGATCGACGACTCTGATTGTTTTTATAATTAGGAGTTTAGAAATGATTTTATGGAGAAACATCGATGGCCAATGAATTCATGTGATCCAACGACGGAGATAAAATATTATAGGTCTTTAAAAAATTAACTAAAAATGGGATTAAATATGGTCTGTTGATGATATGGATCTACAACCAGGATGGTATGTGTTTGTTTTGTGAGTGAATGGGACGGGCAACTTGACAAGCTCTGATTGGCTTAGGGAAAGGGACGCGGATCGCCACAGTGGATTAGAGGGTCATTTGGTCTGGGTCAGATGGGGTAATTGGGCTTGGTATTTGGGGCATTTTTTATTTAAGAAGTAATTACTTCGTATATAATTACACAACTGCAAATGTAGCCAATTGATCTTTTACCCTTTACAAATTAATTTAACTGAACTTAAATAATTTCAATAAAATATAATCAAAATTAAAATCATCAAATACACTACTAATAACTATAAATTAGCTAGTTAATTATTGAATATCTTACTTTATATTTGTGGCATTAAGCTCAGATTTATTTAGAAATAGTAAGCTATTTTGCCAAAATTAAGGAACAGCCTAATTAAATTAGTTATAAACCTATGTAATGAATATGAAAATTATTTTAATAGTTTTAAAAATGGTAAAATAGTAAAGATAAGATTTTATGATTAAATAATGACCAAATTACTAATTAACACCATTAATTACTTAAAAATAGGTATTATTAATTAGAAAATATCTTTAACATATTTATTGGAAATTAATAAGTGCAAATAAATTAATTTTTAAAAGAAGGGTGCAAATTGGTCATCGACAGCAGGCGCTTCAGACGCACTGATCACAGGTGATGTTTCAGTATGCCACAGGGATGTTTCAATATTATTTGTTGGTTCCACTTATTCAATATGTGTCATCATACTTTGCTCGTTATTTGGATATGCCCCGTGATTCTTTAGTTATACATGTTCATGTCTTGTCACGACCCGAATCTCAACCTCGGGGTCGTGATGGCGCCTAACATCCACTTGCTAGGCTAAGCCGGCATAAAATAATTAAATAGCCAATTTAAATAGTTAAAAAAATACAATGGTGATATATAACGAGAAATAGAAACCCAGTCTAACACAGTACTGATATAAATCACGTGATAATGTATCCTCCAAGAAATCTGGAGTCACGAGTACATGAGCAACTAGAAGTCTACAAATAAAGTTTGAAATAAATATAACTGTTTCTAAGGAAATGAACAGTAAAAGTGGGAAAAGGAAGGGGACTTCAAGGTATGCGGACGCCGGCAGATCTACCTCGAGTCTCCATATGCAATGATCCGAGCTGACGTACCTCATGCATCGCTAGGACCAATACCAGTATTTACACAAGAAGTGCAAAAGTATAGTATGAGTACAACCGATCCAATGTACTCCATTAGTGTCTAGCCTAAACTCAACGAGGTAGTGACGAGGCTATGACTAGACACCTACGTAGATAAACCTGTACAAGTGTATATAAAGCAGCAACAATAACAGAGAATGATAACGTACAAAATAGCAGGGGACATGCAAGAAGGGTAAAATATAACAACTACGACATGTATGAAATCACGAAGTAACCAAGTAATTCATCAGTTGGTAAATCAATTAAACCAATGTTATGAAAATGGCACGGCATCACCTTTCATACTTTTACTCTCATCATCACCATGTAATTATGATATAAGTAAAATGCAATGGCACGACATCACCTTTCGTGCTTTTACTCCCTCACCATGCAACAATGAATAAATGAGATGAATGGCACGGCATCACCCTTCGTGCTTTTACTCTCTTCCTCACCATGTAATAATGAATAAATGAGATAAATGGCATGACATCACCCTTCGTGCTTTTACTCTCGTCCTCACCATGTAATAATAATAATGTAAATGCAATGGCACGACATCACCCTTCGTTCTTTTACTCTCTTCCTCACCATGTAATGATGATAATATAAATTTGAATAATAATTAATGCGGAGAATATATTTAACGTCAAATATGATGCCAAGATACCAAACATCAACTTCTAAAAATATTCATCAACTTTGAGATAAGCAATGATTACGAAACGAATAATCAAAGAAGTAATAATCAAACCTAAGCATGGATTTCATAATTAACAACGCAATAAAACACAAAGAAACAAGTTCCACCCGCATGCTTTAACCCAAATACAATGTATAAGTACTCGTCACCGCACATATACATTGTTCCCACAAATATATTTCATAGAAAATAGACTAACAAGTCCTAATCCCTCAAGTCAAGGTTAACCACAACACTTACCTCACTCCGCAACCAAATCAAATCTCAACCGGGGCTTTGCCTCTAGAATTAGCCTCCAAACTAATCAAATCTAACCAAATATGGTTCAAACAATTCAAAAGAAGCTTTAGAAACTACCCACAAGTGAAAAAGATTCATTCTTTAATGATTTTGGAAAAAGTCAACAAAAGTTAACTTCGAGCATACTTGGTCAAAACTCGAGATTCGGACCAAAATCCAATTACCCATTCACCCCCGAGCCCGGTTATGTGATTAGTTTTGAATTTCGGCCCTAATTTGAGGTCTAAATCTCAATATCTCAAAATCCCCAAATTTATACCTAAATCCCTAATTTCTACCTTGAAAAAGCATAGATTAAAGATTAGAAATTAATGGGTGTTGATGGAAATGGAAGAAAACGAGTTAAAATCTACTAACCTATGAAGTCGGGATGAAAAACCTCCTAAATAGTGCCTCTAGGCCGAGATCAAACTTACAAATGGTGAAATATGGGATAAATCCCGACTTTGGGACCTTTTAATCACTGGGCGTCAGGCCTTCTTTGCATTCGCGAAGGGCTTGACGCGATCGTGAAGAGCAGCGGCCTTGGTGGCCTACGCGTTTGCGAGAGATTGCACGCGTTTGTAATGGCTTATCCCTCCTGGTCTTCGCGTTCGCGAGCCTGGGCTCGCGTTCGCGTAGTTCAACCCCTGCCTCCCCCAGATCCTCACCTAACCCATCGCGTTCGGGAGTGAAAGGTCGCGTTCGCGAAGGGTAATCCCTCTGATGTTGCCCATTCACGACCGCTTCTCTACATTCTCATAGAAGAAAAACCACCCCAGCCAAAGTTACCTTTCGCGATTGTGGGAGAAGCTTCGCGATCACGAAGAACAAAACACCAGACATCAACAACAGTAAATAAAACCAGCAACCTTCTAAGTCCAAAATTCGATTTGTAGCCTATCCAAAACTCACCCGATCCCCTCAGACTTCAAACCAAACATGCACACGAATGTAATAACATCATACGAACTCACTCGCGTAATAAAAACACCAAAAGAACACATAGAACTACCGAGTGGACATCAAAATGTATGAAATTTTCAATGAAACTTAAGAACTTTCAAATTTACAACCGGGCCTCCGAATCACGTCAAATCAACTCCGTTTTGAACCAAATTATGCAGACAAGACATAAATAGTAAAATGGACCTAAACCATATTCCGGAACAAAAATCTGAACCCTGTAGCAACAAAGTCAACCTACGGTCGAACTTAGGGACTTCCAAATTCAATTCCGGGCATATGCCCAAGTCCCTAATCACGATACGGGCCCACCGGGATCGTCAAAATACTGATCAAGTCTGTTTACACAAAATATTGACCGTAGTCAACTCAAATCATTTTCAAGGCTAAATTCACATTTTCTTTAATTTTTCACATAAAAGTTTTCCAGAAAAAGACACAGACTGCGCATGCAAATTCAGGAATGCTAAACGGAGCTATTCGAGGTCTTAGAACACATAAATAAAGGATAAAATTGAAAAATGACCTACCGGGTCATCACATTCTCCACCTCTAAAACAAACATTCGTCCTTGAACGCACATAGAAAGGTACCTGGACTAGTTAAAAGGTGTGGGTATCTATTCCGCATGTCGGACTCAGACTCCCATATGGCTGCCTCGATCGACTGACCTCTCCAATGTACTCTAACTGAAGGATAACTCTTAGACCTTAACTTCCAGACCTGCCAGACTAGAATGACCACCGGCTCCTCCTCACAAGTCAAATCCTTGTCCAATTGGACGGAGCTGAAATCTAGCACATGGGACGGATTACCATGATACTTCTGGAGCATGGAGACATGGAACACCGAGTGAACTGCTGATAAGCTAGGTGGCAGTGCAAGCTTGTAGGCCATTTCACCAACCGTCTCAAGAATCGCAAAGGGTCCAATATACCTAGGGCTCAACTTGCCATTCTTTACGAACCTCATCACACTCTTCATAGGTGAAACCTAGAGCAAAACCCTCTCTCCAACCATGAATGCAACATCACGAACTCTACGATCGCCATAACTCTTCTGCCTAGATTGACCTGTGCGAAGTTGATCCTGGATCATCTTGACTTTTTCAAAGGTATCCTAAACCAAATCGGTACCCAACAACCGAGCCTCTCCCGGCTCAAACCAACCAATTGGAGAATAGAACCGCCTTCCATATAATGCCTCATAGGGAGCCATCTGAATACTCGATTGGTAGTTGTTGTTGTAGGCAAACTCTACAAGCAGCAAGAATTGATCCCAAGAGCCCCAAAATCAATAACGCATGCGTGAAGAATATCCTCCAATATTTGTATGGTGTGCTCGAACTGACCGTCTGTGTGGGGGTGGAATGTTGTACTCAACTCAACCCGTGTGCCTAACTCACATTGTATGACCCTCTAGAAGTGTGATGTGAACTGTGTACCCCGATCAGAAATGGACAGTGGCACACCGTGAAGACGAATGATCTCGTGGATATAGATCTCAGCCAACCGCTTTGAAGAATAGGTAACTGCTACTAGAATGAAATGCGTCGACTTCGTCAACCTGTCCACAATGACCCATACTCTGTCAAATTTCTTTGAAGTCTGTGTGAGCCCAACAACAAAATCCATGGTAATAAGCTCCCACTTCCACTCGGAAATCTTAAGTTGGTGAAGCGAAATGCTAGGCCTCTGATGCTCATACTTTACTTGCTGACAATTCAAACACCGAGCCACATATGTAACTATATCCTTCTTCATTCTTCTCCACTAATAATTTTGCCTCAAATCCTGATACATCTTGGCAGCACCTGGATGAATGAAATACCACGAACCGTGGGCCTCCTCACGAAGCCTATCCATATTGGGCACACAAATACGACCCTGAATCCGCAACACTGCATCATCTCCAATAGTAACCTGCTTGGCACCACCACGCCGCACCTTGTCATACAAAGAAGACTGAGAGATGGTGCAAGCTAGAATACGACTGGGCTCCGAAACATCTAACCTCACGTACTGATTGGCCAAAGCCTGAACATCGGATGCGAGCGGTCTCTCGCCAATCGGAATATACACAAGGCTACCTATACTCACAGCCTTTCTACTCAAGGCATCGTCCACCACATTAGCCTTTCCGGGATGATACAAAATGGTGATATCATAGTCTTTAAACAGCTCCAACCACCTCCTCTTCCTCAAGTTAAGATCCTTTTGATTGCATAAATATTGTAAACTCTGATGATTCGTGAACACCTCATACGACACGACGTAGAGGTAATGCCTCCAAATCTTCAGTGCATGAACAATGGCTGCCAACTCTATGTCATGAACATGGTGATTCTTCGCATGAACCTTCAACTGACACGATGCATATGTAATCATCCTTCCATCCTGCATCATTACTATACCGAGCCCAATACGCGATGTATCACAATACACCGTGTAGGATCCTAAACCTATGGGAAACACCAACACTGGCGCCATAGTCAAAGCAGTTTTGAGCTTCTGATAACTCAACTCAGACTCGTCGGACCACTTGAATGGAGCACCCTTCTGGGTCAATCTAGTCAATTGGGCTACTATGGATGACAACTCCTCCACGAACCGGCGATAGTAACCCGCCAAACCCAGGAAACTCCGAATCTCTGTAGCTAAAGTAGGTATAGGCTTCTTTTAGGTATAGGCTTCTTTTGAACTGCCTCAATCTTCTAAGGATCCACTTTAATGCCCTTAGCCGATACAACATGCCCCAAAAGTCAACCGAGTCCAACCAAACTCACACTTTGAAAACTTGGCATATAACTGACTATCACTCAGATTCTGAAGTACAATTCGAAGATGCTGCTTACGTTTTTTTCCACTGCGGGAGTAGATCAAGATATCATCAATGAATACCATCACAAAAGAATCTAAATAATTCTTAAATACACTGTTCATGAAATTCATAAATGTTGCTGGGGCATTTGTCAACCCAAATGACATCACTAGGAACTCAGAATGCGCATACCGAGTCTGAAACATTGTCTTTGGCACCTTGAAGTTGATCAAATAAATCATCAATCCTCGGAAATGGGTACTTATTCTTTATAGTGACTTTGTTCCACTACCAATAGTCTATACACATCCTCATCGAACCATCCTTCTTCTTCACGAATAACACGGGCGCACCCTAAGGTGAGACACTAGGTCTAATGAATCCCTTATCAAGCAAATCTTGCAACTGCTCCTTCAGTTACTTCAACTCAGGTAGGACCATATTGTATGGTGGAATAGAAATGGGCTAAGTGCCCGAAGCCAAGTCAATACAGAAGTCAATATCTCTGTCGGGTGGCATCCTCGACAGAGCTGCAAGAAACACCTCTAGAAACTCATGCACAACTGGTACTAAATCCATGGAAGGAACCTCCGTACTAGAATCACAAATATAGGCCAAATAAGCTGAACATCCGTTCTCGACCATATGTCGAGCCTTCATATAAGAAATAACCTTGCTAGTAGAATGACCAGGAGTCCCTCTCCACTCTAATTTAGGCAACCCTGGCATGGCTAAGGTCACCATCTTGGATTGGCAGTCCAATATAGCATGATACGGTGACAACCAATCCATGCTCAAAATAACATCAAAGTCCACCATATCAAGAAGTAGTTGATCTGCAATAATTTCAAGACTCCCAATAGTAATCACACATGAGCGATAGATACGATCTACAATAATAGAATCTCCCACACGCGTGGACCCATATACAGGAGCACTCAAAGAATCACGAGGCACAACTAGATATGAAGCAAAATAGGATGACACGTAGGAATAAGTAGAGCCTAGATCAAATAGAACTAAAACAGCTCTATGGCGAACTGGAACAATACCTGTGATGATAGCGTCAGATGACTTGGCCTCAGGTCTAGCCGGGAATGCATAAAAGTAGGGTTGGGTCCCACGACTCTAATCTCCGTCCCTCAGACGACCTCTAGCTAGCTGGCCTCTACCTCTAACAGTCGACCTCCACCTCTAATGGCCTGACCTCCACCTCTGGAAGCCTGACCCCTTCCTCTAACTGGCTGAGCAAGCGGTGAAGCGACCGGTACCGGAACCATGGCACGAGAACCCTGCTGGTGCAAAATCTAGAAAGGTGCCTCGGATATCCACAAGTATAATAAGCCCTCAACTACTGTGACTGCTGACCCTGGAACTGGCCCTGTCAACTTGGATAACCATTATGATAACTCTGGAGCGGAGGTGCACTAATGAAGTTGATGGTGCACTGTAGGCTAGCCGCTCAAGATGAGATACATAAGGACCACGACTACCCGAAGCATCGTGGGATGCCTGCAGCGCTGACTAAAATGGCCTGGGAGGATGGCCTCTACCAAAAGTATATCTGCCTCCAGATGAGGTACCACTGAAGCCACCGAAATAACGAGACCTCTTATCAGATACCGACCCCCTCTCCTGACCATGATCCATCTCGTTCTATCTACCAATCTCTACGACCCTCTAAAAGGAAAGATAAGTAGTGCCACCGGAAATGCATCGGTGTGGGCCACACTGTCCAAAAGGTCCACAAAGCATACTAGATCATATTGGAGCACTGGAGTGGCTATGAATCCCTCTAGGAAGACGGGTGCGGTCTGAGCTGGGACCTCCTCATCATGATCAATCTGAGGCTCCACTACGGGTACTGTTGCTCGAGTTCTAGGTTGAGCTCTGCCTCAAACTCTAGCTCGACCTCCACCTCGGCCGCTGCTCCTAGTAGTAGCTACCACATGGGGCTCTAGTTCCTTTCTGACTGCAGATGATGTGCGTGTTCTCGACATCTATTAGAGAACAAGAATAGAATGGTTTAATCCTTAATGATAGCATAAAATCACACGATAGAGATAGAAAGAAGTGAATTTTTTCCTAAAACTCCATAGCCTCTAAAAGATAAGTACAGACGTATCCGTGCAGATCCTCCAGACTCTACTAAGCTTACTCATGACTCGTCAGATCTAGGCAACCTAGTGCTCTGATACCATCTTGTCACGATCCGGAATCCCAACCTCGGGGTCGTGATGGCCTAACATCCGCTTGATAGGCAAGTCGACGTGAGATAACTAAATAGCCAATTTTTAACAGTTAAAGACACAACGATGATAAATAACGAGAAATAGAAACCCAATCTGACACAGTACTAATATAAGTCACGTGATAATATCTACTCCTAGAAATCCGGAGTCACGAGTACACGAGCAACTAGAAGTCTACAAACAAAGTATGAAATGAATACAACTATTTCGAAGGAAATGAACAGTAAAAGTGGGAAAAGGAATGGGACTTCAAGGTCTACGAATGTCGACAAATCTACCTCAAGTCTCTGTATGCAATGATCCGAGCTGACGCACCTCACGCATCGCTTGGACCAATACCAGTATCTACCCAGGAGGTACAGAAGTATAGTATGAGTACAACCGACCCAATGTACTCCGTAAGTATCGAGCATATTCTTGATGAGGTAGTGATGAGGCTCTGACGAGACACCTACGTAGATAAACTTGTACAAGTGTATATAAAGCAGCAACAATAATAGAGAATGATAACGTACAAACTGGGTAGGGACATGCAAGAAGGGGAAAAATATAACAACTACGACAGGTATGAAATCACGAAGTAACTAAGTAATTCATCAACCGGTAAATCAATTAAACTAATGTTATGAAAATGGCACGGCATCACCCTTCATGATTTTACTCTCGTTCTCACCATGTAATGATGATATAAGCAAATGAAATGGCATGGCACCACCCATCGTGATTTTACTCTCTTCATCACCATGTAATGATGATAATATGAATTTGAATAATAAATAACGCGAAGAATAAATTTAACGTCAAATATGATGCCAAGATACCAAACTTCAACTTCCAAAAATATTCATCAACTATGAGATAAGCAATAATTACGAAACGAATAATCAAAGAAGTAATAACCTAACCTAATGATGGATATCATAATAAACAACAGAATTAAACACAAAGAAACAAGTTCCACCTTCATGCTTTAACCCAATAACAATGTATAAGTACTCGTCACCTCACATATACATTGTTCCCACACATAAATCACATAGCAAATAGACTAACAAGTCCTAATCCCTCAAGTCAAGGTTAACCACGACACTTACCTCGCTCCGCAATCAAATCAAAGCTCAATTGGAGCTTTGCCTCTAGAATTAGCCTCCAAACCAATCAAATCTAACCAAATATAGTTCAAACAATTCAAAATAAGCTTTAGAAACTACCCCACGAGTGAAAACAATACAATCTTTAATGATTTAGGGAAAAGTCAACAAAAGTCAATCCCGGTCCCGCTTGGTCAAAACCCAATTACCCATTCACCCCCGAGCTCGATTATGTGATTAGTTTTGAAAATTTGATCCCAATTTAAGGTCTAAATCTCAATTTTCCTAATATTCCAAAATTTCTACCTAAATCCCTAATTTCTACCATAAAAAAACATAGATTCAAGATTAGAAATCAACGAGTGTCGATGGAAATGGAAGAAAACGAGTTAAAATCTACTAACCTATGAAGTTGGGATGAAAAACCTCCTAAACATCACCTCTAGGCCGAGCTCAAACTTGAAACTGGTGAAAAAATAGGATAAATCCCGACTTTCGGACCTTTTAATCACTGGGCATCATGCCTTCTTCGCGTTCGCGATGGGCCTGACGCGATCGCGAAGAGCAGCGGCCCGGGTGGCCAAAGCGTTCGTGAGAGGTTGCATGAGTTCATGATGGCCTATCACTCCTGGACTTTGCGTTCGCAAGCCTGGGCTCGCTTTCGCGTAGTTCCACCCCTACCTCCTCCAGATCCTCACCTAACCCATAGCGTTCGCGAGTGACGGGTCGCGTTCGCGAAGGGTAATCCTTTTGATGCTTTGCATTCGCGACCGCTTCTCCACGTTCGCATAGAAAAAAACCACCCTAGCACAAGTTACCCTTTGCAATCGCGGGAGTAGTTTCGCGATCGCGAAGAACAAAATACCAGACATCAGCAATAGTGAAAAATCAGCAACCTTCTAAGTCCTCGATTCGTAGCCTATCTGAAACTCGCCCGAGCCCTACATGCTCCAAACCAAACATGCACACGAGTATAAAAACATCATACAAACTCGCTCGCATGATCAAAACACCAAAATAACACCTAGAACTACGAATCGGACATCAAAATGTATGAAATTTTTAATGAAATTTAAGAACTTTCAAATTTACAACCGGACATTTGAATCACGTCAAATCAACTCAGTTTTGAACCAAATTTTGCAGACAAGTCATAAAACTAAAATGGACCCAAAATTAAGGTGTATTGGAATCATTAGGTCCTATATGTATAATTTCTATATGATTCCAGTATTATGCAGGCAGTGTTGCAGTTTCTGGACTAATGTATAGGTGGATTAAAGCGTTACAAGTCATATAGGCATGATTTCTATTTTGTTTGCGTATTAAGGTAGTGAAAACAATCCCAGAACTCTGAATTACCAGTGCTGATTTTATAGATATGTGTCTTTGGCAGGTGACAGTATCCTATAGGCATGATTTCTAATAGCTGCATAATAAGGCAGTGAAGTCGCTTGAAAACACAGGATTAACAGCGTCGATAAACATCATATAGGCAGGATTTCTAACAATTGACAATTAGACTTGATTTTGTAACACTTTATCCCTATAGGCATGTCATCTAAGTGAGGCAGTACAAATGTAACATAAAGCAATTGATCAATTATTAAACCTTATAGTCATGATATTTAGATTAGCAAAGGCATTGTATTATTGTATCATATAGGCATAATATCTAAAAGTGTTGAGTAATAGACATGGAAACAAGTGTAGCAATTACTTAGGCCAACATATTTTGACAAGTTAAGTGAAGTGTATGAGTGATTCCTATAGGCATGATCCCTATCAGTGTGCGACACACACTAAACGAAACAACAAATAAGGCATGCTGGACGCAATAGCAAATAGAACACATGGACCTTATAGGCATGTTTTCTACCCTTTCATGCAAGTATTAGAATACCGCAACCCCCTTTTTATTAATCTCCTCATCATCCGTTATTACAGAGTTAGTACAAATTATATTGAATGATTACAAGCCCCAATACGAATATAGTATAGCCCAGTAATACATTTGGGCCTTCAAACAAGCTTAGGACTTCATATGGACTGCAGGCCCAAACTCCAGATGTGGACAGTGCATTTTAGACTTTCAGTACCACAGCAGGTTCAACATACCAGGCCCAAACGAATAACTTACTTACCCAAATGGATGCCAAATTCAATCATACATGTGACAAAGTGCTTATTGGATTTAATTAAACCGCTTAAACACTTAATTCTTAAAACTATAGCTAACAGCATCTCTAGTCAAGACATATAAACATGATCAGGCTAAATTTAAAGGTACACAAGGCACATATAAGGCAAGTTTATGCTTGTAATTCCAGAAACAAAGTTGAAGAGTGACATGATTGACCACCATAGGATAGTAAACCATTCCAAAGAGTTTCAAAATGAAGCATGATTCAGAATCAACCTAGAGAACCTTAGATGAAAGTCTAGCAGAATCAGAAAAGAAACAAGCAAAGCACCACCATCACATGAAGGCGTATATCATGAAAAGCCTAATGAAAGGAACAGCATAACAAAACAGGTTCATGATCAAGCAATTAATTAATGGACCGGGGGAAAAAGTTTAGCATCCTTGACATTAGTCATAATATAAGAGACATATCAAGCTTCAACAGTAAGAGAAGCAAGCATCAAGTCTAATACTATTTGGCCATGTGTGGTGAAAGAAGGTCATCCATAAGGTATATTCCTAAGCATGAATTTGGTTGGCATAATAATCCAAAACAGGGCAGAAAGGCAAACTCATGATTGACAACAAACATCAGCATAACATAGCAGACTAAACAGGTTTAGTAGAGACATAATTCATAATAGGCAAAGACACATTAAGAACTAGATTGTCACGTAAAGTCTAGATATTGCATCTCACCTTATAGACTATAAGTAGTATTAAACAACACATGATTGAACTAATCATGGAACACACATTAAGCTCAAATTGACTGACACTATAGTTAGAAATTGGTCATAGTAGAGTATCAGATATATTAGAACACATGAGTTGATTTATCACAAGGATGCAGAACAAAGTAGGGGATAAACTCATGAAGAGTAGTAGGTGATAAGCATTCAAACACACACATTAGGGTAAACATGCTTAAGAGAGCCAGAATCAAGATTATAAATTAGGCAAGTTCATATACTAGAGAAGTATATAGCCTCAAGAATAACTTCAGAGTAGACAAATGATAGCTTGTTGATTCACAAAAGCTTCAGGGACATAGATATACAAAGCAGGGACTCAAACGAAAAGAGAATCAAATTGCAAGGACCAAAGGTACTTACCCATTACTAATTGACAAACAAGTAAACAAGAAGAACAATTTCAGCTATATCTCAAACGTTAGTAGCAAGACGAGCAGTAGAACCCAGGAATTTCAGTGCATTAGAGTTCCCAAGGGTTTCGAATGAACTCCGGGCAGTGCTCACACTCAGAAAAGTCCGATAATCGAATTCCGGTGACCTTGGCTTTCTGCCGGCCAAAAGAAAGTAGTATAAAACAAGTGAGAATGAGAGAATAATAGTAATTTCAGTGATTGAGGTCCCTTTTTAGGGGTATGGGGGAAGGGTTTATATAATGTTCAAATTAAGCAGAAAAATATAGAAAATTATCCATCAAACACAAAGAAGGAAAAAATATATCGCATGCAATCAAAATCGACAAAGGAGAAGGATATTCTCAAACCCGAGTTGGGTCCGGACGTATGAGAATTGAATCAAGAATAAAGGATCCTTCCTTGTATGATGTATATAGACGAGACAT
The DNA here is from genome assembly GCF_000715075.1 of Nicotiana tabacum. NCBI lineage: Eukaryota > Viridiplantae > Streptophyta > Magnoliopsida > Solanales > Solanaceae > Nicotiana > Nicotiana tabacum. Next base: position 41,604,096 of record NC_134096.1, on the reverse strand, counting down.
CGTCTAAATCCCCACAGAATCAGAGTCGACCAAGACAGATCTCGGAAGATTGTTCTTGCCAAAAATAAGGCAAGAACTTAAGTAACACCACAACCGCGTATACGCCATCGTAGTACCTCAAAATAGGTAAGTAAATCAGGGATTGACTCCATGTTTAGGTTGAAATCGGAGAGAATAAGAGGCGGTTGCTAGGGTTTCTTTCAGAGAAGAGAGAACATTCAAGAGGGTATGGGGCGGCTATTAGGTGGGGAATGGTCTTTAGGATTAGGGGTTTGGTAGATTAAAGGAAATGGGAGGGGTTATTGTGGGTCGTTGATCACCTGAGATCAACGGCCATGATTCAAGGAGAAGTGGGACGGGTCAGGAGATGGGTGTAAGGTAATGGGATATTGATGTTGGGTTAAAGGGTATTGGTCCAAGGTTTGGGGTACTTGGGCCATTAATTTGGTCCGCAAATTAGGTTAGGATTGAGCTTGATTTTAAATACAAGGAATTAAGGGAAAGTAATTTAATAAAATAGTTAAATAAAAATATAGAAATTCTATTTATAAAACATAATACTTTAAACCAATAATTGAAGATTATAAAAATGTAAAAAATTATTTTGACCTTAAAATAACAAATACAATTAATTGTAAATATAGACTATTATTGCAAAATTGCATAAAAAGTTCAAAAAATACAAATGTAATTATATAAAAAAAAAGTAGAATATTATAAAGCATACATGCGAGTGTGAATAATAAGTTTGAATGACTAAGTAATCATAAAATAATCTGAAAGGATAATTAATAAATATTTGAACAATTTAAATGCAAGAAAATTAATTTTAAAGTCTTAAATATTATGAAAAACTACTGAAAGTCTTTATATGACTCTTTTAAATTGGTGATGATGTAGAAATGATATTTTGAAAGTATATATGATATTATCAGGGCAAAATTGGGTATCAACGACACCAATATAAGGTGAAAACACCATAACATATGTTTCACAGTGCATGTGTTAACGACCAGTGGGATCCCCACTTCTTCATTGTGTGAGATCCCAAAGAAGTTATATTAACTTTTATTAACAAACCCTTTGACCTTTTACTGCCTCTTGAAGTACCAATCGGTATTGCTACTTTAGCATGTCACTAATAGCCATGAGTGATTCGGCAATGCAGTGCATGTCTAGGAAAGCAGTTGATTTTGAATGGAAAGATTCGAGTAGAAAGGGAAGACAACCAAAATTTTTCAACTTGTATTCATAGGTCGACCATTATATTAACCACGAGGGTATCAAATATAATTATGGATACAAAGTTAAACATGAACTCGAGTTCACCTTTTTCGAGGATGAGGGATCAAATAAATAGCTACTGAATAATGAATGATGTTTGGTGTATTACGAGTAATAAGATCCTCATATTAGTAGTAAATCCCTTCCGCATATGATTGGATTTCTACATGAAGCTATTAAACTACCTTAAAGGGTTAAAATTATTATAGTTCTCGAGCTCGCAGGTCGCACGAACTATTTGCCAATATGAATTACGTATGTTATTGTCATGGTACTAGTTTGGGTCAAGTCCACCATGTGCGAAGTTGGAGATCTTGTATATTAGTTTGGACCGCCCATATGGACTAATCCGGCCCATTTTAAAGGAGATATGATTAAAGGGAGTTATCTAGGGAAGGTTTAAGTCTTAAAAATAAAACTACCGCACATTGAAAAGAAAGTGGAGCATGGGATCAGTTTATCCGTAGTTTTTCTCTGACAACTTCCCTTCTTTATGTAATCAAGGCTCTCCTTTAACAGAGATTCCACTATGTGCAATTCTCCCTAAAAAGAAAGAAACACACCAAAAGAAAGAAGAAGGCATCTAGTTTGTGAAACAATATTTCGTTTTCAAGAGAGACAAAGTCGGACTTGAGCAATTGATCGAAGTAGGTTCTGCAAAACTTTCGCTACTATTAACAGGTACACAAATTCGATATCCCTGTTACTCGATATTAATCATCAGGAAGAAATTATTTACCATCGAAGGAAAAAACTTCACTTTCCTTGCTTATAAATGGAAATTATTTTCCTACGCAATTTCTAAAAAGCAACATTTCTCCAAAAATAACTTGTTTTATTAAAAAAATTAGTAAATCTGTTCGCGCTTCGCGCGGCAAAGAAGTCCCAAGTAAACTTACAAATTTCTTTTTTGTAACTTTAGTTTAGGCAGGAGGAGATCAAAAATTTCATGGTATGTATATACATAAAAAGTTGATTCTATAAATAAATTAAGTTACAAATGTAAAACTTTTCTTTAGAATTAGAGTTTTAGAAATATAAGTTCAAATTAATGTTAGGTAATCAAGTACTTAAGAAATCACAAGACCAAGTTTAGCCTCAATTATGTAACCAGAGACAACAAACTAAAATTATATAGAATGAGAACAGTGACTTACTAATCTATTGTAACTTGGAATGATTTTGGAAACCAACTTGTGGGTATGCTTAATTTTAAAATGGAATCTTTTTTATTTTTAGTCCGGCAGTAGAAAATAATTACAGGGGTAGTCCTTTGCTGTGATTCCCTTCTATAATGTTTATTATATGTACATTTATGTATATTATATGTATATTTATACTTAATATACAAAACATATACATTTGCCTGTTATTATTTTTGGGCGACCCAACTTTGTCCGGCTCTAAATTAGATAGAGTGGAATGAAATAGAAAGATCAAAGTGCCCTATAATATATCCCATCTCTTAATGATCTCATAATTTTTCCTACATTTTAGGTAAAACTAAAGGTGCACTTAAAGAGTTATGAATTAATGAAAAACCTGATGCATTAAAAATTTATACATCATATATTCAAAATTTAGTTAGAAAAAATTAAAGAAGACAAACAAAACAGCACAGACAATGAATTATGTGGCAAAAGCATTGCGGCATCGCTAGTCATGGCTGCAAAAATGGGTCTCTCATCTCCTTTTATGTTCTTATTGATCCTCTGGCTTCTTCGTTCCAAGATAGGATTTGGTTGTCTATGTGCTTAAAAGACATAAGTGTGAGCATAAAAGAATTTTCGTTGTGCTTAAAAGACACGTAAGTGTGAGCATAAAAGGACTTCGATATGAATCCCATAGCCTTAACAAAAAGTTTAAGAGACCATATTAAGAAGTCCCAGAATATATTATAAAATTAAATTTGTACTGCTAAAAACTGAAGTGGCAAAAATGAGAACTCTATTAATATCAGTATACGTTTTGAATACTAATCAAAATAAATTTGTACCGCTAAAAACTGAAGTGACAGAAATGAAAATTCTATTAGTATCAGTATATGTTTTGAACACTAATTAAAATAAGTTATTGTAAGACCATATATTTTTTGTGATAGACAAATGATAACATACCAAATATCAATTCACATTATGCATTAGAATACACCATCAACTACAAAGTGAAATTTAATTTAAAAGGGGGAGGAGAGAGGAATACGACAAAGACAAAGAAAAATATAAAAATTCTTTCAGCTCGTTGATTATGTAAAAAGAAATTGTCACCATTTACGGAAAAATACATAAACATAAAGATTAAGCGCGGGCCAACCCCTTTATTTACCCGCCCCACAGGAAGGCTACGGTTTCATTTTTAAAATAAATTTGTTATGGTTATGGAGGGAGATATATATTGACTTTGTTGTTATATGAAAATATTCTTTCATGAGAATCAAAAATGAAAATTCTAATCAAAGGAAGAGTATACTATTATGTCTCCTAACAACTATCGAAATATTACATTATATCTATTTTATTCTTGATTAACATTGCTATTTTTTTGAAATTTTGTGATAAAATATATGTTAAGCAACCAATCTAAGAAGCTAACGTAGTAAAAATCAAAGGAAAAAAAGATTATACCATAGTTGCTATCGTCCTTCTCATCCGCATAACACACTTTTTTTGTGCCATTCGCATTCTCCCCTCACCTACAGTTTGTAGTATCCCTTTATTTTAATTTTTTTTTTCTGTCTCCTTCAATTTTGATGCAAGTTCTTCTTTTGACCCTTTCTTATAAGAATGAAATGATGACAGAGATTTTTGGTTGTCTGATAGGATTTTACATGAAACACTAATTTATTCATACAAATTAATGAATTATGATGACGTTTTGATCCCTCTAATGGTAGTACACGAAACGTTAATTTTCTTTAAGAGAGTGTCCTTTAGGCTTTTTAACAAGAATTGAATGAAAAGAGTGAGGGGACTAGGGGAGAAAAATGAAATTACACGGCGAACCGGATGGATTGGCAGAAAGATGAACGGGAAACCAACAACGGAAAGCAGAATAATGAGAGTTTAATTGGCAAATAAATACTCAAAATGGAGGTAAACAGGCCTCACAAGTCATATGTTTACCCGAAAAACGGATAGACTTGTAAAAAAGATGATTTTTAGGACTAACCAAGATGAATCAATTTATGAAACTTAAAAAAGTAACTCTTGAATATATGAGAATATGGTGCTTGAATTACAATGTAAGTCAAATAACTCCCCTCTACAGAAGTGTATCCATCCTCTTTATAGTGGAGGATCCTACTTTAGATATAATTAAATATACATAGTGGGAGACCCATGATAAATCAGATTTTCCATAATTTCTCCCAGGATTCTCTCCTCTAGTGGGATTGCAACGGTTCTTGTCTATAAGCGCGATCTTGACTCGAGCTCTCGATCTTGACTCTATTTCGATTCTAGCCCGGATCCTTGTATTGATTCGGGATCAGTGTTGGTCGGTCTCTGCCTCGTAAGCTCGATAACTTCACTTTGCATCATAGTTCGATTGGGACTCGAGCTCGATAATGATATCGAGCTCGACATTGATCGGTCCTTAGGGCTCGAAGCTTGGTGACCTGACTCCGGATCTCAACCTGATTATGAAGATGCTTCTCCGATCCAATGCATTACCATCTCGACCAGTTCGTATGAAAGACTAACCAGTTTTTACCGTATACAGATAGTCCCCTCGTTTCTCGGGAAGGATGTGACGATAAACGATATGATTTCCCAATGGCTCGATCAGATATATGCTGGCGTTTGCATCGATCCCGACCATGACGTACTTGATAGTTGTCCCATCGGTTCAGTTTACCAAGCCATTTCATGTGTATCAGACGGTGGTCGGCCACCGCTGATATTGAACCGTCATTGCTTCAATCTATAAATAGCCCTTCCTTCTACCATTTATCACTTTTACGTCTTCAATCTTCCAAATTTTCTAAGTTCCTTTTCTTCTTTTCTGAGTTTTTCGTCTGCAAATTTGTGATTTTTACTGCAAATTTCTTCTCAAAACACCAAATATTTCCGCTCTTCATTCATAGAATTTTAGATGGCAAAAACATCTAAAACTGTTCCGCAAAATGAGACCGCTTCGTCATCTCGACCTGCCGGTGGCGAGGATGTGGAAGAGCCCTTCCCTGAGGAATTCGTTCTGGTAGGGTGCTCGACTGTAGGTAATTTTAAAATTGAAAAGCCTTCTCCGATACCGGGTCGGTGTGAGCCGATGTCGAGGTACCAATGTTCAATTACCGAAAAAGTTCTCGAGAAAGTCATACAAGAATGCAACTGGGATAATAAACTCGTAGTAATCCCATCGCCCGATGAATCAATTACGACCCACGTCGAAGGGTTCTTAAGTATTTTCAATTATCCTTTTAATTTGGGCCCTCTAGACCCCGTCATCGTTGCCTTCTGTAAGAGGTACGATGTGACCCTTGGCCAGATCCACCCTTTCTTTTAGAGGATAGTGATTCTTCTTCGATTTTTCTCGAGCAAGATCGAGGGCGTATCTTCACCATCGATCATCTTATGCGCCTTTATCATCCCCGACTTTATCGAGGAGGGTTGATCGAGCTTGCTCGCCGAGAAACCAAAGCGCCATTCTCGAGCATAGATGAGACTCGGGATCAGGGTTGGATGGGCCGTTTTGTTCGAATCAAAACCTCGGACCTGATCCCTGCCGATGACTTGCTATTTCCCGAGAAATGGAATATGAGCCGTGAGTAAACGTTTCTCTTTGCCCGTTTTGATTTTGTGATTGCCTTTCATTTTGTTGATCCATTTTTTTTCTTATCACAGCCGTAGCTCGGATGCCGGAACTGATCCTGGATCTTAAACAATGGGTCAAAGGTCTGGTGTTGCAGAGACCGTACTCCGAGCATGCTTGGCTCGAATTATTAAAGGGTCGATGGGAGGCCCGTAGTCATGGTAAATTGTTTTATCGATTTGTCTCTTTATCAATTTGTCTGGTAAATCTGCCATTTTTCCCTTTGTAGGACTCGGGAAAGATGTAGTGATAAGGCCCCCATCTGGTGGTGAAGAAGTTCCTGCCCTGAAGCAGGTAAAAGAAAGGAAGAGAAAAGACATACCGAGCTCCCCGAGCTTGGAAAAGAAAAAACCAACTAAGAGATCTCGCAAGCCAAAGGGGGGCTCTAGTGTCATGCCTTCGGAAAGTGGTCTGCCAATTAAGGGACGAGCCCGAAGAAGGAGAGGAGAATTTAGTCTGTATACGGGCTAATGTTGTGATTCAACAGTCTTCCGATTTGGCGAAAGCAAATCAGGGAAACCTGCCCATAATCCTAGAACAAGAAGAAGCCAAGATTATCCCTTCTCGAGCTAAGATGATTGAAGGGGATACCGACGGTGGGTCTTCTCGGGTAGTAGACGATATTTCAAGGGCTGAGTTCGGGATAGTCGATACTAGCGGATCCCCTCAGATTTCGGATGCCATGATTCGAGAGGCCAACATGTTGGAGGATCGGTCCTATGAGGGCATTCAGGAGTCAGCCGATATCAACAGTTTTCAGGAGGGGCTTGAGTCAGGTGCCTCAGAGGAGGTTACCGATTTTGGTGGAATGTCGGTACCCAAAAACGCACCGTGGTCGGGTTTTGCCGAGGCTTCATCGGTTCACAAACTGTTGGAGCGATTCCCAGCCCCGAGTGTCGATCCCGACCGTAGGCAGAAGATAGTGCTCTCCATACCTGAGGATACCCGAATTGTTTCTTTTTCTCCCCCCATGGGGATTGCCAGTTACCTTCGGTCCTTGGTGACCGAAGAAGATCAATCAGTGATGAATGCGGTGGGGCCTGCCTGTCTCTTCAACGAGAACCAACATGCTTTGAATCGGGTAACTCTGATGGCATCTTTGTCGCTTCATTTATACTTAGAATTGTAGGTAATTATAATGTTTCTCCTTCTGTTTGTAGGCTTCGATATTGCATCACGAGGCCTTTCTTCGAATTCGGGAGGAGCATGATGCTAAGGTTCGGAGCCTCACCGAGATGAGTGATTCGTACAAGATCCTCAGTGAAACACTTCGAGCAAATTTGACAGCAGCTTGGGAAAAGCAGGTATTTCGAATGTTCCATGACAGTGAAGATGAAAAAGAGATAACCACTAACGATCCAATTCTACAGGTTTGGCAGAGGATTGAGCTGATTGGATGGCTTAACTCACAGGTAGATGGTCTACTGGCCGAGGCAGAAGAATTTAAAAAGAGTATGGATATCCTTGCCTAAAAAAAGGAAGCCGTTCAAGCTTAATTGGAGCTGTCTGATGCCCAACTTCGATCTGCGAAAGAAAATGCTTTGGGGTTGATCGAGAAGATGAAAGAGCTTCAGCATCGGTTGGATTTGGCCACTTCAGATAAAGCAGGTTTGGCTAATGAACTTGAAGTGGCCAGATCTGAGGTGATCGTGGCCAATAAAATAGTCAATGCCAACGTGGCTCAGTTCAGGATCGATGTTGAGGTTAACCAAGCCAAAGACAAGAGCATGGTCGAACATGCAAAATGGAAATCTCGGAGAGAAGCTCTCGAGGAGATCAGTGCTCAGGGCTTCGACGTTGGGGCCGAGATTGAAGTCGCCAGGGCGGAGGAGAACAAAGTTCGAAGGTTGGCCTTTCATGAGGAGGACTCTGATGACTCGGGTGAGTCTGAAGATGAGGAAGATGCTGAGAACATAACCTCCAATGAATATTGAGCCCTTTAGGGCCTTAGGTAGTTTGTTGCATTCTTTTGCTACCGCTTTCGGTCTTTGTATAAAGAACTTCCGTTTGGCTGAGTTGCCTTTGTACAAAAAATTATAAATATAAATCTTTCTTCATTTTGAAGCAAAATAGTGGTTTAAGCTAAATAGATAGTTTGAATTTTGATCACTATTGCTTTCGGGCTTTGTGGGTAGTTCCCTTTACTTTGTTGGGCTCGAATAGCCTTCAGCCTTAAATAGTCGAGTGTTCGTTTGAACTCGAAATAATGAGTACTTTACTTGAAGTAATGTATCCCATAGGCATTGATTAGTCGAGTGGATGATTTGCCCGAACTCGAAGTAATAATTAGCCCGTAGGCTTAGTAGTCGAGTGAATGATTCAAACTCGAAGTAATGTAGCCTGTAGGCGTAATGATTGAGTGAGTGATTTCTCGAACTCAAGATAGGAGTAGCTCGTAGGCTTAGTATTCGAATGAGTGCCTTGCTCGAACTCGAAGTAATGTAGCCCGTAGGCTTAATGGTTAAGTGAGTGATTTATCAAACTCAGGATAAGAGTAGCCCATAGGCTTAGTACTCGCTTGACTGATTTTGAACTCGAAGTAATGTAGCCCGTAGGCATCGAGTGAGTGCTTGCTCGAACTCGGAATAAGAGTAGTCTGTAGGCTTGGTATTCGAGTGAGTTCCTTGCTCGAACTTGAAGTAATGTAGCCCGTAGGCTTAATGATTGAGTGAGTGATTTCTCAAACTCAAAATAAGAGTAGCCCGTAGGCTTAGTATTCGAGTGAGTGCCTTGCTCGAACTCGAAGTAATGTAGCCCGTAGGCTTAATGGTTGAGTGAGTGCTTTCTCGAACTCAAAATAAGAGTAGCCCGTAGGCTTAGTAGTTGAGTGAGAGTTTGCACTCAAAGTAATATAGCCCGTAGGCGTCGAGTGAGTGCTTGCTCAAACTCGAAATAAGAGTATCCCGTAGGCTTATTAGTCGAGTGAATGTTTCGAACTCGAAGTAAAAGTAGCCCGTAGGCTTAATAGTCGAGTGAGTGCTTCGAACTCGAAGTAATGTAGCCCGTAGGCGTAATGATTGAGTGAGTGATTTCTCGAACTCAAGATAGGAGTAGCCCGTAGGCTTAACATTCGAGTGAGTGCCTTGCTCGAACTCGAAGAAATGTAGCTCGTAGGCTTAATGATTGAGTGAGTGATTTCTCGAACTCAAAATAAGAGTAGCCCGTAGGCTTAGACTCGAGTGAGTGCCTTGCTCGAACTCGAAGTAGTGTAGACCGTAGGCTTAATAGTCGAGTGATTGTTTGCTCGAACTCAGAATAAGAATAGCCCGTAGGCTTATTAGTCGAGTGAATATTTCGAAGTCGAGGTAAAAGTAGCTCGTAGGCTTAGTAGATAGTCCCCGAGTAGGAATGGTTGCTCGAACTCAAGTTGATGTAGCACTTGGGCTTTATAGTTGAGTGAGTGTTGCTCGAATTCGTTGATTTACCTTAAGCCTGTTTGCATAATAAATCTCGAAATAGAGGAATTTTCCTTGGATATAAGATATCGGTCAGTCATTATACATATGTAAGTCATTATACATATGTTCATATTTTGTGTCAGGGCTCGGGCCAACTATATGGGCATGGCTCGTTTGACCATTTGGCCCTTAAAATTATTCGTGTTAAAACCCTGTTGTCATGAAATAATGAAGTAACTTCCTTTGCATCGTTCTTGATAATCATCGTTGATATGTTCAGTGACAATGGTATCCCCCCCCCGGTATTCGAGGCTGATTGTAAGGAGGCCTCGGATACTGAGGTTTCATGTTGAATAATCCATCTTTGTTCCTGATCGAATTCATTAATCCTCATCATTGGTCGAACATCTGCAAGGGTTAGTTTGGAAATATAATTGAACAGGGGGGGTCGTACCTTAACAGTAGTATCGTTTTAGCCATTTATCATACGTAGTTTGTAGGATTTCCATTATACGGCCAGTATCAGTCTCTGATCGACCTCTGTTCTCGATTGGCAACCCTTTTGATAATGGACCCAGAACCTAACTGGTCGTCTTCGACTCTTATTTTTGATTGATATCGATTATGCACATTGGTCCAAGTAATAGCTGGGTACTCGATTAGGTTATGCTTCAACCGTCGTGAAGCCGTCGAACTTCGTTCGTTCAAACATTGAGTGAAAGCCTAAACAACCCAATCATCTGTGACTAGTGGCAGATCAATTCCTTCCATTTGAAAATGAGATACGAACTCCCTTAGCATCTCGTTATCCTTTTGTCTTACCTTGAACAAGTCCGACTTCCTGGTCTCGACTTTTATGGCCCCGACGTGTGCTTTAATGAAAGAACCTGCAAGCATAGAAAAAGAATCGATGGAATTAGATGGAAAATTATGATACCATATCATTGCTCCCTTTGACATGGTTTCACAGAATTTCTTCAATAGTATGGATTCGATCTCATCATCTTCTTGATCGTTCCCTTTGATGGCACATGTGTGTGAGGTGACATGTTCGTTGGGGTCAGTAGTTCCATTATATTTAGGAATCTCGGGCATGCAAAACTTCTTTGGGATCGGTTTAGGAGCCGCGCTTGGGGGGGAAAGGCTTTTGTAGGAATTGTTTGGAATCTATGCCCTTCAATATTGGTGGTGCCCCCAGGATCTGATCAACCCTGGAGTTGTATGTCTCTACTTTTTTATCATTGGCTTTGACTCGCTTTGTGAGCTCCTCGAGTATTTTAGTAATTTCGGGAGTAGTACCTGATTCTTGCTCATTTGACTTCAGTATGGCTGGCTCCATTCTGTGGGCAATTTCTTGAGGTGGACTGGGCTCCGGCCTGCTCGGTAACTGGGTTTGGCTCTGTAACTGAGTGATTGCTGTTTGTTGAGCTTGAAATATTTCAAAAATCATACGCAAGCTGACAACCTTGTTATATCTCGCGTTTTCATATGTTAAAGTTTCGTCGTAAGTTAATCGATATAAGTTCGGGAAGAAAATTATTTTGATATTACGAGTATTATGCTATTTCAAATAAGGGATAAGTAAATTCGTGAAGGTGAGAGGGTAAGCGAATCGAAGAAAATAAGTTTCGTCAAAGTTTGGCAATTTGGGATAAAATACGGTCCGAGCTATAATACCCGATATTTATTGACTAGTACTACACAAAGTACCATATGACCATGACAGTATGATGTATAAAGTGTATTAAAAATGAGTAGTATTTTATGTAATTTGAGATAATTCTTAATTATGTTGGTAATTGGTCAATTATTGATTTAACGGGAGATTAACCATGTAATTAAGGATTTATTTATAATTGTCCCATGTGGCAGCAAATGGAGTAAGACTTAAATGACTCTTGCCCTTAGACAATTTAATTAGTAGGCACATGGACAACATTCTTAAGCATTTACACGTTAGAGGTGGAGAGTCATGTTAGTCATCTCTAAACTTATTTTCCATGGATATCAATTCATTTTGATAAAAGTTGGATATATACAGAAAGGCAAAATAAGGAACGAAGGTGAGGGAAATTTGAATTTTCATATGAAGACTTCATATTACAACAACAACAATTTACAATCTCCCCATTGTTAACGTTAAACCACTGTGCAGATAAGTTTGTGGCGAAGCTTCTTGAGTATATATTTTAAAAGATGTGTTCCCAACAGGGAGTTCTTGGTTAGTAAAGGAATTCATAGGAAATTGCACTACGTAGTAACAACGGAATTTTGCAATTCTAAGGGAATATGGTGCAATCCTTCTCAAGAATATCATACGGATTTTCCCCTACTCCAGATATGCTAAGGCTAAGCCCTGTCTTTATTTTGGCATGATCTCGTAATTATATCAGTTTGATAACGAGGCATAAAGAGAAATTCATATTTCGAAATTTATGTACATTTGCCTAGTCTCATAAGTTACAGTATTCACCCTTATCGGGACTTTTTATTCAATTGAGTATTGTCTTCTTCCAGTCAAGAGAGAAAAGGTTCTATATATACTTATTTATGTACTCTACCTAGCTCACAGATTCAACAACTAGTTGCATGTAAAGAGGATATTTGTGGGGACTGAGTCTGCATTACTCTTAGTTTAAGATGGATATTAAAATCAGTGTTTAAGAAATGCAGGTCCTTCTATTACGTGACAAAAGTACAAATGTTCTTTGGTATGCAGAATAGCCTATGCTTCTTTTGTTTTCAACTAGCAGCATGCAGTTTTAAAATAAAACAAGTGTTGCTTGGTTACGTTATCCTATTTCATTATCTCAAGGCAAGGTATTAACACGCTTCTGACCCTAAAATAATTTCCCATTTCTTGTTCATTTAGATACACAGTATTACAGTATTTTCATTACCATCGAGCTATAATCGATGGGCAGGCCCCTATTGGGTAACCTCTGATCAGATGGTAAGTTATATACCGAGCCTACTGTGGCCGAGCGCCTATGAGCGAGCCCAGTTGGCCAAGATACAGAGCCTAGTCTGGCCGAGGGCCTATGAGCGAGCCTACTACGGCGGAGCAGTTATATATATACCGAGCCTTGTAAGGCCGGATATTTATTTTACTTACTATATTGAGTGAGTTGAGTCAGCATCAGCAAGTAAGTAAGTATACCTCTAGATCATCTTTGACTCCCAGTTACTTTCAGTTATTATATTATCAGTTCAGTTGCAGCTTTCAGTTATTTTATCGCCTTGCATACTCGGTACATTATTTCGTACTGACGTTTCTTTTTTCTGGGGACGCTGCATTTCATGCGTGCAGGTTCAGACAGACAGACGGGTAGGCTTCCTCAGTAGGTGTTGCCCGAGTTCAGCTTTATCGGTAAGCTCCACATCCTTCAGAGTTGCCGGGTCTAGAAGTTTTGTGTACATCTTGTGTATATATGTATATAGGCTATAGGTAGTTCGGGGCGTTGTTCCGATCACAGTATATCCATCAGTAGAGGCTTGTAGACATAACCTGTCAGTTAGTGCAATATGTTGGTCTTGTAGGCCTTGTATATATATTTTGTTGGTTTGTCAGCTGTAGTAGTTAGGATGGCCTTACCGACCCAGCTTCATATCAATGTTTTGTCAGCGTTAGTTTCCATTCAGTTTTATATTTTACTTCGCAAATTATCTTGCAATGTGGCCCATGACCAAAGAATGACATTATATATTCAGAGTCCCTTAGTCGCAAGGATAGGTTAGGCACCGGGTGCCGGTCTCGTCCCCCAGGTTCGGGGAGTGACAAACCTGGTACTGTAGACCGAGTTGCTCTACTTACCTCGATCGAATGATGTTGGCTAAACTACCTGGATCAATTAACACACGCTTAACTTGAGTCTTATTCATGAGTACAGATATTACCAGTGCATCGTTATGGGGTTGCATAATTCCTTCTGCGTCTTCGTCATTGAAGGATATGGTTCCTTTCGGTATGTAATCCTGAGCCCGAGATCGCTTCTCCCTTATGATTGATACCTTAGTGCATTTTAACACTAGCCCTAGGGGAACATCGATCCCTCCGATAATCATGTGAATAATGTGTTGTTGTTCTTCTTGCTCGTTTTGTCTATTGTAACTCTCTATTTTTGAAGTGATTCTTGGCTCGATCACTTAAAAACTCCCGAAGGTGCCCTTCATTGAATAACCGGGCTACTTCTTCTCTCAACTGCCTGCAATCTTCCGTTTTGTGGCCATGGGTGCCATGATACTTGCATACTTGATTGGGATTTCTATGGGTTGGATCGGTCTGCAGAGGTCGAGGTCATTTAGTATCTTTGATGCGTCTGATAGCCGATACGATGGCGGATGCATCAATATTGAAGTTATACTCCGACAATCGCGGTGCTTCCTTAGGTCTGGTGTGCCTTTCGAAACCATTCTTGCTCATCAGCCCTCGAGAGCCTTGGCCTCGATTACTTCTCCTTTCACCTCGTATGGAGTTATGCCCAGGTTGTTGCCCCTACGATCTATATTATACAGCTGGTATTGATCCCTGTTCAACCTTGGTTCTCGATCGATGTCACTTTTGGTAACGGATCCAGAAGAAGACTACAACTGGTCGTCTTCGAATCTAATCTTTGATTGATATCGATTATGTATATCGACCGAGGTAACAGTCGGGTACTCAATCAACTTCTGCTTCAAATGTTGTGAAGCCACTGAACTTTGTTCATTTAGTCCTTGGGTAAAAGCTTGAACGGCCTTATCGTCTGTGACCGGTGGTAGATCCATTCATTCCATTTGGAAATGCGATACAAACTCTCTCAGCATCTCGTTATCTTTATGCTTTACCTTGAAAAGGTCCGACTTCCTAGTCTCGGCCTTTATGGCTCCGGCGTGTGCTTTTACAAAAATATCTGCAAGCATGGCAAAAGAATCGATACAGTTAGGTGGTAAATTATGATACCATATCATTGCTCCCTTTGACAGAGTTTCCTCAATTTTCTTTAGTAATACGGATTCGATCTCGTCGTCCTCTAGATCATTCCCTTTAATGAAACACGTGTAAGAGGTGACATGCTCGTTGGGGTCAGTCGTTCCATTATACTTAAGAATCTTGGGAATGCAGAACTTCTTGGGGATCGGTTTGGGAGCCGCGCTCGGGGGAAAGGCTTTTGTATGAACTTTTTGGAATCCAAATTCTTCGATATTGGTGGTGCCCCCAGGATCTGATCAACCCTAGAGTTATAGGTTTCCACTTTCTTGTTGTTTGCTTCGATCCTCTTTTCCCCTGACTCTATCCGCTTTGTCAGTTCCTCGAGCATTTTTATAATTTCGGGGTTAGTCCCCGATTCTTGTTCATTTGACCTTACTACAGCTGGCCCCGTTCTGTCAGTGACTTCTTGGAGTGGACCGGACTCAGCCCTGCTCGGTGCCTGGATTTGGCTCTGTAACTAAGTTATCGCCACCTGTTGAGCTTGCAGCATTTCCAAGATCATAGGCAGGCTGATCCCGTCTTCTCCAATATTTTGGGTATTTTGAACTGCAGATCTAGTTCCACCATGGATGCTATTTTTGAGACCGGAATGTTGGTTCGCTTCGATGGATACATGCGAATTAACGTCAATCGGATCCACGGCCCAAGTCCCAACGGGGTCAGCCTTTTATCCCCGGGCGTCACGTTGTTATTTTCACCTTGATGGCCAAATTCGTTGTCGATATGTAGGGGCATTAATTGAGAGTTCATCATTTTTAGTCTAAAATCAAAGATACTTCCAAAATCAAGTGTAAAATAGTGTGTTTTACAGAGATTTATATCAAATAACCACTATTATCCTTAGCCCCATGGTGGGTTCCAAACTGTTTATCCGAAAAATGAATAACAATTGAATTTATACGCGGCTCTAAGGATACGTAATATAACTTGGTACAAACCGAGAAAAAATATATATTTGTACTGAAATTGGCTATAAAAGAGATAAATACAAACCAAATGAATTAATTAGGCTTAGCCTAAAGTTCGGTCACCTTCAAAACAAGTGAGGATCCAGCTAGTGTATGGACAAAGTAACAAAATAATCAAGCTTCAAGAAAGTAATGTATTGTTTTTATTGCATCAGAATGTCGCCTTCTACAAATGACCAAACCTCCTTTATATAGTGGGGAAGTCCTATTTTGAATATAATTCTAAATACAGAAGAAATCTCATGATAGATTAATTAATTGGCATCTCCTTGATATGCGTCGGGATTTCCGCCGAAATTCTCGCCCTAATTACGGATATACCGATTTTTTTGTGTTTTGGCTCGATCTCGATCTTGACCAATCATGATCTTGATCGGTCTCTATTTTGCTCGGTCTCGATCTTGGCCGATCTCGACCGGTATCTATTCTGCTCGGTCTCAATCTTAACCAATCTCGATCGGTCACTATTTTGCTCGGTCTCGATCAAGATCGATCTCGACCAGTCTCTATTTTGCTCGATCTCGATCTTGGCCAATCTTGATCTTGGTCAGTATTTGGGTCACGAGCTCGGCAACCTAATTCCGCATCATAGCTTGATATTATACGGGGTTAAACCTTGATCTATCATGTTCCAGTCTCGATTAGTCATATGAAGGGCAAGCTCGGTTTTGATCATATATACCTATTTTAAACTTTTTTTTCTTTTTCATTTCATTATACAATCCAGACACTGATATTTTCTTTATTTTTTATTAGTGATATTTGCACATGAATAAATGTTTATGCCATTGTAAGCTTTATGCTATCATTAGAAGAGTTCTTAAGTCTGTAGTGTACCATTGATATGCTTTATGCTTGCTGAAAATCTTTTCCCTCCTCCAACTTTAAAGTGAAGACGTTTTACCGTCTATTCTAAGGTAATGCTAGAAGAGAAAATGATCTCCACCGTCCAAATGTAGTAAGCATCTACCTAATTATTGAACATACCAATTGGAGAAACTATAGCCATAAAAAATTCAAAGGTAACGTGAAGCTATCATTTGGAATAAATATGTTCTATTTCACTTATCGAACTTCCTATATTGTGAAGTTATACGCACTCATTACTTCTGCACCAGCAACAGAAAAGCCCCATAAAAGAAGGGGCTTAAATCACTCTATAGTCGGCTTAAATGGGTGTTTTAAAAGGTGTGGGTGTAAGGCAGGGCATTTTAAATATGTCTTTGCGGGGCGTAAGCCTCATACGTATTTAATTTTTAATATTTATAAAATAATATAATGACAGTTAATATTTATAAACAGGTAAAATTGCATAAAAATTAAAGAAAACTATATATATGTGTGCTCCATCCCCACAAAAACTAATCAAAACAATCTATTATACGTTACTTACAAGCACAAGTAATTTGAGTCTAAAAGAATAAAGTTTTCTATATGAAGGAACAAAAAGGATGATTAACCTGCAATTTGAACTTTGAATTTGTTGCTATGAAGAAAAATATAGTTCTCTTTGTATTTGTAAAAAAAATTAAATATTCGTTGCTTTTGGGAGATATTAGCAGACTAGTGGACAAGATAAAAAATTGAAAAAATCATGATTTAGGGCTTAAATCAATAAAAAGGTCTTTACTTTTAAATTTAATACTTTTGAGTTCCTTTTTAAATCTTTTGAGTAATTACCAAACTGACTTTTGAGAATTTGGGTATTATATGAAAGACTAATTCAACAAATTTTATTTTAATTTAAAAAAGTCTCTCGGGCTTACTCTTTACTAAACAAATATGCCCTGAACGCCCGGCCGTACGCCCCAAATTGCGGGGCGTCGCTTCTTGACACTTTCGCCCCACACCATCGTCCCGGAGCGTTTTTGGTACGCCTCGCCCCGAGGCTCACCCCAAAAACGCCTTTTAAAACAGAGGCTTAAATTCGCAGATTTCTATGGACAAATACTTAACCAATCTAATAAATGCATGATACATATTTTTACATTATACTCTAGAACGGAAAAAAAAGGAAGTACACTTATTCTTCTGAGTATCACTATTATCATGAAGAACAAATTGTCCGTGGGTAAATAACAGAAAAGTTTTCAGATACCATAGAAAGAAAAAGAAAAAAGTCAAGGACAATGCATTTAAATAGTAATCACACTCCAAATTTCTTTCAATCCCTTTAGAGAAGCAAAAAAGATAGAGATTTTAAGCAAATTTTTGTGGGATCCATCCCATTAGTTGGCAAAGTGCCTATTTTTGCCACTTAGGCAGAGAAAAGCTTTGCTGAAGATTTTTCTTGGGGCCAAAGTATCAAATGTATGGTGGACAATTTTGTGAAGTTTTCCATTTCCTTTTTAACTACTTTGAGGCCACGGCTTTCCATCTATAAAAGGAGGGTCATTCTCCTTTGTTTCACCACACAACACAGAGAGAAAAAGAAAGAGTGAAGCGTAACAGACATGGCATAAAAAAATAGTCTGTAAGAAAATTAAAGAGTATGAATAGTAAGGTGAAAATATCAAAAGAGGTTTATTTTTTTTTTTATTATTGTAGTGATTTTTTCAGTATTTTACTCGGGCCGATAAAGTATAAATTTTTTTGCTATAGTGCTATTAGTCGCTCCTCTCGGGGTTGTTATTTTTTTTCTTATTTAGAAGGGTTTTTCACGTGAAAATCTTGGTGTCACTTTCGCCATTTTATTCTTGTTGATATCATATCTCGGTGATACGTTATTATTCTAATGTTATTACCGTAAATACTATTTACTGTTGGGATTTATTCCCAATAATTGGTATCAGAGCTCAAGTTCCGCTCATTCATAAAAATAATGTTCACGATCAGTAGACTATATTCGATGGAAAAGAAAATATCCGGAGTAAAGTACGAGGTAGTAATATTTAACGGAGATAACGATTTCTCAACATGGCAAAGACGGATCCAACAAGGATTACACAAGGTATTCGATAATGATGCCAGGAAGCTTGATACTATGAAAGCTGAGGATTTGACTGACTTGGATAAAAAGGCTGCTAGAGCAATCAGGTTGCACTTATCAGATAATGTTGTAAACAACATCATTGTTGAAGATACTACATGTGGCATTTGGACAAGATTGCAAAGCCTATATATGTCAAAAATATTGACAAATAAATTATACTTGAAGAAACAGTTATACGCCCTACACATTGGTAAAGGTACTAATATTTTGCCACATTTAAATATATTTAACGGACTAATCACACAGCTCGCTAACCTCGGAGTAAAGATCGAGGAAGAAGATAAAGTCATCTTTCTCTTGAACTCGTTGTCATTTTCATACGATAATTTGACAACAATCATCTTGCACGGTAAGATCACCATTGAGTTGAAAGACATCACATCGGCTCTTCTTCTCAATGAGAAGATGAGAAAGAAGCCTAAAAATCAAGGACAAGCTCTCATCACAGAAGGTAGAGGCAGGAGTTACCAAAGAAATTCGAGAAATTATGGTAGATCTGG
Source organism: Nicotiana tabacum (assembly GCF_000715075.1). Taxonomy (NCBI): domain Eukaryota; kingdom Viridiplantae; phylum Streptophyta; class Magnoliopsida; order Solanales; family Solanaceae; genus Nicotiana; species Nicotiana tabacum. The sequence continues at coordinate 41,585,173 of NC_134096.1, read as the reverse complement.
AGGTCGTGGGAAGTCCAAGAACCGATCCAAATCAAAAGACTTAAATTGCAACAATTGCGATTAACCAGGACACTTCAAAAGAGATTGCCCAAATCTAAGGAGGGCAAAGGTGAAAGCAGTGGCCAGAAAAATGATAACAACACAACTGCCATGGTACGAATAATGATAATGTTGTTCTCTTCATAAATGAGGATGAGGAATGCATGCACTTGGCAGGTCCAAAGTTGGAACGGGTGGTTGACACAGCAGCATCTTACCATGCCACAACGGTAATGTCACGACCCAAATCCCAACCTGTCGTGATGGTGCCTATCATATTACTAGGTAAACCGACAATCACAAAATAGCAAAGAATTTTAAATTAAAAGCATGATGTAATAAGTTTAATAGTGAAACATTTCATAAATAAACGGTAAGAACAACTATGACTCAACTACGAAATCACCAAAATTCAGGTGTCACCGAGTACATGAGCTACTAAGTGTCAACACTGTCTAAATCTCTAATATAACTGTCTAGAAAATAGAACAGTACATAATAAAACTAAAAGGAAGGAGAGTCGAGGTCTGCGGGCATCAAACAACTACCTCAATAGTCTCCAAGAAAATACTGCACCAAATCTAGCAACCGTCATGTCCAGATATACCTGAATTTGCATACGAAGTGCAGAGTGTAGTACGAGTGCAACTGCTCAATGTACTCAATAAGTAACAGGACTAACCTAGGGCTGAAAGCAGTGACGAGCTCAGAAATGTACAGTCCAAATCCAGATAATATAGTATAGATGTAACGGGGAAATGAAGTAATAACTCAGAGAATCCCATAATCAGTTCGTACACCGTACAAAAATATAGACATACTTCCAAGTTCAATAATTTAAGCTCAATACTGATAAAATGTGCCAAGTATAGCTAACATGGGGAATGTTACATCACTATGTCTATATGTCAGATATGCATGTCACATATAAAGCATCATAGTGATAAACTCATGTACTCACACTCTCAGAGTACTCAATCTCACTATCTCACACTCTCACTCATCACTCTCAGTCACTCAGCATTGTACGGTACCTGCACTCACTACTGGTATGTCAGACTCTGGAGGGGCAGATCCTACCCAAGCGCTAATATAAAGGCAATATGGCCTACTGCGGCGTGCATTCTGATCCCATAATAATAATAGATAACACGATAAGACCTGCTATGACGTGTAGCCCGATCCATACTAATAATATATATAAAGCCAATAAGGCCTGTTGCGGCGTGCAACCCAATTCACAACATCACTCACAACACGGCTCTCAGGCCCCAACTCAATCATCAATCTCTCCAATCTCACGAGCTCACATATCTCATGTCACTCAGCCCAAACAATAATAACGTGATATAACTGTGAATGATAACAAAGACTGAGATATGACATGCAAATAAATAAATATGACTGAGTAAAAAATGGCAATGTAAGCAATTAACTCAATAGCAGTAATGACCTTGGTGGGTCCCAACTGAATAAGCACATAGCCTAAACAGGATTTCTAACTTGAATCACAACTCAATTACTCTAATTCCACGATGCACACCCACACTCCTGTCACCTAGCATGTGTGTCACATCAACCATATAACACGAAATCAAGGGATTCATACCCTTAGTACCAAGTTTAAAAGTATTACTTACCTCAAAGTACGCAACTCAATGCTCCAACAAACCCTTGCCTCGCGAATCAGCCTCTGAATGACTCGAATATAGCCACAAACAACTTAATACAATCAATACAAGCTATAGGAATATATCACAAATGATAAAGTTAAGTTGATTAACAAAATTCAAAAAGTCAACCCAAAACGTTAACCCCGGGCCCACACCTCGAAACCCGACAAAATTCATAATATCCGAATACCCATTTAATAACGAGTCCAACCATACCATAATCATCCAATTCTAGGCACAAATCGACCCTTAAACCCTCAAATCTTACTTCCAATACATGGTTCTAAAATCCCCAATTTTTACCTCAGAAACACCTATTCTATGAGGGAAATTCAATGGGTATTCAATATTAATGAATACAAATGATTAAAAGTTGCTTACCTCTTGCAATCTAGTGAAAATCCCTCAAAATATTGCCTCAATCCGAGCTCCCAAAGTCCAAAAATAAAAAAATATACTCCAAAATATTTTCGCTTCTGCGGTCCATATCACCGCTTTTGCGGTCACAAATCCGCATCTGTGGAAGTCACTTAAAGGTAGACCAACCTCATCTACGGTCCCAAGCCCGCACCTGCCGGTGCACTTCTACGCAAAACTATCTGCTTCTGAGGACCTGCCACTCCAGCCCCTCTTCCGCTTCTACGACCATCTGTCTGCATCTGCGAACTCGCAAGTATGGAATCTTCCTTGCACCTGCACAAACGTCCCAACTCATCTAGAACCGCATCTGCGATCCCTTGGCTGCTTCTACGGCTTCGCACCCGCGGCCCATTTCTTGCAGGTGCGGTTGCACCAGCTCTGATCACACCAGCATTTACACAAGTCCAAAATTCAATCCGATTTCAATCTGAATCACACCTGAGGCCCCCGGGGACCCTATCCAAATATACCAACCCATCTTAAAACATTATACGAACTTAGTCGAGGCCTGAAACCATATCAAATAACATCAAAAACACAAATCGTACCCCAATTCAAGCCTATTGAAAGTAATGGATTTCCAACTTCTACAATAGATGTCAAAACATATCAAACCAACTCTGATTGACCTCAAATTTTGCACACAAGTCATAAATGATACAACGGACCTATTCCAACTTCCGAAACTAAAATTCAAGCCTGGTATCCACAAAGTCAACCCTCAGTCAAACTTCTCAACTCTCCAAACCTTCAACTTCCAATATTTGCCAATTCAAGCAAAAATCACTTACTGACCTCCAAATTGATATATGGACACCATGCGGAGCTATAGGAACCATCAAAACTCCATTCTTGAGTCGTTTACACATAAGTCAACATTCAATCTACTCTTTCAACTTAGTCTTCCAACCTTGGGGCTAAGTATTCCAATTCATTCCGAAACATCCCCGTAACTAAATCAACCACCCCGGAAAGTCACATAACAGCAAACGAATATAAAATAATCAATAAATGAGGGAATAGGGCTACAATACTCAAAACGATCGATCGGGTTGTTACAGGTAAGAGAATTTATTTGCAGATATGCAACAGGTGATTTTGGCACAGTGAGAATGGGTAACACAAGTTACTCAAAGATTGAGGGCATTGGTGACAATTGTATCAAGACAAATATGGAATGCATATTGGTACTAAAGGATGTGCGGCATGTACCTGATTTGCGAATGAACTTGATCTCGGGAGTAACTTTGGACCAAGATGGGTACGAGAACTATTTTGAAAATAAAAATGGAGACTCATCGAGAGATCATTGGTGATTGCAAAGGGAGTTGCTCGTGGCACATTGTACACGACAAATACAGAAATATGTTGTGACGACCCGATAGGTCGTTTTGAGTACTAGCCTTCATTTCCATATTTCAAGACCTCTATTAGCTCAATTTGATATTCTTTTGATTTACGTGCATGGTCTGTGTTTTACGTAAAATTTTGAAGAAAGGGTGATTTTAGACTTAAAATGGGATTTGAGTTGACCACGGTCAACATTCTTGGTAAACGACCTAGGATCGGTGTTTTGATGATTCTGGTATGATGTTTTTCTTACTTGTACGCACATTTGGTTGGGTTCTGAGGTTACCCGAGCATATTTCAGCGCGTTATGTGAAAAATTATGAAAATGAGTTTTAAAGTTGGAACTCTTGAGTTTTGATGATCGATTCATGTTATTTGATATTTTTTGATGATTTAAGGTAGAGATCATGTTTATATGATGTTATTACACTTGTGTGCATATTCGGTATGGAGCCCGAGGGCTCGGGTGAGTTTCGGATGTGTTACGGAAGAGTTTGGTTGATTTTTTGAACTGCTAATGCATTAAAGTTTTGGTGTTCAGTCGTAGATCTCGCATTTGCGAGGTCTGGCTGGCATTTGCAAGGTCTGGCTGGCATTTGCAAGTCCCGATTTTGCGGTCATTAGATCGCATTTGCGAAATGGGGCTGGGGGCTGTACATCGCATTTGCAAAGAGAACCTTTCATTTGTGGACTGGGTGTAGTTCGCATTCGCGAACATTCCTCCGCATTTGCGAACTCTCGTAGCTGTTGACAGCTTCGCAAATGCAAAGCTTTTATCCGCATTTGCGATATCTCGCATTTGCGATGTTCGCAATTATGACATCTGCAGCTGGGGAAAAGAGGGGGAAAATGGGACTTAGCTCATTTTACACTATTTCTCAACCTTAAACACTCTAGAGGCGATTTTGAAGAACTTTTTCTTCCCAAATTCATTGGTAAGCAACTCTAATTCATTTTCTATAAGTTCCTCATTATTTTTCATGATTGTTTTTACATCAAATCTAGGAATTTCATGGTAGAATTTAGGAATTTTGTAAAATTGAGATTTAAACCTCAAATTGACGTCGGATTTCAAAAAAGAAATCACGTAACCGGGCTCGGGGTGAATGGGTAATTGAATTTTGGTCTGTATCTCGGATTTTGACCAAGCAAGCCCGGGGTTGACTTTTGTTGACTTTTTCAATTTCATCAAAGATAGAATCTTTTTCATTCGTGGGTAGTTTCTAAAGCTTAGTTTTAATTATTTGAACGATATTTAGCTATATTTGGTTGGTTTGGAGGCTTGTTCGAAAGGAAAAAGCCGTGGTTGAGTGTTGATTTGGTTGCAAAAAGAGGTAAGTATTGTGTCTAACTTTGACTTGAGGGAAATAAGACTTGTTCGTCTATTAGTTATGTGAATTATGTGAGGAAGCATCGTATATGTGAGGTGACGAGTGTATATACGCTATCAAGGGTTATAGCATGCGGGTTTGGATATCTACCTTTATGTCGTCACTTATTTCATGTTATCTCTTGTTATACACTTTGATTGCTACATGATCTTACGTGTTACCATGCTTACTTGTTATCTATTATTTAAATTGCTACTTGTTTGATTTATTCATTTCTCCCTCAATATATGTTTACCTGATATATGTTCCTACCTAAATTAATTGTATAACTTCATTGTTTCATGTTTTACTTGCCTTTACTGTCTTTACATTATTTGTTGTACTTTATTATGTTATTCTGAATTCTGTGAGCTCTTTAGCTATTCTTGTATTGATGATTTGTAGAGAATTATGAATACGAGGTATTGGTTACCTTTCGTTTATACTGGTAGTTCCTTGATGTTCTGTACGCTTTATTTTCCTTTCGTGTTGAGATTTCGTTATTGATTTTGTTGAGTTATTTATGTTTATGTATTTATATTGGGATCGGGTTGCACGCTGCAACGGTTAATGATATGATATGATATTGGGATCGGGCTACACGCTGCAACAGTTAATGATATGATATGATATTGGGATCGAGTTGCACGTCGCAACAAGTATTGTGATAATTGTTGGGATCGGGTTGCACGCCACAACAGGTATTATCATAATTATTAGGATTGGGTTGCGTGCCGAAATAAAGTATGATGTGATGTAGTTTTTTGTAGCTGTATAGTTTTATCTCGATTCTGTGATATGAGATTTGAGATCATATTATTCTTGGGGCCTCCGGTAATTTACCTTCGTGTCCATTTATATGAGTTTACTGCTTTATCTAAATTTTCATATTCTGTTATTATTATTCGTACAGGTTTATTGTGAGTGTCTTGTCATAGCCTCGTCACAAATTCATCGAGGTTAGGCTAGGTACTTATAGAGTTCATTGGGTCGGTTGTACTCATACTACAATTCTGCACTTCTTGTGCAGATTCTGGTATTGGTCGAAGTGGCGCATAGAGGAGATTGCCCTGATCGACTTGCTCAGGAGACTTGAGGTCTGCACAACGTTCGCAGTCCATGAAGTCCCCTTCTATTCTGTCTTTACTATTTATTTTTATTTCAAACAGTTTTATTTCGTTCAGGCCATATTTATAGTATAGTTAACATTTATCACATCTATTTCAGATTATTTAAGTTTCGTATAGTTAACATTCTGCTTTTAAATTACTAAAATAGCTAATTAATTAGCTAATATTAGCTTGCTTAGCAAGTGAATGTTAGGATCCATCACAGACCCATGATTGGGATTTCGGTTCATGACATATGCCGAGGTGAATTGAACGCAGTACAAGAAGAGATTTATGCATATTCGTGGCACAAAAGAATAGGTCATATAAGGGAGAAGGGATGGCAGATTCTTGTGAGGAAATCACTCATCTCTCTTGACAAAGGCTCAATGGTAAAACCATGTGACTACTGTTTATTTTGTAAGCGGCATAGAGTCTTCTTTCAAATATCATCTGAAAGGATATTAAATATACTTGATTTGGTATATTCTAATATTTGTGATCCAACAAAAATAGAATCGATGGGAGGTAACAAATATTGTGTTACTTTTATTGATGATACTTCACGAGAATTGTGGGTTTATATCTTGAAAACCAAATATCATGCGTTTCAAGTTTTTCAGAAGTTTCATGCTCTAGTGGAAGGGAGATGGGTCGAAAGCTAAAGCATCTCCGAACTAACAATGAAGGTGAGTACACTTCAAGGAAATTTGAAGAAAATGTTCGATCTATGATATCATACATGAAAAGAGAGATTTTGGAACCCCACAACACAATGATGTAGCTAAGAGGATGAACCGTACTATTATTAAGAAGGTGAAAAGCACGCTCAGAATGGATAAACTGCCTAAGTCATTCTGGGGTGAAGCAGTTCAGATAACATGTTACCTAATCAATAGGAGTCCATCAGTTCCATTAGAGTTTGATACTATAGAGAGAGTTTGGACCAAGAAGGAGGTATCCTACTCGTATATAAAGGTGTTCGGTTGCAAAGCTTTTGCACATGCCCGAAAGGAGCAGAGAAAAAAGTTGGATGATAAATCGGTTTTCTGCATATTCATTGGATATGGAGATAAAGAGTTCGTGTACAGATTATGAGATCCTGTGAAGAAGAAGGTCATCAGAAGTAGAGATGTAATCTTCCGAGAAAGTGAAGTTGGAACTGCAGATGATTAGTTAGAGAAGGCCAAGAATGGTATAATTCCTAACCTTGTTATAATTCCTTCTACTTCTAACAAGTTTACAAGTGCAGAAAATAAGACCGATGAAGTTACCGAGCTGGGAGAGAAACCTGGTGAGGTTATTGAGTAGGGGAGCAACTTGATGATGATGTCGAGAAAACGAAGTACCCCACTCAAGAAGAAGGACAACCTCAACTTTTAAGGAGATCAGAAAGCCCAAGGGTAGAGTCATGAAGGTATCCTTCCACAAAGTATGTCCTCATCAGTAATGAGGGGGAGCCAAAAAATCTTAAGGAGGTATTTTCCCATCCAAAAAAGAACCAGTGGATGAAAGATATGCAAGAAGAGATGGAATTTCTACAGAAAAATGACACATACAAGCCGGTTGAACTTCCAAAGGGTAAAACACCACTCAAATGCAAGTGAGTCTTTAAACTCAAGAAATATGGAAGTGGAAAGTTGCTTAGATACAAAGCTCGATTGGTGGTAAAAGGCTTCAAACAAAAGAGAGGTGTTGATTTTGGCGAACATTTCTCACATGTTGTCAAAATGACTTCTGTTCGAACAATTTTGAGTTTAGCAGCTAGCCTAAATCTTGAAGTGGAGCAATTGGGCATGAAAACTGCATTTCTTCACGGAGATTTAGAAGAGAAGACATATATATGGAGCAGCCAGCAGGATTTGAAGTAGCTGGAATAAAACATATGGTGTGCAAATTGAATAAGAGTCTTTATTGGTTAAAGCAGGCACCAAGGTAGTGGTACATGAAGTTTGACTCATTCATCAAAAGTCAAACATACACAAAGACCTTTTCAGATCCATGTGTATACTTCAAAAGATTTTCTTACAATAACATTATTATTTTATTTTTGTATATAAATGACATGTTAATTGTAGGACAAGAATAAGCAGCTGATTTCAAAGTTGAAGGGAGATTTATCCAAGCCAATTGATATGAAGAACATGGGTTCGACATAACAAAATCATGGGGATGAAGATTGTTAGAGAGCGAACAAGCAGGAAGTTGTGGCTATCTAAGGAAACGTACATTGAACAGATATACAGATGCTGATATGAAAGGTGACCTTGATAATAGAAAATCCACTAATGGATACATGTTCACATTTTTAGGGGGGGGGGGGGGATATCACGTAAGTCAAAGTTGCAGAAGTGTGTTGCACTCTCTACAACTGAAGCAGCATATATTGTCGCTACTGAAGTTAGCAAGGAGATGGTATAGCTAAAACGGCTTCTTCAAAAAATTAGATTGCACCAAAAGGAATATATAGTATATTGTGACAGTCAAAGTGCAATAGACCTACGCAAAAATATTGTGTATCATGCAAGGACAAAGCATATCAACGTGAGATATCACTAGATTGGAGAAAAGATAGAGGATGGATCTATGCAGGTCAAGAAGATGCATACAAGTGAGAATCCTTTGGATGTACTTACCAAGGTTGTCACGACCCAAAATCTACTATAGGTCGTGATGGCGCCTAATGCCGCCGTCAGGCAAGCCAACGGTGATTGATCAACTTAATTACTCATTTTTATTACTTTTGAAACCATAATTTCCATTAACTAAATAGTATAAAATAGAATTTACAGGGTAAAATGATAATATTTACGTGAACTACAATAATGAACAACCAGTAGGAACCCCAAAAACCCGATGTCACAAGTACATGAGCATCTACTAAGGAGTACAATAAAAATACAACATATGTCTGGAATACAAGTTAGACATGAGAATATAAATAACTATGATGGAGACTCTGTATGTTGCGGGTCGTAACATGGAATGCAGCTCACCGTAATGTCCCCGCAATAGTCGTGCCTCTGCACCCAGCGGACCACCAGAAACATATATAGACCTGCACAATAAGTGCAGCAAGTGCAGCATGAGTACGTAAATTAACGTGTACCCAATAAGTATCTAGCCTAACCCCAGAGAAGTAGTGACGAGGGGTCGACATCGACACTTACTAGTGATCCAATAAATCAAATACAGTAAGAAGTAAGCAGATGTGAGGCAGAGTAAACAAACGAAATAAACAAGTATAAATACATAGTATAGTTCTCCTCTCAATAATAAACTCAAGCTCTCAATTAGCAGTTACCTCCTCAACCGGAGTGTATATACAATGGACCTCACCAGATAGGTCATCATAATTCAAATTAGGAAAAACTCACAAATACATTGGCTTTTTGTCAAATATTACACACTATTTCATAAGAGTATTTTATCGAAATGCCGAGGCGTATGACCCGATCCCATCATACTGTGTGCACTGCCCAGGATCGAAAGACACGGACCATAGATGCATCTATTATACTGGTGAGGCGAATGGTCTGATCCCATGAGAGTGTGGTACATAATCCTGCCAAGGTACATATGTCGCTCCAAAACTAGTCAAACAATGTGCAGTACAATAAAAATATACTCTAATACTCATACTAAATCAATTCATAACAATTCCCAACTCCGCACGAAAAGTTAAAAAAATCAACCCTCGGGCCCATGTGCCCAGGTTCTGAAATTTTTCGAAGATAAACTTTACTCATAACACTACGAACTCAAATATATGATGTATTCTCGATTCCATGTCCAATTTAGTGGTCAAAATCCAAAAATTATCAAATTCTAGGATTTCTTCAAAATCCAACAATTTTCCATAAACAAATTTCCATGAGAGATACTTATAGAATCCGTGTAATTAACTTACAATGTGAAGATATTTCTTACCTCCCAGTTGATGATGAAAATAGTGATCCAAAATTGCTCCCAAAGTTGGCTCCCGTAAATAAATGGAGTGCAAAATGAGCAAGGACCCATCTTAAAACAATTCTTCCCAACGCTGCTTCGCATCTGTGGACATAGTTTGTGCACCTGCGATCTCGCTTTTGCAAGACAAAACTCGCTCCTGCGAAAGTCCAGAGCCAGCAGCCCATCGCACCTGCGGAAGGCATTTCGCATCTGCGATGTCGCTTCTGTGATAAAACGATCGCTTCTGTGAAGCCATGCCCAGCTGCCTCTATCCGCTCCTGCGCTCCAGTGGTCGCATCTGAAATCACGCAGGTGCAGGAATTGCTTTGCACCTGCGACCTTTGCCCAATTCACTTCCAGTCTCTTCTGCAATTCACGGCCTCACTTCTGCGAGGTCGTTTCTGCGATGAAGCTTCCGCAGAAGCGGTTGCACCAGTAACCAGAATTTTCCAGCTTTTCCTTTAGTCTAAAATCCGATCCGTTAACCGTCCGGAATCCACCCGAGGCCCCTGGGACCATGAAAAAATATACCAACGTGTCCCAAAATACATTACGAACTTAGTCGAGGCCTCAAATCACGCCAAACAACATCGAAACTACGAATCGATGATCGAAATCATCCTTTAACCTTTCAAACTTCCAAACTTCGACGAACGCGTCTGAACCATATCAAACATTTCAGAATGATGCCAAACTTTGTGTGCAAGTCACAAATCATGATATGAACATATTCCAAGGCTCGGAACCCAAACGAACATCGATAGCATCAAAATCCACTTCAAACCATACTTATGAAGTTCTAAAACTCTCAAAAATTCTAACTTTCCATAATAAGCGCCAAAATCCTCTCTGACCACCCGATACTAAACCCGAACACACGCCCAAGTCCAAAATCATCATACAAACCTATTAGAACCCTCAAATTTTGATTCCGAAGTCGTTTACTCAACAGTCAAACCTTAGTCAACTCTTTTAACTTAAATCTTCCAAAATTAGAATTTTCCATCCGAAATTCAATTTCAACCACACGAACATGTCATAATACCTGAGGTGAAGCTACTCAAGGCCTCAAACCTCCGAACGATGGGTTAGAGCTCAAAATGACCTATCGGGTCGTTACATTCTCCCCCACTTAAATATACGTTCATCCTCGAACGTGCCAAGGGTTATTCCGGAGTTGTCCAAAATCATTGTCTAACACCTCGTTCACCTGCATGTGCCACCACAACCCATGTGAGCACATTAGCTCGATCCAGGCTGAAGATCCTCCCCTTTTGTTTGTTTAGTCAACAATCCTTAGAACCACATTCCAACATCCGGAATTCTCTTCGAGACCGAACTCTAGCGTACGAACACCATATCAATCACTACACACTGTACCAAAACATGATCATGCACCTAGGCTGAAATCACATCATGCACCGCATAAGTCGCTTGCCCATAATAGCATCCTCCAACCACAATAGCTGAAATTTCATGAATCTAATGCCCGCAATACACCTCATAACACATATAAGCCCTGTTCCAACTCTCACAATACTACCACGACAAAAGAGATGCGTAGAAACCCATTACCACCTGCCGAATCAATAATTCATGGAGTCTCTCATCTTGACAAGAACTATTACCTCATTCTGAACTGAATAACGATATTTGCTCTTTAATATACTTTACACAAATCTGATCGTACCGATTTTAGCCAACTTCTCATCAAGTTTGGCTCCACACAAGATTCGGCAGCAACATAAAGACAACACCATCAGATACGGGAAAACTCAACCTTTGTATTAATTTCAAAATATACAAAGGACCTCTCTTTGCCATGAACACAATCCGTTCCAGCCCACTTCATCTGGCCAAGATCACAAATAGATCTTGTCACACTAAGACCTGCCAATGCCCCAGCCTTAGCCCACTTTTGGAAACACTTAGAAACCCTCACGTTTCTCTCTTGTTTCCCACTTTGCTATAAACACAAGTCGTTCATAGCTACTAAGACCTGCCTACGCCCAGCCTTAGCCCACTTTTGAAACACTCAAAAACCCTCATGTTTCTTTCTTGTTTCCCACTTTGCAAAGATCACAAGTCGATCTTTGCTCACTAAGACCTGCGCATGCCTAACCTTAGCCCCCATTTTGAAACTCTTAGAAAGCATCACCTTTCTAACTTGTTTCCCTTTCTTTGCTATGAGCACAAGTTGTTCATAGCCCACTTAGTCAAGATCACAAGTCAATCTTGATACACTAAGACCTACCCATGCCCTGCCTTAGTTCCACTTCATCTTGGAGACCCTCTTCTTCATTCGAAGACCCTCTCCTTCTACTCGGAGACTCTCTTCTTTTTTGAAGACCCTCACCTTCTGTTCGGAGACCCTCTTCTTCTTTGAAGACCCTCTCCTTCTTTGGAAGCCTAACATCTAACCCTCATTTTTCTATGGAAGAATCAAATTTTGAACTCCCTCTCAGATCTAGAAGACCCTATTCTCTGTGGAAGACCCTTTTCTTCTATCTGATCTCTCATGCAAGACTACTCTTAGCCTTGATGCTCTTCTTCACGAAATGCCCCCATATATATAGATATAAGGGCTGCCACTAGCAGATTTGAAGGGGCAACTTATAAAGGGGCAATTCCATCCTTGTATTTTGCCCAGTCAAAGTACTAAATAAGCACTTAACCATTTAATGGGGCACTTACCCACGAAATGGCTCTCTTCAGCACTTACTCTGTTTTGTGGAGCACTCAGCCATGTTTGTGGACCACTTAGATCTTTGGTGGAGCACTCAGCCCTAAGGGTGGAGCATTGGTCCCACAACCCATTGAACCAAGCCTTACATATAGCATTGCTAAATCTGATCCTATCTTGTACTTGACATCCCCCAATTACATAGTCCATTATCTTACATGAAATGACACTACATACAAGCACTAAACAGACATGGGTAAAAGTCATTACAAAAATACAACGGCCTACTGCTTTGGCATGTGCTCTACAAGTACCCTTATTCTTGGTCAGCTATTGCATGCCCCAAGGCTGGCATTGCGCCCAGCCTTGGCTGATTTTAACATTACTTTGCGCCAATGCCTTGTCCTCAACCTGTTGTCCATGATTTTACCGCACACGCCCGACGCCTATCGCTCGCACATTGCCTTAGCCGTATTTCTACCTTGTCTTTGTCAACACTTGTTTCACCCGTGTCATTGCTTGTCTTTTGTATCACATAGCTTTGCCTTAGCTATTGAAACCCTTTTCCATCATTCCGTGCCACCGTGATTTAGCTTGCTTGTACTTGGCGCTCCCACAACTTGAACTGCCTGTACCTTTGTCTTTGGTGCGCATGTCGTGCCATGCCGCCCAAACTTGCCCACACTGCCTTTTCAAGTCTTTGCCAAGCCTGCCTTGCCTCTCTCAAGACCAATACTTGTTCACTTGACAATGTTTCTCGTCCATTTTCCCACATGATAGTTTTGCTCCCGCATAGGCCAATGGCAAGGCCATCACGCCCAATCCTTGCCATAGTCACGCCACGTCCGATGTCAAAGATTAGGTTCCTAACAAATGACCCGCACCCTTTGAAATCGACGTCCTCGTTGAGCCGTCTTAATGGATCTGCCCCAAGGAGTTGTTGACAGACAACGCCCATGTTGCTCCATTCCACCGGATATTTTCCCGGGCTTTGACACTTCTTACTCTCATGAACTGTTCCATTATTGGCGCAGTTCAGCATATTTGCCACAAGCCATGTTCTCAAACATCAACATCAAATCTGCTACTGATTATCTTACCCCCGCCATAAATCTTGCTCTGCTCCGATACTCATCTATCCGAGCAGTTCTACTAAGCTCTCATATCAGTTTATCAGAGCACTTCTACTTAACTCTAAGCTCTGATACTAGTTGTATCAGAGTACTTCCCGCTAAGCTCTCCGCTTTGCTCTGATACCAGTTGTCACAGGATCAATTTGGGCCAATGTTTCGCACCTGATTGACACTGCGCAGCAGCAACCCAACACTCAAGTTACTCAGCCTTTCCCAATACTTAGCCAACTTCTCATCAAGTTTGTCTCCACACAAGATTCGGCAGCAACATAAAGAGAACACCATCAGATACGGGAAAACTCATCCTTTGTATTAATTTCAAAATATACAAAGGACCTCTCTGTGCCATGAACACAATCCATTCACAGCCCACTTCGTCCGACCAAGATCACAAATAGATCTTGTCATACTAAGACTTGCCAACGCCCCAGCCTTAGCCCACTTTTAGAAATACTTAGAAACGCTCATGTTTCTCTCTTATTTCCCACTTTGCTATGAACATAAGTCGTTCATAACTACTAAGACCTGCCTACGCCCAGCCTTAGCCCACATTTAAAACAACCAGAAACCCTCACGTTTCTTTCTTCTTTTCCACTTTGCAAAGATCACAAGTCAATCTTTGCTCACTAAGACCTGCCCAAGCCTAGACTTAGCTCCCGTTTTGAAACTCTTAGAAAGCATCACCTTTCTAACTTGTTTCCCTTTCTTTGCTATGAACACAAGTCGTTCATAGCCCACTTAGTCAAGATCATAAGTCGATCTTGACACACTAAGACCTGCCTATGCCCTGCCTTAGTTCCACTTCGTCTTAGAGACCCTCTTCTTCATTCGAAGACCCTCTCCTTCTGCTCGGAGACCCTCTTCTTCTTGGATGACCCTCTCCTTCTGTTCGGAGACCCTCTTCCTCTTTGAAGACCCTCTCCTTCTGTTTGGAGACCCTCTACTTCTGTTCGGAGACTCTCTTCTTCTTTGAAGACCCTCGCCTTCTTTGGAAGCCTAACATATGACCCTCTTTTTTCTATGGAAGGATCATATTTGAACTCCCTCTTAGATCTTGAAGACCCTCTTCTCTATGGAAGATCCTCTTCTTCTATCTGATCTCTCATGCAAAGACTACTCTTAGCCTTTATGCTCTTCTTCACGATATGCCCCCATATATATAGATATATGGGCTTCAACTAGCAGATTCAAAGGGACAACTTATAAAGGGGCAATTCCATCCTTGTGCTTTGCCCAATCAAAGCACTAAATAAGCACTTAACCATTTAATGGGGAACTTACCAACGAAATGGCCCTCTTCAGCACTTACTATGTTTTGTGGAGCACTCAGCCTTGTTTGTGGACCACTTAGCTCTTTGGTGGACCACTCAACCCTTTGGGTGGAGCATTGGTCCCACAATCCACTGAACCAAGCCTTACACACAGCATTGCTAAATTTGATCCTATCTTGTAGTTAACATCCCCCAACTACATAGGCCATTATCTTACACGAAATGACATTATATACAAGCACTAAACAGACATGGGTACAAGTCATTACAAAAATACAACGGCCCACTGCTTTGGCATGTGCTATATATGTGCCATTTTTCTTGGTCATCTTTTGCATGCCCCAAGGCTGGCATTGCGCCCAGCCTTGTCTGATTTCGACATTTCTCCATGCCAATGCCTTGTCCGCAACCTGCTATCCATGATTTTACCGCACACGCCCAATGCATGTTGCTCGCACATTGCCTTAGCCGTATTTCTGCCTTGTCTTTGTCAACACTTGTTTCACCCGTGCCATTGCTTGTATTTTGTCTCACATAGCTTTGTCTTAGCTATTGAAACCCTTTTCCATCATCCCGTGCCTCCGTGATTTAGCTTGCTTGTGCTTGGTGCTCCCACAACTTGAACTGCCCGTACCTTTGTCTTTGGCGCGCATGCCTTGCCATGTCGCCCAAACTTGCCCACACTACCTTTTCAAGCCTTTGCCAAGCCTGCCTTGCCTCTCTCAAGACCTTGGCCAATACTTGTTCACTTGACAATGTTTCTCGTCCATTGTCCCGCATGATCGTTTTGCTCCCGCATAGGCCAATGGCAAGGCCATCACGCCCAATTCTTGCCACAATCGTGCCACGTCTGATGTCAAAGATTAGGGTCTTAACACTTACCAAGATGAAGTAGTGGATACCGCATTACCTTTGGCTAGGAGTGTCAAGTTTCTTTTTTAAATCGACCGGACTAAGCAAAATCAATTTTTAGAACCCTCCCTCCCCCCAATATATGTTTCGATATAACCCTATAATCATACCCACAAAAATTGAAACAAACATATCTACTAATATATGTATAAGAATATCATACATATAGATTAAACTTATAAAATATTAGAATCTTGAGTCGTGAAAAATATCAAGACACTTTAATGGCCATAAAAATCAGTAAAACTTTATCTACATCTGATGTTTACTAAATCATACTAGTTTACCATGATTATTTCTGAGCGAAAGGAGTAAGAAGATAGAGTAAATTACCTAAATGTCTTGCTTTTGATGTATATTTAATGTTTTGGCATAGGTATTTAAAAGTTGAAAGATGGACACATTTTAACCTAATATGTTTATGCTTAATAACCTAATTGATGCCTAGAATTTAAATCTAATACATGTTAAATAATTAGGGGTGTACATGAGTCGGGTTAGTTTGATTTTTATCAAAATCAAACCAAACCAACTATATCGGCTTGGGTTGGTTTGGTTTTGTCAGTTTTATCGGGTTTTACAGATTTTGTTTTGTTACATGAATATTATTTTAATCTTACTTTATTAGAGTTATAGATAAAGTTTTGATAATTTAATATATATTTAGTAAAAATTAAATAAATTAAAAAATATATGATCTATTAAATTATTCTTGGTGGAAGAATTATTTACTAACACATGATATTTATTTTCTTACTCTAACACTAATTGTTCGTTGATGTGCGCTTTCAAGCTTAATCGAATTTTAATAATTAAACACAAAAATCAATATGAAACCTAAATAACAATATGTTATGTTTAAATTTTAAAATTATTGATAAAGTGTTATTTCAGATTAAAAAATATATTAGAGTTTAATAGATCTTGACATATAAATATGAAAAAAAGAGATTAACGCATTTCATTAATACTTGATAAAAAAATGGTGATACAAGAGAATCAATCATTATTTAAAGTAAATAAAAATGGATGCACTTTATGGTTCTATTAAATATTACACTACTGAGAGGGTCATAAATATTTTTAAAAGAAAATCCTATATAAATTCTTAAAAGTATGTATACAAATTATATAATTATATGTCGGTTTGGTTCTAATTTTTTACTCAATACCAAACCAAACCTACTTAGATTTTTTAACTGATTTGGTTTGACTTTTGGTTTGGTACTATTTTCCAATTTGGTTTGAACACTCCTATCAACAAAGATTCTTAGTGCATGTTCCAAAATTTAATATTTACAACTTTTACTCTTTACTCCCTTCGTTTCAATTTAGATGAGGTAGTATGATTGGGCACGGAATTGAAGAAAGAAAAAGAAGACTTTCGAAACTTTTGGCCCTAAAGCTTAAGGTGTAAAAGCTTTGTAGGGCCATGATAATTATGTGGCTATACAAACTTTTCATTAAGGATAAAATATATAAAATAAAATTATTGAAATTAAATTATTTTTAAATATAAAAATGTGTTATTCTTTTTAGAACAACAATAACAGCATACCCAGTATTATCCCACACCGTGGGGTTTGGGGAGGGTAGTTTTGTCATGACCCAAAACTTAGCATGTCGTGATGGCGCCTAACATGGTACTAGGAGAGCTGACACCTCAAAACATTTCCAACACCTTTAAGTAAACAATGAGATAACACAGGTTTGAATTATTAAAGTTCTCATAAATTGGATAGGAAGTCAAAACAAAATACGAAGGTCCCCAAAACCAGGGTGTCACTGAGTACATGAGCGTCTATACAACACAAGTCTGAAAATACTGTCTATAAAAAACTAAAACTAAATACATGAAACTGAAAGATAGGTGGGAGAGTCAAGGTCTGCGAACGCCGGGCAGCTATCTTGAAATCCCCAAATGATCAGGTTGCGCGGATAATCAACACCCATTGTAACCAGAAGCACCTGGATCTGCACACGAAGTACAGGATGTAGCGTGAGTACAACCAACTCAACAAGTAACAAGACTAAATATTGGACTGAAAGTAGTGACGAGCTTCACGAATACAGTTCAATTTCAAAAAATACAATGCAGAAAAATAGACATGCTTTCAAGTTCTACAGTTAAAGTTAAGACAGATAATTCATGCCAAGTTCAATGGAGACAGGATATAGTATCTCTCAGAAATTTCATGACAATAATATATGCCAGCCGAAGTACAACAGTAATGAAATCAAGTACATATTCTCAGAATGGCAGTCACTCAATCCTCTCATTCACTCAAACCTCACAATCTCTCATTTCTCTTAGACACTCGGTACTCGCGCTCGGCACTCGCACTCGCACTGAGTAGGTACTTGCGCTCACTGGGAGTGTACATACTCCGGAGGGGCTCCTTCAGCTCAAGCGCTATAACAAGCCAATCATGGCATAATCAATAAAACATCCTACGGCGTGCAGCCCGCTCCCATAATTATCCTCACAATCAAGCCCTCGGCCTCACTCAGTCATCAATCTCTCCAGTCTCTCGGGCTATCAATAATCATGATAAACAACCCAAATAGAGATAATGTAATGTGTCAATAAAGAACATTAGATACTAAGATATAATATGTAGTAAAACTGTGACTGAGTACAAAACAACAATTTATGAGATAATTCAACATGTAACACGACCTCTGTTGGTCCCTACAGTGCCAACGCATAGCCTAAACATGATTTGCAGTTCGATTTCTATAACACATGGAGAATATGTGGATAACCTCAGATTATTCAACTATATGGTTCCATGGAATTGAACAAATTACAATTCCTATGGTGCAGCCCACACACCCGACACCTAGCAAGTGCGTCAACTCAAAACCAATCACATGGCACACAATATAGGGTTTCATACCCTCAGAACCAAATTTAGAATTGTTACTTACCTCAATCCGTGCAAATCTCTACTCCAACACGCCCTTGCCTCATGAATCAGCCTTCAAATGCCTCGAATCTAGCCAAAAACAGTTCGATACAACCAATACGGGCTAAAGGAAATAATTCCACAAGAAAATACTAAGTTATTAGTCAAAAGTAGACTTAAAAGTCGACCCCGAGCCCACGTCTCAAAATCCGATAAAAGTCATAAAATCCGAAAGCACATTCAACCACGAGTCTAACCATACCAAATTTACCAAAACCCGACACCAAATCATCACTAAAGTCCCCAAATTAAACTCTCCAAATCCCTAGCCTTAAATTCCCAATTTACACCTCAAAATCACACAATCTAGGTGGGAAAATCAATGGGGAAACATAATTATTGAACAAATTAAACCACAAGTGACTTACCTCAAGAGTCCCTTCGCAATTCCTCTCAAAATTGCCTAATCCCGAACTTGGAATGTTCAAAAATGAAGAAAAACTCGGAACCCTTGTTTTAATACACTGCCAAGCCTTTTCGCTTCTGCAGATCACTTAACCGCACCTGCGGTTCTGCTTTTGTGGAAAATCCTCCACTTCTGTGGACATGCCCCAAGACTCCCTTCGCTTCTGCGCAATCGCAGGTGCGGAATTTCCCACCGCACCTGTGCAAGCTCCCCCACTGGCCAATTCCGCTTTTACGCTCATGACGCCGCATCTACGACCATGCAGGTGCAGAAATTGCCTCGCACCTGCAACACTGCATACCTCAATCCTAGGTCGCTTCTGCGCTTCCTAGCTTGCACCTGCGACCAAAGTTCTGCAAGTGCGATTGCACCAGAAGACTTTAGCTATAGCAACCTTCCAAACCCCAAATTTGATATGTTAATCATCTGAACTCCACCCGAGGCCCCTGGGACCTCAACCAATTATATCGATAAGTCCTAAAACACGATACGAACTTAGTCGAGCCCTCAAATCACATCAAACAACATCAAAAACACGAATCGCACCCTAATTCAAGCCTAATGAAAACTAAGGAATTCCAACTTGTACAAACGATGCTGAAACCTATCAAATCACATCCGATTGACCTCAAATTTTGCACACAAGTCACAAATGATACCATGGACCTACTCCAACTCCTAGAACCCCAATCTGAGCCTGGTATATAAAGTCCTGTCTCGGTCAAACTTCCAAATTTCCAACTTTTGCCATTTCAAGCCTAATTCCACTATGGACCTCCAATTCACAATCTAGACACGCTCCTAAGTCCAAAATCACCCAACGGAGCTAACAGAATCATCAAAACTCCATTTCGGAGTCGTCTATACATAAGTCCACATACGGTCAACCTTATCAACTTAAGTTTTCATCCTTGAGACTAAGTGTCTCAATTCATTCTGAAACCTCTCCGGTCCTGAACCAACTACACCGGCAAGTCACATAAAAATTGTAGAGCATAAAATGAGCGGTAAATGGGGGAAAAGGGCTACAACTCTTGAAATGACCGGCCGGGTCATTACATCCTCCCCCTCTTAAACAAACGTTCATTCTGAACGGGTCTAGAAACGTACCTGGAGTCTCAAATATGCGTGGATATTTGATCCGCATCTCCCACTTGGTCTCCCAAGTAGCTTCCTCAACTGGCTGACCTCTCCACTGTACCTTCACTGAAGCTATGTCCTTGGACCTCAACTTTCAAACATGCCGACCCAAAATGGCCACCGACTCTACATCATAAGTCAAATCAACATCCAACTGAACAACGCTGAAATTTAAAACATGAGACGGATCGTCGACATACATCCAGAGCATAGAAACATGAAATAATGGATGCACACTCGACAAACTAGGTGGCAAGGCAAGATTGTAAGACATATCTCCAATCCTCTGAAGTACCTCAAATGGCCCAATATACCGAGGGCTCAACTTGCCCTTCTTCCCGAACCTCATAACACCCTTCATGGGCGACACCTTGAGCAGTACCTTCTCCCCAACCATGAAATCAACATCCCGAACCTTCCTATCGGTGTAACATTTCTTTCTGGACTGCGCCGTGCGAAGCCGATCCTGAATCAATTTAACCTTGTCCAAAGCATCCTGAACCAAGTCAGTACCCGATAGCCTAGCCTCCCCCGGCTCAAACCAACCCACCGGAGATCAACACTACCTCCCATACAAAGCCTCATACGGAGCCATATAAATGCTCGATTGGTAGCTATTGTTGTAAGCAAACTCTACGAGCGGCATAAACTGATCCCAAGAACTCCCGAAATCAGTGACACAAGCACGTAGAATGTACTCCAATATCTTAATAGTGAGCTCTGAATGTCTGTCCTTCTGAGGGTGAAATGATGTGCTCAACTCAACCTGCGTGCCCAAATCTCGCTGCACGGCTCTCCAAAACTATGATGTAAACTGTGTGCCCTGATCTGAAATGATGTACACCGGCACACCGTTAAGGCAAACAATATCGAAGGATGTAAATCTTAGCCAACCGCTATGAAAAATAAGTAGTCCCAACTGGAATGAAGTGCGCGGACTTGGTCAGCTAATCCACAATCACCCAAATAGCATCGAACTTCCTATATGTTCGTGGGAGCCCAACTACAAAATCCATAGTGATCCGCTCCCATTTCCATTATGGAATCTCTAGCCTCTAAAGCAATCCACCCAGTCTCTAATACTCATACTTCATCTGTTGACAGTTAAGGCACCAAGCTACAAACTCCACTATATTCTTCTTCATTCTCCTCCACCAATAATGTTGCCTCAAGTCCTAGTACATCTTTGTGACACCTAGATGAATGGAATACCGCGAACTGCGGGCCTTTTCAACAATCAACTCACGTATCCTATCTACATTAGGCACACAAATCCGACCATGCATCCTCAACACCCCATCATCCCCAATAGTAACATCTCTGGCATCACCGTGTTGAACCATGTCCTTAAGGACAAGCAAATAGGGATCATCATACTGGCGCTCTCTGATGCGATCATATAAGGAAGACCGAGAAACCACACAAGCTAGAACCCGGCTGGGCTCCGAAACATCTAATCTCACGAACTGGTTGGCTAAGGCATGAACATCAATTGCAAGAGGTCTTTCACCAACAGGAATGAATGCAAGGCTAGCCATAATCACCGCATTTCTACTGTAGGCATCGGCCACCACATTGGCCTTCATGGGGTAATACAGAATAGTAGTATCATAGTCCTTTAGCAGCTCCAATTATCTCTGTTGCCTCAAATTTAGATCCTTTTGTTTGAACAAGTGCTGGAGACTCCGATGATCAGTAAATACCTACAAGACACACCATAGAGATAATGTCTCCAAATCTTCAATGCATGAACAATGGCAGCCAATTCCAAATCATGAATAGGGTAGTTCTTCTCATGGGGCTTCAACTAACGTGAAACATAAGTAATCGCTATACCTCCCTGCATCAATACGCACCCAATACCAATTCGAGAAGCATCACAATACACTATATAAGAACTGGAAGTTGAAGGTAGAACTAGAACTAGAGTTGTGGTCAAGGTAATATTGAGCTTCTGAAAGCTCTCCTCACACTTATTCGACCACCTGAAAGGAGCACCTTTCTTGGTCAATTTGGTAAAAGGCGATGCAATAGACGAGAAACCCTCCACGAAGCGATGATTATTGTCGGCCAAGCCGAGAAAGCTCCGGATCTCAGTAGCTGAGGATGGTCTGGGCCAACTCTGAACTGCCTTAATCTTCTTTAGATCCACCTGAATCCCCTCACTGGACACCACGTGCCCCAAGAACGCCACTGAACTAAGCCAAAACTCACACTTGGAGAACTTGAGATAAAGCTTCTCCTCCCTCAACCGCTGCAACACAATCCTCAAATGTTGGGCATGCTATTCCTGTCTACGTGAGTACACCAGGATATCGTCAATGAATATTATGACAAACGAGTCGATATAAGGTTGAAATACACTGTTCATTAGATGCATGAATGTTGCTGGGGCGTTGGTAATCCCAAAAGACATCACAAGGAAGCGTCCTGAATGCTATCTTTAGAATATTCGAGTCCTGAATCTTCAACTGGTGATACCCAGACCTCAAATCAATCTGAGAGAACACCCTCGCTCCCTGAAGCAGGTCAAATAGATCATCAATGCATGGCAAAGGATACTTGTTCTTGATTGTAATTTTGTTCAACTGCCTATAGTCGATGCACATCCGCATAGTACCATCCTTCTTCTTCACAAATAGAACCGGTGCACTCCAGCATCACCAATGTCACGGTCTTAGTGTGACAATCCAGCATAGCATGACATGGAGACAACTAATTCATACCCAGATCACGTCAAAATTAACCATACTAAGAAATAAGAGATCAACTCTGGTCTCTAATCCCCCAATAGTCACTACACATGACCGATATACACGGTCTACAATAATAGTATCGTTAAAGGGCATGGATACATGAATAGATGAGACTAAGAACTCACGGGGCACATCCAGATAATGAGCAAAATATGATGATACATACGAATAAGTGGAACCAGGGTCAAATAATACAGAAGCATCCCTGTGGCATACTGAGACAATACATGTGATCACTACATCTGAAGCAACAACATCTAGCCTGGCAGGAATAGAATAGAATCGGGCTTGACCACCACCTGATCGGCCTCCCCCTCTAGGGCGACCTCTAGCTGCCTGGGCCCCACCCCGAACTGGCTGGGCGGGTGGTGAAGTAACTGGTGCTAAATTCGTAGCCTGACTTCTCTGCTGCACTGGACCTCCCGGGCGATGAGGACACTGTCTCCACATATGCCCAAACTCCTCGCACCCAAAGCAACTCCCCGGAAGTGGTGGTGGTGGCAATTGAATCGGACCCCGAGTACCAGAGTAACTGTTAGAAGGGCCTAGCATAGATGAAGCCTGAACTGATGGAGCACGGTATGAACTCTCAGCTGGAAGGGCACTGAAAGATGACTAACTCTGATGAGCACTGTATGAACCATGGCTAGATGATGCACCACGGTGAACTGGACGAGCCATCTGAGCGGGCCTATAAGGACAACCCCTATTGTGGTAGGAATGTCCCCCAGAATGAACACCATTGGGACTACCCAAACCTCGAGGCCTCTTGGACTCACTCTCCTCATGCTTCTGACTACGGACCATCTCTATTTGCTGAGCAATATCGACCACCTTATCGAAAGTAGCACTAGAAACCCTCTCCCGAGTCATAAGCAACTGCAACTAATATGTGAGGCCATCAATGAACCTCCTAATCCTCTCCCTATCCATCGGAACCAACCAAACTACATGACGAGCCAACTCGGAAAACCTCATCTCGTACTGGGTCATAGATATGCCATCTTGATTTAGCTGCTCAAACTGTCTGCGCTGCTCCTTCCTGCGAGACTGTGGCACGAACTTCTCCAAAAAGTGAACGGAGAACTCACGCCATGTAAGTGGTGACGCACCAACTGTCCTACACCTCTTATAAGCCTCCCATAATCTGAAGGCAGCCCCAGTAAACTGAAAAGTAGTGAATGAGACCCCACTGGTCTCCAGAATACCTGTCGTGCAAAGAATACGCCGGCAGCTTTCCAAAAAGTCTAGGGCATCCTCAGACTCAGCCCCACTGAATGTTGGAGGCTGGAATCTCCCAAATCTCTCTAGTCTCCTCTACTCATCATCAGTCATAACGGGGCCCAACTGGGCTTGAGCAACTACAACCGGCTATGTTGGTAGTACCTGGTGTCTGAAATCCCTACATCACCTGCTCTGGTGTACGGGTGCGCGGGAGTCTGAGTACCACCCCCGGCCTGAGAAGTGGTTGCCGCGGCCGGAACAGAAATTTCCTGGGCAAGGCTAGTGCACATAGTTAAAATCTGTGCTAAAGACTCCTGAAGGCCTGGAATCATAATGGGCATAGCAAGTATCTCTCAGAAATTTTATGACAGTGATATATGCTAGCTGAAGTACAACAGTAATGAAATCAAGTACATATTCTTAGAATTACAGTCACTCATTCCTCACAATCTTTCATTTCTCTTAGACACTCGGCACTCGCACTCGCACTCGCACTCGCACTTAGTAGGTACCTGCGCTCACTGAGGGTGTACAGACTCCGGAGGGGCTTCTATAGCCCAAGCGCTATAATATCCAATCATGGAATAAATAAATAAATAAAACATGTTGCGTCGTACAGCCCGCTCCCATAATTATCCTCACAATCAAGCCCTCGACCTCACTCAGTCATCAGTCTCTCCAGTCTCTAGGACTCTCAATAATTATGATAAATAGCTCAAACACTAATAATGTAATGTATCAATAAGGAACAATAGAGACTGAGATATAATATGTAGTAAAACTGTGACTTAGTACAAAACAACAATTTAACAGATAATTCAACATGTAACACGACCTCTGTCCGTCCCTACAGTGACAACACATAGCCTAAACATGATTTGCAGTTCGATTTCTATAACATATGGAGAATATATGGATAACATCAGATTATTCAACTATACAGTTCCATGGAATTGACCAAATCACAATTCCTAAGATACACGCCCACACGCTCGTCACCTAGCATGTGTGTCACCTCATAACCAATCACATGGCACATAATACGGGGTTTCATACCCTCAGAACCAAATTTAGAAATGTTGCTTACCTCAATCTGTGCAAATCCCTACTCTAACACACCCTTGCCTCGCGAATCGGCCTCCAAATGCCCCATATCTAGCCACAAACAGTTCGATACAATCAACACGAGATAAAGGAAACAATTCCACAAGAAAATATTAAGTTATTAATCAAAAGTCAAAAGTTGACTTAAAAGCCCCCCCCCCCCCCCCCCCACACACACGTTTCGAAATCCGATAAAAGTTATAAAATTTGAAAGCACATTCAACCACGAGTCTAACCATACCAAATTTACAAAAATCCAACACCAAACCATCACTCAAATCCCCAAATTAAATTCTCCGAAGACCTACCCTCAAATTCCCAATTTACACCTCAAAACCACACAATCTAGGTGGGAAAATCAATGAGAAAACATTATTATTGAACAAATTAAACCACAAGTGACTTACTTCAAGAATCCCTTTGAAATTCCTCACAGAATCGCCTAATCTCGAACTTGGAATGTTCAAAAATGAAGAAAAACTGGGAACCCTCATTTTAATACACTGCCCAGCCTTTTTTCTTCTACAGATCACTTAACCGCACCTGCGGTTCCGCTTTTGTGGAAACTACTCCGCTTCTGCAGATATTCCCCAAGGCTCCCTTCGCTTCTGCGGTCCTGCCTCCGCATCTGCGCAATCGCAGGTGCAGAATTTCCCATCGCACCTGCGCAAGCTCCCCCACTGGCCAATTCCGCTTCTGCGCTCATGACGCTGCATCTGTGACCACGCAGGTGCAGAAATTGCCTCACACCTATGACCACTGCACACATCCATCCTAGGTCACTTTTGCGCTTCCCAGCTCATACCTGCGACTAAAGTTCTGCAGGTACGATTGCACCAGAACACTTCAGCTACAACAACCTTCCAAACCCCAAATTCGATCTGTTAATCATCCGAACTCCACCCGAGGCCCCCGGGACCTCAAAATATTATACCAACAAGTCCTAAAACACTATACAAACTTAATTGAGCCCTCAAATCACAAGGATGCCGAAACCTATCAAATCAAGGAATTCCAACTTCTACAAAAGATGTTGAAACCTATCAAATCACGTCTGATTGATCTCAAATTTTGCACACAAGTCACAAATGACACCACTGGCCTACTAATACTCCCAGAAGCCCAATCCAATCCCTGTATCCACAAAGTCCAGTCTCGATCAAACTTCTAAATTTCCAGCTTTCGTCATTTCAAGCCTTATTCCACTACGGACCTCCAATACACAATCCGGACACGTTTGTAAGTCTAAAATCACCCAGCGCAGCTAACGGAACCATCAACACTCCATTCCGGAGTGGTCTAGCATAAGTCCACATCTGGTCAACCTTTTCAACCTAAGTTTTCATCCTTGCGACTAAGTGTCTCAATTCATTCCGAAACCTCTCCAGTCCCGAACCAACAACCCCGACAAGTCACATAACAAGTGTAGAGCATAAAATAAGCGGTAAATAGGGAAACGGGGCTACAACTTCCGAAATGACCGGGGGAGAATGTAACACCCCGGAAAATTTTGAAAGTGTAAAGCCCCGTAAAATTTCGCAAATGAATTCAAGGTTTCATGGTGCCGAAGTAGGTATACGTGTTTGAGGATTTTAGAAATTCTTCGCAGCGACCAAGCTCATCGCAGCTCAGACGTTTTGGGTTGAACAATTCATTGGAAAGTAAAAAAACAATTTTGGCAGAAGAAATGCACTTCTGTGGCCCACTATGCGGCTGCAGAATCACTCTGCGTATCGCATAATGGCCGCAGAGTGAGACAGTCTTTTGGGCCATTTTTTATGTCATTTTTACGACCCATTATGCGACCTCAAAACTATTTCGCTGACCACACTCTAATCGCATATCCAGCTTTGAGATTTTTCGGAGGGAGTTTTGTGGCGCATTAAGCGACCGCAGAACAAGTCTGCGGGCCGCATAATGACCGCAAACCGAGTCAGATTTGCCCTGTTTTGGAGGGAAATTATGCGGCCTATTCTGTGGACCGCATAAGCATTATGCGATCGCATATGCGACCGCATACCCTGTTCCGGAGCTTCACTTTTGGATTTTTATAACCCGACCCTACTTCATTAAATAGACGATTTGTACCATTTTGAGCCAAAAATCTGATGTTTTAGAGAGAAGTGAGAGTGTTTTAGAGAGATAAAACCCTAGGCTAATTATTCATCAAGTCTTGCTCAAATCTTGGAAGATTAACAAGGAAAACTCACTAGGTCTTCATCCTAGAGGTAAGATTCTACACCCTAGCCCTTAATTTCAAAATTTATAGAAGAATGGGATAGTTAAAGAGACAATTCTTGGGTATGAGAGTTGTTATCTTGCATGCATGTGTTATCAAAGAATGTGGGAAGGTTGTGAGCTAAAAATAGTAGAGAATGGGTTGGGGAATGATGGAATCTTTTACAAAAAGGGCCTTAAGAACTTTAATGCACACCTAGTGTTTGATAAAATGCTCAAATGAGCTAGAACCATGATCATCCTCCTAATTTTGATTCAATTTGTTACATTTTCAAAACAGATTGAGGTTGCTAAGATTTCCGGAATATTTTAGAGTGTAAGGAAGCTCAATTGAGGTACCCGTGAGTTTCAAGATGTGGGTTAAGTATTAAAATATTATGGCTTTGAATCGTATTTCAAATGAAAGCTAGTATGCCAAATTGTGTGAGAAAATCTCAATATTCTTAAGACTCTTAATTGCTCATATGTGTACCTAATGTCTTGATTGGAAATAACTTATTATTGATAATCTATGAAGATGGATGGAAATGAAATAATTGAATTTGGGGTATAGTGTGTGGCCAACGTGCCAAGAATTTAAGTTATGATTGTGGCTAGTAGTGCAAATGATTTGAGAGGATGCGATAAATAATATGAAATGAGCCTCGACTCAATTGTTTAAAAACTTTTCGAAAATAGAATTGACTAAAAGCTTTTGTACTCAATTCATGCCCATAAGTGGCTACTTTAACTAATGCTTTACTTTAATAATATATCCAGTGTGATTCGATCTCTTACATACTCAGGTGTTGAAATTGTATATTGTCATTTTTAAGAAAGAGTATTGCAAGAATAAATGGTGTATTGATTGCTTATGATTTGATGTGTGCTTGCATTGCTGGTCGGTATGCCCCATTATTTGGGAAGAAACCTTTTGAGTTTAAAGTTTCCATTACTAATAAATTTGAGGTATATGATTGCTAAAATATTCTATATGTTGATATTTGATGGTGATCTTTAAAATTGAAAGAGGTGAAAGTTTGGAATATGAAATACGGCCACCGTGCCAGGAATAAAGAATCTTGCGAATGGCCAAATGAGCCAAGGAAATATTATTGTTGTGAGTGACTAGAAATACTAATAAGAATTTATACAATGTGAAAGATGTTAAGGTGAGTACAATTGTATTTATGTTACCTTTGTGTGCAAATAAAATCAAAAATATTTTTGGAAGCATCATTAGCAAAATCGAGAAAGGGTGGGTCATAAGGCCCACACCTGAAACTACACTTGCCGATGTAGTGGTGGATTGTGATTATTCCCCTTATTTGGGATGAAATTGAAATGTTGGAAAAAAATTGTGATATTATTACCCTCAATTGAGGTATGTTGTCTAAATTTACTCTCTTAGAATTGAATTCCATAATGTTCCTGTGAGTTTCAAGGTATGGGTTGCGTATTAAAATGTTATGGCTTTGAATCGTATTTCAAATGAAAGCTAGTACGTCAAATTGTGTGAGAAAATTTCAATATTCTTAAGACTCTTAATTGCTCATATGTGTACCTAAAGTCTTGATTGGAAATTTCTTATTGTTGATAATCTATGAAGATGTTGGAAATGAAATAATTGAATTGGGAGTATAATGTGTGGCCAACATACCAAGAATTTAAATTATGATTGTGGCTAGTAGTGCAAATGATTTGAGAGGATGTGATAAAGAATATGAAATGAGCCTCAACTCAATTATTTAAAAATGATTTTGAAAATAGAATTGACTAAAAGCTTTTATACTCAATTCATGTCCATAAGTGGTTGCTTTAACTAATGTTTTACTTTACAAATATATCCAGTGTGATTCGAGCTCTTACATACTCAGGTATTGAAATTGTATATTGTCATTTCTGGGAAAGAGTATTGCAAGAATAAATGGTGTATTGATTGCTTATGATTTGATGTGTGCTTGAATTGCTGGTCGGTATGCCCCATTATTTTGGAAGAAACCTTTTTGTGTTTAAAGTTTCCATTACTAAAAGATTTGAGGTATATGGTTGCTGAAATATTCTATATGTTGATATTTGATGGTGACCTTAGAAATTGAAAGATGTGAAAGTGTGGAATATGAAATACAGCCACCATGCCAGGAATAAAGAATCTTGTGAATGGACAAATGAGTCAAGAAAATATTGTTGTTGTGAGTGACTGGAAATATAAATAAGAATTTATACAATGTGAAAGATGTTGAGGTGAGTAAAATTGTATTTATGTTACCTTTGTGTGCAAATCAAATCAAAAATATTTTTGGGAGCATCATTAGCAAAATGGAGGAAGGGTGGATCATAAGGCCCACACCTGAAACTACACGTGCTGGTGTAGGGTGGATTATGATTATTCTTCTTATTTGGGATGAAATTGAAATATTGGAGAAAATTGTGATATTATTCCCCTTAATTGGGATGAAACTGGTAACAATTGTGGATTGGAAAAGTCCACCGACACGGCATATGTGGGAAGGCGGCCTAGCTGATCGGGTGGAGATCGGACGTCATGTTGCGCACATGGTGGTACTACTCTTGGTAACAACTTTCTTTCACATCACTCGTCAAACCACATTGTTTGTGGGGAGATGGTCTAGCCGATCAGGTGAGATCGGACTTTGTGATAACAAAAACAGTGGTATATCGGTGCTAATGATCTCCCAACCAAAATTGTATATGAAGTTCGTATTTTGAAAATTATTATGTTTTAACTAGACATTTGGATATTGTTGATTGTGACTTGTTGTTTCTATGTGTTATCTTTACTTGTATGGTCATTCTTTTTTAAAAGAGGACTTTTAGCTTTACATACTAGTACTATTCGACAGTATTAATGTCCCTTTTACCGGGGGCGCTACATCTTTAATGGATGCAGGTGGATACACAGCAGGCGGCATTGATCTGTGATAGCGGTACAGTTTCTTCAGCTGACTTGGTGAGACCCCTTCATTTCGGGGTCATGTAACTTTTGTTTCTCATGCATTGTGTTTTGAGGTATAATCGAGACCTTGTTACTGACATTTCCCTATTACTCTTCTATTGTACTTAGAGGCTCCATAGACAGGTTGTGGGTTGTGGGTTGTGGTTGATGTTCGGAATTGAACTAGAAATGTTGGTATTTGGAAATCATATTTTTCATTAATTCTATAAACTCGTAATATTTTGGAAATTATGAATGCAGCTGCTAATGGGAATGAAAATGAAGTTGCTAATAAAATCTTTTCAGTGTTTGATTAATGGAGTAAATCTCCTCTTTATTCATAGATGAGTTTGGGTAGAAGGTAATCTAACAGGCTTGCTCAGCCGGGTTCTCTCGGTTGAGCACCGATCGCACTCCCCGAGTTTGGGGCGTGACAAACTTGATATCAGAGCCTAAGGTTTTAAAGTGTCCTAGGATGTCTCGGAGCTGTGTCTAGTAGAGTCCTTCTTATCGGTGTGTTGTCGACCACATCTATAATGAGGAGGCTACTTGGACATTTAGGAATTTCTCACTTCTTTGATACTCCTGATCGTGCGATAGAGCCCAAGGTAGGGAGATAATTTCCTCGTTATGTCTCATTTATTTCAGATGAGTAATCCACGAGTTCAAACCAGTGAGGAGGGAATGATTGTGCCATTGAATCTGGGGGATATTACACAATCCTTCTTATCGGTGTGTTATCGACCACATCTATAATGAGGAGTCTACTTGGACATTTAGAAATTTCTCACTTCTTTGATACTTCTGATTGTGCGATAGAGCCCAATGTAGGGAGCTAATTTCCTCGTTATGTCTCATTTTTTTCAGATGAGTAATCCACGAGTTTGAAACATTGAGGAGGGAATGAGTGCGCCATTGAATCTAGGGGAGATTACACAAGCATTCATTGAAGAATACGTTGAGTCGTGGAGGGATTGGAAGAACTTGTTGCTAAGGGAAGTGTCGTTATTCCTACCGTCACTGCACCACCAGATTGCGTGGTGAGAGAATCTAAGAAACGAAAGAGGGTTGTTGGTGCTAATGAACCAGGTTGTGTGATTTGCAGCAAGCGACACTTGGGAACATATTGGATGACCCTTGAAATATGTTATGGTTGTGGAAAGAGGGGGCACAAGAAGAACAAATGCCCTAGGTTGGGTACACTCATCCAGTTATGTCCGTCATGTGAGAAGGAACATTTGGCATCATGTTTTGAGTATGCTCAGCAGTGCGTTAGGGGTGGTAGCTTTGGGTAATTCCAAAGGCCCACAAAGCAATTCGGTGCTGGAAATTTTACTCCCACATTGGAAGCTTGGAGGAAGGATAAGGGGTATGCTTATGATGTATGCAAAAAGGGTAAATATCAGGTCAGTGGGATGAGTCAGTTTAGCGAACCTCATCCCTGTTGTGTGAAGTGTGGGAGATGTCATCCGGGGGTATGTCACTATGGTACCAATGTATGCTACAAGTGTGGTATGACGGGTCACTTTCAAAGAGATTGTTATTTGTCTCGCCAGAGTTTGGGTAGGGGTATGGCCCAACCAGCCAGTTCTATAGCTACTACATCCACAGCGCCTCCCCCAGCTAGAGGCACTATACTGCCCGCAGGGCGTGGGCTAGGGGGGTGGTATTTAGAGCTCGGTAGGGCCCACTAGGTTTTATGCTATGAGGAGATGTCAAAAGTTTGAGGCTTCTCCAGATGTGGTTACAGGTATATTGACTGTCCAATCTCATGATGTGTATGCTCTTATTGATCCCGGTTCCACTTTGTCATATGTCACTCCTTATGCTACTATGAAAGTTGGGATAGAACCAGAATAACTTTATGAGTCGTTCTTTGTATCTACTCTTTGAACGAGACGCATTATTCGTGAAGCCACTCTATCACAAATTCTCTTATTTACAACTTCTTGAGGAATTGAGCTCTATAATTATGTCCTTGAATTGAGTTATAACTCTAGGATTAATACTTCCCACTTGCTTTCCTAACTTCTCAACAAGGGACTATACCTGATGAATTTCTTACGGAACCTTTTGATTCAAATGAATAGCATCTTCTCATTTGTGCCTATGCACGCACCATCGTAATATTTGCCTATGTAGTATCATATCCAATGTAAGGCAGCCTAGTGTTGAGATCCTTCTTAAGCCACTCTTTCTCTCTCTGGTGTGTGTGGATCATATGGCTTGAACAATCACCCTACTCCTTTGTAAGTATTATCATGGAACCTTTCCACTGTCTAGTAACATGAGAGCATATCTCAGCACCTATCATGCGCGTACATGTCAATTGAAAGGGGCCACTTGTCCGCATAAAGTTTCTGAGAAATTTGAGATTTATCACAAATTTGTCACAAGAAGATCTTGTTGTTTACCCATCTCAGTATGACTTTCATGTTCACCTAAATCGTCTCACAATAAGTAGCTCACTTTGTACCTAGTATTGTAGTCTTCCATGAAGTGGCCTGGTATTGCATCCTGAGAGTTATTATGGCAGAAACATGTCTATCTAATATAAAATGTTCATTTTCTCTAACCAATACATGATTTCATCCCAAATATTTAGATGTCCCAGCTTTGTGGTATCACTCGTAAAAGGTTTAAATTAGATGCTTCCAGATTTTGGCACAGATCATGGGTATATTAATTTGAAAGACAAGTTTGTCGCGTCTCTAGTTATCTCATATAGGATCAACTATAGGAAGGGGGTTAAGCTATCAGAATGATAATAATCTCACAAGTGTTTAACATCTTTTTCATCCTTGTAGGCTTGTGGCATAGATTCCTTGTGCTAGTTACTGTTAAGAGCATAATGCAACTTCGTGTATTTTGAAACCCATATCACATTTAGGGTGCCACAATATTCTCATTTCAAATTAAACAATTTTTCCCTACACTCAAGTAGGTAATTGGGGTCACGTACTTGACTATTCCTCCTTAAGGATTTATATTGCCGATATACTAGTTAATTATATGCCTCATTTGTCGAATCAATGATGTCATCACTATGATTAATCTTGTCAGCGTTATCAGTAGTAAGCTTCATGTCTTTTAGGATATATAACCTCATTAAATACTCTGCTCAACCCGTTGATGGATTCTTGAATAATTCCAGCCAAACCTCGAACCCCATTGTTCCTCCTTGTATTAAATCTATGGGGGTTGAAGGTTCAAACATGTCAAAGAAGAAGCATCATCCCGTGATCAAATATATGGGATAGGAAATTTTATCGTCATATTCATGCTACCACATCTTAGATAAATTGTTGGAGGTCGCCAAAGGTTGAAGAAAGTGAACGGGTTATTCTCAATATTTTCTCCATGAGGATGCTATGTGAATTGTCAATAAAGGTAAAGTATGTGTAGTCACATTAGCCTTATGAAATCTTGAAGGAAATAGGCCAAACTATGAGTATGATGTTTCCCTATTATTGTTCTCCGTGTACCCGGTATTTCACGTGTCTATGTCTAAAAAGGTGAAGTTAATGGATAATTGGATTATGAGGAGCAACTATTTTCTATCCTTGTTAGATAAGTCCGGGAGTTAGGATTACCTCCGTTAATGTGTTATGGCGAAGTCTGTAAGTCGAGGAGGCCACCGTGAGGGCCAAAAGTGTTAAGGAAATAAAATATTCCCACTTAACTGTATAGTTAAATGATTGTGGATCGAAAGGTACTTTCTTTATGTTACGATTTAAATATGTGCGGTTCTTGTCCAGATGTTATTGTGATAATGTAATGCATGTAATGTTGAGATTAGTGATTTTGATATACATAGAGATGCTTTGTTGAGTTGTGGATGTATTATTAGGAGTTGTTTTGGTGTTACTCTAACAGATGGTTAGGCCCAGTTATAGAAGATACTCTGGCAAAAAATTTGGAAATTTAGGGAGTTAGCCAAATTTTGAAACTACTGGTGTGTGTGAACTAACAGTTGGGCCACACTGAATGCTAATGACGGATTTTGACCCTCATTCGAGGATGAATGATCCTAAGCGGGGAAGAATGTAACACCCCAGAAAATTTTGAAGTATTTAAGTGTAAAGCCCCGTAAAATTTCGCAAATGAATTCACGGTTTCGTGGTGGCGGAGTAGGTATTCGTGTTTGAACAATGCACTGGAAAGTAAAATAAAATGTGGGCAGAAGAAATGCACTTCTGCGGCCACTATGCGGCCGCAAAATCACTCTGCGGATCGCATAATGGCCGCAGAGTGAGAGAGTCTGTTGGGCTATTTTTGATGTCATTTTTGCGGCCCATTATGCGACTGCAAAACCATTTCTCGGGCCACACTCTGATAGCATATCCAGCTTTGACATTTTTCGAAGGGAGGTTCTGCGGCGCATTATGCTACCGCAGAACATGTCTGTGGGCCGCATAATGACCGCAAACTGAGTTAGTGTCACGACACAAAATCCAACTAATCGTGATGGCACCTAATCCAACCCGCTAGGTAAGCCAGTTAACCACTAACCAAATCCAATAATAATTAATAAAGAAATTAAGTAAAGAAATATCCGAATCTAATACATTCCCTAAGGATTGGTAGTACAAATCATGAGCTTCTAAGAATAGAGTTTACAAAGCTGGTATGAAGTAAATACATCATCTATTTGAAAATTACATAAACAGAGTTTTATGAATCTAAGGCTGCCATGAACAAGAGGCAGCTACAACCGGAACGCATGTACATCTTCAGATCCAGCTCCCAACGAACACAACAACATTAGCAGCCAACATCTGCACGCAAGGTGCAGAAGTGTAGTATGAGTACAACCGACCCCATGTACTCAATAAGTAACAACCCTAACCTTAGGTTGAAAGTAGTGACGAGCTAACACAAGGGTCGGGTCCAACACCAATATTCCACAACAATTCATAACAGCATAGCACAAGTAATGAAAGAAGTAACTCAAAGATAAAATGCTCAGCTTAATCATGATTTCTGAAAATAGTTTTGTCTTTCAAGTATATCAGTGAAAACCCAAATCGTTTACCGAAGTTGCCAAAAATATGAGTAAGTTTGAAAATAATAATTTTTCCGAAAATCCTTTCAATAATAAATAAGATGTTTCATTTTCTTTCCAGATAGCCAGTGTAAAATAAAAGCATCACTATGCCCATATGTCTACATGTATGAGAAGTCATGAATGACGTGAAACCGTACAGCATGAGGAAAATGCATCTATATGCATGTATGTCATGTGTGCATGTCAATGCAATATATCTTAGAGATGAACTCATGTACTCACACTCTCAGAGTACTCAATCTCACTTTCCCACACATTCCACTCATCATGCTCAATCACTCGATACTGTATATGGCGAATTCGGCCATCAAATATCCATCCCGGAATATACACATCAACTGATTATCAGTCACTCAGTATCGAGTAGGGCCAATCCAACCCGTGAAGAAGATCCATCTCCGGGTATATAATGCTTCGGACAAGATCCATATATAAGGAAGATCCATCCCTCAATAATATCAACCGCGCTCACTGGGGGTGTGTGCAGACACCGGAGGGGCACCTTCAGCCCAAGCGCTATCATAAATCAGTATAACCAACTGCGCCGTGCAGTCCGATCCCATAAATGTCACTCATAATCAAGCACTCGGCCTCACTCAGTCAGCAATATCTCTAGTATCTCTCTCACGGGCTCACAGTGTCATGATACTAGCCCAAAAACAATGATATGACGCATCAATAAATAGCAACAGAGACTAAGATATGATATGCATATGAATGCATCCCAACAGAATAAGCATATAGCCTAGACATGGTTTCTAACATGATTCACATCTCGATAACTCCAGTACGTAGAGATTTCATGATTTTAGATAAGTTCAGGTAACTACACAGTACCACAAGAATAACAGAGTCACAGCTCACACGGTGCACGCCCACATGCTCGTCACCTAGCATGTGCTTCACCTCAACACCAAACACATAACATGTATATTCAGGGTTCATACCCTCAGCTCCAAGATTAGAAGAGTTACTTACCTCGAACAAGCAAATTCAAATATCGAGCGAGACAAGCGAAGCTTCAAAAATGCCATCACATGCGTAGCGACCTCCGAACGGCTCAAAACTAGCCAAAAGAAACTCAAATACGTCAAATAAAGTCCAAGGAAACAATTCCAAATGATAAAGATTGAATCCTTAATCAAAACCCAAAATCAACCAAATATCACACCCTGCCCGCGCCTCGTAACCCAACAAAACTCACAAAATCCAACGACCCATTTAATTACGAGTCCAACCCTACTCGTTTCACTCAAATCCAACTCCAATTCGATGTTCAAAACTCAAGAACTCATATTATGAAACTTTAGGTCTAAACCCACAATTTCCTCTTTAAAATTCACAATCCACTTACTAAAAACGAAGGTAGATTCGTGAAATATAACCAAAACCGAGTAGAGAACACTTACCCCAATTAGTATGGTGAAAATTGCTTCAAGAATCACCTCAATCCGAGTTTCATAGCTCCCAAAATGTAAAATTGGTTGAAACTCTCGAAATAGAGTACTTTATAATCTGCCCAGGCTCCCTCTTTCGCGAACGCGGGAAATTCATCGCATTCGCGATGAATAAAAATCACACTGCCACAAAAGACTCTACGCGTTCGCGATACACCCCACGCGAACGCGATGACCACTGCTGCCAAGGCTTCACGAATGCGACTCACCTTCCGCAATCACATAGAAGAATGCTCCAACACCCAGTTGCCCACATCATCACTACGCGAACACGATCCTCCACACGTGAACGCGAAGAAGACTTGCCCCAACTCTACGCGAACGCGTGACATACTTCGCGATCGCAAAGAACAATTTGTTGCTGCCATCAGAATACACTACGAGTTCATGACAATTGCGACGCGAACGCGATGAAGGACTGAGACGCCAGAAATCAGCAGAACACAATAGTGAAAACATGAATGAAAATGATCTGAAATCAATCTGAAACACGCACGAGCCCCTCGGGACCCCGTCCTAACATACCAAAAAGTCTCATAACATAACACGGACCTACTCGAGGCCTCAAAACACACATAACAACATCAAAATGATGAATCACACCTCAACTCGAAATCAATGAACTTTGAAACTTTAAACTTCCACAACTGATGCCGAAACTTATCCAATCACGTCCGGTTGACCTCCAATTTTGCACACAAG
Source organism: Nicotiana tabacum (assembly GCF_000715075.1). Lineage (NCBI taxonomy): Eukaryota > Viridiplantae > Streptophyta > Magnoliopsida > Solanales > Solanaceae > Nicotiana > Nicotiana tabacum. The sequence continues at coordinate 41,547,263 of NC_134096.1, read as the reverse complement.
TCACATTCGACATTACAGACTTGCTCCAACTTCTAGAATCGGAATCCGACCCCGGTATCAAAAAAGTCCACTCCCGGTCATACTTTCCAAAATTTTAACTTTCACCATTTCCAGCCAAAGTCAACCACTGACCTCCAAATCACAATCCAGACGCGCTCCTAAGTCCAAAATCACCCAACGGAGCTAATGGAACCATCAAAATTCCAATCCCAGGTCAAATGCTAAAAAGTCAAACTTGGTAAACTCTTTCAAATTTAAAGCTCCCTATTTGAGAATCAGTCTTCCAAATCAGCCCCGAATAATCTGAAAATGAAAACCGATGATTCACACAAGTCAAAATACATCATATGGAGCTACGCACGCCCGTAAACCACCAAGCGAAGTGCAAATGCTCAAAATGACCGGTCGGGTCGTTACATTCTCCCCCACTTAAACATATGTTCGTCCTCAAACGTGCCCAGAGTTGTTCTCAAAGCCATCAACTACCATGTAATCTTACCATGCACACACCCGAGGGTGATCCCACATCACCCTATTCCATATAGGCCCGACAACACAACATAACTTAAGATCATTACTTCAACCTTACTCCGTAAACCTCAAAATCCAATTTCCAACATCCAGAATTTCCTACCAGACCTGAATCTCGCACATACACACTGTATATGTCTGAATAAGCTGTAACCATAATCCCAGATGGAATCACATGATACACCGCATAACTCAAATACTCATAGCAATAATTTTTAATCACAATAGCTACTCAAAACCACCCAATATCGGTAATCGACCTCATGTCAAATAAAACCTCGTTCTAAAACCTTCGTACACTACCGATGATGAAAGAAACACGCAGAACTCATAACCATTCATCAGATCAGCCAGTCATGGAACTCCCTCTCATTCGACAAGAACTATAGCCAATTCTAAGCCGACTTTCGATATTATCCTTCCAAACATGCTGTAATCAAATCTGATAGTATCCATCCTAGGTCCAATGACCTCATATCATCCAACACGACCCTTCTAGTGACATGCCACATTAATACAATATAAAGCCATAACTCGTGCAATCTGTGCACTAATAAGCAGCATTCCAACTATACTCAAATCATGGAAAAATGACTCAAACGAGAGAACCATCCCACAAGTTCAACAAGTACCACCACAACCGAAATCCTACAACCCATCATACCTAGTAGAACCGAGATACATGAATCTAACACAAAGGATTAGATCTTAACATAACTCCGCTGCAATGCGTGACCCCATCCAAACACTGGTCCATATGAAATACCTCAGCCACCATGCTCAAAATCAATAACCACGCCAAATTCGACATCAAGTACCCAAAGTGCATTACCGTAACCACGGAGAGAAAATAACACAATACCAAAATCTGGAAAGAAAATAGCCAACGCACAATCAATCACGCAATACCCAAATACTCATCTTGCTCAAATTCCGCTATAAAGCCCAAATAGAACCACACCGTGTGTTCATATAACCCATGAATAGCAACCCTTCGAGGCATAGAAGAGTAACTCATAGATCATTTCAGAACACGAATAAGCTCAATAACAACTGAATGGCACACCCCTCAACAATAGCAGTATGGAGCCAACCAATTCGACTCGATGTAGAATATCCATCCTAATTGGGCCTACCAATGGACCCCCAAATTAACTCTGGTCACCCACCAATAGATAAATAACCCTTCGAAGGTCCACAATGACTGAATCATAACACATACTATCATCTGGCTAGCTTCGGCCACGACTTCACAGTCCGCAACCATGAAACAATTTGTTCCTGAGAACTCGCAGTCTCCAACTCCATAGAACACACGAATCACCATATTTGATCCCAACTCCACCGCCCGAATGTCTAACACATCTCTCATACACGATCATCCCACGAGGAATACTTCTATAATTCTTCCGTGCCACATAGCAATATCTGGAAATCAGTAGCCAATCAACCAGGAGAGTGTCACAACACCAATGAAGTATCCATAAATCAAAACATAGTGTGCCTCCTGAAATGTACACTCTCCTCAAGCAATACCAAAAAGTAATATCATTCACCTAGTCATCTAAAACCGTCTATGATGCCTAAGAATTCAGGATCTTCCTTTCAAAACTGAATCGTGACCTTGCACATGCAAATCTCAATCATACACAACACACCACCCCTATTATGCCATCATATGAAAAGTACGAGAATCTCATAATCAACTCTGAGTCACAAGCAAAATACATACTCAATTAGCCAGTAACCTTCCGTTTGATCTCATCCAGGAGAAAATCACAATACGCAACACATTCCATACACCAGTAGGAAACATATACCTCAAACCGTTATAGAAACCACTGAGAACCCTTCGGAATCCATTTGCACATAACCAAGCTATCATAACCAAATCTCTATAACTCAACCAAGCCACGTTGGTCACCAAAACTCAAGAGAATTACCGTGAAACACATGTAGAGACTCGCCACATCATAAGTACCCAAAGAACCGATCATATCCATTACTGCGTTGATCCAACCTACTATCAAGCTATCCTACTTCTCCGAGTTCCTTCTGAATTACCTCTAAATTGATACTTCTCCTCGCTAGAACACTGCTATCCTTAACCAAAACTTGCCCCACGAAACCCTAGTATAAGACCACACCGCCCTAAGGCTCATAAGCCACTGAATGCTCTCTTAAGCACCCCAAAAGTACCACAACCGAGATACCCACTCTGAAGAGACCTTCTGTGCATTTAAAGTTGTTTCCTTCACCTTCATGACACTGAAATGTAGAATCCATAAGGATATAGAAATTCCACAAGTCTCGACATCATCCAACTTAAATCTCAGATTCTAGCCATACACAAATCTTGAACATTCCCATTTGTTACATATAAGTCTTGAATCCATTAGAACCATTCTCGAGAGCCATCCACTCTACTCAAATCTCAATTAAACCGACCAAACAGACCGAACGAACTGTGTCCCATTAGCACACCAACACCCAAGGGAGTAACCCACACTCCTAAGCAATCGAGAAGATTCCTACTCCATGTACACTACACCCTTCACAAATAACCACTCAAATTATTTTATGATTCCCATATACCCATAGAGTGTAATACAACCTGTATCCAGAAATTCCTTTACCTGAGTCATCCTCGATCTCAACCTCTGCAAGTCATAACTGATTCACCAGTATACCCCGAACCTAAACCAATACAACACATAATTGTGCCATCAACTCGTCGATAGCAGACTCCCCCACTTGGCTCAAAGCCATGGGATAAAACATGTGATTACTTACAATAACCATACCCCATTACTACCATAATACCACAGTGAGATTCCACTAAATCCTTCATCCGCTCATGCAACACAAACAATCTAGTACCTCAAATCATCTGCAAATCTCGCGTTCATCCTCGTGATGGTTATGCCAACTTCCACAAGCGATCCAAAATCAAATTGCAACATATATCATTCACTTGTAAAAGATAACTCTTTACAAAACATCATAGGGATCACACAACCTCAGGACACCTCGCAGGAGATAACCCACCGGCTTGCCTCAAATTGACATCTCTCTATACCCTTCCACAGTTACGACTACTAAGCAATCAATTAATCTTCTCAATTCTGAACTCATCAACAAAACATGAGAATATAATTCACTCCACAACTAAATAACATGAGAGATCCTTCAACACACCCATAACTCGAGACCATATGCCAAATCAAGACAGAAATCAAATACCCCATAGTCCTTGCTACATCTCAAGTAAACTCTTCTCATTACATTCGAACAATATGAACACATCTCGAAGTCACATCATACTCACCACATAGTCATCCAATCACAAATTTCACTAATACGGACACCAATGGACCTATAAGTCCCAAAAGCACGTGCTCACACAATCAAAATCTTCGTGCTCAAGCTACCGTCAAAACCTGGCCTCAAGTCCTCCATACTGGCCCATCATCAGCACGCCAAAACCACATCTCGCACCTCAACCATGGAATCATAAGCCGGTGATGCACAGCTGATATCGAGTGCTCACATGCGCACACGAATGCATGGAAGGAATTCAAAGAGCCATGCCTCAAGCTGAATCAATTCCGCACGATAAGGAAAGAAATATGGAAAGTATATATCCTAAATGGCATGTAGCCTCTTGAAGATAGGTATGGTCATCATCATACCGATCCACAAGACTCTACTGGACACTTGCACATGACTTGTAGAACCTAAGAACCTAGAGCTCTGATACAACCTTGTCACGACCCAAAATCCAACTAGTCGTGATGGCACCTAATCTAACCCGCTGGGTAAGCCAGTTAACCACTGACCAATTCCAATAACAATTAATAAAGCAATTAAGTAAAGAAATATCTGAATCTAATACATTCCCCAAGGACTGGTAGTACAAATCATGAGCATCTAAGAATAGAGTTTACAAAGCTGGTATGAAGTAATTACATCATTTATTTGAAAATTACATAAACAGAGTTTTATGAATCTAAGGCTGCCATGAACAAGAGGCAGCTACAACCGGAACGCATGTACATCTTCAGATCCAGCTCCCAATGAACACAACAACATCAGCAGCCAACATCTGCACGCAAGGTGCAGAAGTGTAGTATGAGTACAACCGACCCCATGTACTTAATAAGTAACAACCCTAACCTTAGGTTGAAAGTAGTGATGAGCTAACACAAGGGTCGGGTCCAACACCAATATTCCACAACAATTCATAATAGCATAGTACAAGTAATAAAAGAAGTAACTCAAAGATAAAATACTCAGCTTAATCATGATTTCTGAAAATAGTTTTGTCTTTCAAGTATATCAGTGAAAACCCAAATCGTTTACCGAAGTTGCCAAAAATATGAGTAAGTTTGAAAACAATAATTTTTCCGAAAATCCTTTCAATAATAAATAAGATGTTTCATTTTCTTTCCAGATAGCCAGTGTAAAATAAATGCATCACTATGACCATATGTCTACATGTGTGAGTAGTCATGAATGACGTGAAACCGTACAGCATGAGGAAAATGCATCTATATGCATGTATGTCATGTGTGCATGTCAATGAAATGTATCTCAGAGATGAACTCATGTACTCACACTCTCAGAGTATCAATATCACTTTCTCACACATTCCACTCATCATGCTCAATCACTCGGTACTGTATATGGCCAATCTGGCCTAGGGAAGATCCATCCCGGAATATACACATCAACTGATCATCAGTCACTCAGTACCGAGTAGGGCCAATCCAGCCCTTGGAGAAGATCCATCTCCGGGTATATAATGCTTCGGACAAGATCCATATCTAAGGAAGATCCATCCCTCAATAATATCAATCGCGCTCACTAGGGGTATGTGCAGACACCGGAGGGGCACCTTCAGTCCAGGCGCTATCATAAATCAGTATAACCAATGTGGCGTGCAGTCCGATCCCATAAATGTCACTCATAATCAGGCACTCGGCCTAAGTCAGTCATCAATCTCCCCAATCTCTCTCTTACGAGCTCACAGTGTCATGATACTAGCCCGAAAACAATGATATGATGCATCAATAAATAGCAACAGAGACTGAGATATGATATGTATATGTATGCGTATGACTGAGTATGTAAAGCAATGAAAGCAAATAACTCAACAGCATAAATGACCTCAATGGGTCCCAACAGAATAAGCATGTACCCTAGACATGTTTTCTAACATGAATCACAACTCGATAACTTTAGTACGTAGAGATTTTATGATTTCAGATAAGTTTAGGTAACTACACAGTACCACAGGAATAACAGAGTCACAACTCACACGATGCACCCCCACACGACTATCACCTAGCATGTGTGTCACCTCAACACCAAATACATAACATATATATTTAGGGTTCATACCCTCAGCTCCAAGATTAGAAGAGTTACTTACCTCGAACTAGCAAATTCCAATACGGAGCAAGCCAAGCTCCAAAAATTCCATCACGCGTGTAGCGACCTCCCAATGGCTCAAAACTAGCCAAAATCAACTCAAATACTTCAAATAAAGACCAGGTAAACAATTCCAAATGATATAGATCGAATCATTAATCAAAACCCAAAATCGGCCAAAAAGCACACCTGGTCCACACCACGTAACCCAACAAAACTCACAAAATCCGACAACCCATTCAATTATGAGTCCAACCCTACAAGTTTCACTCAAATCTGACTCCAATTCGATGTTCAAAACTCAAAAATTCATATTATGAAACTTTAGGCCAAAACACATAATTTCCTCTTTAAAATTCATAATCCAATAACCAAAAACGAAGGTATATTCGTGAAATATAACCAAAACCGAGTAGAGAACACTTACCCCAATTCATATGGTGAAAATTGCTTCAAGAGTCGCCTCAATCCAAGCTCCATAGCTCCCAAAATATAAAAATAGTCGAAACTCTTGAAATAGAGTAATTTATAATCTGCCCAGGCTCCCTCATTCACAAACGCGGGAAATTCATCGCGTTCGCGATGAATAAAAATCACACTACCACAAAAGACTCTAGGCATTCGCGATACACCCCACGCGAACGCGATGACCACTGCTGCCAAGTGCAAGGCCCCGTAAAATTTTGCAAAAGAAAATAATGTTTCGTGATGCCGACCTTTTGGGTTAAACAATGCATTGAGGGATAAAGGAAACTTTTCGGCAAAAGAAGACATTTCTGCAGCCCACTATGCGGTCGCAGAATCACTCTGCGGATCACATAATGGTCGCAGAGTGAGACAGGAAAGGGGAGGTTTGGAGACCAGGTTTGCGGCACATTATGCGACCGCAGACCAATTCTGCGGTGCATTATGCCACCGCAGAACAGGGTCAGTCACGCCCAGTTTTGGAGGCCAAATTATGCGGCCGATATGCGGTCTGCATATTGATTATGTGATTGCATATGCGATCATAGACCTTGTTCCATAGCTTCATTTTTGGGTTTTCAAAACCCGACCCTACTTCATTAAATACACGCTTTGGGCCATTTTTTTTTAGCTAAAATCAAACATTTTAGAGTGAGAGAGAGTGCCCTAGAGTGAGAAGGTGTTCCTCAATAATTGTTCTTCAATTCTTGCTCAAATTGGGTGAGACGGCGGGGATGCTTTGTGTAAAGATGGTTACAGAGAATCTCATCTTAAATCATGTAAATGTTATGGATAGCTCTTAATAATCTTGCTCTAGTTTGAACGGTTATCTATATTATTCTATTGCCACTCTGATTCATCATATTCATATTGTATTTCTGAATTCTTAAATTGGTGTTTGGTTTTCATACTAGTACTATTCGACGGTACTAACGTCCCTTTTGCCGGGGGTGCTGCATCTTTAAATGGATGCAGGTGGTTTCACAACAGGAGATATTGATCAGTGATAGCAGTACACCTTTTTCCCATCTGACTTGGTGAGCCCCACTTTATCCTGGGGTCATGTATCTTTTGTTCTTTGTGTATTTTGTTTAAGGTAGAGTCGGGGCCTTGTTGCTGGCACTATCATTGTACTCTTCTTAATCTATACAGGCTCCGTAGACATAGTGTGGGTTGTGTATTGGTGTTGGGAAAGACAAACTATGTTATGTTATGGTTGTATTACTTGTCCTATTTGAGACTTTAAAAATGATGAAAACTATTGGTAATGAATTGGTATCATAGACATGAATGCGTTTTTGTCTAATTAATGAAAATATGTATTATCTTCATTTGTGGATGAGTTTGGGTAGAAGGAAATCTAACAAGCTTGCTCGGTCGGGTTCACTCGGTTGAGCACCGGTCGCGCTCCTTAGTTTTGGGGCGAGACACCAAGGCTTCGCGAACGCGACTCACCTTCCGTGATCGCATAGAAGAATGCTCTAACTCCCAGCTGCCAACCTCATCACTACGCGAACGCGATCCTCCAAACGCGAACGCGAAGAAGACTTTCCCCAACTCTACGCAAACGCGGGACATACTTTTCGATCGCGAAGAACAATTTTTTGCTGCTATCAGAATACACTACACGTTCGTGACAATTGCCACGCGAACGTGATGAAGGACTGAGACAACAGAAACCAGCAGAACACAGCAGTGAAAACATGAAGGAAAATGATCTGAAATCAATCTGAAACATGCCCGAGCCCTTCGGGACCCCGTCCTAACATACCAACAAGTCCCATAACATAACACGGACCTACTTGAGGCCTCAAAACACACATAACAACATCGAAATAACGAATCATACCTCAACTCGAAATCAATGAACTTTGAAATTTCAAACTTTCACAACTGATACCGAAACTTATCAAATCATGTCTGGTTGAACTCACATTTTTCACACAAGTCACATTCGACATTATGGACCTGCTCCAACTTCTGGAATCTGAATCCGACCCCGATATTAAAAAAGTTCACTCCCGGTCAAACTTTCCAAAATTTCAACTTTTGCCATTTCGAGCCAAATTCAACCACGGACCTCCAAATCACAATCCTGATGCGCTCCTAAGTCCAAAATCACCCAATGGAGCTAACGGAACCATCAAAATTCCAATCCAAGGTCAAATGCTAAAAAGTGAAACCTGATCAACTCTTTCAAATTTAAAGCTCCCTAGTTGAGAATCATTCTTCCAAATCAGTCCCGAATAACCTGAAAACCAAAACCGACGATTCACACAAGTCAAAATACATGATACAGAGCTACTCAGGCCCTTAAACCACTGAACAAAGTGCAAATGCTCAAAACAACCGGTCGGGTCGTTACAGTTAGATTTGCCTAGTTTTGGAGGGCAATTATATGGCCTATTCTGCGGGCCACATAAGCATTATGCGGTCGCATATGCGATTGCATACCTTGTTCTAAAGCTTCATTTTTGAGTTTTTATAACCCGACCCTACTTCGTTAAATAGACGATTTATACCATTTTAAGCCAAAAATCTGATGTGTTAGAGAGAAGTGAGAGTGTTTCAGAGAGAGAAGAAACCCTAGGCTAATTATTCATCAAGTCTTGCTCAAATCTTGGAAGATTAACAAGGAAAACTTACTAGGTCTTCATCCTATAGGTAAGATTCTATACCCTAGCCCTTAATTTTGAAATTTATCTAAGAATGGGTAACTAGCAAGACAATTATTGGGTATGGGAGTTGTTATCTTGCATGCATGTGTTATCAAAGGATGTGGGAAGGTTGTGAGCTAAACATGGTAGAGAATGAGTTGGGGAATGATGGAATCTTTCACAAAAGGGCCTTAAGAACTTTAATGCACACCTAGTGTTTGATAAAATGCTCAAATGAGCTAGAACCATGATCATCCTCCTAATTTTGATTCAATTTGTTACATTTCAAAATATATTGAAGTTGCTAAGATTTTCGGAATATTGTAGAGTGTAAGGAAGCTCAATTGAGGTACCTGTGAGTTTCAAGGTGTGGGTTGCGTATTAAATTGTTATGGCTTTGAATCGTATTTCAAATGAAAGCTAGTATGCCAAATTGTGTGAGAAAATCTCAATATTCTTAAGACTCTTAATTGCTCATATGTATACCTAAAGTCTTGATTGGAAATGTCTTATTGTTGATAATCTATGAAGATGGTTGGAAATGAAATAATTGAATTTGGGGTATAGTGTGTGGCCACCGTGCCAAGAATTTAAGTTATGATTGTGGCTAGTAGTGCAAATGATTTGAGAGGATGCGATAAATAATACGAAATGAGCCTCGACTCAATTGTTTAAAAATGATTTTGAAAATAGAATTTCCTAAAAGCTTTTATACTCAATTCATGCCCATAAGTGGCTGCTTTAACTAATGCTTTACTTTACAAATATATCCAGTATGATTCGAGCTCTTAATACTCAGGTGTTGAAATTGTATATTGTCATTTATGGTAAAGAATATTGCAAGAATAAATGGTGCATTGATTGCTTAGGATTTTATGTGTGCTTGCATTGCTGGTCGGTATGCCACATTAATTGGGAAGAAACCTTTTATATTTAAAGTTTTCATTACTAATAAATTTGAGGTATATGATTGCTGAAATATTCTATATGTTGATATTTGATGGTGATCTTTGAAATTGAAAGAGGTGAAAGTTTGGAATATGAAATACGACCACCATGTCAGGAATAAAGAATCTTGTGAATGGTCAAATGAGCCAAGGAAATATTGTTGTTGTGAGTGACTGGAAATACTAATAAGAATTTATACAATGTGAAAGATGTTGAGGTGAGTACAATTTTATTTATGTTAAATTTGTGTGCAAATAAAATAAAAAATATTTTTGGGAGCATCATTAGCAAAACCGAGGAAGGGTGGGTCATAAGGACCACCCCTAAAACTACACGTGCTAGTGTAGGGGTGGATTGTGATTATTCCCCTTATTTTGGGATGAAATTGTAATGTTGGAGAAAATTGTTATATTATTCCCCTTAATTGAGATGAAACTGGTAACAATTGTGGATTGGAAAAGTCCACCCACGCGGCATATGTGGGAAGGCATCCTAACTGATCGGGTAGAGATCGGACGCCATGTTGTACACATGGTGGTACTACTCTTGGTAACAACTTTCTTTCGCATCACTCGTCAAACCACATTGTTCGTGGGGAGATGTACTAGCCTATCGGGCGTGATCGGACTCCGTGCTAACAAAGACGGTGGTATATCGGTGCTAATGATCTCCCAACTAAAATTGTATATGAAGTTCGTATTTTGAAAATTATTATGTTTTAACTGGACATTTGGATATTGTTGATTGTGACTTGCTGTTTCTATGTGTTGTCTTTTCTTATATGGTCATTCTATTTTGAAAGAGGACTTTTAGATTTACATACTAGTACTATTCGACAGTACTAACGTCCCTTTTTCCGTGGGCGCTGCATCTTTAATGGATGCAGGTTGATCCACAGCAGGCGGCATTGATCTGTGATAGCGGTACACTTTCTTCAGCTGACTTAGTGAGTCCCTTTCATTTCGGGGTCATGTATCTTTTGTTTCTCATGCACTGTATTTTGAGGTTTAGCCGACATTTCCCTATTACTCTTCTATTGTACTTAGAGGCTCCGTAGAGAGGTTGTGGATTGTGATTGTTGTTGGGAGTTGAACTAGAAATGTTGGTATTTAGAAATCATATTTTTTCATTAATTCTATAAACTCGTAATATTTTGGAAATTATGAATGAAGCTACTAATAGGAATGAAAAGGAAGTTGTTAATAAAATATTTCCAGTGTTTGATTAATGCAGTACATCTCCTCTTTATTCATAGATGAGTTTGGGTAGAAGGTAATCTAACAGGCTTGCTCGGCCGGGTTCTCTCGGTTGAGCGCCGGTCGCACTCCCCGAGTTTGGGATGTGACAGGGTTGTTACAAGTGTGTACACAGACCTTACCCCTACCTTGTGAGGATAGAAAGGTTGTTTCCAATAGACCCTTGGCTAAGGAAAGCATAAGCACCACATTAATGAAAATATAGACAAGAAGGGACAGTACCAAAAAGCCATATAAAAGTAGAATAAAAACAACAAGATAGTAAGGTGATCAACAATGAAAGAAACAATGGTTAGTCAAAAATACCTACTACCAACAGAAATCGAGATTGTGTGCCAATACTACTGTTACGAACACTCTAGACTACCTACTCTACTACCATAATCCTCGACCTCCATACCTTCCTATCAAGGGTCATGTCCTCGGTCAGCTGAAGATTGCGCCATGTCTTGTCTATTCACCTCTCCCCACCTCTTCTTTGGCCTACCTCTACCTCTCCGTAGGCCCTCCAATGTCAACCTCTCACACCTCCTCACCGGGGCATCTGTGTTCCTCCTCCTCACATGACCAAACCACCTAAGCCGCATTTCCCACATATTGTCCTCAATAGACGTATGAAGCCTAACCTACTTCATGTACCACATAAACTCCGGGTGGTCCAAAACACACCCGAGCCACCCGGGATCCCGTCTAAATGCACTGTTAAGTCCATAAACACATTGCGGACTTACTCGAAGCCTCGAACACATAAAATAACACCGAAATCAAGAATCTACCTCAAAACTTCCTTAATCCACTTCTAAGCATCAAACTCATTTCAACCAACCACCACATTAGCATAGCCTTCTTAGTGTTTAAATACTGATAGTTATCCTTCCTTTATTCTTTGCTTGCAAATTTCATATATGAGCATATATAGTAGTATTTTTCTAATGACCTTCTCTCTTCTTTTTGAACATGTACAATGGCTTGGGCCTGCTGAGTTCTTAAAGAACTCAGGCCCAAATCCAGCATTGCTATATACTGAGAGTCCAAAGTCAGTTGTCGTCCCTGTTACTACTGGGTCTGCCTCTTTGAGGCCCCAAAACCATAGCCCTTTATTTTCCTTTACTCATTTATTTACTGCTTTCCCTATTCTATAGCTCTACTGTGTCATTGTCCTTTATTGCGTTCTTGTTGTTTAATCTCACATGTATGCAACAATTATATATTGGATTGAATGCTTTATTTTATCTTTTAATTCATATAAAATAACTTGTCACAAATAAAATTATCCCTAGTTAACTCTTTCTGAACTGATTTGGCACCCACATTACAAGCCAATATCCTTTTTGTTCTTAATTGACATTATTTTGATCCTTTTAACTCTTAAAGTACTTAACTATAAAACGAGCGCTAGAAGAAGTAAGGAGGGAACTTGGGTGGATTTTGAGTGGAACCAATGAAAGAAAGAATGGTGCACTTATTTTATAAAAGAATACACCACTAGCGGAAATTTATAAAAAAAAGGAAATGCAACAGAAAAAATCTGAAAAAAGAATAGAAAAAATGTAGATGAATAAATATCTTGTTTTTGCTAGTGGAGATGAAATGACGATAGAGCTTAAAGAAAAAGGGAATGTCTTTGGAGTGATTTTGTTTGTGAAGTTGAAGTTGGATTGAGAAAATATGCGTTTAATGTTGATTATGTGATGTGTTAAAGTACTTAGGAGCGTGAACCACTATTCCTAAATATATCCTACCCATCCCTTAGACCGCATTAATTAGTGCAGACAGATTTATATAATGTATATTAGAAGGAAAATGTCACTAATCAGTTCAGAATGAGGCAATGGTTCTTGTCAAGCGGAGAGACTCCGTGAGTTACTGAATTGGCGGGTAATTATGAGTTCTACACATCTCTTTCATCGTTTAAGTATCCCGAGGGTTGGAACAGAGCATGTATGTGTTATAAGGTGTATTGCGGGCATTAGGTTCATGAATTTGCAGCTATTGTGGTGGGAAAATATTACTATGGGCAAATGAATTATGCGGTGCATTGTGTGATTACAGCATGGGAGTATGATCATATTTTGGGTACAGCTTATTGAGATTAATACAGCTTATGCTAGAATCGGACCTTGTAGAGAATTTGAAATTTGGTTCTAAGGCTTGTGGACTAAGGTAGCAGGAAGGACCTTCCCGAAACCACGTTGCACTCGGATATCCAATTTACGTGATTCTTCTTGTATTCTGTGTATTTCTCGGAGATCTAGTGGGATAAAGAAACACAAGATGCTCTTACTATGTCAATATTGATAAAAGGGAATGTTATCCTATTCAATTTGTTCCCTTAAATTTGTGCACAATGTTTATTCATCTTTAAGGATTGCATGATAGAAATCTCATGGTAATGCAGCTTTTAATTTCAATTTTAATATTTGAAATTCAATTTTCGAAAACGAGGTAGATACTTTATTGAATATTATTAAAGATAAAAAGTTTCTACTTATTTGTAAAAATGTCAACTTGTGTTTGTTGTATATCTTAATCCATTTAACTACTTTAATTTACTGCCTCAACCAAGGGATCAAACCTCGATAGATACATTGAGTAGAGATTATAGGAGTAGAAATACAGATATTCCAAAGGTCTTGGTTTGGTGCATGATGCTTGCATATTCCTCCGGGTCTTGAACCCTAGACTCGGTAGGAGGAGATTTTTAACTACAAACTTTGGGTAAGTAATTCTAATCCATTTCTAATCATAATCCATCAATATATCTTGGATTTTAACATCAAAATCATATGAATCAAAGTGAAAATTTGTGAAACTTTGTCAAGTTTTTGAAAAATAAGAAATTGAGTTTTGAGAGTCGATTTGGACTCGGATTTTGAAACAAATCACATATATGAACTCGTGGAGTCATGGATAGTCGGAATCTACCACTGGACCCGAGTTTTGACCGGGCGAGCCCCGGGTTGACTTTTATTGACTTTTTGGAAAAAGTGTAAAGATCTTAGATTTATCTATTATAATAATGTACTAGGTTCAAGTAGTACAGAATTAAATCATGAAACTCAAGAGCTTCTAGAAACACTTCCGCGAGTCCATGTTATCGATGAATGACTTATATGTGGTAAGTTTTATGTATCAATTATAGTAGGGATCTTCGCCCCTAAATCCATTATTCAGATAACTCGAGTTTCGATAACTATAAAAAGAACTTTCTAGTTCACTCGGAAAAGAATGATCGTTGTCAATATCAAAAATCTGATTTTCAAAATCAAAATAGATGGAATAATTGTCTTCATTCCTATCACTAACTAAAAAAGTATCATCAGAGATGAAATTCCGAATGTCTTTAATGCCGAATAAATAATCAACATTACCGGAACTAGAATTGTCATGATTCCTCCAACTATGAATGTTTTTCACTTTTTGATTTGGAACTTCATTGGTATTTTCAATAGGACCAAGACTGCTCGTTGATTTATTTAGCCCACACCTACATTTGAACTCCTTCTTAAACAACGTCGAATTAAACCACCATCTTTCCATAGAGTTTTCTTGCCCCCTATTTGCATGAAAATACAATAGATGAATAGTCATTCACTATAAAATTATTTATTTGAATATCTTATTTCCTATCAGACTAAGCATATAAATCCAATCACTAGGATTATTAACTAATAAGGATTGTGATGTGATTGATGTTGAGGTGACGCGCATGCTAGGTGACGGGCGTATGGGCATGCACCGTGTAAGTTGTGATTTAGTCGATTCCGTGGAACTGTGTAGCTATCTTATCTGAACATTTTTGTTGTACTCTATGTGTTAGAGCACTTGAGCTGTAATTTATGCTAGAAATCATGTTTAGGCTATATGTTGGTACTATTGGGACCCGCGGTGGTCGTTCTTTGCTCTTGAGTTATTTGCTTAGTTGCAGTTATGTACTTAGTCGCATTCATCATTTCATATCATATCTCATTCTCTGTTATTGTATATTGTCACATCTTGTATCGTTGAGTAGGGCTGCTTAGTATGAGCGTTGTGAGCCCGTGAGACTAGAGAGATTGGTGACTGAGTTGGGGCCTGAGTGTCGTACTGTGAGCTGTAAGATATATATATATATATATATGTGTGTGTGTGTGTGTGTGTGTGTGTGTGTGTGTGTGTGTTGTGTGTGTGTGTGTGTGTGTGTGTGTGTGTGTGTTGCACGCCGCAACGAGCCTTATGGCTATATATATATATATATATATATATATATATATATATATATATATATGTGTGTGTGTGTGTGTGTGTGTGTGTGTGTGTGTGTGTGTGTGTGTGTGTGTGTGTGTGTGTTTCTGTACTGTGAGTGATATCTATATATATGTGGACTGGGTTGCACGTCGCAACAAGCCTTATGGCTATATATATGTGTGTGTGTGTGTGTGTGGATCGGGTTGCATGCCGCAACGAGCCTTATGGATATATATATATATATATATATGTGGATCGGGATGCGCGCCTTATGGCTATATATATATATATATATATATATATATATATATATATATATGTAGATCAAATCAATTGGCACGGCAACACCCTTCGTGCATTTAGCATGTACCGAGTGCTTGAGTGTGTGTGATAGTGAGATTGAGTTCTCTGAGAGTATGAGTACATGAGTTCAACATTGAAATACATTGCATTTGACATGCGTACTTGAGATACATGCATAGATATGCATTTCCTTCTGCTACCCGGTTTTGGTGATATTCATGATTTCACCTGTATATTGACATGTAGGCATAGAGATGTATTTTCTTCATGCTATCTGAAAATGAAACATCTTGTTTATTGTTGAAAGATGTTTGGGAAAAATCATAGTTTTCAAACTTACTCATATGCTTTTGTATTTTCGGTGAAAGATTTGGAGTTGACTGTTATACTTGAAAAGCATGCCTATTTTTCCGTAACTGTGAACGAGTTGAGTATCTTATCTCTGAGTTATTTTCATGCACCATTTTATTATATTATTATGAACTGTTGCTGGTTATTGGAGTTGGACTCTGACTCTTGTCCCAGCTCGTCACTACTTTCAACCTAAGGTTAGGTTTGTTACTTATTGAGTACATGGGATCGGTTGTACTCATACTACACGTCTGCACCTTGCATGCAGATGTTGGATGTTGATGTTGTTGTGCACAACGGGAGCTAGATTTGAAGATGTACCTGCATTCCGGTCATAGCTGCCTCTTGATCTTGGTAGCTTTAGAATTTTAATTTGTTCCTATATAGTTCAAACAGATGATGTACTTTATTTCATACCAGCTTTGTAAATTCTAAATCTTAGAAGCTCATGATTTGTACTACGAGTCCTTGAGAAATTCTTGTATAAAAGCAATAGTATTATCATTTATTTTCTTAATAAATCTCACTAAATTGGATAGTTGTTGATTGACTTACCTGACGGGTTGGGTTAGGTGCCATCACGATTAGATGAATTTTGGGTCGTGACACTTTATTGCCGAATAAATAATCAAAATTACTGCAACTAGAATTGTCACGATTCCTCCAACTATGAATGTTTTTCACTTTTCGATTTGGATCTTCATTGGTATTTTCAATAGGACCAAGACTGCCCGTTGATTCAACACCTACATTCGAACTCCTTCTTAAACAACATCGAATTAAACCACCATCTTTCCACAGAGTTTTCTTGCCCCCTATTTTCATAAAATTACAATATATGAATAGTCATTCATCTATCGAAGAATTAGGTCGAGGTGACAAGTCTCATGTTATTTGAATGATTTCAAGTCATTCATCTTTCCATAGAGTTTTTTGCCTCCTATTCGCAAGGTGTCATGTGCGTGGGGCTAAGCTTAGTATATGTCGAATATCGTGTGATTGTTGTTGGTTGTGTCTGTTCCTTTAACTTGTGGTGCCTTCTTCGTTTCTACACTCCAACCCCCTGTTTCTTCTTGGCGGGGCTTGTCTTGGCTTTGCAATACTGGCATTGGCAACAACACATGGCTGCGTGTCGCACATAGAATTGTGCGGCCGCAGAGCCTCTCGAGGGGCATTTTCGTCAACGAATTTTGGGTCACTATAAATAGACAAGAATCACATTTTTAGGTCAAGTTTCAAAGTTTGAGCTGTTGTAGCCGTTGGATCTTGGTATTTTAGAATTTTTGTGACTATTTTAAAATTTAAACATCATCCACACAAGTCTAAAAATATCATACGAACTCGCTCGTGCGCGCGATCAAAGAACCAAAATAACATCTAGAACCATGTATCGGATATCAAAACGCATGAATTTCAAAAGAAAATTTAAGATCCTCTAGAAATGCAACCAAGCATCCGAATCCTATCAAACCAACTCTGAATTACACAAAATTTTGCAGACAAGTTCCAAATAGCAAAACGGACCTATTCTAAGTCCCAAAATCAAATTCCAATATGCATGGACTCGTGAGATTATGGGTAGTCGAAATCTACCCTTGGACCCGAGTTTTGACCGGGAAAGCCCGGGGTTGACTTTTGTGGACTGTTGAGAAATTTTGCAAAGACCATAACTTTATTTATTGGAATTGATTTCTCTTACATTGTTTGATGTTATTAAGTCAATTTGGATTAGATTTGAGCTGAGCTGAGGTGTGATCGCGATCGCGAGGATACAACCGCAATCGCGTAGGGTACCATTGCGCATAGCATATAAGTACTCAATTTCAGACCTTAAGCTTATTTTATCACATTTTGAGTTATGGAGCTCGAATTTGGGAGATTTTGGAGAGGATTTTCTTCACATGGATTGGGCTAAGTATTTTTGACTCACTTTTGATTATATTCCATGATTCCATCTTCGATTTTTGGTATTTTATTGGTGATTTTAAAAGAAAAATTGGGGGGTTTTATCTAAACTTTCCTAAAATAAATTATTGTGTTTTGAACATCGATTCGGGGTCGGATTTCAGTAAAATTAGTATGGTTGAATTCGTATTCGAATGGGTTATCAGAATTTGTGAGTTTTTTCAGGTTTCTGTCATGCCCCAAACCTAGGGAGGCATGACTGGCACCCGATGCCGTGCTGGCCCGACCGAACCACTCTGTAACTCATGATCGTTCGACCAAAACTAGAACATACGTAGGTCGAGTAAACTGAACTCATTCCTTTTGTAACTATCATTGTCCCACATGGCCACCAGTCATAATGTACAACTGTAAGTGGGAAAATATTATATCAATGAACCATCTTTCTTAAAACATGAATACATATGGGCCGTCAAGGCCTCTGACATACTGTACAAAATGAACCTTTCTCTACCAAGACTCTAAGATTATTTGACATCAAATGGGACAGGGTACCGGCCTACCCATAAATCTGTAACAAAACTCTGATACGATGACTTATAGACTCGGCTACACTCCAAATGATGTGGAGTCTTACCGATCCTTCGCTGAATGCTAACTTCGTCTACTATAAGGGCTCGTCCAATTGATTATCTATACCTGCAGGCATAAATGCAGCGTCCCCAGCAAAAGAACGTCAGTACGATAAATGTACTGAGTATGTAAGGCAGAACTGAAACATATCCATAAGTCAACATTAATTAAAGACATATAAGAATCAACCTGAATCTCTGAAGTGCCATCGTATATACATACTTATTATACTTATATATATAATGCTTCTCTTTGAGACTCTTATCCATATCGTAAGATGCATGACTGCCAAATTAATCAGTGGTAACTTCCCGATCGGTCGTAGCTCGGTGGTAAATGCATAACTGTCCAACCGGTGGTAAATAATGATACATAACTGCCAAACCGGTGGTCATAGCCCGATGGTAAATGCATGACTGCCCGACCGGACGTAGCACGGTGGTAAATGCATGAAGATGCATGTATCACTATATTATAAACATTAACATCTTTATCAAATACCTCAATAGAGACTTAGGAATATGCTTAGACATGCTTGAATATCACTTTACAGAAATAAATAACATAGACATACTTAACTGCTAAGAGTAGAACAACTTATGGAATAGCATTACGGTTACGTATCGTTACTTAGATCATGCCAAAAGAAGGAAGGATTAGCCTTAACATACCTGAGCCAATTTTCTTGATAATCCCTCTAACATACGTCAATTGCGACAAAACACGTAACGGCGGGTCGAAGTAGAGCAAAATCCGTATTATATTCTTGAGAAAGATTGCACCGTATTCCCTTAGAATCGCAAATCTCACGCTTTGAAGTTTCAAATGAATTTATTAAGCTCCATCGTTACTTTGAAAATCTTAGCCCCCACTTTAAAACTTATGAACAAAGTTTCTAATTAGGCAGGGGATGTTGTTTACTACAAGAAAAGAGATCAATAGGTCGTACCATCTCTTTGCCTTTTTTATAACATTTCTCGACCAAATGAGATAAAGGTATCTTTAAATGTTGCCACCTTGTTTCATGATTTAATAGTCACCAAATGTGGCTTGATTTGCTTACGTTAAGGAGTTCCTTTGGCTTATCCAAGGTTTTTAATTAATCATCCACTAATCTTTAATTAATTTGCTAATCCTTCATTAACTAATAAATTAATTATCCACATAATTAAGAATTATCTCAAATTACTTAAAATATTACTATTAAAATATTAATAATATCATGGTACCATATAAAATCAATACATACACTATTATTTTATTAAAATATCCATGTAAAAATATGTATATGTTCTCAACTTTTAATTTTTCTAATCTCATATAAAGAGTACAAATTTCCGTACGCTTAATTTTTAAAATGGTAAAAAGATAACCTTCTTTTCTTATGAGAAAATAATTTCTATCTTTACAATAAAGAAAATCTCATAAACTTTCTCATATTCTGTGTATAATTTAAAGCATATTCGAAAGTAGTAATATTAATAACTATATAAAATCATATTTTTCAAACCTTTTTTTTACTAAAATGTTCCATTCAAAATACCATATCAAATGTATATAACGGTCTCAAGGTTGTTAAACTTACGGGGTCTTACAATAACATAGTCACAAATCCTTTATAACCTCATGAATGGTCTTAATCCCTTCAAGCTCATATGGATTACTACGACTCATCCTAATATTAAAGTACGGGATGTAACATCCTTCACCCCTTTAGAAACATTCATCCTCGAATGTTAACTCTTAGAGATTTACAAAACTTTTGCTAGGGTCTCCTCTGTAAACTAAACTAAAATCCAACCTCTATCTGAAGTCTCAACTATTCACAACCTTTTGTACTTGAGTATCTCGTATCTTCTTCACCTTTACCTTACTTACTTTTCAATCTCGCATTGTATCTTCTGTTTCTTTCATAACCCCCCTTCCACATAGGTGGAAATTACGCCTTAAAACTCTACTGTGATACCTGCACCTCTGGTGCATACAAAATCTGGTGAAAGTTTCATACTGACTTCTTACGACTCAGGTCTATGGCACGATCTGAAAATAAAAGAAGGGTAACATTTCCTAAATTTCCTATAGCCTCTCAATTATAAATGTGGCGCGCAACACACCCATAGTTGAGACTCTACTAGGCACGGATTTGTAGACTCCCTAGGACACGACTTGCTCTGATACCACTTTGTCAAACCTGGGGAGGCGTGGCTGGCATCCGGTGCCGTGTTGGCCCAAGCGAACTACTCTGAAACTCATGATCGTTCGACCAAAATTAGAACATACATAAGTCGAATTAGCTGAACTCATTTCTTTTGTAACTATCATGGGCCCACATAGCCACCACTCATAATGTACAACTGTAAGTGGGAAAATATTATATCAATGAACCATCTTTCTTAAAATAAGACCTCTGACATACTGTACAAAATGAACCTTTCTCTACCAAGACTCTAAGATTATTTGACATCAAATGGGACAGGGTACCGGCCTACCCATAAATCTGTAACAAAACTCTGATACGATGACTTATAGACTCGGCTACACTCCAAATGATGTGGAGTCTTACCGATCCTTCGCTGAATGCTAACTTCGTCCAATTGATTATCTATACCTGCAGGCATAAATGCAGCGTCCCCAGCAAAAGAACGTCAGTACGATAAATGTACTGAGTATGTAAGGCAGAACTGAAACATATCCATAAGTCAACATTAATCAAATACATATAAGAATCAACCTGAATCTCTGAAGTGCCATCGTATATACACTTATTATACTTATATATATAATGCTTCTCTTTGAGACTCTTATCCATATTGTATGATGCATGAGTGCCCAACTGATCAGTAGTAACTACCCGACCGGCCGTAGCTCGATGGTAAATGCATAACTATCCAACCGGTGATAAATAATAATACATAACTGCCCAACCAATGGTAATTGCCCGACCGAACGTAGCCCGATGATAAATGCATGGCTGCCCGATCGGCCGTAGCACAATGGTAAATGCATGAAGATACATGTATCACAATATTATAAACATTAACATCTTTATCAAATACCTCTAAGTTTCTAATTAGGTAGGGGATGTTGTTTACTACAAGAAAAGAGATCAATAGGCCGTACCATCTCTTTGCCTTTTTTATAACATTTCTCAATCAAATGAGATAAAGGTATCTTTAAATGTTGCCACCTTGTTTCATGATTTAATAGTCACCAAATGTGGCTTGATTTGCTGCCACGTTAAGGAGTTCCTTGGGCTTATCCAAGGTTCTTAATTAATCATCCACTAATTCTTAATTAACTTGCTAATCCCCCATTAATCAATAATTAACTAATTATTCACATAATTAAGAATTATCTCAAATTACTTAAAATACTACTATTAAAATATTAAAATATTAATAAATCATGGTACAATATAAAATCAATACATACACTATTATTTTATTAAAACATCCATGTAAAAATATATATATATTCTCAACTTCTAATTTTTCTAATCTCATATAAAGAGTACAAATTTCCGTACGCTTAATTCTTAAAATAGTAAAAAGATAATCTTCTTTTCTTGTGAGAATATAATTTCTATCTTTACAATAAAGAAAATCTCATAAACTTTCTCATATTCTGTGTATAATTTAAAGCATATTCGAAAGTAGTAATATTAATAACTATATAAAAATATATTTTTCAAACCTTCTTTTACAAAAATATTTCACAATACCATATCAAATGTATATAACGGTATCAAGGTTGTTAAACTTACGGGGTCTTACAATAACATAGTCACAAATCCTTTATAACCTCATGAACGGTCTTAATCCTTTCAAGCTCATATGGATTACTACGACTCATCCTAATATTAAAGTACGGGATGTAACAGTTTCAAGGTACGGGCCCAGGTTGACGTTTTGGTTGACTTTGAGTTTTTTATTAAAGATTCGACCTTTATCGCTGAGTTTGTTTCGTAGGGCATTATTTGATGTTTTTCAGTTGCTTTTGGCTAGTTTCGAGCCATTCAGAGGTTGATTCGTGCCTTCACTTGACTATAGACTCTGTCATCCTGTCATATTTTAATTTACCGTTATCACTCATTTATCACATCTTACTCATAATGCTTAATTTACTCTCTTTTTATTCTCCTGCTAATATTTCTGTCTATCACTTTATTTTGAAAACTTTAACAAAACATTTTTTCTCTCAACTACATCTTTCTCCTGGCCACAGAAAGGAAAACACACACACATACACTAGCTTTAACACTCCTACAATATCTACATAGATAATTAGATATAAGCTAATCTCCTGCAGGTTTACTTGACACATAATTAAGTACATTTAGGCCAAATTACAATTCATGATCAAGCGAACACAGAGTTTTATAGATTCAACTATACTGCCTGAAATATGATCTTCATAAAAAAAAAGCAAAACATGTCAATCGCCTAGAAGTTGAATCTTTAGGTCTACGCTAGTTCGTTATGCAAAGTATTCGAACAATGAGCTTGCATCCACATAAGTCTAAAAGCATTATATGAACACGCTCGTGCGATCAAAATACAAAAATAATATCTAGAACTACGAATCGGAGATTAAAATGCATGATTAAATCATGAAACTCAAGAGCTTCTAGAAACACTTCCGCGCGTCCAATTCTTATCAAATCAACTCGGAATGATGCCAATAGTACCCGTCATGTGTGGCCATGCTTGACTTTTGATTCAAAGGAAAAAAGGCGTGGAGCTTAAATAACTCAATCAGAATGCTTTTTAAAAGATTACGTGATACAATTAGGTCAAATAAACCCTTCTGGAATAAGTATTCAGCTGCTTATGAAACTTCGGGTACTGTTTGTCACGACCCAAACCGCAGGGCCGCAACGGGCACTAGTGCCTTACACAATCGAGAACCAACGTAACATATCTTTCTTATCATACCGTCATGGGTAATTGGGCCATAAGGGCCGTCATGAGACAACGGGAATAAAACATAAGGGAATACTAGACATAAGATGACCCAACATGATATAGAAACTTATACATGTGAGATACGGACCTATAAGGCCGACATGATCATTTGTATACTCAAATTTAGGCCGATAATGCCATACAAGTATTCATATACATGATATTTGTCTACAAGCCTCTAAGAGTATATAAATGTCATAAAGGTCGGGACAGGGCCCTGCCATACCAATCAATACATATTCAAATCATACTGACCAAATAGGCAACTCCGGAGCAAGCGGAATGCACAAACACCTTCCGTTGAGCTGATAGCCTACTAGGAGAACTCTCAACCTGTCTATTGGGACCTGCGGGCATGAAATGCAGCGTCCCCAGGCAAAAGGAACGTCAATACAAATAAAGTACCGAGTATGTAAGGCATGAAAGTAGTATATAAAAGACATGAAAGAAACATGGAGTAAAGAACTCAACCTGTAATTCTGAATAGCTCTGTGAATCATGACAAATTTATAATGTCATGCATGTGCATATAAATGTCATACCATGCATAGGTATATGTGTACATAACATCATCAAGCCTATGAGGGCATCCCATCATATCATCTCAGCCATTGTGGGTGAAATCATCAATGTATACCAGCTGATCAGGTCGTGGTGCGTATATAACGCCATAACCTTTCCTCATATCCCATATACATATAATATACACGTATATAATACCATCTGGTCATGGGTCAGTGTACATGTATAAATGAATGCAATGATAATGAAGTAAGCCAGTAAGATTTCTCGGAATGTCATAAGATCAATATGCCTCCGGATAAACTTTAGCAACTTACGTATTTTTCTGATACCCATGAACAGAAGATATAATAATAGGACACATGGGGAATCAAGAACATAGGCACCCCTAGTAATTCTATGAATAGAGTCATTTATGAATGTTCCGCGTTTGCACGTTTCATTTGTATCATATGGATCATGCCAAAGGAAAGAATGGATAGCCTTAACATACCTTAAGTCGTCAATGCAACTCAACAAAAAGCATATGACAACTAGAGCGCCAACCCTATAACAAAGAAATACGTGTACAACTTAGATGGCGGTGATATATCACGTATCTCAAATGATAACTCGATTCTAAAATAAAACGATCAGCATTTCCCCTGATTTCACTGCTCCCTAAAGCCTACTATAGGCGAGATACAAACACAATACAATCATCAACTCAAAAATAACCCAACTACAATTCGGGACCTTCAATACAACAAAACCCCCAAATATACCATAACACACCCAATCAATAAGTTATCAATTAACCTGAAATTGCAATGACGAGTGACCAGACTACTACCCTACCACATGTGGCATTTCTCCACGCCCTTCATACTTCCAAACTCCATAAATCTTCATCACAATAGGCCAACACGAGTGGACTACAAAACAGTCCACTAAAAGTGAAATAAATCAAACTCACGGCTTTCGATCACCATACCGTGAGTTCTAACTATTAGGAAACGAATTTATCAACCTTATTTGATATATAAAAGATTAAATACAGAAATTAGATGTTTTTCTTAACTATGAAGTACCTTCCAAAACTCAAACTACAACGAAAAAGAGATGCGATATAGCGATACCTACGTCGTAGGGATCGTTCTAATGTTATCGCTTCTTGATTTCATGCCCGGGATGTTAATATCCTTTGAAACCCTAGAAGATAGATTATGGATATGTTTATGGATGTTCTCAGGTCGTGTTATATGGATAAATAAATATAAACACGGCCTAATACCTATATATATCAAGTTTGGAAAAGTCAAAGAGGTGCTAGCTTGGCACCCTCTCATTGGCCCATCTTCCGACGCTTATATCTTTTTATCCGGATGTCGTATGAATGAACGGTTAAAAAAGTTGGAAACTACATTCCAATATATTCAATTTAGTATATAATATGTCCCAAAAGATACCCCATATAACACACAAAATATATTGCTCATAAAGCTCTGTTACAAGGTAAATCCTTAGTCAGTTTTTCTGCAACTTAAATCTGACTTTTCCCAAACTTTATATTTTCTATCCAAGCAACATATATAGTCATATTATGACTTTAAACCTAATTAATTGTCTTTGTTATTAGGCATCTATTCTGTTAATAAATCCAAAGGCCAGGGCAATCCCCCTTTTAGGCAGCTCGAATGTTAAACTCCCAAAGATCTATAGAAATTTTTCTAGGGTCTCCTCTATAACTGTACTACTTACCAACCTGTCAGATAGAAAACCCAACAACACAAAGCCACACAGGGCCACAATAATCAATAACACATATGGCCTCACACGACCAATGACAATAACTAGCATAAGAATCAAGTATCATATACGTACCTAAAGGCTGTGATGTCTCAGTCCGATCCTCCTCTGGAAGCGGAAACAAGTGAGGATACCTAGACTTCATGTCTTCTTCAGCCTCCCAAGTCATCTCCTCCACATTCTTGTTCCTCCAAATTACTTTAACTGAAGCTACGTCCTTAGTTCTCAATCTCCGAACTTGTCTATATAGTATAGCAATGGGAGTTTCCTCATATGATACCTGTTATGTGACCTGAACATCGCTAACTGGAACGACTCTAGAACGATCTACAATACACTTGCGGAGCATAGACATGTGAAAAACTGGATGTACTGACTCCAAGTTGGAAGGAAAATCTAACTCATATGCTACCTGGCCTACTCTCTGTATGATCTTATAAGGTCCAATGTACCGAGGGCTAATCTTTCCTTTCTTACCGAATCTCATAACGCCTTTCATCGGTGATACCCTTAGGAATACCCAACCATCTACCTAAAACTCCAAGTCTCGTCGTCGATTATCTGCATAGGACTTCTGACGACTCTGAGCTACTAATAGCCTTTCCCGTATAAGCTTAATCTTCTCAACAGCCTGTTATACCAACTCTGGTCCTACTAACTTAGTTTCCCCAACCTCGAATCAGCTTATAGGTGACCTACACTTTCGTCCGTCTGGATGCTTGAATCATAGCTATTATTATATGAGAACTCAATAAGTGGAAGATGATCATCCTGGCTACCCTTGAAGTCCATCACACAAGCCCGTAGCATATCCTCCAGTCTCTGAATAGTATGCTCCGCCTGACCATCTGTGTGGAGATGAAATGTTGTACTAAGACTTACTTGAGTCCCAATCCTTTTTGGAAGGACCTCCAAAAATTAGTTGTGAACTAAGCACCTCTATCTGAGATAATAGATATAGGGACACCATAAAGTTGTATTATCTCCTTAATGTAAAGCTTTGCATAATCCTCTGCTGAATACGTAGTCCTGACAGGCAGGGAATGGGCTGATTTTGTAAGTCTATCAATACACTGGGTACAAGGTAAGCCTATGATTAAATCCATATTAATCACTTCCCATTTCCAAATCGGAATCTCTATTGTAACATCCCAAAAAATTTCGAAGAACTTAAGTGTAAAGCCCGGTAGAATTTGCAAAGAAAATAATGTTTCATGGCTCGGACATTTTGGGTTGAACAATGCACCGGAAAGTAAAGGAAAATATTTGGCACAAAAGTGCATTTATGCGGTCCATTATGCGACCGCAGAACCACTTTGCGTACCGCATAATGGACGCAGAGTAAGGCAGTTAATTGGGTCAGTTGGAAGCAACTATGTGGTCGACTATGCGATCGCATAACTGTTATGCGGTGCATTATGCGACCGCATAACAGTTATGTAAAATGCATAGTGACCGCATACACAGACAGTTCTTTTGGCTATTTTGTAACCAATTATGTGACCGATATGCGGTCTGCATATCGGTTATGTGATCGCATACCTTGTTCCGGAGCTCTATATTTGAATTTTTAAAACCCGACCCTATTTCATTAAATACACTCTTTGGGCCATTTTTAGACATAATCTGATATTTTAGAGTGAGAGAGAGTGCCCTAGAGTGAGAAGGTGTTCTTCAATAATTGTTCTTCAATTCTTGCTCAAGTTTTGGAAGATTAAGAAGGCAAGCTCACTAAATCTTCATCCTAGAGGTAAGATTCTACACCCAAAACCCTAATTTCGAAATCATCTAAAAATGGGTAATTAGCAAGATAATTCTTGGGCATGAAAGTTGATTATTTTACAAGCATGTGATATCAAGGGGTGTAGGAAGATTGTTGAACTAAGCATGGTAAAGATTGGGTTGTGGGATGATGGAATCCTCCATAAAAAGACCTTGAAACCTTGTGCACACCTAGTGTTTGATAAAATGCTCAAATGAGCTAGAACCATGATCATCTTCCTAATTTTGATTCAATTTGTTATATTTCTAAAATAGAATCCTAAATGCTTTATTCATGTTATGTTACCAATTGAGGGTGTGTTAAAAAAAATACGGGATGTGCATTAATAATATTTTCATTTTAAGTCAAGTTCAAATGAAGGCTATTATGCCAAATTTTGTGAAATATCTCTATGTGCCTTAGACTCTAAATTGCTCACATGTGTACTACACACCTTGATTTGAGTGTTATTTGTTGTTGATGATGATAATGATATTTGAAATTGATAAGGTGAGCATGAAATACTGAATATGGCCAACGTACCAAGAATGATCTTATAATTATGGCCATTAGTGCCAATGAAATGAAAAGATGTGAAAGTATTATGAAATTCCATGATTGATATAAAAAGGTATATGTCTCAAATAAGACAGCCTAGTCGGTTGGATCGTGATCGGACACCATGTCGCACACATGGTGGTGATTGTGCTGGAAATTGTAATTGATATTGTGATTATGGTCGATGTCCCTAATGGATAGCCTAGCCGATCGGGTCATGATCGGACTTCGTGTTAAAGATGGTGGTATTGATATTGAGAGAAATTGTGGTTGATGTCTCTACCGATATAGCCTAGCCGATCGGGTCGTGATCGGACTCCGTGCTAAGAGTACAGTGGTACTAGTTTTGTGAATAATGGTATTGTGAATAGTGGTATTGGTATGGTGAATAATGGTGCTGGTATTGTGGACAATGGTATTTCGATATTAAAAATCTCCCAGTGTGAGATATGGAAATTAATTTGAACACTGTCTTGATCCTAAATTGAGGTTTGATGTTGATTAAGGCTTTCATTGATATTATGATAATCTTGTTTGTATTATTTGTCATTCTATTGAGAGGGTGTTTAGTTATACATACTAGTGCTATTCGACGGTACTAACATCCCTTTTGCCGGGGGTGCTGCATCTTTAAATGGATGCAGGTGGTTCCACAGCAGGAGATATTGATCAGTGATAGCAGTACGCCTTCTTCCCAGCTGACTTGATGAGATATAATGTGGGTTGTGTATTGATGCTGGGGAAAGACAAACTATGTTATGTTGTGGACGTATTACTTGTCCATTTGAGACTTTAAAAATGATGAAACTATTGGAAATGAATTGGTATTGTAGACATGAACACATTTTCGCCTAATTAATGATAATATGTATTATCTCTATTCACGGATGAGTTTGGGTAGAATGAAATCTAAATAGGCTTGCTCGGTCGGGTTCACTCGGTTGAGCGCTGGTCGTGCTCCTCGATTTTGGGCGTGACATCTATAGCTTTCAATAATCCATCGGGTTTCTGATGCTCAATCTTAACCTACTAACAATTAGGGCACTAAGCAACAAACTCTACTATATACTTCTTCATTCTGTCCCACCAGTATATTTCCCCTATATCATGATACATCTTTGTCGCTCCTGGATGAATAGAATAACAAGAATAGTGAGTTTCTCCCATAACCTGCTGGCGCAACCCTGCCACATTAGGAACACATAATCAACCTCGATATCTGAGGACTCCATCTCCTGTAATCTCAAATGATGTATTCTCCTTTTGAGGGGATGTATCTCTATAATGAGCTAGCACAGGATCCTCATACTGGCGTTCCTTCACTTTAGTTACCAAAGAGGATGTTGTCGTGTCCTGAATAGTAACTCCGGCATCACCTTAGTCCAGTGATCAAACTCCAAGACTAGCTAGCAGATGAATCTCATGGGCTATCCCACTATTCTCTAGCTGTAAATATGACAGGCTACCCATAGATCTACGACTGAGGGCGTCGGCTACTACATTCGCCTTCCCCCGATGGTATAAAATATCAATGTCATAGTCTTTCAGTAGCTCCAACCATCTCCTTTGGCGTAAATTCAATTCCTTTTGCTTGAAGATATATTGAAGTCTCTTATGATCCATATAGATATCAACATGAATGCCATACAAATAGTGCATCCACATCTTTAGTGCATGAATCACCGCAGCTAACTCTAAATCGTGGGTCAGGTAATTCTTCTTGTGCTTTCTTAGTTGTCTTTAAACATAAGCAATTACTTTTCATGGTCGTTCTGCCACTTGTTGCATGGATACATGGCTTATCTCATTTTCCACAAATACTGGAATTTTCTCTAACTCATATGATCTCAAATATCATCTTTTGATTTTTTTTTTCTTCACGTTCATTAGCCACGATAGGTGCCACTTTCTTATAGAGTGAATACAATGTTCTTGTGAGACTATTGTTACAAGACCATTTCTTCTTTATGTCATTATGCTTAAGTTGAAGGCTTATTCATTATTCCCTCAGCTAGTCTTTCTTTGTAGTACTTAAGAGAGACCCTTTGACTCCTATAAAGCTGCGAGCTTATTACATCATATACCCGAAAGAATTTTTGATGTTCTTACTCGCCTATAATTATCCTTAATTACTTACCTCCGCGCCCTTTTGCTCGTAAGGTTGATTCTGAACTGAAATTTTTGACTGTCTTCTCAGTGGCACCATTTTCTTTTCTTTGTAATACTTATACGGTACCTATAATTACCCCAACTCCTATTTGAATATTTTTCAAGGGTTACGACAACATATCTGCGAGGCTGAATTCACTATGTTGGGGTTCACTACGTTTATCTTGCACAATCTGCTGATTTGTCTGTACCCTCTTGTGTAGCCATGACTAGGCTCTTCCTGAATCAACTACTAACTACTCGTTAGTCCATTCTCATATCTATATTCTGCGTAATCTCTCTTGGGTTATATCCTTTGTCTTAACTTACCCCGCATACTGGCTCCTTATGTATCAAGTGTTCATTTGCACTTATATATCAATAACATCTACTGATGGAACCCTTACTGCCTCTCCCCGTCATCATGCTTACATAATGTTCTAGAGTCATATCATATCTGTAGGATCTGAATAAATGCAATCTCACTCCTTTCGCCTTTCTACCACATTCTTTCTTCACTACTCCATAGTTACCTATAAATGTTTCACTTCTACATATTTGGCGTCTTTTCACATCTTCACGAACTCTTACTTGCCTTGCGGTAACCCTTCTGTACCAGGGATAATTTAATTTCTTACGCACGAAGGTGACGCCTAGTGTAACTAGCACACTTAGTCCCTTAAGCTTAACTCTGCTCACAGCGATTGTTTTAGGGAAGCTTCTTCCTGAATGACCTTTAAAGGTTATTCTCCTGTTGTCCATTCTACTATTGTCAGAACATGATATCTAAAATTCTCGTGATGCCGACTATTATCAAATCTTTTGATTCCTAATTCATGTTCAGTTTATCTTGTTCACTAGCCCATACTGATTTCTATTTCTCTGGGGGTCTAACCTTGCTAAATCTCTCCCAACAAAAAATAATATATTATCATCATATTTTGTTATCACTTCAGAATGTTATCTTCATATTTTGGAAATTATTATGTTTTAACTTGGTATTTGAATATCATTAATTGTTGATTGTTGTTTCCACGGTTTTCCCTTTCTTATATTGGCATAATTTGAAAAAGGACAGTTAGCTTTACATACTAGTACTATTCCATATGTACTAACGTCCTTTTTACCGGGGGCGCTGCATCTTTAATGGATGCAGGTGATTCATTAGCGGGTAGCTTTGGTCCTCGTTAGCAGTCACTCTCTATTCAGCAGATTTTGGTGAGCCCTACTCTATTCCGGGCCTGATGTCATTTGAGTTGTACATTGTGTTTTAAGGTATATCCGGGGTCTTGTTGCCGGCACTTCCATACTACTCTTTTGTTGTACTTAGAGGCTTCGTAGACAAGTTATGGGTGGTATTCGATGTTGGGAATTGAACTAGAAATGTTGGTATTTGGCAAACATGTTTTCATTATATCTATAAACTTGTAATATTTTGGAAATTATGAAAGAAGCTGCTAATGAAAATGAAATGAGAGTTGTTAATGAAATTATTTCAATGTTTTATTAATGGATTACATCTCCTCTTTATTCATGGATGAGTTTGGGTAGAATAAAATCTAACAGGCTTGCTCGGTCGGGTTCACTCGGTTGAGCGCCGGTCGCGTTCCCCGAGTTTGAGGCGTGACAAACTTGGTATCAGAGCCTAAGATTTTAAAGTGTCCTAGGATGTCTCGAAGCCGTGTCTAGTAGAGTCCTTCTTATCGGTGTGTTGTTGACCACATCTATAATGAGGGGGCTACTTGGACATTTAGGAATTGCACACTTCTTTGATACTCCATATCCTGCGATAGAGCTCAAGATAGGAAGATAATTTCCTCGTCATATCTCACTTTACATATGAGTAACCCACAGGTTCGAGGCAGCGAGGAGGTATTAAAAGAACCAGTTGCTAGGGGAAGTGTCCTTGTTCCTATTAATGTTACCGCGCCACCGGAATATGTGGTGAGAGCACCTAAGAAATGAAAGAGGATTATTGGCATCAATAAGCCGGAATTTATATGAAAGAAAATCCACTCGGGTTTATGTTGGATGATTCTTTAAATATGTTATGGTTGTGGAAAGAGGGGGCACAAGAAGAACAAATGCCCTTAGGTTGGTTACACCCATCCCGGTCTGCCCGATATGCGGGCGGAAACATTTTGCGTCGTGTTGTGAGTATGCTCAAGAGTTTGTTAGGGGTGGCAAGCTTGGGAAATTCCAATGGCCCACATAACAAACCAGTATAGAGATTGTTACTCCCGCCATGAAGGCTTGGAAGAAGGATAGGGGGAATGTTTTTGATGTACACAAAAAGGGTAAATATCAGGTCAGTGGGGCAAGTCAGTTTAGTGGGCCTCATCCTCGTTGCGTGAATTGTAGGAGATATCATTCGGGGGTATGTCAATATGGTACCAATGTATGTTATGGATGTGGAGTCGAGGGGTATCAATTAAGGTATTTCCATGTCAATCTAAAATCACAAAGTAAGTCACTCCTTTCTACCTTATTGTGAACACCACATTATATTCCTTGTTGTATATGTACATCCATATTGAAGGGGGCTACACAAATATGGTCTTAACCAAAATGTTGAATCACAAAACATTGCATGTACTTACTTTATGAATGAGACACATTATTCGTAAAGCCACTCTATCACAAATTCTCTTACTTACAATCTCTTGTGAAACTGATCTCTATAATTAATTCTTTAGATTGATTTATAACTCTAGGATTAATACTTCCCACTTGCTTCCCTAAATTCTTAACAAGGGACTATACCTGATGAATTTCTTACAGAATGTTTTGATTCAAAAGGATAACATCTGCTCACTTTTGCTTATGCATGCACAGTCATAAAGTTTACCTATGTGGTATCAAATCCAATGTATAGCGGCTTACTGTTGAGATCCTTATTGAACCACTCTTTTTCTCTCCGGTGTATGTGGCTCCTATGGTTGGAACAGTCACTTTACTCCTTTATGAATAGTATCATGAATCCTTTTCACTGTCTAGTAACATGAAGGCATATCTCAGCACCTATTATATGTGTACGTGTCAATTGAAATGGTCACTTGTCTATATAAAGTTTCTCGGGAATTTGAGGTTTTCGTGAATTTGTCACAAGAAGATATTTTTGTTTGCCCATCTTAGTATGACTTTCATGTCCACTTAGATCATTCCACTGTAAGTATCTCACTTTGTTCCTAGTATTATAGTTTCCAGTGAAGTGGCCTGATATGGCAGCTTGAGAGTTGTTATGGTAGAAACATGTCTAACTCACTCTCCAACCAATACATGATTTCACCCCAATGTTAAGATGCTCTAGCTACATGGTTTCACTTGT
Source organism: Nicotiana tabacum (assembly GCF_000715075.1). Taxonomy (NCBI): domain Eukaryota; kingdom Viridiplantae; phylum Streptophyta; class Magnoliopsida; order Solanales; family Solanaceae; genus Nicotiana; species Nicotiana tabacum. The sequence goes on along the minus strand of NC_134096.1, from coordinate 41,513,484 downwards.
GTGTGATTGAAAGTTAAGCAGACTTACCGCGACTTTTCCCTCCCCACTTCAGGTGGATATTTCAGATTCTGGCACATATGATGAGCATATTGATTTGAAAGACAAGTTTGTTGTATCTCTAGTCCTCTCATACAGGATCAACTATTGTGAAGGGTTAAGCTGTCAGAATGATAATAATCTCGCAAGTGTTCAACTTCTTTTTCAACCTTGTGGGCTTGTGGCATAGATTCCTTATGCTAGTTACTTTTAAGAGCATGATGCAACTTTATCATTTTTAAAACCCATATCACATTCGGGGTGCCAAAATATTCTCATTTCGAGTTGAACTGATTTTTCCTACACTCCAGGAGACGACTGGTGTCATGTAGTTGGCCATTTCTCTTTGAGGCTTACTATTGCCGAACAAGGCACATATGGAATGAAACAATTGTTGTTTTCCTTTTTATGACTCATAGTCTTCCAAGAATAATTGACGCTAATGTCTTTATCCTTCCGATTATGCCTCCCATATGTCACATGCCAAAGAAGAAGCGTCATCCCGTGATCTATTATATTGGATAGGAAATTTTATGGTCATATTCAAGCTAGCACATCTTAGACTAATTGTTGAAGGTCTCCAAAGGTCTAGTTTGGGTGTTCGGCGTAGGGGTTTAGAGTTGAAGAAAGTGAACAGGTTATTCTCAAAACTTTCACTATAAATACGTTGGGTGAATTATTAAGGAAGGTAAAGTATGTATAGTTACATTAGGCCTTATGAAATCTTGAAGGAAATAGGCCAAACTATGAGTATGATGTTTTCCCTATTATTGTCCTCCGTGTACCCGGAGTATCATGTGTCTATGTCTATTAAGGTAGTTGTAAATACTTTGTCTATCGTTCCGGTGAAATCTAGTGAAGATGAAGTTAAAGGATAATTGGATTATGAGAGGTATCTATTTTCCATCCTTGTTAGATAAATCTGAGAGTTGAGATTTCCTCTGTTAATGTGTTATGACGAACTCTGTAAGTCGAGGAGGCCACCTTGAGGTCCAAAAGTGTTAAGGAAATAAAATGTTCTCACTTGAGTGTATAGTCAAATGATTGTGAATCGAAAGGCACTTTATATGTGTTATGATTTAAATATGTGCAACTCATGTCTAGATATCACTCTTGTTAATATGATGCATATAATATTGAGATTAATGTTGTTGATATATATATTGTGATGCTTTGTGGAGTTGTGGATATGTTGTTAGGACTGGTTTTGGTGATTCTCTGACAGGTGGATAAGCCCCAATACAAAGGAAACTCTGTTAAAATTTCTTTAAAATTTGGGACATTGAGGTGTGTGAGAAAAGAGATAAATTATGATAAGCGTTTGGTGACGGACTCTACTCCTCATTCAAGGACGAATGATCCTAAGCGGGGGAGAATGTAAGGAATCGAAAAAAAATCGCTAAGTAATTTAAGGCTTCGTGGTGCCAAGGTAGGCTAATGTATTATATTTTCGGAGTTTTTGGGTTGAACAGTGTGGTGGGAAGTTGAAATTTTTCAATCTCGCGTCGCCCAGCTTGTAGCGCGCTTAGACTGCGCTATAGAGCGTGCCTAGCATGGTCTATAGCTTGCTGCAGAGCGTGCCTAGCCTGGTCTATAGCTCCCTACAGAGCGTGCCTAACCTGGTCTATAGCTCGCTACAGAGAGTGTCTAGCCTGGTCTATATCCCGGTTCGGAATTTTGGAGTATCCATTCTTCTATCTTTATAACCCGAACCAACTTCGATAAATAACCCTTGAAGCTCATTTTGGAGAAAAAATCTGATAGTTTTAGAGAGAAGTGAGAGTGTTCTAGAGAGAGGAAGAAGCTCAAGTGCTTTGTTCATCAAGATCTTTTCCAAGCCTTGAAATCCAACAAGAAATCCCTCAAGTTCTTCATCTAAGAAGTAAGGTTCCATACCCTAGTTTTCAACTTCAAATTTGGGTAGAAGATGGTTGATTAAGAGTATGATTCTTGGGTGTAAGAGTATTATTTATACATGCATGTACCAATAAGGTTTATGGGAAGATTGTTGAGCTCAAATGGGTAAATATTGGGTTGTGAAATGAAGGAAATCTTGTGGAAGAACCCTATAACCAATTTGCACACCTAGTGTTTGTTGAAATGCTTAAGCGAGGTAAACCCATGAATATCTTCCTAATTATGGTTTACTTTTGTTATGTTTCTAAAAGGATTGAAGTTGCTAGAATTTCCGGAACATCGTAGTAATGTAAGGAAAGCTCAAGAAAAGGTATGTTGGCTAAACTACTCTCTTAGAATTGAATCCAATAATGTTCTCATAAGTTTCAAGTATGGTTGTCGCAAGTTCCTTATTCTATGCTCCGAATTATTCCCAATAAATTCGATTGTCCCGAATAAGAAAAGTGTCGAGAATTAAGTATTCAAAACGTGTTATGAATGTTCCTAACACATTATGTTATCCTTTGAGAATGTGTTCAAGAATGATATGTGTATTAAAATGCTATGTCTTTGAGTTGTATTTCAAATGAAGGTTATGATTCCAAATTGTGTAAGAAAAATCAATATGATTAAGACTCTTAATTGCTCATATGTGTACCTAAAGTCTTGATTGGAAATGTCTTACTGTTGATAACCTATAAAGATGGTTGGAAGTAAAATAAGTGAATTGTGATATAAAGTGTGGCCAATGTGCAAGAGTGAAAGTTATAGTTGTGGCCAATGGTGCCATTGGAATTAAAAGATGTGAAAGAAATATGAAATGCGATGATTGATATAAGTGAAAGTTATACTTGTGGCCAATGGTGCCAATGAAATGAGATGATGTGAGAAAGTTATGAAATGAGCCTTGATTCAACTATTCTAAATTGGCTTCGAAAATAGAATTGCCTAAAAGCTTATAAACTCAAGTCATGCCTATATGTGACTGTTTTAACAGACGCTATGATTTGTGAGTATTTTCAATGTGTTTTATGTTCTTACATATTTGTGATTGAAAATTGTGTATTGCCCTTTTGGAGGGAAAATATGTCAAGAATAACTGGTGTGTTATTTGTTGATGATTTTAACTTGCGCATCAATTGCCAATTATTTTACTCCATTTTTGAGAAAGAAATCTATTGTGCTTAAATTGTTCATTTCTAATGAACTTAAAATTGTGATTTCTAGAATATTATATGTATGTTGATATTTTTGATGATGATACATGAGAGGGAAGAAATGAAAGTGTGGAATAACAAATATGGCCACCGTGCTTTGAATAAAGAATCTTGTGAATGGCCAAAAGAGCCAAAAAAATATTATTGTTATTATTAGTTGAAAATACTAGTGGAGATTTATACAATGTGGAAGATGATTAGGTAAATACATTTGCACCTATGTTATTTTTGTGAATTATTTCCCTTATTTGGGATGAGATTGATGTGATAAAATTATTTCTCTTATTTGGGATGAGATTGATTGATATAAAAGGGTAGATGTCTCAAATAAGACAGCCTAGCCGATCGGGTCGTGATCGGACACCATGCCGCACACATGGTGGTGATTGTGCTGAAAATTGTAATTGAAATTGTGATTTTGGTTGATGTCATCAAATAAGACAGCCTAATCAATAGGGACGTGATCGGACTTCGTGCTAGATTTGCGGTGGTATATTTGCACAGAGATTGTGATTGATATTTTCGTTGATGTCTTCAAATAATATGGCCTAGCCGATCGGGTCATGATCGGACTCCGTGCTAAAAGTACGGTAGTATTGGTATTGATAGTGATTGTGGTTGATGTCTCTAATGATATAGCCTAGCCGATCGGGTCGTGATCGAACTCTGTGCTAAAAGTATGGTGGTATTGCTATTGTGAATATTGGTATTGTGAACGGTGGTATTGGTATTGTGAATATTAGTATTGTAAAAGGTGAAATTTTGAACAGTGATATATCTGCGCTAAATCTCTCCCAACAAAAAATAATATTATCATCATATTTTGATTATCACTTCACAATGTTATCTTCATATTTTGGAAATTATTATGTTTTAACTTGGCATTTGAATATCATTGGTTGTTGATTGTTGTTTCCACGGTTTTCCCTTTCTTATATTGGCATAATTTGAAAGAGGACAGTTAGCTTTACATACTAGTACTATTCCATATGTACTAACGTCCTTTTTGCTGGGTGCGCTGCATCTTTAATGGATGCAGGTAGTTCATCAGTGGGCAGCTTTGGTCCTCGTTAGCAGTCACTCTCCATTCAGCAGATTTTGATGAGCCCTAATCTATTCCTGGCCTGATGTCATTTGAGTTATGCATTGTGTTTTAAGGTATAGCCAGGGCCTTGTTGCCGGCACTTCCATACTACTCTTCTGTTGTACTTAGAGGCTCCGTAGACAAGTTGTGGGTGGTATTCGATGTTGGGAATTGAACTAGAAATGTTGGTATTTGGCAAACATATTTTCATTATATCTATAAACTTGTAATATTTTGGAAATTATGAAAGAAGCTGCTAATGGAAATAAAATGGGAGTTATTAATGAAATGTTTTCAATGTTTGATTAATGGAGTATATCTCATCTTTATTCATGGATGAGTTTGGGTAGAAGGAAATCCAACAGGCTTGCTCGGTCGGGTTCACTCAGTTGAGCGCCAGTCGCGCTCCCCGAGTTTGTGGCATGACAAATATTCATCCCTTCTAGGATTCCACTGCCTATCTTCTGAAATTTTTGAACATTCTAGTATTCATATCTGACTGTACTATTCTAGAGTGCACCATCTGGGTGTCTCACAAGGAGAACTATTTCCACGTTTGCAATATCCTTCGAAAATGTGAGCTAATGATAACAATCCATCCATAATTTTGGGTTACTCTAACCCCAGCTGGATCCTAATATACTGTCTTTCTCTTAAACTATACATGTTAGCTCTCATAGGGCATAACTGAGGCCGGTGTTGTCAAGTGTATATATCTCTGTTGCTATTGAAAGTAACTCAGAATGCTTATATTTCTCTGATTGAATTGTAAATACAGGTAATCTTTACTAACTGGGTGCCTCGTATCCTTCTTCACCTTACTCATTTTACTTGTTGAAACTTGTATCTACCTTCTGATTCTCTCGTTGCTTTTTACCATAGGAGTATATAGATATTCATGCCTTAGGGCTCCTTATCAAGAAGCTTACACGTCGTAGTACACACATAATCTACTGAAGACCTTACATTTACTCATCATAAGCATGACGCAAAATTGAGTTCATCTGACTTAACTCTTCCACATCCACATTCAATCTCTTACCAACTGTCTTTCTGGATGTAGATGTTGTTGTATAATGAATAAAATAGAATTAAAGAGTTTGCATTTCTTACAACTGAGCTCTACCACACGATCTAGAGTAAGAAGAAAGAGTGACAGTCCTAAATGACATGTAGTCTCCTACTTATAAGTGTGGTGCACAACACACCCATAAACAAGACTCTATTAGATACGGCTTGTAGACTCTTTAGGACAGAACTGCTCTGATGCCACTTTTTTCATGACCCAAACTGCAGGGCCGCAACGGGCACTCGGTGCCTTATTCAGCCGAGTACCAATATAACATATCTTTCTTATCATACCGTCATGGGTAAGTGGGCCAAAAAGGGATGTCATGAGACAACGGAAATAAAACATAAGGGAATACTAGACATAAGATGACCCAACATGATATAGAAACTTATACATGTGACATACGGACCTATAAGGCCGACATGATCATTTGTATACTCAAAACATAGGACGATAAGGCCATACAAATATCCATATACATGATATTTGTCTACAAGCCTATAAGAGTATATAAATGTCATAAAGGTCGGGACAGGGCCCCGCCATACCAATAAATACATATTCAAATCATACTGACCAAATAGGCAACTCCGGAGCAAGTGGAGTGCACAAACACCTTCCGCTCAGCTGATAGCCTACTAGGAGAACTCTCAACCTATCTATCGGAACCTGCGGGCATGAAACGTAGCGTCCCCAGGCAAAAGGGACGTCAGTACAAATAAAGTACCGAGTATGTAAGGCATTAAAGTAGTATATAAAAGACATGAAAGAAGTAGGGAGTAAAGAACTCAACCTGTAATTCTGAATAGCTCTATGAATCATGAAAAATTTATAATGTCATGCATGTGCGTATAAATGCCATACCATGCATAGGTATATGCGTACATAACATCATCAAGCCTCTGAGGGCATCCCATCATATCATCTTAGCCACTGTGGGTGAAATCATCAACTTATACCAGCTGATCAGGTGGTGGTGCGTATATAACGCCATAACCTTTCCCCATATCCCATATACATATACATATAATATACGCGTATATAACATCATCTGGTCATGGGTCAATGTAAATGTATAAATGAATGCAATGTATAATGAAGTAAGTCAGTAAGATTTCTCGAAATGTCATAACATCAATATGCCTTCGGATAAACTTTAGCAACTTACGTATTTTTCTGATACCCATGAACAGAAGATATAATAATAGGACGCATGGGGAATCAAGAACATAGGCACCCCTAGTAATTCTATGAATAGAGTCATTAATGAAAGTTCTGCGTTTGCACGTTTCATTTGTATAATATGGATCATGCCAAAAGGAAAGAATGGATAGCCTTAACATACCTCAAGTCGTCAATGCAGCTCAACAACAATCTTATGACAACTAGCGCGCCAACCTTATAACAAAGAAATACGTGTACAACTTAGATGGCGGTGGTATATCGTGTATCTCAAATGATAACTCGATTCTAAAATAAAACGGTCAGCATTTCCCCTGATTTCACTTCTCCCTAAAGCCTACTATAGGCGAGATACAAATACAATATAATCAGCAACTCAAAAATAACCCAACTACAATTCGGGACCTTCAATACAACAAAACCCCCAAATATACCATAACACACCCAATCAATAAGTTATCAATTAACCTGAAATTGCAACGACGAGCGACCAGCCTACTACCCTACCACATGTGGAGTTTCTCCACTCCCTTAATCCTTCCAAACTCCATAAATCTTTAGCACAATAGGCCAATACGGGTGGACTACAAAACAGTCCACTAAAAGTGAAATAAATCAAACTCAAGGCTTCCGATCATCGTCCTGTGAGTTCTAACTATTAGGAAACGAATTTATCAACCTTCTTTGATATATAAAAGCTTAAATACAGAAAGTAGACGTTTTCCTAACTATTAAGTACCTTCAAAAACTCAAACTGCAAAGAAAAAGAGAGGTGATATAGCGATACTTACGTCGTAGGGATCGTTCTAATGTTATCGCTTCTTGATTTTGTGCCCAGGATGTTAATATCCTTTGAAACTCTAGAAGAGAGCTTATGGGTATGTTTATGGATGTTATCCGGGTCGTGTTATATGGAAAAATGAAGATAAACACGGCCTAAGACCTATATATATGAAGTTTGGAAAAGTGAAAGAGGTGCTAGCTTGGCACCCTCTCATTGGCCCATCTTCCGACGCTTATATCTTTTTATCTGAATGTCATATGAACGAACGGTTAAGAGCGTTGGAAACTAAATTCCAAGGCCTTAAATTTGGTTTATAATATGTCCCAAAAGAGACCCTATATAACACACAAAATGTATTGCTCAAAAAGCTCTGTTACAAGGCAAATCCTTATTCGGTTTTTCCGCAACTTAAATCTGACTTTTTCCAAACTTTATATTTTCTATCCAAACATCATATATAGTCATATTATGACTTTAAACCTATTTAAATCATTATTAACAAGTCTTATATTCATTATACGTCATATTGGGACACACATGGTGTAACATTATTTTATTCAATGTTTGTTCAATTACTCTTTTACCTACAAATGCAATGTAGGCATTGGGTTCGGCAATAATGATATCCCCCAACATACCAAAACTTGTTTCCACTCCACCAGTTGTCGTAGATGTAAGGATTGATACATAAACTTGAAGTGCCTTGCCACGGGCCACAGACATTGACCGCCCCCAGCGACATAGTCCAGCATCATAGGTCACACCCAAAGACATGTAGGTTGTACACCATCTTGGTTGGGCAAATGGTGCACTGGTGCATGGTACACGACGCATGGTTGTATATTCCTCCAAGTCATGGCAGGGAAAATGTAAACCTAAAAGCATGGCCTCATTTTTGGTATCACATGTTCTTTTGATGTTTGCACGGCATGGTTTATGTATGTGGTTATCTAAGGAAATTGTATGGGAGCTGTGGAAAAGAAGAAACAACTTTAAATATGGAGATGTAGTGACTGTAAGTAGGGTGATATACCAGGTGTCTTCGACGCTCCAATCTCATATCAAATATAGGAAGCCTAGCCTACTTCATATACCACATAAATGGCCACCTCATTTATAGATTCAACTCTACTGCCTAAAATATGATCTTTATAAAAAGCAAAACATGTCAATCGCCTAGAAGTTGAATCTTTAGGTCTACGCTAGTTCATTGTGCAAAGTATTCGAACAATGAGCTTACATCCAAACAAGTCTAAAAACATCATATGAACTTGCTCGCATGATCAAAACACAAAAATAACATCTAGAATCATGAATTGGACTCCAAAACACATGAATTAAATCATGAAACACAAGAGCTTCTAGAAACACTTCTGCACGTCCGATTCCTATCAAATCAACTCGAAATGATGCAAATAGTACCCGTCGTGCGTGGTCATGCTTGACTTTTGATTCAAAGTAAAAAAGGCGTGGATCTTAAATAACTCACTCAGAATGCTTTTTAAAAGATTACGTGGTACAATTAGGTTGAATAAACCCTTCTGGAATAAGTATTCAGTTGCTTGTGAACCTTCGGGTACTGTTTTATTCAATGTTTGTTCAATTACTCTTTTACCTGAAAATGCAATGTAGGCATTGGGTTTGGCAATAATGATATCCCCCAACATACCAAAACTTGATGTCACTCTACCAGTTGTCAGAGATGTAAGGATTGATACATAAAATAAATTTTTATTTAATGAATAATCATATAAAGCAGATGATATTTTATCCATTTGCATCAAGCTCAAACTTCCCTCCGCATGCAAGACAAATATCATATGGAGTTTATGTGGTACATGAAGAGTGCCTCCAATATAGTCCAAATCTGAGCTCCATAGCTCAAAATTTGATAAAATGACTCAAAGTGCAAAAATAGAGTACTTATATGCACTGCCTAGGAGATCACTTCACGAACGCGGAACAATCCATGCGTTCGCGATGAACAAAATTACACTGCCTCAATTAACTCTACATGTTCGCGACACAAGCATCACAAACATGATGTACATAGCTGACAGACCTACGCGAATGCGAGAAGAAAATTGCGAACACGAAGAATAAACCATCAACCTATTCAGCTCAACCCAACACAATGTGAATGCATAGAATTAGACGCAAATGCATATAAGCAGACGCAAACATGAACGCGAACGCGTAGAAGACCAGCCCTAACACAACGCGAATGCGGTCAACCTGTCGTGAACGCGAAGAAGATAAGGTACCCAGCTCCAAGAATTACATCGCAATTCTAAGGGCTTTGTCTGCATGTGCACGAGGTTATGATTTCTTTAAAGGTTGTAATATGCTACTTCAGATCTGGGCTACAAAACATATCTTCAAGTCAGAGGCCACCATTGACTACTTTGTGGGCGTCAGTAACATGATCCACAGCCACAACTAGCGGATGAGACATTGGGTCTCCCCATATGGGCAAGAAGAATGGAGGGAAATGCTGACTATTCTAAGTGGAGAATGGGTCAACTGAAAGCTATCATGGTTAGGTGGGAGGGAAATCTTAAGGACTCCCCAGAAATACTTCATTAAGTTGATCGGACTTGAGGGCATCCAACCATACTCACCCTTGCGGTTTCTCAGACAGTTCGGGATAATCTAGGATTTGCCTCTATGGATGAGGACAACGCTATATGAGTATTAGAACAATGGACATATTCCAATCCCTAGGATAAGAAGGCTCTAAGAAGCGTAGAATGATCTGGTCAGAATGCTAATGGGTCAAAACTCGTGGTGCACTCCGGAATATTATGTCTGGATCAATAAGGAAGAGGAGCTAGCCCGACCAAGTAGAGAGGGTATAGCCTAGCTGGAGGATGCAGTGGTTGCTTTGAAAATCTACCATGATATTCTGCCACATTACCTTATGACTACCTCAATTCACCATCAAGTGGTTCCAGGATCCATTGATCACATATTGCCACCTGCTGAAGACGATGACCGGGTAGTGGAATGCATCCAGATAGAATCTGAGACAGACCCAGAGGGAGACTAGGAGAGGAGTATGCGTTCAATGATGACAAAGAGGGGTTTGAAGAAGATCCGGAGAAAGAGCTAGAAAGAAGAATTTCAGTTTAAAACAAAATGACCATGGTTGTCTATTTGGTAAATGTGGTAACTGACCGATTTTAGCTATGTATATTCCTTCCATGTCTTTAATTGAGTTGCCATATTATGTTATATTCATCATCATTAGTCTATCTTCACATGCTTTATTTGTCATCATTAATACTTGTCTTAACTCTTACTTGCTAATTGTCTTTACATGTTTAGTTGAAGTTATTGTTCTCTCTATTCCTTATTCATTATTTAATCGTTGAGTCCCTTACTTGAAGTTACTATTTATTGGAATTTCAAATTAAATTGCATAACCAGGCTCGGGGGTGAATGGGTGATCGAGTTTTGGTTCGAACCTTGGATTTTGACCAAGCAAGCTCGGGGTTGACTTTTGTTGACTTTTTCAATAATGATCTAAATTGAACCTCTTTCATTCATGAGTAGTTTCTAAAGCTTATTTTGAATCGTTTGGTCAATAATTTGCTAGATTTTGTTGGTTTGGAGGCTTGTTAGAAAGGCAAGGTTGTGGTTGAATTTTGAGTTGATTGCGGAGTGAGGTAAGTGTTGGGTCTAACCTTGATTTGAGGCTGCATTGTTAGTTAGAAGGCTGAGGTCTCGTTTGTTAACGGAATTAACCAGAAAAATCATTCCACCAACTAAGAACGGTCATGCACCACCACCCATAGAATCAAGAAAGAGCTCTCGGTCTGTCAATCCATACTGTGTCTAGACCTGGTAAGTTTCACCGCAGGCTCCACTCCTGGTGGTTCCCTTCCGTCAATTTCTTTAAGTTTCAGCCTTGCGACCATACTCCCCCCGAAACCCAAAAACTTTGATTTCTCATAAGGTTTCGGCGGAGTCCAAAAAGCAACATCTGCCGATTCCTGGTCGACATCGTTTATGGTTGAGACTTGGACGGTATCTGATCGTCTTCGAGCCCCCAAATTTCGTTCTTGATTAATGAAAACATGTTTGGCAAATGCTTTCGCAGTTGTTCGTCTTTCATAAATCCAAGAATTTTACCTCTTACTATGAAATGTGAATGCCCCTGACTGTCCCTGTTAATCATTACTCTGATCCAGAAGGCCAACGTAATAGGACCAAAATCCTATAATGTTATCCCATGCTTTGTTACTTACCTCAAAACACGGAAATCAATACTCCAAAAAGTTATTCCTGCACGAATCGGCCCTCGAGTGACTCGAATATAGACAAAGCAACTTAATATCATCAATAGAATCCATTGCAAACAATTCCAAATGATAAATCTAATGTCTTGAATCAAATATGCAAAGTCAACCCAAAACATCAACCCCGAGCTCGCACCCCGGAACCCGACAAAACTCACAAATTCCGAACTCTTAAACAAATATGAGTCCAACCTTATACTCTTATATTACATGTTTGATGTGGTTGTATAGATAGCTTGTCAGTATTTACCTTGCCCTCCCCCCCCCCCCAATCTTGTTTGCAGTCTATAGTAGTAATCTGCAGTTATCTTCTTATTCATGTTTATCAATATTTTTGTAATCAGATGAAGATTAGAAGTTTTTTCTCCTCGACTACAAGGCCTACAAGCCCAACATACTCCATTGACTAACACCATATATCCACAAGCCTCTATTGATGGACATACTGTGGTCGGAACAAGGCCCTACCCATAATATATATATATATATATATATATATTATGTATACTATACTAGTACTAAAAAGTCAACAACCTCATACGGTTCATAATCCAAATACAAAAATCGATGATAGAATCATGAAATATAATCAAACTGAGTAGAAAACACTCACCTCAATCCGTGTGGTGATAATCGTCTCCAAAATCGCCCAAATCCGGGCTTCATAGCTCAAAATATGATAAAATTACCAATTCCTTTGAAATAGAGTACTTTAAACATTGCTCTAGAGGTACCCTTCGTGATCGCGTGCTTTAAACAAATTTCCATTACTCTTCCCAAACTTTTCTCAGATAGCCTATAGTTTATCAGCCCTAACTTTTTGTACAAAATTCCAAATGAAAAATGATTTGATTTTCTGAAAATTAAACACAAAGGGCTACAACTTTCATTTTGAATTATCTCCAAATTTCATATAGATTACAAGATATAAGATTCCAAAGTCGACTCAGTGACAACAAAATTTCTTCTTTACGAACGCGATTCACAGGACCTTGTTCTCATTTTGCTCTTCGTGAATGCCACCCAAAGTCCGTGGTCGCAATGTACACTCTTGTAGCCAATAACCAGCAACTAAAAATGGCCTATAAATGGTCTAAAATCACCCCGAAACTCACTCGAGCCCCTCGGGACCTCGTACGGACAAACCAACAAGTCTCAAAACATATCACGGACCTATATGAGGCCTCAAATCACACATATTAATATCAAAACCATGAAACGTCAATCAAGATCAATCTCTTTAGTTCATAAACTTCAAACTAAAAATCAAGCGTCTGACTCAAGCCTAACCAATCCGAATTGAATCCAAATTTTGCATGCAAGTTCCAAATGACATATCGAACCTATTACAACTCCCGAAACAACAATTCAAACTCGATATCATCAAAGTCAACTCTCGGTCAAACTTAAAAATTACCTTTCAAACTAACCTTCTTACCTCCAAGGGTCTCCAAAGGATGATAATAGAGAAGGAAGGACTTTGGCATCAAGTGGACCAAATCATTTTTCACTTTAGAATATATTTGAACTATTTAAATGTATAAAAGTATTAATATTCTAGCTAGTAGTCAAAAATTGAAACTACTAGACATGAGAGTGAAGGTTGTACTTCAGACTCTGAGAGATAGCCAGTTATATGCCAAGTTTTCAAAGTGTGAGTTTTGGTTAGACTCAGTCGTCTTTTGGGGGCATGTTGTATCGACAAAGAGCATAAGTGGACCCTAAGAAGATTGAGGCAGTTCAGAACTGGACTAGACCTATTTCAGCTATAGAGATCCAGAGTTTCCTAGTTTGGCGGGTTATTATCGCCAATTCATGGAGGATTTTTCATCCATAGCAGCCCCATTGACTAGATTGACCCAGAAGGGTTCCCCGTTTAGATGGTTGGAGGAGTGTGAGTTAAGCTTCGTATCGTGATTTTGGACTTGGGCATATGTTCGGAATTGAATTTGAAAGTCCGTAGGTTGATTTGTATTATTTTGCCGAAATTTGGCAATTTGAAGTTGAAAAGTTTGACCGTAGGTTGACTTTTATCTATCGAGCTCAAATTTTGATTTTGGACTTAGAATAGGTCTGCTACGCTATTTAGAACTTGTCTACAAGAGTTTGAATCAGATTCATGGCAGAAAAACCAGAACTCCAATTTGAATTCTAATGTTGCACAATATGGACTTTTCATCAGAACCCTGGCACACAACCCAGTACACTATATTAGTTTCAACTCTCCATGACCTATAGCTTACATCAGAGTCTTAGCAGATAACCCAAGACTATATTTTCAATCAAAGCTCCACAACCTGGAGTTTGAATCAGTGTCCTATTAGACAACCTCAGACTCCATTTTCGAACCCTATGCTCTAGAACCTGGAGTTTGCATACGAGTCCAAGCAGCAGACAATGTAGGACTCCATTTTCTATCCGAATTCTCCACTACATGTATTTTAAATCAAGGTCCTACCAGATGACTCATGACATCATTTTCAATCCCAATGCTCCACAAACCTAGAGTTTGCATCAAGGTCCTTGCAGATAACCCAGGACTCCATTTTTAGTTCCAGTGCTCCACATAAGGGATAATTACGCTTAACGGTTCGGCTTAGCGGTTATCAGTTTATAAATGTAGTAATCCGCTAGCCATCCAATAAGACAATGGGCGGATTGGTATCGGATTAACAATTATTGGGCGGTTATCAGGCGGCTTATCGGCTAAACCAAATAGAAATATTTTGAATAATCATTCAATAAATACCAAAGAGTTTCAAATCAATACCAAATTTTTAATACCATCTAAGATCTAACCAAACGGTATTTTTTAATTGAAGAGTCTTCAAGACTACTGATATTGTCATACATGTATTAACCAAATTTTAATACCATCAAGACTACTCATACAGACATACACATATTAATCATTGAGATTTCGATTTTTTGACTTCTTAGTTTTCAGTTTAAGAAAAGATGAGACTAATGACTTCTCTGCCTCTAGTGGCTGCAGACAATTGAGAATTAGAAAATAAAAATTAGGGATTTAGCCATTTAGGGTTTCAATAGTACTTTATATATATAGGGGTAAAAGTATAAATATAAAAATTCTTAACGGGTTAACGGTTTACCCGATAAGAAAATTGAGTAATCCGACCCTAAATAGTTAAGCCGTTAATTATAAAATCTCAATTTGTTCACCATCCATTATCCTGATAATCCGATACCAATAAGCCAATAAGCTATCGGTTCGGTTCGGTTAACGGTTTCGGTTCGATTTTGAACAGCCTTAGCTCCACAACCTGGAGTTTGCATTAGAGTCCTGGCAAAAATCCCAAGACACCATTATCGAGTATCGACCCCGAACTGCCATCAAATCTCAAATTTTGGTAGACTTCATGGCCGACTTTACGGCGGCCTTAATACCCGAAGTTGAAAGGGAATTATTACACCGGTCTTACGGCAGGTGCCTCGAATGCAAAGGGGTCCATGTTCTTCTTGTTGCTGCAACAGGTGCTAGATTATGGTAATAGCAACAGGTGGTTATGGGTAGTCAATTTTTTGTGTGTGTGTGTGTATATATATATATATATATGGATCGTTCCTCTTTTGTGGCATTTTGGGGCCATAAAAAAGGAATTCTGCCTGATTTTCAAATTTTGGTGTCCTATAGCACAGGCCATTTGTATGCATCCGAGCGACCGGACACGAATCGCCTAAAATTGGTCGGCCCATAGAAATTGACCCAAGGAAAAATAGTAATCACTTCGCTATGATCGTTCCTCATTTTTTGGCATTTTGGGATCCTAAAAAGGGACCTATTTTCATATTTTTGTATGCTAGCCCACGCCAACTTCATGCATCTAAGTGACCAAACCCGAATCGTCTAAAATTTTGTCGACCCATAAAAATCAACCCAAGGAACAATAGTATGAACTCAAATTTTGCACACAAGTATCAAATGACATAATAAAGATATTTTTACATTCAAAGTCAACAACTGTACAACATGATTCGAATTACAAAATCCGAATACCCATTCAATAACGAGTCCAACCATACAAGAATTACTCAAATCCGACCTCAAATTGCCTTTCAAATCCCCAAATTTTATCCTAAGAAGTTCCACAAATGTTTCCCAAATTTCCAACTCCAAAACACTAATTTAATGATGAAATCAACAATAGATTCGTGTAATTTAACCAAAATCGAGTTAGGAATTCTTACCCCAATATTTCCCTTGAAAATCTCCTGAAAATGTCTCACACCGAGCTCTCTAAGTCCGAAAATGGATCATAAATCAAACCCTCGAAATTTCCCATTTTTTGCCCAGCGAATCCGCTTATACGAGCCTTTCATCGCATCTGCGATGCCGCACCTACGGAAAAACCATCAGAGGTGCGGATTCTACTTAAGCTCAGGGGATTCCACTTCTGCGGATAAAATCTCGGCATGTCCATGGCACACGCAGGTCATGACCATGGCACGACGCATGGCATGACGTCGCACCATGTCGCACCACGTCGCATCGACTTTATTGGCAAGTGAAATTACACACATTTTGAAAAATTGGTCAATAAAAAAGTGATATATCTTAGTTCACCTTAAAAAGGTTGAATGCGTAAAGTGATTTTGATGATAAAAAAAGGTATCATAGGAATTTGATATATAGTTCCGGGGTAACTTATGCCTGACATGATTCTCGTTTCGACGAGATACGTAGGCAACCTACGGGTTTGGTCACATTTTTTAAAACAAATTCATCAATCAAGGACCCTTCCCAGGTTCGATCTCATTTTTCAAAAATTAAAAAATCATCAATCAAGTACCCTTCCCGGGTTCGATCTCATTTATTTTTTTTTTAAAATCAATCAAGAACCCATCTTGGGTTCAATCTCATCTTTCAAAAAAAAATCAAAAATACTCCCATCATGCGGAGATTTTCAATTCTTGTCTCTCCCGTCATGTAGAGATTTTACATTTTTAGCCACTCCTATCATGCAGAGATTTTAATAATATTAGTTCAATCATGAACCATTCGATCCGCATAACTCTTCTGCCTAGACTGGGCTGTGTGAAACCTCTTCTGAATCAACTTCACCTTCTTCAAAGCATCGCGAACCAAGCCTGTGCCCAATAACCTAGCCTCGTCGGGCTCGTACCAACCTACTAGAGAATGACACTGCCTCCTATATAGGCCTTATATGGAGCCATCTGAATACTAGACTAAGTTTCTTTGTTAAGATTCAATTATTTATTTTTCTTTTTTCTCTTGCTTTTCATCGATGATTTTTTGTAACGACCTGGCCAGTCGTTTTGTGTATTTTAGCTCTATTCCCTTATTTGATATTTCTCGTATGCGTGTTTGTTTGTTTTTTGACTTGCGGGGTGATTGGTTTGGCTTTGGGAAGGTTCAAGAGTGATTTGGAACACTTAGTGTCATTTATAGAAGCTTAAGTTGTAAGAGCTAATCGAAGTTTGACTTTTGTGGAAACGACATCAGAATAGTATTTTGATGATTCCAATAGGTTCGTATGGTAATTTTGGACTTGGGCGTATGCCCGAAATTGAATCGGATGTCTGTAGGTTGATTTGTGTTGTTTTACCAAAATTTGGCAATTTAAAATTGAAAAGTTTAACCGTAGGTTGACTTTTAGCTTTCAAGCCCGGAATTAAATTTTGGGACTTGGAATAGGTCTGTTATGCTAATTAGAACTTGTCTGCAAACTTAATATGGAACCGTGTTGAATGGCGCACTACTTATAGGCATTATTTCTAGATGATTAAACTTAGACGGTTAAACCAAGTTGCTGAGTAGTGTTGATTCTCATTGTATTTAACCCCATAGACATGAAATCTAAGCGGGCAACTCGATTAAAGAGGATATCAGCATAAAAAGTCTCAAACAGTCCACATGGAGTCATGTGGAGGACCCCGAGGGTTTTATCGATGAGATGCATAAGACTCTCTGCGTTATGCGTTCCACAGTGACAGAAGTAGTGGAGTTGGCCTCCTATCGCCTTAAGGAGGTAGCGTATTAGCAGTGTGATGAGTCCCGTGAGTAGGGTATCCCTCCAACAAAATGGAGTGAGTTTGCGCATGCATGTCAAATGTAATGCATCACAGTGATGAACTCATGTACTCACACTCTCAGAGTACTCAATATCACTGTCTCACACTCCCACTCATCACGCTCAATCACTCTTCACACTCAGTCACTCAGCACTGTATGGTACCTAATGCGGTGCGCAGCCCGATCCCATCATGAATCAATAAATACTGCGCTCATTGCTGGTATGTCAGACTCCGGAGGGGCGGATCCTGCCCAAGCGCCAATATAAGCTATCATGGCATGTTGCGGCGTGCAGCCTGATCCCATAAATAATATATATAAAGCCCATAGGGCCTGCTGCGGCGTGCAGCCCGATCCATATAATAATAATACATATAAAGCCAATGTGGCATGTTGGGGCACACAGCCCGATCCCATCAATAATCTATATATATATATATATATATATATATAGCCTATAGGTGCCTGCTACGATGCGCAACCCGATCCCCTCAATATCACTCACAACACGGCACTCAGGCTCCAACTCAGTCATCAATATCTCCAGTATCTCGTGCCCGGCGGTGCATCAATCATTTGATCGATGTTTGGCAGTGGGAACGAGTCATTTGGGCACGCCTTATTCAAGTCCTTATAGTCTACGCACATGCAAAATTTATTATTTTTCTTAGGAACTACTACGTTAGCTAGCCAGTCTGGATACTTTACCTCTTGGATCGAACTGATATCAAGTAGGTGAGTTACCTCTTCTTTGACGAATTTATTTGATCCATGTTTGAAGTTACATAGAGGCTAATTTCCTGAACGAACTTGATAATTGCTAATTTTGTGATGAAATTGCTGATTGAGTTATGATAGCACACCTTACACATGCCTACATTTTAGCTTGTCATTTGCACAATTGTCTATGCCCCACGGTGGGCGCCGAACTGTTTACCCGTAAAACAGTACAGTTAAATTTGTAACATGGTTTATAGACACGTGAATTATTTTGATACAGAAATATGAAAGAAATAAGAATAGAAATAAGATTATAAAATAACTTTAAAAGAAATACGATCCTGGCTATAAGTTTGGCTTCTCCGATAGCAGTAACAAGAATGATATTAACAATAAAGTAAAAGTGCAATTTTATAGCGTAAGAGCCGAATTAAGCTTTTGCATACAAAATGTTTCATGTCCAATAATGAATAAAAAATTTCCTATTTATAGCTCTATTCAGGGAGACAAGATCCTCAAATCAAGCGCTTCTTGAATGAGAATAAAACTCCTACTAACGGTTGTATTACAGTCGGTCATTAATACAAAGATTCCTTGTAACGGACTTGGTATAGGTCCATTATGGTTTTTAGAACTTGTCTGCAAAATTCGATGTCGTTTGGAGTTGATTTGATAGGATTCAGACGTTTAGTCGTAATTCTAGAAGTTCTTGAACATTTCTTTGAAATTCATGCGTTTTAGAGTTAAATTCGGAGTTTTAGATGTTATTTTTGTGTTTTGATCACGCGAGCGAGTTCGTATGATGTTGTTAGACCTGACAATAATAATACAATTATCATACATTTGTGATATAAACTGCGGTACATTTCTATAACTACCCATCCAGTCGTTTTGAGCCTTTGCAATTTGTTCGGTTATTTAAAGTCTTGAGTAGCTTCATAAGATGTAAGGCTGACAAGTGGGTCGGTCCAGGCCCGGGACCGGCTCGGGATCGCGGTCCAAACGGGCCAGGATCATTTGGACCGGTTTTAGTGGGCTTGGGCCGGTCTCGTGGGTCGGTCCTATGCTTTGGGCCCGTCAGGGCCGGGACCATTTGGCCCGCCAGGGACCGGGACCGGATCGGTCCCTTAGCGGGCCAAACGGTCCCAACGGCTATTTTTTTTAAATATAGCCGTTGGCTATTTATAAAATAGCCATTTAACCCCCCAACCCCCCCCCAACTTTGTTTTAATCCCAAACTTTTTATAATTACACTTTTTCCCTATTTTCAACTATAAATACCCCCTCATTCTTTCATTTTTTCTTACAAAATCATCAATCTATCACAATCTCTCTCTAATTTTCTTCTATAATTGCTACTATTGCTTACTTTATTGTTACAATTTGTGAAACAATTGCGAAGTTGGTGAATTGAAGTCTTCAACGATAATCAATTTTTAACAAGTTGTTCGTCAATTCGGTAAACGTGTTCCAACTCTTAAGTTTTAATATTATAATTTTGTTTGTTTTATTTATTTTCTATTACTTTATTAATTAAGATGGCTTCCTTAAAAAAACTTTTTGGTAAAAATAAGGGAAAATTCAAGAGTGATGAATCTACTGCTTAATCTGTTCCTCCTTCACTACCCCGGGCTCCCCGAACCAAACTCCATATCCGTCCTACACCTACTATTATTGATAGCGATAATAATTTATTATAATTTACTGAAAGTCAATTTTGCCATAATATTAGAGCTGGTGAACAATTAGACCATGAATTAATGAATGCTCTTTATTCTAATCCAACTATTGATGAAAATGATGACGAGAAAATAGATTTTGATGAAACTCAACCGGATGATGATACACCAACTAGTCCTGCTCCTGATGTTAACCCAACTAGTGATAACCCTGCTAATCCAAATGATGCACTATATGATACTCCTGTTACTACCCCTACTTTTTCTAGACAACCTAGCAAACGGACGGAAACATCTCTCGTTTGGCCATTTTTTTACTCAACTAATTCCAAAAAATAAGGCTAAGTGTAAAACTTGTGGCACGAAGTTAGTTTTTAAATATTTTGGATCGTGGGGGGGGGGCGGAAACTTTGGCTAGACACATAATGAAACACCCTCAAGATAGAGTGAGATATCTTCGTCTGAAAGCTTTGGCCGAGGGAAAAAGTCTACCTACTCCTAGTCAGGTTGACCCTAGTACCGGTTCAAATCAATTTCAACCGGGAATTAACACTGTTACCGGTGGTATTTTATATTATGATCCAAAAAAAGATCGGGAAGAATTGGCAAAAATGGTAACTGTTATGTGTTTACCCTATAGTTTTCCTTCTGACCCTAACTTTGTGCATTATATTAGAAATATTTTTAATCCTACTTATAAAGGTTTTCCTAGCACAACCGTAAAGAGCGATATTTATAAATATAAACATGAATATGAACAATATTTGCGCTATTTATTTACTCATATAAATTATCGTGTTGCTATTACAACTGATATTGGTAGAAGTGGTAACGACTGTGATAACCTTACTGTTACCAGTCATTGGATTGATGAGGATTGGATAATGCAAAAGCGCATTATTTCTTATAGAATAATTAATTCATGTCACACAGGGCAGTTTATTGCTAGCACAGTTACAGATATTTGTAGATATTTTTGCATTAGTGATAAAATAATGTCAATTTCAATGGATAATGCTACTAGTAACACAAATGCTATAGCCTTGCTTACCACTACGCTAAATCCTGCATTTAGTGATATTTTTCATGTTAGATGTATTTGTCATATTTACCATTTAATTGTGGGTGATGGTATGAGAATTTTAAATATTGAAATTGAAAAGGTTAAAATGGCTCTTAACTGGATTTTTTATTCAAACCGTAGAAGTAGACTTAGAGAATATTTTAAAAGATGCGATGAATTTGGCCTAAGAGAAAGAAAGGTTCCTAAACCTTGTCCAACTAGATGGAATTACATGTATGAAAGTTTGGTTGTTGCATATGAATATAGAAACCACATAAATTCAACATTTAATGCACATGTAAGTGATGATGATGAGCACCTTACAAATGGGGATTGGGCTAATGTTAAAATACCTGTAGAGTTTTTAGAAAAATTTCATATTGCTACAAATGAATTTTCTGGGCAATATTATCCTACTATTTCTAACTGTTTAGTTTATATTGAAGAACTTGCAAATTTGTTTGCTCATTTTTCAGAGGGTGGGAAATTTATAAACTTGCTATTGATTCTATGAGAAAAAAGTTTTAAAAATATTTTTTTCCTATTCCCCCTATTTATGGTATTTCTGCTTTGTTAAATCCTTGTATGAAATTAGGAGGTCCTCATTTTTGGTATGAAACTGTTTATAATGGTTTAGCACTTGAAGATGAGGAATTGTCTCAACTTCCGGAAGCAATAGCCTCAATTAGAATAAATGCTCAAACTATTTTTAATACTTATCAAGTTGCATTAAATCATGCTAGACCGAATATTCTAACTCCTTCTTCTTCTGATTCTCAATCATCTAAAAGAACTCTGGGAGTAAGAGCACTTAGTGCTTCGGCGAGTTTAGGGGTTCTCAAGGTTCTAGTAGTAGTAATTTTTCACAACTAAATGAGCTTGAAGTTTATTTGTCGCATGGAATTGAGGAAGTGAATCCCGATGGCTCCTTTAATCTTTTGGAATGGTGGAAGGACAAAGAAAAATACTTTCCGGTTCTTTCAAGGATGGCCCGAGACATTTTAACTATTCAAGCTTCAACAGTGGCATCAGAGAGCTCTTTCAGTCAAGCAAGACTTCAACTCGGTGATTATAGAGCATCTATGAGGGAGAGCTTGGAAAAATCAGTACTTTTCAGAGATTGGATCCGGTCGGAAAGAAGAAATTTTGGACTTACTGAATCACAACCAGATGAAGACGAAGCTTACGAAGAAATCTAGCTGAACTTGCGGAGGATGTTGCTTCGCCCGGAAGTGGCGATGACCAAGCTACTTTTCCGCCACCACCAACGGAAATTCCTCCAGACCTTGATAGATTTATGAAGTTTGTAAGAGATACCATGTAACTTGTATGAACAAAAATTAATATGTATTATGTAACTTGTATTTTGGCACATCTTGATTAGTTTCTTTTTCTTCTCAATGGTGGTATTAGCACCTTGTTGTGCTCATTCCATAGGGGGATAAAGGCTAAGAAAGATATTGCCATATTTTTTAATGCTATAATAAAATTACAAGGCATTGCTTTGAATATCTCTTTACAATATTTTCTTATTTAGACATTAAATTTTAATTAAAAAATATTTAAAAATTTAGGTCACAATTTTATAATAAATTTTACAAGGCATTGCCTTAGATATTATTTTTAACATCCTTTTGTCTCTAATTTCTATTTAATTTTTTTTTAAAAAAATTCATTGGGCCCACTTATCCCACTTAGTCCATTTAGCCCGCGGGCCGGGACCGTTTAGCCCGGGACCAAACGGTTCCGGTCCCGGGCCGGTCCTTACAAAAAGACTATTTAGCCCGGGACCGTTTGGCCCGTTTAATTTGGGACCGGTCCGGGACCGGGACCGTTTGGATCGGCCCACTTAGCCCATTTAGGCCCGGGACCGGCCCACTTGCCACCCTTAATATGATGTATTATGACTTATGTGAATCGTCAGTTTTAATTTTTAGGTAATTCGGGATTGATATAAAGAATGATTCTCAACTAAGAAGCTTTAAATTGGAAGAGCTAACCAAGTTTGACTTTTGAGTATTTGATCTCACATCGGAGTTTTGATGATTCTGTTAAATTCGGATGGTGATTTTGGACTTGGGCGTATGCCCGGATTTGTATTTGGATGTTTCTAGAAGGTTTCGGCACTATTTGGCGAAAGTTTGCAATTTGAAGGCTTGCCAAAGTGAATATCCATGAGTCTAGTTTCTAACGCATTAAATCATTTGTCGATACAACATCCGAGTAGAGAGATATTCATGTTTTTGTGGGATCATGCAATAAGCTCCCAATGGGACCCACTTAGGCAGTGGACGACCCTTGAACATTTTAAAGGGGTTGAACGGCTCATTTCTCTACTCTGATGTCGTATCCCAATTCAACATAAGTGGTTAGGAAGGGGCAGGTATCCCAATTCAATATAAGGGATTAGATCTCTCGGGCGGGTGATTAAAATCAAAAGAAAATTGGAGATAAAATGTGAGTCGTTGATCTGAGAAACATACGGCTCGGTGTAACGACCCGACCGGTCATTTTGAGTATTACAGCCATGTTCCCCTATTTACTACTCAATTTATGCTTTACAGTTGTTGTATGACTTGCCGGGAGTAATTGGTTCGGGTCCGGAAGGATTTCGGAGTAAAATGAGACACGTAGTCTCATAATTGAAAACTTAAGTTGGAAAAGTTGATCGGATGTTAACTTATGTGCAAACGACTGCGGATTTGAATTCTGATGATTCCAATAGCTCCATATGGTATTTTGGACTTAGGAGCGGGTCCGGAAAATTATTTGGAGGTCCATAGTGGAATTAGGCTTCAAATGGCGAAAGTTAAATTTTTAGAAGTTTGACTGGGGAGTTGACTTTTTGATATAGGGGTCGGAATCCGATTCTGAAAATTGGAATAGCTCTGTTATGTCATTTATGACTTGTGTGCAAAATTTGAAGTTATTCCGGATTGATTTGATGTGTTTCGGCACAAGATATAGAATTTGAAAGTTCAAAGTTCATATATTTTGATTTGAGGTGCGATTACGTGTTTTGATGTTGTTATGTGTGATTTGAGGTCTCGGGTAGGTACGTTTTCTGTTATGAGACTTGTTGATATATTGGGACGGGGTCCCGAGTGGCTCTGGTGAGTTTCAGACGAGGTTCGGATCATTTTGGAAGTTTTGGCTAAGGCTGGTGTTGGTTGCTGGTTCTGGTGTGATCGCATCTGCGGTTGGGATGCGCAGGTACGATGGTCACAGAAGCGGATCTTCAGGCGTAGAAGCGCAATCGCAGATGCGACCATGGCCATCGCAGAAGCGGCCTGTCTCGCAAATGCGAGCCTTTTCCCGCAAAAGTGAAGCTCGCATATGCGACCTCTTGTCCGCAAATGCAGAAACACTGGGCAGAACCCCTTTAAGTTCAAGGATTCGATATTTTCACCCATTTTTCAGATTTTGGAGCTCGGTTTGGGCGACTTTGGAGAGGAATGTTTCCACACAACTTGGGGTAAGTGTTCTTGACTCCCTTATGATTATATTTCATGAATTAATCTTCATTTTGGGTGTAAGATTATCGAATCTTCAAGAGAAATCGAAGGAAATTTCTATAATTTCATAAGACGAATTTTCGAGTTTTTAATACCGATTCGGAGTCGAATTTGAGTGAAATTAGTACGGTTGAAGTTGTAATTGGATGGGTTGTACGATTTTGTGAGTTTTGTCGGATTCCGAGACGTGGGCCCCATGGGTGATTTTTGGAGTGTAATTTCGGATTTTGTGGAAAAATATTAGTATTTTGATATGGAATTAATTCCTATAATTGTGTGGACTGAATCAAATTTATTGTGGCTAGATTCGAGCCGTTCAGAAGTTGATACGTGCAGAATGGAATTTCTGGAGCATTGTTTAGCTTGCTCGACATTGGATTCGTCTTGTTCAAGGTAAGTAACTCTTCTAATATTTGAGCTGAGGGTATGACCCTGATTATACGTGTTATATGTTTGGTGTTGAGGTGACGCAGATGCTGGGTGACGGGCACCATGTGGAATGTGACTCTGTTATTCCTGTGGTACTGTGTAGTTACCTAAACTTATCTCTAATCATGAAATCTCTACGTACTAGCGTTATCGAGCTGTGATTCATGTTAGAAACCATGTCTAAGCTACATGCTTATTCTGTTTGGACCCATTGAGGTCGTTACTAATGTTGAGTTATTTGCTTATATTGCAATTTCATACTCAGTCATGTTCATTCATTTCATATCATATCTCAGTCTTTGTCGCTATATATTGACACATCATATCATCATTTTTGGACCAGTTTCCTAACATTGTGAACCCGAGATACTTGAGAGATTGTTGACTGAGTGAGGCCGAGGGCCTGATTGTGAGGATATTGATACTATGGCATGTGAGTTGTCCGTTCGGATCCAGATATTTATACTATAGCGCGTGAGTTGTCCGTGCGGTTTATAACGCTTGGGCTGAAGGAGCCCCTCCGGAGTCTGCACACACCCACAGTGAGCGCGGTTGATTTATATTGAGTGGTGGATCTTCCCTGGACATGTATCTTGTCCAAAGCATTTATACCTGGGGATGGATCTTCCCCACCGGTTGGATTGGCCCTACTCGGCACTGAGTGACTGATGATCAGTTGATGTGTATATTTCGGGGTGGATCTTCCCTGGGCCGGATTGGCCATATACAGTACCGAGTGATTGAGCATGATGAGTAGAATGTGTGAGAAAGTGAGATTGAGTACTCTGAGAGTGTGAGTACATGAGTTCATCTCTGAGATACTTTGCATTGACATGCACACATGACATACAGGCATAGAGATGAATTTTTCTCATGTTGTACGGCATCACGTCATTCATGACTTCTCACACATGTTGACATATGGGCATAGTGATGCATTTGTTTTACACTGGCTATCTGGAAAGAAAATAAAACATCTTATTTATTATTGAAAGGATTTTTGGGAAAATTACTATTTTCAAACTTACTCATAATTTTGGCAACTTCGGTAAACGATTTGGGTTTTCACTGATATACTTGAAAAGCAGAACTATTTTCAGAAATCGTGATTAAGCTGAGCATTTTATCTTTGAGTTGCTTCTTTTATTACTTGCATTATATTGTTATGAACTGTTGTTGGTTATTGGAGTTGGACTCTAACCTTGGTATAATCTCGTCACTACTTTCAACCTAAAGTTAGTTTTGTTACTTATTGAGTGCATGGGGTCGGTTGTACTCATACTACACTTTTGCACCTTGCGTGCAGATGTTGACTGTTGATGTTGTTGTGTTCGTTGGGAGTTGGATCTGAAAATGTACCTGCGCTCCGGTTGTAACTGCCTCTTGCTCATGGTAGCCTTAAATTCATAAAACTATGTTTATGTACTTTTCAAACAGATGATGTATTTACTTCATACCAGCTTTGTAAACTCTATTCTTAGAAGCTCATGATTTGTACTACCAGTCCTTGGGGAATGTATCAAATTTGGATATTTCTTTACTTAATTGCTTTATTAATTGTTATTGGAATTGATTAGTGGTTAACTAGCTTACCTAGCGGGTTGGGTTAGGTACCATCACGACTAGTTGGACTTTAAGTCGTGACAAGTTGGTATCAGAGCCCTAGGTTCATAGGTTCTACAAGTCATGAGCAAGTGTCTAGTAGAGTCTTACGGATCGGTATGATGACGTCCATACCTATATTCGAGAGTCTACAGGGCATTTAGGATATATACTTCCCATCTATCTTTCCTTATCGTGCGGAACTGATTCAGCTTGAGACATAACTCTTTGAATTCCTTCCATGCATTCGCATGCGCACATGAGCACTCGGTATCAGCTGTGCATCACTAGCTTGTGATTCTAGGAAAGAGGTTCGAGATGTGTATTCTATATTTTGGTGATGGTCCAGTCTGGAGGACTTGAGGTCATGGTTATACTGCAGCTTAAGCTCGGTAGCCTCAGTTGTAACTTTTACATTTGGACTCATATGTTCGGTAATGTCCCTACGAGTGGAATTTGTGGCTCGATGAGCGATACAATGGCTTTGTGATGAGTATGATGTGACTGCGGGATGTGGTAAGATGATTTGAATGTAACGAGAAGTGTTTCCTTGAAATGTAAAAGGGGCCATTGGGTGCTTGATTTTCGTTTTGATGTGACGTATAGTCTCGAGTATGAATGTTTTGAAGGATCTTTCACGTTGTTAAATTTTGGGACAAATTAAATTCTCATGTTTGGTTAATGAGTTTGGACTCAGATAGACTAAGTTATTGCATAGTAATTGTGATTGTGAAAGAATATAACAAGATACCAATTTGAGGCTAAGCAGGTGGGTTATCCCCTGCAGAGTAATCTACGTAGGTGTGTTCCTTATAATGTGAGGAGAGAGTTTCTTTTCTGCCAGCGGGGCGCATGTGTTGAGATTTGAATTTGAATCTGGTTGAGAAAGTTGACTTGAGTGTCAAGAGAATGAATGTGAGCTTAGCGAAAGATTGGGGTATTTTGTTTATGGTTGGCGTTGCATAAGCTTGAGAAGAATTTTTGTTGAACTGACTGCGATATTATGGCAGTAATAGAGTATGGGTACTGTGAGTTATCAAGTGTTTTAATTTATGGCTTTGAGCCAAGTGGGGGAGCCTACTATTTACAATTCAATTCATGGTTATATGTTAAATTTTAGTTTTAGTCGGAGGCATACTTGTGGATTAGTTATGACTTGCAGAGGTTGAGATCGAGGATGACCCAAGTACTGAAATTCCTAAATATGGGTTATATTGAGCTTTATGAGTATATGAAAATCATGGGATGAGTGAGTTATTATTTGTGAATAATGTAGTGCGCACGGAGTATGAATTTGATCGGTGGTGTTAAGGCGGGGTTACCTCTTTGATTGTTGTTGTGCTAATGGGGCACGTGACTTTCAGCCCATTTGGGCGGTGCAACATATATTTGAGCAAAGTGGGTGACTCTCGAGAAGGTGCTAATGGATGCAAAAATGTATAAGTGGCAATTGAAAATTTTTCGGATCCGTATATCGTTAGAATCGATTATTTACATTGGATGGTGTCGGCACTTGCGGTAATTCTATATGACTATGGATTCTATATTTCAGTATAAGAAAAGGAAAGAGGAACAATTTTAAATTCACATAAGGTCTTTCAGAGTGGATGTCTTGGTTGTGGTGCTTTTGGGGTACTTAAGAGAGAATTCAGCAGCTTATGGGCCTTAGGGCGTTGTGGTTCTATGCTAGGGTGAGTTGTGGTTCAAGATCGGGGTGTGTTAGCAAGGAGAAGTATCAATCTGAAGACAAATTCGAAAGGGAATCGGAGAAATAGGATAGCTTGGTAGTAGGTTAGATCAGCATGGTAATGGATATGATCAGTTCTTTGAGTGCTTATGATGTGGGGGGGGTTTCTATAGGTGCTTTGTGTCAATACTCTTGGGTTTGGCGACCTGCGTGGCTTGATTATGTGCAAATGGATTCCAAGGCATTCTCGAGGATTACTACCACGGTTTGAGATGGATATTTCCTACCGGCCTGAGGAGCATGTTGAGTATTGTGATTTTCTACCGGATGGGATCAAATGGAAGGCTTCTGGCTGATCGAATATGTATTCTACTTGTAACTCAGAATGATTATGAGGTTCTCATATTTTTTTTATATATGATGGCATGATAGATGCGGTGTGTTGTGTGGGATTAAGGTTTGCGTGTGCAAGGTCACCGTTTAGTTTTGAAAGGGAGGTCATAAATTCTTAGAGGGCATGGACGGTTTTCGATGTTTAGATGAATACTATAACTATTTGGTATTGCGTGAGTAGGGTGTACATTTCAGAAGGCGCACTATGTTTTGAATTATGGATATGTCATAGGTATTGTGGCACTCTCCTAGTTGATCGACTGCTGATTTTAAGATGTTGCTATGTGGCACGAAAGAATAGGAGAAGTATGCCTCGTGTGATCGTGTATGAGAGATGTGTTAGACATTCGAGCGGTGGAGATGGAATCAAAAATGGTGATTCGTGTGTTCTATGGATTTGGAGACCGGGAGTTTTTAGGAGCAGATTGTTTCATGGTTGCAGACTGTGAAGTCGTGGCTGAAGCTAGCTAGATGATAGTATGTATTATGATTCAGACGTTGTGGATTTTCGGAGGGTTATTTATCTATTTGTGGGTGACCATAGTTGATTTGGGGGTCCATTTGTAGGCCCAATTAGGATGTGTATTCTACACCGATTCGGATTGGTTGGCTCGATACTGCTATTGTTGAGGGATGTGTCATTCGGTTGATGTTGAACTTATTCGTGTTCTGAACAGATCTGTGAGTTACTCTTCTATTCTATGAGGGGTTGTAATTTATTGGTTATATGCACACATGGTGCGGTTCTATTGGGGTTCACACGGCGGAATTCAAGCGAGATGAGTATTTGGGTATTGTATGATCGATTGTGTAATAGTTATGTTCTTTCAGGTTTTGTGTGGCATTGTGTCATTTGCCTATCCGTGGTTATTGCTTTTAAGCAGGGCGGCTCGAGGTATACAATATTGTCCAGCTTTTGGATGGGGTCACGCGTTGCAGCGGAGTTATGTTAAGGTATGAACCTTGTGTTAGAATCATGTGATGGTTCTACGGTGTGTGATGGATTTTCAACATTTTTTTGTGGCGGTACTTGTTAATCTTGCGGGGCAGTTCTCTCATTTGAGTCATTTTCCATGACTGAGTACATTTGAATTGTTGCGTATTGGTGCACGGACGGCACGGTTTGTGGCTCTGAGTTATATTAGTGTGGCATGTCTGTGTACTAGTTGTGTTATATAATATAAGGTCATTGGACCTAGAATGGGTACTATCAGGTTCAATTACGGTATATTCGGGAGAATAATATTGAAAGTCGGCTTAGAAAGTGATTATGATTTTGGTTGGGGCGAGATAGCTCCATGACTTGTTGATCTGATGAGGGGTCATGAGATTTATGTGTGTGTTTTTTCATTTTCAGCAGTGTACAAAGTTTTTGGAATGAGGTTTTGTTAGATATGGGGTTTAATGCTAGTACCTGGTTGGTTTTGGAGTACTTAGTGTGATCATGAATGGCGCTACGAGCATGCGAGTTGTGTAATATGTTAGGTGATTATATCTGTGGTTGTAGTTATGGCTTGATGCAGCTTGTTCAGACTTATACAGTGTGTAACTGTGAGATTCGGGTCTTGTAAGAAAATTCTGAATGTTGGGAATTGAATTCCAAGGTTTTGGGGACAAGATTAAATTAATGATTTTCAGTTGTATTGTGTTGTCAGGCCTATATAGAATAGGGTGACGTGGGATCACCCCCGGGTATGTGCATGGTAAGATGGAATAGGGATTTGGTGGCTTAGAAACAACTCTTAGTACGTTCGAGGACGAACGTATGTTTAAGTGGGGGAGAATGTAACGACCCGGCCGGTCGTTTTGAGTATTACTGCCTCATTCCCCCATTTACTGCTCAATTTATGCTTTACAGTTATTGTATGACTTGCCGGGGATAATTGGTTCGGGTCCTGAAGGATTTCGGAGTGAAATGAGACACGTAGTCTCACAATTGAAAACTTAAGTTGAAAAAGTTGACCGGATGTTGACTTATGTGCAAACGACCTCGGATTTGAATTCTGATGATTCCAATAGCTCCATATGGTATTTTGGACTTAGGAACGGGTTTGGAAAATTATTTGGAGGTCCGTAGTGGAATTAGGCTTGAAATGGCGAAAGTTGAATTTTTAGAAGTTTGACCGGGGAGTTGACTTTTTTATATCGGGTCGGAATCCAATTCTGGAAATTGGAATAGCTCTGTTATGTCATTTATGACTTGTGTGCAAAAGTTGAAGTCATTCCGGATTGATTTGATGTGTTTCAGCACAAGATATAGAATTTGAAAGTTCAAAGTTCATATATTATGATTGGAGGTCCGATTCGTCGTTTTGATGTTGTTATGTGTGATTTTAGGTCTCGAGTAGGTCCGTTATTTTGTTATGGGACTTGTCGATATATTGGGACGGTGTCCCGAGTGGCTCGGGTGAGTTTCGAACGAGGTTCGGAGCATTTTGGAAGTTTTGGCTAAGGTTGGTGTTGGCTGCTGGTTCTGATATGATCGCACCTGCGGCTGGGTTGCGCAGGTGTGATGGTCGCAGAAGAGACAAAGCAGTCGCAGAAGCGAGGGAGTACTGGCTGGGGAGGCATCACAGAAGCGGATCTTCAGGCGCAGAAGCGCGATCGCAGATGCGACCATGACCATCGCAGAAGCAGCCTGTCTCGCAAATGCGAGCCTTTTCCCGCAAAAGCGAAGGTCGCAGATGCAACCTCTTGTCCGCAAATGCAGAAACACTGGGCAGAACCCCTTTAAGTTTGAGGGTTCAATATTTTCACCCATTTTTCGGATTTTGGAGCTCGGTTTAGGCGACTTTGGAGAGGAAGTTTTCCACACAACTTAAGGTAAGTGTTCTTGACTCCCTTGTGATTATATTTCATGAATTAATCTTCATTTTTGGTGTAAGATTATCGAATCTTCAAGAGAAATCGAAGGAAATTTCTATAATTTCATAAGATGAATTTTCGAGTTTTGAATACCGATTCGAAGTCGAATTTGAGTGAAATTAGTATGGTTGAATTTGTAATTTGATGGGTTGTCGAATTTTGTGAGTTTTGTCGAATTCTGAGATGTGGGCCCCACAGGCGATTTTTGAAGTGTAATGTCAGATTTTGTGGGAAAATATTAGTATTTTGGTATGGAATTTATTCCTATAACTGTGTGGACTGAATCAAATTTATTGTGGATAGATTAGAGCTGTTCAGAAGTTGATACACGCAGAATGGAATTTCTGGAGCATTGTTTAGCTTGCTCGACATTAGATTCGTCTTGTTCGAGGTAAGTAACTCTTCTAATATTTGAGCTGAGGGTATGACCCTGATTATACGTGTTATGTGTTTGGTGTTGAGGTGACGCACATGTTAGGTGACGAGCGTGTGGGCATGCACCGTATGAACTGTGACTCTGTTATTCCTGTGGTACTGTGTAGTTACCTAAACTTATCTGTAATCATGAAATCTCTACGTACTAGAGTTATCGAGCTGTAATTCATGTTAGAAACCATGTCTAGGCTACGTGCTTATTCTGTTGGGACCCATTGAGGTCATTACTGCTATTGAGTTATTTGCTTACATTGCAATTTCATACTCAGTCATGTTCATTCATTTCATATCATATCTCAGTCTCTGTTGCTACATATTGACATATCATATCATCATTTTGGGCTAGTTTTCTGATATTGTGAGCCCGAGAGACTAGAGAGATTGATAACTGAGTGAGGCCGAGGGCCTGATTGTGAGGATATTGATACTATGGTACGTGAGTTGTCCGTGCAGCACATGAGTTGTCCGTGCGGATCTAGATATTGATACTATAGCACGAGAATTGTCCGTGCAGCACGTGTTGTCCGTGCCGTTTATAGCGCTTGGGTTGAAGGAGCCCCTCCGGAGTCTGCACACACCCACAGTGAGCGCGGTTGATTTATATTGAGGGATGGATCTTCCCTGGACATATATCTTGTCCGAAGCATTTATACCTGGGCTTTCCCATGAGCTGGATTGGCCCTACTCGGTACTGAGTGACTGATGATCAGTTGATGTGTATATTCCGGGATGGATATTCCCTAGGCCGGATTGTCCATATACAGTACCGAGTGATTGAGCATGATGAGTGAAATAGGTGAGAAAGTGAGATTGAGTACTCTGAGAGTGTGAGTACATGAGTTCATCTCTGAGATATATTGCATTGACATGCACACATGACATACAGGCATAGAGATGTATTTTTCTCATGTTGTACGGTATCACGTCATTCATGACTTCTCACATATGTTGACATATTGGCATAGTGATGCATTTGTTTTACACTGGCTATCTGGAAATAAAATGAAACATCTTATTTATTATTGAAAGGATTTTTGGAAAAATTACTGTTTTCAAACTTACTCATATTTTTGGCAACTTCGGTAAACGATTTGGGTTTTCACTGATATACTTGAAAGGCAGAACTATTTTCAGAAATCATGATTAAGCTGAGCATTTTATCTTTGAGTTGCTTCTTTTATTACTTGCATTAGGTTGCTATGAATTGTTGTTGGTTATTGGAGTTGGACTCTGACCTTGGTACAAGCTCGTCACTACTTTCAACCTAAGGTTAGGTTTGTTACTTATTGAGTACATGCAGTCGATTGTACTCATACTACACTTCTACACCTTGCGTGCAGATGTTGGCTGCTGATGTTGCTGTGTTCGTTGGTAGCTGGATCTGAAGATGTACCTGCGTTCCGGTTGTAGTTGCCTCTTGCTCATGGTAGCCTTAGATTCATAAAACTTTGTTTATGTACTTTTCAAATAGATGATGTGTTTACTTCATACAACATTGTAAACTCTATTTTTAGAGGCTCGTGATTTGTACTACCAGTCCTTGGGGAATGTATCAGATTCAGATATTTCTTTACTTAATTGATTTATTAATTGTTATTGGAATTGGTTAGTGGTTAACTGGCTTACCTAGCGGGTTAGGTTAGGTGCCATCACGACTAGTTGGGTTTTGGGTCGTGACACTCAGATTCATTGTGTTTCTTGTGTGAGTGTTATGGAGAGGTCGGTGTGGTCACAGGCTCAATGTGATGGGGTGTGGTCATAGGCTATATCATAAATCACCTATTGAAGGTCTTAAGTTTTACCTTAGGTTTGTCCAATTCCATCATTAGATTGTGAACATAAACTTTATGACTTATAAAAATCGATGATTTAATCTTCCGTGTATAAGCTAAACTCTATACATTAAATCATCTACTATATAAGCAAAGGATATACAGACAAATACGTGATCTATTTAAAATAAAACTTTATTGAATTGAATAAATAAATAAACAATTGTTCCATAAAAAATACTATAACAATATGCCCGAAAAAATTTAGAGACATGCATTAGTTTGCTTAGGTCTCACGAGTCATGAACAGGACTAATAGAATCTTGTGGATCGGTATGAAAACGTCTATACTTATCTTCGAGATGCTACAATGCTGTTATGAAAACTTTTCTTTCTTACATTCTCTATCGTGTAGATTTGTTTATCCAGAAGTATGAATCTTTGCTTTTTTATTCTCATGTAGATTGTAAGGACACGTTGAACGAACTAATAAAGAAAGTACCTCATTTAAATTGGAACAGCAGAAGTATCTAAGTCCGTGTTGAAATAGTATTTATACCAAGTTAATGAAGGTAAAAATATTTATCTTTCTTGCACGCACTTATTGCTTAATAATGGTTAAATGATATGAATTCTCTCTTTAATTTTTAGCAGTTAAAATTAAATTACCTAGTTTGGTATCAATGTTTTAAAAGGCTTTTTTGGGACTCGCATCGGGACGGGGCCCTGTCAAAACGCCTTGAGGCTCATATGTGGGGCTTAGTTCTATTTTGTGAACGAAGCGCCCGACTATGGGCTCTAAACACCCCTGACGCTCAACGCTCAACGCCGCTCGCCCATAGTTCCAATGCAAATTATGTGTCGAGTTCTCATGCATTGTTGACTCTCAAAATTCTTTAACAAATGAATGATTAAAAAAATTCATCTATAGGAATATCAAAAATTATAAATAACTCAAATAACGAACAATAGTATCGCATATTTACTAATTGAGAATACCTTGAGGGTGAATATCATTTGAATATTTCATCTAAAAATAGATGAGCAAAATTTAAATCCTTACTTGCTAAATCTTCATGTCTTAGTTCTACGTCTCAAAATTATCACACTTATTATTTTGCTATTTAAAAATAATTTTGCATTTACTCATAAAGGAGTAATATCTTAAATTATAATATTGATAAAATTTATTGAGTATTTACTTTTAGAGAGATAAAATGTGCAGTTCAATAATATCTTTTAAAAAATTATGATTTTAATTATTTAAAAGTTAAAAACGTTCCAGTTGATATATATTTTTCATAATAACTTTTGACAGTATTGTAATTTTTATACTTGTAAAACATGATAGATTTTTTATTTTCTATGAGTTTCTTTTATTCTTTTTATTTTATTTTATTTTTAAAAAACTTGCATTATCAAGAAGAGCCGGATGGAGCTTAAAATCTACGTATTTGGTAAATATTTATCTGCACAATTATCCTCTATATGTCTAAGCATTTCAAGGTAAATGGAAATATGGAAAACATCAAGACGCTAAAATACTAAACATTGACACTTCTACAATTGTTATAGATAACAAATTACAGATATGGATAATAGCTGTGCGCCACTATGCACGCAGACCATGGAAGAAAAAGATAATATTAAGATGCATTTCTTTAACATTGAAGCCAAACAAGATGATTAGCCAAAACAAAAAGAAGTCAAACTAGACGAGAGCTACACTGACACAAAAACTTACACATTCTTGATTCTTCAATTCAATAGCAAGCAAAATTACATATTATCACATGACAAATAATCTGTAACTAACCAG
Source organism: Nicotiana tabacum (assembly GCF_000715075.1). Classification (NCBI taxonomy): domain Eukaryota; kingdom Viridiplantae; phylum Streptophyta; class Magnoliopsida; order Solanales; family Solanaceae; genus Nicotiana; species Nicotiana tabacum. The sequence goes on along the minus strand of NC_134096.1, from coordinate 41,477,878 downwards.
CACCTCCCCAACCACTATAGGACCAAAAGAAAACGTTCAAACCCAGTGCAGCAAGAACCAAAACATATTCTAGCAATATTGGCAAAGAAGGAAAAAAAGAGAAATGAGAAGAGGAAACAAAATAGAGTCCCTTGGCACACTGCATGCTGATATCAGATCAGACAGATAAACTGGCTTTCACCAAGGTTCCCAACCATGAATATGTTACACACAAGGATATGTTTCAAGTCCCTGAACTTCAAGAACCTGCTTAAGGAAGCTTCTCGAGATAAGGAAGAAGCTCCATCAGGTTATTGCTGCCCATTATAGGTCATTTGCAGAGCTGAAAATTCTCCTAAAAATATCAGACTTCAATTTCCATGTAAATGAGATAATCTCATGAAGTAGATGATCTATTTCTTCCTCTTTTTTCTCATATATAAAAAATAAAGTAAAGGCAGCTGGGATTCCTGCAGTTGAACAAAACATGGTCAGAGCACCCAATATGTAGTTGAATTTGTTGCATAGCTTGAGCTGCTATTTGCATCATTTTAGAAAGTATAACAGTTTCCGAGTGCAAATGAGTTTTTTACTTTGTAAGCACAAGGATAGATGTGCTAATTCAATGTCAATACGTACATATATGGATAGAGGGAGGAAAGAGAGACCACTTACCAATGACAAACAGACTCCGCAGAGAAATGGTTCCAAGGATACTTAGAATCAGTAGAGAGAGAACCACCTGTTCATCGTCCAATTGAAGGATTTCACAAACTAATAGATGAAAATTCCAGTAACAGTATGGCGGAGATATAATTACTAATCTTGGCCAGCAGAAGCAAGAGGGCTTAGAAATCTCTATTTTGCATCCAATGTCTTATCCGGAATTTTTAATTTCAGTGAAACAGAAATGCTAATTCTACATGTTTTCACGTGGTTTGGGTTTTCGAAATAGGTCAAGGAAAATTATTGTTACAGTGGCACTCAAGGGGAATGCAATAAAAATACAGAATGTCAAAGCATGACAAACCTGCGTACCTTGTCATTTCCTAAAATGCAGAAAAAGAAACACATTAAAGGGAAAAAAAAAATGAGATTCCTTTTCTCCTAGATGTGTAACTTGACAAAAACCCATCTATTCAAAACGGAATAAACCCCCGGCCCAACCCAAAGAAAAGGAAGGAAAAAAAAATTGGGGCTTGGACTGCTGTTACCCCTCCCATAATTTCTTCCTACTGCAACACATCAAATCAATTTAAAGGCCCATTTAAAGGCCCTTACACACCCAAAAAACATTCAAACATTGCAGAACAGTACTCTCTTCCAACTTAACAGGATCCTCTTGAATCTCCCATCTGCTACATCAAGCTGCCCAAACTAACCATCTACGCCCCAGAATGCTTTCTGTGAGATATTACTTCCCTAAACACACGATAACCCCTTTTCTAGCACCTTACTAGTATCTTAACCTTTTCATTTTCTGCGACTGTCAAAGTTCCTTGACCTTCCAAAGATTATATTTTAAAGTCAAATATTTTTTTGATACCTGCTTTTTCGTTTGCTTCCGACCCTCGTAGAGTCATAATAACAATAACAAGTATTCTCTCGACCACAAATTGTATTATTAATTTGAATCAATACAGATATTAAAAGTGAAGCTGAAATTCTATAGTAGAATAGAAGATTTGTAGAGAACTTTTTAAGGGTTTAAAACTTTAATGGATGGAGCTGGGCGCAAAATGATTTTTGAAACCTAATAGTATGAATAAAGTAATGCAAATTGGAGATAATAGATTTTTCATTCAAGTGGCAGTATTTTTAAATGGACAAAAACGAAAATAAGACAATATCTAGGGACAAAGGGAGAAGCTGAAAATTTCTTTCAGTTGAGAAATTTTTGTATAGATATTTCATGGAGAACATTATTTTTTTCAATTAAGATAATAAACTTTGCATTATAAAATCTAATCAAATTATAACATTATCCCATTACAAGGTATCAAACATTTTTTATATCAAAAAGGCACACATGTCACATGAAATAAAGCAGGAAGAATAAAAGAAAACTGTAAGGATATAAAAAACGCACGTTCATACTCATCAAAAAGAAGACAAAAGAATGCATAACCAATTCATAGCCAACCAAATACAAGTGAAACTCTGCATTACTTTTGGCACTAAATGGTACTCCCTATGTCCCAATTTATATGGAACTGTTTGACTAGGCCCGAAGTTTAAGAAAGAAATCAAGACTTTTGAAACTTGTGGTCTAAAACAAGGCTTAGATATTTGTGTGACTATAAATCATCTCATTAAGGGTAAAAGGAGAATTTTGAAGTTAAATTGTTTCTAAATATAGAACGGTGACATTCTTTTTGGGACAGACTTGAGAGCTACTTAATATTCTTGCTTGACTTCTTTGGAATTGTGTATCACAGCCTCAAATGTTATGTTTGAGCAGCTTGTACACATTTGTATTTTACCTTGGGCCTCTGCTGTGGTTCACTCATGTTTATCACTGATAAAAGCTTTGGTAGTTGTTTTTCCTAACAGATGTCATGTAATCTTCTACCTATTTTTTTAATGTCTTCTATCTTATTGAATGAACACTATGCCTCCGTTAATTTTTATGCTGTTTGCAGTTAATTCAAAGTTTATTTGCTCAAAAGAAACAGATTGAAGCACCTATACATTTTGTGTTATGGTGTAAATAGGAAGATGTCAATGGCATACTGGAGGTATTATTGTCTTCGTTAGAAGTCTAAACTTTTTATAAAGCCATTATAGCACTCAGTGCTAATGTAAAATAACTTATTTTACTTGACGAAGAATAAAAAGAAAAACAAATAGAGCACCCAAGGATGTGATCTAGTGGTTAGTGAAGTGGGTTGAGAATCATGAGGTCTCAGGTTCAAATCCCAGCGAAGACAAAAAACACTAAGTGATTTCTTTCCATCTCTCCGAACCTTGGTGAACAAAGTTACCCGGTACCTGTGCTAGTGGGAGGTAGCAGGTAACCGGTGGAATTAATTGAGGTGCATACAAGTTGGCCCGTACACCATGATTGTCAAAAAGATAAACAAATAAATAAATAGATTGTATGTGTTAGCAATTACCTTAAGGAAGAACATGCAATCAGTCCCTCTACAAAGAGACTTTAAACCCTTTACTGCAGAATTCCACCCCGAGGCTGCTGACAGAGCAACTTGGCGTGATGTCTCTGCCGATACATGGAAGCATGATCCGGGAACTTTGTCAATTTTATAGCCCATTCTGTACCAGAAAAAACAAAAGCATATCATGACTCCTGAACTGACTCAACGCCAGTTCCCTGGCTGCTCACTCAACAGAAAATGCATATGCAATAGACTGCACCTTTATTAACATGTATACATCAGAATGACCATTAAATATAATGATGAGTAATTTCTAAAAGCCAGAAGGAAATCAATTAAACAAATGGGCCTCTCTAAAATCCATATCCAAATGGTTAATAAATGCCGTGAGAAAATGTAGAATTATCAAACAATGGTAGCTATAGGAAAGAGCCATCAAGGTAACAATCATCAGAGCAAAAAAAGTAGGAGAAAGGGAATAGAATTCAGTTTACCAAGAAGAAGTACAATGAAAAATTGTCAGGTAATTGCGGTCATAGTTGATAGTTAACATTTCCAGTAATTCTGTCATACCAATTTATATATATGTCTGCTGCACGGATAGAAATAGGGACAGACAGACGGAAAGACAGTACAGGTGAATACATTTTCTGAGGCAGTCTCCCGTGGATGAACAAGAAAATTGATGCCACGAACAGAATCCTTGATATAGAAGTTACAACGGTGAAGCCAGAAGCTACGAAATTGAAATAAATTGCGGCCAGAACTAATGCTGCTGTTAGTGTCTGTTTCTTATCCTTCCAAAGAAGTGTGTCAGCCACTGCAAAATACAGTCACATAGGTCGTGTTAGAATCTTTTTTTTTCTCTTAAAATATGATATAAATCTGTCATTCACTGTTTATCACATTAAATAATGATTCTTTTACAAACATGCAATACAACTAAGAAGTGTCAAAATCTTTTGCAATTGTGCTCAGTATACATATAAATATGTGAAATAGTCAAATCTGTGTCTCCCTAGATAATACCTGAAAAACCAGCCTAAACAAGGGGAAAGCCAGTTTGAGATTGCAAGGTAAGACATCCCACATGTAATATTTGTATTTTATTCATCGCAGAGAACCAAGCAATTGCATTCGGACGCCTAGTTTGTAAGACTTTTCAGATTGATGACTAATTGGTCGCTACCACAACTTAATACAATGTAAGAGAAAGACAAGTTATTCAAGGCAGTAGCATGTTGAGGGATATTTCTCAGTAAGTTGAATAATTCAACTCCCAACTTTTAAATAATTCACTATAAATACAGAAATCAACTTGATGCTGACAGAGGAGAAACCACTTTGTGGGCTTAAAATTTTACAAAATTGTGTGCATTGCTGTGGTCCGTATCCGAACTAAAAAATTTCTTTTAGATCATTACACAATGAAGGCAAAAATAGAGATGGGGACTAGACAAATATTTGACTGTTCAACATCCACCAAGTACCACATGTGGGATTTCACTGGGTTTATTGTTGCAACATCCACCAAGTACTGGTTCTGGATGTCTTGCTGTTTGTTCATCGAACACAGTAAATATGTTCGATTATGTAATAAGCCAATAGAATATACAAGCTTTTGCTCCCCATACATTTTATTTGGATGTATAACAAAGTACAATAAGGGACCACATGCGACTTGCCAATAATCAAGAAGTATACTGGAATGAAATGTTTTACAAGAAAAAACTATGTAATAAATTTCAAAGGGCGTAGCCTCAGCGGGATCCCATCAACAGATGCAATACATTGACTATAGAATTAAAATAATCTATCAGACAAATAAATTGATTGTTATGAGAGGCTCAAGTTATGAGAATGGAGCTCAAACGCATACCTCTCCCACTTCCGAGAAATAGAGAAGCTTTAGAAGGGCCTTCTTTTTCTGGACGCTTTTCAGCTCTCAAGTGCGGATACGATTCAATTGTCCTCCTTAGGCCATCCTAAAGAAATAGAATCACAATCATTGAGTACCTAACAAGAATAAAAGCCAAAGTATCTGTGGGAAAATGAATAATCATTCAAAGTGATGTTATCAAACAAGGCCCCAAAACAAAATTCTTAAACTTAAAATCAAGGAAAAATACAAGCTAATTCCATAATTCCTTTCATGAAACATAAGTTTACAAGCCACATACAAGTTGGACACTAAAATAGCTATTCAACAGTAACATAGCGGAAGTTCAGACTCATGCATCTGTGAAGCAATATATCTAGAGAAAGTTCAATCTTAGAGAATCAAGTTCCGAGAATATGTTTTAGCCAAAAATGTTGACCACATATGACATGAAAATTTATGCTAAGAAGTTATAAAGGACTATCCAATGCAGATGATTATGAGTAGAATACCTTAACACTTCCACGGAGTATGAGACAGATACAACATGGCATTTATCGTTTATATGTGGAATTACCAGACACAATTGATCAATTTCAAGGATTGTACAGGAACCTGAAGTGGGACAATTGGTGTGTAGCCCAGGCGATCATTTGCTTTTGAACAACTAAATGTTCTACTACGAGATAGGAGTCTGATTCTTGACGGAGTCAACTGTGGGACCTTCATTCCATATGCGGCCAACAGCTTATAAGCCAACTCCACCAAATGTGCAATTGGCATCATAACAGAAGCAGGAATTTTAATGCTTGGCCTGCATACTACGAAAAATCAGAAATAAAGATAATATACACCGCAAAAAAATGAGGTAAACTGAAAGCGGAATTGACCAATGGTATCTACTAGAGCGTGAAGCACTCATAAATGCTTAGAAATGACATAGAAGCCATATTTCCTTTTCATGAATGCACAAGATAAAATTTCAGTTGTTATTCAAATGCATCTGCAAATGCCAATAGGCATGATAAACAGCTTTAGTTGACGAGGAATTATAATGAGTTGGTTTAACAAATCACCCAGAGAAATCTCTCATATATATATATATATAACAGGAGAAGAGGAGAAGAGGTTAGAGTGCCTCAAAATGAAAAAGAAACAAAAGAAGGAAGCAAATCTGAACCTGCCAAACCCACTTAAGATCTTTGTCATCATGTTCATTAGGAACTATGGATTTAGAGTCAAATCACACGGTTCCACTTGGTCCTAACACAAAATTAAAGACAGTAATGATAACCAATCTCAAAGCTACAAACCGTGGCTCAACCATTTTAACAGCAAAAGCAAAAAAGAAGAAAACTGGAGCTGTACACTGAGCAATCAGCTTTTAAAACACAATTCCTCAAGTCAAACTAAAAGGTACATCTTTTTCAGACGTCATCACCATCCAGGCAGAAAAAATAGAAAACACCGAAGAAGCAAAAGAAGGAAATACTAAAATACCAACCCCTCCCAAATTGGCTAAAGATAATGTACAACAGCCATCATAGCGAGCCACCCCTTGTACTAGGATACAAGCTTATGCATGAATAAACATAATATTACAACCAAAAATCATATTTGATCCTATATAATATTATTCGCTACTTAACCTTAATATAATCCGCGAAGCACATGCTTCTTTAAATCGTCTCATTCACATAGTTTACAACCAAAGCAATTAGCAATCACTGAAAGGTGGCAATCTTAGCCAAAACTTTTGAAGCTGCCCAAACCACCCATATTTCAACAATTGGGGTGATTAGTACTACATAGGGTTAATCATGGGGTTACACCATAATTAGCTCTCTTAAAGGGGTTTAAAGTGAGTTCAAAACTATTTCAGGAATGAAGTCTTCGTTTATTCTACTATTAGTTCTATTGTTCCAATCCGCTTGTGTTTCCAGGAATCAAGCGGAAGCCAATTTATTCAATGATGCCCCCTAAGACATTCTATATTGGATTTTGCCTAACACCATTTCACTTTCCTTGCTTTTCATTTTGTATTGCATTTCGTAAACGGACACTCTTCTTTTCAAACCATTGAAACGAAAGCCCTTATCCAACAACCAAGTTGTGACCTAGTAGCCAATGAAGTAGGTGAAAACCATGGGTAGGCTTAAATCCCAACATAGACAAAAAACGTAAGGTGGTTTCTTCATCTACCTAAGTCTCGGTGGCCAGAGTTACCTATAACCTGTGGAATAATCGAGGTGCCCACAAGTTGGCCCGGACACCACTGTCCTTAGCCACCAATTACATTACTGATGTACTAGTTTTCATCTCTTTCACCTACACCTAACTCACTCATACAGAAAATTCCATCACTATCCTATCCCCTGCTATTCAACTTTTCTGTATCTCTCTAAATACTCTTTCCTTTCTACTCTTCTACTCGGAAATCCTTTCTACATCGCATCCCAGTTAAGTTTGCTAGGCGATATCTTCCCTATATTCCTGGATAATGCTTTCTAGTTTTGCATGCGAAGCAAGTAAAATAATTCATCGACAAAAGGAAGTGTGGGGTTAGCACGAAAACATTGGGGAAGTCTCCTTCTTCTTCTTCTTGGTTTTGCATAGTTTCTTTATTCCTTTTTCTTTGTTAGTAAGATGATATACTGCTATGCTTTGTGATTGATCTAAAATTGAAATGATATATTTAACTATGAAAAGAAAAATTAAGAATAGGCATGTTTTATAATAATACTCCCTCCATTCCAATTTATGTGAACCTATTTGACTGGGCACGGAGTTTAAGAAAGAAATTAAGACTTTTAAAACTTATGGTCCTAAACAATACATAATACTTGTGTGGCTATAGTTCTTTTGAAGCTTGTGGTGCCAAACATGCCAGAGTTTGTGTAGATGTAAAAGCTTCTCCTTGAGGGTAGAATTGAAAGTTTAAGTTAATTCTTTCTAAATTTAGAAGAGGTCACTCTTTGTGGAACGGACTAAAAATGAAAAAGGTTCGCATAAACTAGAATGCAGGGAGTATGACTTAAGCTATAACATCGGCACGCCTTCTACTGTTTCAAAATCTGGGTCTTGCACACAAAATAGTCTTGTTTTACTGTGTTCGACTAGTTATTATTTTCCCCATTAGCTTACATATCAGATTATACAGGTTACATTTCCTTTCAAAATAAAGCACCTAAAAGATAGAACGTTTTCCCTCAGAAATAGGTCATGTAACAATTTTAGTATCTTACTTTCTTTTTTGAGTCAGCATCAGAACCAAATACATCAAACCATATACTAAGACTGAAATTCTATTTTCTTTTGATGTACAAAATGAAGATGCCTCATACTTGCTGGTCATCATCAAAACTAGATATACCGAACATCATGTGTGGAATCCCTTAATATGACCCAATAAGACAGAAAAAGATTTGCATAGCAGAAGGGTTCTGCTCTATAAGTCGTCTTCCTGGATGCCAAATAATCAGAATTAGGCCCCAATAGGTTTCCAGCAAGTGGTTTATGTAATTACTTGATCTCATGGGAGCTGCAGCACATAAACAGCGAAAACTAAAAAGTGTTCGGAATAATGTTTCTCCCTAGTTCTTCTAGGTGATAGAGGATGCCTTAACCTCTATTATTGTAGTTGAACCTCTTTGGTAAAATCATTTCTGAATCACAAAAATATAAAGCAGGTAAAATCTATGTTGCTTGGACTCGGAATAATACTAGACAAATTTTAGAGTGCTTTTCGTACAAAGAACACGAAGTGATCCAGAGAAAACAAACTAGTATTGTGTATGGTAAAATTTTCCGACAGAGCCAAAGCCATAAAATAAGAATACCTTTCATAGCCAAGACCTTCAAGAATAAGTGAGACGAACTCCCAGAACTTTATGGGCTCCATGTTTGTGATAAAATATGCCTGCCAACACCATTTTTTATCAAGGCTTTAGTATTCAACAACAGCTAATACACAAAACATAGAAAAAGCCTCCTTTAGTACGTTCGTCTCATAGAAAAAGTTTGATAATGCAAGAAAACATTTTTTACTCATAAGTCAGCATGGCCAATATGACCATTTTCATACCTACACACACCTCACACAGAGGTGTTAACTATAATAACACGGGGAAGGGAATGAAGAAAATTATGACTAGATCCACGGTAGAAGTTTCCAAACTTGCTAGAGAAACGAAAGTTGACAAAGGTGCTCTTATTTGATCATTTACTGTAAATTTGTAACTGTGAGGAGGGGAAAGGCGAAAATTATGACTTAATCCAAGGATAGAAGTTCCCTAAACGGCTAGGGAAAATGACTACAAGCAGGGTATGTCTTATTAGATTGCTGAAACTGTAAGCTAGACAATAACAGATGTATAAGTGTTGTCGACTGAAAACTACTGGCAAAGTCTGTTTTACCCAATAAAGTTTTGCAGTAATTCCACATAAATAGCGACATGTTAAGTCTGTACTTTTTCAAATGCATTGCTAGAGAAGAAAAGAACAATATTAAGATAAAGTGATAGATGAGGAGGAAACTTCTCCCTGCCAAAGAAGTAGTGGTGGCAAAATGGTTAAAAGAAAACAGTTATCCACCCATATTATCCATTAAGATGATGAACTTCTTAAAAACGGGCCAAATATGGATAAGAACCATATGAACTAATGGATTTAACTTTTAAATTCGTAAAGCCTCAAATTGAGAGTTTCTCAAGTTTAGGAGACTAGGAATTCTCCAAAAAGTGATCATATTCAAGAAGCCATTGATAATATGGATATCCATATTATCCACCGGTTAACCCGTTTTTTATCCGTATTAAATATGGGTTGGGTCGGATAATGTATCTGTTTTTGCATTACCCATTTTCGACTCGTACATATCCGACCCGACCCGACCCGCCCGTTTGCCATCCCTACAAAGAAGTATAACTGATTTAGTGCCGCACAACAGCCAATGACCGTTAACCACCTAAGCATTTAGTCCTTCATGGAAACTGTCAATAAGTAAGATATTAAGCAAAAACAGAACCCAGAAACCACATGGACTTCAAGGAAAGTAATGACCTTTACCCAACCTATGGAGTTGTATGGTGCAGCATAAACATTTGCTGAACCTTGATTCGAGATCTTTCAATTAAAACTTAAGATTGATTGCTCAACTTCTATTGCTGCATGACATAATATTCTTCATCTTAGTTTTCTTGCAACATTAATCACATATCGCAATTATGAGGCTGGGTACAGAAATGGATGGGACTCCAATAGTAACTCAAAGATTTCTATGGCATTGCATGATCCTGGATACTTTCGTCAGTTACAATTTCACAAGTCAAAACACATAAATGTAATTAAATTGAAAGCATACGGCAAAGCATGAGATCATAGCAGCTGCTTATAACAAAGATTTCAAAAAAATACAGAACATACAAAAAAGAAAAATTAGAAACGTTACCTGCCCAGCAGCTTTCTCTGCTACTGCACCCCCTGATGCGAGAGCTCGTTCAGCACATACATGAGCATGTGCGACGTTTTCTACGTAAGTGAAATCATACATGTTGTTGCCATCACCAATAATGAACTGAACATCATGAATCAAAAAAATCGTCAAAAATCATTCAAATAGCAAAAAGAGAATAGAAAACATTTAAAATTCATCATTCTTTTGGTTCATTACAAATAACAACAAGCAACAAAACAATAGTGAACCAGTGTCCAATAGTAAGTTCCTCAGGACACAATTTCTAATCAAACTATTGAACAATAAATATGACCTATTATCGAATCACCTTAGATTTTCCAGCCCTTGCAGCTGCAACTAGTGATGGAACCAACAACCTGTCGCCAGGGCCAAAGATACTGCTAGGTCTAATGCAGCAGGTCAGGAGCCCTTTAGTATCATTTGACTTGATAACTAGTGCCTCTCCTTCAGCTTTAGTTGCAGAATAGGAATCGTTATGCTGAAGACATTATCAGTAACAAAAGTATGTTTATAGACAAACCAGACAAATATTCATTTGGATAAAGTAAACAGGAAATGGAGCCAACACCTGAGCAGGATATGGTAGCGATTCATCCCCATTCAGAATACCATGAACTCCATCAAACACAACACTGGGGGAGCTGGTATAAATAAGTCTCTTCACTTTTAGCTCAACACAAGCATCAATGACATTCTTGGTTCCTTTATATTTGTTCAACAGAAAAAAGAGAAGTAAAACTCTAATATAGGAAACAAGACCAAATAAGAAAAATGAATTAGTCTGACAAAGTGACAAAGAAAGCTTTTCCTAATTGCGAACAATACCTAGCACATTAACAGAATGATGAAGCTGGTGGTTGTTGATCGATGAATCTGGAGCAGCCATGTGGAAGACCACTTCTGCTCCTTCACACACTGCAAGTTATCAAGTGAAAAGTTATGACTCTACACAACTTAATAAAAGTTCTTTTGAATATTTAACCTAGAAAAAATGAGCCTTGGACTTATTTTATTTGGAACAATCTCAAATGTGGAAAGTCCCATTTTTGCTTTCATACTATGGTTAAAAGTACACGATACATCATTTAAAGATGTATAAAAAGTTCACAAGCCATAGTTGGAAGCACTACCAACCTCTATAAATCTTCACTTGATAAACTACAACATTTTCTATTTTCAGCTACAGACCAAGTTTTCTGGATCAACAAATTGGCAGTTCCTTAAATCTGCAATTCCATGAATTGCTAGCATAGAAAGTTTCTTTATAAAAATGATAGCACTACATGAAACTTACAAATGTATTACAAACATTGATATAATTTACACGGAAACATCAATTGGCATATGTTATTCTAAATGAATCAATATTGGAATGAAGGAATAGCACATATTCAACGAAGTACAAATGAAAGTTCCACGAGTTTTAATCTTCAGGCCAAAATGTTGAAAACAGGACCAAATTCAAGTCAGTGATGATAAATAAGTTACTCACTTTCTCACGAACCAGAATAAAACGAATAATTTTACTCCCACTACCTTAATTTAAATTTGTTTATAACCAATCTAGATAAAAGCTCATGTTCTAAAATAAAAACAAAGGTGTTGAACAGAATAATTGGTTCAGTCTTCTCTTACACCAAAATCATGCATGCAGCGGATAGACCTGCTAACACTATGATTGGCTGGCAAACATTTGACATCTCTAGCGCTCACATTTTATACAATGAATACACCAAAAAAAAAAAAGTAAACTACTTAAAGATTTTCTTTTTTAAAAAAAAGAGAAGAAACTACTACTGCTATGCCTCAATCCCAAATTAAATGGGTGGGTCATACATATCCTCTGTGTATTTTGCTCTATTTTGGCATGTCTCATTCTAATAATCAATAGTTTGCCTTTTAAGACAAATTGGAGTTTTTTTATAATCTAGAAAACCTTGAGGGCCAATGGCACATTATTCAAACTTGGTGGTTTATGGTCCGGTCCCTCTACCCTTCTCCACTTAAATACTAGGTTTTTGTCAGTAGTAGGGTTCAAGCCCGTGACGTGCAACCTAAACCACACATCAAGCGTTGCACTCTTACCACTAGACCAAGGCCCTGGGGGCGACACATATGAGTTTTTACAACTAATCACCAATATCAAGCAAAATATAAGGAATATTATTTTTTTATTTTTTTTATTTCAACCACTCCCAAAATTAGGAGTATCTATAGTGTTTCCACACTTACCTCCAGCGTGACTCGAACCCAGGACCTAACGGTAGTGGGTGGAATTGCTTTTACCAACTGAGCAAGCATCACATGTCAACTTCTTCTTTTCTTTCTAAACCCCTAGGATCTATAGTGTTTCCACACTTTTACTCTGGCGTTCCACACTTTTCCTCTGGCGTGACTAGAACCCAGGGCCTAATGGTCGTAGGTGTATGTGCTTTTACCAACTGAGCAAGCATCACTTGTCAATATCAAGCAAAATATAAGGAATATTTATTTTTTATTTTTTATTTTTTTAACAAGGGAAAAAACCTTTAAGAACTTGGGACTTGTCACGAAGATCCATGGATACATAGTGAGCACGGCCTGATCGCAGAGCTTTACCGACAGTGCCTTCCTCCTCGTCAGGCTCCAGCTTAATGTCCGGACACAAATCCGCAATGCGGACGTGAAACATTTCGTAACGGATCAGCATTTCCACCAAATGGCGAGCAGCAAAGCCTCTCCCTCCCGTCACCACACACCATCTCTCTTCTCCTTCACCCATTTCTACACTCCTGTGATATAATAAAGTAAACTCGATCAATAAATCAATCAATCAGTACTATCACAATGCAGCTAAATACACACCTCTTCCGTCTTAGTAATTCAAATTGTAGAACTTGGAATGACTTCAATCTCTTATTGTGCTCTCGATCAATCTACTAATGTCACCTTTCCCCTGATGTTTCTAGGGTTTCTAGTACTATAAATTTGGGGGACTGCAGATGGAGAGATGTGAGATGAAAGAAATGGAGGTTGTAGTAGTATTAATTTAGGGTATGTTTGGTATTTCTGAAAAATATTTTTCAATTTTATTATGTTTTGGTTCACTTATTTTGAAAAATATTTTCAAAAAAAACTCATTTTACTTTGATTGGAATAAAATATTTTGCCTATTTTCAAAACTTCTTCAACCCTATCAACCCTACACTCCCACACCTATCCCATCCCACCCCTACCCCTCCCTCCCCCAACCTTGCCCTACTCCACCCTAAATAGAAATACTATTAAGAATACTTTATTTTCATGTTGTAAATAGAGTATTTCTTTTTTCATTTTAACAAAATAATTTTTTTTCATGATATAAAAAAATATTTTATTTCATTTCAACAAAAAAAATATATATATATTTATGATGTAGAAAAAGTATTTTCTTTCATTTCAACAAAATAATGTAGTAAAAAGTGTCTTCTTTCGTTTCAACAAAAAAATACTTTCTTTTCATGATATTGAAAAAATATTTTTTTTATTTCAACAAAATAATATAGTAATTGAAAAAGTATTTTCTTTCATTTCAACAAAATAACATAGTAGAAAATATCTCCTTTCATTTCAATAAAAAAAATTACTTTCTTTCATTTCAACAAAATGATGTAGTAAAATGTATCTTCTTTCATTTCAACAAAAAAATACTTTCTTTTCATGATGTTTAAAAAGTATTTTCTTTCATTTCAACAAAATGATGTAGTAAAACGTATCTTCTATCATTTCAACAAAAAAAGTACTTTCTTTTCATAATGTTTAAAAAGTATTTTCTTTCATTTCAATAAAATGATGTAGTAAAAAGTATCGTCTTTCATTTCAACCAAAAAAGCACTTTCTTTTTACGATGTAGAAAATGTATTTTCTTTCATTTCAACAAAATGATGTAATAAATATATTTTCTTTCATTTCAACAAATATATTTTTTCATTTCAATAAAATGAGTATTTTTTTTTCATGATGTAAAAAAGTATTTTCTTTCATTTAAACAAAATGAGTATTTTCTTTTCATGATGTAGAAAAAATATTTTATTTCGTTTCAACAAAATAATGTAGTAAAAAGTATTTTTTTCATTTCAACAAAATGAGTATTTTCTTTTCATGATGTAGAAAAAGTATTTTCTTTCATTTTAACAAAATGAATACTTTTTTCAAGTTGTAGAAAGAGTACTTTCTTTTTCAACCAAAAAAAGAGTATTTTCTTTTTACTTAGTAGAACAAATTTCAACGTTATTTTTGAGTGAAAAAGTAAAGCAACATATTTGTGTTAATTTTTAAAAGAATAATTAAATTCTTGAAGAAAATAGAGTGCTGAAAATATTGGGTATTTAGGGTTCAGGGGGAGGGAGGGAGGGGGGAGGGGCGGAGGAAACATGAGAATTTGTGGGAAGGGGTAAGGAAAGTAGCATAAAAATTTATTTTTAAAAAAAATATTTTTTACTATCTAAACAAACACTAGAAAATATTTTTCGAAAAAAAAATTTCACTCACCAATGAAATATGGGAAAATAAGTGATAAAACTACTAATTTTTCAGGAAAATATTTTCCTTCGTACCAAACACACCCTTAATTGTAACCTCTTAGTAGGGTATCAATGATAAATTTGAATTTTTTTTTTTTTTTTGGGCTAATAAATTTGAAAACTTCTTAATTAAACTGAATCTACTTGAACTGATTATTACTTCTCTCTATTTTTTTTAATGAAAGATCAGGCTTTTCCTATACACTTCCAAGGTTGATTTTTGATTTGTGAATACGATAAAGTGAGATTATAATATCTGGACTATAATACGAGATTAATAATAATTAGATTATTTAGTGAATATATTTAGGTTTTAATTCATACAGGCACGCAGATTGAGGTGCATGTTTGCAAGTTTTTTAGGACATACTATAAGTTTATTATAAAATATGTGTTTAGTTTTATCGTAAATAAATTTGAATATACTTTTATGTTCTATATTTAACTTTGGCTTTCTTAAAAGACTATGAGATAAGAGTTTTGGGGGAGAAGTGCACAGTTAGCCATTAATTAGAGATGTCTTTACTCTTTAGCCACTGTTTAAAATGTATTTACTCTTTAGCTAGAACTTAATAAAATTTTACCTGCCCGGACGAAAATACCCTTGTTCTAGACATAGGTGTTGTATAAATATTAAAGACATGATATCCTTAACTTCATGAATGTTGTGTAAATATTAAGGATAAAATATCATGTATTTGCACCTTCCGTTGTTAAATTTTAGGACATCATGTCCTTAACTTCATGTGTGCAGTGTAAATGTTAAGGACACAATGTCATTAACTTTATGAGTATTGTGTTAATATTAAGGACATGGTGTCCTTAACTTCATGAATGTTATGTAAATATTAAGGACAATGTGTCATGTATTTGCACCTTCTGTTGTTAAATTTTAGGATATCGTGTCCTTAACTTTAGATGTGCAGTGTAAATGTTAAGAACATGGCGTCCTTAACTTCATGTGTGCAGTGTAAATGTTAAGGACACCATGTCCTTAATATTTACACAGCACTCATAAAGAAAGAGTAAAAATATCTTTTTGTATTAATTTTAATAGAGAATTGGCTATTTTTGCTCAGCATTAAAAATACAGGATAAAAACTGAATACTTGAAGTGCAAGTTCAGCGATGTTACCCAGGAAGTGGACGGAGATGTGAGGCTTAATACGCAAGTCATTCCCAGGAGAGAGAGTTTCAAGTACCTTGGGTTTATAATTTAGAATGATGAGGAGATTGACGAGGATGTCACACATCGTATCGGAGCATGATGGATGAAGTGGAGGCTTGCTTCTGGTGTCTTGTGCGATAAGAATGTGCCGTTGAGACTTAAAGGTAAGTTCTACAAGGTAGTAGCTAGACTGACTATGTTGTATAAGGCAGAGTACTGGGCCCATATCCAACAGATAAAAGTAACTGAAATGAGTATGTTGAGATGAATGTGTGGGCATACTATATTAGATAGAATTAAGAACGAAGTTATTTGGGACAAGGTGAGAGTGTCCCATGTGGAGAAAAAGATGCGAGGGCGAGACTTAGATAGTTCGGGCATGTTAAAAGGAGAAGCACAAATGCCCCAATCAGGAGGTGTGACAGGTTAGCTTTGGGAAGTAAGAGGAAGGACAGAGGTAGGTCAAAGAAGTTTTTGGGAGAGGTGATCAGACGGGACTTGGCACAGCTTGAGCTGACCGAGGACATGACCCTTTATAGGAGGGTGTGGGGGTTAAGGATTAGGGTAGAAGGTTAGTGGGTAGCCGAGCATTTCTCTTTGTCTTCATTAGTTCAATAGTATTAGTGTCAGTATGGTACCCATTTTTCCTTAATTTGCTATTATCGCATATCTTGTACTGTTATTACTTGCCACTAGTACTCCCTTAGTTTGCTATCACTACATACCTTGTATTGTTGTTACTTTCTATCAATACTTCTTTCATAGTCTCTATTGCTATCTTGGTTTTAGTTTTCTAAATATATTGTCTTGCTATTACTTGCTATCAGTGCTTCTTCCGTCTTTTATTTAGCCGAGGGTCTATCAGAAACAGTCTCTTTGCCCTTCCAGAGTAGGGGTAAGGCTGCGTACATCCTATTCTCCCCAAAGATCACTTGTGGGATTACACTAGGTAGTTGTTGTTGTTGTATTTACCAACCGAAGACACGACCCAAGAAGCCTCATTATCATTATATGACTACCGAATCACAATACTATATAAGGTTGAAGAGATATTTAAAAACCAACAGTGGAAAGAGGGGCAGGTCATTTATTAACATAAATTCAAAAATGGAATCTTTGACTTTACGAGGCTAACTATCTCAAGATATCTCTTTTTTTTCCTGATGAGTTGGTACGAAGATTAAAATTCAAATGATAAAACCATCAAAGAAATTTCGGGGAGGAGAATAGTATCCCTGAATGTTTTCTACAGTACAAGTTGATGAGATTATGGAAGGCAAAGACAATTGCTTGACGGACCATATCCAGTACTATGCATAACGCAAATGCAATTACTTATATCTGGACTACAAATACAAAAATTAAAACTTGACTTGCAAACGTCGAAGAATAGGCTTCTGCCACCGTTCCCGCTGATAGACAAGAAATGCAAATTCCCAAGAAAAAAAGATGTGTGAGAATTCATCTTTAATATACCAATTTACTAAGATTCCACCAATGCTGATAATAAGGAATATGTAATAACACTCATTGATCAAGCATTTGAAGCCATTTGCATTTTGGTACATAACTGTATAATCATTCAGATATCAAGAAACATATCAATAAAAGAGCTCTTATTGTGCATATAAAGTCCACCATATTTAAAATTGAATAGGAAGTTAAAAAAAAATAAGTCATATAACCACACATAAAAAAGATTTTGTAGATGTTTGAACAACACAACTTGTTAGAACTCTATATATCTAGTAAATTAGGTCTTTATCTATCATATCCATTCACAACTATTTAAGATACATAATTTCAGCCATCCCAAATGATCCAAACTTAAATTTTTGTTCATAAAGGATTACATTAGAGCCCATTGCATACAATTGATCTGAAGTTTAACCGGACAGATTCATCTGTAGACTTACTGATTACAATGGCCACAAATGATATTACTAATATAAGAATAAGTGGAGAGGAACTTCATAGATATTTCTTGTATGCATACACATATCTTCAATACCAACTTCGATGATCTCTCAAATATTTGCTTTGTCTTTGTTAGTTTACAGCTATGTACATGTGTAGTCTTATCCCACATTGGAATAGGAGTAGTATGTCCTTGTATAGTATAACTATAAATAAGAACCTCTTGTATTGTATTGAATATCCAATATCAATAACATATTTTCTCCCGTACTTTCTCACATGGTATCAGAGCAATTGTGAGAGATTTATCATTGTGATTGAATATCCAATATCAATAACATATTTTCTCCTGTGCTTTCTCACATGATATCAGAGCAATTGTGAGAAATTTATCGCTGTACATAAATTCCAGCGATTCCGGGAAGAGAAATCAGTCATCGGAAGTCTTTTTCTGGCAACCCTTTTAAGACTGTTTTGTGTCTACTTCGTCTTCGTCAGTGTTGTGTAAAATCCAACACTACCACAAGAGTCGTCACTGTCCGGTGACCAAACCTCAGTGAAAATCTCCGGCAGCAGCCTCCTCATACGCCACCAGAAGCTCACGTGTGTGAGCTCACGCGCCGGCGCGTACCACCACTTCCAGCCATTTTTTAAAAAACTTCCTTCAGAACAGTTGGGTCGCCTGGTAATTCCGATCCTACCCCTACTATTTTTATTTTATTTTGACCACTTTGAGTTTTTTTTCTGGCAGCTACAGCAAGATTCTGCTAGCTACAGTAAGATTCCAGCAGCTACAATATTTTCTTATTTTGTTTATGTGTTTCCTTACTCTGTTTCAGTGGATTACAATTGATTCTTTCTCTTATTTGGTAATAATTTGCAACCATGTCTTTGGGATTTGATATTTTTGGGTCTAAAAATATGAGTTCTGGAAGCTCTAGTGTTATGATTACCTCGGAACCCTTAATAGTAAGTTCAAACTACTTAGCTTAGACTTCATCTATCGAGTTGTGGTATAAAGGTCAAGGTGTTCAAGATCATCTAATCAAACAGTCTAGCGAAGGAGATAAAAAGGCGATAGCATTTTGGGCAAAGATCGATGCTCAATTATATAATATCTTATGGTGTTCTATTGATTCCAAGTTGATGCCTTTGTTTCGTCCATTCCAGACATGTTATTTGGTTTGGGCAAAGGCTCATACCTTATACACTAATGACATATCTCGCTTCTATGATGTGATATCACGGATGGCAAACTCAAAGAAGCAGGAATTAGATATGTTTACTTACTTAGGTCAAGTACAAGCAGCCATGGAGGAATCTGAGAAGTTGATGCCAGTCTCTGCTAGTGTGGAAAAATAACAAGAGCAGCGATAGAAGATGCTTCTAGTTCTTACCCTCTCTAGACTTCCTTATGATCTTGATTCAATACGAGATCAGATTTTGGCTAGTCCGACTGTCCCCACAATTGATGAATTATTCTCTCGATTACTCTGCCTTACTGCAGCACCGAGTCACCCAGTGATCTTATCATAGATACTTGATTCCTCTGTTCTCGCATCCTAGACAGTGGGTGTTCGGGCGTCTCAAACTATGGAGAATAGACGAAGAGGAGGTCGTTTTGGGAGATCTATACCAAGTGTTCTTATTGTCACAAACTTGGACACACTCGTGAAATGTGGTATTCCTTACATGGTCCTCCACCCAAAAATGCTTATGTTTCTCAGACCGAGACTATAGATAACCGGGGTTTTTCTGTATCTAAAGAAGAATATAATGAGCTCCTTCAGTATTGAGCAGGTAAGTAGACATCTCCACAAGTAGCCTCGGTTGCCCAGACTGATACTTCTGCTGCTGGTAATTCTTTTGCTTGTGTTTCCCAGTCTAGTACTCTTGCTTGTCGAATATTGTATATTCAAAGTCTCTTCCCACTGTTACTTTTGCCAATGGATGTCAAACCAAGGCAAAAAGAGTTGGACAAGCTAACCACTTGTCTTCTATCACCCTAGATTCTGTTCTTTATGTCCCTGGCTATCCTTTTAGTCTTGCATCTGTTAGTCATTTGAATCAAGGAATGTAGTCCACATCTTTGCCTCATGGTCCATAGAAACATGAATCTCAAGGTGCAGACCCACAATAAACCTCTGCACTCTCTCTATATCCGTGGGGAGTATAATAGTTGCATGACGAGACAAGTCAGTGAATCTCACCTCATAATTAGTCACAAATATAACCTTTACGGAGCCGCTCAAACTGACCCCGAAGCTCCTCTCTCTCTAAAGGTGGAATATAGTTCTCCAAGAAAAGATAGGTAAACTCATCCCAAGTCAAGGGAGGTGAACCCACTTGCCTACTCAGAAGGTAAGCCTGCCACCACCTGTGGGCCTTTCCCTCTTGCTGAAAGGTGGTCAAGTCCACCCCATTGGACTCCAATACTCCCATATTACGCAGCCTCTCCTTGCAACAATCAATGCAATCTTGTGGGTCCTCTTACCGCTCACCGCCAAAGACATGAGGACAAAGCCTAGTCCATTTGTCCAGCCGCATCTGCTTCTCAATGGTCATGGCCGATCTGGTCTTTGGTCCAATTGTTGCAACCGCTTGAGCCCCACACGAATTAGTGCACCTGGGTATAATAAACGATAACAACGTGCCCTGGAGAATGAGCGGTAGGGGTTTGTGCTCCCTCTCCCGCCTGAGATGTGGTTAGATCTGCTGGAAATAACACAGCATGGGTCATAGAATCCATGAACCATAGCATATGATCCATGACCTCCTGAAAGCCCTGTGCGGTCATAAAATCCGTTGGGGCTGGCTGAGCTGCAGGTACCTCATCCTGCTCACCAATAATAGGATCCTCCACTGGATCCACTATGTAAGGCTCAGTAAAATTTTTGCAAAAAGAAATATAATGTTTCGTGGTGCTGAATTGGCTTTACGTGTGCGACTCTGACTTTTTGGGTTGAACAATGCACGGGAAAGTAAAAAAAAAAATTGACAGAGAAATGCATTTATATGGTCCATTATGCGATCGCAGAATCACTCTGCGGACCACATAATGGCCGTAGAGTGAGCCAGGTACGGGCTGATTTTGGACGTCATTCTGCGATCGACCATGCGATCGCAAAACTGTTCTACGGTTCATTATGCGGCCGCAGAACAAGTTTGTGGGCTGCATAGTGACCGCAGACCCAGGTAGATTTTTGTCAGTTTTGGACACCAATTATGCGGCCAATATGCGGACCGCATATCAATTATGCGATCGCAGACCTTGTTCCGGAGCTTTATTTTTGGGTTTTAACAACACGACCCTACTTCGTTAAATGCATTGGACCATTTTTGACTAAAAATCTAACATTTTAGAGTGAGAGAAAGTGCCCTAGAGTAAAAAGGTGTTCCTAAACAGTTATTCTTTAATTCTTGCTCAAATCTTGGAAGATTAAGAAGGGAAACTCACTAGGTTTTCATCCTAGAGGTAAGATGCTACACCCTAACACTCAATTTCGAATTTGTCTAGAATTGGGTAATTAGTAAGATAAGTTTTGGGCATGGAAGTTGTTCATATTACATCCATGTGTTATCAAAGGGTGTAGGAAGATTGTTGAGCTAAAAATGGTAAAGATTGGGTTGTGGGATGATGGAATCCTCCATAAAAGGACCTTGAAACCTTATGCACACCTAGTGTTTGATAAAATGCTCAAATGAGCTAGAACCATGATCATCTTCCTAATTTTGGTTCAGTTTGTTATATTTCTAAAATAGATTGAAGTTGCTAAAAATTCCGAAATATTTTAGAGTTTAAGGAAGCTCCATTGAGGTATGTTGGCTAAAATCTTCTCTTAGAATTGAATCCCATGATATTCATGTAATTTATGTAAGACCCGAGTGGTTCATTATAAAATTGGCTATTCCGAGTAAGTTTGTGTTGAAAGATATATGTTTAATAAGTATCCTAAATGCTTTGTTCATGTTATGTTATCAATTGAGGATGTGTTCAAATATGGGATGTGCATTAATAATATTTCAACTTCAAGTCAAGTTCAAACGAAGGCTATTATGCCAAATTTTGTGAAATATCCCTATGTGCCTAAGACTCTTAATTGCTCACATGTGTAATATAAACCTCGAATTGAATTGTATTTATTGTTGATGATGATGATAATGTTTGAAATTGAAAAGGTGAGCATGAAATACTAAATACGACCAATGTGTCGAAAAATGATTTTATAATTGTGGTCACTAGTGCCAATGAAATGAAAAGATGTGAAGAAGTATGAAATGCGATGATTGATATAAAAAGGTTGATGTCTCGAATAAGACAGCCTAGCCGATTGGGTCGTTATCGGACTCCGTGTTAAAGGTACGTGGGTATTGATATTGGGAGTGATTGTGGTTGATGTCTCTAATGAGATAGCCTAGACGATCGGGTCATGATCGGACTCCGTGTTAAAGGTACGGAGGTATTGACATTGAGAGTGATTGTGGTTGATGTCTCTAATGAGATAGCCTAGCCGATCGGGTCGTGATAGGACTCCGTATTAAAGGTATGTGGGTATTGATATTGGTAGTGATTGTGGTTGATGTCTCTAATGAGATAGCCTAGCCGATCGGGTCGTGATCGGACTCCGTGCTAAGAGTACGGTGGTATTGGCATTGTGAATAATTGGTATTGTAAATAATGGCATTGTGAATAATTGGTATTGTAAATAATGGCATTATGTAATTGGTATTATAAAAAATGGTATTATGAATAATGGTATGTGAACAATAGTATATCGGTGCTAAGAATCTCCAATATAAAAATATGGAAATTTACGTGAAACTTGATGTTTTGGTATTGTTCGAGACTTTCATTGATTTTATGATTATTTCTCCTTGTAATATTATTTGTTCTATTGAGAGGGTGTTTAGTTATACATACTAGTGTTATTCGACAGTACTAACGTCCCTTTTTGCCGGGGGCACTGCATCTTTTAATGGATGCAGGTGGTTCCACAGCAGGAGATATATATCAGTGATAGCGATACACCTTCTTCCCAGCTGACTTAGTGAGCCCCACTTCATCCCAGGGTCATGTATCTTTTGTTCTTTGTGTACTCTGTTTAAGGTATAGCTGGGGCCTTGTTACCGGTATTATCATAGTACTCTTCTTTATCTATAGAGGCTCTGTAGACATAGTGTGGGTTGTGTATTGGTGCTGGGAAAGTCAAACTATGTTATGTTGTGGTTGTATTACTTGTTCCATTTGAGACTTTAAAAATGATGAAACTATTGGTAATGAATTCCTTCGTAGATCTCCTCCTTTAGAAACCTAAAATTGATTCCCTTTTATCTTCAAGAACCCATCTTCTATCTAGAATGGGTGAGTCTTGCCCTGTCCTACCAGGTCGACCAAATACTATGCAGAAGGATCCTTAGTGAGTAGATCTTATATCTGGTCTTTTATAGTGGTGGCAACTTCACTTCCCCTTTAGGGTGGCGAGTAGGCAAAGTGATGCTAAGTCAGCCCTCCAACTAAGCGCATCAGTAACTTGGTTGGTCTTCCCACTCTGCTATTCCAGTTGAATTAAAATTCTGCTAGGAGCTCCTACCACCTGGCCTGTCGGCCATTCAGATTTGGTTGGGTCATTAAATGACTAACATTTGTGTTGTCTATCTTGATCACGAACGGGGTTCCTAACAGATAATGCCTCCAAAGGCGTAAGCAGTGGACGACAACCAAGAATTCTTTTTCATGGGCGGCATAACGTCGTTCTGCATCCTTCAAATTTCGACTCTCATATGCAACTGGATGCCCCTCTTGTAACAAGACTCCACTCGAGGCATAGTCGGAGACATCTGTTTGTACTTTGAACAACTTGGTCGAATCAGGAAAAGCCATGGTGCTACTAGGCATAGCCTCTTTTAATCCGTTGGAGGCTTCCACTCTCTTGGAACCCCAATCCTAAGCCGTGATTTCTTTAGGAGTTTTGTCAATGACACTACAACGAGAGAGTAATCTTTTACAAACCATCGATAAAAGTTGCATAGGCCAAGGAATGTCCTCAAGACATGGATATCCTTAGGCGGCGGCCAATTTGTGACAGTCTATTCTCGATGACAGGTCTGAGGAAGTCGATCTATTTTTAGGCGAAGGAGCACTTGGATAGCTTCACATATAATTCGTGCCCCTGCAGTCGAGCTAGGACCTTCCGCAGATGCTCCAAGTGTTCCTCCAATGTTTTGCTATATATCACAATGTCATCAAGGTAGACCACTACGAAGTCGTCAATATACTCTCAGAAGACTAGGTTCATCAGGGTGCAAAATCTGGCTGGAGCATTAGTCAAGTCGAATGGCATATCTAGGAAGTCGTACGACCTATATCTTGTCACACAGGTCATTTTATGTTCATATCCCTCAGCAATCCGGACTTACCAGTAACTTGTCTTTCAGATCTATTTTGGTGAACGTTGTAGCACCATCCAATCTATTGAACAGGTCCGCCATTAGCGGGATAGGGTACTTGTTCTTTATGGTGATTTTGTTTAGGGCTAGATAATCCACACAGAGTCGTATGGTGCCATCATGTTTCTTTTAGAACAGCAGCGGGGACCCATAAAGTGACTTGGAGGTCACAATGATCCCCGTGTCCATCATTTTTTTCAACTGGCTTTGAAGCTCAGTGAGTTCGGGTTGTGACATTCTGTAAGGCGCCCGGGCAGGTGGCTTCGCACCTGGCACCAACTCAATCTCATGGTCCATAGTTTGCCTAGGCGGGAGCCATTTTGGCATGTCCTGTGGCATGACTTCTTCGAACTCCTTTAGCAGTTCTTTCATGGGTGCAGGAATGGGACCTGGAGAGCATTCAATTCTTCAACACAGAGGGTAGCCAGGAATGTAGGTTCATGTCTTTTGACTCCCTTTTTCAACTATAGGGCTGGGATGTTCCCCGCGGCCATCTTTATGGTTGTTCATGGGATAAGGCAAGGCTTGGACTCATTTGCTCCCATCATCAGTAGCATGTCTGCATAAGGTACATGAATGGTGTTGATTTGCCTCATAAATTCCAATCCAACTATCAGTTCGAAGTCATCTATTGTCACCACACGTAAGTTGCATTTTCCTTCATAAGGACCCAACTTCACCGGCACTCCTTTGGCTATTCCACCCACTAGCTGAGGAGGTGAGTTTATAGACTTGACACAACCTCTGCCTTTTCATACGACTAGAGCAAGGTGCTCTACCTGAGTTGAGTCTAGGTAAAAGGCTCCTCATCCTCCTTCGTTTTTATTTTCTTGGTGGTTGGGCATGAGTCCTTTTTCTTATATATGCCAGCACGGGTTCCCATTAAGGCCTTAAAAATAGAACAAACAAGTGCATTAAAGTAACCTATTAGTTCGATCTGGTCAGCATCATCTATGTCGTTATCGGTCCCATCATCAAAAGCTTAATGTGCGCTCATTTATGCTTGTGGGCATTCATTGTCCAATATGGCTTGCCCCAATGATGACATCCTAAAGGGAACTTCCTCTCCTGATCATTGTTGTGAGATGCATCAGTATTGCTGCCTAAGGAAGGAGTCTTAGATTTGGTTGCACTCTTACCTCCTCCACTTTTGCTAGGGCCACCGTTGCTGGGTTGGCACCCTTTGTATCCTCCCCAGACAGAAAGTTGAGGCCTATCCTTACGAGCTTCCACTTGGTAGCCCCCAAGGCATTCCGCTGCTTGGATCGTCTTGGGTAAAGTGTTTGCCCTTTGTCTTTGCATCTCCATATGGGCATAACGTTTTAAACCTTCCATGAACATGAAGAGTTTGTCTTTTTCCCCCATATCCCGCATGTTCAGCATAAATGTGGAGAACTCTCGCACGTAATCTCGGATTGACTTGGTCTGGCAGAGCTCCCGGAGCTTTCTCCGCACATTGTACTCAACATTTTTGGGGAAGAACTGTAAGTGTATGGCTGCCTTCAAGTCTCCCCATATCTCAAGAGTATCTTTACCAGCCTTGGTGGCTTCATAATTCACCCACCACAAGAGTTTAACATCACCCTGAAGATACATGGCAGCAGTTGCTACCTTTTTTGCTTCTTCTAACTCCTCGATGACATCAAAGTACTGTCCGATCACAAAGATGAAGTTCTCCACTTCATTGGCATTTCGAGCCCCATTGTAGGGTTTTAGTTTAGGAGTTTTTAGCTTTTGTGCCATATGGGCGAGGTTCACAGCGCCCCGGATGTGGTTTCTGCCTCTTCGGAGTAGGCCTTGTAACGTAGCGTTGATAATATTGAGGTGGACAGTCAAGTTGTCTATGGTTTACTGCATGGTAGTCACCATGTCTGCCTCTTGTGTCCTATAGGATAAATCCTCGGTCATCTCCTGTTGGAGCCTATCGAATTTACTGAATATTTTAGCTGCCTCTGTGGCTGTCGATTGACGGTCTCCTTCTAAGTCGCAGCTTGTGATTGTTATGTCTCCTTCATCCTTCCGCATTTTGCGATCTAGTTCATCCAACCTTTGCACTAGGTTGGTTCTTAGATCAGGAACAGTACTTGCGATGGGTTGTAATATATTATACGTCTCTTCAAAGGCCGCAATGCGGTCCCCATGATTTACCATGGTCTGAAATGGTGGCAATGACAATGTGTTCCCTCATCCAATGTCGAGCCTAGACTTTGATGCCAACTTTTACGTGGCGCCTTTTTGATATGTCTTGGAAGGCGACATAAGGCTAAGAAATCGATATCCGTGCGGTTACTATCCACTAACTAGTGTACCCTCCGTACACTAGACAATACTATCAATGCCGTATGGGAAACCAATGTCAAGAGCAATTGAGAGAATAGAAAAGAGGATGAGAATAAAAGAAAATTTGATTGCATTAATTGAAAGCTATTACAGAAAGGCAACATAGTGTCTAGGAGGAGAGACACTAATATTGAGAATTGTTCGCTTGCTTGAAAGTTTGACTACTTGACCCCCCCCCCCAATAATGCTTAAAAAAATAAACTAAAGTTACATGATTTGACATAAATAAGCTAGAGAATCATATTGGAAATACAAGAAGTAAAACTACTCTATATTTACAAGAAAAATGACTTAGATTCCTACAAGGTAAAAGTAGGTCTGTTAGAAGAAACCTTGTCTTTAGCATCAGGGTCTGCGCACGTGGTGCTGGCCGCAGGGCATAGGTCAATTGTGTAGACAATGGGCGCATGCAGGAGCTCGGCCCATCGAGGGGCGCTGTTGGCATTTGCCTGCGGCTGGGTGCTGACAAGGTCTATTGATGGGGAAACATAGGCACACGCGCGCTTGTCAGTTGGCGTGGCCAAGACCACGAGGCCGTCCATGGAACTAGGCCTTGGGAGGCTTTCCAAAATGCCATGGGGTGCATCCAAGGGGTCATGGGGTATGGCTAGAAAGCCACCCATGACATTACTTGTGCCTGCTCCCAAAGAGATGGAGTAGGCAGAGATGACATTTCCTTCTTGGTCTCTAATGATTCTTCCCCCTCCACATTTACCATTAGAGTAACTTCCATCATTGTTCAACTTAACTAATTGTGCAGGTGGCCTGCTCCATTTCACTGGAAAGCTACTATTATGTTGAATGTGAGTTTCACAGGCTATGCATATGCTGCTCCAGCTATCTCCAATTCAAACTCTGATAAACTCTTTCTTGATTATCTACAAAAGAAAATTGTGATATTAGAACTAGTTCTATATATTGAGGGTCTAGTCCCTTCAAACTTGTTGCAAAATCTTGATCTCCGGAGCTCCCAACAAATGATAGGAAGGAGGTTCTTGGTGATGAATTTCGCAATTAGATTGGATGATTTGTGATTCCACCAATTCAAAAGAGTCATGTTTAGATTGTTGAATTCCAACCAATACCGAAGGGGCCTACAAATTTCCTCCATATTTTCCTAGTAAGCCTTGACAGAATAGGTGATTAATGTCCTCAAGCTCAGTTCAGCTAATAGCAGGGTTACAACAACAACATTGGGGGTTTAGAGTGATGCCAAGCCTAGCCACTCTCTTGTCAATGCCGAGATTATTACCAACTGCTCTCCACTAGAGAAAAGACATCTTGAAAGGTACCTCCTTTGTCCATAAGTTGTTATAGAAAGGGTTATGGTCGTTACTTTGCCTTATCGAATTCCAGGTAGAGCTGAAGATAAAGTTTCCTGAGTTAGAAAGGTTCCAATTAGATTCATCATGGCAATTGTTATCTAACTCAATGCCCAAGGATAAAAGTTGAGTTCTGGTGTCTTCATTGGGTTGAGTTGTGAGCATGTTCTAGTTCTAGGTATTGTGTTGAAGGATCTTATTCAGCTTAATATTAGGCAGGGAGACCTTTAAGGGAGTAATCCTGTATAGGGGTCCCAAGGGGCACCAGTTGTCAAACCAAAAGGAGACATCTCCTTTACCGATGTTCCAAATAATATTAAACTCCATTTCTTCTTTGTCACAGATAGCTTTCCAATTTTGTGAGTTCCCCTTATTCTAGTTGGTAGTTATGGGATGCTTCAATTGGCAGTATTTAGCAATCATAAAGGAACCCTAGAGAGTTAGAAGTTCTAAGGTTCCACCACTGTTTAGCTCTAAAAGCTTTGCAAGTATCAGTGAGCCTCCTAAAATTAGCACCAGCTTCACCATAAGGGTAGCACAAGTTCTTCCATACAGCCCAGTGATACTTTCCTCCACTATCTTGCCCAGACTAGAAGAATCTGGCCACCAATTTCTCTATGAGCCTAGAGTTCCTTTAGGTGGATTCACAGCAGATAATAGATGTATATGGAGAGCTAGAAGAACATGTCTGATGAGGATGGCTCTTCCCCAAGTGGAGAGGAGTTTGGTATGCCACCCCTGATTCTACCAATGACTTTGTTCACAATATCTGAGTAAAATTCAATCTTCTTTCTCCCTATTGTTAAAGGGCATCCCATATATTTAATAGGGAACTTTTGGTATTTCATGCCAGTGATAGCCTTCATTCTGTTGATTGTGATCAAATTGATCTTGGTGCTCATTGCAAAACTGCTCTTGTTCTTGTCGATGAGTTATCCAGAGATCTTCTCATATTCAGTAAGGTACTCAAAACTAATCTCATGGACCCCTTGTTTCCATTGCAGAAAAGAATCGCGTCATCTATAAAAAAAAGATGGTTATTTTTAGGACAATTAGTATTCATATAATAACTTTTGTAACCAACTCTATTATGTAGATTGTTCATCATTTGAGAAAGAATTTCAGCACTCAAAATAAAAAGTGAAGGGGAGAGAGAGTCTCCCTATCTTAAGACCCTCTTAGATTGGAAGGAACCATTCCTTCTTCCTTTAACAAGCATAAAATACCAATTATTGAAGATGTACTTGTGAATAATCTCAATCCACTGCTCACTGAAGCCCATCTTCTTTAAGATATTTCCAAGGAAAGTCCACGAGACTTTGTCATAGGCTTTAGTCATGTCAATTCATGACAAAATTGCCTCCCCTATTTGGTTTATTGATGTCACTGATGATCTCTTGTGCAAGGAGAATATTTTCTGAGATTGATCTCCCCTTAATGAATCCAATTTGGTTTATGGAGATAACCCTAGATAGTATACTAGCGAGCTTGGAGTTGAAGATTTGAGAAATCATTTTGGAAGACATATTACAAAGGCTAATTGGTCTGAGGTATGAAAAACTTTGGGGGTGGTCAACTTTATGAATCATGGAAATACACTTATAAGTATAGAATTTGGTAAGTATGGAGCCTCTGAAGACAACTTTGACAGTATTACGCACATATTTTGAGATAATGTCCCAACACTTGTGGTAGAACATCCCACTAAGTCCATCATACCCTGGAGAACTATTGACATCAATGGATAACACAGTGTTAGTAACTTCTTGGAGAGTAGGAATAACATTGATTCTAATGTTATCATCTTCTGTAATACAACTTTCAATACAGTTGAGAGCTTTAAAATCAGTGTTGCTGGAGTCCTTAGAAAAGAGGTTATTGTAAACATTCACATCTCCCTCAGCAATAGACTCATAATCGTCAAGCTAGTTACCTCCTTCATCTTGAATCCTTCTAATAGTCAACTTCCTTATTTTGTCTTTACTAGTAGCATGGAAGTAGGAAGTATTGGCATCACCCTCTTTGAACTAATTAATTCTAGCATTTTGGCTCAAAATGGAGTCTTATATCTTTAGGTATCATAAACTCAACTTTACTCTTGGATAGTTTACATCTATTCTCTAGAGTATTATTTGTCCTGCAGTTCTCTTCCAGGTCCCTGATGAGGTTTTCCAACCTTTTACATTCCTTAAAGATATCTTCAGAAGTTGCTCTGGACCATGTATTAAGTGCCTTAGTAGTGTTCTTGATCTTCCGATGCAGGATGTATGAAGGATTACCTAGGACGTAAATACCCAGCTACTTCGCACTACCTGTAAGAATTCAGGGTGTTCAGTCCAAAAGTTAAGAAACTTGAAGTACCTGGCAACTTGAGTATCTTCATGATGTAGCTTCACTAAAAGTAGAGCATGATCTGAGCAAGATTCAGATAAGTGTGTGACTGGTGTGCTTTTGAGAATATCAACCCAACTAAAATTATATACCAATCTGTTAGTCTTTTCCATATAGTGAGGGGCCGATCCTTGTTTTTACACCAGATAACTTTAGCCCCAGTATAACCAGCATCTTGTAAGCCACATTCGTTGAGATAGTTTATGAAGTCCAGACTTTCCTCTAGTTTGTGTGGTCTGCCACCCAATTTTTCCTCTCTATTAATGATCACATTAAAGTGTCCAATGACCCCACCATGGATCTTGAATGATGGTAGCTAAGTCTCTTAGGTCTGACCATAATTCCCTCCTCAATTCTTTAGAGCATTTAGCATAAACAATCGTTAATAGAAAGGATGGGCAATTATTGTGGTCAACCTTAATGGGAATATGTTGTTCATTGTCTTGAAGAATAGTTATATGGATGTCATTGGTCCAGCAGCCATACCTTGTTAGAGCAATTAAAGAAAGCATGTTGCATTCCTAACTTTCTTTTGAATTTTTCAATTTTGCCACTATCCACCATAGCTTCTTGTAGGCTGATGAGAGGAAGTTGATATTGAAGTTTCAATTTGGAGTCTCTCAAAAGATCTTGTGGACCCTATACCCCTGATATTATATAATATTGTATTAATCATTGGAAGTATTAGGATTGGGGGTGCTTTGAACTGCCATTGCGGACTTAAGAGAGCTGTCTCTGAAAAATTCGCTCCCTCCAATATTGTGTTGATTCCTTAGGAACAAGTTGTTGATATTATTTTGCTCCTTGACTCTCAAGTAGAGCGACTCTTTAGAGTAGGGATATTTGGTGCCCCTCCTGGTAACATCATCGTTTGATAAAGATTTTTTGATATCATCATCAATGCATTCCATAAACATTTCCAGGTTAAGCTTGTCGCCAGTTAACACATCTATGTCTTGCACTTGGATGACTGGAACATCTATTGAGTCTGGAGGGTCAGGCTCAGGATTTTGAGGTCCATTTTTCACTTGCTACTTCAGTATATCCAGTTACTGGGCCTAGTTAGTTAGGCTGGCTACCTTCTCCTTGATATTAGAGGTGATCAGCTTTAGAGAGAAGTTTATGGGGGTGCATAGGGGTATAGTCTTGGTCACTTTATCCTCTCCCTTAGTAGTATCCCTCTTAGGGGTGCTGACTTTGTCTTTGAATCTTTGTTTCTTGGTGGGTACCTTTTACTATTATTAGCTTAATTACTGATTTATAGCTCCTTGTTGCTTTGTGCTTATTGATCGATGTTCTCCATATAAGAAAAGTAGATCATTTCTGTTCTTCCTGACTCTTAGATTATGGTGGTGCATTTCATTTTTCTTTTGCTTCCTTTCCTTTATTTTGTTATTATGTTCTATGTCCCATCTAGAGTTCATGCCAAATTGGATTTTAGAGTCTTCCCCAGCTTTACCTTGTACATTGTTCTCCTTATATATAGGGATGACAATGAGGCGGTACAGGTATAGGGTGATGTGGGTTTAGGGGTCTACGAGATAGCGTGGGTTAGAGAGTTCGCGAGGGCAGTGCGAGACAAGTTCAATTTTTTAAAAATCGAATTTCCTGCGGGGCGAGGCGAGTTGTGGTTAGTTTTTTTTTAAAATAAAAAAAACATAAAACCTAAGTCTAAAGACCTAAAACGCTAAATACATAACAGCTAAAATCAGATCTCCCCTCTTAAATCTCATCTCTGGTCTCTCAAATCTCAATCTCAATCTCTGACTGACGAACTCAAGCAACACGACAGGTCCAAGCTTTCTCCTTTCTTGCTACAATCTCATCTCTCCATCCCTAGTATACTCTTACTTTTCTCAATTTCACTTAATTTTGAAGATAACATATATCAAATAACTCTTTCTTTCTCAATTTTTTTTTGATTCAAGCTTAATTTTGAAACTCATGCTGTAGTTTTGCTGCTCTAGTGTGGTTATGATTTGGGTTAGGTTAAAAGAATGATTTTTGGTTTTTAATAGGATAAGTAATTATTTTTTGGATTCTACTTGTTATGTTAAGTAGTTGTTTCAACTATAGCTAATATAATAATTGGCTTGCTCTTTTTCGTTTTTAATAATGTATTGTTTAATAATCAGCCTACTATTTTTAATTATTTTATGATTGTCATCCCTCTTCTTGTCTTGTAGAAAAACATGGAGTCTCAAAATGAAGAGAATCAAGTGGGTTCATCTTCTAGTACATTTCCTATTGAGAATGAGAGCCAAAGTCTTATGCAATCCGATGAAGTTAATATTGAAGTTATTGATGAAACTGGGAAAAGAAAATTTAGTTCTAAAGCATGGAGACATTTTAAACTGGTGGTTATTGAAGGTGTTCCCTTTGGTATTTGTAAGTATCAGAATGCTCGTATTAAATTAACAAGAAAATATGGGACGTCGTCTATGTTAGAACATGTTCGTACATGTAGCAAGAAGCCAAGTAACTTAGGAAGAGAGGATGGTTTGGGGGGAGGGGGGTAACTTAGAACATTATTTTGATCAAGATATTTCGTGTAAAGAACTTGCTCAAGCCATCATTTTGCATAAGTACCCATAGTCCATTGTTGATCATGTGGGATTTAGAAAGTTTATTGCTAGTCTCCAATCGTTGTTTAAAATGATGTCTAGAAACAATCAAGAATGATATTTTGAAGATATTTGACAATTTGAAATCAAATACTTCTAAGTCGTTGGAAAAAATCACTAATAAAATTGCAATAATAATTGATAAGTGGACTTCAAACAATACCAAAAAGGGTTCATGGCTATTACGACACATTTTATTGATGATTCATGGAGGCTTCAAAGCTATATTTTTAGATTTATTTGTTCCTGCTCCACATGATAAGGATACTTTGTGTAGTGCGTTACTTAATTGCTTGTTAGAGTAGAATCTTGAAAGAAGAACATCAACAATTACAGTTGATAATTCTAGCACAAACAATGCTATGATGAAAATCTTGTTAGATGAGAAACTTTATAATAAAGATATTTTGTTAATGGTTGAATGTTGCATGTGAGTTGTGCCGCACACATCTTAAATTTAATTGTGAAAAAGGACAAAAGGTGATAGAAGATGGTATTATTAACGTGTGTAACCGTGTCTTATACTAGGTAGCATCTTCAGGCAGAATTGAAAGGTTTGAATAGTCTGCACGGTTGCTACATATTTCTTTTACTAAAAGGTTGGAGTATGATTGCCTCACTCGTTGGAACTCAACATATCTTATGTTGAGAACAACCCTAGATTACAAAGAGATATTTACAAAGTTTGAGTATAAACGACACCAATTATTGTTATTTTCCAACCGAAGGGCAATGGAATGCAGCATACGAAGTTTATGAAAAGTTAAAGTTGTTTCACCGTATCACTGAACAATTCTTAGGGAGTCAATATCCAACTTTAACTCAATACTTTTCAAAAGTTTGTGATATTAAGCTAGAACTAGAAGCTTAGGTGAAAAGTTTAAATCCTTTAATTAGTTCTACGACATCATCAATGTTGTTGAAATTTAAAAAATATTGGAATGATGTGCATATTTTCATGGGTGTAGCTACTACCTTTGATCTGAGATATAAGATGAAGTTGGTGGAGTTATATCTTACAGAGATTTATGGCGAAGAAGCTTTAGATAAAATTCAAGAAGTTCGAAATCATTGTTTTGATCTCTTTCAAGAGTATAAGAGGTTCATCTGTCGGTACTTCTAGCCGGGTTATTTCTTTCTTGAAGGCTCGACATATAGTCGAGAAGGGTTGTTTGGCCTATCTAGATCGAGATTCCACTACAGAGACTCCCACTTTAGATTCAGTGCCTGTGGTATGGGAGTTTTCTGATGTATTTCCTACTGATCTACAAGGCATGCTATTGGATCGGGATATCGATTTTCGTACCAGGCACCCAGTCTATCTCTATTTTGCCTTATCGCATGGCTCCAAAATAGTTGAGGGATTTGAAGGAGCAACTTCAGGAGTTTCTTGAGAAGGGGTTCATCAGTCCGAGTGTGTTGCCTTGGGGTGCACCGGTATTATTTATGAAGAAGAAGGTTGGAAGGATATGCATTGATTACCGTCAGTTGAACAAAGTCACCATCAAGGATAAGTACATGTTGTCGCGCATTGATGATTTGTTTGATCAACTACATGGTGCTAGGGTATTCTCGAAGATTGACTTGAGTTCTGGGTATCATCAGCCGATGATTTGTGCTTCGGATATTTCAAAGAAGGCTTTCAGGCAAGATATGGGCACTATGAGTTTCTAGTGATGTCCTTAAGCTTAACTAATGCCACGACGATGTTTATGAATTTGATGGATCAGGTGTTTAGGACATATCTTGACTCATTTGTCATTGTCTTCATTGATGACATATTGATCTACTCGCGTAGTATGGAGGAGCACGAGCAATATTTGAGGTTAGTGCTTCAGACATTGTGAGAACAAAAGCTATATGTTAAGTTCTCAAAGTGCGAGTTCTGGTTGGATTCTGTAGCTTTCTTGGGGCATGTCGTATCAGGTCAGGTTATTAAGGTGGATCACAGGAAGATCAAGGTAGTTCAGAGTTGGCCTCGTCCTACCACAATGACCGAGATCAGAAGTTTCTTGGGGCTACCGAGTTATTATCGCTGGTTTGTAGAGGGTTTGTCATCTATCGCAACTCCTTTGACTAGATTAACCTAGAAGCGTGCTCAGTTCAGATGGTATGATGATTGCGGGGCGAGCTTTCAAAAGCTCAAGACCGCATTGACTACAACATCATTGTTCGTTTTGCCCTCCGGTTCAGGGATGTATATTGTGTATTGCGATGCTTCACGCATTGGTCTGGGTTATGTATTGATGCAGGAGAGGCTAGTTATTGCATATGCTTCACGTCAGCTGAAGCCCCATGAGAAGAATTATCTTGCGCACAATTTGGAGTTGGCTGCGATAGTTCATGCCCTCAAGATCTAGAGGCATTACCTTTATGGGGTGTCATGTAAGGTTTACACTGGTCGTCGCAGTTTGTAGCATTTGTTTAACCAGAGGGATCTTAATCTGAGGTAGCGCATGTTGCTTGAGTTACTGAAGGAATATGATATTACCATCCTCTATCATCTGGGCAAGGTGAATGTGGTCGCGGGTGCCTTGAGCATAAAGGTCGAGAGTATGGGTAGTTTGGCATTCATTTCAGCGAGGAGAGGCCATTGGTTTTGGACATCCAGTCCTTAGCTAACTGACTTGTCATGTTGGATATCTCATAGCCCAGTCGAGTTCTTGCATATGTTGCGGCTCGGTCTTTTTTATTCGGGCGAATAAAGGCTCGTCAGTATGATGATTTGCACTTGTTGGTCCTTAGAGAGATTGTGCTATGGGGTGATGCCAAGGAGGTTGCTATCAGTGATGATGTTGTTCTGCTACTCCAAAGTTGCTTATGTGTTCCTAATGTTGATGGCCTGAGGGAGACGATTCTAGAGGAGGCACACAGTTCGGCGTTATTCTACTCATCCAGGTGCCATAAAGATATATCGTGACCTGAGGCAACATTACTGGTGGCGGAGGATGAAGAAGGACATAGTTGAGTCTGTGGCTAGATGTCTAAACTGCCAATAAGTAGAGCACCAGAGGCCAGTTGGCTTACTTCAACAGATGGTTATACCGGAGTGGAAGTGGGAGTGCGTCACTATAGATTTTGTGGATGGTTTACCGCAGATGTTGAGGAAATTTTATGCTGGGGACATCCAAATGTACCAACAAGTTCCCCTATTTAAGAATTTTCGTATGTGTTTTTACTGTTTTATGACTTGCAGGGATGGTTGGTCTGATTTTGGAAGGGTTCAGGTTGAATTTAGAACACTTAATTCCATAATAGTGGCCTAAGGTGGCCAAGTTTGACTTGAGTCAACACTTTAAGTAAACGACCTCGGAATCAGAATTTGAAGATTTTAGTAGGTTCGTATGATGATTTTGGACTTGGGCGTATGTTCGGATCGGGTTTTGGGGGGACCAGGAGCGTTTCAACGCTTATTGTTGAAAGTTGGCATTTTGAAGGTTTTAGAATATCCTAAGTTTGACTTGAAGTGAACTTTGGTTTTATCGACGTCCGTTTGGAATTCCGAGCCTTGGAATAGGTTTGAATTGTGATTTGTGACTTTTGCTAACAATTCAGCGTCATTCCTAGTTGTCTAAGTATGGTTCGTTGCGTTCGAAGTTGGTTGAAATGAGTTTGAAGCCTAGAAGTTGATTAATTTGGTTTTGAGGTGCGATTCTTAGTTCCGGTATTATTTTATGTGTTTTGAGGCTTCGATTAAGTTCGTAGTATGTTTATGGACTTGTTGGTACATTTGGACGGGGTCTTGGGTGGCTCGGGTGTGTTTCGAACCACCCGAAGCAAAGTTAAACTTGGTTGAAACTGCTGGTGTGCTCCGCGATCGCGAAGGATGTCCCTCGATCGTGAGGAAGGCTGGATGGAGGTCTGGGACTTTACTCTTTGCAAACATGAAGAGGTCCTCGCGAATGCGAGGGAGGATCTAGTACTTCTTCGCGAACGCGTAAACCACGTCACGAACGCGAAGAAGAGAGGTGTTGAGCTGGGCTGAAAGGCAGATGGACGTCGCGAATGCAACAGGGGGGATCATGAAAGTGGAAGACTGGGAGTTAGTTCATCACTAATGCGACTAAGTGGTTGCGAACGCGAAGGGTAAATTTGGTCGGCTGGGCAGTTGGTCTTCGCGATCGCAAGGGACCTTCCGCGATCGCGAAGAAGGGATCCCTGGGCAGACTTGATTTTAATATGGGACTAAACTCTCTTTTCTCTCATTTTTACTTGGGTTGCACGAATTTGGGGAGCTATTTTGAGGGGATTTTCATCAAGCATCACAAGGTAAGTGAATTCTACCAACTTTTGAGTTAAATACATGGACTATGGGTAGCTTTAACATGGAAATTAATGGAAATTGTAGGATTTTGTTGGAAACTTGGGGTTTGGTAAAAATAGAGTTTGACCACGAAATTAAATATGGAATTAGGAATAAATTATATGTTTGAGTTCGTATGTCATGGGTAACATTTATCTTCAAAAATTTTCGAAATCCGGGCATGTGGGCCCGGGGATAACTTTTATGTACTTTTCGAATTTGGTTGAAAAATCACTTTAATAGATAAACTTTGGAATTTTGAGCATATATTGAATAGTTTGTACGACTTTGACTAGTTTCAGATTGCTCGACGTCGTTTGGAGACTACTAGTGAGGTCTTAGAGCCGAGTAGTGAACTTGGAAGCGAGATAAGTCTCTTACCTAATCTTGTAAAAGGGAATTATCTCCTTAGGTATATTAATTTTTGTGTGCTACTTGTCGTGGGAGCTACGCGTGTACGAGGTGACGAGAGTCCGTACGTAGCTATATTCCTGTTTATTTCCGAGTAGACTTAGATTCACATTATGCCTTAATGTGCTATTTGAAATTATCTTATGCATTTGATTTCTTTGATTTATGACTAAGATTGAGACTAGAATAAAATATTGACTGAGTCTCTTACTTTGAAAATTTGTGAAATATTTGATGAACGGTAGTTCCGTGTCTTCTCGATTCACATATATTTTTGCGAGCGAGAGAGTTTCTCAACTCTTATGGGATCGGGCCATTCGACTCGACATGATTACAAACTATTCTAGTGGGATCGGGCAATTCGCCTTGGCAGTGTTGTAAATTACTCTTATGGAATCGGGTCGTATGCCCCAGCAGTATTGTAACATTATTCTTATGGGATCGGGTTGTTCGCCTCGGTAGTACCGTGTATCACTATTCCTATGGGATTGAGCCGTTCGTCTCAGCAGACTCGCTAACACTTGAGATTTGAGTGGTTATTAATATAAGTTAGTTTTGTGCCCTTGAGGCTAGATATGACATTTTAGTGATTTCGTAATGACCCGTGTTTGGAAATTTACTATTAAAGTTTATCTGTTTCGTTGTTACTTGTTGTATTGCATACCTGTCCACTTTATGTATATTATTTTTTGACCACTAGTAAGTGTGAAGTCGACCCCTCATTACTACTTCTTTGAAATTAGACTAGATACTTATTGGGTACGTATTAATTTACGTACTCATGCTATACTTCTGCACTGATTGTGCAGGGACTGAGACATGTACTTCCAATGGTCACACGACCGCGTAGACGCATTGCACAGAGACTTAACAGTGATCTGCCTTCCATGCTCCTATCTGCAGCACTCGGAGTCTCCCTCTACCTTATTTATTGTTTTTGTCTATTTTATTTCAAACAATAGCTGTAGTAGTTTTATATATTTTTTAGATTGCTCATACAATTGTGACACCGGGTTTTGGAGGCTACTAGTGGTTATTCATCGTTGTACCTATTATTATTATTATTATTATTATTATTATTATTATTATTATTATTATTATTATTATTATTATTATCATTGGGATATATGTATTATTCGCACATGGTATTTTTGGGAAAGAAGTACGCATGTTTCCATGAGATTTTCTTTTGTTCGGTGTATTTAATATTTTCTTATTTTGAAAGTTAAAAATGAATAATTAAATTGGAGGTTCACGTGTTGGCTTGCCTAATGATGGTTTTAGGCGCCATCACGACCTATTAATATTTTTGGGTCGTGACAGCGCCCCATGGCGTCCTGGCAAGCCTCCCAATGCCTAATGCCATGGATGGCCCTGTGGTCTTGGCCGCGCCAAGTGACAAGCGCGCTTGTGCCTATGTTGCCCCATCAATAGCCCTCGCCAACACCCAGCAGCAGGTAGATGCCAATAGGTCCCCTCGGCAAGCCGCTCCCCAGCGTGCTCCCGTTGTCAGCGCAATTGACCCATGCCCTGTGTCCAGCTCCGACATGCAGACCCTGATGCTAAAGACAAGGCTTCTGCCAACTGACCTACTTTTACCTTGTACGAATCTAAGTCCTTTTTGTTGTAAATATAGAGCAGTTTTACTTCCTGTATTTGTATTATGATTCTCTAGCTTATTTATGTCAAGTCCTGTAACTTTGATTTATTGTTTTAAGCACTATTGGGAAGGGGGGGGGATCAAGTAGTCAAACTTTCAAGCAATCAAATAATTCTCTGTATTTGTGTCTCTCCCCCTCGACATCGTATTGCCTTTCTGTAATAACTTTCAATTAATGTAATCAAGCTTTCTTTCATTCTCATCTTTTTTTCTGTTCTCTCAATTTCTCTTGATCTCGGTTTTCCCGTACAATACTAACAGTTTTGTCTAGTGCACGGAGGGAACCCCAGTTGGTAGATAGTAACTGCATGGACATCGGTTGCTTAGCCTTACGTCGCCCTTTCAAGACATCTCAGGAACGCGCCGCGAAATAGTAATTATGCAGAAGTAGAAGCACTACTCTTTGGTTTGAAATGGTGTGCCGACAGAGGTCTAGACATGGCCATAGGAGAATCTGATTCACTCCTAATGGTCAAGTGTGCTAAAAGAGAGTGAAAACGTCCATGGAACATCAACAACCAAATAAAAGAGATCCAGAAAATGACCGAAGATTACATCTTCAACATCAATCACTGCTTAAGAGAAGCTAATAGACTAACCGATAGTTTAGCAACTCTGAGTCACAAAATTGGAGGAATCATAACTTCTAACCTTTTCTCTTATCTTCCTAGCCATATAAAGGGCTTAGTAAATATGGTCAAATGGAGCCTACCTACTTGTAGAATAAAGCCCACAAAAACTTCTAATATCATCTATGATCCTCTGTGTGCTAACTTTATTTTTGTTGTCCTTTAGTTAGGATATAGAGTGGAAGTCATAACTCAATGATCATGTACAAAGGTTGGGATGCCAAACTCAATATGTATTTTTTTGAACATCAATGATCAATGGAGACTGTTTAATTAAAAAAAGAATGCAAAAGGTGAACTACCAACTGATAATTGAAGCGAAAAGTGAAGCAATAAAGAAGCTTATTCTAAAAGGCTGAATTTTATACATTTCCAATATGCAAACAGAATAAAGAATTAGTGTCAAAAAAGAGAAGTTCATTAGAACACTAATAAGTCAAAGACAATTTGTGAATGAAGATAATTAATTTAAAAAAAATAAATTAACCCTCCAATGCATCTTGATCAGGAACCAAAACTAATGCCAACCACGGGACCAAATCTTGTCTAAAAGACCAAACTTGCACTA
Source organism: Nicotiana tabacum (assembly GCF_000715075.1). Classification (NCBI taxonomy): domain Eukaryota; kingdom Viridiplantae; phylum Streptophyta; class Magnoliopsida; order Solanales; family Solanaceae; genus Nicotiana; species Nicotiana tabacum. The sequence goes on along the minus strand of NC_134096.1, from coordinate 41,437,107 downwards.
TCATTCCAGATTTGAGATTATTCCTTTCCGCTACTGCCATCCAATCATTCAACAAGACGTAATTTGAACTTTTATTCATGTCCCACTTTGCCAAATGAATTTTTGTTTCTTCAAGTGATGAACTGAATCTTCATCTTTTTGTTGGACTCAATGTCCCTCATCTCCAAGTCCAATTTTTGTTGTGGTGTCAAGAAATCCTTATTCCTCACTTCGTTCACAGGAATTGACATTCGCATATGCTTATTGCTCAAATCTGTATCATAAAGAACTTTCTGAATTACCAGTTTTACTTCAGAACTTTGAACACCCATATTTTCAATCTTCTCCTTAAACTCACCTGGCAAACCTGGAGGTTCAATTGGCACTACATGTTCCATCCTTTTTCTCTTTTTTCGTTCTATTTTCCAATTTACTTTGTTTTTCATCCAACAAATCTTCAATCTTCCTTCTCTTAACCTTTTTGTGCACATATTTTGTTGCCAAACAAGTATCAGTTTTTAAATCACTAACACTGGAACTCCCTGGGGAATATGAATTTCCACTAAAAACTTTCGCAATGACTATCTCATTCTCCATCAAAGCCTTTTCTTTTCCTCCTCCTCTATCAACTACTTCTGTAATTTTCCTTTTAAAAGAAATTCTAATTTTCTGGCTTTTCTTCTCTAGTTGTGATTGACACCCAATAGTCATAGCAGTAGAACGCTTTCTTAATCCTTTGCTTCTTTTAGTCCTAGGCAACAGATAATAATAGTGATCCACAGCTTGTTCACAAACATAGGGATTCCTTTTAAAAGCTTGATCTTTTTTGTACTCGTCAAGAATATATGAGATTATATCTTCAAAATTTCCTCGCAATTTCTGCCTACTTTCTTCTTCAATGCGAACAATTTCTTCCAATATTGAGCAATCCGTAATGCAAGAATCAACATTCGTCCCTCCATAATTATCATACACAAATTCCAACCCAAACTCATCCCTTTTCTTCTCCGTAAACACACCAAAAGCAGAGTTTTCTTGATTCAGGATTGCCATGGCAACCCCACTTAAATCAGAAAGGAATAACAAGAAAGTAACCAAGAAACGTACTTAGATAGAGATAAAAGAAATGTTGATATTGTTAGAAATAAATGTAGCAATGGTGTTGATGAATGAAGTTAAGAGAGTGTATGTAGAATTACAGATTAATTTTGGAACAAAGAAGAACTGTGGATTGCTGATAGGTATGGTAATTGTGGAATAGAAGTATGGAAATATAGGATCGTGATTGACGAAAGGGAATAATTGTTGTCCCAATTAGGATAGAAAAAGGGGAATTGTCCAATCAGATGTTACAAAGGTTTAGGAAACAGGGTTTAAGAAAATAGGTATTCCTGATTTCTTGGACGAAAATTAACTGTATGTAATATTAATATTACATCCTTAAATTATATATCCTCGGGGACCCAAAAAAATTTCTGTTAGATATAAAATATATACATAATTCAAAATTTCAAACAACTACTAATACTTCTTTGTTGCCCTTTCTTATTCTACATAGTTCGCTCTTCTTGTATATTTTATAGATGAAATTAGTAGACAATTAAAACTTTAGTCACTTTCACTTTTTTCCTCTTATTCATTAAAACTTAATAAAATCAATTTTCTTTTTATAACTTTGACTTTGTAACGTTTCTTTCTTTGACAAGTAAGGCTTGCTTACTTGGTAAAAGCACCTCCACCCACGATCGTTAGGTTCTGGGTTCGAGTCACGCTGGAGGGGAAGTATGAAAATATTATAGATTCTCCTAATTTGGGAAGGGTAAATAAAGGTTCCAATAAACCCGCTTCAAGCTAGTTAGACCACAACACACTTAAGATTGGAACTAAAAGTGAAAACAATTGTGCAAGTTGGAAAATTAAATTACTCTATTTAACATACTCAATAAGATAAATTTTTATTTTTATTTTTCAAATGTCTATATTGATTATAGAATAACGCTAGCAGGATGTAGTGTTCATATTACATCCTATAACAATTGTCTTAGATGGAAGAGTTTTCAAAAACTTTTAAAAAGAAATCTTACTTAAGATTAACAATGGGTCAAGAAATATTAAATTGAATGATTCACTATGCTATCAATTGAAAAAGAAATTTATTAAAAAATTAGCATTTTAGCATCTCAAAAAGCTAGAATAATAAATTCAAGATAAAAGAAATACTTATATAATTTATATCTATTCTATTATAAAAGCATGAAACTCCAAGACAAAATATTGATCAATTTTTATTTACTTATGTAAGTGCATTCTATGTTGGATAAAATCATAATTACAATTAATCCTTAAAAATATAATTATTTCTTGTATTCATTATTTGACCTTTTTATCTAATAAAAAATCATTTTCTTGTATGATCACATTAGGGATGTTGTAAATCTCCTTCAGAGTTTTTACTTAAATTTTTCAAGTTGCAATTTATTTTTAATTCTCCGATAGAAGCCTTTTATTTACGAGGTAATACCCTAAAATCCTCCTAAACTATTATTTTTTGTCAGTTTTCTAATTAAATTATTCTGTATCCCAAAACCCCCCCGAACTATATTTTCCTTCATATTAAAAACTTCTCATTGCATTCTTAGATGTGCGTGTAGTGCACGCTCCAAAATTTTATAAAAATGTATCATGTAGCATTACACATGGCTATTTAACTCAGCCTAAAACCCGCCCAAACTATCACTTTTTTGTCAATTACCTACTTAAACTATCTAGTGTCCCCAAAACCCACTGAACTATATTCCCTTATATATTCAAAACCCATGTTGGACTTTAAATGTGCGTCTGTCTAACTATATTAACTTACAGTTTGTAAAATATTTTTTATATAGTTTACCCATGATGTATTACTCTCGGATGATTAATTAATTATAGGAGTTTTGGCCAATATAATATTTAATGTACTGTGTTAAGTTAAGCTTTAATTGTTATTGTGCTTTATGTTAAAATCCAACTGAATAAGTCATTATTTATATTCATTTTGTAGCACAAATAAAATATAAATAAAGGTATATAGTTTAGCATTTCTTAAAAATCATCTTATATTACATAAAAAATATTACACAAAATAAAATTTCGCAAATAAAAAATTAATTGGCCAACAATTACATTATTTATTTCATATTACATAAAGAAGGTTCAAGATATTAAACTTTATTCTCTACAAGATGTTGAGTTTAATAAGAAAATTTAAATTGGTATTCTTTCAACAATATGTGTAAGACATGAAAGAAGACTAAAATAAGAAAGAGAATAAATTATTTCAGAGAAAACAAGAGAGGGAGAAATTTTTTCGGAGGAAACCCACATGGAGAACTGAAGAAAAAAGGTTAAAAAATAAAGAAGAAAGGTAAAAAAAAGAGAGTAAGAATGGTGAAAAATGAGGAAGAAAGGTGGATATACTGAAATAAGGAGAATATTTTTAAAAAGCATAAAAGTGAAAGAGGGTTAGGCTAATTAATTATTATTTTCTGTCATATGAGCCATTTTGATGGCTTTTTTCAGCTGCCACACGCTCCAAAAAAAGTGTTTACACACGTTATGCCAAGTGGGGCTGGTGGGGGGTGGGATGGTGGTTTAATATGAAGGACAATATATCTCAGGACACCGAATAATTTAAGTAAAAACTGACAAAAATGTGATAGTTTAAAGGGGTTTTAGGGTATTAACTCTTTATTTACTACTACAAGAAATCAAGAATGTCATATTCGCTAAAAGTTACAATTAATTTTTAAAACATCAATATTTTCTTGTGCTTGTTATTTGACCTTTTAATTAATTAAATTAAATTATATTCTTGTAAGGAGACATTAGGAGTGCAGTGATCCTTTCCGAGTCTCCAAGTCTTTTTTTTTTCCCCTTCAAATTTTCAAGTTTTTCTTTCAAGTTTCTGACACATTAGAAAGTGCAATAATATATTAGTTAGTAAAATATCACATTGTTATAGACTTAGAGTCACGTTTAGGTTGCTATGTGGGCCGGGCCCGATCCTAAATGTATAGTATATATATATATATATATATATATATATAAAAGCTATATTCAATATTAAATATTGAATATTAAAATTTAGGATGTTAAATAAAATTTAGGTCACAACACATAACAGTAATCATTTTTGTCAATTCTTCCCGATCTTTTTTTGGATCATAATATAAGAGAGATTGAGAGAGATTGATGATTTTGTGAGAAAAATGAAAGAATAATGGAGTATTTATAGTTGAAAATAGGAAAAAAGTGTAATTAAAAAAATATTGGGGTTAAAACAAAGTTGGGGTTACATGGTTATTTTGTAAATAGCCAACGGCTAGATTTTAAATGCCAAAATGGTCAGATTTTTTTTTTAAAAACTATGGCCGTTGGAACCGTTTAGGCCCGCTAGGATCGGTCCGGTCCCGATCCCAAACGGTCCGATCTCGCGGGCCTCAAGCTAAGGACCGGCCCACTTGCATGCCATTTTCAAGTCCTTTGAAATAATAAAAAAACTTCATTACGTTTTGGTTTAGTTACATAAGATTTGACTAAACCCTTTTTTCCTAAATTTCTAGTTTCCATAGAACTTTTTCCAAGTTTTGAGCGGGCGATAAAGTCATACGAAGTGTTACCCACATTTGTCCAACAGTTGTCACATTCTCCCACATTAAACCTCTATTTGAAGCTAACAAAGAAGATGCACAGAATGAAAGCACAGAATCAGCCAAGAGAATGTCAATATAGCCTCTTAAACTGCTTGGGAACAGGCTGACTATCAAATTCCATCATCAGACGCAAGTAGCAGGATATGAGTAGTTTTTTATATCACTAATGAAAGAGTTTTTTGGGGAATAACCGAGAAATCCGATGTTTCCAACTTCAAAGCTCGTGATAATGAGCCCATCCATCTCCTCTTCTCCACTTAAATATCAAACTTACTTCACCAGCCAAGATTCGAATTTGTGATGTACATCTTTTCCACATCCCGCGCCATACAGCCATACTACCTTTGCCGTTGAATCGAAGTAAAGATCTTATAATGTCAAAGCGAACATATAATGCTACAGATTAGGGGTGTACATGGACCGGGTTGGTTCGTTTTTTATCAAAATAAAACCAAATTAACTATTTCGATTTGGATTGGTTCAGTTTTGTCGGGTTTTTAGTTTTTTTTTTGCTTAAATATTATTTTAATCTTACTTTGTTAAATATTTGATAAGTAAATATATATTTAGTAAAAATATAAAAAATTGACAAACATATTATTGATTAAAATATTCTTATGGGAGAATTCTATTAGTAACACATAATAGTTATTTTTTCAGTCGTCTGACAATAATTTTTCATTGATGTACACTTTCAGGTTAAACCGAATTTATTAATTAAACATAAAAATCAATATGATACATAAATATTAATAATCACTTCACATTTGAAAAAGATATAATAATTTAATAGATCTTAACATATGATATGAATATGGATGAATAAAGAGATAGACGCATTCCAGTAACACTTATAAGAAAGTGATCATACAACCTATTATTTAAGGTCAATAAATATGGAGCACTTCATATTCTATTAAAATTTATATCTCGCAAGAAAATCTCAAATATTTTTAGACATTTTTTAAAGAAAATTTTATATAAAATCTTAAAAGTATATATAAAAATTATATATTTATATGTCGGGTTGGTTCGGATTTTTTTACTCAATACCAAACCAAATCAAATCAAACCAAGTCGGGTTTTTTAATCGGTTTGGTTTGACTTTTCGGTTTGGTGCGGTTATTTGGTTCGGTTTGTACACCCCTAATACAGATGCACAAAAAATTTATATGATAGTTTTCTAGGATACATGTATGTGCAATCAAAAGAAAAAGGGGAAAGGGCCAAATATATCCCTCTACTTTCATATGTTGTCTACATTTAACCTCAGTTATACTATCGGGCCAAATGTACCCCTACCGTTATACTATCGGGCCAAATTTACCTTTACAATCAACAAACTTTTAAAAATACCCCTTGATTTGTTAAGTCATCTAAAATCTCCCAAATTCCTTTTATTTAAATCACTGGTTGTTCTTCTTGGTCCACTATTTTTGAAATAATTAGCATTTACCTGCTTTCTGAACTAGAGAAAAAAATAAGAGATTTTTTTTAAAAATAATACAACCGAATAAACAAAGTATAGTAAATTGAAAAATCTAAAGTAGGTAGCTTTTCTAAATTCTAAAAGTATTTACAACATCACAATTTTAATGAATTCGTTGCACAAAATATATGGAGACTTTGCAAGTATTAGTGATTGAAGTTGAAGTTCCTCGGAGACTTTATATTGTCTAATTCAATTTTGGTTTAATTAAATGCCTACACATTTTGCACTCTTAAGTTAGTCGATCGAACTCTATACTAACCAGACAATGACAAAATATATTTGAATATACATGTACATACATGATGATCGGCTGCATATAATACACAATAAATAAACTCACTAAATTCTACGGTGTGTATATAATTGAAAAATAAATAAAATTTTAAACCAATTTTATTTATTACAAAAAGAGAAACGGGTGCATTGGTAATAAAAAAAATTATAAATAATTTGTATAGCCTAGTAACTTTAGCATTCAAATCAATAGCAATTTTTGAAATTAAAATAGTGGACGAAGAAGAACAACAAGTGATTTAAATAAAAGAAATTTGGAAAATTTTGGATTACTTAATATATTAAGGGGTATTTTTAAAAGTTTGCTGATTGTTGGAGTAATTTTGGCCCGATAGTATAACGGTAGGAGTAAATTTAGCCCAATAATATAACGAAGGTTAAATGGAGATTGCACGCAATATATGAAAATAGAAGGGGTATATTTGACACTTTTCCCAAAAAAAAAAAGATCACACCGTCACCTCAACTATGACAATAATAAAGTTTATCTCTGCAAGACGCTGAAACCACTTCTACATAATTACCAAATACTAAAGATGCTTTTTTTATAAGCAACAAAATTTGTACTGGAATTAAGAAATATAAACAAAATTTTGTGCTAATTAAAGTATTGAAACAAATTTTAGTCCCATTTGTTTCTATCCCATCTTTGGCCACAGAACAATGTCGGTCATTTGCAAGTTCCACCCAAACCAAAAGAAAACTATCACAAATTTTAACAGTGTGGATCAATGATAGAGCATCAACAATTGAATATCTGGAACCTGATAGCAAATGGTTGCAGGACAATATGTTTCCCAAGTTAGAACTTTAGCTTTGAGGGAATGAAACATTCTTCTGAAGAATGAGGACAGGATATTAAAGGAATGCCTAGCATTAAGTGCTTAAAAACAATTTTTTTAAGTTCTAATTTCTAAGGTGATTCACTGGTACATTTTAGTATTTTCTACTACAATTAAGAAGCAGTGATATTATTGCAAGATCAGGGTCCAGCTTTCTCCTCTCGTGAAGACAGTAACATTCCAAAATAACTCTGCAGAAAAATCTCTTGCAGAATATGAAACACTAGTTAAATTAATATGGAGCAAATGAAAACATTAATAGAAGAATATGATCATTGGTTTGATTGATGTTTTTGAAGGCCCTAAACAATCAAAGAGGGGTGAAGCCATGATTTTAACTTTATGGATTCTAAATTCTAGGATTGCGACATCAAGTGTTAGTAAGTAGCTTGGGTTTGATTGATGTTTTTGAAGGCCCTAAACAATCAAAGAGGGGTGAAGCCAGGATTTGAACTTTATGGATTCTAAATTCTAGGATTGCGACATCAGGTGTTAGTAAGTAGCTAGGTTCTCAACTTAATTATTGTATATAACTTAGTGGTTCTTTTAACACATATACAAGGGTAAAACCATCAGAGAAAATTCAGGGAAGAGAACCTTAGCCCTGAACAATTGATGAGTTCATGGAAGGCAAAGAAGATTGCTTGACAAACCATATCTGTACTATGTGTAACTCTGAAATTAAAACTTAACCTGCAAACACCAGAGAATAGGAAACACTGTTCCCGCTGATAGACAAGAAATACGAATTCCCAAGAAAATGTGAGAATTCATCTTCAAATACCAATTAGTCAAGCATTTAAAGCCCATTGCGTGTTGGTACATATCATTGTGATATCAAGAAACATATCAACAAAATAGCTTTTATTATGCATAAAGTCCAGTTTATTCTAATTATCCAACATAAAATGGTGCGTTAAATCACACAACATGAATTGCTGAGGAATGGATACCTTGTCTTTCCGGTACGTATAAATTGACGGGAAAACTCCATATTTGAGGGAATTGGGATCTTGAGAATCCGAAAGCTCTTCTACATGTTATGCATTTGAAACAGTGAAACAGTAATTTTCAGACATTTCCTACAAAAGATGTTGTCCCTTTCCATTGGACTGACAAAATGCATACCCGAACATGGAAATTTTCAACTTGACAGTACAAATTCCACAAATCAAAATGATCTCAACCTTTCTTTACTTGATACTGGTGCTGTGAGTTCAACACGATTCCCATCTTACTTATTTTGTACTGATAGCTCCTCAGGTCTTTAACTTAGAATTTTGGAAGTTGTTTCTATCTAAACAGTGAATCTTCATGCGGTCAAACTGAAATTAGAAAGTAGGAGAACCACAACATGCACGATTTTCTCCAACTCTTGCATCCATGATTTAACCGCTTTACGTGAAGGCTTCTTTTTCGCTAGAATTAAAAGAGAAGAAAATCAATGAACAAAACAACCGAAAGAGACATTAGCTGGCACTAGAAGATTATTAACCGTGATACTCTTCAAAATAACTATCGTGCACGCGGATCCGGAATTTAAATTTAATGGTGTCAACCTTTAGGTTATTACTGTTGAACACTGACACACTTTAATTTATGGCTTCAAACTCTAATAAATTTTTAAACATTAGTGATTTTTCAATATTGGGTTCAGTTGAACCCCTTGATCATGCTCTCCATCCGCCACTGCTGTGCACCCATTTAGAATCATATAGTTCATCAGATCACTTAGTCAAGAAACAAAAGCAGAAAGACTACACGTGTCACATTGCCTCTAAGAAGTCTGTTGCATTCTTGCAGAGTACTGTAAGCGGTAAACTAAAATAATCAACACAGGTTCTCTTCTAAGTCCACATTAACGCAGCCCGGTGCACTAAGCTCCCGCTATGCGCGGGGTCAACAGTATCAACTACTCTAAATGATTACTCTTTTGGATAGTAAAGCAACAAAAATGTCAAAGTAAAACCAGCAAAAGAAACGGATTAAGCAGGCTATTTTTACCTCAACAGAAGCATCAAAACTTAGAAGCACCGGGATAGGTGAGCCATGAGTATGAGTAATCGATCCTGCTCTTTCTCGGGCCTTGTGATCTAAAACCTCTAATTTGTGTAGATGGTCTCCAACCTATATCAGGCAATAAGTGATGTAAGGATAAGCTATGTAATTCGAATCCTGAACAACATCTATAAAACTAGACAGGGAAAAAAATGAAGACAACGAGATATTATAGTACTGAGAGAGGAAATGATAGCAGTTTGAAGGGATGGGGCATAGCAGTCCCACTGAGTTGGAGAGCAAAGACATAAAAAAAAAAAAAACTCGAAAAGGAAAATCCTGGTCTATTACTTAGGGAACTGTAGGAGAATTTGTAAGGATAGACTAAGGAAAGAAAGCATTCAATGCTGCTAGGTCTGATGAAACTCAAGAAAGGAACACCGAGGTAGTGACAAACAATTTTTCGACATATCAGAAGTAGTACCTCATGTGTAGTTAAAAATCAGGTTAGAAAATGGATGGATTAGTTAGCAAATAGATATGGACTAATCATTTTCTCGAAATATTCATCATTAATTGAACCAAAAATGACTTCGCCTTGTCTTCTGGTACTTCAAAAGCTGAATAGGTTAAATATTTTAAGAATATCTAATGAGATTGCACCTCAATGTCTCACTACGAACTTGACCCCAAAAACGTCCTCACACGAAAGATGCCTGAAACGTTTAATTGGGAAAAATATGGATTCTCTCCTACAACAATCAAGGCCTTAAATGTCTTACAACAGGTACTTCACAACCCCAAAGATTTCTTCATCTTTTATAGAAAACCACCAAATAAAAGGAACAACAATTCATACTTCATCATTCAAAACGGAAGAAAGAAGCTCTAATCCAGCAAGTAAACCGCTTGTGTTCATACTTTCTTTTTGATTAAAAAGAAGTACTGAATCTGAAAATAGAATGTTACAGATGTGCAACCTAGATGAAAGAATACCAATTCTAGGTGACGATACTTACCTGGCTAGTAGTATCATGCATCTGATATCATGCATCCGTATTTCCTCCTACAAATATATCGCATCGCCATTCAGTATATACAAATAAAAAATTATGAATTCCAAGAAAACAGTGAACACTACAAACCATGGAAATAGGAATAAGAATGCGAATTTTGCTAATGCGGTGGCTACAAAGGAAAAAAAGAAGAGTGAAATGAAGCACAACTACAGAACTTTTTCCAAGTCTTGAGGGGCCGTTAAGTCATACAAAGTGTTACCCACATCGTCCAACAGCTGACCTTATAAAAGGCAAGATTTATATTCTCCCACATTATACCTCTATTTTAGGCTAACAGAAGATGCATAGAATAATAGCACATAATCAGTCATGTCAATACAGCTGAAGTGAAAGCCTAATCTGGGGAAGAAAAAGGATGTGTCCTTTTCTCTTTGCTTCCACAACGATTGGCATCACAAGACACATCTTATACTTTGAAATCCTTGTAAACTTCTCACTAACAGGTTGACTATCAAATTACGTCATCAGACACAAGTTGCACTATATGAGTAGTTTTTTTATATCACTACTAAAGATACCCTTTTGGGAAGAACCAAGAAATCCGTTGTTTCCAACTTCGAAGTTCATGATAATGAGTCCGTCCATCTACCCTTCTGCACTTAGAGACCAGACTTAGTTCACCAGACAAAAGAGAACTAGTTCGCCAAACAAAAGAGAACTTGTTACGTACATCTACTACACATCCCGAGCCATACTACCTTTGCCGTTGAATCAAACTAGAGGAGGCTGCTGTTAAAGATTCAAAATGCCAAAGCCAACAAATAATCCCTTCAACTACATATGCATAAAATTTTAATACAGTTTTCCAGGATACATGTTTCAATTAAATAAAAGAAAATTATAATTCTTAGTAAAAGCAAGCAGAAAAAGACAGTTGACAAAATTATACAAGTGGATCATTTTATTATGTATATGTATATGCCAGAAATCAAACTATGTATTACAAGAAAGAAATCATCCAACTCCTAAGCTCAAAAAAGCAAGTAACCAGAATACTAATGCTTCAAGGTATCAGAGGGAATCTTGAGTAGATATTGAAATATTAGAACATTGTTGCAAACACTACACAATCTCTATTCAACATTCTGCTTTTTAACTAAGTAAAAACTAATCCTAACATAGAGATTCTTTAAAAAGAAAACAACAAGAAGTCCTAGCATAAAGATTAGAAATGAGATAGTACAAAACAAATTCAGGTCCATTTCAAAGAACACAGAAATCAACAAAAACACAAAATATATTGGTCAATTATATCTGATTATTTATATTCTTTTCCGTTTGAGAGAAATTCGAAGTTTGAGATTCTTGTTTTCTGGACACGCAATAGGAATAGGAATAGGACGCTTCTTTCTAAAGCGTTTGCTTCTTTTAGACCGTGGCAGCAGATAGTAATATTGATCAACAGCTCGTTCACAAATGTAAGGATTGTTTCTAAAGGCTTCATCTTTTTTATGCTCTTCAAGAAAATATGAAATGATGCTTTAATTTCACTTAAAGCCATCCAACTTATCATTTATTTCACAAAAGTCACTTATCTATTTTTTATCACTTAAAAGTTACTCAACTTTAACTTTGTAACTTAAAAGTCATTCTAGTTCAAAACCTATAAAATATCCAATAAAAAATATGACATGGCATTACATTTAATTAAAAAATCTAACAATAATGCCACATAAGCTTAAGTAGACCATATCTAAGTTAGACCCATTTCTTACTCAGCCCGATTTCGGTCGGTTTTCTGAATATTAGTTTTAATTTATTTTATATGAAACACAGACCGATTTCGGTCGGTTTCTTAAAAAATAAATTTCGTGGAATTCTAAAATAGTTTTCCGCATTTTTGCGTAAAAAAAAACCGATTGAAGTCGGTCGGTTCCGTAAAAAAAAAAATTTTAAAAATAAAATATTTTGAAAAACCGACCGACTTCGATCGGTTGGCCGCGGTCGATTTTGGCCGAATTTTTAGTAGTGAACTTCTACTATGCAATTTCATTGTGGGTGTTTCTTACCAATATTTTGACTTTAATGGAATAGTAATTTGTGAGAATAGGTTCTTATTAGCTTGTTGTTCTTGTCTGTAAGTGGTACATTTATATGTTATGTGAGATTGAAGTCAGTCGGTTTTTCAAAATATTTTATTTTTTAATTTTTGTTTACGAAACCGACCGACTTCGGTCGGTTTTTTGGGCGCAAAATGCGGGAAACTATTTTAGAATCCCGCGAAATTCATTTTTTAAGAAACTGACCGAAATCGGTCGGTTTTTCATATAAAATAAATTAAAACTAATATTAAAAAAACCGACCGATATCGAGCAGAGAAAGAAATGGGTCTAACTTAGATATGGTCTATAACTCCACCTTTTTTTTCTCAGCAAAAGCACAGTTTTCTTGACTTAGGATTGACATAAAAGCGGAGTTTCCTTGATTCAGGAGAAAATAAGGAACAAGGAGATTACCACAGAGAAAGATTATATGAATGCTGACGAAGGAATTGTAGAATAGTATAGAAATAAAATGTAGCAATAGTGTATATATGAAGAATTGAGCTTTGCTGTCCGAAATAGGATAGGAGACGAGGTTTCAAGAAACACGATTCTTGATTTTTCTTAATAATTCAAATAATTCTTCTTCTTCTTATAGCATTTTTGGCCAAACTTCACCGGGGCCAAAATTGGTCCATTTTTAAAAAGAAAAAAAAAGGTGTTTGGCCAAGCTGTCTAAGAAAAAAAAGTACATTCAGATAGAAGCAGAAATAATTTTTAAGAAGCAGAAAAAATAGCTTCTCCCTAGAAGCAGAAGCAGTTTTGAATTTTCTTCTTACCAAAAATACCCTCAGCGAAATATTATATATATTAAAATAATCTTACTTATTTTAAACATTTAAGTAATATATAATGACTTTTGGGGTGAACTTTCATATTTGTTGAATAATTTTTGATATATTAAAATAATCTTGAAAGAATAAAGTAATTTTCTTTTTATTTTCATATTTTACTTACATAAAATAAAAAATTTAATTATTGTCTTTAATAATAAATATTTGAGATTATATATCTACTTATATAATATTAACTATTATGTAAATCTCTTCGTATCTTTATTCGTAAATTGATACTTAAAATTATTTTTTGAAAAGCTTGGCCAAACAAACACAAATTGTTGCTCACAAGTGCTATTCAAATTGATGTAACGACCCAATCAGTTATTTTGTGTATTAGAGCCTCGTTTCCCTATTTGATGCTTCTCCTATATTTGTTTGATATTTTGTTACTTGTGGGGGATGGTTGGTTTGACTTCAAGAATATTTGAGAGTGAATTAGAACACTTAGTTCCGTTTAGGAAAGCTTAAGTTTTAAGAGTTGACCAACGTTTGACTTTTGAGTAGACAACCTCAGATTGGTGATTTGATGGTACTAATAGGTTCGTATGGTGATTTTGGGACTTAGGCGTACGTTCGAATTTGGATTTGGAGGTTCCTAAAAGGTTTTGACTCTATTTGTCGAAAGTTGGCGGCGATTTAAAGAATTGGAGAGTTTGTATGTTTGACTGATAGTTGACTTTGATATCGGGTCCCGATTGGTATTCCAGAACTTAGGATAGGTTCACTTGGTTGAATGGAACTTGTGTACGAAGTTTGGTTGAAATCCGGAATGTTTAGGCATGATTCGAACGTGTTAGGCGTGTTGATACTCAATTTTGCCCTCATATTTTTCACTTAGCCTTTGTGAATTAGTATATTTTATAATATATTTTAATATATTTTTAGTAATATTTATAGAATATTTCCTTGCATTACTAGTCCATGACATGTTCTAAATATAAATCAATTGTCTTCATAACATTTTTTATCAAATTATTATCATGAAAGTTTTATACAGATAATTTATTTATATTATAACCTTTTTAATTGATCCTAGAATTTTAATTAATAAATATCTATTTATTATCCCATTAAAATTATTTTTGAATGATTAATTGTCCAAACTAGATATTTATATTTTTATGTATATTTTATAATATTTTACATATTTCATACAATTGCATTTGTATTTTTATACCATTTACATATTATTTGCGATAATAGCCTCTATTTTTAATAATTATATTTATTATGCTATTTAGGTCAAAATAAACATTTTTATATTTTTACAATTATAGTCTACTATTTTAAAAGTATTAATTTAATAAATAGCATTTTTATCAGTTTGTTAACCATTTTTATAATTTAGTTTTATTAATTTTCGTGTGTTTTTAATTGTGGCCCGACACAGGGTTAAAATTTGGACCAAATATGGTCCAAATAATCGAGCCCATCCCATTTAACCCATCTGAGGCCCAAACCAAACGGCTCAATACCCTATACGCATGTAACCCGAAAAATCGTCCCATTTCCCCTTCTAAAATCTCGACCGTCCAAATCTCTTTATCCAACGCCCATTATTCATCCAAACCCTTTACTTATAAACCTAGTCCCAAACCCTAGATACCAATTTCTCCCACTTCAGCCGCTCTCACACGCTCCTTTCTCTCACAAAACTAAACCCTAGCCACCTTATCCCCAATCCCTCTCTGATTCCAGCTAGATAATGGGATCCTCCTGTGATATACTTGGCTTATTTGTGTTACCTCGTTATTATTTATACAATCGTGGTGTTACTTAGTATTTGTCCGATTTTGGCAAGTATTATCTCTCAAAATCAGGCCCGATTAACTTCATTCTTCTTGATTTAGACGATATTCCGTCTATATACACGCAAAAGAGGATGATTCTCGCACTCATAAGCCAATTTGCAGTCGTTGAACCCTAACTAGGGTTTGAAAGCTAATTTATTTCCTTTACTGGCTGTCTTACTAATTGCATGTGATTTCCTTTTTCCTTGTTTGATTTTGATTGATTTTCTTTCCTTGTTTGTTCGCCTAATCGAATGCTATATAATAAACCCCTTCCCCAATTTCCCCTGGGGACAGACTTTAGTCACTATCTCTCTCACTCGTACTGGTTCTTTGAATGCTACTGTTGTTTGATTGTGTTCTTGGCTGGCTGAAAGCCAAGGCCATCTTGGTATCGTTCAAAGTCTCCTCTGGCACAAGCACTGCTCGGATCCCTTTGAGGCTTCTCGGAACTTAATTCTCTATTCGTTAATGCAAGCATGTTTAGATTAGCCTTTACTTATTCATGCCTATATGCCACTCCTATGTGAGAACCTCTAGAAAACATGACTTAGGATCTTGGTTCTTTGAAATTTATAAAATGCAGTGGTGTATCATGTTACCTGCTGTTTTATTCTTGCTGCGACTTCCTTGTTAATATGGTATTATGAGAATACTTGTTTGATGTTTTGAGTTCACTTAAGTTTAATCACCTATAATGTGAATCTTTGTCACATGTAACTCTACTCATCTATGTGTATGTAATGGACCTGTAGAACCTCCTCTATTCTTTTTAGGAATTAGGTGAACATATGCAAATTGATTTGTTAATTGCTATACTTATAAACCATGTAAATGGGAGTGATTTGCCTTAGATTTTCATGCTAAACCTCCCACGTAGGAACTTCTGTGTTCTTAAGATTAGGTCTAAATCATGTATAGGATATTTCTGCCTTGGACTTTCACGCTATGAATTCCTGGTTTGTTTGTGATCCTTCAAGCATGACCATCATAGAAAACTACGTTTAAGAGGGAGTCACTTTAATTTGAATCCATCAGAGGTGTGTTCATACTGTAATTCTGTGTGTCTCTTAGAGGTTATACTTAGAGCTTATATCTGTGAGACTCCTCATATGATTTTGAAAACATTCAAACCTATTCCTGCCTTATCTATGTGTTCTTTCATCTCTCAAACCTCATATCCTAGAAGGTTACTTAGGAAATCTTGTTTTGGTATGTTGGTAACTTCAAGAAATGAACTTTGAGCGTAGTGTTCCTTGCTTAAATTTGAAGTTGCCTAGATGACCATTTGCATAGGCTTTCACTTGCATTCTTGGTGCTCTTGTTGGGTGTTAGCTATCACTGGTAAAAAGAAAGGTTTTGCTTCTGAATTTCGGCCTGGTATGCTAGGCCAAATTTCTTATTGGGTTTAAACTGTGCTATCAGCCTTCCCGCATATCTGGAAGTTTGGGCCTGCTATTTGCAAGAAGTTGAGGTTATCTAAGGCCCAAATGTGTTACTGGGTTATTTGTATGTTTCCGTTGGGCTTGTAATTATTTATTCTTAGTCTATAATAATTTGTAATAATAATAATGGGGGATAATAGTTAAAAGAGGGGCCTAGGATAGTTTAACTTTTGCGGGATTGGGTAGATAACATGCCTATAGGTCCAAATAATTTTGCCTGCTACTTGTCAGCCATGCTTTACTTCTGTGTATTACTTGTTAATATATATCATGCCCGTAGGATTTCCAACTTTGCCTATTCCGCTTAGTGATCATGAGTTTAGGTCCTCAAGCAACTGATGACTAAACACTACCTATGTGACTTACAATATTGTTTAGAAAGCATGCCAATATGGCCTATCCCGTGTTAATTCATTTGACTATCTGCCACTACACTTAGAACTCATGTATTAGGATTTCACACTTAGCATCATGCATATATGACTGTTATTTAATTAATTCAACAGTTCGTACTACCAACTATCCCCTAACACTTTACACCTAGAAGCCATGTCTATAGGATTGGTAACAATAACTCTTAACTGCTGTGCCGTTTAAAGCAATCGAAAACTTGAGTCACCTAGAGATCCTGCCCATAGGACTTAGCGATGAAATCTGTCTTGCTATGATATCTATGTATAAATCATAGGCTTAATTAGTTCACGAATGGACATTTACACTATTACCTAGAGATCATGTTTTAGGACCAAATTAATTAATTCGATAATACGAGCAAGTTCATAACTGTCCGGCCTAATATCACCACTAGAAAGCATGTTCATAGGACAATTCATTTTTGATTCTATCACTTCTTTACAACTGTTTAGTTGGTAATTGCTTGACATTCATGTGAGTCTACTTGTGGAGGTAAATGTGAGCCCTATTGTGCTAATTGTACCTTTGTGAAGTCCTATTTGTTTAAATTATTTGACGCTTAGTCTTTTAATTTTGAGCAGCCTATGATGAGTCTAGAACCATCCATATAGTGGTCCAACACCTCCTGGACAATAGGCATAGGGCGGGTAGGCACATATAGGGCACGACTTAGAATTGAATTAATGTGTGTTAGGTAAAACAACTTAAAGATAGTAACTGGGTAGATGGATGTAACGATCTGATCGGTCGTTTTAAGTTTTAGTATCCCATTCAGTGGTTTAAGACTTTGAATATCTTCATATGATGTATTATGACTTACGTGTATGGTCGATTTTAATTTTTGAGTGATTCAGAATTGATTTGGAAGAATGACTCTCAATTTGGAAGCTTTAAGTTGGAAGAGTTGACCAAGGTTTGACTTTTGGGTAAACGGACTAGGAATCGAGTTTTTATGGCTCCGATATGCTCGTATGACGATTTTGGACTTGTGTCTATGTTCATATTCGATTTTGGAGGTTCCTAGAAGGATTCAATACTATTTGTCGAAAGTTAGAAATTTGAAGAACTTAAGAGTTTATAAGTTTGACCAATAGTTAACTTTGATGTTACTGGACTCCAATTGGTGTTCCGATACTTTGGATAGGTCTATATAGTTAAATTGAACTTGTGTGAAAAATTTGGAAGTAATCCGAAGTGTTTAAGTGTAATTCGAACACTCTTTTGAAAGAATGAAGATTTAATAACTTAAGAGAAATTCTATTCCGTTTGAGACTCACTATTTTGTTGTGATGTTCCCGTGGATGTTTTGAGGCTTTGCATAAGTTTGGATAATGTATTTGTACTTGTTGGTATGATTGGATGGGGTTCCGAGGGGCCCGGGTGTATTTTGCATCATTGGTTGAGAAACTAGTTAAGGATTTGGAGTTTGACTATGATCAATATCGGGTCAAGATAACCTCTTTTCGGTGTTTTGAGTGCGCGAGCAGATTCGTAGCATGTTTTATGACTGAAATGCATATATATGGTTTGTTTCCGGGAGGCTTCGAATGAGTTTTGGGTGCCAAAACGAAGATTCTTTTGTTGCTGATTTTCTGGTGGAAAGTAATTACGAAAATATCATTTTGTCCCTTAAATTTTCAGAATTCCTCTAAAACTTCAAAACATCATATCTCCCTTATTTTAAGGCCAAATTGGGTGATTCAAAAGGCTATCTTGGGTGTAATTTCACAATTATTATCTTCGGATTATTAAATGTGAGTTCCGGATCATCTAGGATCTGATTCGTGCTATAACAAATTAACAACTGCTGCATTATTTTACTTGTTTCGGAATTTAGTCACTTTTTCTCACATGGTTTTGGAGCTCGGATTTGGACGATTTTGGAGGGGATTTTCCCAATTTGGATTGGGGTAAGTATTTTTTTTATTCGATTTTGATTATATTTCATGAATCTATGTCCAATTTTGGCATTTGGATTATGAATTTTAAAGAGAAATTATGGGTTTTTGTCTAAACTTTCCTAAAGTGAGTTTTTGAGTTTTGAACATTGATTCAGAGTCGAATTTGAGTGAAATTAGTATAGTTGGACTCATAATTAAATGTGTTTTCAGTTTTTGTGAGTTTTGTCGTGTTCCGAGGTGCGGGCTCGGGTTTGACGTTTTGGTTGACTTTGAGTAAATGTGTAAAGATTCGACCTTTATCATTTGAGTTTTTTTTGGCTAGTTTCGAGTCGTTCAGAGGTTGATACGCGTGGGATGGTGTTTCTAGAGTATTGTTTGGCTTGCTCGGTATTGGATTTGGCTTGTTCGGGGTAAGTAACATATCTAAACTTTTATTTGAGGGTATTTAACCATGGGAACTATGTTATAAGAGATGTATTGAGGTGACACACATGTTAGGTTATGAGTGTGTGGGCGTGCACCGGGGTAATCACGATTCAAGTTGATTATTAGACTATGACCGGACTTGTTTTGCTGTTATATCTTGTTCTATCCGTGTAATTCCTACTTGTTAGAGTAATTGGGCCGTGATTCATGTTAGAAATCGTGTTTAGGCTATGTGCTTATTCGGTTGAGGCTTTTTCTGTTGTTTTGAGTTTTATGCTCTAACTATAATTATATACTCAGTCATGATTCTTCATTTGCATATCATATCTCAGTCTCTGTTCATCATTCACTGACATCACATGTTATCATTGTTTGGGCTGAGTGGTACGAGATTGTGAGCCCTTGAGACTTGAGAGATTGATGACTGAGGTGGGCCTGAGAGCCGTGTTGTGAGTGTTATTGTGGATCGGGCTGCACGCCGCAATATGCCATATCGGCTTTATTTTTTTATTTATTATTATTATTATTATTGTTGTTGTTGTTATTATTATTGTTATTGTTATTGTTATTATCATTATTACTATAATAATAATAATAATAATAATAATAATTATTATTATTATTATTATTATTATTATTATTATTATCATCATCATCATCATCATCATCATCATCATCATCATCATCATCATCATCATCATCATCATCATCATCATCATCATCATCATCATCATCATCATCATCATCATCATCATTATTATTATTATTATTATTATTATTATTATTATTATTATTATTATTATTATTATTATTATTATTATTATTATTATTGTGGATCGGGTTGCACGCCGCAGTAAGCCTTATTGGCTTATTTATTATTGTGGATCGGGCTGCACATCGTAATAGGCCTTATAGGCTTTTGATTAGTGCTTGGGTAGGATTCACCCCTCCGGAGTCTGACATACCAGCAGTGAGCGCAGATACATTAATATTTATGCACGTGCTTTGGTAAAGGGCTTATGAGTCAGGCACCCGTACATTGCTGAGTGATTGTTTGTATGTGATAAATTGGGCATTTGAGACAAATAGCTTGAGTATTGTAACGACCCGGTCGGTCGTTTTGAGAATTTAAGCTCCGTTCAGAGGCATAGGTCTTGAACAACTTCATATTATATGTATTGACTTGTGTACATGGTTGAATTCAGTTACCGGATGATCTAGAGTGATTTGGGACACTTAGTCCCTAAAACAGAAGCTTAAGTCTTAGGATTTTGACCGTAGTTGGAACTGTGTGAAGATGACTCTAGAATGGAGTTCCGTCGGTTCCGTTAGCGCCGTTGGGTGATTTTGAACTTAGAAACATGTCCGGACTGTGAATTTGAGGTCTGCAGCTAATTTTGGCTTGAAATGGCAAAAGTTAAATTTTTGGAGATTTTGACAGGAAGTGGACTTTTTGATATCGGGGTCGGAATGCGATTCCGATAGTTGGAACAGCTCCATTATGTTATTTGGGACTTGCCTGCAAAATTTGACATCATTCCGAGTTGGTTAGATTGGTTTCGGCACGAGTTTTCAAGGTTGGAATTTTTGGAAGTTCATAAGTTCGATTCGTGGTGCGATTTGTATTTTTGGCATTGTCTGATGTGATTTGAGACCTCGAGCGAGTCCGTGTTAGGTTATGGAACTTGTTGGTATGTTTAGACGGAGTCCCGGGGGCCTCTGGTGAGTTTCGGATGGGCTACGGGTCATTTCCCCCTATTTTGAACTGCTGTTATCTGTCATCTGGTTTCCTTTATCGCGTTCGCATCCTTGCCTTTGCGTTCGCGTAGTGTTATTTTGGAGGGTGAAATATTTCCTCTTCGCGTTCGCAGTCACCCTCTCGCGTTCGCGAAGTTCTGCCACCCCTTCTTCGCGTTCACATTCCCTATCTCGCGTTCGCGAAGTGCAAACTAGGCCCTGGGCACTGGCGATCATTTTCCTCTTCACGTGTCGCTTACGTGTTCGCGTAGCTATTCCATTACACTCTTCGAGTTCGCGTACTACTTCACGCGTTCGCGAAGAGCAGTCATTGGGCCATCATATTTTTCTTCTCCGCGTTCGCGAATGTGTTGTCGCGTTCGCGAAGAACAACTGGGCAGCTTTTGTTTTTCTTCTTCACGAACGCATCCCTTTCTCCGCGTTCGCGATGCTCAAAACACATGGGCAGAATATAAAGTCCTCTATTTCGAGGTTTTGCCATTTTCACCTTTTTTGAAGTTCTAGAGCTCGGTTTTGATCGATTCTTTGTAGGGTTTTCAAGCAAATCGATTGGGTAAGTGTTCTTCACCTAGAATTTATTATATTCCGTGATTTTATCTTTGTATTTATCATTTAATTTGTGTTTTGAGTTGAGAAAAATATTGGTTTTTGAAAAAAATTTCCAAAATAAAAAATCATTATTTGAGGGACGAAAAGGTATCGGAATTTGATAATTTTTATATGGTTGGACTCATATCTGAATGGGTGTTCGGGTTTTGTAAAATTTGTCGGGTTCCGAGGTGAGGGCCCGGGGGTCGACTTTTGGACCGATTTTTAGATTTTGATAAAGATTGAGATTTTATAATCCGGAATAGTCTCTTATGAGTTTTATTTGTACTTTGGAGTTATTTTGAATAGATTTGAGCCGTCCAAAGGTCATTTTACCCGAGAAGTTCATTTTTGGGTATCGGCCTATCTTCTTTCAGGTAAGTATCTTGCCTAACCTTGTGTGGGGGAACTACCCCTTAGGATTTGAGTCATCTATATTGATTGTAGTCTGTGTACGTGAGGTGACGAATGTGTGCTTGGACTTATTTGTGGAAAGTTGGCCTTTTAGGGTTCTTATGTCCTTATATTCACCGTGTATGATGTTGTTTTTGATACGTTTGAATTCCTATTTGCTAGTTTCACCTCTACATGCTTTGATTAGAGATAATTGCTTTAGGATTCACTCTTACTGTCTATTTGACCCTTATTCGACTTAACCAAAGATTTTACCTCTTCTATCATCGTGCTATATTTTTCATAACTACTTATCTTTAATTGAAATCATTATTTTCTCATCCTATAATTGATTAGTCTTAATTGGAGTTATGATTATCTTCCGCTGCTTATCCTTACTTGAATTGTTGAATATTCCTCGTAATTGCTCAACCTCAAAAGGAGTTTAGATAACCTATATCTTAGTTGACTTGCCATTATTTGGAACTATTTGACTCGTGTTTGCTTCTTATTGTTGACTTGAATATTGTGGAATCGTTGCCACATTTTTGTTTTGTTTTCCCTTGTTAAGCTGTTCTCCTTGTCCCTAGCATTCTTTACTGTAGTTATTCCTTGTGAATGAGTTCTACCATTCTTGTGATTTAAATTCTTGAGTTGATTTGCTCGTCGTACTTTGCATTGCTGTCATTGTTATTTTTTGTACTCGTTGTGGTGATGTACGAGGTTTCTGTCGTGTTATGGTTGTTATCTCTGTTGTTTGCACTGTATATTTAAATTGGGACTACAGACGTATTTTGGGAGATCTCCCAGCACTGCATATTTATTTTGGGACTAAAGACGTATTCCAGGAGATCCCTCAGCACTGCATATTTAAATAGGGACTACAGACGTATTCCGAGAGATGCCCCTGTCTTGCATATTTATTTTGGGACTATAGACGTATTTCGGGAGATCCCCCAGCACTGCATATTTATTTTGGGACTACGGACGTATTCCGAAAGATCCCCCCCGTACTGCATAATTAATTCGGGACTACGGGATGGTATCCCGGTAGATTTCCCCTGTGGTTATATCTGTGTTCGGAGCTGTTTGAAGATATTTATTTGAAAGGGGTATACTTGAAAAGTATTTATCTTGAAAGCACTATGTTTGAAGGCTAATTATTTGAAAAGTTTATATTTGAAAGGTTTTATCTTGAAAGAACTATGTTTGTAAGATATTTATTTGAAGGAAATATATTTCAAAAATAATTTCTTATTGGAAATGATTATATTCTAAAGACCTCAATTTTAAAACTTATGGGTGAAAGTTTACACTTGAAGGATTTGACTAATTTATTGGGGTTGTTGGCTGAGACCTGATGTGAAAACTATTGCAGCTGCTGAGTTACTACTTGCCTTTACTGTATTGTGATTTTTGGATTTGGGTTGTGTTTTCATTCGTTCTTCTGTGTCTTATTCTGGTGTTCGCTGTTACTTCCTGTTTTTCCTTCCTTATTGTAGTTGCTATGTCGTTAGCCATATCGCGGGGTCCTTAGATAGATGTCATGTTCTGTCATCCGTATACTTCATGCTTGTTCAGTTTATTAGACCAGTGGGTGTCTTGACTAGTCCTCATCACTACTTCACCGAGGTTAGTCTTGATACTTACTGGGCACCGCTGTGGTGTGCTCATGCTACTCTTCTGCACAATTTTTGTTTTTGTGCAGACCCAGGTATTTGTTCGTTAGCTAGCTGTGTGGACTATCGCTGCGGAGACTCAAGGTAAACTTGCCGCTGCGTTCGCAGGTTTCGGAGTCACCTTCAAGTTTTCGTTTGCACTGTTTATTCTTACTTCTGGACAGTTGTATTTAGAAGTTTTCTAGCAAACACTCTGTAGAGCTTATGGCTTGTACTACCGGTTTTGGGAATTGTAAGAGATTTCTATTTATTTTGTTAGATGTTAATTAAATAATGTTGTTTCAATTAATGTTAGGCTTACCTAGTCCCTAAGACTAGGTGCCATCACGATACCAAACGGAGGGAAAAATTGTGTCGTGACAAGTATGTTTGAGGGTGAGAGTACTTGGAAATATCACCATGAAATCATTCATTTGACATGCATACTTGGAATGTAGGCATAGAGATGCATTTTTCCTCATGCTAGACGGTATTGTGACATTCATGATTTGACATGCAGGCATAGAGATGTATATTCCTTATGCTAGACGGTATATGATAATTGATGACTTGAAATGCATATTGACATGTAGGCATAGAGATTTATTTTCCTTATGCTATCTGGTAATGAAATGTCTTATCTGTTGTTGAAAGTTTGGGAAAAATCACAGTTTTCTGATATACTCATATTTTGGTGATTCCGGTGAAAGATTTGGACTTTACTGTTATACTTGGAAAGCATGCCTAATTTTCCATAACTTCAAACAAACTTAGTGTCACAACCCAAATCGATGGGCCGCGACGGGCACCCAGTGCCTTACCTAACCGAGCGCCAATGTAACGTATCTTTCTTATCATACCATCATAGGTAAATGGGCTAGAAGTGACGTCATGAGATAACCAGAATAAAACATAAGATAATACTAGATAGGACAACCCAACATGATATAGAAACTTATACATATGACATACGAGTCTATAAGGTCGACGTGATCATTTGTACACTTAAAACATAGGCCGACAAGGCCATACAATCATCTATATATATGACATATGTCTACAAGCCTCTAAGAGTACATAAACATAATAAAGGTTGGGACAGGGCCCCGCCATACCAATCAATACATGTCTAAATCATTCTGACCAAATAGGCAAATTCGGAGCAAGTGGATTGCACCAACATCTTCTGCTGAGCTGATAGCCTACTAGGAGGACTCTTAACCTATCTATCGGGACCTGCGAGCATGAAACACAGTGTCCCCAGGGAAAAAGGACGTCAGTAAAAATAAAGTACAGAGTATGTAAGGCATGAAAGTAGTATATAAAAGATATGAAAGAAACATGGAGTAAAGAACTCAACCTGTAAGTCTAAACAACTCTGTGAATCATGAAACATTTATAATGCCATGCATATGCGTATAAATGTTACATCATGCATAGGTATGTGCGTACATAACATCATTAAGCCTATGAGAGCATCCCATCATATCATATGTCACTCTATGGGTGAAATCATCAACGTAGACCAGCTGATTAGGTGGTGGTGTGTATATAATTCCATAACCTTTTCCCATATCCCATATAAATATAATATACGCGTATATAACACCATCTGGTCATGGGTCAATGTACATGTATAAATGAATGCAATGCATAATGAAGTAAGTCAATAAGATCTCTCGGATAAACTTTATCAACTTACGTATTTTTTTGAGACCCATGAACAGAATATATAATAATAAGACACATGGGGAATCAACAACATAGGCACTTCTAGTGCTTCTATGAATAAAGGCATTTATGAAAGTTGCGCGTTTGCTCATTTCGTTTGTATCGTATGCATCATGCCAAAAGGAAAGAAGGGATATCCTTAACATACCTTAACTCCATTGAGTCCTTAATACCTTCCAAGAAATTCTTCAAATAACTCAACTCAATCTACCATAGCATAAAGAGATTCAAAATCAGTGCTGAGTAAAGGCTAAGTACGCAACTTTAGCTAGTAGCTCGTTTATGTAAATTTGGGCAGCATCTCCCCTGTAACAAGGGCCTCCTCTAATACCATATACCAACAACAACAACCAGATAAATACAATCAACAATTCAAAAACAACCTAACTACAATTCGGGACCTTCAATACAACAAAAACCCCAAGTATACCATAGCACACCCAATCAACAAGTTATTAATTAGCCTAAAATTGCAACGACGAGCGACCAGACCACTACCCTACCACATGTGGAGTTTCTCCACGCCCTTCATCCTTCCAAAATCCATAAATCAGTAGCACAATAGGCCAACATGAGTGGACTACAAAACAGTCCACTAAAAGTGAAATAAATCAAACTCACGGCTTCCGATCATCGTCCCGTGAGTTCTAACTATTAGGAAATGAATTTATACACCTTCCTTGATATTTAAAAGCTTAAATACAAAAAATATGCATTTTCTTAACTATGAAGTACCTTCCAAAACTCAAACTACAAAGAAAAAGAGAGGCGATATAGCGATACTTACGTCGTAGGGATCGTTCTAATGTTATCGCTTCTTGATTTCATACCCGGGATGTTAATCTTCTTTGAAACCCTTGTAGAGATCTTAAAGGGTAAGTTTATGGGGGTTATCTGGTCGTTTTCTAAGAAAAATGAAGAGAAAGACGATTTAAAACCTATATATACCAAGTTCTGAAAAGTCAAAGAGGTGCTAGCTTAGCACCCTATCATTGGACCTTCTTCTGACGCTTATATCTTTTTATTTGGATGTCGTATGAAAAAAAGGTTAAGAGAGTTGGAAACTACATTACAAGACCTTCAATGTGGTATATAATATGTACCAAAAAGACCTCATATAATACACGAAATGTATTGCTTAAAAAACTTCAGAGACACACCTACTTGTCACCTATGCAGTCTGCACAGTCTCACGAAACTGCAAATATCTCTCTACTGCAATGTCGTATCGATGAACGATTTAATGAGTTAGAAACTAAACTCGTAGATATTCAATTTGATATGTTGATCATCCCGTAATTCCAAGTATATTGGGATAAAAGCACCGCTACATTCGACCTAATATTCAACACATTATGAATGTAACTTGTCATGACCTTTGCCAACTTTTGTTCCGCAACTCGCTTGACTTCAAAATGTAATATACGACTATCATATGCCTAAAATAAATCATAACATAACCTCCTTATCATGTTAAGAACCCTAGTCTTATCCGAAAGTGCATGTTATAACATTCCAAACTTATCGACTTTTAACAACACTTATTTTCTTCAATTTGCTTAGCTCCTAAGCCTTTCAACCCTCTTGGTAGTTGTTATCCATGATCTTATAGATTTGAAACTCCAAGGTAACATGATTAACTTACTTTATGTACTTTCAAAGACGATCTCATTTCTGAGCTTACATTAATTGACTTACGATGTACTTTTACATATGAAAACATGGGGTGTAACATTGTTATTGCTAAGATTATTACTTTTACTGCCTTCATTATATTATTACGAGTTGTTATAGGCTATTGGTGTTGGATTTTGACCATTTTTCGAGCTCGTCACTACTTTCAACTAGAGGTTAGGTTTGTTACTTATTGAGTACATGGGGTCGGTTGTAGTCATACTACACTTCTGCACCTTGCGTGCAGATCTTGGAGATGATATTGCAGTGAATGGGGGGAAGCTGGCATTGAATATGTACCTACATTCCAGTTACCGCTATCACTTGTTCTTCGTAGTTCTAGATTTGAGATTCTATTTATGTACATTTCAAATAGATGTTGTATCATTTTCCTATCAGTTTTGTAACTCTAAGTCTTAGAAGCTCATGACTTGTACTACCAGTCATTGGGTTATTGTATAAGAATTCAGTTATTGCATCATTTATTTCCTGTTATTCTCATTTGGATTGTGTTTATGGATAATTGGCTTACCTAGCAAGTTGGGTTAGGTGCCATCATTACTAGTTAAATTTTGGATCGTGACAAGTTGGTATCAGAGCTCTAGGTTCATAGGTTCTACGAGTCATGAGAAAATATCTATTAGAGTCTTGAGGATCGGTATGATGACGTCTATACCTATCTTCGAGAGGCTACAAGGCATCTAGGATAAACTTACGAGATTGTGATCCCTTGAGACTTGAGAGATTAATGACTGAGGTGTGCCTGAGAGCCATGTTGTGAGTGTTATTGTGGAGCATGTTTCTCCTTCCCGTTAATTTCTGTTTAGCTTTTATTATTATTATTATTATTATTATTATTATTATTATTATTATTATTATTATTATTATTATTATTATTATTATTATTATTATTATTATTATTATTATTATTATTATTATTATTATTGTGTACAGGTTAATGTAAGCGACCATCATCATCATCTATTATTATGGATTGAGTTCCACGTCACAGTACGCCTTATAGGCTTTTGATTAGCGCTTGGGCAGGATCCTCCCCTCCGGAGTCTGACATACCAGCAGTGAGCGCAGACACAGTGATATATATGCACGTGCTTTGGTGAAAGGCTTATGAGCCAGGCACCCATACAGTGCTGAGTGATTGTGTGTGTGTGTCTGTGATAAACTGGGCATTTGAGACATATAGCTTGAGTATGTTTGAGGGGAGAGTACCTGGGAATATCACCGTGAAATTATTCATTTGACATGCATACTTGGCATGTAGGCATAAAGATACATTTTTCCTCATGCTAGATGGTATTGTTACATTCATGATTTGACATGTACATTTCACATGTAGGCATAGAGATATATATTCATCATGCTATACGGTATATGATAATTGATGACTTGAAATGCATATTGACATGTAGGCATAGAGATTTACTCTTCTCATGCTATCTGGTAATGAAATGTCTTATCTGTTGTTGAAAGTTTGGGAAAATCATAGTGTTCTGATATACTCATATTTTGGTGATTCCGGTGAAAGATTGGACTCTAATGTTATACTTGGAAAGCATGTCTAATTTTCTGTAACTGCAAACAAGCTTACCATTGTATTTTTTGAGTTATTACTTTTACTACCTTCATTATATTATTACGAATTATTATTGGCTATTGGTGTTCGACTCTCACTGTTTTTCGAGCTCGTCACTGCTTTCAACCAGAGGTTAGGTTTGTTACTTATTGAGTACACAGGGTCGGTTGTAGTCATACTACACTTCTGCACCCTGCGTGTAGATCTTGGAGCTGATGTTATTGTAAATGGCAGGAGATGGCAATGAAGATGTACATGCGTTCCAGTTACTGCTACCATTTGTTCTTCGTAGTTCTAGATTTGAGATTCTATTTATGTACATTTCAAACAGATGTTGTATTAATTTCCTATCAGTTTTGTAACTCTATGTCTTAGAAGCTCATGACTTGTACTACCAGTCCTTGGGTTATTGTATAAGAATTTAGTTATTTCATAATTTATTTCTTGATAATCTCATTTGGATTGTGTTTATGGATAATTGGCTTACCTAGCGGGTTCAGTTAGGTGCCATCAGGACTAGTTGAATTTTGGATCGTGACAAGTTGGTATAAGAGCTCTAGGTTCATAGGTTCTACGAGTCATGAGAAAATGTCTACTAGAGTCTTGCGGATCGGTATGACGACGTCCATACCTATCTTCGAGACGCTACAAGGCATCTAGGATAAAATTCTCGTCTTCCCTTCCTTATCGTGCGACCTTGATTTAGCTTGAAGCGTATCTCTTAGAATTCCTTCCACTCACTCGTATGTTATGTGAGCTCTCGATATCAGCTGTGCATCGACGGCTTGTGATTCCATGGATGAGGTGCGAGATGTGTTTTCTGTATTTTGGTGATGGGCCAGTTAGGAGGATCCATATTATTATTATTATTATTATTATTATCATCATCATCATCATCATCATCATCATCATCATCATCATCATCATCATCATCATCATCATCATCATCATCATCATCATCATCATCATCATCATCATCATCATCATCATCATCATCATCATCATTATTATTATTATTATTATTATTATTATTATTATTATTATTATTATTATTATTATTATTATTATTATTTTTGTGAAAAGATACAATTAACATCAAGCCTTATTGGCTTTTTTATTATTGTGGGTTGGGCTGCACGTCGCAGCATGCCTTATAGCTTTTTGATTAGTGCTTGGGCAAGATCTGCCCCTCCGGAGTCTAACATACTAGTAGAGAGCGCAAACACCATGATTTATATACACGTGCTTTGGTGAGGGGCATTGATGCCAGGTACCCGTACAGTGCTGAGTGATTGTGTGTGTGTGTGTGATAAAGTGGGCATTTAAGACAGATAGCTTGAGTATGTTTAAGGATGAGAGTACCTGGGAATATCACCATGAAATCATTCATTTGACATGCATACTTGGCATATAGGCATAGAGATGCATTTTTCCTCATGCTAGACGGTATTGTGACATTCATGATTTGACATGTACGCATAGAGATGTATATTCCTCATGCTAAATGTTATATGATAATTGATGACTTGAAATGCTTATTAACATATAGGCATAGAGATTTACTTTCCTCATGCTATCTGGTAATGAAATATCTTATCTGTTGCTGATAGTTTGGGAAAAATCACAGTTTTCTAATATACTCATATTTTGAAATTTTGTAGGCTGAATCAAATTAATTGTGACTAGATTCGAGCCGTTTGGAAGTTGATATGCACATAATGGGATTTCTGGAGCATTGTTTAGCTTGCTCGACATTGGATTCATCTTGTTCGAGGTAAGTAACTCTTCTAATCTTGGAGTTGAGGGTATGAACCCTGAATATATGTATTTTGTGAATTGTTGGGAGCTGACGCACATGCTAGGTGACGGGCGTGTGGGCGTGCACTATAGAATTTGTGACATAATTGTTTCTGTGGAATTTTATAGTTAAATAATCTTGGCATTTTCCATGCGGTTTTATGTGTCAAAGAAATTGAGATGAAAAACATATTAAAAATCATGTTGAGGCTATGAGCCAGTATTATTGGGACCCACGTAGGTCATATTGCTGTGAATTATTGTGTTAAATTGAAAATTCATACTCAGTCATATTCATTTCATTGCATATCATAACTCAGTTTTATGACTCTATTTTGATGCATATAAATATTTTGGGCCGAATGCCCTGTTTTACTGAAATGCCCGAGTGGCTTGACTTGTGAGGATGAGTGTGGATCAGGGCTGCCCGCCTGCAGCATACTTTATGACTGAGTGAGGCCAAGGGCCTGATTTGTGAGGATGGGTGTGGATCAGGGCTGCCCGCCTGCAGCATACTTTATTATCATGGCACGTGAGTTATCCGTGCAGATTATAGTACTTGGGCTGTAGGAGCCCCTCCGGAGTCTGTACACACCCCCAGTGAGTGCAAGTACCTACTGAGTGCGAGTTCCGAGTTCCGAGTGCCTAGTGCCGAGTGCTGAGTGACAGGGAGGCATGGGTGATTGTGAGGTATGCCTGAGTGGCACGAGTGACTGTGAGGTTGCCCGAGGGGCTGTATATGAGTGATGTTCTGCCCGAGGGGCTGTTTATGATTTTATCACAGAATTGCATCACATTGGCATGCACACATGACATACATGCGTAGAGATGTATTTTTTCTCATGGTGTACAACATCACATCATTCATGATTTCTCACATATTTTTAACATATGGGCATAGTGATGCATTTGTTTTTACACGGGTTATCCGAAAGGAAAATGATACATCTTATTTATTATTGACAAGATTTTGGGAGAAATTTATTGTTTTCAAACTATTTATATTATTGGAAACTTCGGCAAACGATTTGGGTTTTCACTGAGATATTTGAAAGGAAGAACTATAATTTTTGAAATCATTATTTGGCTGAGTATTTTATCCCTGAGTTATTTCTGGTATTATTTGCTTTATGTTGTTATGGATTATTGTGGACTATTGGTTTTGGACCCGACTTGGTGGAAGCTCATCACTACTTTTAACCTACGGCTAGGTTTGTTACTTACTCAGTACATGGGGTCGGTTGTACTGATACTATACTTCTGCACATTGCGTGCAGATGTTGGCTGTTGTTGTTGCTGTGCTTGATGGTTGTGGGACTTGAAGATGTACCTGTGTTCTTGTTGTAGCTGCCTTTTGTTCAGGGTAGCCTTAGATTTATAAAAGCTCTATTTATGTATTATTCAAACAGACTATGTATTTATTTCATTTCCGCTTTGTATACTCTATTCTTAGAAGCTCATGATTTGTACTACCAGTTCTTGGGGGATGTATAATATTAAGATGTTTATTCACTTAAATTACTTTAAATAATTATTATTGGAATTGGATAGTTGAAAGTTGGCTTACCTAGCGGGTTGGGTTAGGTGCCATCACGACTAGTTGGATTTTGGGTCATGACAAGGTGGTATCAGAGCACTAGGTTCATAGGTTCTACAAATCATGAGCAAGTGTCTGGTAAAGTCTTGCGGATCGATATGATGACGTCCATACTTATCTTCGAGAGGCTATTAGGCATTTAGGATATATACTTCCCATCTTTCTTTCCTTATCATGCTAGATTGATTCAGCTTGAGACATAACTCTTTGAATTCCTTCTACGTATTCGTATGCGCATATGAGCGCTCGGTATCAGCTGTGCATCGCCGATTTATGATTTTTTTGAACGAGGTTCAAGAGGTGTATTCTGTGTTTTGGTAATGGGCCAGTCTGGAGGACTTGAGGCCAAGTTTAGACCACAGCTTAGGCTCGGTAGCTTCAGTTGTTACCTGTACATTTGGACTCATATGTCCGGTAATATCCCTACGAGTGGAAGTTGTGGCTCGATGAGCGGCGGAATGGCTTTGTGATGAGTATGATGTAAATGCGGGATGTATTAAGACGATTTGAATATGACGAGAAGTGTTCCCTTGAAATGTAAAGAAATGGCCACTGGGTGCTTGATTTTTGTTTTAATGTAACGTACAATCTCGAGTATGAATGTTTGAAGGATCTTTCATATTGTTAAACTTTTGGGGTAAATTAAATTCTCATGTCTGGGTAATGAGTTTGGATGCAGATTGACTAAGTGATTGCATAGTAATTGTGACTACGAAAAGATATAACAAGATACCAGATTGAGGCTAAGCAGGTGGATTATCCCCTCCAGAGTAATCTATGTAGGAGTATTTCTTATGATGTGAGTGGAGAGTTTTTTTTTCTGCCGACGGAGTGTATGGGTGGAGATTTGAATCTGAATCTAGTTGAGAAAGTTGACTTGTGTATTAAGAGGATGAATACGAACTTAGCGGATGATTGAGGTATTTTTATGGTTGGCGTTGTATGAACTTGGGAAGAAGTTTCGTTGGACTGACTGTGGCATTATGGAAGTAAGAGAGTATTGGTATTGTGAGTTATGGAATGTTTTAATCTATGGCTTTGAGCCAAGTGGGGGAGTCTGCTATTGACCATTTGATTTCATGGTTAGGTGTTAAATTTTAATTTTAATCGGAGGCATACTTGTGGGTTAGCTATGACTAGCAGAAGTTGAGATCGAGGATGACTCGAATAAGGAAATTCCCGGTTAAGGATTATATTTCACGTACGAGTAACTAAAATTCGCGGGATGAGTGAGTTGTTATTGGTGAATGATGTAGTGTGCACGGAGTATGAATTTGATATGTGGTGTTAAAGTAGAGTTACTTCTTTGAGTGTTGTGGTGCTAATGGGGCACGTGTCTTTTGGCCCATTTGGGCGGTGCAATTAGATTTGAGCAAAGTGGGTGACTCCCGAGAAAATTTCAGTGGGTTTGAGAATTATATATAGCAATTGAGAATGTTTCAGGACTTATGTAAATCCGAGATTTGCGTTTGATGGTGCCTGGATTTGCGGAAATTCTATATGACTATGGATTCTATATTGTTTTTGTGTAAGGAAGGTAAGAAGAGAAATTTCAAATTCACATAATGTATTCTCAGAGTGAGTGTTACAGTTGTGGTATTTTTGGAGGTGCTTAAGAAGAATACAGTTGCTTATGGGCCGTAGGGCGTTGTGGTTCTATGCTAAGGTTTGTAGGGTAAGTTGTGGTTAAAGATCATGGTATTTTAGCAAGAAGAAGTATCAATCTGAAGACAAATTCGGAAGGGACTTGGAGAAATAGGACAACTGGGTAGTAGGTTGGATCAGTATGGTAATGGATAAGATCGATTCTTTGGGTGCTTATGAGGTAGGGGTTTTCTACAGGTGCTTTGTGGCAATACACCTGAACTCGGCGACCTGCGTGGCTTGGTCAAGTTAGAGGAATTTAGTTTTAAGGACTTGATTATGTGCAAATAGATTCCAAAACATTCTTGATGGTTTCTACCGGTGTGGAGAACGTTTGTGTATTGTGATTTTCTCCTGGAAAGAAGCAAGAGAAAGGTTTCTAACTAAAATGGTATGTAAATTATTGGTGACTCAAAGTTGATAATAAGATACGAAAGTTAGATTTTCATGTACAAGGTGGCAGTACAGTCTTGAAGAGAAGGTAACGAATGTTGGACAACATGGACGATTTCAAATAACTAGATGAATACTATTACTACTTGGTGTTGTATGAGAAAGGGGCGGACTTCAGAAGGCGCATTGTATTTTTACTTATGGATGTATAAATTAGTATTGCGGTACTCATATGGTTGATAGACTGTTGATATTCAAATTTTTGTCAAGTGGCACGGAAGAACTTTTAAAGTATTCTCGTGGGATGATCATGTATAAGAGAGGTGTTAGGCCTTCGGGTGGTGGAGATGGAATCAAATATGGTGATTCGTGTGTTCAATGGATTCGGAGATTGGGAGTTTCCAGGAGCAAATTGTTTCATGGTTGTGGACTGTGAAATTGTGGCCAGAGCTAGCCATATGATAGAATGTATTATGATTCAGTCATTATGGATTTTTGGAAGAATTTTTATCTATTTGTGGGTAACCCGAGTTGATTTGGGGGTCCATAGGTAGGCCCAATTAAGATGTGTATTCTACACCGAGCCGGAATGGTTGGCTCCATACTACTATTATTGAGGGATGTGTCATTTGGTTGATGTTGAACTTATTCGTGTTCTCAAGTGATTTGTGAGTTATTCCTTTATGCTACGAGGAGTTGTGATTCATTGGTTATGTGCACAGATAGTGCGGTTCTATTTGAGCTTTATAGCGGAATTTGAGTGTGATGAGTAATTGGGTATTGCATGATTAATAGCGTAATGGTTATGTCCTTTCAGGTTTTTGTGTGGTATTTTTGTCATTTGCCTCTCCGTCGTTATTAAATTGGAGCAGGGTGGCTCAGAGTATATAATATGAACCTTGTGTTAGAATTGGGTGATGGTTCTACGGTGTATGATGGATTTTCAACGTTTCGTTGTGGAAGGACTTGTTTATCTGGCGGGGAAGTTCTCTCATTTGAGTCATTTTCCATGATTGGGTACATTTGAATTATTGCGTATTAGTGCACGGATGGCACGAGTTGTGGCTCCGAGTTATATTAGTGCGGTATGTCTGTGGAGCAGTTATGTTTAGTAATATAAGGTCATTGGACCTGGAATGAGTACTATCAAGTTTAATTTTAGTATATTCAGGAGTATAATATTGAAAGTCGGCTCTGAAAGTGATTATGGTTCCGGTTGGGGCGAGAGACCTCCATGACTTGTTGGTCTGATAAATGGTTACGAGATTCTGCGTGTTTCTTTTATTTATCAACAGTGTACGAAGGTTTTGGGATGAGGTTTGGTTCGATATGGGTTTAATACTAGTATGCAGTTGGTTTTGGAGTAGTCACTTCGATCAGGAATAGTGCTACGAGCATGCGCGTTGTGTAATATGCTGGGTGATTATATCCGTGGTTATAGTTATAGCTTGATGCAGCTTATTCAGATTTATACAGTGTGTAAATGTAAGATTCATGTCTTGAAAGAAATTTTAAAGGTTGGAAATTAAACTCCAAGGTTTATGGGCTAAGGTTAAATTGATGATTTTCAGTTGCATTGTGTAGTCAAGCCTATGTGGGATAGGGTGACGTGGGTTCACCCCCGGGTACGTGTGTGGTAAGATGGAACTGTGATTTGATGGCTTGGAAACAACTCTTGGCACGTTCGAGGACGAACATATGTTTAAGTGGGGGAGAATGTAATGACCCGACCGGTCGTTTTGAGTATTACAACCTTGCTTCCCCCTTTACTGCTCAAATTGTACTTTACAACTGTTGTGTGAATTGCCGGGGTAATTGGTTTGGGTCTGGTGAGGTTTTGGAATGAATTGGAACACTTAGTTCCAAGGGTTAAAGCTTAAGTTAAAATAGTGATCGGATGTCGACTTATGTGTAAACGACCTCGGAATTTAATTCTAATGATTCCAATAGCTCCGTATGGTGATTTTGGACTTAGGAGTGTGTCCAGAAAATTATTTGGAGGTCCGTTGTGGAATTTGGCGTGAATTGCCAAAAGTTGAATTTTTGGGAAGTTTTACCGGGGAGTTGACTTTTTGATATCGGGAGCGGAATCCGATTCTAGAAATTGGAATAGGTCCGTAATGTGAAATGTGACTTGTGTGCAAAATATGAGGTCAATCGGACGTGATTTGATGTGTTTCGACGTAAGTTATGGAATTTGAAGTTTCAAGGTTCAATGATTTCGGATTGAGGAGTAATTCGTCGTTTCGATGTCGTTAGGTGTGATTTGAGTCCTCGAGTAGGTCCGTGTTATGTTATGGGACTTGTTGATACAATTGGTTGAAGTCCCGGGGGCCTCGGGTGAGTTTCGGACGGTTAACAGAACAAATTTGGACTTATTTAAATGCTGGAACTGCTACCTACTGGTGTGATCGCACCTGCGAAGATTTTTATCGCAGGTGCGAAGCCGCATGTGCGTGAAATAAGCCGCAAAAGCGGCCAAGAGTGGGACTGGGCAGTGCTCGCAGGTGCGAGGAATTTGCCGCATCTGCGAGGCCGCAGGTGCGAAGGGGAATGCGCATATGCGAAGCCCGCAGATGCGAGAATATCGCCGCAAATGCGAGTTTTTAGAGGGCCGAGTGTTTTCTGCAGGCGCGCATTCTTGTCTGCAAATGCGGATGCGCAGGTGCGAGCCCAGGCACCGCAGGTGCAAAAATGCCTGGGCAGTGTTTAAAAACGAGGGTTCCGAAAATGTTTCTCATTTTGGACATTTTGGAGCTCGATTTAGGCGATTTTGGAGAGGAAATTTTCCACACAACTTGGGGTAAGTGTTCTTAACTCCCTTGTGATTATATTTCATGATTCCATCTTCATTTTTGGTGTAAGATTATTGAATCTTCAAAAGAAATAGAAGGAAATTTCAATAATGTCACAAAATGAACTTTTCAAGTTTGAATACTGATTTGGAGTTGGATTTGAGTGAAATTAGTATGGTTGAAGTTATAATTGGATGGGTTGTCGTATTTTGTGAGTTTCGTCGGATTTTGAGACATGGGCCCCACGGGTGATTTTTGGGGCGTAATTTCGATTTTTGTGAAAATATTAGTATTTTGATATGGAATTAATTCTTTTACATTTTGTGGGCTGAATCAAATTAATTGTGATTAGATTCGAGCCGTTTGGAAGTTAATAAGCACATAATGGGATTTCTGGAGTATTGTTTAGCTTGCTCGACATTGGATTCAGCTTGTTCGAGGTAAGTAACTCTTCTAATCTTGGAGTTGAGGGTATGAACCCTGAATATATGTATTTTGTGAATTGTTGGGAGGTGACGCACATGCTAGGTGACGGGCGTGTGGGTGTGTACTATAGAAATTGTGATATAATATTTTCTGTGGAATTTTATAGTTAAATAATCTTGGCATTTTCCATGCGGTTTTATGTGTCAAAGAAATTGAGCTGAAAAGCATATTAAAAATCATGTTGAGGCTATGTGCCAGTATTATTGGGACCCACAGAGGTCATATTGCTGTGAATTATTGTGTTAAATTAAAAATTCATACTCAGTCATATTCATTTCATTGCATATCATAACTCAGTTTTATGACTCTATTTTGATGCATATAAATGTTTTGGGCCGAATGCCCTGTTTTATTGAAATGCCCGAGTGGCTTGATTTGTGAGGATGAGTGTGGATCGGGGCTGCCCGCCTGTAACATACTTTATTATTATGGCACGTGAGTTGTCCGTGCAGATTATAGCGCTTGGGCTGAAGGAGCCCCTGCGGAGTTTGTACACACCCCCAGTGAGCGCAAATACCTACTGAGTGAGAGTGCCGAGTGCTGAGTGACAGGGAGGCATGAGTGATTGTGAGGTATGCCCGAGTGGCAAGAGTTATTGTGAGGTATGCCTGAGTGGCATGAGTGACTGTGAGGTTGCCCGAGGGGCTGTATATGAGTGATGTTCTGCCCGAGGGGCTGTTTATGATTTTATTACTGAATTGCATCGCATTGGCATGCACACATGACATACATGCATAGAGATGTATTTTTTCTCATGCTGTACAACATCACATCATTCATGATTTCTCACATATTTTTGACAGATGGACATAGTGATGCATTTGTTTTTACACGGGTTATCCAGAAGAAAAATGATACATCTTATTTATTATTGACAAGATTTTGGGAGAAATTTATTGTTTTCAAACTATTTATATTATTGGAAACTTCGGCAAACGATTTGGGTTTTCACTGAGATATTTGAAAGGAAAAACTATAATTTTTGAAATCATTATTTGGCTGAGTATTTTATCCCTGAGTTATTTCTGGTATTATTTGCTTTATGTTGTTATGGATTATTGTGGACTATTGATTTTGGACCCGACTTGGTGGAAGTTCGTCACTACTTTCAACCTACGGCTAGGTTTGTTACTTACTCAGTACA
Source organism: Nicotiana tabacum (assembly GCF_000715075.1). NCBI lineage: Eukaryota > Viridiplantae > Streptophyta > Magnoliopsida > Solanales > Solanaceae > Nicotiana > Nicotiana tabacum. The sequence goes on along the minus strand of NC_134096.1, from coordinate 41,398,623 downwards.
TGGGGTCGGTTGTACTGATACTACACTTCTGCACATTGCGTGCAGATGTTGGTTGCTGTTGTTGCTGTGCTCGATGGTTGCGGGACTTGAAGATGTACCTGCGTTCCTGTTGTAGCTGCCTTTTGTTCAGGGTAGCCTTAGATTTATAAAAGCTCTGTTTATGTATTATTCAAACAGACTATGTATTTATTTCATTTCCGCTTTGTATACTCTATTCTTAGAAGCTCATGATTTGTACTACCAGTTCTTGGGGGATGTATAAGATTAAGATGTTTATTCACTTAAATTACTTTAAATAATTGTTATTGGAATTGGATAGTTGAAAGTTGGCTTACCTAGCGGGTTGGGTTAGGTGCCATCACGACTAGTTGGATTTTGGGTCGTGACATAGAGTACCCAAAATGATAAATGGATGATTTGTGTTGTGTGTGTGTGTGATAAAGTGGGCATTTGTGACATATAGCTTGAGTATGTTTGAAGGTGAGAGTACCTGGGAATATCACCGTGAAATCATTCATTTGTCATGAATAATTGGCATGTAGGCATAGAGATGCATTTTTCCTCATGCTAGACGGTATTGTGACATTCATGATTTGACATGTACATTTGACATGTAGGCATAAAGATGTATATTCTTCATGCTAGACGGTATATGATAATTGATGACTTGACATGCATATTGACATCTAGGCATAAAGATGTACTTTTCTCATGCTATCTGGTAATAAAATATCTTATCTGTTGTTGAAAGTTTGGAAAAAATCACAGTTTTCTCATATACTCATATTCTGGTGAAAGATTTGGACTTTACTGTTATACTTGGAAAGCATATCTAATTTTCCGTAACTACAAACAAGATGAGCATAATATCTTTTGAGTTATTACTTTTACTGCCTTTATTATATTATTACGAATTATTATTGGCTATTAGTGTTGGACTATGACGGATTTTCGAGCTCGTCACTGCTTTCAACCCGAGGTTAGGTTTGTTACTTATTGAGTACATGGGGTCGGTTGGGTTAGGTTCCATCATGACTAGTTGAATTTTTGGTTGTGACTCTGGAGATGATAGTCTGTGCTCGCTGGATAATATGAGCAACCATTGCACTTAAAGGTTGCGAAGTATTATTTATGTTGCACGGGGTGATCCATTAGGCTATAAAATTTTGGACCCCCCTAGCGTGTCTAATTGTTCCAATACATTTAGTGATTAGTACTGGGATTTAGATTTGTGTAAGTAGGTTGAACATCTTTGTAGCCAAAATATTGGACCAAGTAATATTATTAATGAACGAAGTATATTCTATCAAACAGTTCTCTTTACATTATTTCTGTACTACTTCTTCAAATTAGTTGATTATTAGTAGTTGGACTATATATGATCATCCTGCTCCACCTAGAATAATTAATCACTTGCTTTGACCATGTACTCCTTTAGTTTAAAAATGGATTAATTTGCATGCTCACTTAGGATAATTAGTTATAATTCAATATTCCAACATTGCATAAATTCGACCGGGAACCACAATTGTGGACCTCGAAGAGTGCCTAACACCTTCTTTTCGAAGTATTTTGAGCTCTTATCCGATCTTTGGTGACACGGACTAGTCGAACAAAGTTATTTGTAAATAGGTTCCCTAACGCATGATGTGCCGTAGAATTTTGGCACTTTTGATAATAATTACATAGACTTTAGCTCGTCTTTAAAAGCATTGTTAGTTATTTCTTATGAAGTTTTGGTGTTTTGCAGTGTGCGAGACTTGAAGAACCAAAAACACGGAAAAAGTCAAAAACCCGTAGAAGGACAGAAATGCGGCAAGTCTGCGACCGCAGAAGTGATCTGCGGATCGCAAACCTACCGCAGACTGAAGCAGTTTTTTTTGCCATTGAAGAGAAGAATATGCGGTCCATTATGCGGCCGCATAACGCTTCTGCGAACTGCATAATGACCACACAATTGCAACAGGAGATTTTGTTTGAGCACTTTGTGATGAAGTCTGCGGTCGCATAATCGCTATGTGGACCGCATAATGGAAACGTGATGGAGAACTGGGAAACTGGTCATGTGATTATGCGACGACCCTTGCAAATATGCGGACCACATACTTGGTCTATGACCATTCTACGGCCGCAGATGGGTTCTGCAGGGGCATTTTTGTCCACCTTTGACCCCGACCTTTGGTCTACTATAAATAGATTTACTAGGGTTTTTGTGGGACAGCTGGGCAGAAAAGGAGGCCACTTTTAGAGCATTGAATACACTATTGTTTTGGAACATTTTGAAGAAAGAATCTTGTATCTTTGTAAGATTTATGACTTCATTTATTGCTTTATTCTTGAATTCTAGTATGAGTAGCTAGTTTTAACTACTAAGGTTGTGGACCCTAAATGGGTGTAATGTTAATGGGTGTTTACCATTGAATAAATATATAATGGTTAGTTGATATTTATTCATTTCTTATGCTTCATTTATTGTTAGTGGTTGCAAACATTAACTAATTCCATTTCACTCTATCTTTATTTGAAAAAGTGAGTTAGGGTTCGATAAAATTGAATATCAAAAACTCAAGGCTTTAAACCTTGTTTAATAGAATCGCCTAGGAATAAGTAGGTTCTATTTGGCATAAATTGGTTATTCTTAACTGCAACTCTTTTATATTTGGAAAAATCATAAAGAGAAAATATTACCTAACTATTGAAAAATATTGGGTAGTCACTTAGAAACCATTTGCATATCAAAGGACTTTCCATTAGAAACATATCATATTAACACTGATAGCATTACATTCCATTGATGGGGACACAACCTTGGTTTCCTCGATCAAATTAAATACATTCTCACAATACAATAGTTTTCTTTACTACACATAATTACAACACCATTTTCAAGCTAACAGAATAGAATTATGATTTAAGTCAAGTTTCACACTATTCAAGTAATCTTTTTACACCTATTCCCTGTGGGATTTGACCCCAAACTAGTTGGGTTATTATATTTGACATCGACCGCCTTACATCATTTATTTAGGTATAATTTGAGCATATCAAATTTTGGCGCCGTTGCTGGGGAATACGGTTTTGAAATTACTATTTAGTGTGTGCTTTACTTTACGTATTATTCTATTCCATCACACTTTGCTTGATTTGCTTGGTGTTACTAGGTAAACATGGCCGATTTTGAAGAAGAGGAGAACCCTTTTGCGGTTATAGATGAGTACATTGAGGATACAAACTCCATTGTCCCTCCAAGAGTTGATGCTGCCACCTTCAAGGTGGAACACGGTTTAATCCTAATGCTCAAAGCAGAGGGGTTTTCAGAAATTCCACCGATGATGATCCGACACAACATCTCAAAAATTTCTTGGGTGTGTGTGCGATGCACAAGTAGAATAACATTTCAGTTGATGCCCTAAGACTGAGGGTGTTCAACTACTCAATAACTGGAGAGGAAAGGAAATGGATCCAAAATCTACCACCTAATTCCATTCATACTTGGCCCAAAATAGTTCGAGCTTTCCTAGCTAAATGGCTCCCGTAAAGTAAGAAGTCAGAGCTCCGGGATAAAATTTTCTTCTTCAAGCAATTACCGGGAGAACATCTACATGAGGCATGGGATCGATTCAAGTTATATTTAGTGAGGTCGCCGAATCATGATTTTCCGGACAACATCTTGTTGGAGAAGTTTTACATAGTCTTGGATCCTTTGAATCAATCCATAGCCAAAAATGCAGCTGATGGATCCTTTATGGATAAAACATTTGCAAGGGTCACACAAATTCTTGACAAGATGGCAAAACATAACCAAGCTTGGCACTTGGAAGACACTACGAGTGGAATTGAATATGCTACTCCTTCCTTGACCAACATGATTAAGGAGAACCAAGAAAGAGATCAAGTAATTTCCGGGCTTGTTACCAACATCAATGTGTTGACCAAGATGTTTACTTAAAGCCAAACAAAAAAGGTGAATATTGTGGAAGATGTGCAACCCTTGTCAAATGAAGATTGCGAGGAAGCAAACTATGTCAACAACTCTCAAGGTGGTTACCAAAGACAATCCTACCAAGGTCCCGGACAACAAAATTAATGGAGGTCTAACCCACAAGGGCAAGGACATCAATAGTGGCGAAATGATCAAGGTAATTCAAATCAAGGCAATTGGAGTAACAACAACAACAACTATTCAAATCGGAGTTCAAACCCTTATATTCCACCAAAGGGGCAATACTCTAACTCTTCGCATTAGAAGGAAAGTTCTTCAAGTGAGTCCAAATTGGAGAACATGCTTGAAAGAGTATTGTAAAATCAAGAAAGAAACGACACTTCAATGAAGTACATGACCGAGCTTGTAGGGTCCCACACCGTGTCCATACAAAAGTTAGAAATACAAATGAGAGATCTATCAAGAGAGCAAAATCCGAAGCTAAAGGGCGCTCTCCCAAGTGACACAATTGCAAACCCAAAAGGTAATGGGAGTGGTCCTACTTCTCATTGTATGGAAATCACAACTCAAAGCGGGAAAATACTTCAAGGAGAAAATGAACAAATGGTTGAAGTGGAAGATCTTGAACAAGGGGTTGAGGCACAAGTTGAGGTGCCAATTGTTGTTGAAGTTGAAAAACTCCCAAAGGAAGTGGAAGTTCAAGAAGTGGACCGTGAAGAGGCCAAGGAAAAGGTAAAATAGGCACCAAAAGCTCTAGCACCAATTCCTAGACCTTCCCCTCATTTTCTCAAAGACTTGCTAGGAGGGTTGATGATAGCAAACTCGAGAAATTCTATGACATTCTCAAGCAATTATCGGTGAACATTCCATTTGTGGAAGCATTTCAAGAGATACCGGGTTTTGCTAAAGACTTGAAAGACTTAATCACCAAGAAGAAAACCACCAAGAATGAAGTGGTGAATGAGACTCACCGAGTTAGTTCCATCATTGCAATAACCACCGTTCAAAAGAAAGAAGACCCGGGAGCTTTTAACATTCCATGCACTATTGGGTTGCGTGATTTTGCAAGAGATATTTGTGATAATGGGGCTAGCATCAACTTAATGCCTCTTTCTATTTACAAGAAAGCGGGGTTAGGTATGCCGAGGCCTACAAGTATGAGGTTGCAAATGGCCGATCGTTCAATAAAGAGACCGGTGGGGATTGTTGATGATGTTCTTGTGAAAGTGGGAAAGTTCCTCCTTCCCGCCGACTTTGTGATCCTTGATTTTGCTGTTGATAAAGAAATCCCTATCATCTTGGGGAGACCATTCCTTGCTACCGGAAGAGCACTTATGGATTCAGAACAAAATGAGATCAAGTTCCGAGGTAATGACGAAGAAGTTACTTTTCAAGCGAGTAAGGGTATGAAATTGCCACATGCATATGAAAGCATCTCAGTCATTGATGTTGTTAATGAGGTAGAAGATGCAATCGAGATGAAAATGGAAGAAGAATGACTTGGTGAGGCATTGGCGGCTATCTTGGTGAATTTTGATGGTGAAGACATGTAGGGGTACATGGAATCGGTGAATGCATTGGAAGGACTTGGGTATTACACTTATGCACCAAAGAAACTTTCTTTTGACTTAGAGAATAGAGTCACTCCTCCCACTAAGCCTTCAATTATTGAGCCGCCAAAACTTGAGCTCAAGCCACTTCCACCGCACTTAAGGTATGTATTTCTTGGCTCTAATGACACTCTACTGGTAATAGTTTCTTCTTTGTTGAATGATGTGCAGGTAAATCACTTGTTGAAAGTCCTGAGTGAGCACAGACAAGCCATTGGGTGGACAATAGTGGACATTCGAAGGATTCCCTCCAGAATTTGTGAGCACAAGATACAATTGGAGAAAGAGAGGAAACCTAGCATGGAGCATCAAAGAAGGTTAAACCCTTCCATACAAGAGGTGGTGAAGAAAGAAATCATCAAATGGTTAGATGCGAGGGTAGTCTACCCCATTGCTGATAGTTCTTGGGTGAGCCCGGTGCAATGTGTGCCCAATAAAGGAGGCATGACCGTGATTCAAAATGACAAAAATGAGATCATCCCAACGAGAATATTAACCGGGTGGAGAGTTTGCACGGACTACCGGAAGCTCAACAGTGCTACTTGCAAAGACCATTTCCCTATGCCTTTTATTAATAAAATGCTTGATCGGCTAGTGGGAAGGTCATTCTATTGCTTCTTGGATGGGTATTCCGGCTATAACCAAATCAACATCGCCTTAGAAGATCAAGAGAAGACAACATTCACATGCCCATATGGGACTTTTAGCCGTATGCCATTTGGGCTATGCAATACCCCGACTACCTTTCAACGGTGCATGATGTCAATCTTCTCGGACATGGTGGAAGATTTCCTAGAGGTGTTTATGGATGACTTCTCTGTAGTTGGTGATTCCTTTGAGCATTGCCTTGACAACCTTAGACAAGTGCTCAAAAGATGTGAAGAAACCAACCTTGTACTAAACTGGGAAAAGTGCCACTTCATGGTGGACAAGGGCATTGTTTTGGGCCACAAAGTCTCCAAGCAAGGCATAGAGGTTGATCGGGCAAAGATCAAAATCATTTCCAAGATTCCTTATCCCACTTCAGTAAAAGGTGTTCAAAGATTTTTGGGGCATGCCAATTTTTACAGGCATTTTATCAAGGACTTCTCAAAAATTGCAAATCCCATGTGCAAGCTCCTTGAAAAAGATGCAAAGTTTGAATTCGATGAGAAGTGTCTCAAAGCTTTTGAGTAATTGAAAGCAAAGCTCACCACGGCACCTATTATTATCACACCTGATTGGTCCCTTCCATTTGAACTCATGTGTGACGCTAGTGGTTTAGCTATTGGGTCGGTGCTTGATCAATGGCATAATAAGTTACTTCATCCTGTCTACTATGCAAGCAAGACACTCAATGGCGCATAAATGAATTACACTGTGACTGAGCAAGAACTACTTGCCATTGTCTATGCTTTTGAAAAATTCCGGGCCTATTTGTTGGGTTCCAAAGTGATAGTTTACACCGATCATGCTGCCCTCTGCTATCTTATGGCGAAGAAGGATGCTAAACCAAGATTAATTAGGTGGGCCCTTTTGTTGCAAGAGTTTGACTTTGAAGTCAAGGATTGGAAAGGGACAAAGAATCAAGTTGCGGATCACCTATCTAGGCTTGAAGAGGCAGGGAGACCAAAAGAAAATATTGAAATTAATGATGCCTTTCTAGATGAACACATATTGGCATTGTCTAGCACCTTCGCCCCTTGGTATGCCGACATCGCTAACTTCTTGGTTAGTGACCTTATTCCCGACGGATGGTAAGCTTATCAAAAAAATAAGTTCTTGCAGGAGTGTAGGCAATACTATTAGGAGGAACCCTTTCTGTTCCGTATTTGTGCCGACAATATCATTCGGCATTGTGTTCCGGAAGATGAGGTAATGCAGATTCTCAAGGCATGTCATAACTCCCCGGTTGGGGGCCATCATGGTGAAAATCGTACTGCGACAAAAGTGCTTGAATGTGGCTACTATTTGCCATCGATCTACCATAACACAAATCAAATGGTCAAGGCATGTGATCAATGTCAAAGACAAGGGTCAATTTCTAGAAGACATGAGATGCCTATGAACTTTGTGATAGAGGTCGAGATGTTTGATGTGTGGGGGATAGACTTCATGGGTCCCTTCGTGAGCTTTTATGGCATGACATATATCTTGGTGGCTGTGGACTATGTCTCCAAATGGGTCGAGGCAATCGCCTTGCCCAACAATGAGGCAAAGAGTGTGACCGCTTTCTTGAAAAAGAACATATTTACGCAGTTTGGTACCCCTAGAGCCATCCTTAGTAATGGTGGTTCTCACTTTTGCAACAAGGCCTTCACCAGGCTGCTCGAAAAGTATGGCATCAAGCACAAGGTGGCTACCCCTTATCATCCTCAGTCGAGCGGCCAGGCTGAAGTTTCCAACAGGGAGATCAAAAACATCCTAGCAAAAACTATTAATATAAACATGATTGACTGGTCAAGGAAGCTAGATGATGCATTGTGGGCATATCGCACAACATTTAAAACTCCCATTGGCACCTCGCCATACCAGTTGGTTTTTGGCAAAGCGTGTCACTTGCCAATGGAGCTTGAACACAAAGCCATGTGGGCATTGAAAAATTTGAATCTTGATTGGGCCGAAGCTGCTAACCTAAGAATGACACAACTCAATGAGATGTAAGAATTCCGTCTCCATGCCCATGAGAGTGCAACCATGCATAAGAATAGAATGAATTTTGTTCATGACAAGAAGATCTTGAAGAGGGAATTCAAACTCGGTGACTTGGTCTTACTCTTCAGCTCAAGACTCAAGTTATTTTTGGGCAAACTCAAATCCAAATGGTCTGGACCATTCAAAGTTGTGAATGTGTCCCCCTATGGAGCTATTGAATTGGAGTCGGAGGACGGGACTCAAACTTTCAAAATAAATGGCCAGCGGGTCAAGCATTACTCGGTACCACAGGAGAAAGGCACTTGGTAGAATAATTCGCACTCAAGGATGGTCCTACACCAGTCCCCACCACTGCTTAGCCCAAATGGGGTCAACATCGTCATGCCGCGACATTAAATCAAGCGCTTCTTGGGAGGCAACCCATGTGTGGTAACATCCTTTTGTTAGATTTTAATTTCTGTAGGTTTAGTTATTAGTGTTGAGCAGTTTTACGTGTGTGTTAGAATGCAGGTAGCTCAAAATACAATGAAATAGTGTGCAAGGACTGGGAAGAATGAAGGAAAGAAGGACCTGTGGTCTGCGGCAACTATGCGGTCGCATAATGGCTTTGCGGACCGCATAGTGGTCGCAGACACACTCAGAAGAAAATGCAATTTTAGTCCTCCACAATGCGGTGGAATTTCTATTTTTGCGGCCCGCATAACAATTATGCGACCGCAGAATGCGTCGCGAAGTGGACCTTAGCCAAGCTGTCACTAACTCATCGCATAACACATATGCGACCGCATAATATGTTATGCGATCCATTTTTCCACCGCAGAACTCCCAGGTATTAAACCCTAATCCCCTCCACATTTCAATCACACACCCTCACCCTCACTCTCACTCACACACAAGCACCGCACAACATAAAGGAGATCAACGAAACAAAAAAAAAACAAAGAAGAATAAGAAAAGACCAAAAACATCGGCTTAACTACGCAAAATCACAAAAAAAAGAGATCGGAATTGCAGAAAGAACTCACCTGGTTCACCTCTCAGAACTAATTCTTCAATTGCTCAGACATCTGGTATGTAATTTTCCTCCCTCTCTTTCTTAATTATGTTGAATAAGTTCATGTGTTTGCACCCCCTTCTTTCCCCTTCTTCTCAATTCTTTGCTGTGGGGATCAATGTGTGCCCAATTGATTCAAATTTGGTTTTGTTTTGTTTTGTTTGGGGGCACACTAATGCTGGGGGTAGGATAGGTTGAGAGACTTAATACATATGCTAGGATTAAAGACCAAGGGGTTGGGCAATGTTTCCATGGCATGAGTGTGCAATGTCTGAGATTAGGTGTAGAGAGTCTGTAAGTAAATGGGCCGACCCTTTTTGACTGAGAAAGACGGTCATTGCGGTCTACATAACTGGTTTGCGGTCCGCAGAGTCATCACATATTGGTGCCCTAGGTGGACTGTTGAGAAGGACCTCTGCGGTTGATTTTGCGATCGCAGACTTATTTTGCGGACCATGAAATTGTCGCAAACTGAGGCAGATAAATTGCCCCATCTGGTGAGCAAACACGCGACCACTCTGCGATCGCATAACCTGTTTTGCGGTCCCTTTCGTGATCGAATACTCGCTTTAGTTCCTGAGTGATTTAATTATGTGATGGGTGTGCAGTTCGCATAGTTCTTATGCGATCACATAAATTATAGCAAAGGATTATTGCCTCCTTCATACTCTCTCAATATGTTTTCCATGCTGTATCAACCACTCACCAACTGTTTCACTCACAGGAATGGCACAAATAAGTCTCTGTCGCAGTGCGATCACCGCCCGCTCAAGGAAAACAATGGGCTGCTGCCCTAAGCCAACAAGCACAACAATCCAAACGCCCAAGGCCTGAAATAGCCCGAAGCACTTCTGAGCACTCCTCCCAGTCTGAAGAGGAGGAGGCACAGACTGATCTCATGCCATCCGTTGACTTACATACTGAAACACGCCGGAAGAGTGAGGAAGATCTTAGATTTGGGGTCGCAGGCTCGTGGAATCTGTATAAAGATGGGTTAGCAAAGAGAAGGATTCTTGAAGAGAAGCAGCTAGGCCTAAACGGTCTAAAAGAGCATTACCCTCATGTGATTGACAACATAAAAAAGAGGCAATGTGAGTTCTTCATTGAAGTCCCAGAGGAGTATAATGAGACACTTGTGGGGGAGTTCTATGCTGCTTATGCTGCCTCCAGGAATGCCAAGCAGAAGCGAAATTGGGTATTCTTGCAATCTGTCCAAGTTCGAGGGGTCCAAGTACTCTGTGATGCCTCGTCCATCAATGACATATATTTTCAGTATTGGTCGTCATGCACGGTTGAGTATGATGCCAAACTTTCCAATAAAGAAAAATCGAGCGTGCCTGGATTGCTTCCGTTATAGCCAAGGGAACCCCCTCCTGGATAGCTCCGTGCCAAAAGATTCACAAGCAGGATCTCACCCAGGAGGGCCGATATTGGCTCAGTTTTGTCTGCTCCCGTCTGATGCCTATGAGAAATGAAACAGACATAAACATCGAAAAGGCAATCCTTATTGCATGCATCATGAAGGGTATAAAAGTTGATGTGGGATAAATTATATTCAAGGGTATTGGGTTCAGAGCGAATTAGAAAGAAACATCACTTCCTTTCCCGTGTTTGATCACTTCTCTGTGTAAAGCTGTGGAAGTGCCTCCTATCCCCAAACATGACCACATTGAAAAGGCTCTCCATGATACTGACATCACTCGGATCAGTGATGCCGCATACAATGTAGTGGACAACCCACCAGAGACTTCACTCAATCCTCCATCAGACTCAGAAGCACCTGCTGCTCCCTCACTACATGACACTCCCTCCGCACCAGCCACCTCCACATCCACTCCTAAGCCAATCACTACATAGCCACCTTCTGCCTTACCAACTCTATCAAAGCTGGGTCTACTGGCCCAATATACCAATGCCAAGGTAGACAGACTGATAAAGGAATTCCTAGCTCTTATCAGCAAGCACTGGCCCCTACCCAAGCCTCAGAAGCATTCTTCAATAACATCATCAATCCTATGAAGATCGACTCAAGCACTTTGAAGTGCGACTTGAGAGGGTTGAGAGAGGCGAAGCTGGAGATATGCCTCAACTCCAGCAAGATGTCGTTGTGCTGAAATCAGAGCTGCACAAGATGCATAATTTGGAGTTTGACTTGACTTCTCTTCTCCCGGAGGAAGGTGAGAAGGGCACTGGCAATTCCCATATTCCGAGCATGGACCTAGATTTTACAAACCTTACCCAAGGTATTGAGACTTCAAAGGCTCCGAATTTTGTTGTACACATTAACACTCGTTCAGAGGAGGGATCCGGAGAGTTTGGGGGGGGAGGAGACTGATGAGGGAGATACTGAAGAGGAAGAAACTGATGAGGAGGCATTGGTTGAGGAGACCGAGGATCAACGGGACAATAGAGTCAAACAAGTTGCTATCTCTACAGATACACAGGATGAAGAGGAAGCAGATCTGCAGACAATAATTGCACACTCTATTGCAGACATGGTCGTTAAGGCCAATCCATCGACCACACAGCCATCACTGAGAGAGGCTAGCAACTCCCAGGTCCCAGACCCAACCTCACAATAGGTGGAGCTTTCTGTTCTATCCTCAGATACCACCACACAGTCCGAGGTTCCACCTGTTGCTTCCACAGTGCCAACATCTCACCCCACAGCTGCCCCGGATGCTTCAGCCCCTCCTAGCACCTAGTGCGCCCCTAAAACTTTGCTCTTACATTCTCTATACATTGGGGACAATGCATACTTTTTGGTTGAGGGTGGGGTAGTCAAAGTTTTGTGTGAAACTTGTACATAAACTCCTACATTAATAGTGTAGATTGGTAGATAGCAAGGAATTCCCCTTGGTTTTTCTTCGTCGAGTTCTTTTCCAAGGGTGTAATAATAGAACCATGGAGGTAGCACAAAATGTTTTGACTTGTTTGGTGTTGATTGTTCTAGCTTCAAGCATGTGATGAAATTTTGTTGAATAAATTGTACCCTTCTAATTTTGTATAACAAAAAAAATAAAATAATGGTTAGTCATTCTTGTGAACTTGAGGCTCGCTCTTTGACTTTATGCTTACTCAGAATCTCAAATATCATGTGATGAAGCTTTGAGTTGCCTTGCATTCACTTGAGGGCTGAAATTATGCTGAGTCGAACAGTTCATGCGTTGTGAGTGAGTGAGGATTTGTATAAATAATGTATATTCTTAACTTGTGATGTCTAGAACTTGCCCGGTTGGTTTTTAATGCAATTCTCAGGTTAATGATTGGGTGTTGAAATGATCTTAGGCTCTCTTTGTGACTGCTAGCTAATTTTGACCAAATTGACCTCCCTGGTACATCAATTACCCTAGTTACCACCGTTGAGCCTTTAACCTTTTATTTGGCTACCACATTACAAACCTTTACCCCTTGTGAAATAATTCTCTCTTTTGAACCTATCCTTCCTTGAACGATTAAGAATGAGGCTAAAAGCCTAAGTTGGGGGGGGGGGTATAAAGTGAAAATTGGTAAAAAAGAGAAAAACAACAATATATTCATCCAACCTGTCCCGAAGCCTATACTACAACCCGTGAAAAGTCCTTAGTGATCCACAATCAATCATTCCTGAGATAGCAGCGAATTAAAATAAGGGCAAGCATATGGACTAATACTTGTAGCATGTAGCTTTCGTTCTGAGTGCAAGAGTGTTTGATTGCACCTCCTGTACATATGTGTGAGTTGGGGATTTTCTTTGTTGTGAGCACGCATGAATTGCAAGATTTAGCAGAAGTTAGGTTCTTGAAGTAGAATACAAGTGCACACTTAGCTGTGGGTAGCATTCTGTCATTTTGCCTAAGGTTCAAAGTTTACAAGTTGATTAGTCGAGTTGCTAAATGATCGTTGTCCCCCACGAAGAATGAATAAAAGGAGTCACATGCTTGTTAGCTGATAGTCAAAACCATCTACAGTCACTGCTGTTTTGTGATATGTCGGAAATAGAGTAGTATAGGATAGGATGATTTTGTTTTAGTTTCTTGAGGACAAGCAAGAGTCTAAGTTGGGGTGTTGATGTGCCGTAGAATTTCGGCACTTTTGATACTAATTACATAGACTTTAGCTCGTCTTTTAAAGCATTGTTAGTTATTTCTTATGAAGTTTTGGTGTTTTGCAGTGTGCGATATTGAAGAACCAAAAACACGGAAAAGAAGTCAAAATCCCGTAGAAGGGCAGAAATACGGCAAGTCTGCAACCATAAAATTGATGTGCGGATCGCAAACCTACCGCAAACTGAAGCAATTTTTTTTGCCATTAAAAAGAAGAATATGCAATTCATTATGCGATCAGATAACGCTTCTGCGAACCGCATAATGACCGCACAATTACAATAGGAGAATTTGTTTGAGCACTTTGCAATGAATTCTGCGGTCGCATAATCGCTATGCAGACCGCATAATGGAAACGCAATGGAGAACTGGGCAACTGGGCGTGTGATTATGCGATGACCCTTGCAAATATGCGGACCGCATACTTGGTCTGCGACCATTCTGCGGTCGCTGATGGGTTCTGCAGGGGAAATTTTGACCACCTTTGACCCCGACCTTTGGTCTACTATAAATAGATTTACTAGAATTTTTGTGGGACAACTGGTCAGAAAAGGAGGCCACCTTTAGAGCATTGAATGCACCATTGCTTTGGAAGCTTTTGAAGAAATAATCTTGTATCTTTGTAAGCTTTATGACTTCATTTATTGCTTTGTTCTTAAATTCTAGTATGAGTAGCTAGTTTTAACTACTAAGGTTGTGGACCCTTAATGGGTGTAATGTTAATGGGTGTTTACCATTGAATATATATATAATGGTTGGTTGATATTTATTCATTTCTTATGCTTCATTTATTGTTAGTGGTTGCAAACATTAACTAATTCCATTTCACTCTATCTTTACTTGGAAAAGTGAGTTAGGGTTCGGTAGAATTGAATATCAAAAACTCAAGGCTTTAAACCTTATTTAATGGAATCGCCTAGGAATAAGTGGGTTCTATTTGGCATAAATTGGTTATTCTTAACTGAACTCTTTTATATTTGGAAAAATCATAAAGAGAAAATATTACCCAACTATTGGGAAATATTGGGTAGTCACTTAGAAACCATTTGCATATAAAAGGACTTTCCATTAGAAATATATCATATAAACACCGATAGCATTACATTCCATTGATGAGGACACAACCTTGGTTTCCTTAATCAAATTAAATATATTCTCACAATACAATAGTCTTCTTTATTACACATAATTACAATACCATTTTCAAGGTAACGGAATAGATTTACGATTTAAGTCAAGTTTCACACTATTCAAGTAATCCTTTCACACCTATTCCCTATGGGATTTGACCCCAACCTAGTTGGGTTATTATATTTGACATAGACCTCCTTACACCATTTATTTAGGTGTAACTTGAGCGTATCAACGCACCTCAAAATCGTTGGTGACGGCTCTTATGTTTTAATATCTAATTAAAAGAGTTGTCACGTGTCGAAAATGGGGCGTGATAGCATGTCGACTCTACTGGAGATATACTTGGGCTCTCACCATGACAAATCTTTGCTTGTGTGGGATTATCAAGTTATTTTATTTTACTTCTTTCATGTACCTTCCTTTTCCCGTCCTTTTACTTGTTCAAAATTGTTATACCATGAGCCTCCCTTTCCCCTCTCCTCTATTTTCTTTATTTATTCAATCATACTTTTCGAATTTTGTGAGCCATGCTAACTATTTTCCTTTGTCTTTTGTTTTCTTTTTCTTCCTTACTTATTTATCGCAATTTTTAAATATCGTCTTTATGTGTTTCTTCACCATGTAAAATTACTTGACTATGTGTTATCTCTTTTGCATAAGCATGCTTCAACATCATATTCCACTCGTGCCTATTATCAACATAACAATGCTTGATGAGTGTCCATGCTTTCAGAAAATGCCCTTTTAAAATTAAAAAGACTTACTAGTGGTAGACTAGTTGATCAGCAGTGTAGTCGATGGTCACGTGCCTTCACTCTCAAGTTATCAGCTTGAGGGTACCAGTTAGACCCTTAGACACCTACTCTGATCGAAACTTTACATGCATTATGTTAAAACCAAGGATAGAATAAATACCCATGGCATATTAAATCCGTTTAGATAAACCTTGTCCAAAATCCAAAAGGGATCTATACAATCCCAAAGGATACTCTCATATTATGTGCATAACTTGGAGAAAATGTGCCAATATGTTGACTATTATCGCTTAATTAATCAAATCAGGAGGGGGTAGGGCTAACTCTTTTCTATAATGTAGAAAATGAAGTACAACATTCCTAATGGACGTATGGTCCAGAGAATTCCATCCAAGTTGATCTATTGGTGGAACGACCTCCCTCACTGTGACAGGAATCATGCGAGAAGGATACTGGACAACTTGCCATCCTTAATGGACATTTGGCCGTGCAGAAAACTGATCAAGGCTTCCATTATGTTTTGGGATGAGAAAAGGGTCGTCTTTCGATCCAGAAACTTGGAGATGACCCCACTCTTGGAGAAAATTGGAGATTTTGCTAAACTTCACTAGGATAGTCCGTATTTACTAGTATCGAAAAATAGCACATCCTGAGGTTTTTTGAAAATATTCAGAATTAAGTAAAAATCAATTCTACAAAATTAGCATGTACAAATACACACAAAAAGTTAATATAATCATAAATTCATGTTGCATAGCCTCGAAACACCATAAAATGAACTCAAAAGTCATGGAGAAGCAACGAGTATTGGTCACTAGGTCGTTTCCAATGGATCTACTAAATTTAAGGTTAATTAAAGTCTATCAAAAAAATTCTACAAAATTAACATGTACTAATACACATAAAAAAATGGATATAGTCAAACATTCATGTTGCATGACCCAAAAACATCAAATTATTAACCCAAATTTCATGGCGAAGCTATGAGTATTGATTGGTATGTCATTTCCTATGGACCTACGAAATTTTAAGCTAATTAGAATCTGTTAATTTTTTTTTACAAAATTAGCATGTACTAGTACACATGAAAAAGTGGATATAGTCATAAATTCGTATTGCATGACTTCAAAACACCAAAATATGTACCCGAAAGTTATGGAATAATAATGAGTATTGGTCACTAGGCCGTTTCTTATGGACCTAAAAAATTTCAGACTAATCAGAGTCCGTAAAAGAAAACCCCCGAAATCACCCAGGGTTTGTGTGATTTATGGGAGAGGAGTTGCAAGGGTTCAATATGATGTTCTTGGTCTGAAAAATGAGTGAAAAAAATGAGTTAATCCAGCCATTAAAAGGTCCCTTGGCCGCCCTCAATCTGCCCCTTCTGGGGATTTATTTGGTCCCTTCATCTAAGCAAGCAGCTGACACACCTACTTGTCACCTACCAGTCTGCGCAGTCTCGTGAAAACACAAATATATTCCTAGTCTTATGTCGCATTCATAAGATCTTTAATTAGTTGGAAACTATACTCGTAGACCTTCAATTTGGTGGGTGAATCACTTCGTAACTCTATGTATATTGGGAGAAAAGCTCAGTGACATTAGACCCAAATTTCAGTTAAATTTATGAAGGTAACTTGTGATGACTTTCGTCGACTTTGTTTCATAACTCTCTTGACTTCAAAACTTTACACACGACTATCATACAACTAAAATACCTCATAACATCACCTTCTTATCATGTTAAGCACTCTAGTCTCACCCAAAATGTATGGGTTATAACATTCCCAACGTTCCGGCTTTTGGCGAAACTTATTTTCCTCGATTCGTTTAGCTTCTAAACCTTCCAACCCTCTTGGTACTTGCTCATCATGATATTAATGTTTTTTAACTTGCAAGGGAACATGATTAACTTACTTTATATACTTTCAAAGAGGATCTCATTTCCGAGCTTACATCAATTGACTTACGACGTACTTTTACGTACGAAACATGGGGTGTAACATCATTCCCTCCTTTGGAATATTCGTCCTCGAATGTTGGCTGATGCGCTTATCAGTCTCATAACCTACGGCTCATACGAATACTTTAATACTATCCTTTCCGTCTAGACAACTATTATGTGAATAAATCTAAAAGCCAGGGCATTCCCCTTTTAGGCCTCTTTCTCACACCATGACCTGTGGTCGGAATTCTTCCAATCTCGTAACTGTTGCTACCCATGACCCGTGGTCGGAATTCTTCCAATCTCGTAACTGTTGCTACCTTCTATCATGTAGCATGTACGACTCTGTCCTTGTACGCGCGCCTACGCAAATCTTCTCTCTTTATCCCTCCAGATGTTTACCCAATCTCTAGGCCTCACTTTGTGAACATATACAGAACTATGACAAGCTGTTCCTCTGGGTATCTATAGTTGTATGAAGTTCTTTGTTTGGTACTTTGTCGAACTTTACGACTATTACTATATTTCGTTTCATAGACTCGAATCTTTTATCCATCTATTGTTGATTCACCTTTATGTGGATCTGTATTCCACCAGTGATAACATGAAACTTCTTACGTAATACAATTTCACTAGGGCTCACGTCTCATCGGTGAACATCTAGAGTTATTTACCTGATCCACCTTAGGAATGATACTATACTTCAATAACTGAATTTCATAGCATCTCAATGTGATTCATGTTATGGGAGGTATTCTAATCCCATGCAATTTATAAAATCCCTTCTCGTTGAATCATTACTTCAATCGAAGGCTATATTCCTAAACGTCATCCTCTTATCATTTATCACAATTACACTCTTAATCTACCTCCAGGGCGGCATTCCATCTCTTCTTAATGATCATAGTCTTAAACTCCTCCGAGTTCATTCAAGCTATACTGAGATTTCTATTACTTATGCAAACCATCAGCTCTCTTGTTTTGATGGGCTTAATCTCGAGGCCTTACCTATTCTCGTTACCTCCTCACTCACCTTTTCTTATCTTTATTCTAGTCTACCTAAAACCTTGTTGCTCTACCATACTTTAGCTTGCGACCTATTCTCTATTCTCGTAACTAGACCTCTTGGTAACTGGAAATCACAGGCTAGAAGATATGCTACTGACGACACCACTATCATTTTTGGATACTGAATACGGCGCTTCTAGCCCTCTATCTGATGTCTGGACTATTCACAACATTCTGTACTTGAGTACCTTATTCACCTTTACCTTACATACCTTTAAATCTCGCATCGTATGTTCTATCACTTTCATAACCTCCCTTCAACATAGGTGGAATTTACATCCACACCTTAAAGCTCCACTATAATACTTGCACCTCTGGTGAGTACACAATCCGACAGAAGCTTCATACTGACTTCTTATGACTCAACTCTATGGCATAATCTGGAAATGAAAGAAGGGTAATATTTCCTAAATGTCCTGTAGTATCTGAATTATAAGTGTGGCGTGCAACACACCCATAAGTGAGACTCTACAAGACACGACTTTGTAGACTCCCTAGGACGCGACCTTCTCTGATACCACTTTTTCACACACCAACCTATGTGAGGCATGGCTGGCACCTAATTCCATACTGGCCCGAGTGAACCGCTCTATAATTGGTAACTTCTGGACATAACCAAGCATACATAAGCCCACTTGGCTGACTACATCGTATCATAAGATATCATGAGCCGACATGGACACAACTCGTAATGTGTAACTATAAGTGGGCAAACACAGTATCAACGAGCCATCATACTCAAAACATGAATACACATGAGCCCTTAAGGCCTCATACATACTGCACATACTGAACCTGTGTCTACAAAGCCTCTAAGAGTATCTGACATCAAAATATAGTCTAAACAGGACCCTGACTTACCCATAAGTATATATATACATAGGATAGTGTGATACCCTCTAGACCCAATTGTACTCCGGATAAAATGGAGCTTCGCTATCCTCAGCTGGATATCAACTCCGTCTATGATAAGAGCCCATCATACTGGATACCTGAACTTGCAGGCATGAATGTAGTGCCTCGACGATGGGACATTAGTACTAAGAAATGTACTAAGTATGTAAGGCAGATAACATATGAATAACTGAATTGAAACTGAACTGACATGTATATATGATATATTAAAAGCAATCTGGAGGGTCAATGAGATCCGGGAAGAATACTTACCTTATTCTGACTCGTAACATATCTACACTAATGAAAATCTAGCGTACCTTACAAAGGATTTAGACTGAAAAGGGAAGGCTCCGTAGGCCGAGAACTTCCAATGTCGTGACCATCGTATATATATCTAATTCGCATCATGATATACCTGAACTTTTTCCCATATGCTATATGTACTGGAAACCATCATATTATAGAAGTTCATCCATAACTTTGTCCTAGCCATCATACCTTATATCTGAATACTTACCTCAGACATATTAAACATCTCTAGGGCTACACTGAAACATAAAAGTGGCACTTATGCATTTCATAAAAGGCCGTCCGTAAGGATCACAACAATCATGAATAGCTCGGGGCTTGTACGCGTAACATAGTAGACCGTTCGTACGACTCACAATACCGAGGTCTGGCTATGCGTGCAACTATGACCCTCCATAACAAACCTTCATTATGCACCTATGCATTCATAGACCATCCATAGGGCTTCGCTGTACACGTATGATTCATAGACCGTCCGTAGGGCTACACTATACGCCTACGCGTTCATAGATCGTCCATAGGAATCATATCTATATATATATATATATATATATATATATATATATTCATTTCATATCATTCATGCAGACATCTTTCAAAAATCAATAGATAAACTCGTATTCATAAACATTTCATGAGCAACTCGTTACGATAACTAATCCTTATTCCTTAGACGCTCGCTACGTCATCCTTCGTATTCTATATTATTTAGCCATAAAGAGAATTGCAACTATTTTGGAATTGCACTTCTATCTTTATTTCACATCACGACTCATTTTTGGGGATTACGCGATTCTGTCTACTTATAGCTATGTAAGATGCTTAGCTTGTGAGGCTACTGTCACGACCCAAAATTTGCCTAGTCGTGATGGCACCTATCCCAACCCGCTAGGTAAGCCAAATAATAGTCAACATATTTCTACTGAAACTAATATGAAATCAATACATGGAATAATCGAATTTTTGCACAATAACCCAAGGATTGGTAGTACAAGACATGAGCCTCTAAGATTTAGATTTACAAAGCTGGTATGAAAATGATACAACATCTGTTTGAAGTATACATAAATAGAATTTAATTCCTAAACTACCATGAACAAGAGGTAGCTGGATCTAGAACACCAGAGCGTCTTCAATGCCACGCATTGTCTTCCACAACTACGCAACTCCAAGATATGCACGCAAGTTGCAGAAGTATAGTTTGAGTACAACCGACCCCATGTACTCAATAAGTTGACTAACCTCGCTGAAGTAGTGACGAGGCTTAAGTTAAAATATACTCACTCAATATATTACCTGTGCAGATGATAAGTAGAAAGAGTAGTATGAGTAAAGAGATACAAATAATCACATAGTAAAGAAAATGAAAAATACAAATAACAGAGGGCTCCATAATATCGTAATGTCTCAATCTCACAACATAATATACAACATAAAATAATCAACAAGAATAACCAAAATATGTCTTTTTCGTTGCTGCGCACAACCGTTCCATACATACATACATACATATATATATATATATATATATATATATATATATATATATATATATATATATATATATATATATATATATATATATATATATATATAATAGTTCGTGTATACGCGCGTTGCACGTGTATCCTGTTACAATGATTGTTCTTTTAAGAAATAAGATCGCATTAATATTATATTAAAAATTATGCTTGAGTTATAAAATAAAAGTGTAAGATATGTTAATGTAGATAAATAGATTATAGATTTTTAACTGGCGAATTTTTTACTTTGATATAATCTAAGTGTAAAATAAAAAATAAAAAATTTAAGATATATAGCTCGACCCAAATTTGAAATATTAATTGTAGTTACGCTTTTATCAAATGCATTACAAAATTTTATTTTTAAATAAAATTTTATTTTAAAATAGTAAAGAATCAATGACTATTTTATTTTTGTATCTTCATGCTTGTTGGACATTAGTGCTATTTAACGTTTGTGGACCACTTTTCGCTCACTCTCTTTCTCATTTATATTCTCAAATATTTTCTTTGTTATTCTAATTTATTGAGCTTAGTATTAAAATATTTACCTATCTATGACTTCAATATAGAGTAAACATGTGATATATATATATATATATATATATATATATATATATATATATATATATATATATATATTATCATTTATTTTCTTACAAAGGTAACAAAAAATTAAAAGAAGAGCATCCAAAATTAACCAAAAAATATAAACAATTTTTCCTCGGCCCCAACTAAATGTATTCTAATAACAGAACATATTGAAGGAACTGTATTCTAACAGGTAAATTGCATTACGGACTTCATTAAATGTTTTGTAATTTTGTGAATGCATCTTTTTTATTAAGTAAAAGTTTATTTGATGTCAAAGTTTTAAACATTAAAACTTATAATTATATTATATAGTTCAAATAAGGCAGAATTTATATAGGAAAAAATATAATCGATTTTGAACTCCTAAATATTAGGAAGTCCTACACATTTCAAATAGAAAAATATTTAATGGCCATAACTTTAGTTGGTTTTAAACTCCTAAATTGTAGGAAGAATAATTAAATGATAATTTTGTCTAATGTGAAATATATTTTTAAAAGGTAAAAAAGGAGAACGATATTTTACTAAGGGTTTTCGTGCTTTTAATATAATACTAGTCTCTATGTACGTGCCTTGCACGTGTAACAATAGGCGTGCATAATAACTAACATAGAATTTGTGAATATACTTATTACGAGGAAAGTGTTAATGTCATGCACCTTATGATATAAAAGATTGCTACTATTAGCTAATTCATATTTTTATCACTATACTTTTCTTAATTAAATGGAGAAAATGGACAAGAAAGACTTTCATGCACATGAGAAGGTTTAATAGATTGAATCATGAAAATTTGCTTCGTTTTGTGTCTTTTAACTGTACGAAGGAGGAGAAATATTTGGTCTCATATAGTCAATATGTGAAACTTATGTTGCGTGTTTTTTAGATATTTTTTTTGTGTGTTTCTTGTGTATTGACTTGAATTAATTTGTTTATTACTTTTGACACGTGTGTCCAAATCCGATTCCATTACACTGCGCGAAATACCTGCAATATATAAGTAAAAGCTGCAAAATATTATGTAATAGCTGAAAATTAATATTCTTACACTAACATTAGTTAAAATAACATAAACCATTAATCTCTAAAGATATAAAATTTAAACATAATATTACGTCAGTGTAAAAGACTTTGATATCTAAAATTAAAAATTACGCCGAAAAACAAAGAAGTACGACACAAAAATAATTATAATAAAAGTTAAGATGTCATTATTTTTCTCTCTAATTCATATACATGACCCTAAAGCATTACTCAATTACGGAAAACGGGAACTTACTCAATTACGAAAAACGGATTTGGAGAAAATTGCTTCGTTCTACACTAAAACCTTTAGAGAACAATGAACAATGTGGAACAATATTATCTTTTATAGGAATAACTGGCTTATTCTTTTCCTACATGGATTTGTGCAATTAAGCTGAATTCTATGGGAGAAAATTAAATAAGAAAAACTATTGTTGTCAAAAAAGGAAAAGGCTACCAAAAAAAATGTTAGCGGTGAGTAAGCTGAATTCTATGGGAGAAGATTAAATAAGAAAAAATATTGTTGTAAAAAAAGGAAAAGGCTACAAAAAAAAAGTTGAGCTATGTAGGAAATCAAATCGGCCATATATCCAACAAAAAGTAGGCCATATATTGTCCAACAAAAAGTAGGATAGAAGAAGTATGTCGCAAAGAAAAAGAATTTGAACCAAAGTGAGCTATATAGCATTAATGTATGCGTAGTTTAAATGAAAAGAAAAACATGCCTCAGATAATTTATAATTATATCCTTAAATTATACAAATAATTAAGGTCATAAAAGTCGATCAATATTTTAAGGTTATTTTAGTCGTTCAATATTTAACATAAATTATTCGTGCTTTTATAATATATATATATTATAAATTATTCAAGCTGAATTTCGTGTGTTAGTTTTCCTGGTGTTATGTTGTGAATTTCCCGTGCTTGTTGTTGTTGAATATCTTCATTTGAATCTATATTGATATATGGGATCGGGTTGCACAGAAAATTTACAACATAATACCAGGAAAACTAACACACGAAATTCAACTAGGAATACAAACTCTAACAAAATGAGGTGAGCAACATAGAACCCCAGAGCTAATCTCCCACATTTTAAAATGAAAGCTTCCATAAAGCATAAACACACAACTAATCACAAAGTCATCCAATCTGGCTAAGCAAGGAAGTGTAAAGCATGAAGCTTGTAAAGATGTTTGTCAAGTGAGAACAGGGATCAAATGAAGGCATTCAACATATATGAAATCATGTAGAACATAGAAACACGTAACAAGTAAAGGCATTTAACAAGTAAAATCATATGGTAAGTAAAAGCATATGGTAAGTGAAGACATGTGATAAGTAAAGGCATGTAGTGAGTGAATACATATAGCAGGTTAAGGCATAACAAGTAAATCACGTGACAATTAGAGGAATATAACATGAATGGTCTAATAACAAGTAAAGCCATGAATTCGAAGAGGACATGTAGCAGAAGTTAATCAAGTAAAAGCGTAGGTGTAACAATAACAGATAAGGTAAAGACATAGCTATAACTGTAACGAGCCAAAGGAAAATCACAGAGGTAACTACGTAAGGAACTCGAATGGAAAATATCATACAAAATACCAAACATTAATAGAAACCAAACTAAAGGAAACATAAGTACTTAACGAGTGAGTAAACATAACAGAACTTCAACTTCCTTTCCTTTCGCACGGTAATAATCAACAAGCCAATCTCATTTCAAACCACACGGAAATACTCATGGTGACAACATCATATCAACCACACGGAATTAACCTTCGTGCCAAACATAGCCCTAAGGCCCCAATCCTCACACATATTATGGGTAAAGTAACTCAGGTGGCAAGATAATAATAGGTATAAATGGGCGTCCAAGATGCTACGGTCAATCAAGTATGTAAACTGTTTGAAAATAACATATTAAATTCTTTTTAAGATGCCATATGTTCTAACATAGTTTGTAACACAGTTAATTGACTTTATTAGTCACATAATTAAATAAAGCACAAGTCAAAGAATCACCAAGTTCATCGAAGCACAAAGAAAGCATATAAATTCGCCAGCCCGATCATGGAAACTCTGGCACATGCATATACACTCATTAAAACCCCCCAATTTCTCTTTTAGATTCATCAAACTAAAGGCCAGAATTGAAGATGGAATCATGTAAAATAATCAAAATCAAGTCAAAAATACTTACCCTAATCCATGTGGTGAAAATCCTCTTCAAAATTGCCCAAATCTGAGCTCCCTAACTCAAAATCTGATAAAATAACTCAAAGTCTGAAAATAGAGTACTTATAGATCTGCTCCAGGTAAACCTTTTGTGAACGCATAAGAAGCCTCGCGTTCACGAAGCACAAACTTAGCCGACCACAGAATTTCCCTTCGCGTTCACGAAAAAGTCCTTACGAACGCGATGCACAGCTGAAACAAACCTTCGCAAATACGGCGTAGACCACACGAATGCAAAGACAATATCTCCAGCTCCCAACTCTTATACGTGAATCCACATTGCGAACGCAGTGCTCATGTTCCCACAACCTATGCGAATGCCATCATGCAGTCACGAATGCGAAGAAGAAAATACCCAGCTCCAGACATAGCCTACGCGATCGCGGTTACATCTTCGCGATCGCGAAGAACAACTAAGGCATCAGAAATCAACAGAAAACAGCTATGAAATCATCCTCCAAAATGATCCGAAACCTCTCCGAAACTCACCCGAGCTTCTTGGGACCCCGTCCGAACATGCCAATAAGTTCCAAAATATAACACGAACCTACTTGAGGCCTCAAATCACACATAACAACATCAAATCCATGAATCGTACCTCAAATCAAACTTAATGAACTATTTCAAATTTCCAAATTCTCAACTTACGCCAAACAAGTCTAAACAACTCGGAATCACCTTAAATTTTGCACACAAGTTCCAAATAATACAACGAACATATTCCAGCTTTTGGAACAACAATCCGAACCAAATAATATCAAAGTCAACTCCCGGTAAAACATATAAACTTTGCAAATCTTCAAATTGCCAACTTTCACCGAATAATCCTAATAACCTTCTAGAAACATCCAAATGCAAATCCAGACATACACCCAAGTCCAAAATAACCATCCGGACCTAACGGAACCATAAAACTCTGATCCGAGGTCAAATTCACAAAAGCCAAACTTGATAAACTCTTCCAACTTAAATCTTCTAAAGTGTGAGTCATTCTTCTAAATCAACCCCGAACCACTTGAAAACCAGAAATGACGATAAACGCAAGTCATAGTACACCATGCACAGCTACTCATGACCTCAAACTAGAGAAGTGAATGCAAATGCTCAAAACGACTGGTCGGGTCATTACATTCTCCCCCACTTAAACATACGTTTGTCCTCGAACGTGCCAAGAGTCATTCCAAAGCTATGAAATATCTGCAAAACTCACCATGAACATACCCATGAGTGATCCCTCGTCGCTCCAATCCATATAAGCTTGATAACACCACCTAGCTGAAGAACCTTACTTCAACGCTAGTCCGTAAATCTTAGAATACAGTCTCCAACATCCAAAATTCATTTTAAGATATGATCCTTGTGCATATACAATGTATTAATCACAACAAGCTGCATTAAGCCGTCAATACACTGCCAAGGTCAACCACACGTTGTGCAACATAACTCATGTACTCACAACAATAACTTTTGACCATAATAGCTACTCATTTCCAAACCCGGTACCAGTAATATACATCATATCAAATGAAACCTTGTTTCGGACCTTCATGATCCTGCTTATGATAATAGAAACATATAGGAACTCGTAACCACCCATGAAATCATCAAGTCAAGAAGCTCTCTAGTCCGACAAGGACCATTGCCAAATTTTGAGAGGAAATATGGTATCATTCTTTCAAACATCCTTATTCCAATACGATAGTGCAAATCTCAGGTCTAGAAACCTCGCCTCACCCAATACAAGCATCCCAATCGACAAATCACACCTAAAACCACATGAAACCTCACATAACACGGTCCATGCACCAAAGAAGCAACAACTCAGATATATCCTAAAATGGAAAGAAAGCAAGGTACGAGGACTATCCAACAAGTACAATTGATATAACAACAAACGTATAATTTCATGAACTTATCCCACAAACGGAAAATAAACACACGAAATAAACTCAAGGAAGGGTATCCCACATAGCTCCGTTGTCGCGCACCACCCGATCCCAAATATATCAATCCATATAGGGATACTTATCGAGCCATAATGCTCGGGCTCACTAATCACATGCGCGTCAACATCAAGCACGATAGAGTGCACAAATATAACTATGGAAAGATGATTAGGCATAAAACAATACAGAGAAAGGCAAGCACAACTATGTTGCAATAAGCAAATCAACGTCACGGGCCATCTCGCCCATATCTCCATAACGCCTAAACGGGATCAAAACATGTGTGCGAATAATCATGTAACCTCAAAACCCGTTATAGCATAAGGAATAAACACATAACATAGACCAGGGCACAATAACATTCATTCTGCCCGATGATATACCTACGGTAGGAATTGCGTAAGAATAAGGAAATCCTATCTGATATAGAATACACATTCTCCTTTGGCCAACAAATAGCCCCCAAACCAATTCCGATCATCCCCAATCAGGTAAATAACCTTCCAAAAACTCATAGCAACCTATCCATAACACATGCCGCCAGTTATCCAATTCTTATCATATCTTCGTAGCCCGTTACCAAGAAACAGTCTGCATGCGAGAACATATGGTCTCTAAACCCCAAGAATAACGGACTCTCCTTATCCGATTCCAACTCCACTACTCAAATGGATAATACATCACTTATACTCCATCATCTTATGGAACATACTCACATAGATCTTCTACGTCACACAGCAAAACCCGAACCTCAGCAGCCCAAAACTAGATGATCACCATAACACTAGTCAAGCATCCGTAAGTCAAAATACAATGCGCCTTTTGAAATGCACACTCTTCTCAGGCGACATCACATATCGCCGACATTTTCTTAAACAACTGAAATCGTTCGTGCCATCAAGAACTCATATCCCCTCTTCAAAACTAAATCGCAACCTTGTACTCGCAACTTCTAATCCCACACGACGCACTGCCACAATCATGGTAACTCATGAAAATATGAAAATCTCATAACCAACTCTGAACCACAAGCAAGTCGAACACCTCATCAACCGAGAACCTTTTATTTAATTCAATCCAGGAGGACATCACCATATGCCACACACCTTCTATACCTGTAGAAGATACCAACCCTGAGCCATGGCCAAAACCATAATGAATCCTTCAAAACCCACTAACATATAATCAAATTATCCGAACTAATTTTTCTCTAACTCAACCGAGTCACGCAGACTGCCAAACCCAGAAGTAACTCAACTCGAATGCTCGCTCTGAAGGGACCTTCTACGAACTCAAAGCCGTCTCTTGCATCCCTCTAATACTTCTATGTAGAGTCAATAATGATATAGAAGTACTACAAGTATGGTCACCATCTAATATAGATCTCAAGTCCCAGTCATACAGAAATTCAAAAAATTCTTAAATACAACACGTGAGTCTCGAATTCATCAGAACCTTTTCGATAGTCATTTACCTTGCTCTAAATCATCCTCGATGATACCTTTCTCAAATCATAACAAAGCCGCAAGCACATCCTAGTCTAAGAACTAATATAACACATGACCATGCAATCCGATCGTTGATAGTAGGCTACCCCAAATGGCTCGAAGCCATATAACACATCGTCTATAACATATAGCACCCTTCCTTAATAGATGCCCCGGTCTTGCACTGTTAATAAGCTGAATACTTCATAAACCCATGTGACTCTAGTCATAAAACACTCCAAAGACTTTTCCAAGTACATGCTCACCCTGTTGGCCATCAAACCAACTTCCCCAAGCCCTCCACAGCCTACTCGCAACATCACAAGTTGTCTGTGCATGTTGGTACTTGGTGCTCAACATCACATATAGATGAATGGAAAGAAATTGAAGTCGGAGGCTTCAAGCTGAAACAAGATTGCTTGATAAGGAATGAAAGAAGGGAAGTTTCCTAAATGCCTTGTAGCCTCTGAGCAATCCAAGTCAAAGCACAACAAGTGCGTTTTATCAAAGTATACTTGGCCTCGCATGGCGTGAACTTCTTGCTTAAGTAGTAGATGGCCTGCTCCTTTCTCCCAGTTTCATCATGTTGCCCCGACACACAACAAAAGTCATTGTCCAAGACTGACAAATAGAGAAACAATGGTTTCCCTAGTTCGGGGGAACCAGCACTGGCAGGTTTGAAAGATACTCTTTGATTTTATGGAAGGATTTTTTGCACTCCTCTGTCCATTTCATGGCAGCATCCTTCTTTAGCAGCTTAAAAATGGATTCACAAATTTCGTGGACTGGGCTATGAAGCGGCTGATATAATTTAATCTTCCCAGGAAACTCATGAAATCTTTTTTGCTCTTTGGTGGTGGTAATACCTGGATGGCTCTGATTTTTGATGGGTCCAGTTCTATCCCTTTTGTGCTTACAATAAAACCCAATAGTTTTCCAGCGGGGATTGCGAATGCAAGCTTTGCTGGATTCAACTACAAACTGTACCTTCGCAGGCGTTCAAAAAATTTCTTCACGTCGTCCAAGTGCTCTGAAATCTTTTGAGATTTTATGATGACATCATCCACATACACTTCAATCTCCTTATGAATCATGTCGTGAAAGAGGGTTGTCATGGCTCTCATGTAGGTGGAGCCGACATTCTTGAGACCGAACGACATAACCCTATAACAGTAGACTCCCTAAGGTGTAGTGAAAACTGTATTC
Source organism: Nicotiana tabacum (assembly GCF_000715075.1). NCBI lineage: Eukaryota > Viridiplantae > Streptophyta > Magnoliopsida > Solanales > Solanaceae > Nicotiana > Nicotiana tabacum. The sequence continues at coordinate 41,369,166 of NC_134096.1, read as the reverse complement.
TCTACGTCTTCCTCGTGCCTTAAGATTTGATGGTATCCAACGAAACAATCCACAAACGACTGCAGTTCATGCTTTGCACAGTTGTCGATGAGGGTGTGGATATTTTGGCAAGGGGAAATCGTCCTTTGGGCTAGCTTTGTTAAGATCCCGGTAATCCATGCATATTATAATCTTTTCGTCCTTTTTGGGAACTGGGACGATGTTTGCCAACCAGGTTGGATAGTTGATGACCCTTACTACATTTGTTTCTATCTGTTTGGTCACCTCTTCCTTTATCCTCAAACATAAATCAGGTTTGAACTTCTTGGGCTTCTGTATGACCGACAGTCTGGTAGGGTTAGTAGGTAGTCGATGCGAGACAATGTCGGTGCTTAATCCTGGCATGTCATCATAGGACCATGAGAACACATCGACATACTGTCGGAGGAGCTCAATCATTTTTTCCTTCTGCTCAGCTTCTAGGTGAATGCTGCTTCTTGTTTCTCTCGTATCTTCTTCACTTCCAAGATTGACTACTTCCTTTTCTTCGAGATTGTGCTTCTTTTGACTCTACAACAATTCAATCTCCTGCAGGATATTGTATGGCATCATACTCTCGTCATATTCCTTATAATTCGGGTCATTGCGCTCAGTAGTTTCGTTACATATCATAATCTTGGAACGTAGTGTTTTTATCGGTTTGGTTACTGAAAAGATAATCTAAGTATAAATAAAGCAGTAAAATAAAGTTTCAATATTTAGGAAAATAATTCTTTTTATTTCATCAAAAGGGGAATGTCTTAATTGTTCACAAAAGGCAAATGACAAAAAGGTATAGACACGGTACATGCCTCAATTGACCGTGCTCTTTCAAAAGAAAACTTTTACAGTTCCATACTACCAAGACTCTCGGAGAACCAAAGATTGACTAGCTGTGAAATTATGCAGCTCTTCCCTTAGTTGGGCATCCTTGATAGTCGGTGTCTTGATGTCAAGTCCTTCGCAACATTTTTTAATCATATTTACGAACAGTTTTCTCATCCCGCTGATGGTATCATTTTTGGGCGTTGAACTCTGTCCCAGACTTGCAATATGCTCTGGCACAAAAACCTTTTTCCTAGAACTAACAATGTGAGTTTTCCCTTTCTGAGACTGATATCCTATGCCTACCCTTCCTTTCTGCCCATTGTGTTCAATTTGCTTTGTGATTCCATCTGACTTGGCTCCCAACCCTGTTCCTAGCTTGTATCCATATTTCATCATCTCTTTATGGCCATCTTGGATCCATACAACGATTGCATTTCCAAAGTTTGTTCAGTCATCTCCACCTCAGTAGTATACATGATTTCCACAACGTGGAAGGCGACTTCGTCTAGCCCCTCAATGAATGGGACAACATACTCCAAATAGGCGGAGTGACCCCACTCGTCGTGGACCACGATCTCTTGGCATCCCCACTCGAATTTTATAGATTGGTGTAAGGTAGACAGTACGACCCCTGCCATATGTATCCAGGGCCTGTCCAACAGCAAATTGTAGGAAGAGGAGATATCCATCACTTGGAATAATACCGAAAAACCGACTCTCCCGATTTGCAAAGCTAGATAAATTTCCCTAATAACATCCTTTTGTGAAACATCAAAGTCCCTCGCCCTTACGTGGATTTCCTTGACCTCCCTTAAATGAATTCCTAACTCCCACAAGGTGGAGAGCGGACAAATATCGACTCCTGACCCTCCGTCGACCAACACTCGGGATACCACTTTGTTCCCGTATTTGACAGTGATGTGAAGAGCCTTGTTGTGACTTGCGCCTTTGACAGGAAGTCCTTCTCTTCTGAAAGTGATCATATACGCTTCTACCATTTTCCTAATTGTCGTGGCCAACGCCTCGCTAATGGTGTTACTTGGTACGCTTACCCCACTTTGTACTTTCAACAAAGCGTCCTTATGACTGTCAGAACTCATTAATAGAACCATGATACATATCTTTGTTGGAGTTTTATTTAACTGTTCTTCCACAGATTATTCTTTACTCGACATCCTTTTCCAAAACTCAGTGGCTTCTGGGTCTATTATGTTCCTCCTTGGAATTTTTTCTCTCCCTGGATTTCCTCGATTGATATCTTCAGGGACGTAGCATCTCCCAGACCTAGTCATACCATGGGATGTGGTAGAGTCTGTCATTTTGGACTTTCCCTTTTGCTAGTAGGTCCATAGGGTGGTTTTGTATTCCCGATCTTCTTCGCCCCATGTAGCATCAGTAATTGTTGCAGTTAGGTTTGAACTATCACTGTAGGCCTTAGTTGTACTGTAATGATTGGAGCATTTTGAGGAGGGATCCTTGTGGCTTCTGCATTCCCTATAGTGACAATAGTTCCATTCAGGTCATATTCTTTGTCTAGCGTGATCAGGATAACTTCCTGGTTTCGATGATTTGGCAATGGATTGCGATTCACATTAGGTGGTGCTAGAGTGCACTGGATGGCTCCGCTCCTGAAACTTGAAACAGTCTTCAATATCATGTCTCGGTACATTGGAATGATACACGCATCTCTTAGTGGTATCAAAATATCTGGAGGGATGTTCAGGAACCCTTCCCTTGATTGAGTGTATCAATCCTGCTCTTGTAAACCTTTCAAAGAATTGGGCCAACTGCTCAGCAATTGGGGTATAAGTTCTGGGACCCCTCTCTTCAAAATTGGGATGAGGGCGTGGTGCATACACATGTCTGTTTTGGTGAGTAGTGGTTTGGACAGGAGTAGATGGTCGTTGTGGTTTTTGGTTGTTGTTGGCTCGAGAAGGGTTGTATTATGGTTGAGGGTGGTAGTATGACTGGGTATTATAGACTGGAGCGTAAATGGGTGGTGGTGAGTGGTTGTTTGGGGAATACGAGGTGCTTCCATGAGATGGGTTAGTTTGGTAGTAGGGTACGACTGCTGAGTCCCCCTGGCAGCTTCCGTCCTCCACCATCGTGCATATTCTTGAAATGACTCAGATGGTTTTTTTGGTAGGTTCACTAGTGCGAACCGATCAGGAATGATCTCTGTATTGAATCGAAAATAATTCATGAAGTCCTTCGCCATATCTTGACAAGTTCTCCAATTACGCGGGTCCTGTCGGGTATACCAGGTGAGTGCTTCTCCGGTCAGACTTCTTATAAACAACTTCATCCTTAGTTTCTCATTCATTCCCACTCCATCCAAATTGTCACAATAAGACCTTAAATGTGCGTGAGGGTCCCCCGTCCCATCGAAGACATCAAACATTGGAGGTTTGTACCCTACTGGCATATCCACATCTGGGTGAATACACAGGTCCTCATAATCCAAGCTTTCACTTCCTCAGGCAACTTAGAGGCTCTTCATTTGCCTTCTCAACATTTGCAACTGCTAAGATACCGCCTCTTATTCCTTATGCCTGGCTTCTCTCTCCATCTCGGCATATTGATCGATTCCACGTGGCACCCTAACTGTGATGGCTGCTGTAAAGGTAAGTTCGATAACGACATATACAGGGGGAACATACTGCTCATGAGTAGCAGCACGTGCCACATGTATGTTTTGGTTGGTGGTAAAGTGACTCCGTCACGGGGAGGGGTAGTTGCATTAGTTGTAATAGGCAGGTTCTGTGATGTCTGAGGGTATCGTGGTATGTAAGGAGTGTGAATAAGGGGATTTGGTGGGTTAGCGGGGGTTACTGGAGCTATGACTTCAGTGGCGGGGGTTGAAGTCAGAGTGTTGTTGTTTTGGCGTGATGTTGAAGGAAAATGATCTGGAAGTGAATCCAAAGAAAGGAATCTGGGTGGTTTTCCCCTGATCGCCCCAGGCTGTCGCCTATGACCCGAGCATGTTCAGTTGGGTCTTCTACGACTGACATCTTTCCTTTTGACCTTAGATTGTATGGTGGCTCTGCCATTTTTAGTCGACACAAACCAACTTTCTTTTCTTTTTTGGTGATAATAATAAATCAAAAGAAATAAGAAGAAAGAAAAGAAAAGGAGCAAAAGTTAGTTTCTTCATTTTTATACGGGTTGAAAATCACACAGAGCAGGCAATTCGTGCATTACAACTAGCGCATTCCTAGAATTCGCAAGGACCTCTCATTGCCGGAGGTAGGCCTAATTCGCAGACATTTGACAGACATTTCGACTTGACACATTTAGATCAGAAGCAATATGTTTTCATTGATAATTTGGACTGATACAAGTGGGAACAAGGATTACATCATAGAGTTGAATGGGCTTGGATAATTTGCCCTTTTGGAAAGAAAAAGAGAAAACTAGGGGTAAAGGTACAAAGTAGGGAGAGGAGGGGAAATCAACCAATTCTAATAACTATTCCCAGAGTCGCTTCCTATGCCCTTCTCTTCTTCTGGCTCCTCTTCCGAATCCTCCTCCGGGTCTTCCTCAAAATCTTCCTCATCATCGTTGAATTCAGACTTCTCCTCTAGATCTTCTTCTGGTTCTGTGCTTAACTCTATCTAGATGCATTCCACTACCCGATCATCCTCTTCATCCGATGGCCACATATGGTCAATGGATCCTCGGACCACCCAACGATGCATTGATGTGGTCGCCAAGTAATGTGGAAGGATCTCATTGTAAATATACAAAGCAACTACCGTGCCCTCTAACTAGGCTATACCCTCTTTTCTTGGGCCGGCCAATTCTTCTTCTTCGTTAATCCAGACGTAGTACTCGGGGATGCACCATGTGTTTTGACCCATAGGCATTGTTACTAGGTCATTCCACTCTTCTTCCAGTCTCCTTATCCTGGGAAATGGAATCTGGCCATTGTAGTCATCCTCGTATAGCACTGTCCTTTTCCACAGAGGCACATCTTGAATCATCCCGAATTGTCCGAGGACCCACAGGGGTGAGTATGGTTGAATGCCTTCCAATCTGATCAACTGAATGAAATACTTTTGGGGAGTCCTCAAGATTGCCCTTCCACCTAACCAAGAGTGTTTCCAGTTGATCCATTCTCCTGTTAGATTGGTCAGTGTTTACCTCTATTCTTCTTGCCCACGTGGTGAGATCAGTGTCTCATTCTTTCATTATGTCTACGGATCATATTGCTAACACCCACGAAGTAGTCGATAGTGGCCTCCTGCTGGAAGAAGTGTTCAGTAGCCCAAATTTGAAGTAGCAAGTTACACCCTTTAAAGAAATCGTATCCTCGTGCACATGTGGATAAAGATCTCAGCATCTCGGCTAACACCATCGGCACCAAAGTAGCTTGAAGATTGCCGCGAAAGGTGGCCAGGACCACTGGTAACAGGTTGATGTTGGTATAGACCCTTTGTTGTAGGAAGACCAATAATCCCAATAGTTCCATTGCAAAAGTGACAGGCCTGATAAGACTTACAACATGCAAGAACCGATAACCGGGCATGGTAATTGGCAGTACTGGCTTTCTTCCATTTAATGGTAGCTCGGTAAAACTTTTGGCTTCCTCCAATATCGGTACCATCTCACAGTCGGAAAATTTGAACACCACCTTAGCTGGATCCCAAAATTCTATCAACAGGCGAGTGAGCACCCTGTCTGCTCGAATGTTCATCAATACAGTTAATGCACCTAGGTGCATTCGAACTTTGCCTCCATGTTCCCGACGAATATTCTTCCACCACAGTTTTAGTTTATGTGGTGCTCCCATTACCATGCAAATTTCAGGGATGTTTTGGTTGATTTCCATTTTCTGAGGTGGGTAGAAGAAATATATTTGGGTAAGTGTTTTCTTTGAATCCATAAGTATCTTGTCATGTTTGTTTGTCTTTCCACACAAATTATGTCATTGGGTGCATGACCCGTTGACATCAGGGTAGCTTTCCTAATTGTGTCTTGGTGCAGGGGACCAACTCACCTAAGGTTTATACAGTATGACCTATTTTACTATAGTAGAGTGTTTCCTATTTTTTGGATTGGACTGAAGGTTGCGAGAAGTTATGTCAGTTGACCTGAAAAAGCCATTATCCGAAACTAGTGAGTTTTGAAAAGAAGGTTCAGAGGGGTGTAAAAGACAACCCTCTCATGCCATTGTGTGTGATAGTGTATGGCCAAGACTCGATTGGAAGAGATGTGATGACAGTGTATATAAGGCAGTAACAAAAAAAGGGTGTAGAAGTGATAAGCAGGGTGATCATAAAGAGCAGATAATTATAAACACCAGATAAAGCATGTAAGCATATAATTGCAATTTTGATTATGATAAAAGTAAGATAAAATAAATCTAGAAGCCAAATTAGTCTAAATCTACTAAGGGCAGAACCTAAGTGTGTATCCATAGCATAGTCGCCATGTTGTTGCACCCTATTTTGCACTAGTCAAGACAAGATTCAACTTGTGGTTTCCCCGTTGTTAATGAAAGTGAGTCACCACCTAATGTTTAAAGGTATACTAGGGTACCTATTTTATTACTAAGTATTTTTTTTTATTAGTCTGCTAACTAGTGAGATTATGGGTAAGGGTTCTCTTTCTTCTTAGGAAAAGGTGTTAGACACCCCTTAAAATCTACCGGAGGTAGCTCCATAGGACTTAGACTAAGTTTGGGATCAATCCTTTATACTATGCTTTGATTAGTATTAGAGAGTACTGATTACTGTATACCTAATGGGAGAGTATAATATTAATAAATGGAATGTGAGACCCTAAAAGGGGTGCGAATTTATAAAGATATATTGAAAGAGTTTTGAAATAGGTATGCAAGTGGTCTAGATTTTACAAGCTTGTAAAAGAGATTAAGTTATGAAAATACTCGATTTGGGGGATGGTTATTTATGTAATTCTAAAGGGTGTTTGTAAGAAAGTATTCTAAGGATTTTAAAGAAAATATTATTTGCTGAAAATCCCTTAAGGCGATAGTTCTTGAAGTTCTGATTTTCTCTTTTGAAGATGAAGCTAAGATCTGATTTCCCTTTTTTTAAAAATAGAGCCATCGTTTTACTAAGTTCTGGGTTTTAAAATCTTTTAAGGAAAAGAAAGGTGAGCGAAAACATAGTAATGCTATGAACAAATTACAATCAGCGTAATGAGGGCCTACTACTAACTAATTCCCTTTTTTAATCCTACATTGTTTAAGGCTTGCCTAAGTTTATATGATATTAAAGAATAAAGAATAACATGCGATCTAATATATGAGTGTTATATACATGAGAGATAAAACAATAGCAAAGACATAACAAATGCGATCAGCAGTAAACTAAACTAGCAAAAGTAGTAAATTGAATTAACAAGACAGTAAACAATGATAAAGGAGTTGAGAGAAAGAGGACTGGACTCTGGTGATTGGGCCTCAAGAAGGTAGGCCCAACAGTAAAAAGACGCGAATATAACTGATTTTGGACTCTTTGACGAAATGCAACAAGACTGGAATTGGGCTTGAGTTCATTAGGAACTCAGCGGCCCAAGCATATGTACATGTCGAAAAGAGGAAAAAGTCATTAGATATATTTTCAATATATTCAGCATACTCTAATAACAGATCACATTTTGATGCACTGACAGGTACACAAACAGATAATTGAAACATGAATATGATTAATGTTGTGGGAAAATTATATATCAATGTGGTGGCTTTGATTAGCAAATAGTTCACATTAGAAACCTTTAGTTGTCATTAAATATTAAACCCTTAAAGAACTGAATGTGTCAATGAATTGAGAGCTAAGGAGGGAGCCCCACTCGAGGTCGATGCTCTCTTTGGATCTCCCGACACTTCAAAGTTCTCAAGGGACTCAAGGCCTAGGGAAATGCTTGTGCCGGGGAGGGCAGCCCAACCTAGAGTCGAACTCTGCTCCCAAAGCCAATGAGGCACTTTCCAATGTAAACTAAATACTAAAGTATTACTTACCACAAAAATATACTTTTCCTCTTAATAACACAAGAGAATACATATTACCTTTGACACTAAAGAAAGGATACATATCAAGTAAACCTAAAAGGGCTGACTTTAGAACACATATAGATGAAAAACACAAGTTTCATATCATACTATTGCAAGAGTAAGTCATTAAGGAACAACAATTTCAAAGAGAAAATGGGCATGCAGAACTCATATAGACAGCATCACAAGAGATGCAGATACCCCTGCCTTTGGAAAATTAACTGTGAACTACTTAGTATGTTATTAACACATGCATGGATTAGTAACACTACTTAACACCTTAGAGGTCATCAATACAAATTCAGACAAACAGTCATGGTTAACCATTGTTATAGAGGGGTTATCAAGGATATCGGGAATAGGATTAAACTCTCAACATGACTACAAATTCACAGATTCAAACATAGGATTCCTAAAGACTTAACAGGGTCATGCATCTAATAGTATTAGCAGGTCATCATGCTTAGATAGTATCAACAAAGGACTTCACAAGGCTTGAGAGTCAGGTTCAGTTTTAGATTAGCAATAAGGAGAAGGACTGAGCATAATGTAACATAAAACATGGTGTTACAGAGTTAAGTAGGGATACTTGTAATATTCAGTCAAATGTACATAGGCATGGTAAGTGAGGTATTGACCTCATATAAGCAGGGGAACTTTTCCCATTACAGAACCAAATTAAACATGTCAATGAAGAAAGGAAATGGAAGAATTGTATCAAAACAAGTTCAACTCAAACATAAGTCTAGTGTAGTATGTAAGTATGAAGTGGTCATGCTTCAACTTCTAAAAGTGTCACTTGATTATAACAGAATACCTAAGTCCTACTTTCATAGGTTAATGATAGATGCATGCAAGCTTTACAAAATGAACAGTGGCTCAAAGAGATTAAGGACAAGTATGTACTGTACAAGCAAGTTTTGAATTACACATATATCTGAAGATCCCAACTAATCATGGGACAAACAAGCTTAGTTACACAACAGTTATCGGTTGGCTTTATCCAATTAGAATAATGACTTATTCTATGAAGAGAAAGGTAGCTTAACCTTAATAGAATGTGTACAATAAAAGCTAATGAAAAGAAGACAGTTTAACTCCAACAAGATAGTTTCTTACAAATACATCTAACAGTTAGGTGTGATCATGAGAAGGTCATGGTGATAGCCCAGACACTACCCTCAGAGCTAGCAGATGCAGATATAGAGAATGAGAGCATCTAAACACTTAGATTTTTTCACCTTAGGTAAGTGATATGGACTTATGAACTTTCAGGATTATCTCAGTTGGGATTATCAAATAATGAACTCGACCACAAGACAAATAAGATGCATGGAACAATATGTAGAGGTGAAGATCACAACAGAATCATCTGTGAAGGGAAAAACATGAAGTTTGGGTAAGCATGATTAGTTTAACAATAATAACTAAAACAAAGTGAAAGACCACAATAGTAACTCAAAAAACAACTGACAAACACAGGCAGAGAAAAAAGCATTTAGACACTTTAAGTTCAAGCTCAAGGTTAAATGACAGGGGATATAAGTTTAAACAATTTCAGATTTTATCTTAGTTATAATTAGCAGGTAGTAAACTCAACTTGAAAGGTCACAAAACTACAGAGATGCAACACGACAGAGATGTGCTTACTGCAAGTCAAAGAAAACTATGCAGTTTATGTTGAACATAAACATATAATCACTTAGGGATGGAGACAGTTGGAAAACTCAAAGCAAAAATCAACAGGTATCAATTATGATTTAATCAACTATCATTTAAAGTCTCATAACAGAACAAGCTAATCACAAGAAGTCATTAAACTAACAAAGCATAAATATTAACATGTCAAACATGTATAGAATAATTGAAATCTACAGAACCTATCTCGGCATACTTATATCATTTAGAGAAACGAACAAACAAGAAAAGTGAGAGAGGTGCTAACCTTTTTGAGAGCAGCAGACCAAACGAACTCTTTTCAGTTCCTCAAAATCCTAGAACCCTTGAGTTTAGACCATAAATAGAACTCAGCAAAGGAAAAGGAAAGCAGTAAGAAGCCTAAGGCTTGGAACACTAAATTTCTCAGTGTTTTTGTGTGCTTCTCTTATATATTAGGATAATGATTTTTCTTGTTAGGTTGGTAGTTGGTGTGTTTGTTGAGAGTATTTAAGGTTGCTATTTATAGCAGCCATCGAGCCATTAGGGTTTCAGAGATTCAAATCAGATAGTGGAAGGTGACCCATGGTAATGATAATAACAAATTGAATAAAATTAGAATATATAGGGAAAAACCAATATCGAGTTTACCTATGTGAAGAAAACTGATCGATGAAGTGCGAAGGACCGTTGGTCAGAACCCTAATACCTAAGGGTCATTGCATTTGACCTCTGGGTATTGAATACCAACATTGAGGCGAGCTACTGTCCCAGACATACTTTGATTTGAAGCGACGAAGGAGGAAATCTGTTGAGTTGAACTTTCACTCTATTGGTATGACCTTCTCAATTAGGTCTTTGAAATCGAGTGGTGAAACTGGATAGAGCGCAGAGGTCTAAGATACAGGAGTAAAACGAATGTCCATGCATGACACGAATTTGAAAGAACAATGACGATTTGAAGTTTCATCTTTTAGGGTAGGGTTCGAATTTGGGGGTTTACGTCTATGATGATGAGAGAGGAAAATTCAGCGGGAATCACGGATATGGAAAGCAAAAGAGATGAATCTCTGATGAACTCGTGACCTTGCACGAATTTATGCAAGGTCTGGTGATTGATTTGGCTTGTGAGGTTGAGAGAAAAGAGAGAGGAGGGAGAAATAGAGACGGCTGGGAAATAGGGAAATGATTAGGGTTTGGGAGGGAGGGGAGGGTGATACCAACTGGTCTCTATGTTAAAACGATGGGAGGATATATGGGCCGTTGGATATGATGATCAATGGCCTTGATAATTTGAACAATTAGGACTTTTTAGGGGAATTTTTGGTGGTTGTTGGATTAAATGATTAGGACGGTTGAGATTGGGTCTTTGGGGACAGGTATTTGAATTAAAAGGAGAATTAGGGAATAAACATGAGCTGTTGATCAGATGGATCAACGGCTCAGATGAGGGTGTATTTGTTCTGTGAGTTGAGAGTGAGGGTGACGTGACACAGTCCGATTGGTCTAGTAGATAGATCAACAATGCCTAACACACCGACTAGGCAATCCGAAACATGATAACAAAGACAACATGATAATGTAATTCATAGAAATAGCATAAACTTGAGGTCTCAATACAATAAAAACAGCTAATACAATGTAAATCCCCCCAGAAACTGGTAAGTATGAAGTCATGAGCTACTGCAATGGAATACAAGTCTGAAACTGAATAATAAATACACTGTCTAAACTATAACAACACTATGAAAGGAATAGACAAGTCAAACTATGACAGATGATGCAACTCTACCTCGCCTCTAGCAGATAGTCCAATAAGCAACCTACTGTTGATAACTGGTCCCTACACCCGGATCTGCACAATTAAGTGCAGAGTGTAGTATGAGAACAACCAACCCAATATACTTGATAAGAATCATAAATAAACATGGAAAGGTAAAAGAAGCACAAATTATTAATGATACCTAGCTATCACCTGTGTAGTTTCATCTTTTTAACCGGTACAAAACAATATTGAAATCAAATCATCAGGTTTAGTAAGAAAACATCCGTGTGTGTAGGTGTATAGTTTCTCAAATACTCTGCTTAGATAATATCTTAGCATATAGAGGTGATATGTAGTTAAATCACATAAATGATCAAGGAAATTGCAAGTAAAGATAAAATTCAAAATCCAACAACACACTGGCCAGATTCCCTCACTTTTCCAAATCCGTTCCAAAACATTAATTAGTATTTCCAATATCCGTGTTTACATCATCAAGAGAGAAATATGAGAGGGTGACCCTAGGGGAATGGATCCGTATCCACACGCTGCACGGACAACTCACGTGCTAATAATAGAACCCCCACAGACTACTCACGTCCTACGCAGACAACTCACGTGCTAATAACATCAATATATGGATCTGCACGAACAACTCACGTCCCAACAAATACAAGTCGCCCAGCATGGTCAGAGGCACAACAACCCAATCTACCCGGCGTGGTCACATGCACCCAGTCCAATCATATCACACAGGATCAAATAAACAAGTATACATGTATGAAACCAGCGAAATATGATGTTCATGCTCCTGGACTGGTATAAACGACATGCTAAAGTATAGGCATGTGCAAAGTGTGCTATCGTAGCTCAATTCGACAACTACGTTGCTAAAAAAATAATGTTTATGAGTTCATTTCGGGATTAAGCCCCTAGGTAGCCTCAAACATGGCTCAAATAGTTCACAACAATGTCACAAATATGTGAAGCATCATAGCTTACGGTTTAACTATCAACTTTTAGGCTTATAAGAGACCGAGTACAACCCGAACATGAATAGATAATCTCGGTGCCCGCGCATGGGTTCATTCCCACGCATGTGCGCACCAAATAGCACATAGCTATTACAACGATTCAGGAAACTAGTGCCTCAACCGAGTTTAAATAAGATACTTACCTCAAATAAATGAAATCACTTTTCTAGCAAGCCCTTCCCACACATATCAACCTATGGAAGGCTCGAATCAAGCCAAAAATAACGTAATGCTATCAATAAAAGCTATACGAATTGATTCCAAATGATAAAGTTAAGATCTTTAACCAAAGTCAAATAGTCAAACCCGGGCCTACGTCTTGGAATCCAATAAAATTTATAAAATCCGAACACACATTCAATGGTGGGTCCAACCATAAAAATATTATTCAAATCCGACCTCAAATCGCCTTTCAAATCCCCAAAATTCGGTCTAAAAAGTTTCAAAGTTTTTCCCCAAATTTTCCAACTCCAATCACTAATTAAATGACAAAAAAAAAATGAAGGATTCATGAATAATAACCAAATCCGAGTAAGAATCACTTACCCCAATGTTTGTCATGAAAACCCCTCAAAATATCGCCACAAACCGATCTCTCTAGGTCAAAAGATGAAGAATGAAAAACCCTCGAACTTCTATTTTTTCCCAGCGATTTTTGCTTCCGCGACCAGGATATCCGCTTTTGTGGAATCGCTCATGCGGAAAATGTAGCACACCTGCACATCCCACTCAAGACCAGCCTGCAGAGTAAACGTCGCACCTGCGACCATTCCCGCTCCTGCGCTTCACTTCATCGCAGAAACGATCTCGCTTCTATGGAGACTTTGATGCTTCTGCGATCCTAGTGCCCCCACTCACTTCCGCACCTGCGCTCATAAGCTCACACTTGCGGCACCGCATCTGCGGCCATTCCCACCGCAGGTGCGAGCGCACTAGAACTGGGGCAGTTCAGCAACTCCAAAATTCCACAATTTATTTCGATTTCAACCCGAATCACTCCCGAGGCCCCATCCAAATATACCAACCCATCCTAAAACATCATACGAACTTAATCGAGGCCTCAAATAACCCCAAATAACATCAAAAATGCAAATTGCACCCCAATTCAAGCATATTAAAAGTAATGGATTTCCAACTTCTACAATAGATGCCGAAACATACCAAATCAACTCTGATTGGCCTCAAATTTTGCACACAAGTCATAAATGACACAACAGACCTATTCTAATTTCCGGCGCCAAAATACGAGCCCTGTAACCACAAATTTAACTCTCGTTCAAACTTCTCAACTCTCCAAACTTCTATTTTTCCAACTTTCGCCAATTCAAGCCAAAATCACCTACAGACCTCGAAATCAATATCTAGACATACACCTAAGTCCAAAAGTACCATAAAGAGCTATCAGAACCATCAAAACTCCATTCCTGAGTCATTTACACATAAGTTAATATCTGGTCAATTCTTTCAACTTAGGCTTCCAACCTTGGGACTAAGTATCCCAATTCATTCCGAAACATCCCATGATCTAAACCAACTACCTCGAAAAGTCACATAACAATTAAAGAACACATGAAAAGCAATAAATGGGGAAACAAGGCTACAATAAATGTAACATGTATGGACTAATAACAAATAAAGACATGAATTCAAAGAGGATATGTATTAGAAGTAAATCAACTAAAAACGTAGGTGTAATAGTAACAGACAACGTAAAGACATAGCTATAACTTTAACAAGCCAGAGGAAAATCATAGAGATAACTACTTAAGGAACTCGAACGGAAAGTATCATACAAAACAACAAACATTAAAAGAAACAAAAGTAAAGAGCATGTAAGTACTTAACGAATGAATAAATATAACAGAAATCCAACTTTATTTCCTTTCGCACGGTAATAACTAACAAACCAATCTCATTTCAAACTGCATGGAAATACTTATTATGCCAACATCATATCAACCACACTGAATTAACTCTCGTGCCAAACATAGCCCTAAGGCCCTAATCCTCACATATATACGGGTAAAGGAATCAGGTGGCAAGATAATAACAGGTATAAATGGGCGTCCATGATGCTACGGTCAATTAAGTATGTAAACTATCCGAAAACAACACATTAAATTCTTTTTAAGATGCCATATGTTCTAAAATGATTTCCAACATACTTAATTGATTTATTAGTCATAGAATTAAATAAAGCATAAGTCAAAGAATCACCAAGTCATAAAAGCGCAAATAAAGTATATAAATTCCCCCTCCCGATCATGGAATCCCTGGCACATGCATATACGCTCGTCACTTCATATAAGCACCCGCATGTAGAAAATAATATCATTTACTAGGAAAACAATTCCCTAAAAAAAGCTTGGCAAGACACTTACCTCAAACAAGCCAAATCGATACACTAGAAGAGTCATTCCGCACAAATCGACCTCCGAACGGCTCGAAACTAACCAAAATTAAAGCAACTCAAAATCATCAAATAATGCCTTAGGAAGCAAACCCAAACGATTAAGGTCGAATCTTTAATCAATTACTCAAAGTCAACAAAAAAGTCAACTTGGGCCCTCACCTCGGAATCCGAAAAAACTCATAAATTCTGACAACCCATTTGAATACGAGTCCAACTACACTAATTTTACTCAAATCCGTCTCCAGATGCAGTCGCGAATGCGAAAAAGAAAATACCCAGCTCCATACTTAGCCTACGCGATCTCGGCTACATATTTGCGATCGCGAAGAACAATTGCGGCATCAGAAATCAATAGAAACCAGCTATGAAATCATCCTCCGAAATGATCTGAAACTCACCTGAGCTTCTCAGGACATCGTCCGAACACGCCAACAAGTCCCAAATTATAACAGGAACCTATTCGAGGCCTCAAATCACACATAACAACATCAAATCCACGAATCGTTCCTCAAATCAAACTTAGTGAACTATTTCAAATTTTCAAATTCTCAACTTACGCCTAATACGTCTAAACAACTCAAAATCACATCAAATTTTGCAAAAGTTTTAAATGACAAAACGAACATATTCCAAGTTCCAGAACAACAATCCGAACCCAATAACGTTGAAGTCAACTCCCGATCAAACCTATGAACATTCCAGACCTTCAAATTGCCAACTTTCGCCGAATAGTGCTAAAACCTTCTAGAAACATCCAAATGCAAAATTGAGAGTCAACTTGGTCAACTCTTCCAGCTTAAAGCTTCTAATGTGAGAGTCATTCTTCCAAATCAATCCCGAACAACTCGAAAACCAAAACTGACAATACATGCAAGTCATGGCACGCCATACTCAACTACTCATGACCTCAAACTACCGAGCTGAATGGAAATACTCCAAACAACCGGTCGGAGCATTACAACTACTCGTTTGTCACGATCCAAAATCCACTGTAGGTCGTGAAGGCGCCCAACGCTACTATTAGGAAAGCAAACAATTAAATCAATATGTCAATAGTAAATCTAAAATGTATTTCAAAACAATTATAGAACTAAAGAGTGAAAACCGTTCGTTTTCATAAAAAGTATAGATGTTATTATATTAAATGTTCGAATGTAACAGAAATATAAATCTGAAATCATAACAGAATACAACCACAAGCAAAATCTAAATCCCTAAAACCCGGTGTCACAAGTGCATGCGAATCTACTAGAATAGACAATACTACTACAACAACTGTCTGGAATAGAAAATAGCAAGAACACAATAAATGAATAGGGAAGGGACTGTGTGTGCTACAGATCGTAACATAGAGAGCAGCTCACCACAAAGTCTCCTCAGCAACTGCACCTATGCGCCCAGATGACCACCAGATACTTCCTCAAATGGAATACATAATGGTCAATACCAAATAAAATGTCACATCTCAAGTTTGGAAGACTCATAAGTACGCTGACTCCTTATCATATATTTCGCACGACTCCGTCGAGGCGAACGACCCGATCCTATAATAGTAATGGAACGATATCCTGCCGTGGTGTACGGCCCGATCTCATAATAATAGTGTACACTACCGAGGTGGTATGACCCGATACAGATACATCTCATAATATTGCTGAGGCGAATGACCTGATCCCATAATGATACACCTGAGGCGTTTAGCCCGATCCCATAGGAATAGTGAAAACTTTGACAAGTCACCGGCCACATTAACAAATATATGTGTGAATTATGAAATTCAAGAAACTCTCAAAAAAATATGTACAACGCACGATGAATCCGTAAAAGAAAGTATAAGTTCCACGACTAACCGAGAAGCTCATCAAGTCTCTAAAATAGCAAGGTTCGATACTCTACACAAGTCTCGTCTTAGGAAAAAATGTAAATTAAGACATTTAAACAAGCAAGAATAACTCAAATAAAATAATTAAAATATGGCGTGAGTCTAAGTCTACGCAAACATAATCAGGAATTTTAGCATATGCACAGACACACGTCACCTCATACGTGCGTAGCTCCCACAACATGTAGCACATAACAAATATAGCACCTAAGGGGTAAATTCCCCCTCACAAGGTTAGACAGGAGACTTACCTTGCTCCGAAGTTCGATAACTAGCTTCAACGCCTCTCTAGCACCTCCAACCAATGACAAACGTTCCGAAACTAGTCAAAGAACGTGCAAACCAATCAAAATATACTCAAAGACTCGTTTAATATTTCAAAACAATTATCAACTCCACACAAAAAGTCAACAAAGTCACGCCTCGGGCCAACGTGCCCATATTCAAAAACTTCTCGAAGATAAACATTACCCACCGCACCACGAACTCAAATATATAATTTATTCTAAATTCCATGTCCAATTTCGTGGTAATAATCCAAAAATACCATTTCTAGGTTTCTTAAAAAGTTTCACAATTTCTACCAATTTTCATGTTAAAATCATATATAATCCATTATTTAACTCACAATGAGTAGGAATCACTTATCTCATGATAGATGATGAAAATGGCTCTTCAAAATCGCCCAAAATCAGCTCTAATGTAAGAAATGAGATAAAATGAGCCAAGACCCGATTTCTTATATTATACACTGCCCATGCGTTGCCCTTTGCGATCGCGGTCTAAAGTCTCACAATCGCGAAGCAAAATTACCTATGCTGCCTAAAATGGCCTTAGCGATCGTGTCTGACACCCCGCGATCGCGAAACACGAACAGTCCACCTATCGCGAACGCGAGACTCCTTCGCGTTCGCGAAAACCAACTCACCCCAGCCCAACTTCAATTATAGGCGAACAGGGAGCTAGACACGCGAACACAAAGCCCCAGCCCAGGCTACTATACGAACGTGGAGCTTTACCTGTGAATGCGAAGAACATCAGGCTCCCAGCTCTAGTTCACCCTTTGCAATCACGATTCCATATTCGCAATCGTGATGCATTCCGAAGACATCAGAAACCAGCAGTTACCCAACAAAGGGAATTGGTCAAAAACCATTCTGAAACACAGTCGAGGCCCCCCAGACCCTATCCAATCACACCAACAAGTCCCCATACCCTATCCAAAGGCTCAAAACGCCACGGATAATATCAAAATCGTGAATCAACGATCAAAATCCCTCTTTTAACTTTCAAAACTTCAAACTTCGCCGAACGCATCTGAATCATACTTAGCCATACCGAATCACGACCAAACATCACACATAAGTTCCAATCAATAAAATGAACCTATCCAAGGTCCCGGAACACCGTCCGGAGTCCGATAACACCAAAGTACACTCTAAGTCAAACTTAGCAAATTTGAAACCTTCAAAATGCAAACTTCTGATAATAAGCGCTGAATCGCTCCCGGACCATCTGATACTCAATTCAAACATATTCCTAAGTCCGTAATCACCTTATGAACCTATAGGAATCTTCAAATCCCAATTCCGATGTCATTTACTCAATAGTCAAACCTTGGTCATCACTTCCAACTTAAAGCTTCTGAATTCAGAATTAATCTTCCAAATCAACTCTGAACTTCTCGAAAATCAAAACCAACTACTAGTGCATGTCATAATACATAAAGTAAAGGTACTCAAGGTCTCAAACCGCCGAACAACATGCTATATCTCAAAACGACCAGTCGGGTCGTTACATTCTCCCCCACTTAAACATACGTTCGTTCTCGAACGTGCCAAGGACCATTCCAAAGTTGCCAAAATCACTACATAACTCACTCACATGCCCATGCCACCACAATCCACATGAGCACATTATCTCAACCCTGACTGAAGATCCTTCCAGCTACCTTAGCCCATAAGCCTTAGAACCAAATTTCAACATTCGGAATTTCCTACAAGGTCAGATTTTTTCATACATACACCATATCAAATTCCACAAGTTGTACCAAACTTACATATACACCCATGTTTTAACCACACGACGGACCCCATAATTCATATGCCCATAGTAATATCTTCCAAAAACACTAGCTACTATTTTCAAACTCGGTATTGGTAATATACCTCGTGACACATAAAAATCTTATTCCAAACCTCACAATACTGCAATAATGAAAGATATGTGTAGAATCTCTTAACCACCCATCAAAACAATATATCATAGAGTTCCTACACTCGACAAGAACCATTGCCGCCTTCTGAATTGATTAGTGATATTCTCCCTCCAAATATACATTATACCAATCCGATTGCGCTAACTCCAGGTCCAAAAACCTCGTCTCACCCAGTACAAGGTGCTTAGTCTACAAGCCATATCAAAATCATCTAAAATCTCATACGACTTCATCAATACGCCAATAAGCCATAACACGAATATGACCAATAAGAAAGAGCGAACCCAAGTACAGAACTATCTAGTCCGCGTAACAAATAAAACAACCAAACAAATTATATGAACCTATCTTAGAGATGAGAAACAAATCACACAACACAAGTGTAAGGAACCATACCCAACATCTCATTGTTGTAGTGTGCAACCCGATCCACACATGGTATCGTTGCAACGTGCAACCCGATCCAAACATCATACTCGTGGCGGTGTGCCACCGCATCCACACATAACAATCAGTAAGGGAATTCCTATCAAGCAAAAATTCTCATACTTACTGAACACACGTATATCAACTACAAGAACACCAAGTTCATAAACATAACTCTGGGGAGACGGGTAGTGTCATGCCCCAAAACTGAGGAGCGCGACCAGCGCTCAACCGAGTGAACCCGGCCGAGCAAGCCTATTAGATTTTATTCTACCCAAACTCATTGATGAATAAAGAGAATATATATATTTTTGTTAATCAACCAATAAAATGATTATGTTGCAATACCAATTTCTTACCATCAGTTACTTTATTTTAAAGTCTAAATTGCAAACACATTTTTCATAATCCGAAGTGGAAATAGTAATTCAAGCACAACACACGAGTTTGACTTCCCCAGCACCATTATACAACCCACACTATGTCTACAGAGCCTCCACAGATAAAGATGAGTGCAATGATAATGCCGGCAACAAGGTCCCGGCTATACCTCAAACAAAATACACAAAGAACAAAAGATACATGACCCGAGGATGAAGTGGGGCTCACCAAGTAAGCTGGGAAAAAGGTGTACTGCTATCACTGATCAATATCTCCTGATGTGGAACCACATGCATCCATTTAAAAGATGTAGCCCCCGACAAAAGGGACGTTAGTACCGTCGAATAGTACTAGTATGAAAACTAAACACTAATTTAAGAATTCAGAAATACAAGATGAATATGATGAACCAGTACAACAATAGAATAATATGGATAACCGTTTAAACCATAGAAAGCTTATTAAAATCTATAAATAACATTTATAGGATTTAAGATGAGATCCTCTGTAACCATCGAAACACAAAGCGATCCCGCCGCCTCACCCGATGTATGCAGGTGAAAGTGTACGTACAATACCATAACTCTAATCAAGCGGCCCTGCCGCCTCACCCCAATGTATGCTGGTGGATGTATAACCACAGTACCAAGAACCTACACAAAGCGGCAATGTTGCCTCACCCCAATGTATGCGGGTGGAAATGCATCAATGATACCAATACCAAAAAAAATGGCTATGCCGCTTCACCCCCAATGTATGCGGGTGGTGGTGCCACACCAATACCAAAACTATACAAAAAGCGGTCGTACCGCCTCACCCCAATATAAGCGGGTGGAGGTGCAGTCCCACAATACCATAATCCCTACACAAAGCGGTCATGCCGCCTCACCCCAATATATATGTGGGTGGAGGTGTATCACAATCATAATCTCTATACCATAATCCCCACACAAAGAGGTCATGCCGCCTCACCCCAATGTATGCGGGTGGAGGTGTATCACAATCACAATCTCTGCACAACTTGGCATAATAACTTTCACATAAATCACGACTAGAAATTATAATATGTGGATACATAATCCATAGTTTGGGACACATCCTCAATTTATAATGTAATATGATAAGAGCATTTGAAACACGAATTGAACATATATCTTCATCGCAAAACTTATTGGAATACTTCATTTATAATCAACATCTCAGAACTTACAAGGATATTGGGAATTCCAATTCTTAAAGAAGAGTTTAGCCAACATACCTCACTTGAGCTTCCTTACACTCTAAATGTTCCGGAGTTCTTAGCAACTTCAATCTATTGTAGAAATATAACAAATTGAGCCAAAATTAAGGAGATGCTCATGGTTCTAGCTCATTTGGGCATTTTATCAAACACTAAGTGTGGATTAAGTTTCAAGGCCCTTTTATAGAGGATTCCATTATCCCACAACCCAATCTTTACCATTTTTAGCTCAACAATCTTCCTACACCCTTTGATAACACATGCATGCAAAATAAACAACCTTCCTGCCCAGAAATTAACTTGCTAATTATCCATTTCTACACAAAATTCGAAATTGAGGGTTAGGGTGTAGAATCTTACCTCTAGGATGAAGACCTAGTGAGTTTCCTTTCTTAATCTTCCCAAACTTGGGCAAGAGTTGAAGAACAATTATTGAAGAACTCTTTCTCACTCTAAAATATCAGATTATCGCTCAATAATGGCCCAAAGAGTGTATTTAACGAAATAGGGTCGGGTTTTAAAAACCCAGAAATAGAGCTCCGGAACGGTTCTGCGGTCGCATATGCGACCGCATAATGGATATGCGGACCGCAAAATGGTCGTATAAATACAGACCAAACGACCAAAAAAATATGTCTATGTATGTGGTCACTATGCGGTCTGCATAACTGTTATGCGATCGCATAATGCACCGCATAACAGTTATGCGGTCCACAGTCGACCGCATAATTGCCCCCAGACTGGCCCTTCTCCTGCTCACTTCTGCGGCCATTATGCGGCCCACATAGCGATTCTGCGGTCGTATAATGGACCGCAAAATTACAATCTTCTGCCAACAACTTTCCTTTTCATAATCCTCAACACGTAAAACCAATTCGGCGCCACGAAACATTATTTTCTTTTGCAAAATTCTACGGGGCCTTATAGGTAGCACCATGCGCTACAAAGGCCCAAGCATGACTATGGTGCAATAAATAAATCAGCATCTCGAGAGTCATCCCGCTCACATAACACCACAAGACTACACAGGATCACAATACACGTGTGAATAATCAAGCTGCCTCACAACCCACATAGCATAAGAGTAACACAGAAAATAGATGGTGATAGGAACAACATCCTCCATGACCGAAGAATCATCCATAAGCAATGACATGTTGATAAGCATATCTAATCTGGTATAGAATATACATTAACATTAAGCCTATTAATGGACCTCAAAGTTGATTCCGATCATCCTAAAATAGGTCGATAGCCTTCCAAAGATCCACAATGACCCTATTCATTACACGTACAAACAACTGTCAAATCCTGAAGAAAGTTTCGGCGTCCGCAACCATTGAAATGGTGTGTCTCTCAGACATAAACTCTCCAATCCACGACAGTACCAGAATCTTCATACCAAACCTCAATCTCTTGTACTTAAATGGTTGATACGTCACACCTACATAATCATCCGATGGCAGATACTCCCATAACCTTCTGTGTCAAGTAACAAAATATATACACCATTGGCTACGAACTATGTCCTTTCTGTAGTGCTAATCAAGAACCTACAGATCGATTCACAAAGCCTCTTCCATAGAGCACCATTCTCAGACGGCACTAAAATAGCGCCAGTATAGCCTCTTCCATAGAACACCATTCTCAGACGGCACTAAAATAGTGTCAGTATACTCTAAACATCTACAATCTCCCCCGCTCCTCCAAGACTGTGACATTCCTATCAAAATAGA
The DNA here is from genome assembly GCF_000715075.1 of Nicotiana tabacum. NCBI lineage: Eukaryota > Viridiplantae > Streptophyta > Magnoliopsida > Solanales > Solanaceae > Nicotiana > Nicotiana tabacum. The sequence goes on along the minus strand of NC_134096.1, from coordinate 41,346,551 downwards.
ACTGTAACCTTGATCCTTCAATTCTAATTTCCACCCCGCTCAACGATCAATCATGCTACTATGCGAGAGGACTAGAACGTCATCATATCTCTTGAACCACTAGTAGAATAACACTTTATCGGCTAGAAACATTTCGCTTAACTCACTTCAAAAGAAAAATCGCAACACGCAACTAACTTCCCATAACCGTATAATACCAAATCTCAAGTCATGGTCGAAACCGTCATAAACATTCGGGGACCCATCTACACATAGCCAAACTATCAGAATTGGATCCCTCTAAATCAACCATTATTATGGAGACTGCCAAGCCCGCAAGTATAGCCACAAAACACCCGTGTAGCCTTATCACACCGAAGGAACCGGTCATTTTCTTTACCACGTTGATCCAAGCCATTACTAAACTAAACCCACTTCTTCAAATTTACTCTTGACTTGCCTTCGAAGCAATACCTCTTTTCCAACACATAATGGACCTCAATCAACACTCATCCCGAGTGACCCCAAATTACGAGACCACGTCGTCTCAATACCTAATAAGCCATTTTATACTCTCTCATGCGCTCAATAGTACTTCCAACTGCAACATCCATTCTGATGAGACCTTTTGCGAATCTAAAACTATTTCTTCCATCTCTCTAACACTGAACCTCAGACCTATTGGTAACATAGAGATACTCCAAGTCTCCATCACAATCCGTTGCAATACTCAATCCTTAACTACACAACAAACTCGAAAATCCTTAGGCACCACACTTGAATCTTGGACCCACTAGAACCCGTGTTGAGAGTCACCCACTCTAAGCTAGTCCCAAATATATAAAACCAAATAACTGGTGCTCTGTTAGCACACGAATACACCAAAGAAGCAACCGAATGAATCATTTCCCCTGTACATCACATTCACAAGAAGTATAAAACCTGAGTCCTTTTACGACCTTCACATGAATCGGTAAGGTGAGCTGTAGCACACATCCATCAAATTCCTTGCTCGAATTACCCCCAGATGTTCTCTTCTTCAGTCATAACTAAACCGCCAACATACCGATAACCAGAAACTGCAAAGACATATAACCACGCGACCCAATCATAGACAGTAGGCTCCCCCACTTGGATCTATGCCACAATTGCAAAATCCCAGGGACCCATAATGACTTCTCCTCCTAGCTACCATGAACTCACATCGTTACTCAACCAAATTTCTCACAGGCTCTTATTGCACAAATCATAGCACATCCTAAATTATCAGCCCAAATGCACACTCAAATGCATGATGGTCATGCCATTTTCCTCAAGAAATATGGACTCACATCGTGGTACATGCCTCCCATTGAATAGAAAGAAGAACTCTTCATAGGAACTTCATCAAAAATCATGCAACCCCTAGCCGTCTCACAGACGATAGCCCCACCCGTGTAACCTCATATCGACATCCCACAACGACATTTCCACATGTACATCCACCATGAAATCAGTCAATTCTCCTTGGTCCTCACTCATCCACTAGCCGTAAGAATCAGTTCATTCCATTAATATCAACTAAAGGTCCAACAATCCATTTAAAAGTCGAAGCTATATTGTATCCCAACACGACAATAAAGCATTCCCATTCCTCTATATTCCAGGCAAACTCTTTTTGTCATATTCAAACTTCTTAAGTATAGAAATCAACACCCCAAACAAAATACACATACTTAGTCATTTCTCCACTATGATCTAAATCGCTCTAATCTTCCTCAAAGCATGTGGTTATCCTACCCCAAAATCCATACGATACGCTACCACTCCCACTCTGGTTAAACCATCTTCCTAAGCAAACTACTCAATCTCTGCTACTCGTACTTGACCTTCTAGCAATTCAACCACTGCAAAACATATCCCACCATGTCCTTTCTCATTATCTACCACCAATTATGCCATCCCGAATCACGATCCATCTTTGTAGCACTCGAAAAAATAGATTGTCGTCAACTCTAAGCCTCCTTAAGGACCATCTCCCTTGAGCCATAAACACTCTAAACATCGATCTGACCCTGAAGTCGCAATACACCTCCATCTTTGATGACCGCTTCTTAGGTACCATTTCACAATGCCGTGCCCCAAAGGCAACCAAATAAAGACCATCATACCGGCGAATCTTAATGCGTTAAAACTAGGATGACGATACCACAACACAAACAAAAATTTCACTAATTTGGGAGATATCAAGTCTTGCTACTCTGTCAACCAAAGCCTAAACATCCATAGCCCATTTACATCTCCAGTGCTGGAATTAAAATATTGAATCTTCCAATCATGAAACGAATATTACTTTTGTTGAAGAATCCACTGCCGCAACACATAAGTAAACACCCTACCATTCACACCAACACTACGCGATAATAACGCAAGAAATATCACATTGTACTGCGTATAGCCCCGAAACCATGGGCAACACCAACACTGGCTGAAATGATCGAACACCCTTCCACAAGGCAATGATACTACTCTGACCTTATAACGAAGGAAAAAACATCATGCACCACACCTGTAGCGCCATCATAACTCCTCGATGCCCGACTGATATAAAGTGCCCCACATCGTGTACTAATGAGTAGGAAGGAACAGAAGACATAAGCTTCAACCGAAATCAATTCACACGACAAGAAATCAAGAAAGGGAAGTTCTCCTAACAACCGTGTAGCCTCTCTATGATAAGTATAGACATCTCTGTTCCGATCCGTAAGACTCTACTAGACTTGATCATGACTCATGTGACCTAAGTGAACCTATTACTCTGATACCAAACTGTTACGACCCAAAACCCACCATAGGCCATGAAGGCGTCCAACGCTACCATTAGGCAAGCCAACAATTAAATCAATACTTCAATAGTAAATCCAAAGTGCATTTCAAAACAATTAAAGAACTAAAGTGTGAAAATCGTCCGTTTTCATAAAAAAGTATAGATGTTATTATTTTAAATGTTCAAATGTGGCTGAAATATAAACCCAGAATCATAACAGAATGCAACCACGAGCAAAATCTAAATCCCCAATTTTCGTTGTTACAAGTGCATGAGCATTTACCATAATATATAATACTACAACAACAACTGTCTGAAATAGGAAATATCCAGAATATAATAAATGGATAGGATGGCGACTCCGTGTACTGCGGATCATAACATAGAGAGCGACTCACCACAATCTCCTCAACAATTGGGCCTATGCGCCCAGATGACTACCAAAAGTACCTGTCTCAGTACCTGCACAGTTAGTGCAAAAGTGTAGTATGAGTACGTAAATCAACGCGTACCTAGTAAATATCTAGCCTAACCCCGAAGAAGTAGTGACGAGGGGTTGACGTCGACACTTACTAGTGGTCCAATAAATCATGTACAGTAAAAGAAGATAGGTATGAAGCATGGCAAGTAAAATAGTGAAAGCAGATATAGGTACATAATATGATCCTCAACTGAAGGGTAAACACGAAGTCCTCAAATACCGGATACTTCTTCAAATGGAATACATAATGGTCAACACCAAATAAAATATCACATGTCAAGTCAGGAAGGCTCATAAGTACATTGACTCCTTATCATATATTTCTCATGACTCTGCTGAGGAGAACGACCTGATCCCATAATAATAGTGTACACTGCCGAGGTCGTAACACATGATCCAGATGGATCTCATAATACTGCCGAGGTGAACGGCCAATCCCATAATGATACTGTTGAGGCGTTCATCCTGATTCCATAGGAATATTGAAAACTTTCACGGGTCACTGGACCCATTCACGAATATAGGTGTCAGTTATGAAATTTAAGAAACTCTTGAAAAAAATACGTACAACACGGGGTGAATCCGTAAAAGAAAGTATAAGTTCCACGACTAACTGAGAAGCTCGTCAAGTCTCTAAAATAATAAGGTTTGAAACTCTATACAAGTCCAGTATCAAGCAAAAATGTAAATTAAGGCATTTAAACATGCAAGAATAACTCAGATAATACAATTAAAGCATGGCGCGAGTCTAAGTCTACCCGGACATAATCAGAAATTCTAGCATACGCGTGGACACTCGTCACCTCATACGTGCGTAGCTCCCACAACATGTAGCACATAACAAATATAGCACCTAAGGGGTAAATTCCACCTCACAAGGTTTAGATATGAGACTTACCTTGCTCCGAAGTTAGATAACCGGCTCCAACGCCTCTTTAACACCTCCAACCAATGCAAAACGTTCCGAAACTAGTCAAAGAATGTGCAAACCAGTCAAAATATACTCAAAGACTTGTAATTTAACATTTGAAAAAAATTCTCAACTCCACACGAAAAGTTAACAAAGTCAACCACTAGGTCTACGTGCTCCGATTCCGAAAATTCTCAAAGATAAACATTATTCATAGCACCACGAACTCAAATATATAATTTATTCTCAATTTCACATCCAATTTCGTGGTCAAAATCCAAAATTACCGTTTCTAGATTTTCTTCAAAACTTCCAAAATTTCTACCAATTTTCATGTTAAAATCCATATATAATCCATGTATTTAACTCACAATGGTAGGAAAACTTACCTCATGATAAATGACGAAAATGGCTCTTCAAAATCGCCCCAAAGTCGACTCTAGTGGAAGAAATGAGATAAAATGAGCCAAGACCTGATTTGTTATCTTATACACTGCCTAGGTGTTGCCATTCACGATCGCGGTCTAAAGCCTCGCGATCGCGAAGAAACATTACCTATGATGCCAAAAATGGCCTATGCGATCGTGTCTGACACCCTATGATCGCGAAACACAAGTAGTCTACCCACCACAAATGCAGGACTTCTTCGGGTTCGCGAAGACAAACTCACCCCAGCCCAGCGTCCATTCTACACGAACGCGGAACTCGACACACGAATGCAAAGCCCCAGCCCAGGCTACTATGCGAACGCGAAGCTTCACCCGCGAGCACGAAGAACAATAGGCTCCCATCTCCAACTCACCCTTCATGATCGCGATTCCATATTTGCGATCGCGATGCATTATCCAACAAAGGGAATTGGTTCGAAACCATCCCGAAACACACCCGAGGCACTCGGGACCCCGTCCAATCACACCAACAAGTCCCTATACCTTATCAAAACTTATCCAAAGGCTCGAAACGCCATGAATAACATCAAAACCATAAATCGACGATCAAAATACATGTTTTAACTTTCAAAACTTCAAACTTCGCGGAAAGCATCTGAATAACACTTAGACATACCGAATCATGACCAAACGTCACACACAAGTTCCAATTAATAAAATGAACCTATCCAAGGTCGCGAAATACCGTCCAGAGTCCAATAACACCAAAGTACACTCTAAGTCAAACTTATCAAATTTCAAACCTTCAAAATACATACTTCCAATAATAAATTCTTAATCGCTCCCGGACCATCCGATACTCAATTCGAACATATGGCCAAGTCTGAAATCACCTTATGAACCTATAGTAACCTTCAAATCCCAATTCCGGGGTCTTTTACTCAAAAGTCAAACCATAATCAACTCTTCCAACTTAAAGCTTCTGAATTCATAATTATTCTTCTAAATCAACTCCGAACTTCTCAAAAATCAAAACAAACTACACGTGCAAGTTACAATACATAAAGTGAATCTACCCAAGGTATCAACCCACCGAATGACATGCTACGGCTTAAAATGACCGATCGGGTCGTTACATTGTTATATATATATATACACACACATATCCATCCATCAATACATAACAAGAGTTGTGGGAGTTACGTTTTATCAACTATATTCTTATTGCTAAACTTACAATATTTTGTAGTCTACGACTCCATAGGTAATGTATATTGTCTTTTAACATCACCCTCATATTGATAATCAACATTACTTAACTTGAGAGCAACGTAACTATCTTCGTGGATCTTTATCAGTTTCGAGGACACAAATGTGTAAGTATTGGAAGTCGTGGCATTCTTTAGGTCGAATCATTATTATCAATCTGCAAAGTATATATTATGCTACCTTGTTGAACTATTCGTGCATAACTATCCCTCATTATACAGACACTATATTCCTTCTCATTCGTTAGACCATTCATACGTAATCTTTAATTGATGTATACACGTCTTGTTACATATAGAATACAAGGAACTTTCAGAAGGTTCTATTTACTCCTTAAGAATACATGAGATTGCGACCAACACAATCCATTTCAATATTCGTATGACTATTTCTAGACTCGTGAACGGACCTTAATCGTCAGAATAGTACGTATACAAAAACTCATCCCCTTGAAATTCTTATAAGGTCAACGTAACTTATGGAATCATACCAAAGAAAAGAAAGGAAGACCTTACATACCTCATAATATCCAGTCCAATTCTCAAGCTAACTTAACCTACAACTTCATTGTCTACAAGCAATAAATAATACTATCATCACAATACGAATGCGATAACTTATCGTATTTGAACGATACACTTTATTCTACGATAAAATGGACAGCACATCCCCTGTTTATATGACTTCCCACAAGTTACAACAACCAACAACAACCCAAACAATATCAACAATACTCATAATAAGCCTTTCAAAACAAATTAACAATCCCGACGAGCTGCACGCTCGGTTTATAGTCAACAAACTAGAGTTTGAATCCAATTTGTTCTTCATGAATCTGATTGCAATATCAATAATATCATACTTATGTTTACCGCATCATTTTCAGCCCAAAACATCATAAGAATAATCTTCAAAATAGTCCACACGCCTAGAACCTTAACTTTTATCATCAATCACTTGTTTGTTTTCATGATTTATTCTTCAATCAACTTAATTAACACTTATATAAGATTAAAAATTGCAACCATAACAATATCAAGTTATTTCTCATAATTTTCAGCCACCACAAATCATATATGTAGCCACAAAATAGTCCAATAAAAAGATAACCATGTCTCATGTTCTTTCAAGTGCTATCTTATGGTTTTTCACTCAAACAACACAACCAATAGTACATAATTAAGGCTTTTCTCATATAAAACAGACATTAATTCAACATAAAAATTATTTCACAGCCAGCCAACAGTGACGCAATAACAAACAACATACTACTCTTTCGAAACTCGCAAGTTCCAGTCTTTACGATCGAGCTACAACTCGTAGATGATTAGATAAGGAAAAGAGAAGCATAAACTTACTTTGGACTGAATAGAACCCATGAAACCTAGTCCATCTTCATTCGCAATTAGTCCCCCCAATGTAGCTACAAGAAGGAGAAAGGGTAACTAGCAAGCTTTCCGGGTTTTCGGCACTAGAATCACTTCGTATAACCCAAAATCACCTAGGTTTTGTGGGGAATTTTTTGAGGAGGAGTTGCAGGGGTTCAATCTGATGTTCTTGCTCTAAAAAATGAGTGAAATAAATGAGTTAATTCAGCCCTTAAAAGATCCCTTGGCCGCCCTTAATCTGCCCCTTTTGGGGATTTATTTGGTCCCTTCATTTAAGCAAGTATGTAACACACCTACTTGTCACCTACCAGTCTGTGCAGACTCGGGAAAATACAGCTATCTTTCTACTCCAATGTCGCATTGACAAATTCTTTAATGAGTTGGAAACTAGACTCATAGACCTTCAATTTGGTGGATGGATCACCCCGCCCAAGTATAGTGGGAGAAAAGCTCAGTAACATTAGACCCAAATTTCAGTTAAATTTATGAAGGTAACTTGTGACGACTTTCGTCGACTTTTGTTTCATAACTAAACTTAACACATGACTATCATACGACTAAAATAGCTCATAAAATCACCTTATTATCATGTTAATCACCCTAGACTCACCCCAAAAGTAAGGATTATAACATTCCCAATGTTCCGATTTTCGACGAAACTTATTTTTCTCGATTCGTTTAGCTTCTAAACCTTCAAACCCTCATGGTACTTGATCATTATGATCTTAAATATTTGTAACCTCCAAAGTAATATAATTAACTTACTTTATATACTTTCAAAGAGGATCGCATTCCCGATCTTACATCAATTTACTTACTACGTACTTTTACGTACGAAAATATGGGGTGTAATATATTTAACATGCTAAGCTATGCCTTTATAATTACTTGATGATTTGGTCGCCAAGATGGATTTACCTAAATGGAGTTGCTATCTCATATTTTTGTTGAGTTATTGGTATCATATTGGATTGACGAGATGAGGAATTTATGATCATGCATTAATATATTTGATTCTTGAAAAGTTCTCTTGAACGTGTTATTTGGCAATTGATATAGAATAAGATTATAATGTAGCATGGTGTCTTTGTCGTGCATGTGTGACTTATGTTGTGGTACGAGGTCTTTGTCATGTAAGGGTGATTGATAATGTGGGCATGATGTGCATTTCTATTTGATGACTTGGTGTTGCAGCTAAGCCTTTACTTGTATTGAATTGTTATCACATGTTCTGATGAGATTATAGTTATGGTTTTTCTGCTATACTTCCTGTTGCCAGTCTTTGATATATTGCACAAGTTATTCAACTAATGACTATCTTTTGACTTAAAAACCTCATTACTACTTCTATGATGTTAGTCAAGATACTTACAAAGAACATAGGGTAGGTTGCACTCATACTATACTTCTGCACCTTGCGTGCAAATTCTGGAGCTAAGTAGCTGTGAAGAGGAAGCTTTGCATTGGAGACGTACCTGCAAGCCGGATATGCTACCCTGTTGTTCATTGTAGCTTAGGATTTCATTTCTGTTTATGTAACTTTCAAACAGATGTTGTATTTATTAATTTCACTAGCTTTATAATGAAAATCATAGTGGCTCGTGACTTGTACAACCGGTCCGTGGTTATAATGTATTTTGATGAAATTTTATTAATATAATGATAATTTCTCATTGTAGGAGTTACCTATATTGTTTGGTCTAACTAGGGGGTTGGGTTAGGTTCCATCACCACTTGGTGAGAGTTTGGGTCGTGACAGAACTTGAGTATTTCTGTATCATTATCGGTTCTGGTTGGCAATGTTTGAGAGATGGAAGAAATAACTTCAGATTCGTAGAGGGTCTCTTCGGAGCAGGTATTTCGCTTTGAGATGTTATTGGTTGTATAAGAGGGAATAAAGTGTCCTACGAGTCTTAAGATGATGAGATTTCATGTTGGGATCACTCGGGATAAGTTTTAATTGAGGTCCATAGTGTACTGGGAAAGAGTAGTGTTGTCGTGAAGGCGTGTATACATCAATTAAAAATTGGGTCTATTTAGTAGTGTCTTGAATCAGCATGATAACAGAGATGATTGGTTCCTTTGATATAATAAGGCTTTACATGTGCTTTTGTGGTAACACTTTTGGGTTTGGCAGTCTGCGTGACTTGGTTGATTTAGAGGAATTCAGTTATGATGGCTTGGTTATGTGCAAATAAATTCCGAAGAGTTTGTGATGATTTTGACCACGACTTGTGTGTTGTGATTTTCTCCTGAATTGAGCTAAGTGGAAGGTTACTGGTCGATGGAATCTGTGTCCTATTTGTGATTATGAGTTGATAATGGGATCTCGTATATTTGCATAATAGCGTGATAGATGTGGTGAGCTGTGGGGAATTGGGATTGAATGGGCAAGGTTGTTGTTCAGTTTTGAAAGGAATTTCATGAGTTCTAGGCAACATGGGAGATTTCAGATGTTTAAGAGTATGCTAGCACTATCTTGTACCACATGAGAAGAGTCTTATGTTACAAAAGACTAATTGTGTATAGATTTGTGCATGCTTGACTAGTACTAAGGAATCACGTGGTTGGTAATTCTTGAGGTCAAGTTTACTACTTTGTGCGAAAGGTTTTGGGAGTATCTCTCATGGGCTGATTGTGTAAGTGTGACGTGTCATTCATTTAAGTGGAAGAGTTAAAGATTAGGTATGGAGATTATGGTACTCTCAGAATTTGGAGATTATATCTTTGAGAGGCGGACTATCCCTCTCATTGCAGACTGTGGAAATGGTGTTCGAGATTTGACAACTGATTGTATGTGTCATGGATAGAGTCATTATGGACTTTTGGGAGGCTATTTACCTATTTTGGAATGATTTGAATCAGCTTGGAGGCCCATTTGTAGGCCTAATGAGAATTTGTATTCTACACTGGATTGGGTTTGTGTACTAAGCACAACATTTTGCTAGTGTGCCATCGGGTGGAGCTGATCTTATTCGCACCCTGATATATTCATGTGTTACTCTCTTATTCTATGATGGGTTGTCAGATGGCATTATTATTCACATGCATGTTGTGTCCTTGTTTAAGCCTTGTAGCATTATATGATCGAGATGGCTCTTGGGACATTGTTTCGCTTATTGCACCCTATTCGTGCTTACCGTCACTGTAGCATAAAAAGCTATCCGTCTCCCTATGGTTCTATTTATTTATTTTGCAAACTTGTTGTTGGTATACCTGTGTTTGGTGAGTATAAGGATTATGACTCGAAGGGTATTTACCGTGAGGATGTTATATTGGATCGGGTTGCACAATACAACGGTATTATTTATGGATCGGGTTTCATGCCGTAACAGAGTTATATTGGATACAATTCCTTGTGCTTGTTTCATGTGTTTTGATTCTCCTTTGGGAGATGGGTTCATAGCATTATGTTTATATTGCTGCATCTCTTAAAATTGTTAGATACTTCCCTTTGGGTTCTCATTACATTATTAGTCATATTTGGGCGGTTGCTTGTTTGGCTCACAGATCGCATTGTATGAGGTTCTTGATGGTATTTGATGTGGCCTATCGATTGAGTATGTTATACTGGTGAGACGAGATTATCAGACTCGAAATCAATGTAATTAGATTTGTATAAGGTTTGCTTGGAAGAAAAATGTCACTCATCAACTCAGAATTTGGCAGTGGTCCTTGTCGGGCGAGACTGCTCCGCGACCAGTTGATTTGATGGGTGGTTATGAGTTTCCATACTTTTCTTCTTCATTAGCGGTGTTGTGGGCTAAGGTCGAAGGAAGATTCCTTAGTCGGGATTGTGTTGATGGACTTACATGGATTGAGGTGGTGTGGGTGCATGTATGAGAAGCGTATACAATTATTTGACGACTTTGGAACGACTCTTGGCTTGTTCGAGGACGAACACATTTTTATGTTGGGGGAGAATGTAACGACCCGACCAGTCGTTTTGAGCTCTAGCATTCCGTTTAGTTGTTTGAGACTTTGATTAGCTTCATATTTTTGATACCCAAATTTGCCCTCTTATTTTATAAAGTGCTTCATATACTTCCAAAATACCATTCAACACTATTACCCAATTTATAGGGATCATATAAGTAATTTCTACAAATTTTCAAATCTTTTAAATTGATTTCTTGCATTTTTTAATTATTCAATATTTACTAATTATTCCCCAAATCAGTTTGAGTAATTTAAATCAATTATTTATACCACAAGCATATTTTATAGGCAAAATGGCCTCCGGGCCACTTAAACATCTACCCACTTGTTAGCCCGGTAGATAAACTTATAAGTTTCCCATTTGAGCACTTGTACTTGACGGAAGCATATCAATAAACACCTCCAGATGAGTGTGTTCCGCAATCTCTATGACCCAACTCACACATCAAATATTTAACCTATTATTCTTTGACATATGTCATTTGTAAGTCCCAATCTCTTTTTACCAATTTATTAAAAAAAATTAAAACCTTTTCCTTTCTCTTCTTCTTCACCATTGCAGCACCATCACTACATGATTCTTCCACCATGAACACCACCCTCATCCATTCTAAAATCCCGCAAATCAATAATGAACTCCATTCTTCTCTACCCTAAAACTCCCAAGTGAATACAAAAATTAAAAAGTACACAGATAAAATCACTAAAATTCAAAAAATCCAGACAAATCAGTAAAAAGAACTCTCTTCCATTATCTTCTCCAAAATTATCTTTGGAAATCCCCATACAAATTAGTAAAAAGAAGGAAAATAATTCCCAACAATCTCAAATGGGAGTTCACTGATACATAGATTCAAAATCATCTCTAAAATTTTCAATCTTCAACACCCAATTAATTGATTTTTTCAAAACTGAAATTTTGTTCTTTATTTTTTTCTAACAACATTTTTCTCTTTGAATTGTGGTCATGCCAGGTTTGTTAAAAGGTGGTTGAAGAGGGGGGTAGGGGTTAGGAGGAGAGACAAGAAAAGAAAGGGGGAGGGGAAGGAAATTTGGCAGCAACAAAATGAAAGAGTGAAAGAGACAGAAAGAGGAGAAGGGAAGGGGTGCGTGAGAGTTTCAATTTTTCCTTTTTGTTTTTCCTTTTAATTTGCTTTCTTTTTTTATTTTAATATTTTTTAAATGAAAATTGTTATATTCACGCGCGTTTGTTTCATTGTTTGCACGTACTTGAGCAACATCATTTAAGTCGTTGTCACATATGCGTGGTCAATGGTCAAAGTGTTTATTAGTACTCATTCCGTCAAGTACAAGTGTTCAAATGGGAAACTTATAAGTTTATCTACCGGGCTGACAAATGGGTACAAGTTTACGTGGCCCGAAGACCATTTTGCCTATTTTATAATATTTTATTTCATTTTATATAATTATATTTGTGTTTTTTATATTATTTACATATTTTTGCAATAATAGCCTGTACTTTATAATTAATTACATTTATTATTTTATTTAGTTTCAAAATAACCTTTTTATTACAATTTTCAGCTATTATTTAAAAATACTTATTTGCTTAAATAATCTTTTTATACTTATTTAGCTATTTTATTAATTTATCTTTTCCTCGATTTCTTTTATTTAAAATATGGCCCAAATTAGGCCAATTTTCGGACCAAATTAATGGCCCAGACACTCCAAAACCCTTGGCTCAATCCCCCAGCCCAAACCAACTACCCCTCTAATTCTTACCCGATTGGAACCCGACTAACCCACCCCGTCTTTTCCTTTAAAATCGCAGTCGTTGATCTCTCAAGATCAACGACTCACAATCCTCTCTCCTCTTTCCTTAATCCAAACCCTAACCCCATTTTTACCCGCTCTGCCACCCTTATACACCCTTATCCCCTTCTTCTCCCTTGAGAAACCCTAGCCGCCGCCTCCCCAATCTTCTCCGAATCCGATCAAATCATGGATTCTTCCCATGATTTACTTGTCTTTTATATGCTACCCCATTGTTACTTACACGAATATGGTGTTCCTTAGTACTAACCCAATTTTGGCAAGTACCAATCCTCCGAATCAAGAGAAATCGGCCTCACTCTTCAAGATCCAGATGATATTCTGTCTGTATACACTGACAACAAGGTTGTATGGGTCCGATTCGCCAAGATCTTAAGCCAATTTTTGATTTCTGTCAAACTAGGGTTTGTCTGATTTTCTCCTAATCCGATTCAAAATCGGTTTTGCATGCGAATCTTTCCTTATTTTTGTGATTCGATTGATGTTTTCCTTTTCTGAGTTTGGTTAAGTCAACATTATATAAACCCCTTCCCAGTTCCCCTAAAAACAGAGCTTAATCACTATTACTGCCTCCCTCACTCACTCAATATTATTTTGAGACTTTGGCTCTTGGCCGGCTAAAAGCCAAGGCCACCGGAATTCGATTAACTGATCTACTCAGCACGAGCACTACCCGGGGTACATCTGAAACCCTTGGGAACTCAGACGCACTGTGTTTTGGGTTCTGCTGCTCTCTTTGATATCAATGATTGAAGTATTGTTGGAGTTATTCTTCCTGTTTACTCGTTTGTTAATTCACAACTGGTAAGTATCTTTGACTCTGTCAATTTCATTCCTCCTCGTTGTGTTCATGTTTGTACTCCTATGTCACTTAAGCTTTGTGAAGCAATATTCTACTGTGTTATCCCTGTTGTTTTATGACTCTAAACTTTTCCAACTTCTGGCTTTGACGTATGCCTTCTGTATGTTAATGATTCTCACTACTTTAAGCATGCCCAGCCTAGTGTATTTTTTGTATGCTTGAAGGTTTATATCTTCTACCCGTCCTGAGTTTATCTCCCTACTTTGTTTTGGATCCTTATGATAAATCAATTCATGTGTTCTAATGTGCCTAATACTCTACTAGGACCAATTCCTAACTATGTTGTTAGCCAAATGTGTTATCTTGCTAATTGTGATCTTTAATATGTGTTCCATGCCTAGTTCAAACTTGTGTTGTTTAGTACTTACTACCTATAGCTTATAAGGTAAAAATGCAATACCTAGCCTTTTCACTTATGTGTGGTCTGATAATCCAGTTTTGTCCCTGCCTACTATGAATTCTGGCTCTCCTAAACATGTTTAGTCTACTATGTTATGCTGATGCCTGTGGTTAATACTGAGTCTACCCCTACACCCTATTCTGGATTGTTATGACACCCAAACTCATGCTTAGGAAGTATTCAAATCTCCGCTAAGGCATTCATGCCTAACCTGCTAGCCGTATGGGGTTCTGTTGTTCATTATGATATGTCCTCATGCAATTTTTGATTCTATTATGTATGTGTATGTTGACTTGATCAGTTATATTTTCTTCAGCACTAGTTAAAACCTTTAGAATAGACCTTATAACCGGCCTTTCTCCTATAGGTGGCCAGCTAGTACCATATATGATGCATGTTTGTCTTGCTTCCTGAAATCGATATGTCCCTAATGTTTAGCATGCTAAAGTTTTTCCCCTGCTAAGTATTTGTTTGATCATGAACCTGTATTGTTATAGCTCCCATGTTAAAATTACCATTTTAAGAATGTTCTCTGCTGATTCTCCTAGCTTTCATGATCAAACCTCTTGTCTAAAATGCTTTAGGCCACTACCGGGTGATATACTATTTTGAAACTTTACTTGAAAGTAGTCTGCTATCCCATGATGACTATTCATGTTACTTCCACTTAGTTTTCTGAGACTATGAGTATGTGTGTGCCTTGTGAATGCGTCATGTGATCTTATCTATACACCTGGGTGAGAATTGTTGTTACTTACAACTTTAACAGTTGAAGTGTATGTAGAAATCAGGTTCGCTTAATTAAATCCCTGGGTAGTTTGTTTTGTTTGGCATCCAACTGAGTAAGTAAGGACTTCATTTGGGTGTGGATTTGTTGGACTTGGGTATGGAATTCATGGCATGTTCTGATGCTTTGGGTGAGCCTGAGGTTTGAGTCTGTTCTTTGCGTGAAGAATGAGGATGCTGAAGGCCCAGAAGTGTCACTAGGTTGTTTTTGTGGGCCTGTAATTATTTATGGGGCCTGTATCTGTTTCAGCTTATAATTTGGGTATATTTTGAGCACGTTCTATTTCATTTGGGCCTGTAATAATTTGTAATAACCAATAGTTGTGATTAGTGAAAGCTAGGGGGTTGTGATACTTTATCTTCACATGAATTGGTAGAAAGAATGTCTATAGGGGCTCTAATTGTTTATTTGCTTGCCATGTCCCATATTTGGGAATTATCTGTGCAACGTGTCGATTAGCTTGCCTATTCATTTAGAAAGCATGACCTAGGGTTAATATAATTGCTTAACTTGTAACGTTATAAAGTATGCCTATAGGGTCCTAAAATTGGACTTGTTGCACGTAGATATCATGCCCATAGGAATTCAAATAACGACTGGAAATGCATGCTTTGTCATATTTCTTCTAATCATGCGACACATCTAGATACCATGTCTATATGATCTCAAGTTAATTAATTAAAATTGTTATTGTTGTTTCTCTCTTCTTATTACACAGTTTTCCTAAAACTCATGCCTATAGGGATAAGAAGTGAGTAATTATACGCTTTCAATGGCCTCACTGCCCAGACGCAAGTCGAGTAGAGATTATGCCTATAGGGTGTTGTCACTCACCTAGAAATCATGCCTATAGGATTTTTAATAAAACCATGTATTAAAATCAACCGCTTCATCAAGATAATCTGCCTATAGAGCTTTATGTCAATTCTTGAATCGTTCAACCACAAAGAAAGCATACCTATAGGTATTGAACAATTCAGTACATCCCTGACTCCAGGCCTGCCCACCTACTACTGCCTTCCTAATAATATGGATGTCGCTCATAACTGTCCTCCTACTTGTCTGCGTGCATCTGTGTCAATATGTGAAGGCCAATTTGAGCCTTTAAGTGTTGATTATGTGTAGTCATGACTGTTTTGACTGTGCGTCTAGTTTTATCATTTTGAGCAACCTAAGGTAGTCTAGAACCACCAAAGTAGTGGGTCCAAATCCTCCTGGACATAGGCATGGGATGGGTAAAGCACACATAGGACATGTTTAAGAATTGAATTAGAACGCTCTTAGGTAAACACCTTCAAGATAGTAACTGGGTAGCAGGAGGAGATAATAGTCTGTGCTCGCTGAAGAATATGAGCAACCCTTACACTTAAGGGAGTTACGAAGTATTATTTATGTTGCATGGGCTCATCCTTTAGGCTAAAAAACTTAGGATCCCCGCCATAGTTACTATTTACACACACACACACACACACACACACACACACACACACACACATATATATATATATATATATCAAATGTTGTAACCCATTTCTTTCACTTTAATACTTGTTTCATCTTAATGGGATGTTTTGGACTCCTTGTTACAATTTACAAGATCACATAGGATAATTGTAATTCAATAATCCCCACATAGCGTAAAATCCGTCCGGGACCCACCGTTGTGGACCTTAGAGAGTGCCTAACACCTTCTCTTTAAGGTAATTTGAGCTCTTACCCGATCTTTGGTGACACGTACTAGTTCAATAGAGTTATTTGCAAACGTCAATGACACATTAATTCGCTTAGATAAACCTTGTCCAAAGTCCAAAGGGATTTCCACAACCCCAAAGGACACAATCATGTTATGTGCATTACTTGGGCAAAATGTGCCAACATGTTGACCGTTATTGCGTAAATAATCAAATCTGGAGGGGGAAAGGGCTAACCTTTTTATTTAATTGCAGAAAATGAGGCACGAAATTCTCATGTTTAGCATGGTCCAGAATATCCCACTTCTATTTATTGACTGGTGAAACGACCTTGTGCCATGTGATAGAAACTACGAAATAAGGGTATTGGGTAATTTACCATCTTTGTTGAATGTCCATCCAAACAGAGAAATAAATAAGGTAGCCACTATGTTCTGGGATAAAAAGAAGGTTGTCTTCTGATTCGGCAATATATAAATGACTCCTCTCTTAGAAGAAATTGGGAGTTTCGCCAAACATTCATGGGATAGTTTGGGTATGTTGGTGCCAGAAAATCGTACTCCACATGGTTTTTTAGAACATTCTAGGGTTCAAGAAGAATGACGAGTTAAGTTGCTTGAAAAAATCCTATATTCATTTCAAGTTTCTCTACGAATGGTATGGACAAAGTAAATCATACTGTTTGCATCATGAGGAGTTGGCTATCACTTCTTTGGGATGAGTTCATCATCGAGGTTATGTCTTTAGAGTCTAATTTATGGGTTTGCTATTTTTTCCGATGCAAGGAAGGAAAATTCACACTCGTTTGGCCATGGTCGCCAGGACCGTGATGGAAGGGATCGAGGGGACTAAATACACCATCATTCCTATGATACTAGCTGAGATGTACCGAGCATTGGATCGGTACAAACACGAGTTTTGATATTTTGAGGGTTGCAATCTTCTACTACAGGTTTGGCTACTTGAGCATTTTCAGAGGGGAAACTACCATCAGAAGCTCTTGCGTAGACCACTAATTGACTATATCGCCAGTCATCATCCAATGAAGATGACATTTGCTCTGGATAAAGAATTTTTGCTTGTGTGGATTGTTGGGTGGTTTGACTTCTTTCATGAACATCCCTCTTCCTACCCTCCTTATTTGCTTACAATTGCTATATCATGGACCTCCCTTCGTTATCTCATTTATTTGCTCCGTCCAAGTATATTTCTCGATTTCTTTTTATGAACTATGATAACTTCTTCCCTTTGTTTTTCTTTTCCTTTCTTTCTGTTGTTCATTTTATCGCATTATTTACTACTCATATGTGTTTTCACCGTGAAAAATATTTGGCTACCATTATTATTTTCGCATAAGTATGCTTTCAACATCATACTCGACTCGATGAGTGTCCGCACTTTCATAAAATACCCTTTAAAACAGGAAAGGCATATTAGCGGTAAACTAGTCGATCAGTGGTGTAGTCGACGGTCCAGTGTCTTTCCCTCTCATGTCGTCCGCTTGAGAGTATCGGTCTAGACCTTCCTAGAAACCTCACTCTGATTTAAAATGTGCATGCATCATGTTAAAACCTAGTATGGATTAAATGTCAATGACACATTAATTCGCTTAGATAAACCTTGTCCAAAGTCCAGAGGGATTTTCACAACCCCAAAGGACACAATCATGTTATGTGCATTACTTGGGGAAAATGTGCGAACATATTGACCATTATTGCGTAAATAATCAAATCTAGAGGGGAAAATGGCTATCCTTTTTATTTAATTACAGAAAGTGAGGCACAAAATTCTCAGGTTTGGCATGGTCTAGAATATCCCACATCTATTTATTGACTGGTGGAACAACCTTGAGCTATGTGATAAAAATTACGTAAGAAGGGTATGGACCATCTTTGTTGAATGTCCGACCAAATAGAGAAAACATTGAGGCAGCCACTATGTTCTCGGATAAAAAGAGGGTTGTCTTCTGATTCGGCAATATAGAAATGACTCTTCTTTTAGAAGAAATTGGGGGTTTTGCCAAACTTTCATGGGATAGTTTGGGTCTGTGGGTGCCAGAAAATCGTACTCCACGCGGTTTTCTGAAAATGCTAAGGTTCAAGAAGAATGACGAGTTGGGTTTCTTGAAGAAATCCTATATTCCTTTCGAGTTTCTCTGCGAATGGTATGTACAAAGTAAATCATATCATTTGCATCATGAGGAGTTGGCTATCACTTCTTTGGAATGAGTTCATCATCGAGTTTATGTCTTCATAGTTAGCTTTCTGGGTTTGCTAAATTTTCCGATGCAAGGAAGGAAAATTCACACTCGTTTGGCCATGATCTCCAGGACCGTGATGGAAGGGATCGAGGGGCAGAAATACACCATCATTCCTATGATACTAGCTGAGATGTACTGAGCCTTAGATCGGTACAAACACGGGTTTGGACATTTTGAGGGTTGCAATCTTCTACTACAGGTTTGGCTGCTAGAGCATTTTCAGAGGGGAAACTACCGTCAGGATCTCTTGCGTAGATAACTGATTGACTATATTTCCAGTCATCATCCAATGAAAAAGAAATTTTCTCCGGATACATTTTCAAAGCCTGGGAATAGTGCATTGGATGTTTGAGTGGTTTCCCAGTAAAGAGTTCATAATTAGGTCGAAAGGGACCACTCAGTTGGTGTTGGTCGGGTTACGAGACATCTACCATTATGCTCATATAATGGTAATGAGTCAAGCTGGGAGGAAGCAGGTCATACCTCGGGTTTCTAATATGATTCAGTATAAGGCAAACTTCAAAGGGGGTAATATTCCATTCAAGTTTGAGGCTCATCACATGCGGAACCAAAAGATCATTATAGATGGATAGCTATCGAGTAAGGCAGGTACCACGCCGGACATATCTATTACTACCATTCATGTCTAGGGGACGTCAAACCCGGAGTCAATCTGAAAGATAGGATCATAGATAAGGCGGCTGAGGTACAGGTAAAGTACAAGAGGCTACGCAAAAGAGTGTTTGAATCTGAGGCCAAGCATCTGCAACAACATAAGATAGACATATAGGCAATAAAAGAAAGGAAGGAGATTGAGAACAAGTCGACATAAAGGTTGGAGCACTTAGAGCAAGGGTTGATGGAATTGGAAGGAAATATGAGGAAGAGGCTTTGGGATTGAAAGGTATGGGCTACGATAAAGGAGGAAAGCTGGCGATGGCATATTTGCTGCTCAACATGTGTGACCTTGGGAGTGTGATTGATGGAGCCAAAAGGCCAAAGCATGGAGAAGGTCCTTCTGGGACCAAATAGATTAGGAGAAAATTTTCTTTACTACATTCGAGTTAGATTTCGTTAGATTCAATGTAATAAGGCTTCATGCCATTAGTGACTTCATATTATTATTTCGGTTTAGTAGAAATTGGTTTGAATTATTTTTCGCATTAATGGAATGAGGAAATGTTGGAATAATTTTCTCCAAGTGTACTTGTCGCTTAGGCCTACCTAGGACACAACGAGGACCCCGAATTAGGACGCGAGCTATTGCATGATTTACATGCTACTTGCTTAAATATTGCAAATACTCTTTTATTTCGTCTTACTAACTTGGCTACCTTTTGTTTTTCTTTCTTTTGATTATTCCCAATCCCAAAGGTTGGTTCGTGCATTCTGGTATCGTAAGCATATCACACCAGATCCAGAGGTCCTTCACCTCCTCCTCCACCTAATAACATCAAAAGCAAAGGCAAAGAAAAGATGGACGATCTGAGTGGTAACCGAAAAGCCAATGCTATTATAGCAGGGAATGTAGAGACTTCAGACGGAAGAAATATGCCAGGGCAAAATGAGTTGGATCTGCGGTTAGAGCAAAAGATTTTGGAGTTACATGGAAAACTCGAGCAGGTCCGAAATCTTGACAACCTTTCCATTACTTTGAATGTCCCCGACATCAACCATCAGAACACCACCGCCCAAAACCAAACACCACCCCAAAACATATAACCCCAAAATCCACCACCCCTAGCTTGGCAAAATCCTCCCGCAACGCATCTATACCGCAACACTGCACACCCTCAAAACCTTAACCCTCCACAATTACAAAATCCTCAGCAATACCACCATAATACGACACAGTATCTGCAAACAAGTACCTATCATACCCCTCAGAACGTGCCACAACCTACCCCCGATCCACCTCAGACCTCAATCAATTATCACTCACACACTCAAGTCCTAGGAACACACTAAAGCAACCTGATATATGTGAAGACCCTACCACATACCCTATATCAAGCACTATACTTACCTGAATCAACCGAGAAGGACCTGCTCATCTGAAATATGGCAGAAGAATTAAAGAAGTTGACCGAAAGAGTCTAGAGCATTGAGGGTTCAAAGGGTATTGAAATGTTGAATTATGAAGATTTGTGTATCCATCCAGACGTGGAGCTACCGGAGGGTTGCAAACCTCCTAAGTTTGAAATGTTTGATGGCACCGGTGATCCCAAGTAACATTTGAGGACTTACTGTGATAAACTCGTAGGAGTGAAAAAGAACGAACAAATCCGCATGAAGATGTCCATTCGAAGTCTCATTGAGGATGCTTCATCCTGGTACATCAGTCAGAATCCAAAGAAGTGGTCTAACTGGGTAAGTATGGGAGCCGATTTCATGGATGGATTCAGGTTCAACAATACAACTGCGTTAGGCATTTTCTATATCCAGAACCTCAAGAAGAAGCCAACGGAGACTTTTCGTAAGTATGCCACCCACTGGAGATCAGAGGCTGCCAAGGTGAGGCCGCCGCTAGAAGATAAACAAATGAATAAGTTTTTCATCATAGTTCAAGATCCACAGTACTATGAGAGATTGATGGTTATAAGGAATTACAAGTTCTTTAACATCATCAAGTTGGGAGAAAGAACAGAGGAGGGCATCAAGAGCGATATGGTTACTAAATTTGAAGCACTGCAAGCTACCAACAAAGCCTTACAGTCCGAGGGCATTTCAAAGAAGAAGGAAGTGGGTGCCGTGATGGTAGTCCAAGGCCCTAAACTACCGTCAAACAAACCCATGTTTGAACCAATCAAGGGCTCGGTACATCTCAGCTAGTATCATAGGAATGATGGTGTATTTCTGCCCCTCGATTCCTTCCATCACGGCCCTGGCGACCATGGCCAAAAGAGTGTGAATTTTTCTTCTTTGTATCGGAAAAATTAGCAAACCCAGAAAGAAGACTATGAAGACATAAATTCGATGATGAACCCATCCCAAAGAAGTGATAGTCAACTCCTCATGATGCAAACGGTATGATTTACTGTGTCCATACCGTTCACAGAGAAACTCAAAAGGAATATAGGATTTCTTCAAGCAACCCAATTCATCATTCTTCTTGAACCCTAGCATTTTCAGAAAACCGTGTGGTGTACGATTTTCTAGCACCAACAGAACCGAACTATCCCTTGACAGTTTGGCAAAATCCCAAATTTCTTCTAAAAGAGGAGTCATTTCTGTATTGGCGAATCGAAAGACAACCCTCTTTTCATCCCAGAAAATAGGGGCTGCCTCACGATGAGTGATAATAGATCAAGTAGATAACTAATACATGCATCTGTGAGCATATTAATAAACTAAATTTGTGCAGTAAAATCCTAAGTGTAGGAACTTCCAGATTAATTAAGTTAATTTGTTATTAGCGCGATAGAGTAATAACATGGTCATACGTAAAAGTGGCAAAATGGTTAAAAGAATACAGTTATCCACCCATATTATCCATTAAAAAATGGGTTGGATAATAAACGTTTTAAAAACGGGTCGAATATGGATAAGAACTATATTATCCACTTAGAAAATGGTTAATCAAATGGATAACCAATGGATAACTAATGTGTTTAACTTTTACATTTGTAAAGACTCAAATTGGGGGTTCCTCAAGTTTGGAAGACTAAGAATTCTCCCAAAAGTGATTATATTCAAGAAGCCATAGATACTATAGATATCCATAGTATCCGCCGGATAACCCGTTTTTATCCGTCTCAAATACGGGTCGGGACGGATAAATTATTCGTTTTTTGAATTACTCATTTTCGACCCGCTCATATCCGCCCCGCCCCGCCCGTTTGCCACCCCTAGTAATACGGATGAGAGCGAAAAATAGGCTGAAGCATTTTATAAAATGAAACGTCAAGCAAACTCGAAAGAGTAGACATCGAGCCAAATAGTAGCGCTTATTCAAATCTTTCCTTTATCAAAAAATAATAAAAGATTCAAAGTAAGAAAAGAAAAGAAAACATATGGAGGTTTTGTTTCAAAATAAAAATAGAGAAAGAATATATAAACTTCATATCTGTGCTAGATAAAGGATAAAAGATGTTAAGCTTAAAAAAAAGTTTGTTGCCGGAAGCGAGTAAGAATCCGAAACACTAATAGTTAATTACTTGACACATAACAATTAGCACACAAATGGCCTAAACCAAACAGTTAGCGTGCAATGGCAAATAACTCCTTTTCCCAATATGCCTTCACTATTATCAGCGGCTTATTACATGCCAGCTGAATAGAAATACAACCGGGGGGGGGGGGGCTAAGAAATTAACTAAGTGGATTTCTGCCTCGGGCAAATCTCTGCATAGAATCCTATGGGCCTTCCCGATTCCCATGATCAAGTTCTCCCTGTAACTTCAAGCATACCAGAGATACACAGAGGCATTTGAAAATGTCTTAAGCATACATCTAAAACTATTGTGATACAGAAGCTGATTTTATATCGCATTAGCTAGTGAGGATATTATTCCCGAAAGAGATGCTTTCTAACCAAGTTCATATGTCTCGTTTATATACCAAAGTGATAGGCATGTCATGAGGTCAAGTTATCAAGATTATTAGCAAAACCAAATTTATTAGTACAGTGATGAAGTTAAATTACACCTAAGAGCATAATATCTAGATGTCAGGATACTCAAACGGAGACGAATATGTGTAACATTCATGCAAGAATCGTAGAACCAAGCATGTAACTTAACAGTTAGGACGACGAATCCATATTTTGAGATGATACTTAATATATTTTTACAAACAATACATCCACCAGACAATTAAAGATGTTATCTCTAGTTAATATTCATCAAAAGCTTATCCTTAAACCATGCTTTTTATGTCCAAAGAATCAACAAACCAATACAGGAATCAAAGTATATAAGTGTATACGGTCGAAATAGATTTCGGTCTTCGTACGATCGATCGAGGTCAAAACGTAATAGATCGGAGTAAGACTTCGAGATGGGTTCCGAATATGGTACAAACAAGCTTCGAGCCCGAGGGACCGATCAATGTCGAGCTCGATATCATTATCAAGCTCGAATCCAAATCGAACTATGATGCAAAGTAAAGTTATTGAGCTTGTGATTTAGAGACCGACTAACACTGACCCCGAATCAATGCAAGGATCCGAGTCAGAATCGAGCTCAAGTCAAGATCGAGAGCTCGAGTCAAGACCGAAAATTTGAGTCAATATCGAGCTCATAGACAAGAGCCGTTGCAATCCCACTAGAGGAGAGAATCCTGGCAGGAATTATGAAAAAACTGATTTATCATGGGTCTCCCACTGTGTATTTTTAATTATATCTAAAGTAAGATCCCTCTACTATAAAGGGGATGATTATTATTTCTGTAAAGACCAAGTTTTTGCTTACATTGTAATTCAAGCACTATATTCTCCTACATTGAAGGGTTGTTCTTTTAAGCTTCATGAATTGATTCAACCTGTTCAGTCCTAAAAATCTTCTTCTTTACAGCCTTGTTTACTTTGTACTCTTTGCAATCCAGGTTTGATATTTCTATTTATCCTTACGGTTTGTATTATGCTATATCACATATCCTTAGAACTACGTACAAATTTAACTCTATCCGTTTTTTGGGTGAACAGTTTGGCGCCCACCATGGGGCTAAGGATAACAGTGTTTGTTTGATGCAAATCTGCAACATACACCAGTTTATGCTCGTTTTTTGATGGTGTCTCTGGCTTCTAATCAGCAATGGCAAACTATCGATTAATGGCTTTACCTACCGATAACGAAGCCGGCCTTCAAGACGAAACCAATAACTTGATGCCCAGGGCCGGAAGGCCGCTTATCGATGTCATTGAAGCTCGAGTTGAAGTACCTGAAGCTCGAGCCAAAGTACCGCTAGATGTCAACACGCATGTGGCCTTCGAGGCGAACCAACGTTCCGAGCCTTAAAATAGCATTCATGGTGGCACTCGATTTGCAGCTCGAGACTCCCATAACGTGGAGGAGAACAGAGTCAGCTTGCGCATGATCTTTGAAATATTGCAAGCCTAGCAGGTAGCGATAGCTCAGTTACAGAGCCAAACCCAGCTACAAAGATGACCGGAGCCCAGTCCACCTCGAGAAATTGCCCACCGTCGGAGCCAGCCATAGTAAGGTCAAACGAGCAAGAATCGCGGACTACTCCCAAAATTTCTAAAATACTTAAGGAGCTCACAAAGCGAATCGAAGCCAACGATAAGAAAATAGAAACAAATAATTCCAGGGCCGATCATATACCAAGGGCTCCGCCCATGATAAAAAGGTTGGATTCCAAGAAATTCGTACAAAAACCTTTTCCCTCGAGTGCAACCCCAAAACCAATCCCAAAAATATTCCGTATACCCGAAATTCCCAAATATAACGGAACGACCGACCCCAACGAGCACGTCACTTCTTACACGTGTGCTATCAAGGGCAATGATTTGGAAGACGATGAAATCGAATCTGTGTTGTTAAAAATATCGGAGAGACCCTCTCGAAAGGAGCAATGATTTGGTATCACAACCTACCACCAAATTCCATCGACTCGTTTGCCATGTTAGTAGATTCTTTTGTAAAAGCACACGCTGGCACCATAAAAGTCACAACAAGAAAATCGGTCCTTTTCAAGGTAAGACAAAAAGATAACGAGATGCTTAGGGAGTTCGTATCTCGTTTTCAAATAGAACGAGTGGATCTGCCACCAGTCACAGACGATTAAGCAGTTCAGGCTTTCACTCAAGGTTTGAACGAACGAAGTTCGACGGCTGCATGGCGGTTGAAGCATAACCTGATCGAATACCCAGCCATCACGTGGGTCGACGTGCACAATCAGTACCAATCAAAAATTAGGGTCAAAGATGATCAATTGGGGTATGAACCCGCTGCTCGAAGGGATATTAATCGAGAACAAGGTCCGATCGGGGATCGATATCGACCATATAACGGAAACTGCAAAATCAGTGAATCGAGACATAACCTCGGACAAAAGAACAAAAGAAATGATCGAGGTCAAGAGTCCCGGGGGCTGATGAACAGAGGTAGGTTCGACAAGCCTGCCGGATCTAGGGAAGCACCTCTGTTATCGGAGTATAACTTCAGCATCGATGCATCCGCCATCGTGTTGGCTATCAGACGCATCAAAGACACTAAATGGCCTCGACCCATGCAGACCG
Organism: Nicotiana tabacum; assembly: GCF_000715075.1. Lineage (NCBI taxonomy): Eukaryota > Viridiplantae > Streptophyta > Magnoliopsida > Solanales > Solanaceae > Nicotiana > Nicotiana tabacum. Next base: position 41,320,392 of record NC_134096.1, on the reverse strand, counting down.
ATCCTGCCTTGAGGAATCCCAATCAAATATGCGAATATCATGGCACCTACGGCCACAGAACGGAAGATTGCAGGCAACTAAGAGAGGAGGTAGCCTGGTTATTCAACAAAGGGCACCTTCGAGAATTTTTAAGCGACATGGAGAAGAACCATTTCAAAATAGGGATTTTGGCAAGCAGAATGAACAAGAAGAACCACAACACGTCATTCACATGATCATTGGCGATATCGATACCCCTCAAGGGCTGGTGCTTAAGCGCACTAAGACATCGATTGTGAGAGAAAATCGATCTTGAACTGAGGATTATGCACCCATAGGAACTTTATCTTTCAATGAAGAAGATGCAGAATGAGTCATACAACCTCATAACGATGCACTGGTAATATCCGTATATATGAATAAAACTAAAGTTAAGCGTGTGTTAGTTGATCCAGGTAGCTCGGCCAACATCATTAGATTGAAGGTCATAGAACAGCTCGGTTTACAGGACCAGGTCGTACCTGCAACCTTGGTTCAAAACGGATTCAATATGGCATGTGAAACTACCAAAGGCGAGATAGTTCTACCGACAAGCATGGCCGGGACCATCCAAGAAACAAAGTTTCACGTAATCGAAGGCGACATGAGGTACAATGCCTTTTTTGGAAGGCCATGGATCCACAACATGAGAGTCGTACCTTCGACCATACACCAGGTCCTTAAATTCCCAACATCGAGAGGAGTCAAAACAGTGTACAGAGAATAACGGACCGCAAGAGAAATGTTTGCCGTCGAGGAAGCAAATCCAATATCCTCGCCTTCGCCAGTAAAGGGATCAGGCTCAAAAGGGGAACGAGATACCAAATTGCAATCTCAGACATCGGGCTTAACTCGGCCAGATAATTAGATGATCGACGAAGATGATGATCAAAGGATCCCTCGATCCTTCGTGATTCCCGATGATTCCGACACTACCAAATCATCGATTGAGGAATTGGAGCAAGTCACACTAATCGAGCACTTGCTCGAACGGAAGGTATATCTAGGAATGGGATTGACCCCCGAACTCAGGAAAACACTTATTCAATTTCTTATCGTTAACATTGATTGCTTTGCCTTGTCCCATTTAGATATAACAGGGATCTCACCAGACATAATGACACATCGGCTAAGCTTGGACCCTAGTTTCAAAACGGTGAAGCAAAAGAGAAGACCTAGTCCGAGGTGAATCACGCATTTATAAAGGACGAGGTAACCAAACTTATCAGGATAGGGTCCATTCGGGAGGTGAAATATCCCGAATGGTTAGCCAATGTAGTTGTAGTGCCTAAAAAAGGGAACAAACTTAGAATGTGTGTAGACTATAAGGATTTGAAAAAAGCATGCCCCAAATATTCCTTTCCGCTGCCCAACATCGATCGCATGATCGATGCCACGGCCGACCACGAGATCCTTATTTTTCTCGATGCCTATTTCGGGTATAATCAAATCAAGATGAACCTAGAAGTCTAGGAAAAGACTTCATTTGTCACCAAGTATGGAACATGTTGTTATAATATGATGCCATTCGGGCTAAAAAATGCGGGAGCTACTTACCAACGCCTAGTTAATAAAATGTTCGAAGAACAAATAAGTAAATCAATGGAAGTTTATATTGATGACATACTAGTTAAGTCCCTGCGCACAGAGGACCATTTGACCCATTTGCAAGAAACATTCGAGATTTTAAGGAAATACAACATGAAGCTCAACCCCGAGAAATGTGCTCTCGGGGTCGGTTCGGGCAAGTTCCTCTGCTTCATGGTGTCAAAAAGGGGGATCGAGATTAACCCCGATAAAATCAAGGCCATCGAAGACATCACCATCGTGGACAACGTGAAAGCCGTACAGAGGCTAACAGGACGGATTGCAGCCTTAGGCCGATTTATTTCAAGATCGTCAGATCGAAGTCACAATTTTTTTTCTCTACTCAAAAAGAAGAACAATTTCGCTTGGACCCCAGAATGCCAATAGGCATTAGAGGAATTAAAACGATATCTATTGAGCCCACCGCTACTTCATACTCCAAAAATAGACGAAAAATTTGCTTGTATTTGGCAGTATCAAAAATCGCGGTAAGCGGTGTCCTAGTTCGAGAAGAGCAAGGTACACAATTTCCCATTTATTATATAAGTCGGACCTTAGGAGAAGCACAAACTAGATATCCACACCTATGAAAATTGGCGCTAGCACTAATAAGCGCCTTTAGGAAGTTAAGACCGTACTTTCAATGTCACCATATATGCGTATTAACCACTTACCCGTTTCGTAATATTTTGCACAAGCCCAAACTATCAAGCCGATTGGCCAAATGGGCTGTCGAACTCAGTGGGTACGATATCGAATATCAACCCCATACGGTCATCAAGTCTCAAATTTTAGCAGACTTCGTGGCTAATTTCACGCCAGCCCTCATACCCGAAGTTGAAAAAGAACTCTTGTTAAATTCGAGTAAATCATTGGGGGTTGGACCCTCTTCATAGATGGTGCTTCGAATGTGTAGGGGTCCGGGCTTGGCATCGTACTGAAACTCCCCACGGGTGGCATCATTAGGCAGTCTATCAAAACTTATAGGTTAACTAACAATGAGGCCGAGTACGAGGCCATGATTGTAGGTCTCTAGCTGGCCAAAAGTCTGGGAGCAGAAATTATTAAAGCTAAATATGACTCTTTATTGGTAGTAAACCAAGTAAACAAAACCTTCGAGGTTCAAGAAGGCAGAATGCAGAGGTATTTCGACAAATTACAGGTAACTTTGCACCGTTTTAAGGAATGGACTTTGCAACTTGTGCCTCGAGAACAAAAAGGTGTGGCCGATGCACTCACAAATTTGGGGTCATCGGTCGAGGAAAATGAAATCGATTCAGGGACTGTCATTCAACTCTCGAGGTCTGCAATCGAGGAGGGGCACGCCGAGATAAACTCCACAAGCTTATCCTGGGATTGGAGAAATAAGTATATTGAATATTTGAGAAACGAAAAACTCCCATCGAACCCTAAAGAGTCTAGGGCCCTACGAACCAAAGCTACTCGATTCACGTTGGCTGAAGATGGGACATTGTACAGAAGAACATTCGATGGACCATTGGCAGTATGCTTGGGACCGGTAGACACCGAATATGTTTTACGAGAGGTCCATGAAGGCACTTGTGGGAACCAATCCGGCGCCGAATCACTGATTCACAAATCATCAGAGCAGGATATTACTGGGATAGTATGGAAAGGGACACTAAGGAGTTTGTTCGAAGATGTGATAAATGTCAAAAGTTTGCACTGATGATCCATCAACCCGGGGACCAACTTCATTCAGTCTTATCCCCATGGCCATTCAGGAAATGGGGGATGGATATCGTCGGCCCCCTACCATTAGCCCTAGGTAAAGCTAAATTCATTTTTTTTATGACTGACTATTTCTCTAAATGAGTTGAAGCACAGGCGTTCAAGAAAGTAAGAGAAAAAGATGTTATAGATTTTATCTAGGATCACATCGTGTGTCGATTCGGGATACCCGCAGAAATAACTTGCGATAATGGTACGCAATTTATTGGCAGTAAAGTAACAAAATTTCTCGAAGATCATAAAATAAAAAGGATATTATCGACATCGTATCACCCTAGTGGGAACGGACAAGCCGAATCAACAAATAAGACTATCATCCAAAACTTGAAGAAAAGGTTGAACGAAGCCAAAGGGAAATGGAGAGAAATTCTGCCTGAAGTCCTATGGGCATATCGAACAACATCGAAGTCCAGTATAGGAGCACCTCCGTTTTCCTTACTGTATGGCTATGAAGCCTTAATTCCAGTCGAAGTCGGAGAACCCAGCGTAAGGTTTCGACATACATTGGTGGAATCGAACCATGAGGCAATAAACACTAGCCTCAAATTATTAGGTGAAAAATGAGAAGTGGCACTCGTTCGAATGGCTGCACAAAAACAACGAATCGAAAGGTACTACAATAGAAGAACCAACCTCCGCCACTTCAAGATCAGGAACTTAGTCCTAAGGAAGGTCACCATCAATACTCGAGATCCTAATGAAGGGAAGCTCAACCCAAATTGGGAAGGACCCTATCAGGTCCTCGATATAGTCGGAAAGGGATCTTATAAACTCGGAATGATGGATGGCAAACCATTATCGAACAACTGGAACATATCACTCCTCAAACGATATTATTTTTAAGGTATGATACTCTCTTTCCTTTCAGCCATATATACATATTCGAAGCTAAACTCATTGCAGAAGTTCGACCAAAGACATTGAGACCTCAGGTTTTAAAGTACGCATTGCACTCTTTTTCCCTTGGATCAGTTTTTATCCCAAATGGGTTTTCCCGGCAAGGTTTTTAGCGAGGCAACAACCATGTGCTACCTGAGGGCAATTCAACAGTACCCAAGGCTTCTTCATAATCAACCTCGAATACTGGGGGGCATTAGCCCTCAAATATATCAAGTTCTGATGCAAGCAAGTTATTTCGTAACAACAGGGTTCCAATAGGAAAAGTTGTAATAGCCAAATGGTCAAAACGAACCATGCTCATGTTGTTGGCCTGAGCCTTGACACAAAATATGAACACATGTATAATGACTTGCAAAGAAAAGCTCTCTTCTATACCGATATCTTATATCCAAGAAAACTTCCTCTATTTCGAGATTTATTATGCAAACAGGATCGAGTTCGAATCATTCACTCGGCTACTAAGCCTACAGGCTACTTTTATTTCTAGTTTGAGCAAGCACTCACTCGACCATTACGCCTACGGACTACATTACTTTGAGTTCGAATCATTAACTCTACCATTACGCCTACGAGCTATTTTTATTTCGATTTCGAGAAAGCACTCATTCGAGCGTTATGCCTACGGTCTACATTACTTCGAGTTTGAATCAGTCACTCGACTACTAAACCTACAAGCTACTTTTATTTCGAGTTCGAGTAAGCACTCACTCAATCATTACGCCTACATGCTACATTACTTCGAGTTTGAATCATTCGCTCAACCATTACGCCTATGGGCTACTTTTATTTCGAGTTCGAGCAAGCACTCACTCGACCAATATGCCTACGGGCTACATTACTTCGATTTTGAATCATTCACTCGACTACTAAGCCTACGAGCTACTTTTATTTCCAGTTCGAGTAAGCATTCACTCGACCATTATGCTTACATGCTACATCACTTCGAGTTCGAATCATTACTCGACTACTAAGCCACGAGCTTTTTTTATTTCGAGTTTGAGCAAGCACTCACTCGACCATTACGCCTACGGGCTACATTACTTCGAGTTTGAATCATTCACTTGACTACTAAGCCTACGGGCTATTTTAATTTCTAGTTCAAGAAAGCACTCACTCTATCATTACGCCTACGAGCTACATTACTTCGAGTTCGAATCATTCACTCGACTACTAAGCCTAAGGGCTACATCACTTCAAGTTTGAGTAAGCGCTCACTCGATTATAAAGGCTACGAAGTCCAAATTTGATCAAATTGCCTAAATCCTTGTTAAAATATTCATAAGGCGTGAATAAAATCTTCACAAGACAGGAAACAGAACAGAAGAATGTCGGAAAAAGGGATATTTTTATATACAAGATTGTTTACATAATTGATTACAACATAAAAATTGAGGACTAAGCTTCTTGGTTATCCCCAGGAGCGGTCTCTTCTCTATCAGGCTCCCCCCCGGTTCTCGGACCCGCTCTTACTCTCATCATCATCATTATTATCACCATCATCGAAAACCAAGGCTTCAACGTTGACTTCGAGTTCTTTGGTCCTTTTAATCTCTTAGCAAGGTCAAAACGTCGAGCATGGATCTCCTCGAGGGTCTCCCTCCGAGATCGGCACTTAGCAAGTTCAGCGATCCAATGTGCTCGAGTATTGGCGGTCTCGACTGCCTCTATTTCTTGGACCTGGACAGCTTCGACATCGGCCCAATAGACGGCCACGAGTGCATCCACATCGGCCTTTGCCTTTTCGGCATCAGATTTGGCCTTGGCAAGTTCAAAGGCCAACCGAGCCTCGAGCTCCTCTATTCTTCTTGCTTGGATCGAGCCTTTCTACTTCATTGTTTGAAGTTGGTTTTTGGCCGATGACAATTGGGCTCGAGCAATTTCTTTCTCTCCAGCAGAGCGGTCCATTCCTTATTTCCACATTTACTTCTTCACGGAGGTTTTCGATCATCTCAATTTTCTGCTACAACTGTCAAACCGAAACAATAGCCATCATTCCAGTATTGAGCCCATAGGCTTTTAAAAGTATTATTACCTACTCGGACAGATCGATCTGATCTTGGTGAGCCTTGGCTAACTCAACTCGGAGGTCATTTATTTCTTCCCCCGTTTGGCCTAAGAGGAGTTTTAGGGAGTTCCTCTCCTCCGTAACCCGTTGAAGCTCGACCTCGTATCGACTCAGCTTAGTTCGGGACCGAGAACATGATTCTCGATGAACTTCCGCGGCCTTCAAAGAAAGAAGAAACAAAGTTATTAAAGAAAAGCAAACTTAAAGCTAACGCCGTATAATTTAAGGCTTACCTGATTCAAAGCCCGTTGCACTCCGTGAAAAAGATCTGATGCATCACTTGTACCGGTAGTGTCCTCGACACCGATAAACAGGTCATGAAAAGGATCCTCTCCATCATGAGGCCTATCTAATTCTAGGGCCCCCAAAGCTTGGGCCTCCCAAATCGCACCTGCGGAAAAAGCAGGGAAGGTAGGCGAGTCTTCGATTACTACTACCCTAAGTGAATCACCTGGGGCATTCTCTTCGATTCAAAAAGATTCGAGAAGAGTCCCTTCAGACATATCCCCCATCTGTTGGCTTCGATGGGAAGTGTCTTCGATCTCCGACAACTCGAGGACTCTACCAGAATCGTTCTCCGATATATCCTCAGTTCGAGGCGGAGCCTTATGAACCACCATCGATCCAACTGCCTGTGGAATGTCGGTGGTCTTCTTTATTCAGGTCGCCAGAGGAGACCCATCATTCTCTTCTTCTTCTTATTCTTTTTCTTCTTCAGCGCTCAGACGTAGAACTCATTCTATAGCCAAAGGAATGATACTCTTGTTCGGCTTACGAGCCATCCTCTTCTTCTGTTTTTCTTCTTCGAGGACGGGGGCTCTTTTCCTCTTATTATCTTTCACTGGCTTTAGGACAGAGGCCGAAGCCTCTTCCTCGACGGATGAGGGCCTCAAAACCGCATCTTTGCCCACACCTACACATGGAAAATTTTATTAAAGTGTGTGAAAAGCATCTTATTCAAATTATCAAAAGGTACGAGAAAGGGGTTTACCGTGATTTTTGGCCTCCTATCGGCCCTTCGACAAGTCGCGCCATGAGCGCTCGGCGTAGGAAGAGGTCGAAAACAGATCACGTACCCAGTTCTTGAGATCGGGCACTACACCGGGCATCCAGGGAACCGCTGTATTACAAAAGGGGAATATTGGTGAAGGAAATGAAAGGATAAAATAGTAGGAGATAACAGGAGAATTACACTTACGCTTCATGTTCCACTCCTCCGGAAAAGGCATTTTTTTGGTCAGAATCAGGTCCAAAGTCCTTACTTAAATGAATCTGCCCATCCAGCCTCGATCCTTATCCCCGTCTATACTCTAGAACAGGGCCTTGGTAGATCGAAGTTGGAGTTTTATTAACCCCTCGAAAAAGGCGAGGACGGTATAATCAGACAAGTTGATCGAGGGTGAAAGGCATCCCCTCGATGTTACTCACAAAATATCGGATCAAAATAACTATCCGCCAAAAGGAAGGATGTATCTGGCCTAAAGTTATTAGGTATTTATGACAAAAATCTATGATAATCGGGTCGAGGGGACATAACGTGAAATGGTAAGTATACACGTTTAAAAACCCTCTTACGTGAGTAGTAAAATCCTCTTCGGGAGACGGCACTACTACTTCTTTGTTCTCCCAGTTACAATCTTTTTTTTATCCGCTCGAGATGCTCCCGGGTTATCGAACAAATATATCTCGATATAGGCTTGCATTAGCCAGGAACCGGCAAACCTTTATTGAGTTTGAAATCGGAGGTAAGAACAAACGCCGCCGGAACGCACTTCTCAGGCCGTGGATCCACCAGTGTTTTATCGGCGGCAGATTGGGAAAAAGAAGCTTTTTCTTTTTGGGAGACGGTTTTTGATATCTTCACCATTTTGGATTTAAAGAAGGTAATAAAGATTTGGTGGTTTAGAAGAAGGATCTTGCAAAGAAGAATCACAGATTTGCGAATAAACTCAGAGAGTACGAAAAAGAACTTGGAAAATTTGGAAGATTGAATATGTAAAAGTGTTAAATGATAAAAGGAAGGGATATTTATAGATTAAAGTAATGGCAGTTCAGTATCAATGGTGGCTGACCACTATCTGATATGCATTAAATGCCTTGAAAGACTAAATCGACGGGACAGCTATCACGTGCGTCATGGTCGAGCCCAATGTAAATGTCAACTTATAATCCGATCGAGCCGTTGGAAAATCATATTGTTTCTCACCACATCCTTCCCGAGAAACGAGGGGACTATCTGCATACGGTCGAAATAGATTTTGGCCTTCGTACGATCGATCGAGGTCAAAACATAATAGATCGGAGTAAGACTTCGAGATGGGTTCCGAAGATGGTACAAACAAGCTTTGAGCCTGAGGGACCGATCAATGTCGAGCTAGATATCATTATCAAGCTCGAATCCTAATCGAACTATGATGCAAAGTAAAGTTATCGAGCTTATGATTCAGATACCTACTAACACTGACCCCGAATCAATGCAAGGATCCGAGTCAGAATCAAGCTCAAGTCAAGATCGAGAGCTCGAGTCAAGACCAAAAACTCGAGTCAATATCTATCTCATAGACAAGAGCCATTGCAATCCCACTAGAGGAGATAATCCTGGCAGGAATTAAGGAAAAGCTGATTTATCATGAGTCTCCCACTATGTATTTTTAACTATATCTAAAGTAAGATCCCTCTACTATAAAGGGGATGGTTATTACTTTTGTAAAGACCAAGTTTTTGCTTACATTGTAATTCAAGCACTATATTCTCTTACAGTGAAAAGTTATTCTTTTAAGCTTCATAAATTGATTCAACCTGTTCAGTCCTAAAAATCTTCTTCTTTACAACCTTGTTTACTTTGTACTCTTTGCAATCCATGTTTGATATTTCTATTTATCCTTACGAATAGTATTAAGCTATATCACATATCCTTAGAACTACGTACAAATTTAACTCTATCCGTTTTTTGGGTAAACAACAAGGATCAGAACACGTACCTGGTCGTTAATTAACTTGTTTTTGTGTAGTGTCGCTCGACACTTAGCGTAGCCAGGAGTTTAAACATTTGATAATACAAAGTAAGCAAATGGCAACAAAGAGTAAACATTTGATAATACGACAATTTAACCCAAACACAGTTAAATTATAAGTGAATCAATTAATGAACATAGTGATAGTTCAAATCCTCAAGTCGTTCCAACACATGATTTACAACAAGAATCACCCCGGGTACCACACCTCATAATCACAAATCACAATTCATAATTCATCCTTATGACGCCGCGTGAGCTTCACATTTTAAAATATTTTTCCAAAATAGCTTCACGCGCATAATTCCAACACATAATTTACAACAAGAATCACCCCGGGTACCATACCTCATAATCACAAATCACAATTCATAATTCATCCTTATGACGCCGCGTGAACTTCACATTTTAAAATATTTTTCCGAAATAGCTTCACGCGCATAAGCTCCCTTATCTCACCACGTGTTATTCACAATGAAGTATGTTTTACTAGCAACAAGTGCATAATCCCCCTTATCTCTCCACATGCGCATCAATATACACACCACCCTTATGTCACCGCATGCACATCTCAATCATAACACAACAATCAACCGCACACCACGTGCTCATATGCCACAACATTGATCAACAATAATACCAATACCACAACAATCCATAGCCCACAGCTCAACAACAATGTATACAAGAATTTCAGCAACAACACAAGAGTACAAAAAGAAATCAACAAAGGAATATGCTTCATATAACAATAACTTCAATTCAAGGCATATTAATAGCCTAAGAGTCTAATCCGATCAATTACCATACATAAGCCCGTGTATACACTCCTCACCTCGTGTACACGTCTTTTCACATAGTACAAATAGTACAAATAGACCAAACCCTAAGGGGTAATTCCCCCACACAAAGTTTGGCAAGATACTTACCTCAATCAGGCCAATTCAACACTCAAAAATAGCTTTCCCTTTAAACTTCACCTCGGCACGGCTCAAATCTAGAAAAAACTTACTTAATAATATCAAACAATGCAAGAGAAATCAAATTCGATTAATAAAGTTAAGATATTTATACAATTTTCCAAAAGTCAACCCCGGGCTCGCCCAGTAAAAACATGAGTCAAAGGGTAGATCTCAACTACCCATAATTCCATGAGTCTATATATGTATATTTTTTGAAAATCCGAGTCCAATTCGAATCTCAAATCTCAAATTTTTATTTTTCAAAACATAGTCAAAATTCCCCAAAATTTCTCTTCAAATTCCATGGATTAGATGTTAAATGTCATAAACAATCAAGTTAAGTAATAAAAATGGATCAAACTCAGTTACCCAATAGTTGTGTATGAAAATCTCTCCCAAATATTGCCTCCCACCGATTCTAGGGCTCAAAAATATAATAAATGAGACTAAGTCTCTAGATCTCAACCTTTTGTTCAGCTGCGGAAGTCGCATATGCGACCCGCGGTTCGCAAATGCGAACCCCGTAAATGCGATAGGTGTATCACAAATACAATGTCCTCTGAATACTAGGTACGTCGTAAATGCGACACAGACTTTGTATTTGCAAAGTCCTCCCCTTCCGCAAAAGTGATCCAATGATCGTAAATGCGATGACCCCTGCCCACAAGATCCATCGCAGATGCGATCAGGAAGTTTGCAAAAGCGAACATCGCCGCCCTCCAACCCACCTTGCAAATGCGCTCCCCACCTTGCAAATGCGAGGTTCGCAAATGTGAACAGTGTCTCGCATTTGCGAGACCTGCAACATCTGCCCAGCACCAACAACTATGAAACATGACCAAATATGTTACACCCCATATTTTCGTACGTAAAAGTGCGTCGTAAAAAAACTAATGTAAGACCAAAAATGAGATCATATTTAAAAGTATATAAAGTATATTATCATGTTACCTTAGAGGTTACAAATATTGAAGATCATGAACAATAAATACGAAGAAGGTTGGATGTTTCAGAAGCTAAAGGAATTGAAGAAAATAATGGTTTGTCGAAAAACGACAAGTTGGGAATGTTATAACCCATACCTTTGGGGTGAGACTAGGGTTCTTAACATGATAAGAGGGTTATGTTATGATTTATTTTAGTTTTATTATAGTCATGTGTTAAGTTTTGAAGTCAAGCAAGTTGTGGAACAAAAGTCGATGAAAGTCATCACATGTTACGTTCATAAGTTTTACTGAAATTTGGGTCATATGTAACTGCGATTTTCTCCCAATATACTTAGAGTTACGGGGTGTTCCACCCATAAAATTGAACATCTATGAGTCTATTGTAAGGCCTCATAAAATTTATCCTAAAAACCTTGATTCTGTGATGCCAAAGTGGGCGTAGAGGTTAATAATAGTAGAAATTCTTCGCGGCAGTTTTATGGGGATATTTTTTATGTAAATTTCGTGGCCATTATGCGACCGCATAACAATTTTGTGGGCCGCACTCTTGTCTCATATCCAACTTTGGTATTTTTCGGATGGAGGTTCTGCGGTGCACTATGCGACCGCATAACTATTCTGTGGTGTACTATGCGGCCGCAAAACCGTTCTGTGGTGCACTATGCGACCACATAACCGTTCTTTGGTGCATTATGCGATCACAAAATAGGTCTGTAGGCTGCATAGTGACCGCAGACCAGGTCAGTTACTTTCCAGTTCTGGCACCCATTTTTGCGGTCGTTTCGTGGACCACATAACCACTATGCGACCGTAGAACCTGCTTCGGAGCTTCAATTTTGGGGTTTTTAAACCCGACTCCATTCCGTTAAAACACATCCCATAGATCATTTTGAGCTTATTTTCTAACATTTTTAGAGTGAGAGAGAGGGTCCTAGAGGGAGAAGTGTTCTTCATAAAATTGCTCTTCAATTCTCACTTAAAACCTTGAAGATTATCAAGAGAGGCACCTAGGTCTTCTTCCTAAGAGGTAAGATTCTATCACTCAAACTCTTAATTTCAAAATATAACTAGAACGGGCCATTAGTAAGGTAATTCATGGGGATGATAATTCTTACCTTGCATGCATGTATCCTTGAAGTATATGGGAATATTGTGAGCTAAAAATGATAGAGAATGGGTTGGGGAATTATGGAATCTTCCACAAAAAAGGGCCTTAAAACATTGATGTACGCCTAGTGTTTGATAATATGCTTAAATGAGATAATACCATGTTCATTTTCTAATTTTGGTTCAATTTTGTTATATTGCTAAAATAGATTGAAGTTGCTAATATTCCGGAACATCTTAGAGTTTTAAGAAGCTCAATTGAGGTATGTTGGCTAAACCCCCTTCTTCTTAGAATTGAATCTCACGGTGTTCATGAAATTGGTGTGAGTCCAGAATTGATCATTATAGAATTGGCTATTCCTAATGTGGTTGTGTTGAAGGATGCATGTTCAATATTTATTCTAAATGTTTCATCATGTCATCCTTTCATTTGAGGATGTGTTCAAAATGTGGAATATGTGCTAGAAATGTTAAGATTTCATATCAAGATCGAAATAAAGGTTGTTATGCCAAATTGTATGAAAAGCCTTTATGTACCTCAGATGCCCAAATTGCTCATATGTGAATTTAATGTCTTGAATGGGAAGCCTTATTATTGTTAATAGTGACAGTAATAGTTGGATGTGGAAAAATGGAACTGGAATTATGAAATACGGCCAAGTGCCAAAGAATGACTTTATAATTGTGGCCATTAGTGCCAATTAATCGAAAGTATGTGAAAGAAGTATGATGTGAGATGATTGACTGAAAAAGATAACGTCTTGGGTGAGACGGCCTAGCCGATCGGGCCGTGATCGGACGCCATGCCGCACACATGGTGGTACTGCACTGGAAATTATGATGAAATTGTGGTTATGTTTGATGCCTCAAATGAGACAACCTAGCCGATCGGGTCGTGATCGGACTCCGTGTAAGAACACGGTGGCATTGTGAATTATGGTACATCGGCTCTAAAGATCACCCAACCTAATAATATGGAAATTGACTTGAAAACATATATGATCCTTAACTTGTTGTTCTAATATTATTTGAAGCCCTTATTGAGTTTTTGACTGTTCCTCTTGTATTATTATTCATTCTAATGAGATGGTGTTTAGCTATACATACTAGTGCTATTCGACGGTATTAACGTCCCTTTTGTCGGGGGCGCTACATCTTTAAATGGATGCAGGTGGTTACATAGCAGACAGTGTTGATCACATGTAGTGCTGCGTCCTCTTCTCAGTGAACTCGGCGAGCCCCAATTCATTCCGGGGTCATGTATTGTACCTTTTGTTTATATTGTGGTCACTTTTTGAGGTATAGCCGGGTCCTTGTTGCCGGCACCATCTTTTGAATCTTTAGAGGCTCCGTAGACACCATGTGGGTTGTATATGGGTGTTGGGAATATTAAACAAGTTATGTTGTATTTGATCACTTTTTCCACTCGAACTATAAGAAATTTGTATTTTGAGACTTAAAGGCGCAATGACTAATGAAACGATTTAGGACTGTATGAATGAGCTTCCTACTATATAATTAATGAAATCACGTCTTTTCTTGATCATGGGTGAATTGGGTAGAAAGTATCTAACAGGCTTGCTCGGCCGGGTTCACTCGGTTGAATGCCAGTCGCGCTTCCCGAGGTTGGGGTGTGACATCTATGTTCTAAATCATTAAACCATTTGCCAATACTACATTGGAGTAGAGATATATATGCATTTTTGCGAGACTGCGCAGACTGCTAGGTGACAAGTAGGTGTGTCACCTACTTGATTAAATGAGAGGATTAAATATACCCGAAATAGCCTTTGGCCGATTTAAAGGTGTATCTCCTGAAATATAACACTCATTATATAGCACAATAACCAGACATAAACCCCTGCAAATATCCTTACAAAAATTGCACACAAACCCTAATTGATTTTCTCTCCTTTTCAAGTTCTAGTTGGAGGAAAAACCTAGAGTTTGAAGAACCAAGATAGGAGCTGAGTTATTCAATAAATAAGGTAACTCATGGGACGGTGATCGAAAGCCATGAATTCGAGTTATTCAACTTGTAGTGGACTATTTTCTGGGTTGTTTTGTGTTGCTTTTGGATTGCGTGTTTTGCTAATGTTTTAGGGAGTTTTCAAGGAGAAAGGATGTGGAGAAACACCACATAAATTCAGGGTGGTGGGCTGGTCGTTCGTCGTAACATTTTCGGGGTGTTTGATACTACTACGGTGGTCGTTTTGTGTATGAAGAGATTGGGGTGTGTTGGGCTGTTTTGTAGTATTTTGTGGTCTATATAAGGTTGTAAAATAATGTATATATGTTTTTATTATTGTGTTGTTGTGTTGTTGGTGTTATCTTGAATTTTGAGGAAGTAAAGATGATAGGGGAGATGCTGCCCGTTTTATTATCAAATAAACCTATCGTTGGTTAGGCAATAGTTGTACCTTTCGTAACTTAATGATAGTATTATTATCGTTATTGTAGATTAAGGTGCAAAAAGACGAGTTCAACGTGGTTATTGGAAAGATTGTGATAAGTTATGTTAAGGCTAAACCTTTCCTTCATTTTGACATAATCTCGTAACTACATGGGTTTGATAACGAGACATAAAGAGAAGTTCGTATTCCTGAATTTATTCACATTATCCTAGTCTCAGAAGTTATAGTATTCTCCCTTACTGGGACTTTCTATTTAGTTAAGTATTATCTTCTTTTAGTCAAGATGGTAGAGTGTCTATAAATTTATAGTATTACAGTATTTTTACCACCACCGAGCTATAATTTGTGGGCAGGCCCCTATTGGGTAACCTCTGATCAGATGGTAAGTTATATACCGAGCCTACTGTGGCCGAGCGCCTATGAGAGAGCCTAGAATGGCCGAGATACAGAGCCTAGTATGGCCGAGCGCCTATGAACGAGCGTACTACGGTAGAGCAGTTACACGTTCCGAGCCTTATAGGGCCGGACATCTATTTTACTTACGATATTGAGAGAGTTGAGTTAGTATCAGCAGGTAAGTATTATATCATCTTTAGCTCCCAATTACTTTTAGTTATTATATTATCAGTTTAGTTTCAGCTTTCAGTTATTCTATTGCCTTACATACTCGGTACATTATTTCGTACTGACGTCCCACTCCTGAGGACGCTGCATTTCATGCATGCAGGTTCGGATAGACAGACTGGTAGACCTCCTCCGTAGGTGTTGTCCGTGATCTGCTTGATCGGTAAGCTCCACGTCCTTCGGTGTTTCTGGGTCTAGGGTTTTGAGTACATATTGTGTATGTATTTATATATATTATGGACAGGTCGGGGTCGTATTCCGAATACAGTACATCCATCGGTAGAAGTTTGTAGACATATCCTGTCAGTTAGTGCAGTATAATGGGCTTGTAGGCCATGTATGTATATTTTTGTTGGTTTGTCAGCTGTAGTAGTTATAACGGTCTTCTCGGCCCAGCTTTATATTGATGTTCAGTCAGAACTAGTTCCCGTTCAGTTTTATATTTTGTTTCGTAGACTATCTTGCAATGTGGCCCTACAGCCAAAGTATGACATTGTTTGTTCAGAGTTTCTTAGTCGCAAGTTGGTAGGCTAAGTTAAATGAGGCACTGGGTGCCGGTCTCGCCCCCAGGTTTAGGGCGTGACAAAACCAATCCAAAAAGCATCTGAAACTCAGTCGACCCCCGGGAATCTACACCAAATATCCACACAAGTCTAAAAATATCATACGAACTCATTTGCATGATAAAAATACCAAAATAACACCGGAACCATGAATCAAACACCAAAACACATAAGATTCACAATGAAACTCAAGAATTGCTAAAATCACAACCAAGCGTCCGATTTCCACCAAACCAACTCGGAATGACACAAAACTTTGCAAAAAAGTTCCAAATGACAAAACAGACCTATTCCAAGCCTTGAAACTGAAATCCAAACCCAATAGACATAAAGTCAAACTATGGTCAAACTTAGAAAATTTCTAAACCTTCAAATTGTCAACGTTCGGCAAAACCAGCCAAAACAACCAAGTAACCTCCGAATCCAATTCTGGACACACGCTAAGTCCAAAATCACCATAAAACCTATTGGAACTATCAAAACATTGTTCCGGGGTCGTTTTCAAAGAAGTCAATCCTCGGTAAATATTTCCAACTTAAGCTTCTAAACTAAGAACCAATTGTTCTAGATCATTACAAAACCTCCCTGAAATGAAACCAACCATCCCCGCAAGTCATAAAATAACAAATGCACATAGGAGAAGCTTCAAAAAGGGAAACGAGGCTCAAATACACAAAATGATTGATCGTGTCTTTATATTCTCCCCATCTTAAGCAAATGTTCATCCTAGAACGAGTATAGAGACATACCTGAAGTGCGAAAAAGGTGAGAATAATGACTCCACATATCATGCTCGATCTCCCAAGTCGCCTCCTTGACCGGTTGACCTCTCCACTGAACCTTCACTGACACAATGTATTTCGACCTCAACTTTCGGAATTGCCTATCTAAAATAGCTACCGACTCCTAAACATAGGTTAAATCCTTGTCCAATTGCACTAAGATAAAATCCAACACATGTGACGGATCACCATAATACTTTTGGAGCATGGAAACATTGAACACTAGGTGAACTCCCGATAAGCTGGTTTGCAATGCAAGTCTATAGGCCACCTCTCACCAAATCTATCAAGGCAAACTTAGCTAGCTCTAGAAACTGATCCCATGAACCCACGAGATCAATAACACAGGCACGTAACATGTGCTCCAAGATCTGAATAGTGCGCTTGGACTGCCCGTCAGTCTCGGGATGGAATGTCATACTCAGCTCAACCTGTGTGCCCAACTCACGCTGCACAACTCTCCAAAACTATGATGTGAATTGCGTGCCTCGACCCGAGATAATAGACACCTGCACACCATGAAGGAGAATAATCTCACGAAGATAAATCCGAGCCAGCTGCTTTGAAGAATAGGTAGTCATAAGGGGAATGAATTGTGCAGACTTGGTCAGTCCATCCACAATGACCCACACTGTGTCAAATCTCCTTAAGGTCCATGGAAGTCCAACTACAAAATCCATGGTGATACGCTCCCACTTGAACTCCGGGATGTCAAGTCTCTGAAGCAAACCACTTGGTCTCTAATGCTCGTACTTCACCTGCTGACAGTTCAAACACGGAGCCACATACTCCATAATATCCTTCTTCATTCTTCTCCACCAATAGTGATTTTTCAAATCGGGGTGCATCTTCACGGTGCCCAGACGAATGGAATGCCACAAACTATGGGCTTCTTCAAGAATCAACTCACGCAATCCATCCACATTCGGAACACAAACCCGACCCTACATCCTCAATACCCTATCATCACCAATAGTTACCTCCTTGGCATCACTGTGGTGCACCGTGTCTGTTACATCCCGTACTTTTCTACAGAGGATTTGTGACCGTAAGACTCCGTAAGTTTATCAACATTGATACCGTTAGATATTATGTTAATGTGGTATTTTCTTTTAAGTGGAGTATTTTAGTAAAATTTTTATAAGTATAATTTTGAATAGTTACCATTATTACTATTATCGGATATGATAAATTATACACCTAATATGAGAAAGTTTATGAGATTTTCTTTATTGTAAAGATAGAAATTATTTTTTTCACAAGAAAAGAAGGTTATCTTTTTATCATTTTAAGAATTAAGCGAACGCGAATTTTTACTTATTATATGAGATTAGAAAAATTATAAGTTGAGAAATATATGTATTTTTACATGGATATTTTAGTAAAAATAATAGTGTATGTATTTACTTTATATGGT
The DNA here is from genome assembly GCF_000715075.1 of Nicotiana tabacum. Lineage (NCBI taxonomy): Eukaryota > Viridiplantae > Streptophyta > Magnoliopsida > Solanales > Solanaceae > Nicotiana > Nicotiana tabacum. The sequence continues at coordinate 41,302,240 of NC_134096.1, read as the reverse complement.
ACCATATGACCATGATAGTATGATGTAAAAAATACATAAAAAATAAATAGAATTTTAAGTAATTTGAGACAATTTTTAATTGTGCGGGTAATTGGGTAATTATCGGATAGCGGGATATTATCTAATTAATTAATTAATTATAGGATAAGATTAAAATCCCCACCCCACCCCCACGTGGCAGCAAGTGGAATAAGACATAGGTGACTCTTACCTTTAGACAAATCAATTAGTAGGCAACTGGATATCAAACTTAAGACAATTACACGTGAAAAGTGAAATGATTTTGGTGTATCTCTAACTTATCATCAAGGTTATCAAATTCATTTGTTGCAAGGGATTATATATTTTGTAAGTGAGACACTTACGGTGGAAAGTCTCAAACATGATTTTACAAAGTGGCTCTTGTTTCATATATCTTGTTTCATATGATTCTTCTACAAAGTGAGATAGATTGACGTGATTTTGCTCGTCAAACAATTTCATACGAAATTATACTGCGTAATAGCAACGGAATTTTGCGATTCTAAAGGAGTACGGTGCAACCTTTTTCAAGAATATCATACAGAGAATCGACTCAGGTATGTTAAGGCTAAGCCCTTCCTTCATTTTGGCATGACCCTGTAATACCAAAAATCTGGGAAATTATGCCGAATTGTAATAATGCAGAAATTGTTTATGCAGTGGAAAATAATGAGGGAACAATAATATGTGGATTATTATGTAAGGATTTCCTAATTGAAGGTGTTGAGATACCTTTATTACTAACACACTGATACTTTTACGATTTGCATAAGTTATACCAAAATGTAAAATAGTCCTCGTTTAGTCAACAAGCATAAGGTTACAAACACCATATGTCATTACTTAAGAAAATGAATGATTAAATAATAAGGGAATCCATTACATTAGTTGATGACGAGACATAAAGAGAAATTCATATTCCGAAATTTATGTATATTTTTCTAGTCTCGTAAGTTACAATATTCTCCTTATCGGGACTTCATATTCAGTTGAGTATTGTCTTTTTCTAGTCAAGAGAGCAGAGAGCCTATATATGCAGTATTACAGTATTTTCATTACCATCGAGCTATAATCAATGGGCAGGCCCCTATTGGGCAACCTCTGATCAGATGGTAAGTTATATACCGAGCCTACTGTGGCCGAGCGCCTATGAGCGAGCCCAATTAGCCGAGATACAGAACCTAGTATGGCCGAGCGCCTATGAGCGAGCCTACTACGGCAGAGCAGTTATATATATACCGAGGCTTATAAGGCCGGACAACTATTTTACTTACTATATTGAGAGAGTTGAGTCAGTATCAGCAGGTAAGCATATCTTCAGATTATCATTGACTTGCAGTTGCTTTCAGTTATTATATTATCAGTTCAGTTTCAGCTTTCAGTATAGTGCCTTACATACTCGGTACATTATTTCGTACTGACGTCCCTTTTTTGGGGGCACTGCATTTCATGCGTGCAGGTTCAAACAGACATGTATACCTCCTCATTAAGTGTTGCCCGAGTTCAGCTTGATCGGTAAGCTCCATGCCTTTCGGAGTTGCCGGGTCTAGAGCTTTATGTACATATTGTGTATAAATGTATATATGTTATGAGTAGGTCGGGAAGCTGTTCTGATCACAGTATATCCACCAGTAGAGGCTTGTAGACATATCCTGTCAGTTAGTGCAGCATGTTGGGCTTGTAGGCCTTGTATGTATATTTGGTTGGTTTGTCAGCTGTAGTAATTATGACGACCTTGTCGGCCCAGTTTTATATTGATATTTATTCAGCATTCGCAGTTGTCTTGCAATGTGGCCCATGGCCAAAGTATGACATCACATGATCAGAGTTCCTTAGTCGTAAGTTGGTACGTAAGGTTAGGTGAGGCATCGGGTGCCAGTCTCGCCCCTCCAGGTTCGGGGCGTGATAGTGTCCACAAGGAAAATAAAGGGGGGAGGGGGGTTATCATACTGACGTGCCTGGATGCGCTTAAATAAAGAAGACCGTGAAACCACGCAAACAAGAACCTAGCTTGGCTCTGAAGCATCCAACCTCACGAACCTGTTGGCCAAAGCCTGAACATCCAAAGCTAACGATCTCTCCTAAAATGGAATAAAAGAAAGACTACCCATGTTCTCAGCCTTCCTACTCAAAGCATCGACCATCACATTGGCCTTCCCGGGATGATAAAGAATTGTGATATCATAGTCCTCTAGTAGCTCCAACGACCTCTGTTGCCTCAAGTTTAGATCCTCTTTCTTGAACAAGTGTCGTAGACTCCTGTGATCCGTGAACACCTCACATGACATGTCGTAGAGATAGTGCCTCCATATATCTTCAGTGCGTGAATAATTGTCGCCAACTCCAAGTCGTGCACTAGGTAGTTCTTCTCATGAGGATTCAACTGACGTGAAGCATACATAATAACTCTACCCTTCTGCATTAACACACACCCAATGCTAATCCATGCAGCATCAAAATAAATTGTATAAGAAATCGATGTTAAAGGCAAAACCAGAACTGGAGTTGTAGCCAAGGTAGCCTTGAGCTTCTGAATGATCTCCTCACACTTGTTAGGACACCTAATTGGGGCACCCTTCTGAGTTAATCTAGTCAAAGGTGTTGCTATATATGAAATCCCCTCCATAAAACGACGATAATACACAGCCAAACTAAGAAACTTCCGGATCTCAGTAGCGCTAGAAGGTATGGGCCAACTCTGAACTGCCTCAATCTTCTTCGGATCCACCAATATGTCTTCAATGAATACGATGACAAAGGAATCAAGATATGGCTGGAATACACTGTTCATCAAGTGAATAAAGGCTGCTGGGGCATTAGTCAGCCCAAATGACATCACCAGAAACTCATAGTGACTATAGCGAGTCCTGAAAGCTATCTTCAGAATGTCTGAATCCCGAATCTTCTGTTGATGATACCCCGACCTTAAGTCAATCTTCGAGAATACTCGAGCACCCTGAAGCTAATCGAAGAAATCATCAATGCGCAGTAGTGGGTACTTGTTCTTGACTATAACTTTGTTCAGCTGCTTGTAGTGAATACACATTCTCATAGAGTTGTCTTTCTTCTTCACTAATAGAATTTGAGCACCCCAAGGTGAAATACTCTACATGATGAAACCCTTGTCAAGAAACTCCTGAAGTTGTTCCTTTAATTCCTTCAACTCTACTGCTGCCATGCGATACGGTGGAATAGAAATGGGCTAAGTGCTCGACACCAATTCAATACCATAATCGATATCCCTATCTGGTGGCATGCCTGGTAGGTCTGCTGGAAACATATGTGCAAAATATCTCACTACTGGAACTGACTCAACGGTAGTAGTATCAGCAGTGACATCCCTCACAAAGGCTAGATATGATAAGCACCCCTTCTCAACAATTCGTTGTGCCTTCAGAAAGGACACTACCCTACTAGGAACATAACCCAATGTACCTCTCCACTCAACTATGGTAAACTCGGCATAGCCAATGTCATACTCTTGGCGTGACAATCTAGAATAGCGTGATAGGTCGACAACCAATCCATGCCCAAAATCACATAAAATTATACCATATTGAGTAACAGAAGGTCAACCTTAGTCTCATAACTCTTGATAGTGACAAAACACGACCGATAGACATGGTCTACCATAATAGAATCCCCAACAAGCATAGACACATAAACATGGGCACTCAAAGAATCACGAGATATATCCAAATATGAAGTAAAGTAAGATGATACATATGAATACGTTGAACCTGGATCAAGTAAAATTGATGCATTCCTATGATAGACCGGAATAATACCTGTGATGATAGCATCTGATGCAATAGCCTCAGTCCTACCCGGAAAAGCATAACAACGGGCCTGGCCTCCCCCTCTAGGACGACCGCTACCCACCTGTCCTCCCCTTTGGCTGGCTGTGCAGGTGAAGTAGAAAATGGAGCAGAAACCATGGACTGTGTACCCTATGGAGGTCCACTACTCCTAAGTTTGGGACAATCCCTTATAATGTGCCCAGTATCACCACACTCGAAACAATTTATCGGCGGGTTTGGCTACTGGAACTGAGCCTGACCCGGATGGCTAGAATAACGGCTGTAAGCACCCCGTGAACGAGGTGCACAAGATGATGGCTGGGTAAGATGAGTACTCTGATGTCCTGAAATATCTAGGGCACTACGAGTGGCCTGAAGTTCGTACCTATTTGTTTGATTGATAAAACTCTGCCATAATGGATCTTTCCCCCAAAGTAGGAGCCCCCAGATCCTCCAAAACCATGAGGCCTCTTGTACTCCCTATCCTCCCTCTCCTGACCACGAATACGCTCTAATGTCCAAGTAATCTTAATAACCCGCTGTAATGGAGTATCGATCTCCAGCTCCCTTGCCAGACTGCATCTAATACCATAACTGAGCCTTTCAATAAATCTGCAGACTCGATCTCTGACTGTAGAAACCAAAGAAGGTGCATGGAGGGATAGCTACTAAACCTCATGGCATATTCTGACACCGTCATAGTCTCTAACGCAATTGCTCGAACTCTATGCGCCATGCATCCCGGAGGGTCTGTTGGACAAACTCCCTTAAAAATAGATCAGAAAAATAAGCCCAAGTGAGTGGCGATGTACCAACTGGCCTACCCTCCTCATAAGCCTGCCACCACCTATATGCTGAACACGTCAACTGAAATGTGGTAAAGGCAACTCTGCTCACCTCCACAATTCCCATGGTGTGGAGAATACAATGACACTAGTCTAGGAAACCATGTGCATCCTTAGAAACTGCGCCACTGAAAGTAGGAAGATCATACTTCTTGAACCTCTCAAGCCTCCTCTGCTCTAAAATCTGATCAACATGGACCCACTGCTCTGGAGTACGGGAGGCGGGAGTCTGTGTTCCTCCCCCATCTTGAGAAGTAGCTGGTACAAGTGGGATCAGTCTCGCTGAGCCAAGGTACCAAACATGCTCAGGAATTGTGTTAAAGTTTTATGGAGTCCAGGGATAGTAATAGGTATATCAGGTGCCTTCTCCCCAACCGGAGCTGCTGGTGGATCCTCGATCACTGCTCTGGCAGGTGCTCTAGCTGTAGCATGTGCTCTTCATCAGCCCGACCTCTCACAGCACTTGCAAGGGGCGCGAGGTTTCCTCATCAAATCCAACAGTGCGTGTACTCACCATCTATGAGAGAATAGAAAGACAAAAGGTTAAGTTCGGAAATCAATAAATCTGCATGAAAAGTAACGAAAAAAGTGAAATTTCCTAATAGTTCTGTAACCCCTCAAAGATAAGTACAAACGTCTCCCCGTACCGATCCGCAAGACTTAAGAATCATAGAACCTATAAACCTAGAGCTCTGATACCAACTTGTCACGATCGAAATTTCCTCATTGAGAGTCGTGATGACACCTAGTCTTCCAACTAGTTAAGCCGGTCACTCAACATTATTTTAAACAATGAAAACATGAATTAACAAAAATATTGTTTATCAAAAATGTGGAAATAAAAGTAATATCGGCCAAAGCACAAAGTATTCGGCATAATATCCCAAAACTATGTGGTACAGAGTCACAAGCTCTAATCGAATACACAATATTAATCTCAAAATACAGAATTGTCTATAATACATAAACAATAGTAATGAAACTAAGAGGGTGACTCCGAGGCCTGTGGTTGGATCATGCAGGGATACCTTGAAGTCTCCGGTGTGTGAAATGACTTACTATAGATCAGTACGGTCCAAGGTACCTGGATCTGCACAAAAAGATGTGCAGAAGCATAGCATGAGTACACCATAATCGGTACCCAGTAAGTATTAAGACTAACCTCGGTGTAGTAGTAATGAGTTTCAAGTAATGTGATACTGGCAGGCAAGCTACCTTAATCTATCTTCAACTTCGATTCGTTACGCTTAGAAGCTCCAACAAGCCCTAAAGTTTCTTGCCGCTTAAAATGGTGCCAAGAGAACGCTGCTTTACATTTGATCCTATGTACCCATAAAGAGATAACGTGTTTTTTCCTTAGACTTTCTCTCTCATTCGCGGATCAAAGAAAGCGGGCTTTGCCCTAGCTACCACTATTCTTGGGAAACCTAACGAGCTACTGAAGGAAAGGGATGCAGTCTCTTACCTATCCTTTGGAGCTGAGAGGACAGAGAAGAAATCTGTTACACCCCATACTTCAAACGTCACTGTCATTATAGGATTAACTAAAGTAAGCTCAAAAAGAATGAAATCCTTTTATAAGGATAAGAAAGGTTTACCGAAGTCTTAAGTAAGCTAAAATGAATATGAAACTTTCTAATCATGATTTAAATGAGTTTAAAGTTATGATATGACTATATATGATGTTTGGATATGGAATATAAAGTTTGGGAAAAATCGGATTTAAGTTGCGGAAAAATCGAGTTAAGATTTGCCTTGTAACGAGTCGTTTTGAGAAATTAATTCGTAAGCTTTATGATGTCATTTTGAGACATATATCATACCAAAATGAAGGTATATGAATCTAGTTTCCAAAGTCCAAACCATTTATTCATACAATATAGGAGTAAATAAATATGGATTTTTAAAATAGGGTCGCCAAGTCACGTCGCCGCACTTCGGAGAAACTGGCAGATTTATAGGCCAGGTTGCGAGGCGATTTTCTCCCAATATATTGAGAGTTACAGGAAGATATTTATATTAAATTAAAGCTCCATGTGTCTAGTTTCTAACTCTGCAAACCGTTCATCGACATCAGTATAGATAAATATTTACGTTTTCGCGAGACTGCGCAGGAGGCCCCTATGGGACCCACTTGGTCGGGGCCCGATCTTCACTTATTCTTATCTTATTTTTGGGATGCGCTTTGCTCATTTTTCATTCTCCTTCCAGAATCACACTCTCCCAACCCTCCCAAACAGCTCCCCAAAGGCTCCAAATAAATTCCAAAGGAATACACCATAATCAAACATCAAAATTTAGCCTAAGTGAAGAAGAGAGTCTTTATGGTGTCATAATGTGATTAAGGGTGGTTGTAAGATAAGGGAAGATTTGGTTCGAGTTTTTCTAGATTCTTTAAGGTATGTATAACACCTATTTCTTGGGATTAATATTATCTATGTGTTGGTTAAGTTATTGGATGATGATTACAAGATAACACTTGAAAGGGGAAGAGTTGTTGTTATCTTTTGTTGGGTTGTTTTAAGGCTATATATATATATATGGCTGAAATTCACAACCAACTATATATATATATGTTGTTATGGCTGAAATTTCAAGTTGTATCTACTGCCTAAAGTATGTAAATCTTGTTCTTGGTTATGCTTAAGGTTAATCATGTGTTGTTTGTGTTGTTTGAATTAAAATCTTTAAGATAGTAATTGACATGGCATAAGGAATCGTTATCTTTTTTTGTGGGCTGTGTTGCGGCTATATATATGGTTGGTTGTGGCTAAAAATTATTATAAATAGTTTGATTATGTTTTGGCTGCTGTTGTTAAGATTTTCTATGTGCTAATTCAGTTGATTGAAGAAGATAACATGAAAAATAAGAGGTTGACGATAAAGGTTAAGGTGCTAGGCGTGTGGACTATTTTTGAAGATTATTTTTATGATGTTTTGGGATGAAAATGATATGGTAAGCATAAGTATGATGTTATACAAGTTGTAGGAAGATTCATGGAAAAGGAATTGGATTAAATTATATTTTTTGTTAATTGTAAATCGAGCCAGCCGCTCAAAATGGTTGTTGCAGTAATTAGAGAGCTTATTGTGGATTATATTGTTGTTGTTTGGGTTGTTTAGTGACTTTTAGTGACTTATGGGATGTAGTAAAAATAGGGGATGTGCTGTCCGTTTTCTTGTAGAATATTGGTTTTGAAATATGAGAGTTACAATGCTTATATGATGACGATGAATTCGGGTTACTCATTGGAGACGTAAGAAGATAATATTGAGTTTGGTTGACGATTGGAGAGAAGATTGCAAAGGTATATTAAGGCTATCCCTTATTTCCTTTTGGCATGATCTATACGATACAAACGAAACAAGCAAACACGCAACTTTTATAAATGCCTCTATTCATAGAAGTACTAGGGGTGCCTATGTTATTGATTCCCCATGTGTCTTATTATTATAGCTTCTGTTCATAGGTCTCAGAACAATACGTAGTTGATAAAGGTGTATCATTGCATTATATCATTGACTTACTTCATTATGCATTGCATTCATTTATACATGTTTATTGACCCATGACCAGATGGCGTTCTATACATGTATATTATATGTATATGGGATATGGGGAAAGGTTATGGCATTATATACGCACCACCACCTGATCAGCTGATATACGTTGATGATTTCGCCCACAGTGGCTGAGATGATATGATGGGATGCCCTCAGAGGCTTGATGGCGTTATGTATATACCTATGCATGGTATGACATTTATACGCGCATGCATGACATTATAAATTTTTCATGATTCACAGAGCTATTCAGAATTACAGGTTTAGTTCTTTACTCCGTGTTTCTTTCATATCTTTTATATACTATTTTCATGCCTTACATACTCGGTAATTATTTGTACTGACGTCTCTTTTGCCTGGGGATGCTACGTTTTATGCCCTCAGGTCCCGATAGACTGGTTAAGAGTTCTCCTAGTAGGCTATCAGCTCAGCGGAAGGTTTTTGTGCACTCCACTTGCTCAGGAGTTGCCTATTTGGTAAGTATGATTTAGACATGTATTGATTAGTATTTGGGGCTCTGTCCCAACCTTTATGACATTTATGTACTCTTAGAGGCTTTTAGACAGATGTCATGTATATAGATACTTGTATGGCCTTGTCGGCCTATGATTTGAGTATACAAAGGATTATGTCGGCCTTATAGGCCCGTATGTCGCATGCATAAGCTTCTATATCATGTTGGATCATCCCATGTCGAGTATTATCTTATGATTAATTCTAGTTATCTCATGACGGCCTTTTCGGTTCATTTACCCATGATAGTATGATAAGAAGGATACGTTACGTTGGTACTCGGTTGAGTTAGGCACAAGGTGCCCGTCGCGGCCCTACGGTTTAGGTCATGACAAAAATGTCCTTCGCGCAAGTTGTTTTACTTCCTGCGTTCTTACTAGTAAAAAAGGGCCTCTTTGATCAAGAAGGCATTCTGGTAGAAAGGGCGACCACTACATAAGTCGCCACCCATCCACGAGAGAAGCAAGCTACCTTTCTTTCATCCTACTTCCCTGGTAGGGAAGAGAACAAAAATGGACCGCAGATGGTAGCCGTGGTTGATTCAAGGATCTTATGCGGCAGAGCGAACTCTTCTATCATGTTGCATTTTCTCTGAAAACCCCTTCCCCCCCCGGTCCATCATACCGGAGCAATTTAAGAAGAATGATTAGTCTCATATTCTATTTTTTCTATAATGCATATAGACTAAGTGCTTTGTTTCAGATCAATTCTCCGTTGCAATCACTTCGATCCACCCCCTTGGTGAAAAATCATAATACGCCCTGAGAAATTCCTACCAGCAGTCTTCCCTGTACTCAAAGTGAATTTTCTAAGTGTTCTCCATTATCTCATTGTTTATATCGTAATCATTCGATTCTGCCCCTAAACGTAGCTCCTACTCCTCCTCCTTCTCCTTTAGGATAGGATCCTCTTTGGTCCTTTTTACATAACACTCTCGTCCGCTCAAGAAGACTGGCTATCTTTCTCTTTATATGCAATATTTTTAAAGGCAAATAATCACATCTACCTTGACAACGTCATTTACTGATATATTCATTGCATGGAATGCCACACGCAATTGTCAGTGACTGGGGATCTGGTCTTCATTAGCAATTTATGTCATGACCACTTTTGTTTACAAGGGACAAAATTTAAAATAAGTACTGCTTTACACTCTTTTCCTGGTTGGGGTTTCTTATACCTAAATGCAGTAGGCCACGCGAGTAGTCTAACAAATGAGAGGCTATCGACGAAGGGGTCAAAGGTTGCGCTTGCGATAATATAAAGCTTGTGCAAGCCCCATTCAACCTCGCCTGCGTGTTAGCTTGCTTGTACTATCGCTAGCCTGCCTGACCTGCTTTCTAGCTAGCTTCTTTATGGCAAGTGCTACCCTAACCTAGCTAGCGCTACATCTTACTAACATCTTTTGAATTTCCTTGCAAGCTCTACCTCTATTTGGCAATCCCACATCGCCTTCGTCTCCCACTATAGTCGCCTTCTTTATATGGCAAGCGCTACCAGTCGCTTGCACTACATTGTCTGACGTTAACCTTTCCTGACTGCTTTCGCTCTGACTGAGCTGACTGTCGCGCCTGACTTCTATATCCCATTATCCATAGATCTCCTTCCTTATCATTGCCGGTCTAAGAAGAAGGTTGCTAAGTCAGATGTCTGGTGAACACATTCGTAATAAGTATGGGTATAGTAGGTGTACTAGTAAGGAAGTGAGGTACTGAGTTTAGCGTCTATAAGGTAAGTAGTGGATCTTTATTATCGAATGATATGGGAGACATTCAAAGCATCAGTCTTGCATCAAAAGAAGAAATGGACTGACCGACCGCCGTTCAAGAGAGATCGCGAAGGCTCGAACTTGTTGCTAGCTTTGAAACATGGGACAAGGGAAAGAGGAAGACCAAACAACGTCGCAGTCAAAGCAAAGAAAAAGATGCCAAAAAAGATTCACTTTAGCTTCTAGCTCGCTTAGCTTATTATAGGTTACTTGCAAGACTTTCGATAGATGGCTTGGCCGAACGAAATCATCGATCTAGATAGAAGGGTCATTCACTCCCTAATTTTTAAGAGGTTGCTTGCGACGGTAGCATTAACTAGGCAATCAAGGTAGGTCAAACAGAGTTAGTCCTAGGGTAAAAATCATGGATGGAAAAATGAATTTAACTGGTTATCACTTGATGACCCGGTGGAGAATGGGAACAGAGATTCGCTCCCATAAACGAATGAATGGGACTCCTGGTCTTGTTCGAACCAGAGATTCCGACAACCCGAGGAATTCGTAGAAAGAGATGGCCCGGATATTGGAATCTGCCCAAAAGTCCTGACTTTTTCAAGGCAGGGCTTCGACCCGTATCTGGCCAACTCCTCAAACTGCTGGGTGCGGCATATTCATGGACTAGCAAAGGGAACTCTCAATTTGATCATGAGATTCTAGAGAGCTCTCTATCTTTCCCCAAATTCCAACTAGCGCGGTTCTTTTTCTCGACCAATTTGAATTCCATTTCATTTTTGATTTTATGTGTTATAGAGTAGTAAGTAGCTAGGGGGATTTCAGCGCATGCTGTATTGTGAATCTATAGAGAAATTAGAAGCGCCTACGATAGCGTATAATTATTACCATTTGTGACCGACTGTTACTTGCAAGAGGTGGCGATTGGCAGTGTTCCAAAGCACCATAATGACGTGTGTTAGAGCATTATGGCAAACGATCCCCAACACTTGTAGTTATGTGGATCACCTTCGGCTTGGTATACTCTTTCCCTAACGCATGTTGATTACCATAAAGACACCAAGGCATATCGCATGCGCCAGTTTCGGGGATGTTGTTTACACTACACTGGTAACAACTCAAAGTGCCAAAATGACTCTAGTGTTGCAAGTGAAGGTTTTAGTCTTATCGAACGAAGAAACCACCAGTCGCCCTTAGTTCTCCAAAATACCATTTCGCTTGCGTGAGCAACGACCCCTAGCACCAAGAGCACGCTCCTTTAGTGTTCCCGACCGTCTGCATTTTGGCCTTAGCATTCCAAACAACCAGTAGTGTGACCGATTTATGTTCAAAACAACCGATGATTCTAGCGCTGACTCGTGGGCCTCCTAAACACCGTATAAAAAGGACTAGTGCTATAACGACTAGTGGTGTTACGGAACGACTACCCTATGAGTGGTAATAAGGACAACGTAAGTAGGTTTGATAGTAGTGTTAGGACGACTGGTACTCATAGTTGTATTGCTCTAACGTAACGACTCAAACAACTATGACTGCTCCCAAGACCATGACACGCATATGCTATACCATCGATTATTGCTTGCGAAGCAACCGCAACTCGTTGTAGGTCCTCTACAACCATTACAGTTGAGTAGCTTTCACTCCTTCACTTGAAATGTGTGGTTGGTTTACCAATGCATGGCTTCCCCAGCGCTAATAGTCGCGTGAGTTCTCCTAGGCCATAACCCATGTGTTGAAATAAACTGCATGATGCGTTCTAGAGTTGCCGTAGTTCTGTTACCGCCTTATCATCTTGGGTTGGGAATGATACAACATTCTCAATTCAAGGATACTCAATTTCAGGCTTTCGAAGCTCTGACACTTTCTGTCGCATTTATTCTCTCATTTGTTTACCTTTCATTTTGACTTTCCTTTTATAGAATGTAATGCCCAACAGTTTAAAGGAAGGGGTGAAGTCTTGGGATCTGCTCTAGTCGAGTTATTACATGTCTCTCTCAAGAGTCGCTCCTCTATCTTTCATGAAAGCATACGAGTCATTATGTTAAGCATCTAATCCTAGTCTTTATGTTATTTGCGTTAGAGGAGTTTGATGTCCCTCATGTTGAAAAGTCTAACATCAAATTGTTAGGACCTTAGTCGCTATCCGAACACTTAACACAAGACTGAAAGCGTTAGTGCTTATCAATCAGTCATCAAGGATCTTAGCCAAACGGTGACCTGCTACGTAAGCACTTTGGGTGCAGGTTTACTTGACAAAATGTCAGAAATACATCACTATTCTATATATATAAGAAAATTAGATTCTAGGAAAGGATTCAATTAATTAGAAGAATTTGTAGTTTTCAGTTCGTTTGTCATCATCTAAAAGAAAAAGAAAAGTTTAAAGAGAATTTTGAAAGACAAAACTGCTAAGCTATAAGTAGAAGTTGTTGAAGTAGAAAATGCTTAGTGCTCGCTTAGCGCACAGATCATACGCTATCTCATCACTCATTATGGCTAGCGAAAAGTGATCGAATAAAGCATTTGTTCGTACAGATCTCGAACCTCACGCTCTATCATGCACTGAAAAGAAGTTGAGCTAAAGAAATCGGTCATAAAGCTTAATTTTGGGGGGTCAATAAGCTCTTAAAAAGACCTAATCCTTCTCTAACCATGAATCTTAACCCTAGTTAAGGTATTCAATGAGAGGAATAGGTGGTTTCCAAAGGATAGAGTTATTCTATATGACACTCTCTCTGTATTGGATGAATGCCTTAGCTGTGGGATAAAAGGCTTTTGTTTCAAGTTTTTTTTTCTTTGATCGCCTAAGTCCTTGACTTGAACACTTCGCTGAAATCATATATAAGATCATACCTTAGTGGACTGATTCAACCTTGTAGCATATCTTGCAGCCCTTAGACCGATCTCCCCTCATTCAGACCTTTCTTCAAGTCCTATTCTTTTGGATATCCTTGTTTCTTTCTTTCCTGGAACATCCTTTTCTTCTGATTGATGGGACTTCTGTTTGAAATCCCTTGACCTAACCTCTCCTTGACTTGCCGCAGCCAAGTCTTCCCCAACCTCTCCTAATGTTCTTGGTGAGCTAGCCTGTCATCCACCGCCCCAACTATGATAGTCCCCTTCAGTTAGTTCTTTCACAAGTGACCTTGTCTTCCATCTACTTCTTCCTCCTATTGGTTTAGTCCCCCTCTCCCTTGTCAAAGCTTAGTTATCCTTGAATGAGAACTCATTTTGCTTGTTGGTTGGTAGCTCCATGGTTGGTTAGATCGAAAGCTAGTTTTGACTCTTTGATCTACGAGAAATAAAGGTGTGAATCTGCGTTCTTCTCTGTAGCTCTTCTATAAGAGTAGACCTTTTTTCAGTCCTATTCATTTATCTTATGTTCCTTTTGGAACACATCATATTGGCGGATTAGTGGTTTTTTCAAAAGGGATTTTATTTAACGTAGATTTTAGATAGCTAACAACTAAGCCTCTAATCATATAGCTAATAAAATAAAGTCGGTCACTTCTGACACAGCTCATAATTGTCGTTTCAGGTTCAAGGGCTAAAGCTTCTCTTAGGATAATCTCGTCGCGACACTCAACTTAAAAGCACCTACGAACTTACTCATGAGGAAACTCATCAAGTAGGTCTTTCGAGTCTTTCAAGTACTGGCAAAGCTTTAGTTGAAAACCTTTCAGTGACCTTTCATTTGGTCCCATGGGTACCTTCTCCGCACTTACAACTAAGCATTTCAAGTAGATAAGATCATAAAAGAAGAAATGGGAAGGAGTGCTGCCATTATGCACTATTATTTTAATTCGAAAGCCAATTATTCCCATATTTGATACGAAGGTATGGGGGAGATCAAAACGGAGTATGTTCGTCAAATAGAGGGCTCTCACGGGGCTGTAGTCTATGGCTTTAGCCTTAAGTTAGGTTGGGCTATAGTTCTTGTATTGGGCGAACCCAAGCGTTAAATAGCGTCGTTTAGTAGTGTGCAGGGAGTAGTCGTCTTGTTGCTGGTAGGTGCGACTATATGGGTTGACCATAATACACTGCGGTATGTGTTAGTCCAGATTTTACTTAGTGATTTGAAGGAGTAATTTGAATTACTACAGAATGGTTTCCTCCCATATACCCCCGCTGATGCGTATTTCCTACCATTGAAGAAAATAAAGAAAACTACTAATCCACCCATGTGGTAAACTAATGCCCTACCTGATCCATTTCAAATGCAGCTGGAGGTCTTCGAGCCTTGTTACAGACTAAAGTCCTAAAGAAAAGCAACCCGAATCCCTCCCCAGCCCAGGTCAAAGGTATTCCCGCCTTTTTTGAATTGCCTTGGGAAAACGTCACGTTCGTTAGGGTCAGCAAATCAGCCCTACATCGTATTGATAGTGATTCAGATAACCTTCCCAAGGCTTCCCAACCTAATTGTGCGTGAGCAATCAATCCTGACAAGTCAACCGATCCATAATGAAAGCACCTGTAGATAGAAGTTGTTTGTCGACCAGCGGACTCATCCTCAATGCTGTTTAGGCTCCCCAGTACGTCGGTTGTCCGCCACCTTTCTTTCCTATGCCCGAGATGGCCTTATGATCAAATTGTATTTTTCTTGTTGGAAGGTTTGTCTGGATCTCTTCCCGGGTCAACCCACTCAATATCCGAGAGAGGGTATGCTTTTGGCGGCTGCAGAGATGGCCGATAAGGCAGCGGATGATACGTACTTGGAAATAAGTAGATCATAGATAAGTTTTTTCATACCTTGACTCTCCCTCGGTTTGTTCGGAAATCATGGTAGTATTTTAATGGAGATTATTGGGAACGTAAATATGCCTGAGGTTAAGAACAATGACAAAACTGCCTTCTATCTGTTGCCATGGAATGTATAGGTAGGGATTGTTTTATGATTGGAAAGGTCGTTGTACGCTCTTTATCCCCTTTTTAGTGGTGTTGCACCCTATTTTGCACTAGTCAAGACAGGATTCAACTTGTGGTTTCTCTGTTGTTGATGAAAGAGAGTCTCCACCTAATATGTAACGGTATACTAGGGTGCCTATTTAATTACTAAGTTATGTTCATTACAGGTCTATAAACCGGTGAGTTTATGGGTAAGGGTTTTTGTTCTTCTAAGGGAAAGGTGTTAGGCACCCTTTAAAATCTACCTGAGGTAGCTCCATAAAACCTAGACTAATTTTAAGGACTTAGTTATTTACACTATGCTTTGATTATTACTAAGGCAGTGCTCGCTATATACTAAAGGAAATGTATGTGTAAGACGTAAGAAGGGTATGGGGTTATAAAATAGTTGTTGGAGGCTATGAGAGTTTTGAAAGTGATTTATATTTTAAAGCTTAAGGTATTAAGTAAAGAAAAGTGATTATCTTTGAAGAATAGATGCTAGAGCAATCTTTGTTTGTAAGAAAGATGATTTTTAAATGTACCTTGGTTTTCAAAAAATCTGAAAACGCGAGTCTATGGAAATTCATTTGAGACTGTCAATTACTGCCTTTTTTATGAAACAATTTGACTCCATTCCTGTTAGTGAAAATCAGTGACTCTTTCCTAATTTTTCTTGAAAATAGGTTACCATTCTGATTAAATACATGAGCTTCAAAATGTTAAATAGGAGTGAGAGTATAAGATGAACAGGTTAGAATTAACAGGAGGCGAAGATCAATTGCTAACTATTTCCTTTTAAGTCATATATTAATTAAGGTTTGCCTATATTTTATATAATACTAGAGCATAAAAGAAAAATACATAATCTAATATATGAGTGTTAATACATTATAGTAAAAAATACGATAAGAGAGCAAATGCAATAAGCGAAAATAATTAAGGCAATAAACTAAGCTATGAAAATAATGGGTAGTAATGAAAGTGGTAAGGGACAAGACTGGACTCTAAAGATTGGGCCCCAATAAGGTAGGCCCAGCAATTTGAGAGGCGCGGCTATGGCAAGACTGGACTTTTCAAAGATTTAGCGAGGCTGGTTTGGGCCTAAGTTCATTAGGAATTCAGTAGGCCCAAATGTCTACATGTCCAAAAAAATAAAAGAAAGTTATTAGAAATATACTCCATATTCTCAGCATATTCAAATACACATGACAGTTATATACACAAATAATTGAAACAAGAAAATAATCAACGCTGTGGGAAATTATATTAATGTGGTGGCTTTACTTAGCAAATAATCCAAATTAGAAACCTTTCGTTGTCATTGAACATTAAATCCCTAAAAAACTAAATGCGTCAATGAAATAAGGGCTAAAAAGGAAGCCCCACTCAAAGTCGATACCCCCTTTGGATCCTCCGGCACTTCAAAGTTCCCAAGGGAATCAAGGCCCAAGACAATGCTTGTACCGAGGAGGGCAGCCCAACTTAGAGTCGAAACCCACTCCCAAATACCATTAAACACTAACAACATATTTTATTTACAGGTTTGAATGCCAATGAGGCCCTTCCAATGCAAATTAAATGCCAAGGTATTACTTACCACAAAATATACTTTCCTTCCTAACTTAAGAACATACAATCTATATTGAATTACCAAACAAACATGTATTCATATGAATTCTAAAGATCTAATTCTGAAAGTCAGACAGGTGAACATCTGAAACATCATAAATGTGTTAAAAAAGGCTAAGTCTATAGTAAGTCAATTTTCTAAGAAAAGGTAAAGCTATACAACAATAATTCATCATGTATAGAGATTTCACAGGTATTTATGACATAGTTAATCTTTCTCAGTAGGTTCTCTAACTTATAAACTACAACAGGGAATTCTTAAGCATCATACACCTAATGGCATTAACGTTAAGCATATCATCAAGCTCAGATAGCATCAGCAAATACCCTTATGAGACTTTAGGGATTAGACTTGGTTTTAAAATTATCAAGAGAACAGAGACTAAGATAATTTGGGACATAATGTATAACCAGGAATTAAGTAAGAACATGCAGTTGTTAATCAGCTACTTGAACATCGCAGGTCAGTAATGACCTTATGCAAACAGAGGAATCCTTACATATTTTGAGAGTTGGATCAAGCAAAGTTACAGATAAGGGATAGACATTACATCAGGACAATTTTTAACTCAAACTTAATTCTAAGTTAGCACATGGATACAAAGATGACCATGCTTCTTTTTTACAAGTTACACTTAACTAGGGAAAAGTAGCTAGGTTCTTTAAAAGATAAAGATGCATGATGTCCCTAAAGATAAGAGATAGGAGATATCAAATAAGCATGTTGTTGAGGGTATTGGCTAATTAAGAAAAGAATTAAGCTCAGTTTATCCAATTCCTAGCCTTTATTATAGAGAGGAAAGGACATGATCCTAATCACATTATGAGGAAAGATGAATTATCCTTAACAGGTATGTACAACAGGATTATAGAGAGAAGAAAAGAGAGGTTTAGTTCAAGAAAGATCATGTCATCAGAAGCAATAAGCAAACTAAACAAAATGAAAGGACATAGCAGTAACAGTCTAACAATATTAAACAAAGGAGATGGTATATGACACTAAGAATTTATCCCCAAGGTATAAAGGTATAGAGAATATAAACTGAAACACCTTAAAATCCATTCAATCATAGTCATCAGAATATAGGTTCAACTTCATAAACTTACAAGCTACAAAGATACAACATGCAATGAACAAAATGTAACAGGCGAGGATAAGGGTTAATGCATGCCAACAAAGATTATAAGGTTCATGTGAACATGAACATATAACAACTTAAACATGTAGACTGTTGGAGCTCAGGAAATAAGATTAGCAAGAGTCAATTATAGCTTAATCAACCATTATTTAAAGATCATAGCAGGACAACTAATCACAAGTAGTCGTTAAACTAACAAAGCACAAGTATTAACATATTAAACACTATAAAACAATTGTAATATACAAAACCTAACTTGGCATACTTGTATCATTCAAAAGACAAAAAGTGAGAGAGGTGCAGACCTTTTTGAGAGCAGCAGACCAAACGAGAACTTTTTCCAGTTGCTTAAGATCCTAGAACACTCAAGTTTAGACCAGTGATAGTACCCAACAAAAAGAAAAACAAAAACAGTGAGAAACCTAAGGCTAAACTTCTCAGTGCTTTTTGTATGTATATCTCTTCAGTGTAAAGTGATTGATTCGTAATTTTCTCTTGTTAGGTTGTCGTAGATAAGAATATTACAGGCTTCTATTTATAGTGTAATTAAGGCTTTAGGGTTCAGAGAATTTGAATCGGATAGTGGAGAGTGAGTCATGGTAATGATGATAGAAAATCGAATGAAAACCAGAAGACAGAGGGGAAATCTAGTATTGAGTTTACCTGAGTGAAGGGTAATTGATTGTTGAAGCTTCGAACAAACGGACAAACCCTAAAACCTAGAGGTCACTGCGTTTGACCTCTTGGTATATGATTCCATGATGATATTTTGAATAAGGCTCATGCATGCTCCAATTTGATGGGACACCAGAGGATTTAGGCGATTTGAAGTTACACCTTCAAGCTAGAGTTTTCAGACTTGAAGGGTTTTGAATTTTGTGATTGAAAAAGGAATTTGCAGCAGGATTCACGGGGTTCAGGAGACAAGAGGTGATTTCAAGCTTCGATTTGAAAGATCATAACAAAGCTCAGGTGATTTGAGCTTTCATATTTTAGTCTAAGGTTTCAGAATTAGGGCGTTTGAATTTGGTGATAAATTTGGAAATATAACAGCAGGATTCACGGATATAGAGAGGCGGCTGTGATGATGCACATGAATTAGGGTTGCTAGGGTTAGACCGTTTGGTCTATGGATTAAGGAAGTAAGGAATGATCTGGGACGTCGATATTTTAGATCAACGGTGCTGGTATTTTGGCGTTTAAAGGGATTTTCAGAGAAAATTTCGTAGCCAATGGATTGCTATATTTTGGATGGTGAGGATTAGATCTTGTATTAAAATTAAAACAAATAGGGTTAAAATTGTGGGTGGTTGATTTATGGAATGGACGACCCCAATGATTTTGTGTTTCTTTTGTGAGTGACTTAGACGGGTGATGTGGTAGGTTGTGATTGGTTTAGGGAGAGATGAGTGTTTGGACTGGGTTATTTTGGATTAGGTCTTGTATTTGGGCTAAATATCATTTAAAAGGTAGCTATTTTATAATTAATTCAAGAAATGCAATTGTGGCTTTTTGGTCTTTAATCCCTTTTGAAATTAAGTTAAATAAACTTAATAATTTCAATAAAAAGTAATGAAAATTATAATTGTTATGTACTACTAATTATTGTAATTAATTGATTATTTGTAAAAATACTTCACTAGCACATTAATTTTGAATTATTGAAATGGTCAACTAATTAAATATTTTAAGAAGTATTTTATTGAGTTAATTATAGAACTTACGTATAGAAATTATTTTAATAATCTTAAAATAGCAAATGTAATTTGTGATTACATAATACTATTACCAAATGATTAATTTTGAAACTAATACTGAATTAACTTGTAGAAATAGGTATTCATTACTTGAAAAATACTTTGAAAACATTTATTACAAATTATTAAGTATAAATAAATTAATTTTAAAAGAGAGGGTCAAAATTGGTCGTCAATAGCTGCCCCTCTCTAACGGGAGACGATGAAAGAGTTTTCGGGCAAAGAAATTGAACCAAAGCCAATTTTGTCCCTACTTTAGGCAGATATTGCAGGAAATGGTGATGGTGAATTTGTATGATTGAATTGAGGAAGACTCTGGAAAGATTCGGGAGTATCGAGCCGAATTTTGGCTTTGAAATACTTACATACCTCGGGCTTAATGAGGAACAGGTCTTATGTAGTTCTGGAGTAGGGATTTTGGGGAACCGGCACTTGCAGGAACTGTCCCAGTATCGCATTGCGATGATACGACGAGACGGAAGATAAGTCACTCATGGTAGCTTGAATTTTGCGGCCTGATTTAAATGATTCAAACTTTTGAGCTCGTTGATCGTCCTGAGGTGGGATCTTAGGCCCGCTACTGGGTTGGCTGTCCTCATAGCATTGTATTTTGGCCTGCTGCTAAGAAAACGTTCCACGCTACGGTGTTTGTTCCTACAAAATAATTGAAATACACGCATACCAATATATTATAATATAAAATATATTTAAATATGATGCAAATGATGCAGGAATGATGATGTATGGCTGTTGGCGAGCCGTTATTTGAGATTGGGATGACTGGATTCTTGATCCTAACTAGATTTGTTAGTCGGGCTGTGTACTATTCCGTAGCTATCGGAGCATTTGAAAATTGTCTACGCTTGTTGGGAGAGCTTGATTGGTAAAGTGCGTCTCTGCTTGTTGGGAGAGCTTTGCACTGAGAAATGTCTCTGCTTGGTTGGAGAGCTCAATTTGTAGAGTACGTCTCCGCTTATTGGGAGAGCTTTGCACTGAAATGTAAAGTATTCTCCATTCGAGAGTAATTGATAAAAATCATAATCATACCTATAGTTGTGTGAGAAAAACGTCAAAACATTCAAAGTAATAGTAAATGAAACGAAAACATGCCCAAGAGATACTCTTGACTGCGAAGCTAGGTTGCTGTCATCGATTGGCAGGACGTTGGTCACATGATTTGCGATTGTCTATCTCGGTGTCCGTGATTGACGGAGCGGTGTTATAGATTGCTTTTGTTGGCGAAGCTTGCGGTTTGCTATATACATAGCTCAAGTTGGCGAAGCCAATGTTCGATTTATACGAGGCGCTCTGATTGATTGAGCTGACGGTTTTCTATATACATGACTTCGATTGATGAAGCCGGCGTGCGATTTGTACAAGGCACTCCG
This sequence comes from Nicotiana tabacum, assembly GCF_000715075.1. NCBI lineage: Eukaryota > Viridiplantae > Streptophyta > Magnoliopsida > Solanales > Solanaceae > Nicotiana > Nicotiana tabacum. The sequence continues at coordinate 41,280,977 of NC_134096.1, read as the reverse complement.
ATTTATCGAGCTAATAGTTTTCTATATACAGGACTTCGATTGGTGAAGCCGACGTGCAATTTGTACAGGGTGCTCCAATTGATTGAGTAGGCAGTTTTCTATATACAAATTTCAGTGTCAGCTGTCTGATTCCGAGGCACCTGTAGAGGATTGAAGAGTTAGCTTTAGTTGTACTCAAAATATTTAAGTAAAAGGAGGCGAGATAATCTTAGGCAAGTGGCGGATCTGTCATTTTCCCTAGTGTGGTCCCAGCGATTCCTTACTCCCTATTGACCTTGCACTCAAAGAAAACTTCTTAGTAGGGGGAAATGTTGGTTTGTGTCAACCACGGTGTTGGTCTTCCCCAGCCTTTTACATGATTGCGCCATGAAGTTCGGTAGATGGAAAAAATTGCTATATATATATATATATTAAAACATTTTGAAAATACGTGTTTCTTTGAAGGCAAATGTCGTGGTTCCGGATTATGACATATTACAAAATGTTCTCCACACGCGAACGTATCCCTTTGAAAACTTTGTCCTGTTGATGTCGATCTTATGTGATGTCTCTAATAATGCGGCTACTTGCTGTTGCGACTACGTTCTAATTAAAACTAATGCATTTCAAAGGTTTTTCTAAGGTTATGACCGAACCCTTTCAGGTTGCCTACGTATGCAAAAAGGGAATCAGGTCTGAACGTAGTTCGTGGGATGATGATAAAATATGTGAAAATGACCGAGCCTGGCTTAGGAAACCTATGTATCCAAATTGGAATTAGGTCGAAGCATAGTTCGATTACAACAGATGCAAAATAATGAGACTAAGAATGAAAATGATCGAGTCTGACTCAGACAACCTACGTATCCAAGTGGAATTAGGCCAGAATGTATTATGATTACAAAAGGCGACTAAATCCGATGAGGATTGCCTACGTATTTCTTTATGAGGAAATCAAGTCGGCGTAGTTCCTGAACAACATACAAAAGTGATATTTGGTTTTTTATATTACAAGAGAAAAAAAAAGGAGATAGAAACTGAACCCTACGTGGGTTGCCTACGTATCCCTCCGAGGGAAGTCAGGTTGAACGTAATTCTGTTACATCAAAAACCCTAACTCTATTTGTCTTCACGCGTATAATCTCTTGATTGCATCTGAGTTGATAGGATTTTTGCTGACTCTTCCATCCATTTTTGCCAAGATTAGAGCTCCACCAAATAGTGCTCGGTGAACCACGTAAGGACCTTGCCAGTTCGGTGCAAACTTCCCTTTGGCTTCTTCTTGATGGGGAAAGATTTTCTTCAAAACGAACTACCCCGGTGTGAATTGGTGAGGCTTCACCCTTTTGTTAAATGCACTGGCCATCCTGTTCTAATATAGTTGTCCATGGCACACTACATCCATTCTTTTCTCATCAATGAGCATGAGTTGTTCTTGCCTGACCCGTATCCACTTTGCATCATCCAATTTTGTTTCTTGAATGACTCTTAAGGACGTTATCTCGACTTCTACGGGTACCACCGCTTCAGTGCCATATACCAACATGTACGTCTTTGCCCCAGTAGACATTCTCACGGTGGTCCGATAACCTAATAGAGCGAAGGGTAGCTTCTCGTGCCATTGTCTGTGATTGTCCACTATCTTTCACAGAATCCTCTTGGTATTCTTGTTGGCTGCCTTGACTGCCCCATTCATTTGCAATCTGTAGGCTGTGGAATTGCAATGGACAATTCTGAACTTCTCACAGATTTCTCTTATGAGGTCGCTATTGGGATTAGCGGCATTGTTAGTAATGATGGACTCCGGTATTCCAAATCTGCAGACGATGTTGTTTCGCACAAAATATAAGACTACCTTCTTTTTGACGGCCTTGTAAGTAGATGCCTAAACCCATTTGGTGAAATAGTCGATAACTACCAAAATGAAACGATGTTTGAACTCAATCTTTGTCAACTTCCTGCACAACTCCTTCATGCAGTGCAGGTACGGTAGTATCTTGACATACTTGGTGGACCATTCTCCCTGGACTTGGTGTATCAACAAATCATAATCTCCTATGACCAAAAGTTCTTTGATGTCCATGTCGACTGCCATTCTGATTCCAAAGATGCACACCTCGTATTCGGCCATATTATTGGTGCAAGGGAATCTTATCTTTGTAGATACTGGATAGTGTTGTCCAGATTCTTAAATTAGGAATGCCCAATCATGACTCTTTTGAAGTTTGTTGCTCCATCGAAAAACATCCTCCATCCAGGGTATGATTCTACAATATCCTCCCCGACAAATAGTACTTCTTCATTTGCGAAATACATGGTAAGAGGTTTACAATCTCCATCCACTGGACTCTCGGCGAGGTGGTCGGCTAAAGCTTTCCCTTTCATATCCTTCTGAGTTATGTACACAATGTCAAATTTGCTGACGAGAATTTGCCATTTAGCTAGCATTCTGGTAGGCATTGGCTTCTGAAATATATACTTGAGCGGGTCAAGCCGAGATATCAGATGCTTAGCATATGCCGACATGTAATGCCTTAACTTCTGAGCAATCCAAGTCAGAGCACAACAAGTACATTCTATCTGGGTATACTTGGCGTCGCATAGTGTGAACTTCTTTCTTAAGTACTAGATAGCCTGCTCTTGTCTCCCAGTTTCATCATGCTGCCCCAACACACAGCCGAAGGCATTGTCACAGACTGACAAATATTACAACAATGGTTTCCCTGGTTCGGGGGGAACCAACACTAGTGGGTTTGAAAGATACTCTTTGATTCTGTCGAAGGCTTTCTGGCACTCCTCCATCCATTTTGTGGCAACATCCTTCTTTAGCTTCTTGAAAATGAGTTCACAGATTACCGTGGACTGGGCTATGAAATAACTGATGTAATTCAATCTTCCTAGGAAACTCGTGACATCTTTCTTGCTCTTTGGTGGTGGTAATTCCTATATGGCCTTGATTTTTTACGGGTCCAACTCTATCCCCTTCCTTCTTCCAATAGAACCCAATAGTTTTCTAGCGAGGACTCCGAATGTGAACTTTGCTGGATTCAGCTTCAAACTGTACCTTTGCAAGCATTCAAAAAATCTCCTCAAGTCGTCCAAGTGCTCTAAACTCTTTCGAGACTTTATGATGACGTCATCTATATACACTTCAATCTCCTTATGGATCATACCGTGAAAGAGGGTCGTCATAACCCTCATGTAGGTGGCACCGGCATTCTAGAGACCGAACGATATAACTCTATAATAGTAGACTCTCCAAGCCATATGAAAGCTGTCTTCTCTACATCTTCCTTGTGAATTAAGATTTGGTGGTATCCAGCGAAGCAATCCACAAATGACTGCAATTCATGCTTCGCGCAATTGTCGATAAGGATGTGGATATTTAGTAGGGGGAAATCATCCTTTGGACTAGTTTTGTTGAGATCTTGGTAATCCACACATATTCTGATCTTCCCGTCCTTCTTGGGCACTAGGATGATATTTTCCAACCAGCTTGGATAGTTGGTGACCCTTACTACATTTGTTTCTATCTGTTTTGTCACTTCGTTCTTTATCCTCAGACTTAGATCAGGTTTGAACTTCCTGGGCTTCTGTTTGTCCGGCGGTCTGGTAGGGTCAGTGGGTAGTCGATGCGAGACAATGTCGGTTCTTAATCCTGGCATGTCATCATAGGACCATGCAAACACTGGACGTATTGTCAGAGGAGCTCAATCACCTTTTCCTTCTGCTCGGCTCCTAGGTGAATGCTGATTCTGGTTTCTTTTACATCTTCTTTGCTTCCAAGACTCTCCAAATGTTCGATCTCCCACGGGAGATTGTTTGGCATCATACTCCCGTGATATTCCTCTTAATCCGGGTCATTGCGCTCAGCGGTTTCGTTATATGTCATAATCATGGAATGCGGTTTTTTATCGGTTTGATTACTGAAAAGAAAAACTAAGTATAAATTAGGCAGTGAAACAAAGTTGCGATGTTTTGGAAAATGATTCTTTAATTTCATCAAAAGGGGAACGTCTTAAGTGTTCGCAAGAGGCAAATGGCAAAAAGGTACAAATATTCTTGGTATGATGAGTTATTAGAGTTGTTGAAAAAAATCGTGTCTCTATGAACTGTAATTTGATTGCTCGAGGATGAGCAATGGTTTAAGTGTGGGGTGTTGATGGTAGGCTATAATTACGTATTTTAGTCTCTTATTTCACTTTAATCCACTGTACTTTACTTGTATTGAGCTTTAATTGGTAGTATTTTGCACTTATTGTGGGTTTTATGCCGTGTAGGAGTGATTTAAAACAATGTAGATGTTGTGGAACTAATTCGAGCTATTTGGAGCATTAAAGTCTGAGTGAAAGCCCAAAGGATTATGTCGGGATCATGTTTGGGGGTCGAGGACCAAGTCTGGACATCAAAAATTGAAGTTTGAACCGTACTCTCAGAAAATCTCACAACCGCGGCATGTAAGGCAGGGCGTGGTGCGCCGCGGCTGTAATAAACTTGTTGCCTGACAGATGTTGAGATCTCTGGAAATCCCCACTAATTCCCCGCATGGCGCGTCGCCACATGCGGCGCGGCACGCCTGTGCAATTTTTATAGAGTGAAAATTCTATTTCGGCTAGGAGAATGTGGTTTGTCTGGGTCCGACCCTACTTGGTTTAAGTATATGGAAAAATGTTATTTTCTGGACTTTGGACATACTTTAGACCTAAGAAAGCTAAAGAGGAGTGGGAGTAAGAAAAGCACAAGGATTTCATCATTCCTTCCTCACTCAAGACCCGAGTTTGGATTGAATTTATGTTTTTCTATACTTTTATTATATTTGTGATGAATTTCTCCATATCTATGGAGTAGTTCCCTTTAGTATTTGATGGATTTGGTGTATTGATGATTGTTTGTATATTATACTCTAGTTTTATGTATTGAAGTGATTTTGGATGATTTAATTGTTGCATCTATATTCACTAGTTCATGTAATCGAGAGAGGCATAATTGAGAGAGGTTCTCCTAAAGACCAATCCACTACACATTCTTGCATATCTTCACCCATTATCTGGCACCTATCCCATCAAAACCCTATATTCTCCCATTGATAACCTTCTCTGCTTGTTTCTTGTTTTGATTGTCATTAGTCAATAGCTTTAGACTCTTAGTTAATTTTAGTTAGAAATCATATAAATCTCAATTGTTGATCATCTTTGATAGCAACCAAGCTAGAAACTATGAGAATACTGTTTACATCTAATCCTTGTGGATACAATATTATACTATACTATTTTTGATTAGCGAGAAATATTTAAGTGTGTGTTTTGCGCTCATCAGCAGGAAATCACACAGAGTAGATAATTCATGCATTACAGCTAGCGCATTCCTATTATTCGCGGGGACCTCTCATTGCAGGAAGTAGGCCTAGTTCACGGATATTTGACAGACATTTAGATTTCACACATTTAGATCCGAAGCAATTTGTTTTCATTGATAATTTAGACTAGTACAAGTGGGAACAAGGATTACATCATTGTTTCATAGAGTTGCATGGGCTCGGACGATTTGCCCTTTTGGAAAGTAAAAGAGAAAAATTAAGGGTAAAGGTACAAAGTGGGGAAAGAGGGAGAAATCAGCCAACTCTAATAACTACCCCCTGAGTCATTTCCCGTACCCCTCTCTTCTTCTTTCTCCTCTTCTAGATCCTCCTCCGGATTTTCCTCAAACTCTTCCTCATCATCTTTGAATTCAGACTCCTCCTCCAGATCTTCTTCTGGCTCTGTGCTTGACTCTATCTGGATACACTCTACTGCACGATCATCATCTTCAGCCGGTGGCAATATGTGGTCAATGGATCCTGGGACCGCCTGAAAATGCATTGATATGGTCACAAGATAATGCAGCAGGATCTCATGAGAAATCTGTAAGGCAATTGTAAGGCCCCGGAAAATTTCACTAAGTAATCTAAGGTTTTGTGGTGCCAAGGTAGGCTAATATATTGTATTTTCGGAGTTTTTGGGTTGAACAATGCATAAGGGAGTTGAAATTTTTTGACCTGGCAAGGCCAGGTGTAAATCTAGGCTTTAGCCTGGCGAGGCCATGCCTGTAGCACGCTAAGACCAGGCTTTAGCGGAACTTCGGAGTATCCATTCTTTTATCAGTATAACCTGACCCAACTTCATTAAATACACACAATGGGTCATTTTTGAGCAGAAACATGATGCTTTAGAGTAAGAAAAGGAGCCCTAGAGTGAGAAAGTGATCTTCACCAAATCATCCTTCAATTCTTACACAAATCTTTGAAGATTAACAAGGAAAACACACTAGATCTTCATCCTTGAGGTAAGATTCTACACCCTAACCCTTAATTTCGAATTCTAACTAAAAGATAGGCAATTATCAAGAAAGTTCATGGGTATTGCATTTGTTATCTTGCTTGCATGTGTTATCAACGAGTATAGGAACATTGTTGAGCCAAAAATGGTGAAGGATAGGTTGTGGATTGGTGAAATCCTCTTTAAAAGGACCTTAGAGACTTAATGTGCACCTAGTGTTTGATAGAATGCTCAAATGAGCTAGAATCACGATCATCTTCCTAATTTTATTTCAAATTGTTATATTTCCAAAATAGATTGAGGTTGCTAAGAATTCTGGAACATTGTAGATTTTACGGAAGCTCAATTGAGGTATGTATGGTTAAACTCTCTTCTTCTTTGAATCGAACCCCTGGTGTTTGGGTATTTGGTGTAAGTTCCTAACTTGATCATACTAGAATTAGCTGCCTTGATATGTTGTGTTGAAAGATTTATGTTCAATAATTGTTTTAAATGTTTATCGTGTCATCATTCTATTTGAGAATGTGTTTGAAATGAGGAATATGAGTTGAGAAAGGTTAAGAATCCGTGTCAATAGTCGAATAAAGCTTCTTAACCTAATTTTTATGAAAAGCCTCCGTGTGATTAAGATTTTCCAAGCTTTTTATCTTATGTGTGCAATGCCTTATATGATAGGACTTATTGACGTGGATGATACTGTTATTTGAATATATAAAAAGGGAAAGATTTGAATTGTAAGATACCGCCAAGAGCCAAGAACGACTTAATAAATGAGTCTACTCGTGCCATGTAATGAAAGATGGGAAGGAAATGCGAATTGAGTTGAACAATTGAAAGGATGATGTCTCAAGTGAGATGGCCTAGCCGATCGGGCCGTGATCGGACGCTATGCTGCACACATGGTGGTAACTGTGCTGGAAATAATAATTGAAATTGTGGATATGGTTGATGTCTCAAATGAGACAACCTAGCCGATCGGGTCGAGATCGGACTCCGTGTAAGAACACGATGGTATTGTGGATTGTGGCATATGGTACTAAAGATTACCCAACCTAATAAGATGACAATTGACTTGAGAACTTATGTGATCCTTACTTGATATTTTAGTATTGTTTTGAAGCTCTTATTGAACTCATGACTGTTTTCCTCCTTGTATTATTATCCATTCTATTGAGATGGTGTTTTAGCTTTACATACTAGTACTATTCGACGGTACTAACATCCCATTTGCCGGGGGCGCTGCATCTTTAAATGGATGAAGGTGGTTACATAGCAGACAGTGTTGATCGCAGTTAGTGGTACATCATCATCTTCCCAGCGGACTCGGTGAGCCCCATTCCATTCCGGGGTCATGTATTATACCTTTTGTTTATATTGTGGTCACTTTTTGAGGTATAGTCGGGGCCTTGTTGTCACCACCATCTTCACTCTCTTTTGTATCTTTAGAGGCTCCGTAGACACTATGTGGGTTGTATATGGGTGTTGGCAATGTTAAACCAGTTATGTTATATTTGATCACTTGTTCCATTGGAACTATAAGAATTATGTATTTTGAGACTTAAAGGCGCAATGGCTAATCAAACGATTTGGCATCGTATGTATGAACTTCCTGCTGTATAATTTATGAAATTATGATTTTTTCTTGATCACGGGTGAATCGCAAGGTGTATGTACCTTAAAACTTAACAATATGGTCCCTAATGAATTGTCTTAGTAATGTACTTGTATGATCTCCTATTGTCTAATTGATGAAATCATGTCTTCTCTTGATCGTAAGTGAGTCGGGTAGAATGTGTCTAACAGGCTTGCTCGGCCGGGTTCACTCAGCTGAGTGCCGGTCGCGCTCCTTGGTTTTGGGGCATGACAAACTTGGTATCAGAGCCTAAGGTTTTAAAGTGTCCTAGGATCTCTCTCAGAGCCGTGTCTAGTAGAGTCCTTATTATCGGTGTGTTGTCGACCACATCTATAATTAGGATGCTACATGGGAATTTAGGAATAATACTCTTCTTTCATGTTCTCGATCGTGCGATAAAGATGATGGTAAGATTGTTCCTTCTTTAACTCGTGCTTTACTTTAACTTTCATTACATGGCACCTAAGAAGAAGACAAGAACTGGCCAAAGAGCCAATGTCACCCCAAGAGTTACAGTTGATCCTATAATTGATGATGCAGGTATGCACCTGAGGAGTGAGAATATTCCTCTAGTTACTACACTGCCTGACTCTACTGCAACTGATCAGACCACACCTGCCCCTACACCTATTGAGGATGCAACGGTCCCTCCAACTGATATACCAGTTCCACCTCCAGTCCCAACTTCCGATTCTGGTGTTTCTGATGTTGATCTTAGGGGAGCTATCCAGATGTTGACACAGATAGTGGCTTCTCAAGCCCAGAGATCAAATGTTGCACCCACTTCTTCTAGCCAACAAGGGGATTCTAGTGATTCCAGGGTGAACAGGTTTCTTCAGTTGGATCCTCCGGTATTCACGGGTGCAAATCCTAAGGAGGACCCACAGGACTTCATTTATGAGATGCATAAGACTCTTAGGGTTATGCGCACTACTGAGATGGAGGAAATGGAGTTGGCCACCTACCACCTGAAAGGGGTGGCCTATTCTTGGTTTGACATGTGGGAGGACTCTTGGGAGGAGGGGAGCCCTCCAACGAGGTGGAGCAAGTTTGCTGACGCTTTCATGGACCATTTCTTGCCGGCCGAGACTAGGGCAGCTCGTGCCGCAAAGTTTGAGAATCTTAACCAAGGGAGTAGGAGTGTGTGGGAGTATCACATGGACTTCGTGCGCCTGTCAAAATATGCCATTCTAATGTTGCCTACTATGGAGGGTAGAGTGCGCTGGTTTGTGCAGGGACTTAGCCCTTTGGTTATCAATGAGGCCGCTACAGCTGCCTTGAATTCAGATATGAACTATGAGAAAATGGTAGCATTTTCTCAAGCTACAGAAGACCGTAAGTTGAAGAACAGAAGGGATAGAGAGAGGGTACTAGTAAGGCCCGGTCTGCGGGCAACATTTGGGAGTCATTTGGTGGGGGATGATCAGCTTTCAAGGGAGGGTCATCAGGGCCATTCCAGTCTTTTGTTCAATCTTTAGCTAGTGCACCGCCAGCAGTGGCTAGTCAGTAGCGGGTGAGTCATTTCAGGCCCAATCAGGGCAGCAGGGGACCCACCAGCAGGGCCGATCAGGAGGGAGATTCCAGCAGCAACGGAGGGCCCCATGCCCTAGGACTGTTGGGTTCAAATTTCCAAATGAGCTAGTTATTGAGTTGAAGGGTGATGATGTAGTGCCAAAGGATAGGTTTATTTCTTACCTTAAGGCCACAAAGATGATCAACAAGGGATGTATTTACCATTTGGTCCGAGTTATGGACACCGATGCTGAGGCACCTACGCTTGAGTCCATGCCCGTTGTGAATGAATTTTCGGGAGTCTTTCTAGATGAACTCCCTAGGATCCCACCAGACAGGGAGATTGATTTTTGGATTGATGTGATGCCAGACACGCATCCTATATTTATTCTACCCTACAGAATGGCACCGGCAGAATTAAAGGAGCTAAAGGAATAATTGAGAGATTTGTTAGAAAAGGGTTTTATCTGGCCAAGTGTGTCACTTGGGGCGCACCGGTCCTTTTTGTAAGAAAGAAAGATGGGTCACTGAGAATGTGTATTGACTATCGGCAGCTTAACAAGGTCACAATCAATAATAAGTACCCACTGCCAAGGATAGATGACTTGTTTGATCAATTTCAAGGTGTCAAGTACTTCTCCAAGATTGATTTAAGATCCGGGTATCACCAATTGAAGATCAAGGAGCAGGATATTCCGAAAACAACTTTTAGGACCCGGTATGGGTATTTTGAATTTTTGGTGATGTCCTTTGGGCTAACAAATGCCCCAGCAGCCTTCATGGATCTTATGAATCGAGTTTTCAAGCCATTCCTAGAGTCTTTTGTGATAGTGTTTATTGACGATATTCTTGTATATTTACGAAGTCGAGAAGACCATGCCGATCATCTCAGGGTAGTTCTACAAACCCTACATCGGCACCCGTTATATGCAAAGTTTTCGAAGTGTGAATTTTGGCTTGAATCTATCATATTCTTGGGTCATGTAGTCTCTAGTGAGGGAATTAAGGTTGATCCTCAGAAAATTTCAGCTGTGAAGAATTGGCCGAGGCCTACAACTCCAACAGAGATTCGCAGTTTCTTAGGCTTAGCTGGATATTATAGAAAGTTTGTGGAGGGGTTTTCTACTCTTGCCTCTCCATTGACTAAATTGACGCAGAAGGCAATTAAGTTCCAATGGTCGGATGCTTGTGAAAAGAGTTTCCAGGAGTTGAAAGCAAGATTGACTACAGTGTCGGTGTTGACTCTACCAGACGGTATAGATGGATTTGTGGTATATTATGATTCTTTAAGAATTGGGCTTGGGTGTGTATTAATACAACATGGGAAGGTGATAGTTTATGCTTCTAGGCAACTAAAGAATCATGAAAAGAACTATCCAACACATGATTTAGAACTTGCGGCAGTGGTGTTTGTATTGAAAATTTGGGGTCATTATTTATATGGGGTCCATGTTGATATATTCACGGACCATAAGAGCTTTCAATACATTTTCAAGTAGAAGGAATTGAATCTGAGGCAAAGAAGATGACTTGAGTTACTTAAGGACTACAACATTATTATTCTATATCATCCGGCAAAGGCCAATGTTGTGGCAGATGCTCTTAGTCGGAAATCTATGGGTAGTTTGGCTCACTTGGAGGCATACCAAAGGCTATTAACTAAGGAAGTTCACCGATTAGCTAGTTTGGGAGCACGTCTTGCGGACTCGAGTGAAGGAGGGGTAATTGTGCAAAATAGGGTTGAATCATCGCTTGTTGTGGAAGTCAAAGTAAAGCAATACAACTATCCATTGTTGGTGAAATTGAAAGAGGGGATTCATAAACATAATACCATGGCCTTTGCTCTTGGCATGGATGATGGTACACTAAGCTACCAAGGGCGACTATGTGTTCCAAATATGGATGGCCTCCGGGAAAGAATTATGACTGAAGCTCACACTTCTAGGTATTCCATGCACCCAGGTTCTACGAAAATGTATCATGATCTTAAGGAAGTCTATTGGTGGAACAATATGAAGAGCAATGTAGCGGAGTTTGTGGCGAAGTGTCCAAATTGTCAGCAAGTAAAGGCTGAACACCAACGGCCTAGTGGGTTGGCACAGAACATAGAAATTCCAATGTGGAAGTGGGAAATGATTAATATGACTTTTTGGTAGGATTACCGCACACTCTGCGTAAGTTTGACTCAATTTGGGTGATTGTGGATCGACTCACGAAATTGACACACTTTTTGCCGGTTAAGTCTACCGACACAGCGGAGCAGTATGCTCAGTTGTATATCAAAGAAATAGCCAGGTTGCATGGGGGGAGCATAATTCACTACTAATTTTGGAAGAAATTTCAGCAAGGTTTGGGTACTCAGGTGAATCTTAGTACAGCCTTTCACCCGCAGACTGACGGGCAGGCAGAGCAGACTATTCAGACACTTGAGGATATGTTGTGTGCTTGCGTTCTAGACTTCAAAGGTAGCTGGGGTGATCATTTACCACTCATAGAATTTGCATACAACAATAGCTATCATGCTAGAATTCAGATGGCATCGTTCGCGGTTTTATATGGTAGGAGATGTAGATCTCCCATTGGGTGGTTTGAAATGGGGGAAGCAGAGTTGATAGGGCCAGAACTCGTGCATCACGCTATGGAAAAAGTTAAAATCATTAAGGAGCTGTTGAAGACTGCTCAGAGTCGTTAGAAATCCTATTCGGATGTTCGTCGTAGGAATTTGCAGTTCAAAGAAAAAGATTGGGTATTCTTGAATGTTTCACCCATGAAGGGCGTAATGCGATTTGGTAAGAAAGGGAAATTGAGTCCGAGGTATGTTGGACCGTACAATGCGATTTGCTTCATTGGATTATGTGTATATTGTTAGGATTGGTTTTTGATGATTCTCTGGCAGGTGGATAGGCCGAATTACAAAGAAAACTTTGCCGAAATTTTTGAAATGCTTGGGAGTTAGTCAAAATTTGGGAGTTTGAGGTGTGTAAGAAAAGAGATAAGTTATGTTAAGCGTTTGGGGCGCACTTTACTTCTCATTCGAGAACGAATGATCTTAAGCGGGGGAGAATGTAAGGTCCCAGAAAATTTCACTAAGTAATCTAAGGTTTTGTGGTGCCAAGGTAGGCTAATATATTGTATTTTAGGAGTTTTTGGGTTGAACAGTGCATTGGGGAGTTGAAATTTTTTGACCTGGCGAGGCCAGGTGTAAATCCAGGCTTTAGCCTGGCGAGGCCAGGCCTGTAGCACGCTAAGACCAGGCTTTAGCGAAACTTCAGAGTATCCATTCTTTTATCACTATAACTCAACCCAACTTCATTAAATACACGCAATGAGTCATTTTTGAACAGAAACCTGATGCTTTAGAGTGAGAGAAGGAGCCCTAGAGTGAGAAAGTGATCTTCACCAAATCATCCTTTAATTCTTATACAAATCTTTGAAGATTAACAAGGAAAACACACTAGATCTTTATCCTTGAGGTAAGATTCTGCACCCTAACACTTAATTTTGAATTCTAACTAAAAGATGGGCAACTATCAAGAAAGTTCATGGGTATTGGAGTTTTTATCTTGCTTGCATGTGTTATCAACGGGTATAGGAACATTGTTGAGCCAAAAATGGTGAAGGATGGATTGTAAATTAATGAAATCCTCTATAAAAGGACCTTAGAGACTTAATGCGCACCTAGTGTTTGATAGAATAGTTAAATGAGATAGAATCACGACCATCTTCCTAATTTTATTTCAAATTGTCATATTTCCAAAATAGATTGAGGTTGCTAAGAATTCTGGAACATTGTAGATTTTACGGAAGCTCAATTGAGGTATGTATGGTTAAACTCTCTTCTTCTTTGAATCGAACCCCTGGTGTTTGGGTATTTGGTGTAAGTTCCTAACTTGATCATACTCGAATTAGCTGCCTTGATATGTTGTGTTGAAAGATTTATGTTCAATAATTGTTTTAAATGTTTATCGTGTCATCATTCTATTTGAGAATGTGTTTGAAATGAGGAATATGAGTTGAGAAAGGTTAAGAATCCGTGTCAATAGTCGAATAAAGCTTCTTAACCTAATTTTTATGAAAAGCCTCCGTGTGATTAAGATTTTCCAAGCTTTTTATCTTATGTGTGCAATGCCTTATATGATAGGACTTATTGACGTGGATGATACTGTTATTTGAATATATAAAAAGGGAAAGATTTGAATTGTAAGATACCGCCAAGAGCCAAGAACGACTTAATAAATGAGTCTACTCGTGCCATGTAATGAAAGATGGGAAGGAAATGTGAATTGAGTTGAACAATTGAAAGGATGATGTCTCAAGTGAGATGGCCTAGACGATCAGGCCGTGATCGGACGCCATGTTGCACACATGGCGGTAACTGTACTGGAAATAATAATTGAAATTGTGGATATGGTTGATGTATCAAATGAGACAACCTAGCCGATCGGGTCGAGATCGGACTCCATGTAAGAACACGATGGTATTGTGGATTGTGGCATATGGTACTAAAGATTACCCAACCTAATAAGATGAAAATTGACTTGAGAACTTATGTGATCCTTGCTTGATATTTTAGTATTGTTTTGAAGCTCTTATTGAAATCATGACTGTTTTCCTCCTTGTATTATTGTCCATTCTATTGAGATGGTGTTTTAGCTTTACATACTAGTACTATTCGACGGTACTAACATCCCATTTGCCGGGGGCGCTGCATCTTTAAATGGATGCATGTGGCTACATAGCAGACAGTGTTGATTGCAGTTAGTGATACATCATCATCTTCCCAGCGGACTCGGTGAGCCCCATTCCATTCCGGGTTCATGTATTATAACTTTTGTTTATATTGTGGTGACTTTTTGAGGTATAGTAGGGGCCTTGTTGTCGGTACCATCTTCACTCTCTTTTGTATCTTTAGAGGCTCCGTAGACACTATGTGGTTTGTATAAGGGTGTTGGGAATGTTAAACCAGTTATGTTGTGTTTGATCACTTGTTCCATTCGAACTATAAGAATTATGTATTTTGAGACTTAAAGGCGCAATGGCTAATCAAACGATTTGGCATCGTATGTATGAACTTCCTGCTGTATAATTTATGAAATCATATTTTTTTCTTGATCACGGGTGAATCCCAAGGTGTATGTACCTTAAAACTTAACAATGAGGTCCCTAATGAATTGGCTTAGTAATGTACTGGTATGATCTCCTATTGTCTAATTGATGAAATCATGTCTTCTCTTGATCGTAAGTGAGTCGGGTAGAATGTGTTTGACATGCTTGCTCGGCCGGGTTCACTCGGTTAAGCGCCGGTCGCGCTCCTTGATTTTGGGGCGTGACAGCAACCACTGCATCCTTTAACCAGGCTATACCCTCTCTACTTGGGCGGGCTAGTTCCTCTTCTCTGTTAGTCCAGACATAATACTAGGGAGTACACCATGAGTTTTGACCCATAGACATTGTCGCTAGGTCATTCCACTCTTCTTGCAGTCTTCTTATCCTTGGAATTGGGATCTAGACGTTGTACTCATCCTCATACAGTCTCGTTCTTGTCCATAGAGGAACGTCTTGGATCATCCCGAATTGTCTGAGGACCCACAGGGGTGAGTATGGTTGAATGCCTTCCAGTCCGATCAACTCGATGAAGTACTTTTGAGCAGTCCTCAAGATTGCCCTTCCACCTAACCAAGAGAGTTTCCAGTTGATCCATTCCCCTATTATATTAGTCAGTGTTTCCCTCCATTCTTCTTGCCCATTTGGGGAGATTTAGTGCCTCATTCTTTCGTTGTAGTTGTGGATCATATTGCTGACACCCACAGAGTAGTCGATGGTGGCCTCTCGCTGGAAGAAGTGTTTAGTAGCCTATATCTGAAGCAGCAAGTTACAACCCATAAAGAAATCGTATCCTCGTGCACATGCAAACAAAGCTCTCAGCATCTCAGCTAACACCATTGGCACCAGCGTAGCTTGAAGATTGTCGCGAAAGGTTGCCAGGACCACTGGTAACAGGTTGATGTTGATACGGCCCCTTCGCTACCGAAAGACTAATAATCCCAACAGTGCCATTGTGAAAGTGATAGGCCTAAGACTCTCCCATGTCGCCTGGTCACATTCAAACTCCCTTGAATACCATTCGTAGCTTTCACGGTGCCCAAACCTATTGAACATCTGGTCAAGGCTTACCCATCCGTCCTCGATACTTCTTGTTACATCTCGTACTTTTCTACAGAGGATTTGTGACCATAAGACCCCGTAAGTTTACAACCTTGATACCATTAGATATTATGTTAGTGTGGTATTTTCTTTTAAGTGAAGTATTTTAGTAAAAGTTTTATAAGTATAATTTTGGATAGTTACCATTATTATTATTATTTTCGGACATGATAAATTATTCACCTAATATGAGAATGTTTATGAGATTTTCTTTATTGTAAAGATGGAAATTATTTTTTTCACAAGAAAAGGAGGTTATCATTTTAAGAATAAAGCATACGAAAATTTTTACTCTTTATATGAGATTAGTAAAATTAGAAGTTGAGAATATATATATATATATATATATATATATATATATATATATATATATATATAGATGTTTTAATAAAAATAATAGTGTATGTATTTATTATATATGGTACCATATGTCTATGATAGTATGACATAATGTGGATAATTGAGGTAATTAATGAGTTTAGTGGGAGATTAATTAAAACATTAGCTAAAGACATAATGTGGCACCCCTAGCCCCCCCCCCCCCTTCCAAAAATGACGTGTGACTAATATGTGACATTTATGCCACATGTAACAATCTTTCAATATGGTGGCAAGTGAGGTGGACCCCACTTTCCACATATTCATATTTTTGGATGAATTTTACCAACACAAATATATGCATATGTGCAGGCACATGATCTGCTCCATGTAAAAACAAATAAATAATTGGATCATATTTCAAAATCCTTATCTTGCTCTTGTAAAATTAAGTATATTAATACGATTCATTTTTACTGATGGAGTAAAACAAGAGTCTAAAAGACATATCGAGACAGCACAAACTGGTTTTATGTACATATATGTATACATTTAGCAAAGAAAATGCGTGTTGCTGGAGATTAGAAACGGTCTTGGAGGGATTTGAGCTACGGCCGGTCAGGCAGTCATGCATTTACCACCGAGCTACGGCCGATTGGGCAGTTATACATTTACCACCGAGCTACGGTCGGTCGGGCAGTTACCAGTGATCAGTTGGGCAGTCATGCATCATACGATATGGATAATAGAAATAGTCTCAAACATAAGCATTGTATATATGTAAGTATAATAAGTATGCATATACGATAGCACTTCAGAGATTCAGGTTGATTCTTATATGTCTTTAATTAATGTTGACTTATTGTTATGTTTCAGTTTTGCCTTACATACTCAGTACATTATTCGTACTGACGTCCTTTTATTGGGGATGCTGCATTCATGCCTGCAGGTATAGATAATCAGTTTGACGAGCCCTTATGTAGACGAGATTGGCATTCAGCGAAGGATCGGTAAGACTCCACCTCATTTGGAGTGCATCCGAGTCTATGAGTCATCGTGTAAGAGTTTTGCTAAAGACTTATGGGTAGGCCGGTACACTATCTTGTTTGATGTATAATACTTTTAGAGGCTTTGTAGACAGAGGTTCATTTTGTACAATATGTCATAGGCCTTGATGGCCTATATATATTCATGTTTTAAGAAAAATGGTTCAGTGATACAGTGTTGCCCACTTATAGATATACATTATGAGTTAAGGCCATGTTGGCCCGTGATAGTTACAAAAGGAATGAGTTCAGCTAACTCGACCTACGTATGCTCTAGTTTTGGTCGAATGATCATGAGTTATAGAGTGGTTCACTCGGGCCAGTGCGGCACGGGCTGCCAACCACTCCTCCCTAGGTTTGGGGCATGACACTTGTGAGACTTCTGTTATTGGTAAGACCTAGAGCATCCAAGAATCAATAACCGGGCATAGTAACTGGCAATACTGGCTTTCTTCCATTGAACGACAACTCTATGAAACTTGTGACTTCTTCCAATGTCGGTACCAGCTCACAGTCAGAAAATTTGAACACTACCTTAGCCAAATCCCAAAACTCTATCAACAGGCTAGTGATCACTTTGTCCGCTCGGTTGTTCATCAATGCAGTTAATGCCCCTAGGTGCATTTGAACCTCGTCTCGGTGTTCCTGATGAAATTCTTCCACCACTGTTTCAGCTTATGTGGTGCTCCCATTACCATGCTAATTTTAGGGATGTTTTGGTTGATTTCTATTTTCTGAGGTGGGTAAGAGAAAAATATTTGGGTAAGTGTTTGCTTAGGATCCTTAAGTGTCTTGTCATGTTTGTTTGTCTTTCCACATAAATTATGTCGTTGGGTGCATGACCCATTGACTTCAAGGTGGTTTCCTAATTGCGTGTCGGTACCAAGGACCGACTCACCTAAGGTTTATGCAGTATGAGCTATTTTACTAGTGTAGAGTGTTTCCTACTTTTGAATTGGACTGAAAGTTGTAAGAAGTGATGTCAGTTGACTTGACAAAGTCATTCTCTAAAACTAGAGATTTTGGAAAAGAAGGTTCAGATAGGTGTAAAAGATAACTCTCGCGTGTCATTGTGTGTGATAGTGTACGTCCAAGACTCGATTGAAAGAGATGTGATGACAGTGTATATAAAGTAGTAACAAACAAGGGTGTAGCAACAATAAGCATGGTGATCATAAAGAGCAAGTAATGATAAAGAGCAAATAAAGCATGTAAGCATGTAATTGCAATTTCGATTATAATCAAAGCAAAGTACAAATAAATCTAGAAGCCAAATTAGTCCAAGTCTGCTAAGGTCAAAGCCTAAGTGAGATATCCCAGCAGAGTCGCCATGCTGTTGCACCTTATTTTGCACTAGTCAAGATATGATTCAACTTATGGTTTCTCTGTTGTTGATGAAAGAGAGTCGCCACCTAATATTTAAAGGTATACCAGGGTACCTATTTAATTACTAAGTTATGTTGATTACAGGTCTATAAACCGGTGAGATTATGGGTAAGGGATTTTGTTCTTCTAAGGGGAAGGTGTTAGGCACCCCTTAAAATCTACTTGAGGTAGCTCCATAGGATCTACACTAATTTTAAGGACTCGGTTATTTACACTATGCTTTGATTATTACTAAGGCAGGGCTCTCTATACACTAAAGGAAATGTATGTGTAAGACTTAAGAAGTGTATGGGGTTATAAAAGAGTTATTGGAGGCTATGAGAGTTTTGAAAGTGATTTATATTTTAAAGCTTAAGTTATTAAGTTAAGAAAATTAATTATCTTTGAAGATAGATGCTACAGTCATCTTTGTTTGTAAGAAAGATGATTTTTAAATGTACCTTGATTTTCAAACAATCTGAAGAAGCGATTCTTTGGAAATTCATTTGAGACAGTCCGTTACTGCCTTTTTTTGAAAAATTTGACTTCGTTCCTTGTTAGTGAAAATCAATGACTCTTTCCTAATTTTACTTGAAAACAGGTTGTCGTTCGGATTAAAGACCTGAGCTTCAAAACCTTAAAGAGGAGTGAGTGTATAAGATGAATAGGTTGGAATTAACAGGAGGCGGAGATCAATTACTAGCTATTTCCTTTTAGGTCCTATATTAGTTAAGGTTTGCCTATGTTTTATGTAATAATAGAGCATAAAAGAAAAACACATAATCTGATATATGAGCGTTAATAAATGATAGTAAAAATGCGATAAGACAGCGAAGGCAATAAGCGAAAATAATTAAGGCAATAAACAAAGCTATGGTAATAATGGGAAGTAATTAAAGGAGTAAGGGAGAAGACTGGACTCTGAAGATTGGGCCTCAATAAGGTAGGCCCAGCAATTTGAGAGGTGCGGCTATGGCAAGACTAGACTTTTCTAAGATGTAGTGAGGCTGGTTTGGGCCTGAGTTCCTTAGGAATTCAGCATGCCCAAATGTGTATATGTCCAAAAGAAATAAAAGAAAGTTATTAGAAATATACTCCATATTCTAAGCATATTCAAATACACATGACAAACATATAGAAAAATAATTGAAACAAGAAAATAATCAACATTGTGGGAAATTATATTAATATGGTGGATTTACTTAGCAAATAATCCACATTGGAAACCTTTCGATTCCATTGAACATTAAACCCCTAAAGAACTAAATGTGTCAATGACATATGGTCTAAGAAGGAAGCCCAACTCAAAGTCGATGCCCCCTTTGATCCCTCGACGCTTCAAAGTTCCCAAGGGACTCAAGGCGGCAATGCTTGTGTCCGGGAGGGCAGCCGAACTTAGAGTCGAACCCCACTCCCAAATACCCTTAAATACTAACAACATGTTTTCTTTACAGGTTTGAATACCAACGAGGCCCTTCCAATGCAAAATAAATTCCAAGTTATTACTTACAACAAAATATATTTTCCTAACATAAGAACATACAATCTATACTGAATTACCAAACAAACATGTATTCATATGGATTCTAAAGATCTAATTCTAAAACGCATACAGGAGAACATCAGAAACATCATAAACGTGTTACAAAAGGCTAAGTCTATAGTAAGGCAATTCTCCAAGAAAAGGTAAAGCTATATAACAATAATTCGTCATGTGTAGAGATTTCACAGGTATTCATGACATGATCAATCTTTCTCAGTAGGTTCTATAACTTATAGAGTACAACAGGGAATCCTTAAGCATCATACTCCTAATGGCATTAACTTCATGCAAATCATCAAGCTTAGATAGCATCAGCAAAGACCCTTATGAGACTTTAGAGATTAGACTTGGTTTTAAAATTATCAAGAGAACAAAGACTAGGATAATTCTTGACAGAATGTATAACCATAAATTAAGTAAGAACATGCAGTAGTTAATCGGCTACTTGAACATCTCAGGTCAGTAATAACCTTATGCAGATAGAGGAATCCTTACATGTTTTGATAGTTGGATCAAGAAAAGTTACAAACAAGGGATAGGCATTGCATCAGGACAATTATTAACTAAACCTTAATTCTAAGTTAGCACATGGATACAAAGATGACCATGCTTCCTTTTTACAAGTTATTACTTAACTAGGGCAGAGTGGCTAGGTTCTTTAAAAGATAAAGATGGATGACAACCCTAAAGATAAGAGATAGGAGATATCAAATAAGCAAGTTGTTGAGGGTATTGCCTAATCAAGAAAATAGTTAAGCTCAGTTTATCCAATTACCAACCTTTATAACAGAGAGGAAATGACAGAACCCTAATCACATTATGAGGAAAGATGAATTATCCTTAACATGTGTGTACAACAGGATTACAGACAGAAGAAAAGAGAGGTTTAGTTCAAATAAGATCATGTCATCAAAAGCAACAAGAAAACTAAAAAATGAAACGTCATAGAAGCAATAGTCTAACAGTCTTAAACTGCGTTTGGCCTCTAGTATAGGATTCCATGATGATTTTCTAAAGAAGGCTTCATGCATGCTCCGATTTGACGGGGCACGAGAGGATTCATGCAATTTGAAGTTACACCTTCCAAATCTAGGGCTTTCAGACTTGAAGGGTTTTGAATTTTGTAATTGAAAAAGGAATTTGCAGTAGGATTCATGGGGTTCATGGGACAAGAGGTGATTTCAGGCTTCGATTTGAAAGATCATAACAGTGCTCATGCGATTTGAGCTTTCATCTTTGAGTCTAAGGTTTCAGAATTAGGGCGTTTGAATTTGGTGAAGAAAATGGAAAGATAACAGCAGGATTCGTGGATATAGAGAGGCAAATCGAGTGTTTGTGGTTTGATTTTGTTGACTTTGCACAAATTTATTCAAGGTCTTGTGAATGATGAAGGTCAGAGAGATGAGAGACAAAAGAGAGAAAATGGAAAGGGGAGGCGGTTTTGATGATGCAAATGAATTAGGGTTGCTAGGGTTAGAGCGTTTGGTCTCTGGATTAAAGAAGTAAGGAAGGATCTGGGCCGTTTATCTTTTAGATCAACGATCCTGGTATTTTGGCGTTTAAAGGGATTTTTGCAGAATATTTTGTGGCCGTTGGATTGCTCTATTTTGGATGGTGAGGATTAGATCTTGTAGGTGTATTAAAAATAAAAAGAATGGGGTTAAAATTGTGGGCCGTTGATTTATGGAATGGACGGCCTAGATGATTTTGTATTTCTTTTGTGAGTGACTGACACAGGTGATGTGGCGAGTTGTGATTGGTTTAGGGAGAGGCGTGGATTGCCAAAGTGGAGAAGGAGATGGGTGTTTGGACTGGGTTATTTCGGATTGGGCCTTGTATTTGGGCTAAAATCATTTAAAAGGTAGCCATTTTATAATTGATTCAAGAATTATAATTGTGGCCTTTTGATATTTAATCCCTTTTGAAATTAAGTTAAATAAACTTAATAATTTCAATAAAAAGTAATAAGAATTATAATTGTTAAATACTATTAATTATTGTAATTAATTGATTTTTTGTAAAAAAATACTTCACTAGGACATTAATTTTGAATTATTGAAATGGTAAACGAATTAGCTTTTTTAAGAAGTATTTTATTGAGTTAATTATAGAACTTACATATAGAAATTATTTTAATAATCTTAAAATAGCAAATATAATTTGTGATTACATAATACTAATACCAAATGATTAATTTTGAAACTAATACTGCATTAAATTGTAGAAATAGGTATTCATTTCTTGGAAAATACTTTAAAAACATTTATTGAAAATTATTAAGTATAAATAAATTAATTTTAAAAGAGAGGGTTAAAATTGGTCGTCAACAAGGGATCCCCATAAACTGCTTTTTAGTATTCGTGTTTGCCTTCTTTCTTCCTTCCCTTCCACACGGAATGATCATGGGGTTCTCCCAACATACATATCCGGGGTGCAACTGTTTAGTAGGCAAGGATAGGAACGGGCAGATCCCAGGTCGAATTCCCGATCTATTCATTTCAGCCTTAGAGGATTGAGCTTTTTAAGAACACCGCACTACGATTGAATGGCGGATTTTAATGTTGAATAGAAAAGTCTAGTTCTATTTCATTTGAAAGGGGAATGGATGTCTTATTGAGAGTGATTACAGAAGAACCTTTTCATAGACGAGAGCGATAGGCCGATTTGACGAGAGTGATTATAGCAGCAAAAGCGCTCACTCACTCGTATCTGAAAAGGCAGGTGGGGGGCTCTCTATCCTTAAGATAAGATTTTTTCATTCTTAAAAGCCTTCCTTCATAGATAATCAGTAGTATTCCTCTCGCTAGCTATTCTGAGTAAGAGAGGGAGGACTTGATATGACTAATATCAGACCTCGATTCCCGAGAGACTCTACAATCATTATGAGCGGATAACCCTTTCCCTTCCCTTCTATAGAGAGGCTGCCCCTTTCTCCTCAGATAGTTCACTCACTCCCAGTGCCTACCATTTCTATATACTTTTGAAAATAGAGAGGTAGTTGCAGCAGGAGAAGCATCCCTAAACCCCTGAGATCACTCGACCCCGACCGGTCAATCTCCTGTCATTGCTATCTCGTGTGTGAAGGGTTGCTCATGCTTCCCAAATGTCACGCATTTTTTAGGTCATTAGTTAGCAACTCCCAAGACTACAAAATAGGGGTAAATTCATATTTTTTCCCGACACGCCTATCTTTGTTTTATGGAAATATTCTCCCCGTTCAGGCGGATGCCTCACCTTGCGCTTGTGAATGGATTGTGATATATACCTCTTTTCTCAGCACGTGACTGCATACACCAAAAATGGAAGTTGCATGTCTTCCCCCGCTCCCAGTTCATGGTGGAATCCATTGAATGCAATGTAAAGCACGGGATTACGGCGAAAAAGCAGAGGTTTTCACTAGGCGAAAAAGCTCACAAAATATCCTAACTCTCTATGGGCAAGAAGCAAGGGCACAGCTGCTGCGCGAAAGCCGGTCTTACCTTCTATTACATTAGTAAAAGGGCTTTAGGCTTGACTAATAAGATATATAGCGCTTTTCCCTTTACTAGTAAGAGGCAAAGATCATCAGCTTTTAGTCATCTTTCTTGCTACCTACTCCTTTTGCAAAACATCTTCGGGGATAAGATCAGACTCGAGAAATAGTCTACTTCAAGGCTGCAGGGAGGACTACGCTCTACAGGTGGGCATCCCTATTTATCATGTCACGATGGAATTCTGATTTGGTTTTGAAGGTGATAAAAAATATTCGACGAAAATCGGACATACATTCTAGAGAGAGAAGGATTAGTTCGTGTCTGGGTCAAGGGGACGGGTGACCTGAACCTTCTTCCTCTGGTAAGAGCTATCTAACCTCTGTTGTCTTGCTATAACCTAGTCTTACTCGCTCTTACCTCCCTGCCTATTTTCGTTTCTTTCTTTTTTGAGAATACCTGCCCTGCTGCCTCTGCTCTCGTTTGGGCCCCGCATCCTCCCCCCCCCCCCCCCCGAAAACTACAAATTAACAAACACTACTAGAACGGCACGACATTAATACCATAACAAATATACTTAACAATAAGAGAGAGCGAGACTGACGTACCCAAGAGAGAGAACACAAGAGTGACTCCCCTATCACTTAAAGGCCGGAGGGAAAACATTTCCCACAGCCTTATTTACCTAGCTCGGATTCTAGAGGAGAATTTTTAGAATTTAAGGCAGGTTTGGAACCTTGTCCTATCACCTTTATCAAATCCCTAACTCTCTTCCTTAGTGCAACTGCCCTATTCCTACCATGGAAATATCTATCTTTCTTTTTTCTTACATATCTATAGATTAGGATAGAAAAGCAGACGGTCTCGTATATGAAGAAAGAGATTGTTGATGCTAGTAGACTAATCTATTCATTGGTAGGGCATTTCTTCCTGTGACCTCCTTTCCTACCAAAAAGCTAACCCAACAAAATTCGGGTTTTTCTAGACTAGACCTTCGGGATTTTTTAGGGTTCATACATGCATTGATCCATTCGAAGAACCTGCTCCAGAGTGACTACACTGCCTAGACTATCTTCCTGCCCTCCCCCATTTCTCTATGCTCGGTTCCACAATCAATCCCAGATCTATCTATTTGATGGAGGTCCAATCTCGCACTCTTCTAATTGCTTAGAAGGGTTCAAGAACCCCTTTACATATAGGGCTCATCGAATCCCTATCCTGTGTATATTCAGGAACAGAGCAATCAAATGGTCGACTGTGAAACCCATCAGGGTTAAACAATAGTATACTATTATGATGCCATCGATCAACGATCATTCAATGGACTACTTTTGCAATGTCTGTCACGTGAACAAGCTCAACAAGCCTTGCAAGAAGTACATGCTTTACTAATATAGGCATAGTAATAGTTGTTTGTTGGGTTGGTTTTGCTCTCTACCTTCTCACGGTAAGATGGAAAAAGGAGAGTTCAACTGGAGTGGAAGCCAAAGGACGGGGCCAAGAATATGTGATAGATCCGAATAACCACTCCCAGATATGATTTTGCTCCCCCTTCATACTACCATGAGATTCTTGCCCGACATTCTTTCGGCTTAAGAAGGTTGCGGTGAGAACGAGAGTCACTTCAGAACTCTAGGGTAATGGGAATTTTAGGGCAGGATCTAAAAGCTCTCAAACATCTTGCGGAGCCTTCGGCCATGAGAGGGAGGATGTAATTCAGCTATCACGCACGATTCTGCCTAGGCAAATGACCCAATTCCATAAAAGTAAAGCACAATTTCCTGTCATAGCGCACAACCCAATCCCATAATAGTACCGCTGAGGTCGTTCAGCCCGATCCCATAATCATGTACATTGCCGAGGGTTGACAGGCACGAACCATAAATGCATCTCATACAACTGCCGAGGTCGTACTCGCCAATATATAATAGTATTGCTGAGGTGTTCAGCCCGATCCCATAGAAATAGTGAAACTTGATGGGTCATTGGCCCCACTCACGAATATATGTGTGAGTTATGCAGTTTAAGAGACTCTTCAGACAATTTTGTACAACGCGGGAGAAATCTGTTAAAGAAAAGTATAATTTCTACTACTAATGAAGTAATTCGCCAAGTGACTAAAATAACAAATCTGATACTCTATGCAAGTCTAGCCTCATGCAACAATGTAAATTAAAGCATTTAAACAGGCAAGAATAACTCAAATATTACAATTAAAGCATGGCGTGAGTCTATGTCTACCCGGACCTAATCGGGATTTATAGCATACGCACGGACACTCGTCACCTCATACGTGCATAGCTCTCACAACATGTAGTACATAACAATTATAACACATGCGGGGTATTTTTCCCCTCACAAGGTTAGACATGAGACTTACCTCGCTCCGAAATTCGATAACCAGCTCCAATGCCTCTCTAACACCTCAAACAAAAAGCCAAACGATCCGAAACTAGTCAAAGAACGTGCAAACCAATAAAAACATACTCAAGAACCCATAATTTACCATTTAGAAACAGTTCTCAACGCCACACAAAAAGTAAACAAAAGTTAACCTCGGGCCCACGTACTTGAATTCTAAAAATTATGTAAAAATAAAATGTTACCCATAAACTATATAGTCTATATTGAGAAAATCATCCAATTTCGTCCATGAATTGACCCTCAAATCAAGAATTACCATTTCTCAACTTTAGGGCTCAAAACCCCAATTTCTAGAATCCAAATATGGATAAAAATGATAATCAAGGGGAAACAATCCATGAAAAAATCAAAATAAAGGTTAGATATTTACCCCCTCATTTAGATGAGAACAACACCTCAAACATAACCTCAAATGGAGCTCTAGAACTAAATATATGCTCAAAGTACTAAAATGCACGGTTTGCCAATGTAAAATACTACCCATGTTATTTTTGTTCATCATCTTCGTGGAAGACCTTCGCGTTCACGAAGAGCAACCGAGAATTCCTTTTTCGCGTTCGCGTGACCTCCCTCATGTTCTTGAAGAACAAAAGCTCGCATTAGTAACCAACAATCTTTCTCAACACGAAAATGGGCATAACTCTCTCGTACAACCTCGAAATTCGACGATTCTTGTTGCTATGGTTCTGCAATTACAATATGGATCTAATGGATCAATAAAATCACAAATCAAAGGTCATTTTTTCAATATGGTACCTTTTATGCCAAAAGAAACGATGCTAAAACATCAAATAAGAGCGCGATACAATCCAAACCCACCCGAAACTCATCGGAATCTAACAAAAACTTGCGGACAAGTCCAACATCCTCCTAAAAAGCTGTTAAAACTTTTAAATCATGAATACGAGCTCGTTAAGTTCTCTATTTGACTGTATTCAATTCATTTTCTTAAACTTAACTAGTTTGCAACTTAAGTGTCCGAATCACTCTTAAACATCTTGGAATGACGCCAAATTTTACGTACAAGTCACAAATAACAATAAGAACCCATTCAAAGGCACGTAATCCCAAACGGACATCGACAAGACCAAACTCAACTTCAAATGAAACTTAGGAAATTCTAAATTCATCAAAAGGCCAACTTACCACAATAAGCGCCGAAACGTTCCTGGTCCACCCGAAACTCGATCCGAACATAAGCCCAAGTTTGAAATCACCTTATGAACCTATAGGAACCTTCAAATCCTAAGTTTTAGGTCGTTTACTTAAAAGTCAAACTTCAGTTAACTCTTCCAACTTAAAGCTTTCGAATTGAGAATTATTCTTCCAAATCTAGTCCGAACTTCTCAAAAATCAAAATCGACTATATGCGCAAGTCATAATACATAAAGTGAAGCTATTTAAGGTCTCAAACCACCGAACGACATGTTAGAGTGCAAAACGACCGGCCGGATTGTTACATTTTCCCCACTTAAGCATATGTTCATCCTCGAACGTGCCAAGAATCGTTCCAAAGTTGCCAAAATCACTGAGTCACTCCTTGTGCACCTACCCTTACCACCACATTCCATATGAGCATATTAGCTCAACCCAGACAGAGGATCCTTCTTCCTACCTTAGCCCACAGGCCTTGGAACAAAATTCCAATATTCAGAATTTCTTGTAAGGCCCAATTCTTGTATACATACACCGCATCAAACTAGGCAAGTTGTACCAAAAATACATATACACCCAAGTCATAATCACATGACGCACCGCATAATTCGCATGCCCATACTAATATCTTTCAACCACAATAACTGCAATTTTTGAACTCGGTGCCGGTAATATACCTCATAACATATACAAGCCTTATTCCAACCCTCACAATACTGCAACGATGAAAAAGATATGTATAAACCCATAACCACCCATCAAATCAATAACTCATGGAGTCTCTCCGCTCGACAAAACCATTGCCACATTCTGAACTGATTAGTTATATTTTCCTTCCAACATACATTATACAAATCTGATTGTACTGATTTCATGTCCAACAACCTCGTCTCACCCAGTACAAGCTATTCGTCGACAAGCCACATCAAAAACAATCTAAAATCTCATTTGACATCATTAATGCGCCAACAAGACATAACTCGAACATGACCAATAGGGGAAAGCGAACCCGAGTACGGAACTATCTAGCCCGCATAACGAATAAAACAACCAAACCAAAGCTATGAACCTATCTCATAGGTAAGAAACAAAAGACACAAAATAAGTATAAGGAACCGTACTCAACATCTCACTATTGCGGCGTGAAACCCGATTCACACATGATACTGTTGCGACGTATAACCTGATCCAAACATCATACCCATGGCGGCGAGCACCTGATCCATACATGAAAATAAATAAGGGAATTCCCATCGAGCCAAAATGCTCATACCCACTGGACACACGTATATCAACCACAAGCACGCCAAGTGCATAAATATAACCCTGTAGAGACTGATAGCATTATGCGTCACAAAGGCCCAAGTATGACTAAGGTGCAATAGACAAACTAGTATCTCGAGAGCCATCTCGCTCATATAACGCCACAAGCTGCACAGGACCACAACACACGTGTGAATAATCAAGTCGTCTCACCGCCCATATGGCATAATAGAGTAATACATGGAATTGATGATGACATGACTAACATCCAATGCCCAAAGAATCTTCCATAAGAAATTATATGCTGAATAAGCATATTTGATCTGGTGTAGAATATACATTCACATTAGGTCTACCAACGGACCTCAAAGCCGATTCCAATCATCCCAAAATAGGTTAATAACCTTCCAAAGATCCACAATGACCCTATCCATGACATATACAATCAATCATCAAATCAAGAACAAACTTCTACAATATGCAACCAAAGGAATAAAGCGTTTCTCAAACATAAACTCTCCAATCAGCGACAATACCAGAATGTTCATACCTGATTTCCATCTCTACCACATAAATGACGGACACGTCACACTTATACGATCATTTCATGGGATATACTCCCACAACTTATGAAATCTTCTCCCGCTACTTCGAGCTCATTACATCCCTGTCAAAACTGAACATCAACCTTTATCCTTCAATTCAAATTCCACAGTGCTCACTACATCTATCATGCTAACACGCGAGAGTGCAGAGTCCCGTCATAAATACTGAACCACTGAGGGAATAAACACTCCATCACCTAGAACCTTTTGCTTAACCCATTTAGGAGAAAGAATTGTAACACGCAACCAACTTCCCATAAACGTAGATGACACCAACCTCAAATCGTGGTCAAAACCGTCATAGCCTTTTCGGGACTCATTTGCACTTACCCTGACCATCAGGATTAAATTCCACCAAATCAACCAAACTATGGAGACTGCCAAGCCTGCTAGTGTAGCCACAAAACACCATTATCACCTTATCGCACCGAAGGAACCGATCATTTTCTTTAACTTGCCAATCCAAACCACTACTAAACAAACTCAACTCCTCAGTTCTCTCTTGACTTACTTTCAGAATAAATACCTCTCTTTTCCAGAACACATTGGACCTCAATTGACATTCCTAGTGACCCCAAACTGTAAGACCACAGTGCCTCAATACCCATAAATCATTTTATACTCTCCTTATGCACTCAATAGTATCTCCAACTAATAATACCCCAATTCTTAAAGATCTTCTACGAATTCGAAGTTGTTTCTTCCATCTCTCTAACACCACACCGCAGACCCGGTGGCATTCATAGAAATGTTCCAGGTCTCTTTCATACTCCGCTGCAAAACTAAATCCTTAACCACACGACGAATCCGAAAATCCTTAGGCACCACACTTTAATTCTTGAACCCACTAGAACCATTGTTGAGAGTCGCCCAATATAAACCAGTCCCGATTATATAACCAAACAACTAGTGCTCCATTAGCACTCAAACACTCCAACGAAGCAACCAAATGAATCCTTTTCCTTGCACATCACCTCTAAAAATAAGTACCTAATCTGAGTTATTGCATAACCTTCACACATTAAAAAGTGAAATATAGCACACATCCATCAAATAACTTGCTCGAATTACCTGTGACATTCTCTTCCTCGGTCGTAACTAATCCACCAATGTACCGCTAACCAGAAACTGCAAGGGCAGATAGCTCTGTGACCCAATCATCGATGGTAGGCTCCCCCACTTAGCTTTAAGCCACCCTCGCAAAATCCAAGGACCCACAATGACTTCTCATCCTAGCTACCACGATCTCACATCGTTACTCAGCCTAATTTCTTATAAGTTCTTATTGTACTAAAAATCATAACACATCCCGAATTATCAGCCATAATCGCACATTCGACCTCTTGAAGTTGTACCATCTTCTTCAAGCGATCCAAGCTCAGATCATAGTACATGCATCCCATTGGATAGAAGGCAGAACTCTTTATAGAAACTTCATCAGAAGTCATGCAACCCCAAACCTTCTTACAGGAGATAACCCACCTGTGTAATCTCACACTGACATCCTCCAACGGCATAGACATAGCCACATCCATTATGAAATTAGTTAATTATCCTAGGTCCACACTCGTTCGTCATACGTAAGAATCCATTCATCCCATTAACACCAACTGAAGGTCCAACAATATGTTTACAACTCGACGCTATATTGCATCCCCAAACAATAATTAAGTATTCACATTCCTCTGCATCCCAAGCAACTATTTTCGTCACATTCAAGTATCCTAAGTACAGAAACCACCACCTCAAACGAAATACATAGACTTAGTCATTTGTCTACAATGACCCAAATCGCCCTATGCTTTCTCAGAGGATGTGGCTATCGTACCACAAAATCTATACAACACGCTACCACTACCACTCCGATTAAACCATCTTCCTAAGAAAACTACTCGATCTGTATTGCTCGTACTTGACCTACTAGAAATCCAACCACCACAAGACATATCCTACCATGTCTCTTCTCATCATCTGCCGCCAGTCATGCCTCTCAAAATCATGATCCATCTCCGTAGCACCCGAACAAATAGATTGCCATCATTTCTAAGCCTCCTTAAGATCATCTTCCTTGAGCCATCAACACTAGAAACACTAATTTGACTCTGAAGCCGCCACACACCACCAGCTCTGATAACCGCTTCTTAGGTACCATTTAACAGCACCTTGCCCCAAAGGCAAACCAATGAATACCATCATACATAAGAGCTTTAATTCATTCAAATAAGAACGATGACACCATATCACAAACAAGAATTCCAGCATGTTCGGAAATATCAAATCTCGCTACTCCGTCATCAAAAGCCTGAACATCCATAATCCAATTGCCTCTCCTCCGCTAGAATTAAATGTTGAATCTCTAAACCATGAACCAAATAATCCTTCTCTCGAGTCATTCACTGTCATGACACATAAGTAAGCAATCTACTATTTACACCAGCATTGCGCGATAACAACGCATGAACATCACAATACACCGTGCATAGACTCAAAACCATAGGCAACACTAACATTGGGTTGAAGCGACAAAACACCCCTCCACAAGACAACAATAATAGCCCGTCCGCATACGTAGGGAAAACCATCATGCACCACATCTGTAGAAACTTCACAACTCATCGGTGCACAACTGATATCGAATGATCGATATCATGTACGAATGAGTAAGAAGGAACCGAAGGCATAAGCCTGCACAAAATCAAATCGCACGATAAAGAATCAAGAAAGGAAAGTTCTCCTAACATCTTGTAGCCTCTTGAAGATAACTACAGACGTCTCCGTACCTATCTGCAAGACTCTACTAGACTTATTCATGACTCGTGAGACCTAAGTAAACCTAGCGCTCTGATACCAAATTGTCACGACTCAAATCTCACTATAGCCCATGATAGTGCCCAACGCCATCGTTAGGCAAGCCAACCACGAAATTAACATACTAATAGATAATCTACATGCATCTTGAAATAAATAACTGAAGTTCTCTCTCTCTATAGCGCGCCTCACCTCGTGCCCAGGATCGCCTCGCCTTGTCTCCAGCTCGCCCCTTGCGTCATATCTCTAGGTCAGCCACGCGGTGGGGCTCGCATCCCAGCTCAAAATGCTAGGTAAGTTTCGGCCCTTTCTCATTTTTATAACCCCTCCACTATATAAAAACACACAAACAAAAATAAAAACCCTCACACTCACAGTACAATCC
This sequence comes from Nicotiana tabacum, assembly GCF_000715075.1. Classification (NCBI taxonomy): domain Eukaryota; kingdom Viridiplantae; phylum Streptophyta; class Magnoliopsida; order Solanales; family Solanaceae; genus Nicotiana; species Nicotiana tabacum. The sequence goes on along the minus strand of NC_134096.1, from coordinate 41,248,953 downwards.
ACTGCCAGCCCTCCCATTCTCTCTTTCACTCTCCAAAATTCTCCCTCCCCACTGCCAGTCGTCCCTTCCACCTCTCACTCACATAAAAACTCCATCAAATCATCTCTTACACATTCTTACCCTCAACGTCACCATTCATTGAAGATCACTAATCTCTCTCAATATTTTAGTAAAGTTGTAACATGCAAAATTGATGAATGTGTTGTATGTAAATTTGTGCATGCTCGTCCCAACCCCAGAAACCCCATAGGAATGTTATTCTTGCTCAAACGAGTGTTTACACTCGAATCCCAAGCCGATTTAGGAGGGTGAGGCAATCCCTCATCCACATAAAAACTTTGCCCTAACTAGTGTGTACCATGTATTTGATAAAATGCCTCAAAGGCACGTTTTGTCCTAGTTGGAGCTCGAGTCTCCGGGATTGATCCACTAGTAAGTTGTAAGAGTCCCAAGCATAAATTTGAAGTGTGGGGTGGCTTACCGGAGCCGGGTTAAAGGTTTCAAGTTTGGCACTTACATTGTTCTCATGCATGACCTAGTTGTATCATAGCTACAATAATTACTTTATTTCAAGAGGTGAAATCTGAGTAGCCTAAACGTACTTGACAACAATGTGCTAAGATTTAAAGTGTGAGGTCGTAAGACCACGTTTTGACTTAATTAGATGCCCTTTGGAGTCGACTAATGTCCACTTGTGTAGGTACAAAAATGGTGCATATGAAACAAAATGCACCACCGACTTACAAAGGAAAGGACAAATCTACTGCCCCCACCAAAGGCAAGACATCTTCTGCACCGCCACCGAAAAAGCGAAAAGGAGGAGAGGCCACTTTGAGTCATGTTGAGGTGTTTCAACTAGTGGCAGTTATGGCAGCCTCATGCCTAAGGCCTCAAGGACAATGTGAATATATGATTAAGATTATACCCCCATCCACCAAGGTATAGTACAAGTTTTGACGGCCTAAGCATATGCACCCTAATTTGGCTGTTCATGAGCGCCGTTTACGATCTAAGTATTCGGCAATATGGAAGGTTATTCATGATCATGGGTTGAGCTATGTGTTCGGGAACCCTGGGTATATCAATGTGAACTTTATTCATGAGTTCTATGCAGGATATGATCTAGAGTAGTATGTGCCCATTCGGGGACGATTGATTGATTTTTCTTCATCGCTGATATGCAATTACTTGGGAGCTCCTGATGTTCCACATGAGACCTTGGGTAACTTCATTTCCCGCCCGACATATCATGAGCTTAGATTAGACACACTTTATGTGTTGTCAATTTTATAGTTGCCTGGGTTTGTGACAAAAAGACTCAGCGTCATAGAAAATTTCCAAAGAAGAAGATGAAGCTGGAAGCTCAAGTTTGGTTGAAATTGATCAACATGCGGTTGCTACCCTGAAACCATGAGATGATGATCGAGCGTGAGAGAGAGTGCTTGCTTTACTTCTTACTGACTGGCCAAAAGGTGAATGTGAGCCGTTTGATATGCCACCAAATGGTGCAGGTGAGAAAGAGAAAGAGGATATATAGGTTGTTCTTCGGCAACTTGTTGACACAATATCTGAGAAAGGAGGAGGTTGAGGAAGAACGAGAGTTTAATATAGTCATTCCAGCACCCCTTCGAGGGACTGACATCTCCAGCATCCGGGCGAAGGAGGAGAATGATATGTCTTTACTTACTGGTGCCGAGCATAATACTCGTGATGACAACTTCAAGGCCCATTTCTATGGCATGTTGAACTTGTAGCTATAGATTGGAGGGAGGTCGTCTACTCCAGAGGAAAGGGCCAATTTACATGCCCAGCATCTGGTTGGACTTGGTGAGGGCCCAAGACTACCTGAGGACGAGGATGTCAACATCCCTGAATATTCAGAGGCCGAGCCAAAGTAGTATGAGGAGGAGGCTGATGAAGATGCTGAGGGGGATATGGTGATGAGGATTGGGAAGCTGCGGATGGGGCCTTCTATGATTAGGGCGATGATGAAGACTGGCCAATGAATTTTTTCTACAACCTTACTTGTTTTGTATTTCTTTATACATGCACCGAGGACACTGCATAAATGAAATGTGGGGTGGGGGAGTCTCTGGGGTATGTAAATAGTAGATAAATTGACAGCTTCTTATTTTATTTTAGCATAATAGTTATTAGCTTCTTCTTTTCTATTTTAGCATAGAATTTGCCAAAAAAGAATTATTGAGAAAACACAAAAACTTTTTAGTATAGTATTTTAGATTTAGTCTTTAGTTTTTAGGGTTGATTTTAGTAGGTTAATTTGGAAAAAAACAAAAATATAGAAAATCAAAAAATAATAATTGAACCGGGATGTAGTGATCCCCCATGATTTTATTTTGTGCCTCGCTTGTTTTTCATGGGATGTAGTTGAACCGGGTAATATTTATTTTTATTTTTAGAGTACATTAGGATGGAGGAATAAAAGGATGAAAAAAATGAAATTTCTAGGTGCCCTTTTGACTTGTTAGATAGTAGCATATTTAGGCTCTAGAATGTGTATTATCATCCCTATGGTTTGAAGTTGCTTATGATGCCTTGTTGAGTAAGATAACATGTCTATTGATGCCTATGTCTCGTTTTCTTGGCTTGTATTTACTTTGTGCTTAATGCTTAATAATTTGTGGCTCCATGAATACTTGCAATTGGTTGAGAGTCGGAATGGAACCGTCCTTAGTGAGTCATGTGCCATGTGTGGTAAGAATTTGTGTAGTCCGTGTCATTGCATTAGAGTCTAGAACTTTCCCCGCATGTGAGTTAAAATGAAATCCTAGGTTGTGCTCAGTGTGAAAAATGGTTTTATCCTTTATTTGATCTTTCTGAGCTTAATGATTACTACAAATAAAAGAATTATCCCTCGTCAACCCTTTTGAGCCTATAAACCTTTATTTGGCAACCACATGACAAGCCTATACCCCTTTATTCTTAACTGTCATTATTTTGATCCTTGTACCTCTTAAAGCACTTTAATCGTAAAATTTGCGCTAGCAGAAGTAAGGAGGGAACTTCGGTGGCTTTTGAGTGGAACCACTGAAGGAGAAAAGGTGCATGTGTTTTGTAAAAGAACACTACTAATGGGAATTGACAAAAAAAATATATGTAGATGAATAAATTGATATATTGTCCTTGCTAGTAGGTGTGAAGTAAAGCAATAGTTAAAGAAAAAGGGAACGCTCTTGGAACAATATTGTTAGTGAAATTGAAGTTGGGATTGAGAAATGCGCTTAAAGTTAAATATGCATGTGACGTGTTAAAGTGCTTATGATGGTGAGCCACTATTCCAAAAATATATTCTATCCATCCCGTAGCACACGTTACAACCATGAAAAAGTGCTACTTAATTTTAGATTGAGCAAGCCTACATTAGTGGAGGTTACATCATGGACAAGCCTATGGTTCTTTGTGCATGCATGTGACTTCTTTGTGAGAGTGAGGAATTTCTTTGATATATGTGAGTCTTTAATATATACTTGAGCATTTTATTTGAATGTGTGGATTCAAATTACTCTTTTGTTCTTGCTGTGATGGCAAATGATGAGGGATAGGTGATGTTATAATCTTTCTCTATGATGTTAAGTGTTCAAGCCATGAATACATTGTGATATTGAGTCGATTTTTTAGGCCACAAGTGTTATGAGCATGTTGTCTTGGTGTTGAATAATTTTTTGAAGTATGGCATAAAGTAAAGGGAAGTGTGTGTTGAAAGCATATGCTAAAGTTTAATTGTTGCTATCAACCATAGTCATAGGTGTGTTGTGCTTCGGATGTGTTAAGAATAAAGTGCTCAGATTTGGGATGAATTGGTGGTTGACTCGAGGATGAGTAATGTTTAAGTATAGGGTAGTGATGTTTGGCTATAATTCTATATTTTTAGTACTTTACTTACCTTATATTTTGTTAGAGTGGGTTGCTCTAGTGGTTAGCACCCTCCACTTCCAACCAAGAGGTTGTGAGTTCGAGTCACCCCAAGAGCAAGGTGGGGAGTTCTTGGAGGGAGACAGCCAAGGGTCTATCGGAAACAGCCTCTCTACCCCAGGGTAGGGGTAAGGTCTGCCTACACACTACCCTCCCCAGACCCCACTAGTGGGATTATACTAGATTGTTATTGTTGTATATTTTGTTAGCTTAGGGGTTAATTGTGTGACATTTTAGCCAATTATGTTATTTTATCTATAGGATCTTCGGAAGACAAAGACGAGTGAAGATTGCACAAAAAGAGGACAAAAATATAAGAAAAGAGCACAAAGGCACGAAGTATCCAAGCATGGCGCCAGGCTAGGCGTCGCCATCTCTATAGCACGCTACTCCTCGCGATAGGCCTCGCCTCGCAAGATCCCAGGTGCGCTACAAGCCTGGCCTCGCGAGGACAGGTGCCCGAGGCAATCTGTTCGCGAATTAAAAATACTCCGACTCGGATTTGGAGTGAAGGACCTCAACCCTAATATATAAATACTCCCTAAACGAGTTGAGGAAGGTTGTGACATTATTGGAGAAGAAAAAAAGGCTACAGAACACTTTGGAGCAAGGAATCAAATTAGTTTTCCACCCGTTCCTCTTTCATTTGTAGTTTAATAATGCTTTTGAATATTATGAAGAGTGTTTATACAATTATGAGTAGCTAAGCTTTCTCATCTACGGTTTGATGAAATCTATTGAAGGATGATTTTCTACTAAGTTTAATATAAATTTGCCATTGATTTGTCTCCACTTGTTCAACTACATGTTCATTGTTGTTAATTGAATAGCTCTCAATTAACTATGCCTATTTAGTGTGTACTGCTTGGAAAAGGGTACGCTTTAGGTAGTTATTGAATATCACTCCTAACGTATTTTAGGAATCAATACGGAAGGTTTAAAAGTAGGATTAGAGATTACAGAACTTTAGTGCGATCATAGTGAGGGGTGAAGTAGTGCCAACTAGCGTAGTTTGGAAGAATACGTCTAATAAATTGTGATAATTACTCGAAAGAGAATTACGACACCCAAAGTACTCACGATCGGTAGAGAATACTTAGGCGAATTTATAGAAAACGTAGAGGGGAAGACTCTGGCAATTGGAGAAATCATAACCCTAGACTTTCTAATCTTGTTTACAATATTTACTTTGTTAGTTATAAATTTACATCATTTTAATTACTTTACACTTAGTTAGTAACCACTCAAATTATTATTTAATATTTCTGATGGTTGACTACGTGAAATCTTGCAAAATTAGTGGTGTGATTAGCAGGTTAAATATCTATGGGATTCGATTTCATGCTTGTAAACCGAATGATATATTCAACGACTACTTAGTCCTTTTTATAAGGTATAATTGGGCTTGATCAAGAAGCATGTCGAATTGGTTGTCAATATTCATTGTGGCTCAGTTTAATGCTATTCTCGATGTAGGTTTATTGGCTTAAGGTGGATATGGAAGCAAATTATAAGGGTCTGGCAATTTTGATATTTGGGTTATTAAGATGTTCCAATGTTATGTATCATCAAGCTTAAGTTGTCTTCCCCCTAATGAAATTCAAGATTTAACTTATATGAATTCACAGTATAAATTTTGCAGCTTATTGATTCCACTTACTCTGCACAGTTAGAAACATAATAACTTAGTCAATTTGAATAATTTAAAGGTTGATCCCACTATCAATTCTGACATGTTTTTGGATTTTACCTAATGGTTATTTTTTTTTTTGTATGAAAAATAACTTTGCTTAAACGAATTTGTCTTGATGCCATGTTATGTACCCAAAAAGAACAAGTCAATAGCAAAAACTTCTTGTCGTGCCTAGCTAGTACTACCACTTTTGCTAGCTATCACCACAATTCTATTTTGTCTATAGCCAAACACGATTACTTAAAACCTGCGTCAACCACTGGAATTTATAGTTAAGTCATCAGAGTAAGGTAAAAAAGAGGAGAAATAGTTCTCCTTGTAGGACCGAAGATAACAAGCTCGGAAACAAAATGAAAGGTGTACATCATGCTTGTGAGATTTGTTTTTTTTTTTAAACAGAAAACTTGGACATATATCTGTTTTTCCAGGGATGGTAACGGGGTGGGTGGGTTTGCTCTGTTACATGGCGAGGCAAGTTTGCTTTTTTTTTTTGAGGGGGAGGGGGAGGGGGTTGGTTGGGTGGAGAGATTGACAGGAATAAACTCATAAGGAGTTGGTCTTAGCGCAATATCTCCGTAATTGGCCTTGTTTAAAAAATGATTCAGAGCCGTGCACACAATTATTAGTCTTTAAGGATTTTTCTACCGAATTGATAGAGTTTATGACCTATATTTACTTTAGCTATTTGTTAAATATTCATCAAAATCTACCAAGTTGGCATTATTTAATTTGTACTTATTAAATTAAGAAAACATTACATCATATATCACTTGGGCCGTACAACCCATCCGAAAATAGCCCACATTTGAAGCCCTAACCTGGTTTGACCCAGGTTGTATATGTTTTGGAATGTTGTTTTCACCCGGTAGCCCACAAATATTATTAACGGTATTTTAGTTTTCTTTTTAAATTTCTCTCTCTCTCTCTCTCTCTCTCTCTCTCTCTGTTCTTCTCACGCTTTTTTCACAGAGGTACGAAGGCAACCGTCCTCCATTGTTGCGTCTCAAGTGATTTTTCGAGCTTTCACTCTTATTTTCTGGTAATATTTATTTCATTTTATGCTTTTACCACTGTTTTGATTTCTGATTTTGAATATTTTTGTTTTACAATATTGTTGTGTTTTCCTTTCGATTTTATATTCCTTCTATCTTCGTTCTAGGCCTAAACTTGGTGATTCAGTTTGCATGCTTTATTATTTCGACTTTTAGGATATAATTTATTTTTTGAGTTTTGTTCCAATTTGGGGAAATTGGCTTCTGTTTTGTGTTCATGGACTTTATTTTTGGTCTGATTTTTGTATTTTTCTTTCACTTGTCTTCACTTTTCTTAAAGCTTTGTTTGTTTTATTGTAGAAAATGCGTTCGAAAATGTCTGCTTCTAAAAGTCGTATGAAGGTTGCTGGAAAAGGTCTTAAGCTCGATTTTGCGAAAACATTGAGGGACTTGCCCTCAACCCCTGATTCTGAAGCGAATGGGCATGTCGAGGCCCCCGATGATGATGATTTTGAGTCTCCTGCTCCTACAAAAAGTCGCAGCAACAGAGCAGTCGAATGACTCATTCGCAAACGAAGAATACTCCTACTCCAGTTAACAATATTAGAATAAGAAGTGAGAAATATGGGAGACATGAAAAATCCAAAGAAAATCTGAAATTTGATTTGGTTGATGAAGATGATTTAGGCCCTAGTGTTAAACCGAAAAAGAGAAAGATCGAGGACGTTAAACAAAAAAAGAGCAAGATCGAGGACGATGGTGAGAGTGGTCTTGATTGCATATCCAAAGAACACAGGATTACTACTCGCCATTCTGATGTTTTGCTGATTAATCTGGTTAATAATGTACCACAACAGATTAAAATGGTAGGTTAATCTTAGTTGTTTTACTATTTTACTATTTGTGTACCTATTTATAGTAACGTACAGAGAATCTGATTTTTTTTAATTACAGTGATTGTGGTGCTTTTGTTGCTGGCTTTGCTGAGTATTTCATCCTGGGTAAGGAAATCTGAAAAGATAATTTTGATATTGAGACACTTCGCACCAGGTAGAGATCTCTGCTGTGGGATTATAGAAGGAAAAAATAACAGTTCGGTTCAATTAGAGGTGATGAAATCACAGGGAGACTTTTCAGGAAGAGGAAAAGGGGGCGACCGAGAAAGTAGTTCTGTTTTTTTCCATTTTAATATAGATGACTTTATTTTTTGTGTAGTTTGTGGTAGTCATTACACATTGTGACTGTGAATGAATTACAGTTTAATGAATATTTCAGTTGCTTTTTTCTTGAACAAAGTATGCATTTTCGTTATTGTTGCAGTTTTGTCAATGTTGTAGGATTTATACATATGTATACAATAATATACATAGTTATACAATTTTATACAAACTTAAACTCTCATTTATACATATGTATACATATAATGACACTGATTGTTTGCAGTTCTGTTTTGCATTTGTACAATCTATCATTATATTTAGCACCATTAAAAACAGTAACACACTATTACTAGATAATCAAAACATGTATAATGAAATATATTTAACTCAATTGTTTGTGAAACCTAACTACTCAACATGGAAAAATATGTAATAGGAAGTGTTATGTTTCTAACTATTTATTTTGGTCGATTCCTACATGTTTTTCTATTGTGACCACTTTGTCCACACACAGAACATGAAAACCCCCTCTTATACTCTTTCTCTGAAGCCGGTTTGAGTTTTCTCTTTCTTGGCCTTCCTGCATTTCTTCTCCCTTTTGGTGGTAGGACCACATCTTCCAGCACCTCTGTTGGGATTACCCATAAACTCTCATTTGGCATCGGATTCACTGGAAATTCATAAGTTCTAAGGGGGTTATCCTTCTTGTAGTAAGAAGAGCAATACTGGCCAGGTTTCAGCTGTTGGTTATTCAAAATTGCCCAAGCATGCGGACATAGAAGTTCATCCATTTGAAATCTGCCGCAACTGCATATTCCCTCTTCAAGGTACACTATGTTTCGTCTTACCCCTTCAAGCACAATATATAACTGCTTCGTAGCAGGCCTCACCTGCAAAAGTTTTCTTTTTAAAAAAAAACAAAAAAGCTAAAGCACATTATACATTATTATACAAAGTTATACATCCTTATACAAACAGTAAAATACAAGTCAGCAACGTCATGCATCATTATAGTTATTTCGTTTTATCATTATTTGCTCTGATGCAATTAGATTTTTTCGAAGGAGTTTCTAGTACTTTTCGCCAAGCTTTGTAGATGTCTCCATTGCAATTTTTCTGTTTTTGTTGCTCCACTGTTGTAGCAAATTTGTCATGTACTCCAACAATCGTATTATTGGTAGCTCTCTAGCATATTTGTTTGCTGCATTAATTGACTCTGCAATATTGAAAATCATTACCATTGACCTTTTCAATTTGGAGTATGCCCTAGACCACCTTTCGTAGCCAATTTCGAACAAGTAAGGTTGCACCCTCGGATCAAGTTTGCACATCTCTGTCATATAGTAGTCAAACTTCTCTATCATGTAAGCTCTAGCCAAAGAGAAGAAGATATCCTTCAATTGTTTGTGATATTTCTTGAATGTGCGCTTGACATTCTGCCATAAGTGAACATGCAAATATAATGTGGAACTTCTGGGTACACAGCTTCTGTGGCATTGAAGATGCTTTCATTTCTATCTGAAACTATACACATCCCTTCCCTAACACCAAAAGTACCCTTTATCTAAACGAAGAACCACTCCCAAGATTTATTATTCTTTGAATCTACAATTGCATATGTAAGTGGAAGGATTTTTCCTATTTATACAAAGTAGATATTAGGATTCAGACAATTATACAAATCTTATATACAGCTATACACAAATATACAACTTTATACATACTGCAAATCTTATAAAAACAGTAACTCTGAAATCCTATACACGTTTATACATGAAACTATAATATTATACAAACTGCAGAAACAAGGTAGATGCAGTCAACTCACCAGCTCCATCCTGTGTGCAAGCAGTCAATATGGTACCCTTATATGCTTCTTTAAGAAAACTTCCGTCAATAACTATTATCGTCCTGCAATGCTCCCAACCTTTGATAGATGCATATAGCGAAATATATGCGTAAAGAAAGTATCCATCTTCTGATTTGTGCAACTTTGTAACTGTTCCTGCAATATGGTACCCTTATAAGCTGTTTTAAGGAAACTTCCGTCAACAACCATTATTATCCTGCAATGCTCCCAACCCTTGATAGATGCATATAGCGAAACATATGCGTAAAGAAAGCATACATCTTCTGATTTGTGCAACTTTGTAACCGTTCCTGAATTTGTATGCTCCAACATATACAAATACCTCGGCAACTCCTTATATGAATTGCTCGGATTCCCTCTTATCATTGTTATTGCTATCTCTTTAGCTCTCCATGCTTTCATGTAGCTAACTTCAACCCCGTATTGCTTTTGTATGTCTTCTATTAAATCATTTGGGGTGTAAAAGTTTTTTGGATTAACATACTTGTCCTTGACTATACTAGCAATTATACCCGAAGTATCTTGACGTTGTGTTAAGTATTTTTCACCATAGCCGCATGTGTGATTATTAATGTAACTTCTTACTTTGAATATGTTTGCCTTGTAAATGGCAGAAGAATTGAAACTCCAAGCACAATTGTCATCCACACACATAAAGTGATACCTAGGATTAAATATCATTCAACTTCTAAATACACTTGTATACAAAAACATAACTAGATATATACTAACTTTAATACTTCTATACAAATATATACTACTTTGTACATATTTATACATATATATAACAGAATATACAGCTATTGCCATACTTTGTTGCGCTTGATCTCTTCACCTTGAATTGGAACCTCTCGCGTACATCCAAGTTTTACATTACATTGACAACTGTCTCTTTATCTTTATAAACTTGATCCTCCTCAACCAATTCGTTTAACATATTATCTATTATACCATAATCAGTGTTTTAAATAAATTCGATATCAGGCATATTCTCAATGTTATCAATTATGGATGCATCTTCAATATGATTTACACATTTGCCTTTATCTATACAACTGAAACTTGTAGAAACCAAACAATTGGAACTTGTACCAACCAAACAATTATCATAAATCTCTTTCACAGTCACATACATCAGGTACTCAGTGAAATCCAAGTTTTTTTCTTTAATTCAATATACACCCAAACACCAGTATCGTTGTAAATCAGGATCGGTGGCAAACCATCCTCTGGGAGAAACTTAATCTCTAATGTATTTAACTCAGAATCAACTCTAATCTGTTTCGAAATTGCTTCAACTAAATTGTTGTAGCTGAATGTAGATTCAATTATTACACAATCGCTGACGAAATTGATAAATTTGTTGTCATCCCATTCACCACTATGAAGAACAAAAACTGGATAAAGCTCCATCGAACAAAAAGCTGAAATCAAAATAGCAGCAAAAATAAAAATCGCGCTAATTGCAGCAAAAGAAATTCACTTTTCGTGTTTGATTTGCTGTTAATTCGAGATGAAGAAGAATTTCTAGGTTTTTTGGAGTTGCATTGAGTGTAAAATCGTATTTTTGTAGATTTGGGGAAGAAGAATGGAAAGAATGAGAGAAAATCCCGCTGAAAGAGAGAAAATCCCACTTCTGAATCCCAAAAAATGAAAATAATGCCCCTTTTTCGGATATGGGCTTGTTATTTTTGAGCTACTCGGTTGAAAATTGAACATGGGCTACAAAATTTAAAAGTAGGGAGCCCAAGTATTTTTATGTGAAATTTTCTCTTTAATTAATCACTAAACTCTACCATATTAACATGATTTTGTGTTATCTGCATTTCACCTATTTGTTAAATTATTCACAACTTTACCCAGTTGGCATGAGTTTGTACTTGTTCAATTGTACATCAAATTCTACCAGATTAGCATGAATTTGTATTATCTACCATCGACCTATTTGTTAAATTGCTCCTCAAAATCTATGTAATTGGTATAATTTGTTTGTATTGTTCAACAAAGTATGTTTCGAAATTGTAATTTGTTACAAAATAATATGACAAAATGGTAGAACTTTAGCTATAAATATTATATTATCATATAGCATTTGGCATAAAATGTCGTATATCTTAGCTGAAGCTTAAACAAAAGAAAGGTTGTGAGGTTTATTTATTAAATACCGCTAATTACGGGAATATTTTGCTAAGACCAGACCGGGGCTACGCTGCAAATTTTTTTGCTTTTTATACGAGACGGGACCAGTTGAAACGATTTTAAAAAAAGAAGTGGAGCGGGCTAGTTGAATGTAGGAAGGATGTCGTAGAAATGACACCAAATAGTCATTTTAAAGGGCTGCTATTTAGGAATTAGTCAATTTATCCTGAATTTTAGTTTTTCAGTTTAATTTTTCAAGACATAAATATTCTGAAGTGTCCTGAAATTAAGATTTTTAGTTTAATTTTTCAGGAAAAAATAAATATTTATTTATTTATCTCTAAATAGTAGCCCTAAGAATGCCCGCTTGTGCACTTCCCCTGTCTAAAATTTGCATTTTGATCCTTCCTGAAAAAATTTAAAATGAATTTTCATTCAACAAGGTGTGTTGCTCTGATGGTAAGCATCTTCCACTTCCAACCAAGATGTTGTGAGTTCGAGTCACCCCAAGAGAAAGGTGGGGAGTTCTTGGAGGGAAGGATGCCGAGGGTCTATTGGAAACAGCCTCTCTACCCCTACGAGGGTAAGGTTTGCGTACACACTACCCTCCACATACCCCACTAGTAGAATTATACTGAGTTATTGTTGTTGTTTCATTCAGATTCCTTAGTCCATCTACTCTTGTTTGATCAAGAACCGATTCCTCCAATCAAGCCACAAATCGAACTTTTAAAATTAATCTTTAAGTTCAAACTTAAACATTCATTCCTAACTCTGCTTTTTCCTTTCCTTTACTATCTGCAAGGTAAGGAGATCGCTCGGAAGAATGTTTTTTTAACTTTGTATTTTCTTTTCTTTTTTCTCTTTTGGCCAAAAGTAAGACAAAGGGCATCTTCAAAAAATTCTTTTTTTGTTTTCATAAAACACTTTCATTTATACAAGGTACTAACTTAAATTCAACAGTTTCCATTTTATTTACAGTTTGAATCCACATCAAATGAATAAAACCGAAAAAGAAAAGAGATAGGGGTGTGATGAAATTTTACTTCGTTACCGAGCGTTGTATAGGTCAAATTTTGATTAGACAGTTTGTTTTAGTAAGAAAAAGAAACTTCAGTGAGACAGGACAAGTTGAAAACTGATAAAATAACTATGCGGAGCGGATAAGGTAAGTTGAGTATTTCGCGGGTTAAAGCTCAACCCGTATCGACCCCCTAAATTTGCCATCCCTAGCCAATACGATGCTGGAGATAAATTTGACCAAAAATTCAATTTTTCTACACAGTCGAGGGATGACATGTAACATATTAAAATATATGTTGCTGGAATAAATACATTTTTCTTGGTGTATTATTTAAACCTTAGACGAATATACCGAAACTTACCTACTTGATGCATGCATTCAAAAAGTTCTTTTTTTTTTTTGTTTTCATAAAACATTTTCATTTATATAAGGTACTAACTTATATTTAACAGTTTTCATTTGATTTACACTTTGAATCCAAATCAAATGAATAAAAGCGAAAAAGAAAAGAGATAGGGTTGTGATGAAATTTTACTTCATAATCAGCGTTATGTAAGTCAAATTTTGATTATATAGTTTGTTTTAGAAAGAAAAAGAAACTTCACAGAGACGGGACATGTTGAAAATTGATAAAATATGTTGAGGGAGTGAGGTAAGTTGAGTTTTTCGCGGGTTAAAGCTCAACCGGCATCGACCCCCTCTATTTGCCATCCCTAGCCAATACGATGCTGGAGATAAATTGGACCAATAATTCAATTTTTCTACGCAATCGAGGGATATTTTATACTTTGCAAGTTAAGATGAGATGTAACATATTAAAATATGTTGATAGAATAAATACACTTTTCTTAGTGTATAAATAAAACCGTAGACGAATATACCAAAACTTACCATAACCTTACTTGATGCATGCATTCAAAAAGTTCTATTTTTTGGCTTTCATAAAACATTTTCATTTATATAAGGTAATAACTTAAATTCAACAGTTTTCATTTGATTTTCATTTTGAATCCACATCAAATGAATAAAACCGAAAAAGAAAAGAGATTATAACGACCCAATCGGTCGTTTTGAGAGTCGTAGCCCCATTCTCCCCATTTACTGCTCATTTTGTGATTTACAGTTGTTATATGACTTGCCGGGATAGTTGGTTCGGATCCGAAGAGGTTTCGGAATCAATTGAGACACTTAATCTCAAGGCTGAAAGCTTAAGTCGAAAAGGTTGATCGTATGTTGACTTATATGTAGACGACTTCGAAATGAAGTATTGATGATTACGTTAGCTCCGTTGGGTGATTTTGGACTTAGAAGCGTATCCGGTTAGTGATATGGAGGTCCGTAGTTGATTTAGGCTTGAAATGGTGAAAGTCAGAAATTTAGAAGTTTGACCGAGATTGGACTTTGTGATTATCGGGCTCAGATTGGGGTTCCAGAAGTTGGAGTAGGTCTGTGGTGTCATTTATGACTTGTGTGCAAAATTTGAGGTTAATCGGACGTGATTTGATAGGTTTCGGTGTCGTTTATAGAAGATGGAATTTCTTAGTTTCAACAGCCTTGAATTGGGGTAAGATTCGTGTTTTCGATATTGTTTGATGTGGTTTGAGGGCTCGACTAAATTTGTATCATGTTTTATGACTTATTAGTTTAATTGGTTGAGGTCCCGGGGACCTCGTGTGGAGTTCGGATGGTTAACAGAACGAATTTGGAGTTTGAAAGATTGCTGAAGCTGAGGGTCTTCTGGTGCTATCGCACTTGCGAAGCTTGGATTGTAGGTGCGAGCAAAGGAGCGCAGGTGTGGCAATGGGAGGACTGTGCAGTGGTCAGAGGCATAGAAGAAGTTTCGCAGATGCGGATACGTATCTGCGTGAGGTTGACCGCAGAAGCAGATTTGGCTAGGCAGCAGGGGCATCACAGATGTGGAGAAGGCTCGCAGATGCGGTCCCACAGGTGCGAGGCTGGGACCGTAGGTGCGATAGGTCGCCAGTTAAGTGAGTTCCACTGGAGCATGACTTTTTTCGCAAAAGCGGATGTTCGGGTCCGAGCCTAGGCTCCGCAGGTGCAGAAATGCCTGGCAGTATTTAAATTCGAGGGCTTCCGAGATTTTCTTCATTTTAAACATTTCAAGCTCGGGATTTTACGATTTTTGAGTGGATTTTCAAAGGGTTTCTTGAGGTAAGTCACTTGTGGTTATATTTATTCAATACTTATGGTTCCCCATTGAATTTTCCAACTAGATTGTGTGGTTTTGAGGTGTAATTTGGGAGTTTGAGGATAGGTATTTGGAGAGTTTAAATTGGGGATTTGGGTGTCGATTTGGTGTTGGATTTGGTAAATTTAGTATGGTTGAACTCGTGCCGGAATGGGTTTCCAAATTTTGTGACTTTTATTAGATTTCGAGATATGGGCCCAGGGGCCGGCTTTTGAAAATGATTTCTTTAGCTCGTGTTGATTGTATCGAACTACTTTTGGCTAGATTCGAGGCATTTGGAGGCCGTTTTGCGAGGCAATGGCTTGTTGGAGTAGAGTTTCGCACAGTTTGATGTAAGTAACACTTCTAAGCTTAGTTTTAAGGGTGTGAAACCCCGAATTTCTTGTTATGTTAAATCTTGTTGTTGCCCGTATTCTCACCATATGCTAGATCTATTGAGCTGCCAGTCATGTTAGAAACCCTACTTAGGCTATATGATGGTACTTTTGGAACCCACAGTAGTCGTTCTTTGCTGCATAACTAATTGCTTAATCTGTCAATTTGTACTCAGTCACAGTTACTACTTGCATATTATGTCTTAGTTTCTGATGTCTTTACATGTTATATCATATCATCATTTGTGGGCTGATTATCATAATTTTAGTGAGCCCGAGAGACTGGAGAGGTTATTGACTGAGTGGAGCTGAGGGCCTATTGTGAATGATATTTATGGGATCAGGTTGCACGCAACAGCATGCTTTATTGATTGATGACAGAATTTGTCTTATTATAGCGCTTGGGCTTGATCGGCGCCTAGGAGTCTGCACACCCACAGTGGGCGCAATGTTAGCAGTTATGATATTTGGGCTGGATCTTCCCTGTTTACTTGCATTTGGGCTGGATCTACCCTATTTTATTTATATGTGAGCTGGATCTGCCCTGTTAAGTTTTGTTGTGAAATCTGAAAGCATGTCTAAGTTCTTATTGAAAGCATGTCTAAGTTCATGTACTTTCACTTGTAGAATATAAATATCTGAGATATCATTGTCATAATTTCTGTAACTTTCCGTACTGTTAAATAATGAAAGTGGACTGTACTAATTGGACTTGTCACTACTTTCAGTCCAAATGTTAGATTTGTTACTTATTGAGTTCGTTGTCCTCACGCTCCACCCTACACCTCGTGTGCAGATCCAGGTGCTTTCGGTTTCGGCGGTTGTTGATTTGTAGAGGCAAGACCTTCGGAGATCATCGAGGTAGCTGCTTGGCGTTCACAGACCTTGACCCTCCTCCCCTATCTTTCAGATTATTTTTTCAGTTTTACTCCTAGACAGTGTACTAGACTTTGTCATTTCATCGATGCTCATGTACTCGGTGACACCCCGATTTTGGAAGAATTTATGTATTGAGTTATGATTTCCTATCCTGTTTTAAGAGATTTTCTGTTATTTAAATTGTTTTAGTATCTTTCAAAAATTTAAAGTGTTGGAAATGTCTGAATAGTCCATGATAGGCGCCATCACGACAAGTTTGTTTGTGGTCGTGACAAGTTGGTATCAGAGCCTAGGTTACTTAGGTTTCACGAGTCATGAGCGGGTTTAGTAGAGTCTTGTAGATCGGTACGAAAATGTCTATGCTTATCTTCAAGAGGCTGCCGAACCCATATGAGATTTCACATTCTTGTATTCCTGTCGTGCAGATTTGTTGATTTTGGAAACTAAAACTTCTGTTATTCTATTCTCTCACAGATGGTGAGGACACGTGCTACTGGACAGGACAAACAACCACCAGTACCACCAGCCAGGACTACGAGAGGTTGAGGTCACGGTAGAGGCCGTGGTAGGGGTAGAGGTGCAGCTCATACAACAGCTAGAGCGGCACCTGCAGATCGAATAGTTACTTCCAGCTCAGGAGCAGGGTCTAGATGTGGTTAAGCCAGTCGGGCCAGCTCAAGCACCAGTTGTGCCCATTGTGATCCCAGGCCTTTAGGATGATTTGTCTCAGATTTTGATAGTGTGCACTAGCCTTGCTCAGGCAGTTTCTATTCAGAGCACATCATCCACTTCTCAGGCCGGGGGAGGTACTTAAACTCTCGCCGCCTGTACTCCAGAGCAGGTGATGCAGGGACTTTAGACACTGGGGGTATTGCCAGCCCAGCTAATTGCAGTTGTTCAGGCACAGGTGGGTCCCGTTATGACTGATGATGAGCAGAGGAGACTAGAGAGATTTGGGAGGCTTCAGCCTCCATCATTTAGTGGGGCGGAGTCTGATGATGCCTAGGACTTCTTGGATAGGTATCAGCGAATACTTCGCACGGTAGGTATTCTGGAGACTAGTGGGGTCTCATTCACTACTTTTCAGTTCACTTGGGCTGCCTTCAGATGGTGGGAGGCCTATGAGAGGAGGAGGCCAGTCGGTGCTACACCACTATTATGGCGTGAGTTCTTCGTTCTCTTCTTGGAGAATTTGTGCCACCGACCCGTAGGGAAGAGTTGAGCAGGCAGTTCGAACAGCTATGCTAGGACGGTCTGTCTGTGACCCAGTATGAGATGAGATTTAAAGATTTGGCTCGTCACGCAGTTTGGTTGGTTCCCACCGAGAGGGAGGGGATTAGGAGGTTCATTGGTAGCCTCACCTATCAGTTGCATTTTTCTATGACTCGAGAGAGTGTATATGGTGTTCACTTTGACGAGGTTGTTGATATTGCTCGACGATTAGAGATGGTCCGTAGTCATGAGCGTGAGGAGAGGGAGGCCAAGAGGCCTCGTAGATCAGGTGGTTTCAGTGGTGTTCCTTCTGGGGGTTAGTTCTACCACGGTAGGGGTTGTCCCTATAGGCCCGCTCAGATGGATCGTCCAGTCCATCGTGGTGCATCATCCAACCATGGTTAATACAGTGCTAGACCGAGCCAGTCATCCCTCAGTGCCCTCCCAACTCAGAGTTCATCTCGTGTACCTTCAGTCTAGGGTTCATCTGCACCAGGTTCTTCTGGAAGTTTTTCTGCTTCTCAGGGTCCGCCTCAGTACTTGCCACCATTTTCCGAGAGGGGATGTTTAGAGTGTTGAGAGTTGGGTCATGTAAAGAGGTTCTGTCCCCGCCTTACAGGAGGTCTAGTTCAGCAGAGGAGTCAGGCCACGACTTCAGCACCAGTTACTTCACCACCCACCCAGCCAACTCGGGGTGGGGCTCAAGCAGCTAGGGGTCGCCCAAGAGGGGGAGGCCGATCAGGTGGAAGTCAGGCCTGATTCTATGCTATTCCTGCCAGTGCAGATGTTGTTGCTTCAGATATAGTGATCTCAAGTATTGTCTTAGTAAGCCATAGGGATGTTTCTATATTATTTGACCTTCGTTCCACTTATTCGTATGTATCATCGTATTTTGCTCATTATCTGGATATGCTCCGTGAGTCCTTAGTCTTATCTGTTCATGTATATATGCCAGTGGGAGATACTATTATTGTGGACCGTATATATCGGTCATGTGTAGAGACTATTAGGGGATTGGAGACTAAAGTTGATCTCTTATTGCTTAGTATGGTTGATTTCGACGTGATCTTGGGTATGGATTGGTTGTCTTCATGTCATGCTAGTTGGATTTGTCACGCTAAGACCATGATATTGGTAATGCCAGGTTTCCAAGGACTGAGTTGAGAGGTTCTCTAGACTATGTTCCCAGCAGAGTGATTTCATATTTGAAGGCCCAACGGATTGTTGGGAAGGGTTGTTTATCTTATTTGGCCTTTGTGAGGTATGTTGGTGCTCATAACCCTACTATTGATTTTGTTCTGGTGGTACGAGATTTTTCGGATGTGTTTTCTGCAGACCTGTCCGGCATGCCGCCCGACAGGGATATTGAGTTTGGTATTGACTTGGTGTCGGGCACTCATCCCATTTCTATTCCTCCGTATCATATTTCATCAACTAAGTTAAAGGAATTGAAAGAACAACTTCAGGAACTTCTTGATAAGGGGTTTATTTGGGCTAGTGTGTAGCCTTGGGGTGCACCAGTTCTGTTTGTGAAAAAGAAGGATGGCACCATAGGGATGTGCATCGAGTATAGGCAGTTGAAAAAAGTTACAATCAAGAACAAGTATCCTTTGCAGCGCATTGATGATCTATTTGACCAGCTTCATGGAGCGAGGGTGTTCTCTAAGATTTAATTGAGGTCTGGGTATCACCAGTTGAAGATTCAGGACTCGGATATTCTAAAGACAGCATTCAAGACACGCTATGGTCATTATGAGTTTCTTGTGATGTCATTTGGTCTGACCAACACCCCAACAACATTCATGCATCTAATGAACAGTGTATTTCAGCCTTATCTCGACTCGTTTGTCATAGTATTCATTGATGATATCCTGGTGTACTTTCGTAGCCGGGAGGAGCATGCCCAACATTTAAGGATTGTGCTACAGTGGCTGCGGGAAGAGAAGCTTTATGCCAAGTTCTCCATGTGTGAGTTTTGGCTTAGTTCGGTGGCATTCTTGGGGCATGTGGTGTCCAGTGAGGGGATTCAGGTAGATCCGAAGAAGATACAGGCGGTTCAGAGTTGGACCAGACCGTCCTCAACTACGGAGATTCGGATCTTTCTCTGCTTGGCCGGTTATTATCGTCGCTTCGTGGAGGGTTTCTCATCTATTGCATCGCCCTTGACCTAGAAGGGTGCTACTTTCAGGTGGTCGAATGAGTGTGAAGAGAGCTTTTAGAAGCTCAAGACTGTCTTGACCATAGCTCCAGTTTTAGTTTTGCCTTCAGCTTCAGGTTCTTATATAGTGTATTGTGATGCTTCTCGGATCGATATTGGATGTGTCATGATACATGAGGGTAGAGTGATTGCTTATGCTTCATGTCAGTTGAAGCCTTATGATGAGAACTACTTTGTTCATGATTTGGAGTTGGTTGCCATCGTTCATGCATTCAAGATTTGGAGGCATTATCTCTATGGTGTGTCTTGTGAGGTATTTACAGATCATCAGAGTATTCAGCACTTGTTCAAACAAAAGGATATAAATTTGAGGCAGCGGAGATGGTTGGAGCTTCTAAAGGACTATGATATAACTATTCTATATCATCCCGGGAAAAACAATGTGGTGGTCGATGCCTTGAATAGAAAGGTGGTGAGTATGGGCAGCCTTGCATTCATTCATGTTGGTGACAGACCGCTTGCAGTTGATGTTCAGTCCTTGGCCAACCAGTTCATGAGATTAGATGTTTCATAGCCCAACTGGGTTCCAGCTTGTGTGGTTTATCGGTCTTCCTTATATGATCACATTAGAGAGCGCCAGTATGATGATCCTCATTTGCTTTTCCTTAAGGACACGGTGATACCAAAGATGTTACTATTAGGGATGATGGGGTATTGAGGATGCATGGTTGGATTTGTGTGCTCAATGTAGATGGGCTACGTGAGTTGATTCTTGAGGAGGCCCATAGTTCGCGGTATTCCATTCATCCGGGTGCTGCGAAGATGTACCAGAACTTGAGGCAACACTATTGGTGGAGGAGGATGAAGAAGGATATAGTGGGGTTTGTAGCTCGGTGCCTTAACTATCGGCATGTGAAGTATGAGCATCAGAGACCGGGTAGATTGCTTAAGAGGCTAGAGATTCCAGAGTGGAAATGGGAACGTAACACCATGAATTTTATAGTTGGGCTCCCACGGACCTCGAGGAAGTTTGATGCTATTTGGGTGATTGTGGATCGGCTGACCAAGTCTGCGCACTTCATTCCAGTTGGGACTACTTAATCATCAGAGCGGTTGGCTCAGATTTACATCCGCGAGATTGTTCGCCTTCACGGCGTGCCAGTGTCCATCATTTCAGATCGGGGCACGCAGTTTACATCGCAGTTTTGGAGAGTCGCGTAGTGAGATTTGGGTACCCAGGTTGATTGGAGTACAACATTTCACCCTCAAAAGGACGGACAGTCCGAGCACACTATTCAGATATTGGAGGATATGCTACACCCTTGTGTCATAAATTTCGGGGGTTCTTCGGATCAGTTTCTGCTGCTCGCGAAGTTTGCCTATATCAACAGCTACCAGTCGAGCATTCAGATGGCTCCATATGAGGCTTTGTATGGGAGACGGTGTCGATCTCTGGTGGGTTGGTTTGAGCCAAGTGAGTCTAGGCTATTGGGTACTGACTTGGTTCAGGATGCTCTGGACAAGGTTAAATTGATTCAAGATCACATGGCGGAGTCCAGATAGAAGAGTTACATTGATAGGAAGGTTCAGGATGTTGCTTTCATGGTTAGGGAGAAGGTACTGCTCAAGGTTTAACCCATGAAGGGTTTTATTAGATTCGGTAGGAAGGGAAAGTTGAGCCCTCGGTATATTGGACCTTTTGAGGTACTTCACAGGATTGGAGAGGTGGCTTACAAGGTTGCCTTGCCACCTAGTATGTCGAGTGTGCATCCAGTGTTCCATGTTTCTATGCTCTAGAAGTATGTCGGCGATCCGTCTCATGTTTTGAATTTCAGCACAGTTTAGTTGGATGGGGATTTGACTTATGATCTGGAGCCGGAGACCATTTTGGACCGGTAGGTTCGAAAAGTGAGGTCAGAAGACATAGATTTAGTGAAGGTGTAGTGGAGAGGTCAGCCAGTTGAGGAGGCTACTTGGGAGACCGAGCGGGAGATGCGGAGCAGATACCCATACCTATTTGAGACTCCAGGTACGTTTCTAGACCCGTTCGAGGACAAATGTTTATTTAAAAGGGGCGGATTTAACGACTCGGCCGGTCGTTTTGAGAGTCGTAGCCCCGTTCCCCCATTTACTACTCATTTTGTGCTTTACAGTTGTTATATGACTTGCCAGGGTAGTTAGTTCAGGTCTGGAGAGGTTTCAGAATAAATTGAGACACTTAGTCTCAAGGTTGAAAGGTTAAGTTCAAAATGTTGACCAGATGTTTACTTATGTGTAGATGACTCTGGGATAGAATTTTGATGGTTCCGTTAGATCCGTTGGTGATTTTGGACTTAGGAGCGTGTCCAGATAGTGATTTGGAGGTCCGTGGTTGATTTAGAATTGAAATAGCGAAAGTTAGAAATTTAGAAATTTGACCGAGAGTGGACTTTGTGGTTACCGGGATCGTATTGGGGTTCCGGAAGTTGGAGTAGGTCCATGGTGTCATTTGTGACTTGTGTGCAAAATTTGAGGTCAATCGGACGTGATTTCATAGGTTTTGGCGTCATTTGTAGAAGTTGGAATTTCTTAGTTTCAATAGGCTTGAATTGGGTTACGATTCATGTTTTTGATATTTTTTGATGTTATTTGAGGGCTCAACTAAGTTCGTATCATGTTTGGGACTTGTTGGTATAATTGGTTGAGGTCCCGGGGACCTCGGGTGGAGTTCGGATGGTTAACGGATTGAATTTGGAGTTTCAAAGATTGATGAAGCTGGGGGTCTTCTGGTGCAATCGCACCTGCGGAGCTTGGGTCGTAGGTGCAAGCAAAGGAGCACAGGTGCATCCACGGGAGGACTGTGCAGCGGTCACAAGTGCGTAAGAAGTACCGCAGATGCGGATGCGCATCTGCGCGAGGTTTATCGCAGAAGCAGATTTAGATAGGCAGCAGGGGTATCGTAGATGCAGAGAAGGCTTGCAGATGCGGTCTCGTAGGTGTGAGGCTAGGACTGCAGGTGCGATGGGTCGCCCGTTAAGTGAGTTCCACAGGAGCGTGACTTTTTCCGCAAAAGCAGATGTGTGGGTGCGAGCCCAGGCTCCGCAGGTGCGGAAATGCCTGGGCAGTGTTTATATTCGAGGGTTTCCGATATTTTCTTCATTTTAAACATTTCACCCTCGGGATTTTGTATTGTTTAGTGGATTTTTGAAGGGTTTCTTGCGGTAAGTCGCTTGTGGTTAAATTTATTCAATAATTAGGTTTCCCCATTGAATTTGCCACCTAAATTGTGTGGTTTTGAGGTGTAATTTGGAGGTTTGAGGCTAGGGATTTGGAGAGTTTAAATTGGGGATTTGGGTGTTGATTTGATGTTGAATTTTGGTAAATTTAGTATGGTTGGACTCGTGGCAGAATGGGTTTTTAGATTTTGTGACTTTTATTGGATTCCGAGACTTGGGTCAGGGGGCCGGCTTTTGAGTGGACTTTTTGACTTTTAATTAAAAGCTTAGTAATTTCATATGGAAATGATTCCTTTAGCTCGTGTTGATTGTATCAGACTATTTGTGGCTAGATTCGAGGTATTTGGAGGCCGTTTGGCGAGGCAAGGGCTTGTTGGAGTAGAGTTTCGCACAGTTTGAGGTAAGTAACACTTCTAAACTTGGTTCT
Organism: Nicotiana tabacum; assembly: GCF_000715075.1. Classification (NCBI taxonomy): domain Eukaryota; kingdom Viridiplantae; phylum Streptophyta; class Magnoliopsida; order Solanales; family Solanaceae; genus Nicotiana; species Nicotiana tabacum. The sequence continues at coordinate 41,225,668 of NC_134096.1, read as the reverse complement.
GAGGGTGTGAAACCCTGAATTTCGTGTTATATGATTGGTGTTGAGGTGACGCATGTGCTAAGTGACGGGCATGTAAGTGTGCACTATAAGAAATGTAACTTGATCGATTCCATGGAATTGAATAGTTGTTAAATCTTGTTATTGCCCATATTCTTACCATATGTTAGATCTATTGAGTTGTCAGTCGTGTTAGAAACCCTGTTTGGCTTTATGATGGTACTATACCCACAACGGCCGTTCTTTGCTGTAGAACTAATTGCTTAATTTGTCAATTTGTACTCAGTCACAGTTACTACTTGCATATTATGTCATAGTCTCTTATGTCTTTACATGTTATATCATATCATTATTTGTGGGCTGATTATCATGATTCCGGTGAGCCCGAGAGACTGGAGAGGTTATTGACTGAGTGGGGCTGAGGGAATATTGTGAGTGATATTTATGGGATCAGGATGCATGCCGCATGCCAGAATTTGACTTATTATAGCGCTTGGGCTGGATCATCCCCGCCAGAGTCTGCACACCCACAGTGGGCGCAATGCTAGCAGTTATGACATTTGGGCTGGATCTGCCCTATTTACTTGCATTTATGCTGGATCTACCCTATTTTATTTGCATGTGGGCTGGATCTGCCCTGTTATGTGTTATGTTTTGTTGTGAAATCTAAAAGCATGTCTAAGTTCTTGTTGAAACCATGTATTAATTCATGTACCTTCACTTGTAGAATATAAATATCCGAGATATCATTGTCATAATTTTTGTAACTTTTTGTACTGTTAAATGTTGAAAGTGGACCGTAATAATTGGACTTGTCACTACTTTCAGTCTAAAGGTTACTTATTGAGTTGGTTCTACTCACGCTACACCCTGCACCTCGTGTGCAGCTCCAGGTGCTTCCGGTTTCGGCGGTTGTTGATTTGCAGAGGCCAGACCTTTGGAGATCATCGAGGTAGTTTTTTGGCGTTCACAGACCTTGACCCTCCTCCCTTATCTTTCAATTTATTTATTGAGTTTTACTTCTAGACAATGTACTAGACTTTGTCATTTCGTAGATGCTCATGTACTCGGTGACGCCCCGGTTTTGGAAGAATTTATGTATTGAGTTATGATTTCCTATCCTGTTATAAGAGATTTTCCTTTATTAAAACTATTTTAGTATCTTTCAAAGATTTAAAATGTTGAAAATGTCTGAATAGTCAGCTTGCCCAGTACCATGATAGGCGTCATCACGACGAGTTGGTTTGACAGAGATAGGGTTGTGATGAAAATTTACTTCGTTATCAGGCGTTATGTAAGTCAAATTTTGATTAGATAATTTGTTATAGAAAGAAAAAGAAACTTCACTGAGACGGGACATGTTGAAAATTGATAAAATAACTATGTTAAGCGGGTGAGGTAAGTTGAGTGTTTCGCGTGTTAAAGCTCATCCCGCATCGACCCCCTCTATTTTCCATCCCTAGCCAATACGATGCTGGAGATAAATTGGACCAAGAATTCAATTTTTTTACGCAATCGAGGGATATTTTATATTTTGTAAGTTAAGATGACATGTAACGTATTAAAATATATTGATAAAATAAATACACTTTTCTTGGTGTATAATTAAAACCTTAGACGAATATACCGAAACTTTCCATAACCTTACTTGATGCATGCATCTTTCGTTTTCACATTTTTTCTTTTAAGGTGGGGAAAAGGGTTGAAGAAGGAGAATTACGAAGAAAGGAAAATGGTGAGATTAGATTAAAATATGATTTATTCATTTGAAGTGATCATAACTAACTGGGAAATGCATGTAACTATTCTTGCTAATATATTAGTTTTCAAGTTGTGTTTTCTTCTACAATTATTAATCATTATTGTTAGAGATAAAGTTCAATCTGTATAAGTTAGGATATCAACCTTTATAGTTAGGATAGCTATATTATGTTAGCTATATTTTAGGATATATGATTGTTCTATTAGTTTCCTTATCTCCCTAGACTTCTATAGTGTGTTGTAGACTGTTGTGTATATATTCAACAATGTACTCAATAGAAAACTATCGAATTCTCTCAACATCATATCTTATAACATGGTACCAGAGCCTACCATGGCATCAATTTCTCAACTTTCATATTCTACCTCTATTGCAGTAACCTTGACCACTCCAAGTCTTTTTGATCCGTTATCTCATGCTCAACTATCTTTTTCAATAAAACTCAAACCAACAAACTGTTGAGGTTTTTGTTTTTAAGATGAAATAGTCTTAAAATGAGGGTGAATGAGAAATGGAGGGAAAATAAAATTTTAGAGTAAAATTTTAAGTTTCTCCCTCTTGACAATGAGACATTGTCCCATATTGGAAGATGAACTGTTTTTTGGTGGGTATATATATAATTGCTCTTCTTGTAGCTCTTAAAGAGTTAAGAAGAAAGCAAGCCTCGCGCCGTCGTCGTCGTCGCTCGGCTCGGCTTCGGCTTCGCCTACGGCTACGGCTACGGCTACGGCTATGGCTACAGCTTCGGCTTCGGATTGGGATTTGGTCAAATGATTGATTGATTAATTTTTTGGACCAAATTTATTTGTTAATAGTAAATATTAACGTAAGATTATCCGCATTTGTAACGAATATTTTCCAATCCGTGTATTGACTATTTGGCAGCCGCCTAATGCTCTTCCCACCATGAATGTGCTTGCTCCACAAACAAGCTAATACTTGCTCCACCATGGAGGGTGGACGATTGGTCTTCTTCAATACTGGCTGCTATATATATGTGCAGCAACTGTTGAAGAAAGACACACACAATACACAAGACCAACAAACTGAAAATCGCTCAACAGATTTGGCTATACATTGCACTCCTTCCTCTCAGCATTTCCATATGATTTTCTGAGTTTCTACTCCTTCGTTCTGCATTGTTTTAACTTCAAACAAAGCAACTATAAGTGTGATTTGCTACCGAACTTTGTGTTCGCTGAAACACTGGGGTTTGAAGTACCGCTACACCAGTGTGTGATTCGTTCTATCCTGGGATGAAATAATCCATTATCTTGGGTACTAGGAGGGGATTAAATTCCTTAAGGAAACACTGTGAATTCAGTGGGCTCGAATTAATTAATGTTTCATTACGTTAACTTATATTTTGCAGAATTATTATTTACAAATACAACAATATTGGCGGGACTAACAATCTTAAGGAATTTAATATTTATTTCTGTATTTGTGTTATTCTTATTATTCTGCAAACAAAAATCTTTGTGGTTTTGTGTACTCCCGTTTTGGAGAGTAAAGCCTTCGTGGCGTTTTGTTGGAGATTAAAATCTACGTGATTTTTTACTCCAGTTTGAAAACATGTATTAAACATTTGTTTGTGTCATTTTTTTTCCAGAAAAAAAATGACGACTGAAAGCGAAAATCAAGTTGTTCCGATGGTGACTGCCAACGCATCGACAAGCCGAACACCGGCGTTGGCACCGGCAGAAAAACCCGGAAAATTTTTCGGGATTGATTTCAAGCGCTGGCAGCAGAAGATGTTCTTCTACTTAACTACGTTATGTCTACAGAAGTTCATCAAGGAAGATGTTCCTGATCTGCCAGATAAAACTCTAGAGAATGAACACTTTCTCGTGATTGAAGCATGGAAGCATTCTGATTTTTTATGCAAGAATTATATTCTTAGCGGACTGGATGATAATCTGTATAATATATACAGTAGCGTGGAGACGTCAAAAGAATTGTGGAATGCGCTTGAAAAGAAATATAAAACTGAAGATGCCGGGATGAAGAAATTTGTTGCCGCAAAATATTTGGACTACAAAATGGTAGATAGCAAGTCTGTTATTACCCAAGTCCAGGAATTGCAAGTGATTATTCATGATCTACTTGCTGAAGGTCTTGTCATCAACGAAGCATTCCAAGTAGCAGCAATGATTGAGAAGTTTCCTCCATTGTGGAAGGACTTCAAAAATTATTTGCAACACAAACGAAAGAAAATGTCCCTTGAAGATCTCATTGTTCGGTTGAGAATCGAAGAGGACAATAAAGCTGCTGAAAGGAGAGGCCGTGGAAATTCAACAATAATGGGAGCAAATATTGTTGAAGATAACAAAAAGAGAAAGAGGGCTTCTGGTCCGAAATACAACCCAAGCAAGAAGCGATTCAGTGAAAACTGCTACAACTGTGGGAAAACCGGACACAAATCTACGGAGTGTCGTGCTTCGAAGAAAGATAAGAAAAGGGGTCAAGCAAACATGGTAGTAAACCATGATGATGTTGATAACTTCTGTGCCATGCTTTCTGAATGTAACTTAGTGGGAAATCCTAAACTGCGGTGGTTTGATTCAGGAGCCACTCGCCATGTTTGTGCAGTTAGAGAAGCTTTTGCTACTTATGCTCCTGCTGGACCCGGAGAGACAGTTTATATGGGAAATGCTTCAACAGCAAAAGTTGAAGGATATGGGAAGATATTTCTGAAAATGACTTCTGGCAAGGTCATGACTTTGAACAATGTCCTTCATGTTCCCGAAATGAGAAAGAATTTAGTCTCTACTGGACTTCTTGTTAAGCACGGTTTTAAGTGCATTTTTGTGTCCAACAAGGTTGTCATTAGTAAGAATGAAATATTTGTAGGAAAAAGGTTACCTCACCGAGGGCCTTTTCAATCTGAATGTAATGGTTGTGGAAAACAATAATAATATTTCAGCTTCTTCTTACTTACTTGAGTCAAATGATTTATGGCATGTACGTTTGGGTCATGTCAATTATAAAACCTTGCGGAAAATGATTAACTTGGAAGTACTGCCCAAGTTTGAATGCGAAAAATCGAAATGTCAAACATGTGTGGAATCTAAGTATGTTAAACATCCTTATAAGTCAGTTGAAAGGAATTCAAATCCTTTAGACTTAATTCACACAGATATTTGTGACATGAAGTCAATACCATCTCGCGGTGGAAAGAAGTATTTCATAACTTTTATTGACGATGGTACTCGATAGGTGGTGAATATGAATCTCCTTTTGAAGAAATATGTTTAGAATATGGAATTATTCATCAAACAACAGCCCCTTATACGCCCCAATCTAATGGGATTGCGGAAAGAAAGAATCGCACATTAAAGGAGATGATGAATGCGTTATTGATAAGTTCTTGTTTGCCACAGAACCTGTGGGGGGAAGCCATTCTTACGGCTAATCAAATATTAAATCGAGTGCCCCATAGCAAAACAAAATACATTCCATATGAAAAATGGAAAGGAAGGAAGCCCAACTTGAATTACTTTAAAGTGTGGGGGTATTTGGAAAAAGTGCAAGTTCCTAAACCCAAAAGGGTAAAGATAGGACCGAAAACCGTTGATTGTGTTTTCATAGGATATGTGACAAATAGTAAAGCATATCGATTTCTGGATCATAAATCAGAAAATCCCGACATTCATAATAATACGGTTATAGAATCAGATAATGCTGAGTTCTTTGAAAATATATATCCGTATAAAAAGGAATGTGAGTCGTTTGGTGAAGGATCTAAACGACCTCGGGAAGAAACAAAATAAAGTACATGTAATCAGGAGGATCCAAGACATAGTAAACGTCAAAGAACGTCTACTTCATTTGGACCAGATTTTGTGACTTTCTTATTGGAGAATGAGCTTCAAACATTTAAAGAAGCTATGACTTCTTCGGAATCATTGTTTTGGAAAGAGGTAGTCAATAGTGAAATAGAATCCATATTGAACAACCATACATGGGAATTGGTTGATCTTCCTCCTGGAAATAAACCTTTGGGTTCTAAATGGATTTTTAAGAGAAAAATCAAAGATGATGGCACTATTGATAAATTCAAGGCAAGGCTCGTAGTCAAAGGGTATAGACAACGAGAAGGTCTAGACTACTTTGATACATACTCTCCAGTTACAAGAATTACGTCCATACGGATGTTAGTAGCATTAGCTGCAGTGTATGGTCTTCAAATTCATCAAATGGATGTTAAGACGGCCTTCTTAAATAGAGAGTTGGAGGAAGAAATTTACATGGAACAACCTGAAGGGTTTGTGGTTCCAGGTAAAGAAAAGAAGGTATGTAGACTTGTTAAGTCTCTTTACGGACTAAAACAAGCACCCAAACAATGGCATGCGAAATTTGACCAAACAATGTTGTCAAATGGTTTTAAGATAAATGAATGTGATAAATGTGTGTATATTAAAAATGTTCCAAATCACATAGTCATTGTTTGCCTATATGTGGATGATATGCTGATAATGAGTAATGATATTGCCAACATAAATGCTACTAAGCGTAGGCTCAATAGCAAGTTTGATATGAAAGACTTGGGAGTTGCTGATTTAATTCTGGGAATTAAGATCCATAAGACTCCTCAAGGTCTGGCATTGTCACAATCCCATTATATTAAGACAGTACTTGAAAAATTCAAGCTTTTGGGCTTTAAAGTTGCAAAGACTCCAATTGACGTGAATCTTGCATTAGCAAAGAACAAAGGCCAAAGCATATCACAATTGGATTATGCTCTTGTGTTGGGATGCTTAATGTATATAATGAATTGTACACGACCAGATATAGCTTGTGCTATAAGTAAACTAAGTCGATATACGAGCAATCCAGGCCAATCTCATTGGATGGTAATGAAACGAGGTGTGGGATATTTAGAACATACCCAGAACTTTGACTTGCACTACAGTAAATTCCCTGCGGTGATTGAGGGATATTGTGATGCAAATTGGATCACCGGTTCAACTGATTCTAAGTCCAGGAGTGGATATGTATTCACTATTAGTGGAGGAGCGGTATCTTGGAAGTTGTCCAAAGAAACATGTATTTCCCGCTCTACAATGGAGGCTGAATTCATAGCCTTAGATAAAGCCGGTGAAGAAGCTGAATGGCTCCGGAATTTCTTGGAAGACATTCCATTTTGGCCCAAACTGTTGGCACCAATATGCATATATTGTGATAGTCAAGCGGCAATTGGAAAGGCTGGGAGCGTTATGTATAACGGTAAATCTCGTCATATACGACGAAGACATAAAATCGTTAGGCAATTACTCTCTAGAGGAATTATCACGATTGACTATGTAAAGTCAAGTGATAATGTGTCGGATCCACTTACAAAAGGCCTAACTAGAGAGGTAGTTGAGAAATCATCAAGGGGAATGGGGCTATGGCCGAGAACAAGTCATTGTGGCGGTAACTCTACCTAGAAGACTGGAGATCTCAAGATCTAGGTTCAAGGAGATCAAACAAAGTCATTAATGACGGTTCAACATTGTCAAATAAAATTTAAGTCCGTTCTCGTGATGAGACAATGTTCAGTACCAAGGATAAAGTATTAAGGCTTTTTAATGATTTCTAAATTTGATACAGGGTATATCAAATAGTGTATCTATAGGATGACACGTTTAGGAATCACCTATGTAAGTGTGAAGTGTTAGCCGCTTCAAGGAGAACTTTGTAAGGCCAGTTCTCTACGCACTTATGAAACCAGGCGGTGTTCATGGCTGAAACGAACATAACAATGAGAACCAAAGACGGTTAAGGGTTGATTGTGTGACTTATGGTTGTCTAGGTATACACCAAAGATCGACGGTTCAAAGATATCAAATCTACCGATTGACCGAGTATATCCGACATAAGTTTACTACGGAAAGTTGAAAGGGAAACCTACTTATCCATATGCGATTAATCCTTGCTTGTAAATCACATAGTTTTTCCATGAATACTTCCGTGATATAGCCATTCCCCATTCATGTGGGGGATTGTTGAGGTTTTTTGTTTTTAAGATGAAATAGTCTTAAAATGATGGTGAATGGGAAATGGAGGGAAAATGAAATTTTTGAGTAAAATTTTAAGTTTCCCCCTCTTGACAATGAAACATTGTCCCATATTGGAAGAGGAAAAGATTTTTGGTGGGTATATATATAATTGCTCTTCTTGTAGCTCTTAAAGAGTTAAGAAAAAAGCAAGCCTCGCGCCGTCGTCGTCGTCGCTCGCTCGGCTCGGCTTGGCTTCGGCTTCGGCTTCGGCTTCGGATTCGGATTCGGATTCGGTCAAATGATCGATTGATTGATTAATTTTTTGGACCAAATTTATTTGTTAATAGTAAATATTAATGTAAGATTATCCGCATTTGTAACGGATATTTTCCAATCCGTGTATTGACCATTTGGCAGCCGCCTAATGCTCTTCCCACCATGATTGTGTTTGCTCCACAAACAAGCTAATGTTTGCTCCACCATGGAGGGTGGACGATTGGTCTTCTTCAAAACTGGCTGCTATATATATGTGCAGCAGTTGTTGAAGAAAGACACACACGATACACAAGACCAACAAACTGAAAATCGCTCAACAGATTTGGCTATACATTGCACTCCTTCCTCTCAGGATTTTCATACGATTTTCTGAGTTTCTACTCCTTCGTTCTGCATTGTTTTAACTTCAAACAAAGCAATTGTAAGTGTGATTTGCTACCGAACTTTGTGTTCGCTGAAACACTGGGGTTTGAAGTACTGCTACACCAGTGTGTGATTCGTTCTATCCTGGGAGGAAATAATCCATTACCTTAGGTACTTGGAGGGGATTAAATTCCTTAAGGAAACACTGTGAATTCAGTAGGCTTGAATTAATTACTGTTTCATTACGTTAACTTATATTTTGCAGAATTATTATTTATAAATACAACAATATTGGCGGGACTAACACAAACTACCTAATTTAGAAAACTCTGTTTGTTCCTATCATCAAATGCTATAATCTTTTCAATTATATCAATGGTACACCAACACCTCTCTCTACCATAATAAATGCCACAACAAATCAATTAGAACCAAATTCTAATTATCTAAAGTGGTTACAAGAAGACCAACTCTTACCGTGTTGGATCTTATCATCTTTATCCGAGGAAATATTTCCTTATGTGACTAGTTTAGATACTGCCTTTGAAGCATGAGAAGCTCTCTCAAATGAATTTGGGATAAGCAACAACGCTAGAAGAGTCCAATTGCACATCACCTTGCAAAACATGACTCTTGGTGACAAACCAATGGCTCAATTTCTACGCGAAGCTAAAGCTATTGCTGATGAGCTTACTGCTGCTGGAACACCAGTATCTCTTGATGAATTCAATGCCACCATCTTCCGGTTACTTCCTTCTTATTATCATCCTGTCATTGCAATGCTCTTTGCAGAAAAATCACAGGTATCATTTTCTGATCTTTCTGGTAGACTTATGGATCATGAAATCCTATTGCAGAACTCTCGCATACTGATCTTTGTTGTTGCCAATGTTTCTCGACAACACACTTCATCTGCTCGCCAATTCCACCAGAGCTCCCAGGAAAATAATGGTTACAGAAACAATGGTGCTTCCTCTAAAGGAAATACGAAGTGGTTTCCTAATCCTTGTCAGATCTGTGGACTCAACAATCATCAAGCGAAGTGTTGTCACAAACGTTATGATACTAATAATGATAAAATCACTGCCAATTCCGCCAATGTTAATGCTTCTTCCAATGATTGGTTTCCTAATACTGCAACTTCTCATCATATGACACCTGATTTGTTTGCACTTGAAATCTCTAAGGAGTACAAAGGGCTGACAAAGTTACTATAGGCAATGGGCCTGGATTGCACATTAAAAACATTGGTCACACTACACAATCTTCTGGTAATAATCAATTACATTTGAAAAAACATTTACATGTGCCTGTCGTACAACAACAATTGTTGTCTATTAATAAATTTGCTAAAGACAATCAATGCTCCTTTAAATTTAACTCTGTTCGGTTTACTGTGATGCATCAGACAAATAAAAAGGCCTTGTTGAAGTGACCAGCTGACGACGCATTTACAGGCTTCCTATTGATGTATCAGAAAACATTGCAAGAAATAACAAGGCTTTCAAATCAGTTCGGATTACTGCACCAGATTGGCATTCTCGGCTCGGTCATCCTCAACAATCAACAGTCTCTTTTATTGTTAATAAAATCTGTTTGCCTAGTCATTCAATAAAATTATGTGATCTTTGTGAAGCTTGTTGTTTAGGCAAACATAGTCAGATTTCTTTACCTGTTACTGGTTCTATTGCTAGTAAGCCATTAGAATTTGTTACACCTCATATTTTCGTACGTGAGAGTACATTGTAAGTCAATTATGTAAGATCAGAAATGAGATCTTCTTTGAAAGTACATAAAGTAAGTTAATCATATTACTTTGGAAGTTACAAATCTATAAGATCATGGATAACAAGTACCAAGAGGGTTGAAAGGCTTAGAAGCTAAGCAAATTGAAGAAAATAAGTTTCGTCGAATGTCGACAAGTTGGGAATGTTATTACATGTACTTGTGAGGGTGATACTAGGTGCTTAACATGATAAGGAGGTTATGTAATGAGTTATTTTAGTTGTATGATATTCGTGTATTACGTTTTGAAGTCAAGTGAGTTGTGGAATAAAAGTTGGCAAAAATCATCACAAGTTACATCTACAAATGTGCTAAAACTTAGGTCAAATGTAGCTGATGTTTTCTCCCAATATACTTGGAATTACGGGATGACACCTGCCAAATTGAAGATGTATGAGTCTAGTTTCTAACTCATTAATTCTTTTGTCGATACGATATCCGAGTAAAGAGATATTCACATTTTTGAAAGACCATGCAAGCAGCTCCCAATGGGACCCACTTAGGCGTGGACGACCCTTGAGCATTTTAAAGGGGTTGGACGGCTCATTTTTGGTCATTTTCGACCTAGGACAGTTCCTAAACTCTCTCAACACTTCGCTAACAGTTCTCCAAGGTTCCAAGTCGTACAAGGTGGTTTTGCCTAAACCTATCCTCAAAAGTTAGCGTAAGTGAAGAAGAGAGTCTCTATGGTGTTGTGATGTATTTAAGGGTGCTTGTAAGCTAAGGGAAACTTTGGTTCGAGTTTGTTATGATTATTTAAGGTATATATAATACCCTATTTCTTTCACTTAAGCTTATCTATGTGTTGGTTACATTATTTGGATGAAGAATTACAAGATAGAACTTGAAGTTGTATATGAAGTTGTTGTTTCTTATTGGACTATTTTGGAGTTGTGTATATGACTTCATATAGCGAGAAATTATGGGGAATATCTTGGTTATAATGTTATTATTGTTTTTATGCTTCTCAATATATTGATGATGTTGTAAATAGGAGAAGAGCAACCATACAATACCGAAAAGTTGTCTACGTTGTTGTTACTTCTTGTTGGGTTGTTTGATGTTACTTGTATGATGGATATAAGGTTGGAATATCATGTCAATATATATGTTTATATGATGGACCTGTTGATGGTGTTGTAAGTACAGGGGAGATGAGAAAAAGAGTTGGGGTTTGGTTCCAATCCAAGCTTGTCGCTTGTTGTGTTAAATAGTAGTTTCGTCAGTGAAATTTGTGCACTTGTTGTTGTGTAGATTGATTAGTATTAATGGGTTGTTGGGTGTATTGTGGTGCTGAAGGTATATAGTTAAAGGTTGTATGTATTATTGTTGTTTTGATGGACTTGGGGAATGCAAGGAAAACACGGGAGATATTGTCCGTTTTAATATAAAATAAGCTTGTCAATCGTTGTACGATAGTTGCATCATTCGTAGCTTAACGACAGTATTATTATCGTTGTTGTAGATTAAAGTGCAATGAGACACGTTCAATATGGTCATTGGACATACTGTGATAAGGTATGTTAAGGCTATCTCTTCTTCTCTTTTTGCATGATCCATATGATACAAACGAAATGAACAAACGCGAAACTTTCACAAATGACTATATTCTTAGAAGTACTAGGGGTGCCTATATTCTTGATTCCCCATGTGTCCTATTATTATATCTTCTGTTTATGGCTCTTAGAAAATATGTAAGTTGATAAAGTTTATTTCAAGATATTAACCGAAGGCATATTGATCATATAACATTGCGAGAGATCTTATTGACTTACTTCCTTATGCATTACATTCATTGATACATGTACATTGACCCACAAGATGGCATTATATACCCGTATATTATATGTATATGTGGCATGGGAAAAGGTTACGGCGTTATACACACACCGCCACCTGATCAACTGGCATACATTGATCATTTTGCCTACTGAGGCCGATATGATATGATGGGATGCCATCAGAGGCTTGAAGAATGTTATGTATGCGTATACCTATGCATGATATGACATTTATATGCATATACATGACACCATAAAGGTTTTATGATTTACTGAACTATTCAGACTTACAGGTTGAGTCCTTTACTCCATGTTTCTTTCATGTCTTTTATATACTGCTTTCCATGCCTTAGATACTCGATACTTTATCTATACTGACATCCCTTTTGCCTGGGGACTCTGCATTTCATGCCTGTAGGTCCCGATAGACAGGTTGACAGTCCTCCTAGTAGGCTATCAGCTCAGCGGAAGGTGTTTGTGCACTCCACTTGCTCCGGAGTTGCATATTTGGTGAGTATGCTTTGGACATGTGTTGATTGGTATAGCGGAGCCCTGTCCCAGCCTTTATGATGTTTATTTACTCTTAGAGACTTATAGACAGATGTTATGTATATAGATGAATGTATGTCCTTGTCGTCTTATGTTTTGAGTGTACAAATGATCATTTCGGTCTTATAGGCCCGTATGTCACATGTATAAGTTTGTATACCATGTTGGGTCATCCTATGTTGATTATTCTCTTATGTTTAATTTTGGTTATCACATGATGGCCTTTACGATTCATTTACCCATGATAGTATGATAAGAATAATACGTTACATTGGTACTCGGTTGAATTAGGCACAGGTGCCCGTTACGGCCCTTCGGTTTGGGTTGTGACAGAAATGATTCATGGAGATGTATGGGGACCAGTGATCTCGTCCAAGTTCATACCTCAATTCAAGGTTATAAACAGTCGATTGCAATAGTAATACCCAACAAGAAGTCGGGGTCGAATTCCACAGGGAGCTATACGTGGGATTTAGGAGTATCAATTGCAGTGTATGAGTATGAACTATCTCAAATTACACTTCCACAAATTGATGCTTGTTCTATGTCTATTCTAATTTAAGATTACAAGATTAAGTAATGAAACTAGAAATTATTTTTGTTGTTTTTCAAATGATAAAAAGGCCTAGGGCTATAACCTTCACCTAGGTGTTTGCCTAATGGGTTGTAAACTTTAAAGCTTGTTTTATTGGTCGGGGTATATTATAGCTATCAAAACTTGAGTACCCACTCAATACCTCTCGGTCGGAGAGTGACTTTGCCTAATTTGGCTTTCTCAAGTCCAAATGGGTGTTGAAGAAAATGGTTAATACAAAGCTCAAGTCTGGTTTTACTATCTCTAGATTCAACCCTTTAATTGGGACTATCAATATCTTGATTCACCCCAGTTTCTTTTTAGCCAAGTTTTCCTAGACTAAGTCTCTCTTTCTCAAGTAGAGACCAATTCAAATTGGCATGAACTAATATTTGCAACCATTAATTCTACAATTAAAAGCAAGAACAAGGCTAAATAATAAATACCCAATCATAAACAAGCAATAAATCAAACACCTATTAAGTTTACACTCTAGGGTTGGGTCACAACCCTTATGAAAATCTAGCTACTCCTGCTTAAGACAGAAGAAATAGAAGAAGCAATGATAATGAAACCCATATTGATAGTTAAAATAAAGAAATATATGTTCAAAAAGCTCAAAATGGCAAAAACTGCTAAAGAGAGTAAAGAAAAACGGCTACTGTAGTTGCTGATGTCAAAAACGTGACCTAAAAAAGTGAAACTCTTTTATTTATACAGAGCTAGAATTTTTGAACAAAAATGCCCTTTTGGAGGTTCTACGGCCGCACAATTCTATGTGCGGTCCGCACTTTGCTTTAACCTGACATAATTGGAATCTTGCGGCCGCACAATTCTGAATCGCGTCCGCATGTCTCTCTTTCTGCGGTCCACACATGGCTCTTTTGTGGACCGCACAAATGCAACTGCGGCCGCGTGGCTGATATTTTGCGGCCGCACAATAATTATGCGGTCCGCATTTCCGTTAAACTTGATGTGCAGGTTCTCTGAACTTTTTGCTCTTGCCTAGCTTCTGCGGCCGCACATTTCAAGTACGGACCACACTTCTCACAGATCTCTGATAAGTTCTTCTGCACAATCTGCAGCCGCAGATAATGTTCTGCGGTCCGCACTTTAAGCTTTTGTGTCTGTTTTTGTCATTGAGTTCAGATCACTCCTTCTTGAGTTGGATTTCATCTTGGAGGCTCATTTTCCAAGATTCCTGCAATTAAGCATATTTTATCAGTTTTCGGGAATACAAATAAACGCTTTTGGACTAAAATGAAAGCTAAAAGGCACTAATAAGTAGTCAAAATCCCCACTTATCAATTCCCCCAAACTTAAGCTTCTGCTTGTCCTCAAGCAAATAAGGTAATTTCTACCTCCACAAGTTAAGAGTTATTCTAGCTAATCAAAGATGCATCAATCACACATCAATTGGGGCCAAGAATTACCCACAACACTTATGAATTATCAACAAGGCAGGGAGTTGAGCTTTTAAGCACAAATAGTTTTAATGTGACACTTGAGCATCAAGAGTTGACTTTATTCATCAAAGAATCTCTCTTTTTCATGTAGTTCATTGTGGATCCCAAACTCCTCCTCCTCTACTCTCCGTTAGCATATCTCACTAAAGAATGTAGCACTCAAATCAAAGATTTGTGAAAGGTTCGCCCATCTCTTTCAAAAGAATGTCACAAGTACGGCTCTAATTACCATATGCTTGCCACTCATGTAGATCATCACTAATGTAAGTTCACTCGGCTTGAAATCACGTAGGACTTTTTGGGAATGCAATGAAGGCTTTTGGACTAAGGTTGGATATGTTGTAATAGAACGGGTTCATGTTTCCTTAAGCACTCCACTTCCTCTTATCGGCTCATGGTTTGCCAACTCTTTGAGGCTTTTTTTTCCTTAGGGGAACTAGAGAGACTTAACATCACTCTTTCTTGGTCATGATATTCATTTTCTCCTCCTTTGTTTCCTCCATGCTTTGCATCATTACTATTCTTTGAAATCCCTTCAACTCTTCAACTTATTCACTTTCTTTTTGCATTTTTCTTTTTGTTCTTATTTATTTTTCTTTCCTTTCCTTTTCTTTATTTATTTTCTCTTTTTTGTGCCTTGGTACCTTTTTCAAACTCCTCGTCTCTCTCTCAAACTTACAATTTTTAGCCAATTGTTTCACAAGAGTGTTAAGGAAAGCTCGGGTGCCAAGAGAGGGTCACAACAGAATGGGTAAAGCCTTATAACATGGTGATCAAATGAGAAAGGTTTTAGGCTCAAATGAGTTGACTAGGGATAACAACATTGGTGGGCCATGGAAAATTTTAAGCGGGTCAAGGAGAGTCTACAATCACTTCTCAAGCCAAGCAAAACTTAATATTTTGTCTCGAAACATATTTGGGGCAAGTTCTAGACCATTCGCACGGGTACTTGGACTTACAATAAATATATCTCACCTCTCACACAGATGGATTGTTAAAGAGGATAGTGTCACGCCCCAAACTCGGGGAGCGCGACCGGCGCTCAACCGAGTGAACCCGACCGAGCAAGCCTATTAGATTTCTTTCTACCCAAACTCATCCATGAATAAAGAGGAGATGTACTCCATTAATCAAACATTGAAAAGATTTCATTAACAACTCTCATTTCATTTCCATTAGCAGCTTCATTCATAACTTCCAAAATATTACATATTTATAAATATAGTGAAGAACATGTTTTTCAAATACCAACATTTCTAGTTCAATTCCCAACATCGACTACCACCCACAACCTATCTATGGAGCCTCTAAGTACAACATAAGAGTAGTATGAAAGTGCCGGCAATAAGGCCCCTGCTATACCTCAAAATACAATGTACAACTCGAATGACATCAGGCTCAGAATAGAGTAAGGCTCACCAAAACCTGCTCAATAGATAGCGATTGCTAACGAGGACCAAAGCTGCCTGCTGATAAACCACCTGCATCCATTAAAGATGCAGCGCCCCTGGCAAAAGGGATGTTAGTACATATAGAATAGTACTAGTATGTAAAGCTAACTGTCCTTTTTCAAAATAAAATGCCAACATAAAAGGGAAAACCATGGAAACAACAATCAACAATCAATGATATTCAATTTCCAAGTTAAAACATAATAATTTCCAAATATGAAGATAATATTATTTTTGGTTGGGAGATCTTTAGCACCGATATATCATTGTTAACAATATCACCTTTTACAATACCAATATTCACAATACCAATACCACCGTACTTTTAGCACAGAGTCCGATCATGACCCGATCGGCTAGGCCATCTCATTAGAGACATCAACCACAATCACTCTCAATACCAATACCACCATACTTTTAGCATGAAGTCCGATTACAACCCGATCGGCTAGGCCATCTCATTAGAGACATCAAGCACAATCACAATTTCAGTTACAATTACCAGCACAATCACCACCATGTGTGCGGCATGGTGTCTGATCACGACCCGATCGGCTAGGCCATCTCATTAGAGACATCATCCCTTTCTATCAATCAATCTCATCCCAATTAAGGGGAATGATTTTATCACATCAATCTCATCCCAAATAAGGGGAATAATTTTATCACATCAATCTCATCCCAAATAAGGGGAATAATTTACAAAAATAACATAGGTACAAATGTATTTACCTTATCATCTTTCACATTGTATGAATCTCCACTAGTATTTTTAACCAATAACAAGTACAATATTCCCTTGGCTCTTTTGGCCATTCACAAGATTCTTTATTCAAGGCACGGTTGCCGTATTTGATATTCTACACTTTCATTTCTTCCCTCTCATGTATCATCATTATAAATATCAACATATATAATATTCCGAAAATCACAACTTTAAGTTCATTAGAGATGAACAATTTAAGCACAATAGGTTTATTTCCGAGAAATGGAGTAAAACAATTGGCAATTGATGCGCAAGTTAAAATCATCAACAAGTAACACACCATTTATTATTGAAATACTTTCCCTCCAAAAAAGGCAATACACAATTCTACTCACGAATATGTAAGAATGCAAAACACATTGAAGATACTCACAAAGCATAGCATTTGTTAAAACAGTCGCATATGGGCATGACTTGATTTCATAAGCTTTTAGGCAATTCTATTTTCAAAGTCAATTCAGAATAGTTGAATCAAGGCTTATTTCATAACCTTTCTCGCATCATTTTATTTTATTGACACTATCGACCCCAAGTATAACTTTCACTCTTGGCACGTTGGCCACACTTTATATCCCCAATTCACTTATTTCACTTTCAACCATCTTTATAGATTATCAACAATAAGACATTTTCAATCAAGACTTTATGTACACATATGAGCAATTAAGAGTCTTAAGTATATTGGGATTTTCTCACACAATTTGGCATCATAATCTTTATTTGAAACACGACTCAAAGACATAGCATTTTAATGCACATATCATTCTTGAACACCTTCCCAAAGGATAACATAATGTTATATGAACATTCGTAACACGTTTCGAATACATAATTCTCGACACTTTGCTTATTCGGACAATCGAATTTATTGGGAACATCTCAGAACATAGAATAAGGAACTTGAGACAATCATACTTGAAACTTACGGGAACATCATGAATTCAATTCTAATAGAGTAGTTTAGCCAACATACCTCGCTTTGAGATTTCCTTAAATTACTACAACGTTCCAAAAATTCTAGCAATCCCAATCTATTTTGAGACATAACAAAATGGGGCACAAATTAGGAAGATATTCATGGTTTCAGCTCATTTGAGCATTTTATCATACACTAGGTGTGCATCAAGGTTTCAAGGTCCTTTTATGGAGGATTCCATCATCCCACAACCCATTCTTTACCATTTTTAGCTCAACAATTATCCTACACCCCTTGATAACACATGCATGCAAAATAACCAACTCCCATACCCAAGAATCATTTTACTAATTACCTAATTCTAGATAAAATTCGAGATTGAGGGTTAGGGTGTAGAATCTTACCTCTAGGATGAAGACCTAGTGAGTTTTCCTTGTTAATCTTCCAAGATTCGAGCAAGAATTGAAGAACCAATTGTTGAAGAACTCTCTCCCACTCTAGGGTACTCTTTAACCCTCAAAATATTAGATTTTTTCTCAAAAGATGGTACAATTCGTCTATTTAACGAAGTAAGGTCGGGTTATAAAAACCCAAAAAATAAAGCTCCAGAACGGGATATGTGGCCGCATATGCGACTGTTAATAATTCTGCGGTCCGCAGAACTGACTCAGTTTGTGGCCCGCAAACCTATTCTGCAGTCGCATAATGCACCGTAGAATTAGTCTGCGGTCGCACAATGCGCCGCAAACCTGATCTCCAACTTGCCCATTCCTGCCTCACTCTGCGGCCATTATGTGGTCCGCAGATTGATTCTGCGGCTGCATAGTGGGCCGCAAAAAATGTATTTTTCTGCCCAAATATTTCCTTTACTTCCCAGCACACTGTTCAACCCAAAAGGATCGAGCCGCGGTGAGATTGTGAGCCGCAAAAATTTTATACAATCCTCAAACAAGTAAGCCTATTCCGGCACCACAAAACCTTGAATTCATTTGCGAAATTTTACGGGGCTTTACACTTAAATACTTCAAAGTTTTCCTGGGTGTTACAGATAGAGTCGAGGGCCCACAACGACCATATTCAAGATTGAAAATCACTATGGTTCGACTAAACCATTTGATGGTTGCTTAAGTCAACACAAGAGTCAGAAGGTCACTAACTAGAGCTATTTCTTTCCAAAAACTTGTTTTTAATCATAAGCACGTACTTAAGTGTGTTGGTACCAAGTGAAGTATGTTTGACTATTCGAGTATGAATCAATTAGGTCTTTTTATTCCTTGTTACTATTATTCTTACCTAAACACCAAAAACGGACTCAATCCCTTAAGAAGGTTGTCACGCCATCCATTGTTGGGAAGAATCACCCGGTTCACACAAAAACTACCTTTGGAAAGAACCGTGGCATTAAGAAAACCAAAGTCTTATTGTCCACTCAAACATAAAAAGAAGCTACTAATTAAAAATAATCTATAAGATTAAACAAGAAGCTACTGAATTAAACATTGACTAATAAGAAAATAAAATAAAGAAACTACAAAGCTTGCTACTGCAAGCATAATGAATATACATAATGAGAGAGGAAAGGAGAAAATATATACATCAATAGAGAGAGAAAGAGGATAATCTATACATGATAAAAAGAAAAAGGAAAATGTTATCAGTTATTACAAACCAAATGTAAAATCATCCAAATATCAAATAAACTCCACCCCCCCCGAATAAAAGTAAGCATTGTCCTCAATGCTTAACAAATAAGAATAAAGAAGGGTAAGAGTGAAGAGGACTCCCTATGTGGTTGTGTCCATAGCAGCGTCACCGCCCTCAGTCTCCTCTAACTGGATCTCATCATCCTTGGCTCTGGGAGTAACTGGGTGGATGATCATCTGGCGCACCACCTCAACAGTGTCGGCAGTCAGGTCTGTCTCCTCAGACTGGCCAGCTGGTGCCACTGGTGCTAATGGTGCTGCTGGATCTACTGGTGCTACTGGATCCGTCTCCATCAGCATATTAAATGGAAGGTCCCCAGCGGCTGATATCTTGGTGACCTCGCTCCTCAGTCTATCTAATGATTTCTTGGATGCCTGGGATTTGTTCATCTTCTTTACCTTCTTCCAAATCTCCTCAATCACTACTCTATGTGCTACTAAAGTGTTCATGATGGTCTACTGATTCTCCAAAATCTTCTTCAATGTATCCTTCACTGTCGGAGGAATCTGGGGTGCCAGGGTGGATGATTATACTGCAATAACACCGGATAAGTCAGACAGCTTTGCAGTAGTTGTCTGCATCCAGTTGTTGAGGCTCTCCAGTGTCTGGGAGACTCGCAGCACAGATAGTGGATGAGTGGGCATAGTCACCGGCCTTAAAGTCGAGGTGAAGCGAACTGATGCTAAAGTCTCTGAATAAGGAGGTGGAGGCATTGCAGTTGCACTGGTAGAAGGCACTGCTGAAGTAGAAGGCATGTCTACTGACTCTGCAGCTACCATCAAAGGCTCATCAGACTGGCCTATGGTAGTAGTCGGCTGACCCTTTTTCTTTGGGTTTCCACCACCCATCAAAGAATACCATGAGAAGGGCTTTTCCGCCCGCACCTTGGTATCAAAATCCCTCGGCTCGACCCCCGCATCCTTAAGGTACTCAGTGATAGTGTTGGGATATGGGTAGGAGGTGTCGTCACCTTGCCTAGCGACCAAAGACATGTTGGCCGACATCACGACACCCACATTGATTGGGTACCCAGCCATGATAGAGGCAACTAACACTGCCCAAGGAATTGGAAGATTTGTCTCATTCTGGCATGGGTCTAGTCTGCTGCATACAAACGTCTGACATCCCTTTGCCTCGAAGTTCAGGGTGTTCCAGTGAATAGGAACCCCTGCTGTGATGCATGGTGGTGGTTCTCCCGGAGCTGCCAGAATCTCAGCTAGCCATAGGCGAGCTACATCACCCATAGCCAGCTTTTCCAAATATACTGGCTCAACATCCTCAAATCCCAAGTAGGTGTTCAAGGTATTCTGATCAAACCTCACTTTCAGGTTCCTCACTTTTGTCACTTTGGTCCCCTTCTTTATGTGCACCACATTGGCGTAAAATTCCCGGACCAAATACTCTTTAGCATCTACCACACTTTTAGTGAACCATGTCCACCCCTTCCGCTACCGGAACTGCCTTGACACCACCGGGTTGTATTTATCAAGGTTTTTCAACAAGAACTAACGCTCAAGAGTGAGTGATCTCGATGGACACCACTCTCTGAAACTAGAGAAGGCTGCAAAAATGATGAACCTATCTTCCCAAATTTCTTTCTTCTTTGACCTATCAAGTCCGGCTACTCTGGTATCACCCCCTCGGCCATCGTCCGGGAGATCATCAACATCCACTATGGTAGCAGGTGCTTTAGGGGCATGTGTGGACGAACGTTCTGAAGCCTGACCGTTACCTTCCGAACCCTCAGAAGTACTCTCAGAAGAGGTAGGCTTGTTTCTAAGTTGGTATATATCCTGAGGCAGATGTGGCTGTGATTGAACAGCAGACTACTCTTACACTGAGTCGCTCTCTGATGCTTCCCTAGACAGGGCATATAAACTTTATTCGAAGGGTTCCTGCTCTCTACTTCAGCCTGTTGTGGCTTTCTTACTGATTACTCTTTGAAGGGCGAGGGGTAAAGTGCTTTTGCATCTGCCTATGGAGGGTTCATCCCTCCCCTTTGATGTATTACCACGACCACGGTATCTAACCATTTTATGAAACAAATAGAAGTATGAGTCAGTTCTAATTCAAGTACAGATAATCAGAGGTTCACAGAACAAAACAGGTTGCAGGGTATGGAAGTGTGGTCCACACAATTACAAGTACGGGCGCAGGTCTGGTTGTGCGGACTGCACAATTTTGAAGTGCGGCCGCAACAAAGAAACTGCGGTCCGCAATATTTTGCATGCGACCGCAGAGTTGAAGTGTGGTCCGCACTTTTTTGATAGCGGCCGCACAATGGATACCTAAAAATGACAACTCTCTAAAGATAGAGAATGCCCTGATCTGCGGCCTCACACACTTTTCTATGGCCACGATTGAATTTCTGCGGATCGCACAATTTCAAGTGCGGTCCGCACAATCTTGCTTCACCAAAGCCCTAATCTATATTTCTGCGGACCGCACAATTATTTGTGCGGTCGCACATTTCAAAACTTAATCGGGCAGAGTTCTTAGGGTTTCAATTTTATGCACAAATTGGACATTGTAGTAGCACTTAAACATGAAAAACCAAACACACATTCTCCAAATAGCAACTATGAGTTTACCCAACACAATTCACACCCCACATAGATATGAAATTGACAAATGGTCTAAAATAACTAACAAATTGTAAACTAAACTAAGAAAATTAAAGAATCCTAGAAATGATTTGAACATACCAGTGATGAAGTGGTGTTAAGGAGTGATCAAATATGCTCAATTAAGTGGAAGATGATTGAATCAGTTGTGTGCAAGATTTTAGCCTTTGTTTTAATTTCTCAGAGATTGGAAAGTTTCAACAGTAGCATTAGGGCTACTATTTATACTAAACAGGTTTGGCTAAGGGTTCAAGAGACGAGTGCGGCCGCAGAATTCCTTCTGCGGTCCGCACTCTGTTGCCTATTGTTCAAATTCCCTCCGTTGATATGCGGTCCGCATAATTAGCTGTGCGACCACAGATGTTGGTGCGGTACGCAAATTTCCTTGTGTGACCGCACTTTGGCCATTTCTCTGACAAATAAACTTTAGATTGTTTGAATTTTTCCATCTCAAATTGTGCGACCGCAGTTGACTTCTGCTATAGCATTCAAAATTGTGCGGTTCACACTTTTTCCATACATAGCCAATTGTTTTTAGCACAACTCCTGCATAGCACACTCATTCCTGCAACATACTTCAAAACCAGTTAGCACAAAATAAGACCTATCTATAGAAAAAGTAAAAAAAGAGAAAGGAAAAGAAACATGGGTTGCCTCCCAAGAAGCGCCTGATTTAATGTCGCGGCACGACCTAGATTACCATCATTTGAACTGAATTACCGCCATGACGTGGCCATCACCAACTTTTCCCAGATAATGCTTCACCCGGTGACCATTGACTCTAAATACCTCATCATTTTTATTCTTCATGCCCAAAGCACCAAAGGGTGTCACACCCATAACCTCAAACGGGCCACTCCATTTAGACTTTAACCTTCTGGGAAACATCCGTAACCGCGAATTGAACAACAACACAAGATCACCCTCTTTAAACTCTTTATTCCAAATGCACTTGTCATGAAGATATTTAATCTTATCTTTGTATAAGGATGAACTTGTGTATGCATGATATCGGAACTCATCCAACTCATTCAAATGTGCCACCCTTAAGTTGGCGGCGATATCCCACTCAAGATTCAACTTCTTTAAAGCCCACATGGCTTTGTGCTCAAGTTCCACCAGAAGATGACAAGCTTTTCCGAACACCAACTGGTATGGAGACATTCTGATAGGTGTTTTGTAAGCCGTCCTATAATCCCATAAAGCATCATCAAGTTTCTTGGACCAATCCGTCCAATTAGCATTCACTGTTTTGGACAAAATACTCTTTATCTCCCGGTTGGAGACTTCCACTTGACCACTTGCTTGTGGATGATAGGGAATTGTGACTTTATGAGTGACACCATACTTGGTGAGTAAGGTGTCGAAAGCTTTGTTGCAAAAATGCGATCCCCCATCACTTATGATAGACCTTGGGGTACCAAATCTTGTGAAAATATTTTTCTTCAAAAATGCCACCACACTTCTCGCTTCATTATTGGGTAGAGCAACGACCTCAACCCATTTGGATACATGATCAACCGCAACCAAGATGTACGTGTTTCCACAAGAACTCAATAAAGGACCAATGAAGGCAATAACTCACACATCAAAAATATCAATATCCAAAATGGTGGTGAGGGGCATTTTATTTTTCTTTGAGATTTCACCGGCCCTTTGACATTCATCACAATGCTTAACTAGATTACTTGCATCCTTGTAAAGGGTGGGCCAATAGAAACCACAAATTAGCACTTTGGCCGCCGTTCTTGCTCCACCATGGGGACCACCATATGGTGAAGAATGACAAGACCTAAGAATTTCAACTTGTTCCTCCTCCGGTACACATCTTCTAATCACTCCATCCATACAAATTCGAAAAAGTACGGTTCATCCCAATAATAGTCTTGACAATCTCGTTTGAGCTTCTTCCTTTGGTTTGAAGAAAACTCATCCGGGATGATACCACTCACAAGAAAATTTTCTAGATCCGGCCATGGAACCTCTTTCATTGAAACGGCTAAGAGTTGCTCATCGGGGAATGAGTCATTGATTTCAAGGCCATCATGCGGCCTCCCCTCCTCCTCCAAATGAGACAAGTGGTCCGCCACTTGGTTTTCACTTCCTTTTCGGTCTTGGATGTCTATATCGAACTCTTGCAACAAAAGCACCCATCTCATCAACCGAGATTTGGAATCTTTCTTGCTCATAAGGTAGAGAAGTGTCGCATGATTCGTGTGGACAATGACTTTTGCACCCATCAAGTACGGGCGGAACTTCTCCATAGCAAAGACAAATGGCAAGGAGCTCTTTCTATGTAACGGTATAGTTGACTTGGGCCCTGTTCATGGTTTTACTAGCATAGTAGACAGGATGAAAAATCTTGTTAGTGCGTTTCCCCAAAATAGCCCCTACCGCTACATCACTTGCATCGCACATGAGCTCAAAAGGAACACTCCAATTTGGAGCGGTAATAATGGAAGTAGTAGTCAACTTGAACTTTAGCAATTCAAAGGCTTTCATACAATCATCATTGAAGTGGAACTTAGCATCTTTCTCCAAAATCTTACTCAACGGTTCACCACTTTAGAGAAATCCTTGATGAAACGTCGGTAAAATCTCGTGTGACCTAAGAAACTCCACACGCTTTTCACTGAAGTTGGAGGTGGAAGTTTAGAAATCACCTCAATCTTTGCCTTGTCGACTTCAATGCCATTCTTTGAGATCTTGTGGCCAAGGATAATGCCTTCCTCGACCATGAAATGACATTTCTCAAAATTGAGCACCAAGTTTGTTTCTTCACATCTTGCCAACACTTTATCCAAGTTTGCAAGACAATCATCAAAAGAATTCCCGACCACCGAGAAGTCATTCATGTGGACTTCAAGGTAATCCTCCACCACTTCCGTGAAGATCGCCATCATACACCTTTGAAAAGTCGTTGGTGCATTGCACAACCCAAATGGCATCCATTTGAAGGCAAAAGTACCATAAGGACATGTAAAGGTAGTCTTCTCTTGATCCTCCGGAGCAATAAGAATTTGGTTATAGCCGGAATACCCATCAAGAAAACAATAGAAAGCACGACCAGCTAATCTATCGAGCATTTGATCTAGGAAGGGAAGTGGAAAATTATCCTTCCTTGTGACTTTGTTGAGCTTACGATAGTCCATACACACTTTCCACCCAGTCACCGTTCTTGTAGGAATCAACTCATTCTTATCATTGGTGACCACCATCGTTCCCCACTTCTTTGGGACACATTGAACCGGAGAAGTCCATGAACTATCGGAAATGGGATAGATAACCCCGGCATCCAATCACTTGATGATCTCCTTTTTGACAACTTCTTGCATGGCTTCATTGAGTCTTCTTTGATGTTCAATAGATGGATTGGCACCTTCCTCCAAGTTAATCTTGTGCATGCAAAATACGAGGCTTATCCCCCGAATATCCTCCAATGTCCATCCAATAGCCTTCTTCCTCTTTTGTAGCACTGCCAATGTAGATTCTACCTGTACGTTAGTCAAGCAAGATGAAAGAATAACTGGTAAAGTATAAGAAGGGCCAAGAAATTCATACCGAAGATGTGGAGGCAATGGCTTAAACTCCAAGATAAGAGGATTCTCGATCGAGGGCTTTGTTGGAGAAGTTGTCCTAGTTTCAGGATCCAAGGACAATTTGCGGGGCTCAAAAGTGTACGACCCCATTCCTTGCAATGAGTTCACACATTCTATGAAGCCATTCATTTTGTCATCGTCAAAGTTGAGCAAGACGGCCTCCAATGTATCATCTACATTCATCACATCACTTATTTCATCTACAATTATAAGGCCCCGTAAAATTTCGCAAAGGAAAAATAATGTTTCTTGCTCGCCGTGGCTCGGACCTTTTGGGTTGAACAATGCACTAGGGAGTAAAGAAATATTTTTTGTAGAATTGGGCATTTCTGCGGCCCATTATGTGGCCGCATAATCACTCTGCGGGCCGTAGAATGACCATAGAGTGAGATAGTCTTTTGGGCCATTTTTTATGTCATTTTTAGGGCCCATTATGCGACCGCAAAACCATTTTGCAGCCTGCACTCTGATCGCATATCCAGCTTTGAGATTTTCGGAGGGACGATCTGCGGCACATTATGCGATCGCAGACCAGTTCTGCGGTGCATTATGCGACCGCAGAACAGGTCTGCAGGCCGCATAATGACCGCAGATCGAGTTAGATTTTCCCAGTTCCGGAGCTGCCTATTATGCGGACCACATAAGCATTATGCGGTCACATATGCGACCGCATACCCTGTTCCGGAGCTTTATTTTTGGGTATTATAACCCGAACCTACTTCGTTAAATAGACGATTTGTACCATTTCTGAGATAAAATCTGATATTTTGAGGGTGAGAGAGTGCCATAGAGTGGGAGAGTGATCTTCAACAAATTGTACTTCAATTCTTGCTCAAATCTTTGAAGATTAACAAGGAAAACTCACTAGATCTTCATCCTAGAGGTAAGATTCTACACCCTAGCCCTTAATTTCGAAATTTATCTAAGAATGGGTAATTAGTAAGACAATTCTTGGGTATGGGAGTTATTTATTTTGCATGCATGTGTTATCAAAGGGTGTAGGAAGATTGTTGAGCTAAAAATGGTAAAGAATGGGTTGTGGGATGATGGAATCCTCCATAAAAGGAACTTGAAACCTTAATGCACACCTAGTGTTTGATAAAATGCTTAAATGAGGTAGAACCATGATCCTCTTCCTAATCCTGGTTCAATTTGTTATATTTCTCAAATAGGTTGGAGTTGCTAAGAATTCCGGAACATTTTAGAGTTTAAGGAAGCTCCATTGAGGTACGTTGGCTAAACTCCTCTCCTAAAATTAAATCTCATGGTATTCATGTAATTTATGTAAGTTCCAAGCTGTTCCTTATAAAAGTGGCTATTCCGAATAAGTTTGTGTTGAAAGATATATGTACAATATGCATCCCCAAAATATTTTTATCATGTTATGTTATCATTTGAGAATATGTTCAAAGTATGGAATGTGCATTAATAATGTTGCCGCTTCAAGTCAAGTTCAAACGAAGGTTATTATGCCAAATTTTGTGAAGAACCTCTATGTGCCTAAGACTCTTAATTGTTCACATGTATGCTAGAAGCATTGATTTGAAATGCCTTGTTGTGGATGATGATGATGATGTTTGAAAGTGAAAAAGGTGAGCATGAAATATTAAATACGGTCGACGTGCCAATAATAATTTTATAATTGTGGCCACTAGTGCCAATAAAATAAAAAGATGCGAAAGAGGTATGAAATGAGATGATTGGTATAAGAAGGATGATGTCTCTATTGAGATGGCCTAGACGATCGGGTCATGATCGGACGCCATGTCACACACATGGTGGTGATTGTGCTGGAAATTATGATTATGGTTGATGTCTCTAATGAGATGGCCTAGCCGATCGGGTCGTGATCGGACTCCGTGCTAAAACTATGGTGGTATTGGTATTGTGAATATTGGAATCGTGAATGGTGCCATATTGGTACTAAAGACCTCCCAACTTAAAATCTGGAAATTTATTTGAACATTGCCTTGATCCTAATTTGAGTTTTGATGTTGTTTTAGGCTTCACTGATATTATGATTGTACTTGCTCGTATTATTTATCATTCTATTGAGAGGGTATTTTGTCATTCATACTAGTACTATTCGACATGTACTAACGTCCCTTTTGTTGGGGGCGCTTCATCTTTAATGGATGCAGGTGGTTCTACAGTGGAGGATACTGACCAGTGATAGCAGTGCCCATTCTTCCCAGCTGACTTGGTGAGCCCCATCTCATTCCGGGGTTGTGCATCTTTTATTTCGTATGTGTTATCGTATTTTGAGGTATAGCCGGGGCCTTATTTCCGGCACTATCATTATATTCTTTGGTATTTTTAGAGGCTCTATAGACTTAGTGTGGGTTGTGTATAGGTGTTGGGAATGTTAAACAGTTTATGTTGTGATTAAATCACTTGTCCCACTTTGAATCACGAAGGGGTGTGTGTGTGTGTGTGTGTGTGTTTAGACTTATTAATGAAGTAACTAATGGTCATGAATTGGTATTGTAGACATGATCACCTTATTGTCTAATTAACGAAAAATGTATTATCCTTATTCATGGATGAGTTGGGTAGAAGAAAATCTAATAGGCTTGCTCGGCGGGGTTCACTTGGTTGAGTGCTGGTCACGCTTCTCCAGTTTGGGGCGTGACAACAATCACATCGGTCACCAAGTCTACAAAAGAACACATCTCTTTGCTATTGGGTTTCCGCATGGACTTACACACATGGAAAACTACTTTTTCATCACCAACCCGGAAGGTAAGTTCTCCGACTTCAACATCAACTAGAGCCTTCCCCGTAGCAAGGAAAGGTCTACCAAGAATAATAGGCACCTCATAATCAACCTCACAATCAAGAATGACAAAATCCGCCGGAAGAATGAATTTATCAACACGAACCAATACATCTTCAACCACTCCCAATGGTCTCTTCATGGTACGATTGGTCATTTGTAATCTCATAGATGTGGGTCTTGGTTTCTCAATTACCAAAGTCTTGAAAACCGAATAGGGCATTAAATTGATACTTGCCCCAAGATCATAAAGAGCTTTTGCAAACTTGTCACTCCCAATGGTACAAGGAATCGTGAAAGTGCCAGGATCCTCCAACTTGGAAGCCATTGAATGCACAATTGCACTCACTTGATGAGTCATTTTTATAGTTTCAAAATTCATTGATCGCTTCTTTGTCACTAAATCCTTCATAAACTTTGCATAATCGGGCATTTTCTCCAAGGCTTCAACCAATGGCACATTGATAGATAGGCTCTTCATCATGTCAATGAACTTTTTGAATTAATTCTCGCAATTTTGCTTAGCGAGCCTTTGAGGATATGGATGAGGAGGCCTAGGCATTGGTGCCTTAGCCTTTTGCACTACCGGTTCCGGTATGTCAACAATGTGATCCCTAGACAGGTTCACTTCCTCTTGAGCTTCCTCCACATTGTCATCAATATCAATCTGCACTTCCTCATTTGCTTTCACCACATTGTCCGAGATCTCATCTTCTTAAACCACTTACTCATCATCCTCAAGTTTCCGTTGATTCGAGGTGGGTGCATCCCCACCTTTTCCACTCCTTGTAGTAATGGTCATGGCATGTCCCGTGTTGTTTACACCCTTTGGGTTCACCACTGTGTCACTTGGTAGTGCCCCCTTAGGACAAGTGTTTATGGATTAAGAAATTTGCCCCATTTGGACTTCCAAGTTTCGGATAGATGTATTGTGAGAGGCAAGTTGGGCATTGGAGTCGGCATTTTTCTCCATCATTTGCTTAAACATGTTCTTAATTCATCCCATCTCATTGTTGAAAGAATTTGGACCATGGGAAGGATAAGGAGGCGGGTTGCTCGGTTGTTGATACATCGAGGTCCTTTGAAAACCCGACCTCTGATTGCCTTGATTATTGTTCCATCCCCCTTGGTTGTTGCCTCCCCAATATCCTTGACCATTGCCACTCCAATTGCCTTGGTTATTTTCGCCACTCCAATTTCCTTGATTATTGTCCAATTCCCTTGATTGTTTCCACCATTCCAATTACCTTGGTTGTTAGAATTTCAATTCCCTTGATTACCTTGAGGTCACCATTGTTGTTGATTCGGGCCTTGAGAATTATTTCTTTTCCCTTGAAAGTTGTTCACATATTGCACTTCCTCCTCTTGTTCATTGTAAGATTCATCTTGATCAAACCCACTATCTTCTTGCACATAATTCTCCACTCGGTTTTGCACTTGTGGACCTTTGGGCCTTCTTTTGTTCACCATCATACCATGGCATTGACTTGCTTAGGATTTTGCACTTGTTGAAGTTGAGCTTTGGCTAATTGATTCATTGTGGTGGTCAACTCGGCAATGGCTTGCCCATGGTCATGCAATTCTTTATGTAGGTAAATCACGTTCGGATCACCTTGAGGAACATTTGCTCTAATTTGCCATGCCGAAGAAGTATCCGCCATTTCATCTAACATCTCACAAGCTTCTGCATACGGTGTTTGTCATGAAATTCCCACCGGCAAGTTGATTAACCATGCACTGATTGGTCTTATTGATCCCCCAATAGAAAGTTTGTTGAATCATAGCCTCTGTCATGTCATTATTTGGGCACTCTTTGACCATAGCTCGGTACCTTTCCCATATTTCATGCAACGACTCATTGGGCTCTTGTTTGAATGCTAGAATCTCTTCTCTAAGAGTAGCCATATGTCCGGGAGGAAAGAACTTGGAAATAAATTTCTCCGTCAATTCATCCCATGTATGGATGGAGTGATTAGGCAATATTTCTAGCCAATCCAAGGCTTTCCCCCGTAGAGAGAAAGGAAATAGCCTCAATCATAAAGCATCCTCGGAGATGTTTGTCTGTTTATTCCCCCAACAAGTGTCCACAAACCCTTCCAAGTATTTGTATGCATTTTGACTCGGAGTCCCGGTGAAGAATCCCCGTTTCTCTAACAATGTGAGCATTACATTCGTGATTTGAAAGTTGCCCGCCCTAATGCAAGGCGGGACAATGGCACTTGCATACCCTTTATTTGGCAACACTCGGTATGGATCCGCTCTTGGTGGAGGTGGAGATGGAACTGGGACGTTGTCTTCAGGTGCCCGGCTTCTTCTATTTTCTTGAGGTTCAAGAGGAACCTCTTCAACTTGGTCATCTTCAACGTCCACATCCCCCAAAGGCATGTTTCCGAGTTGATCGTTGTTGTTTACCATTATGGTACCTACAATTGATTCACACAAATCAGTAACAAGGAAGGAAAAGAAGACAATTCACACACAAAATCAAATATATAGCTAAATCAGCTTTTTGCTCCCCGGCAACGACGCCAAAAATTGTTCTCGTCCAAGTTCACACCTCAATTCAAGGTTATAAAATAGTCGATTGCAATAGTAATACCCAACAAGGAGTCGGGGTCGAATTTCACAGGGAGCTATACGTGGGATTTAGGAGTATCAATTGCAGTGTATGAGTATGAACTATCTCAAATTACACTTCCACAAATTGATGTTTGTTCTATGTCTATTCTAATTTAAGATTGCAAGATTAAGTAATGAAACTAAGAAATTATTTTTTGTTGTTTTTCAAATGATAAAAAGGCCTAGGGCTATGACCTTTGCCTGGATGTTTGCCTAACGGATTGTAAACTTTAAAGCTTGTTTTATTGATCGGGGTGTATTATAGCTATCAACACTTGAGTACCCACTCAATACCTCTCAATCAGAGAGTGACTTTGCCCAATTTGTCTTTCTAAAGTCCAAATGGGTGTTGAACAAAACGGTTGATACAAAGCTTAAGTCGGGTTTTACTATCTCTAGATTCAACCATTTAATTGGGACTATCAATCTCTTGATTCACCCCAATTTCTTGTTAGCCAAGTTTTTCTAGACTAAGTCTCTCTTTCTTAAGTAGAGACCAAGTCAAATTGGCATGAACTAATATTTGCAACCATTAATTCTACAATTAAAAGCAAGAACAAGGCTAAATAATAAATATTCAACCATAAACAAGCAATAAATCAAACACCCATTAAGTTTACACTCTAGGGTTGGGTGACAACCCTAGTGAAAATCTAGCTACTCATGCTTAAGATAGAAGAAATGATAATTAAATCCATATTGATAATTACAATAAAGAAATCTATGTTCAAAAAGCTCAAAATGGCAAAAACTACTAAAGAGAGTAAAGAAAAACAGCTACTGTAGCTGCTAATGTCAAAAACTTGACCTAAAAATGCCCTTTCGGAAGTTCTGCGGCCGCACAATTCCATGTGCGGTTCGCACTTTACTTCAACCTGACAGGATTGGAATTTTGCGGCCGCACAATTCAGAACCGTGGCCGCATCTCTCTTTTTCTGCGATTCGCACATTTCTGAGTGCGACTGCACATGGCTCTTTTGCGAACCGCACAAATGCAATTTCGGCCGCGTAGCTGATCTTCTACGGCAGCACAATAATTGTGCGGTCCGCACTTCCGTTGAATTTGATATGCCAGTTCTCTGAACTTTTGCTCTTGCCTAGCTTCTGCGACCGCACTTCTCACAGATCTCTGATAAGTTCTTCTGCACAATCTGTGGCCGCAGATGATGTTCTACGCTCCGCACTTTAAGCTTCAATGTGTGTTTTTGTCGTTGAGTTCAGATCACTCCTTCTTGAGTTTGATTTCATCTTGGAGGCTCATTTTCCAATATTCCTGCAATTAAGCATATTTTATCAGTTTTCGGGAACACAATTAAACACTTTTGGACTAAAATGAAAGCTAAAAGACGCTAATAAGTAGTCAAAATCCCCAATTATCAATCAGCTCCCAACTAATCTTTTTATGGAGACAAATATTTTGTTTTATTTGTGGATGACTTCTCTCGGTATTGTTGGCTATTTCCAATTAAGCAGAAAAATGAGGTTCTCTATACTTTTGTCGAATTTCACATATTGGTTGAAAAACAGTTTTAAACCGAAATTATTAATTTCAAATCAGACTAGGGTAGTGAATTCCGTACGGTCAATACTTATTTGAAGGAAAATGGTATTCAACATCGCATTACTTGTCCTCATATACATCAGCAAAATGGTCAAGTTGAAATGAAAATCTGACACCTAGTGAACACATGCGTCACCCTTCTCGCTCATTCTGTAGTTCCATCCAGATTTTGGAATTTCCTTATGTACACTGCTGCGTACTTAGTTAACATGCTCCCTACTCAAGTGCTTCAACATATCTCACTATTTGAAAAACTTCATGGCACTTCACCAGATTCTGAATTTCTTCGTGTCTTTGGTTGTACTGTCTATCCCTTGTTATGACCTTACAATCAACACAAGTTCTCTTATAGAACTGTAGTTTGTGTTTTTCTCGGATACGCCAAGGACAATTACGGGTATGTGTGCTTTAATCCTCACGATAGTAAAATTTATCTTAGTATTCATGTTCGTATTGATGAGACCCGCTTTTTATATAAGGAGAAAAAGTTATATGATTCCTCTATCCTAGGCACTCCTCTAGAGCAATTTAATTGTACTCCTAGGGTCACAATAAATGCGTCAATACCGCAACCCGACTCAAATGTACCATCCTCTTCGACACTTTCACATAATTCTACTGATTCTTCTTACAACAATAATTCTGGTTTTAGCTTATTATCTCCTAGTGCTTCTCAAGATCAAATTAATTCTCCTTCGGAGCAGCAACTGGATGTCCTTCTAACTACTGAGCGACCACAACCACCTGGACGCACTCATCCAATGGTTCTAAGACAAAATCCCAAGAAGAAGACACTAACTTTCATTTCTGTTTAGTTCAATTTTCCTTTGTTATTCTTTCAGAACCAACATGCTACACAAAAGCACTCAAAGTTCCCGCATGGAGAGAGGCTATGAGCTCTGAAATCACTACTTTGATACAATACCAAATATGGGAACTTGTTCCTAAGCCATCACATTCTAATATTGTTGGTTGTAAATGGGTTTTTCGACTCAAACACCATCATGATGGAAGCATACAGCGATGCAAGGCTCGCTTGGTAGCCAAAGGTTATAATCAAGTTGAGAGAATAGACTATGATGCCACTTTTAGTCTGGTTATCAAGCCTACAACAATCCGAGTTGTTCTTTCCTTGGCAGTCTTCAATAAATAGACTCTTCAACAATTGGACATCTCCAACGCATTTCTCAGTGGAAATTTAGAAGAAGATGTACATATGTCCCAACCTCCAGGCTTTATTGATCAACAATGTCCTGATTATGTGTGAAAATTGAGAAAATCAATATATGACCTTAAGCAAGCCCCACGGGCTTGGTATCACATACTCAGTTCTTATCTTCTAACCATTAGTTTTGCAGGTTCTCATACTGACTCCGCGCTCTTTATAAAACAACAAAGCAGTGATGTTCTTTATATCCTTGTCTATGTAGATGATATTATCATCACAGGGAGTAACTCAAATGCAGTCCGTACATGCATCACTCATTTATCCAAAGAATTTAAGTTGCGAGATCTCAAAAAACTTCACTACTTCCTGTGAATCGAAGTTAGATATCTCAGTAATTGTAGTATTCTTTCTTAACAAAAATACCTTCAGGATCTTCTCGCCATTACTCACATGAAAAATGCCACATTGTCAAGTCTCCTATGGCTAGCACATGTAACTTGCAACTTGAAGAAGGTGAACCGTTGGTTGATCCCCAGATTTACAGGAAAACAGTGGGGGAATTACAATATGCTTGTTTAACTCGTCCAGGCTTGGCTTTTGCTATGAATAAATTATGCCAATTTTTATCTTCACCAACAACCACGTACTGGACAACTTGCAAGCGTGTTCTTCGATATGTCAAAACCACCTTACATCAAGGACTCTTCATTACTCATTCAACCAGCTCCCAACTTAAAGCTTTTTGTGATGCTAATTGGGCGGGAAACAAGGATGACAGGAGATCCACATGAGGTTTTGTTGTGTATATAGGACCAAACTTAATTTCTTGGTTAGCTAAGAAACAACCATCAGTTGCTTGATCATGCACTGAGGCTGAGTATCGATTTATCGCCAATACCACAACAGAAATAATTTGGCTTTGTTCCCTTCTTCAAGAGCTCAAACAGCCAATACATAACCCCACAATCATCTGGTGTGACAACATTGGAGTTTCATATCTAGCAGTTAATCCATGTTTTAAGGCTCGAACGAAGCATGTCGAAGTTGATTTTCACTTTGTCAGAGAACAAGTCCAGGCTGGTCATATATCTGTGCAGTTTATATCCTCCATGGACCAATTGTCAGACATTTTTACTAAACCTTTATCCACTAGCCGATTTTAACAGATCAAAGGCAAGCTAAGAATCTTGGACAAACCTTCTTAGCTTGAGTTAGGATCGCAATCTCTATTAGTTAGGATAGCTATATTTTAGGATATATGATTGTTCTATTAGTTACCTTATCTCCCTAGTCTTCTATAGTGTGTTGTAGACTGTTGTATATATATTCAACAATGTACTCAATAGAAAACTATCGAATAGAAAACTATCGAATTCTCTCAACATCATATCTTAATGTACTCAATTATGAACTCACGGTATGTAAGTTGAAGTCTTTTTCTGCAAATTCAAATGTATTTAAAAAGTTTAATTTATAGAAAGGGTTACCCACTTTATTTCAAAAAAGATGTATTTTGTTGTTTATTCGTCTATTCTTTAGTCGAAACTTGAGACTACCATAAGATTAATAAATCATATTAAACAAGTTTTTCTGTTTAACCATCCGGTATTCAAAATTCACTAACCTATAATTAATTTAGATTCGAGCCAAATAGACACACAAGCGAGGTAAATCACTCCCTACCAATAAATTCTTTATTTCTATGACTCAAACACAAAATCTTTAATAACGGTAAAGTGATTTCAACTATCCTACCATAACAATAAGTTAAATAAGAAAAAAAGCAACTTATGTACCTAAAATAGGGGAGTCTATATAAGTTTTCTTTTATATATATATATATATAACTGGGATACTTCTTTATATGGTAGGATTCATTCCAAAAATATTAAAACCAAAATTATAAGTTTAATGTAAATCTTGTTATTTTGAACTATATTTAGTAAAAGTGAGTTGCGACAACCTTGGAGTAAAAAGGATTTGTGACAACCTTGGTTGACGCACCCATTGCGTTTGAATCATTGTATATGTATCTAATTAATTTTCTCAACAAAAAAATAATATATATATATACTGAGTTCGTACTTATTGTCTCAAAAGAGTAATGATTTAGCTAGTTGGGCCCAAAATCTGAATAGACGAAGGGCGAATATTTATGCTTACGAAGTTACGATATGAATTATTAAGGTATCTAGTCTGCATAGACTAAGAGCGAATACTTATACTTATTATATGAACTATTCAGATACTTAATCATGTTCGCTCCTAAAATCAAATGTTGCTCTTCTGTGTGCAAGTAAAGTACAGATCTTTTCGTCTTTCACTCAAGTTGAACACTTTGTATGGCCCATGTCAAAAGTGTTACATTCAAAAAGTTTTATCTAATGTTATGATACGATGCTTAATAATTATAGGTGGAATGAAGAACCTAGAGGTGGTGATGGAGTTGTCTTATAGTTTCTTTAAAGATTCTTCATTCTTCAATTGACCACTGTCCTCTTTCTATTATTTTCAAAGATGATGATTGTTCTCTTTACGATACAAAATCAATTAATTTAAAACATATGAATGAACTTTTTTATGTGAGAATCAAACATTTGGACCGTAAATCATATTAGTTTTTTTTTTCCTCTTCTCAAAAAGTTGGAGTCTACTAATTAAAATCTATAATTTTTAGCATAATCGATAAGCCAGTTTTTATTTGCATATATAAAAAATTTCAAGAAAACATATATAAGAGATCATTTGATTCATATACTAATTAAGGAAGGATTACGATGAAGGGATCATTAGACTTATATACTTGTTATGGAAGGATTACAATGAAGAGTTCAACGGTGACTAATAATAAAATGATTGTTATGAGGTGATTAATAATGAATAAATTTTTATCCGATAATTAATAAAGAAAGGATTGATACGTAGGAATTATTTAGAGGTTATTTTTTTCTAGTTTATTCTCGTATCACTAATACATGTATTGTTATTTATGCAAAACTTAATGAGATCATTATTTGCTTTATTAGTTATGGGGAATTTGTTTACCTTAAGCTGCCAATCAAATGATAAATCAGTTATGTGCCAATTAGTTTTTCTTGTTCACCTAACCAAACGTTATATTATTTTATAGGGGATTTTATATTGAAACTAATTATGCTAATACATTCAACTAGAACCCCCAATTATATAAGATATTTGGTGTAGAATATGCATGCTCAATCAAGTACGTAAAATAAGTATGACGCAACGTTTTATCTCTTTCTTTATGCAAGATTTAGTCTATTTTGAAGGGTATAGGTCCAAAAGAGAATAAGGACAACTTCTATGGTCCTTCAATTTTATTTATGGAAGAATCAAATTAAGAACTTGTTTTGAGCATTCCCATCCTTTCTTTTCTTGGTAAAGCATAAAAAATATAAACATACTATGTCAAAGTGATCTTGTTCTTTCAACAAAGATTACACTTTATAACTGCTGAGTCAACTTTTGCGTATGCCTTTTTTCTTATATATTCCCACTTTTAAAATGGCTGCAGAATATTTAAATAATTATTTTAAGATTTTTACACGATGCTTGAGTTGGAAAGCAGGAAGTTTATTTACTGTTTGGCTTTAAATAATAAAAAGAGACAATAATATACTAAAAAGTAGTACGGAGTATGTTGTAAAACAGTCTCAAATTGACGTTTATATACAAGTGTTTTTCAGCCATTTTTTTAAAAAATAGAAAAGAAATTCTCATTCTGCAAACAGTGTAACCTTGAATAAACTTTTAGTTAACTCCTTCTGTCTCAATAAGTTAATGCGGTATTGCTGAGGATGCAACGCACTCAGCGGACATATAAAGTAAATCAACTTTCTAGGGCCAAGAAAAAAGAGCAAAAGAAAAATAAGAAAAAATAATATTTTAAAAGGTAAAATTAGGACTTCTTTGGGACAAGATAACCCAATGCGATCAGCAAAGGTTGAAGTCTCATGGTACTAATGCTTCCAATGGTGAAACTTTTAACTATAAAGTGTATACTAATATATTATTGCTCTATAATTAAGAATCTAATGACTTACAAGATAACGGTATACATATAATAATAATATATACTTTGATTTGTGTACAGATTTCTTTGAATTTATACAATTTTTTATGTAATTTATATAATTTCATCAATTTTGATAAAAGTTTTGTGAGGCTAAAGCAGTGTATTAAAAGGTACAGACATAGGGCGAGATATTTTATCTAGTACGGGCAAAACATAAACTTCTGAGGTACTGGGTATAAGCACCATAAAATTTTAGTTTTAAATATTTAATAAAAATAATATAATAGAAATAATATTAAAAGAAGGTAAAGTTACACATAAATCATAAAAATTTTAAAAAATACAAAATAGGTGGAACTGTATATAATTGCAGAATTGCTTCTTCTTAAGATGGAACTGTATATACTTTGATTTTTGTACAGATTTCTTTGAATATATACAATTTTTTATGTAATTTATATAATTTCATCAATTTTGATAAAAGTTTTGTGAGGCTAAAGCAGTGTATTAAAAGGTACAGACATAGGGCGAGATATTTTATCTAGTACGGGCAAAACATAAACTTCTGAGGTACTGGGTATAAGCACCATAAAATTTTAGTTTTAAATATTTAATAAAAATAATATAATAGAAATAATATTAAAAGAAGGTAAAGTTACACATAAATCATAAAAATTTTAAAAAATACAAAATAGGTGGAACTGTATATAATTGCAGAATTGCTTCTTCTTAAGATGCTAATCAGAATCAGCAATTGATCAAAAAACTAATGCATCTAAAAAAAACCTAATGAAACTTTTAAAAAATTGAGTAGGAATTTTGTCACCTAACTTGAAATAGTAAAAAAAAACTTAAAATAAATAAAAGTGAAAAAGGAACCTACAGTTAAAAGAATCGAACTTATGCAAGTGATAGATGGTGATGCGTTTTTGCTTTTTAGTTTGCAAATTAATGACCATTTTTTCCTATACCCATAGAAGATGAAGAGAAAGAATAATAATTAGGACTAACAATTAAAAAAAAACCGACGTTAAGTTTTTAATAACAAACTGGCCTTTGTGATTTTTATATTAAATTAATAATTTATTTAGAAATTTTAATTCTAATTCGGAGAGATATTTTGGAGTAAAAATTGCGTGGGATAGCCATTTTTTAAAGTGGTATTTATTTTTTATCCAGCATTTTTAATGCTGAGCAAAAGTAGCCACTAGTCTATTAAAATTAATACGAAAAGACGGTGTTACCCTTTCTTCTATCTCTTTTCTGTCCATGTTCTCTTCCTTGCCAGTGTACCCCCATGGCTTTGACCCCGCCGTACAGTAGTGAACAACTTTTACCTTCTCTGGGTGACGCCGCAACATAGCTAATACCAAGTTGTACTTATTTGGAATTGGCTTGTATACATCTCTGAAGAACATGTTCAACAAATCCTACAAAATAAATCCAACTCTATAAACATACAAAAAGTATTAAATATTTATACTGAATTCACAGGTTAGTCCTGAACTTAGAGTTTCAAGTTCAAAAAATAAGGATATGTAATCTTGAACTTAGAGTTACAAGTTCAAAAATTAAGGACAAGTAGTCCTAAACTTAGAGTTACAAACTCAAAAACTAAGGACAGGTAGTCCTTAACTTAGACTTACAAGCTCGTAAATTAAGGACAACTAGTCCTGAACTTACAGTAACAAGCTCATAAATTAAGGACAACTAGTCCTGAACTTACAGTAACAAGCTCATAAGTTAAGGACAATTGGTCCTAAACTTAGAGTTGGAAGTTCAAAAATTAAGGACACTTGGTCCTTAATTTGAGCGATGTTTTGAGCGAAATTCTCTGCAATCCGCGTAGGTTTCAGCGAATTATAGCAGAAGGATATTTTTGTCCGGGCGAGTAAAGTTTATTAAAGCAATGATTAAAGAATAAAGACATTTTAAATAGTGGCTTAAAAATAAATACATGTCTTATTAATGGATAACTGTGCATTTCCCCCTTTTTGGACTTACGTTCCAAAATAAAAACTTGTCTAGCACCTAACGCCTTAAACAATGGGGTTACACTTCACGAGTTTTTTTTGGGAGAAATTAAAAAATAACCAGATTTACAAGTGATAATTGAAAAATAGCTACAGTTTCAAAAGTAATCATAATTTAGTCACTTTTCGTGTAAAGATAAATCTGAACGAAAACACTATTCAAAATCCGGAAAATATTCCAGCATAATATACTAGAGTTTCAGTATAATATACTGGACTTCCAGCATAATATACTGAAGTTCCAGTATAATATACTGTTCCAGCATAATATGTTAAAAGTTCATACACAGGTGCTCCAATCTCCGGGTATGCTGGAATATTCCGTGTGTTGGAGTTCTAACATAATATGCTGAAAGTTCATACACAAGTGCACCAATCTCCAGTATATTATGCTAGAAATTTTCGTGTTACAGTAAAATAGTGGCTATTTTTAATAGCTTTACAAACACTGACTATTTTTCAATTATCAGTCCGAAAACTGATTAGCTCGTGCTATTTTCACGAGTTTTTTTTTTGTCTCTTTCGATCTTCGCCATACATTTTTACTATGCCTCTGTCCAAAAACACCTTTTAAAACACTTAACTTAAGTTCCATACCGCGAGAGCAACGCCATGCTATATGATAGACAAAATACTCTCACCTTGAAATTTTTACGTCATCGATCATCTTTAAAATTACTGAAGAGGTGATTATAGCGGTATTCCTAAACTTAATAAAGGTTAAAGTGGTAAACTGGACTTACTTTTTTTAGTAGGAAAAACTTTCAATTAATATGCATCACTATAGGGATTTTTTCACAACCTTCTGCAAAGATATCCTCTATATATTTTATTCAGGTGTAATCATTAAATGGCTTTCAGTAGGTAAAACGTAAAATGTAATTTCCTTTTCATATTATGAAAGGTAGTAAAATAACACCATGCTTTACATAGCGATAAAGAAGAATTTAACATTAAAGAGTATACAAATTAATTATAGTCCAAGTAAAAGTGAATTACACAACAAATAGATAATCACAAATTAAGAGCTTTTACGGTTGTTAGACCCCACATCATTATTTACTTATATATAACTCACTATGTCGTCATTTTCCCAACTAGAATTGACAATTGTCCACTACTCTCCTTCTTAGCCTTACACTTTCTCTTCTGCATGGCTTTGGATGTCGCCATGTTTTCTCAATTTTCTTAGCACAGTTCAGTAACATTTCCCCCTTATTTTCAGCATCAGTCTCTTGGTCAATCTTTACCCCTCTACCCCACCCCAACTTTTTATTTTCATTATATATACAACCTTACAAATCTTTTCTAAAGCCCCACCAAAACTTCTCTACCTCTTTGTACTACAACCATGAACAAAGTGGTTGCTTTTTCGCTTTTTCTTCTGTTTTTGTTCCCAGTTTTAGTTTCATCCGAATGTACGTGCGATGAAGATTCTGAGGACAGAAACAAAACGGAAGCGTTAAAGTACAAACTGGTAGCCGTTGCTTCTATCTTGCTAGCGGGCGCCATAGGTATATCAATTCCAATTCTCGGCAAAATATTCCCGGCATTACACCCCGAAAACAATATATTTTTCTTCGTCAAAGCTTTCGCGGCGGGCGTGATTCTCGCCACGGGTTTCGTTCACATATTGCCCGATGCATTCGAGAGCTTGTCTAGCCCTTGCCTTCCTGAAAAGCCGTGGGGTGATTTCCCGTTTGCGGGGTTTATAGCAATGGTTGCGGCAATTGGGACAATGATGGTGGATTTGGTAGCTATGAGCTATTTTAGGAGATCTCATTTAAAGAGACAGAAACCTGTGAATAGTGATGAAGAAAAAGAGGGTGGTATGATTAATCAGAATAATCATGTTCATGTACATACTCATTCAACTCATGGACATGCTCATGGCTCGGTTGTGCCATTAGAAGAGGGTTCTGAATTGGATTTATCTCGTCGACGAGTTATCTCACAGGTATATATGTCTAGATTCATCAAAAGCCCCTTAATTCCCGTATGCCCTATTTTTTGTGAGTCATTACTCACTATTAGAGTTAATTGACGGGCTTTTTTCACCGTCGAGAGTTTTAATAGGGCGCTTTTTTCCTTTAATAGAACTTACGGGCCCCAATCAGGACTAGTCCGGTATGTAATGGGGTACAAAATATCGGGTGGAAACCAACAAAATTGACAGGGATAAATGTGCATCAGAAAATAATACTGACAGAAATAATTGCATAAAAAAATGACGAAGTTTTGCTAGTATTTTCTTTAATTTGAGATACAAAACATTTTTTTAACAGAAAATAAGTAGTGTTGGATATGTGAAACGGTTCCTAAAGTATTATTCCATTCCACTCGTGATGTGGATACTTACACATAAATTGGAAGTGGAGATAAAGTTACAAGTTGTACAAAGCGAATATGTAATCAAAGTGGCAAAGGAAAAAAAAATAAACGGAACAAAGAGATTTTATTTGGTTTTTTGCCTTATTTTAATTTTTTGTGACTGAAATGTTAGCACTCATATCTTTTTTTTTTTTTTTTTTTTTTTTAACAGGTTTTGGAATTGGGAATTTTGGTCCACTCGGTGATTATTGGTATATCTTTGGGTGCCTCAGAATCTCCCAAGACAATTAAACCCCTTGTAGCGGCATTAACTTTTCATCAACTTTTTGAAGGCATTGGTTTAGGAGGTTGCATATCTGAGGTATACTATCTTGAGCTCTTAAGATAAATTTTACTTATAAATTCTCGTGGAATTAGCTGAGATGCGAGTAAATTGACCTGAAAATCAGGATTTATAAAAAAGGATAAATTCATAAGTTTTATAAACTCTTGATATTGTGTATAAACAAGGACATTTAGAGAAAAGGAGTTTTAAAGCATAAGTTCTTTTTGGGATATCAATTGGAATCATAAGTTGTTGGCTAAATTATTTTGATTTGATTGCATCAACAGGCAAGATTCAAGTTGAGAAAAACAGCAATGATGGCAATTTTCTTCTCCCTCACAACACCAATGGGAATTGCAATTGGATTTGGAATATCAACTGTGTATAGTGAGACCAGTCCAACAGCTCTCATGGTTGAGGGCATTTTCAATTCTATTGCTGCTGGAATTTTGGTTTACATGGCTTTAGTGGATCTCCTTGCAGCAGATTTTATGAGCAGTAGAATGCAAGATAGTCCAAAACTTCAAATTGGAGCTAACGTTTTTCTTCTTCTAGGGGCTGGTTGTATGTCACTTTTGGCCAAGTGGGCCTAAACAAGAAAATCTAGAGTTAGAACATAGGAAATAAACAAGGTTTTTTTTTTTTTTTTTTAAAATTCTTTTTGTAGTTTTTTCTTGTCCCTTATTTTAGCTTTTTTTGATCTTCAGAGAATGTCGGAATTACAAAGAGTAGTTGAAATTATTTACAAGATCATGTCTTCTCTTTAGAAAATGTGCAATTATTTTATTTTTTGTTAAAGCTCAAGTGTGAATTAGCAAATCATATTTTAGTAAAATTGATTGATAATCGGCAGGATAATAAAACGACAACACTGAAAATCTCAATTAAAGTTCTAAGAAGGATTAGCTTTTATTTATTATTTTTTTTATTTTTTTAAAAAAAATTAAAATTCCATGAGGGTGAATGTTTTTTCGAACATGAGGGTGGATTAGCAAATCGTGTTTTAGTAAAGTTGATTGATAATTGGCAGGCGATATGAAAATGAAGTACTAATATAAAGGTATGAACGACAATACCAAAAATCTTAATTAAAGTTGCAAAAAAATCCAAGGTATGTTGTTACCGAATTTCGGCATGATTATCCAAGACATCTTAGTGATGAAAAGGGGTGGGTCAAAACACAAAGAGGGTGCGTATATGGTTAAAAAGGAAGATTGCAAATTGATGCGCAGAAACCATAACCATCCAAATGAACTTTGGTTGAATACGTAAGAGGGATCGAAACTTTGATATCCTAATCTGGGAAATGGGCTTGTAATTTTTGTATTAGAGCTGAGTACTGTATTTCCTCAAAATGTCGAACGTCTCTTGTAAATGAGTCAAATGACTTCCTGCATTAAGAGACTAAACCAGCATATCATCAACATAAATTTTTATAGTTTTATCAATTTACTATTCGAACATTTTACTAACGAGTTTTTGATAAGTGGCTCCGGTATTCTTAGCCCGAAATGCATCATATTATTGCAATAAGTGCCAATATTTGTGATGAACGAGGTTTTTTCTTGATCCTCCGGGTGCATCCTAATTTGATTATACCCAGAATACACGTAAAAAAAACTCATTAACTCATGCCTGGCCGTAGCATCGATCATTTAGTCAATGTTCGGCAACAGGAAAGAGTCTTTAGAGCATGCCTTATTCAAATCTTTATATTGATAAACGACAGGCGGATGCTCGACGAGTTGACACGTGAAAGTAAAGACATGTAAGATATGAATGAGCAAATAGTTGGCACCGGATATAAATATATGACCGATGTTGAATAAGTTTTGAAGGCATTGGAACCGAGAACAAATATTTGAAAGGAAGACATCGGAACACATCTATCATGCTCGTTGTTTGTTCCAACATTGTAAGAATTGTTCACATCGTTAGCTGTCTGATTTTTCTTTTACTAAAGAAGAGTGTCAAACTACGTTAGTAACATATGAATGGATCAAAG
The DNA here is from genome assembly GCF_000715075.1 of Nicotiana tabacum. Classification (NCBI taxonomy): domain Eukaryota; kingdom Viridiplantae; phylum Streptophyta; class Magnoliopsida; order Solanales; family Solanaceae; genus Nicotiana; species Nicotiana tabacum. The sequence continues at coordinate 41,181,217 of NC_134096.1, read as the reverse complement.
TAATAACACGACTGTCTATGCCCCACGGTGGACGCCAAACTGTTTACCCGTAAAATGGTACAGTTGAATTTATAACGTGATTTATAGGAATGTGAATTAATTTGATCCAAGAATATAAAATAATCAATAATAATAATAAGTTAATGAAAATAAATTAAAAGGAAACACAAGCCTGATTGTGGGCTGAACTTCTCCGAGAGCAATAACAAGAACAATATGAAGAACAAAGTAAAGAAGATTATTTAGAATAAGAGCTTGTTTTCCTTTTTGGTATACAAAATGTTTCCTGTGGTAATAATGAATACAAATTCTCCTATTTATAGCTTTATTCAGGGAGACAAGATCCCCAAATCAAGCTCTTCTTTAACATGAATAAAATTTCTCTTGATGGCTGCATAACGGTTGAACATTAATACAAAAATTCTTTGTAACGGCTGCTCATTGAATGCTGTCTTTTCCAACCGATGTCTTCCTTTCAAATTTTTGTTCTCGGTTCCAATGCCTTCAAAATTTATTCCGCACCGGTCACATGTTTGTATCCGACGCCAACTATTTACCGACTCATACCTTACCTGTCTTTACTTTCACGTGTCAACTCGTCGAGCATCCGCCTCTCGTTTATTAATATAAAGATTTGAATAAGGCATTCCCTAAAGATTCTTTCCCATTGCCGAACATTGACCAAATGATCGATGCTATGACATGGCATGAGTTAATGAGTTTTCTTGATGCGTATTCCGGTTATAATCAAATTAGGATGCACCCGGAGGAACAACATAAAACCTCATTCGTCACAAATTTGGCACTCATTACTATAACTTGATGCCTTTCGGGCTTAAGAATGCCGAAGCCACTTATGAAAGGCTCGTTAATAAAATGTTCGAACAACAAATTGGTAAAACTATGAAAGTTTACATTGATGATATGTTGGTTAAGTCTCTTAATATAGGAAGTCATTTGACTCATTGACAAGAGATGTTCGACATTTTGAGAAAATACAACATGAAGCTCAACTCGGAAAAATGCACCTTTAGAGTTCGGTTCGGAAAATTTCTTGGTTATTTTGTATGTCAAAGAGGAATCGAAGTAAATCCCGACAAGATAAAAGCCATCAACGATATCCCTGATCAGTTGACAAGTATGAAGGAAATGCAAAGGTTGACCGGCAGGTTGGAGGCCCTTAGTAGATTTATATCAAGGTCTTCGGAGAAATGCCATCATTTCTTTTCACTCTTGGAAAAGAAAAATATTTTCGTGTGGACTCTGAAATGTCAGCAAGCATTGAAGGACCTAAAGAAGTACTTGTCTAGCCCTCCTTTAATGTCCAAACTGAAGGAAGCTAAACAATTGCTAATTTATTTGGTGGTTTCGGAAGTTCCGATAAGTACAGTCTTGGTTCGGGAGGAAGAAGGTACAAAATTTCCTGTTTATTATGTTAATAAAATTTTATCGAGAGCGGACACATGCTATCCACACCTAGAAAAGTTGGCTCCAGTTCTCGTAGTCGCCTCACGAAATCTTAGACCTTATTTTTAGTGCCACCGAACAGCCATTGTGATGACTTTTCCCTTGAGGAACATCCTTCATAAATCTGAATTGTCAGGAAGATTGGCTAAATGTGTGATATAAATTAGTGAATTTGATATAGAATATAAACCTCGGATAACTATCAAGTCCCAAGTTTTGACCGATTTCGTGGTTGACTTTAGTCCGAGAATGATACCTTTAGCTGCTAAAGAAGCAATTCTGGTGTCGAGAACTGTCTTCGGTGTTTGGACTTTGTTTACGGACGGAGCTTCTAACATAAAAGGGTTCGGTCTTAGGATAGTATAAATCACTCCTTCGAGAGAAACCCTAAGACACGCCATTAGAACTGTACCTTTAACTAACAATGAAGCCGAGTACAAGGCTTTGGTTGCAAGACTTGAATTAGCTCGGGGACTAGGCTTTAAGGTAATTGAAATAAATTGCGACTCCCAGTTGGCAGTGAATTTGGTATATGGAATTTTTGACACCAAGGAGGAGCGCATGCAACAGTACTTGAATAAGGTTCAAGTTTAGCTTTCTCGGTTCAAGGAATGGTCAATAATTCACATCCCAAGGGAAGAGAAAGTGGAGGCAAACGCATTGGCAAATTTGGGGTCATCCATGGAAATGAAAGGAGCCAATTCTGCTGCAGTCGTTCAACTGTTGCATTCGGTATTGGGTGTGGACGGATATTGCAAATTTAACTCAACCAACCTAGTTTGGGATTGGAGAAATGAGTTTATAGAGTATTTAAGACATGAAAAATTTCCTGAAGATCGTAAAGCATCCCGATGATTACGAACTAAAGCTGTTCGCTATTTCTTTGTTGATGGTCATTTATACCGAAGGTCGTTTCAAGGACCATTGTCTCGGTGTTTAGGAACATCGGAGGCTGACTATGTGATGAGAGAAGTTCATGAAGGAGTGTACGGAAATCATTCCGGTTCGGACTCGTTGGTTGTCAAATTGATAAGGGCTGATTACTTTGGCCCCGGATGGAACAAGATGTGAATGCATTTGTTCATAAATGTGATTAGTGTCAGCGTCATGCACAATTAGTGCATCGACCGATAGAGCTTTTGCATTCGGTAGTGTCACTGTGGCCATTCATAAAATGGGGGATGGACATAGTTGGACCCTTATCTCAAGGGCCCGGGCAGAAAAAATTTCTTTTGGTTTTAACTGATAATTCTCTAAATGTGTTGAAGTAGGTGCTTACAAAAATATTGGAGAGCGAGAAGTGATTGATTTCATATGAGAACACATTATTTGCCGGTTTGGAGTACCAAAATAATTTCTTGTGACAATGAGCCAAAATTTATAGGTTCCAAAGTCACAAAAATTTTGGAAGGACTAAAGATTAAAGGGATCACATATTCTCCATATCATCCAAGTGTTAATGGTGAAGTGGATTCAATCAACAAGGTGATAATTCAAAACCTCAAAAAGAAATTAGAGGATACTAAAGGTAATTGGCCTGAAGAGCTACCGAGTGTGTTATGGGCATATCGAATAACGGTAAAGTCGAGTAAGGGAGAAACACCATTTTCTCTTATGTACGGTGCAGAGGCTTTGATTCCGGTAGAAATTGGAGAACCGAACATAATGTATTCTCGGGAAAACGAGGAGGCAAATAATGAAGCACTATTAATTAAGCTGGATTTGCTTGAAGAATATCAAAATTTAGCATATGTAAGTATGGTGGCACAGAAGTAAAGAATGGAAAGATATTATAACCACTAAGCAAATCTTCGATATTTCAAAGTCAAAGAGTTAGTTTTGAGGAAAGTAACTCAAAGTACTCGAGAGATTGACGCCGAGAAGCTGGGACCAACATGGGAAGGACCTTACAGGATTTCAGCTATATCTGGTAAAGGTTCATATCAGCTAGAAAATGAAGATGGTGTAAAATTACCAAACAATTGGAACTTGACACACCTAAAAAAGTATTACTGTTGAAGATCCTTATTGATACTGAAGTATGTGTTGCACTCTTTTTTCCTTCGTCCTGTTTTTGTCCCTATTAGATTTTTTCTAGCAAGTTTTTTAATGAGGCAAAAACGTAAAATATACTACCAGGAAGGATCATTAGCGATATCAAGAACTCCAATGTTCAAATTCTCATACTTAGCATCCGAAAACTGGGGGTGGGTGGGGGAACCATAGTATATCAGTACATTATGTGTCAAGAAGTTCGGGGACTGTTAGAATCGGAAGTTGTATCTTATCAGGACCGAGTACTGCATAATCAGTCCCATAGAAATAAATTATACAAGTTAGCCACATGTATTGGTAGCTTTATTTACTTAAGCAAATGAATATTTATTTAAATGTACTTTTGAAAATGGAATTAATAAATCAAAGTCTTTTTCGTTTTTATCTTATTTCTTGTCCAAATGATAAGTTAAATTCCTTTTCATTTGAAAGTTAGTTAAACTTCAAATGCTTGTGCCAAAATGAACATGAGACGTTCTCTTCAAGAGCACCGTAAATATAAAATTCCTCTCTTATGAAACCCTCATAGTCAAAAGGTAGTTACTGGAAGTTTGAATTTCTCGGATTAAAGTTATCGGATGCAAACAATTCCGAAATTTATTTAATTTAAAAAATGTTCTACACAGAAATCAGGCAAAAGATGTTTTTTTTATTGAAAATGTCAAATTCAATAGAAGTTTTGACATATTTATAAAAAAAAATACATCAATTGGTTTTGCCGGGAGAGTCCGAAGGAAGAGAGGGCTCTTCTACATCTTTTGCAGATGAAGGTTGTTCCGTATTCGGTTCAGTACCTTCATATTTATCTTCCTTTTCATCCTCCACTTCGGTTCCCAAGTAGTCTGAACTTGTGCTCGAAGAGCTTGAAGGAGTGGGTCGAGGAGAAATGTTGTTGAAGGCAGTCGTCTCCAATTCGAGAGCTTTAGTGATGCAACCATCTATATTTGCAATACCTTATTAGGCTTCCTCCTTATATGGTAAATTGCATAAATTTTCTTGAGAAGGAAGGGGTCTTCTTGATCTTGGAGTTTAGCTCGAAGCCTCTCAATTTTTAATTGTAGCTGTTCATTTTCAGCCTTCACGATGCCATAGGTTCAGTTAATGTCTATATTTGTCCTCGCTTGCTCGTGGTTCTACACCATAACCTTTTTTTAACCTTTCCTATATTTGGGCTCTTTTCTCCTCGACAGTAGTTGCCTCCTCGATTTTGGAACATAAGCTTTCTTCCAGGTTGTTGATTTGCTCCATGAAAGCAGACTCACATTTGACTGTGGCAGTTGCAGCATCTTGCAGTTAAGTCTAATTTTCCTTCGCTTATTTAAGCTCTTTATGTGATTGAGCGGTCTCTTGGATGTGGGCCATTTTCTCTTGCTCGGATTGCTCTAATCGGGCTTCAAGCTCTCCCATTTGAGTAACTTTTACTTCTAAAATAGGGAGGCGCTCGACAAGTTGGTCACGTTTGGCAGCAAGCTGATCTCATTCAGCGGTGAAAGCTTCCTTGTCCAAAATTATCTTTTATAAGCCTTCGGTGGAAAGGAGGTTAGCATAAAAGGTCAAAGATTAAAATTTTAAAGACAATATCTAGCAAGAAAAAGGGGCCTAAAAGAAGATTAAATTGATACCTGAGCAGAAAAGTGCATGATGTTGTTAATCTGACACTCAGCAGAAAGAGAATCCATCTTTCTCCAATATTTGTTCGAAGCCAGAAGCTTCAAGTAGTTGGCGACCCCCATCATCTTGGAGAGTAGGTGGCACTCATTCATAACCGTAAGGATGACACTTCGTTTAACATTGGGGTTTCGAGTGGGTACCGGGTAAGTATTCTCTATATTCCCAAGGTCAGGTGACCGAGGGGAACGACCATCATCCATTTGTTCGGTTGGAACCGGTGGGGAGGTAGGGGTTAATGGTGTTGCAGATGGTGTTGAAGTCGAAGGAGGAGGAACATTAGAGGAAGAAATTCTCTGACCAGAAGTAACAACAGGAGCTCGAAAATGAGACTCAACATTTTCAACTGTTTCTATTTTCGTGAAAAGCGCTTGAAGTTCTCTCGGTTGAGGTAATTGAAGTTCTCTTGACTGAGCATCCGGTTGAGCTGGAGGAGATCTTTTTTTTTTTGAAGAGGAACTGATTTATCATCAATGACCACAGTGGTCGGTCTAGTTGGAGCTTCTTTTGTTGAAGTCTTCTCCCGAGTCTCAACCATAAAGGTACGTTTTCTTTTTGGTTTTTTAACCCTAGGTTGGGGACTCAGGGAAAGGGTACCTTCACCGGAAGCAAGAGTGGCTTCATGAGCCCTCTTCCAGTCAAGAATTGCTTAAACTTGTTGATGGGCCACCGTTGGGTCATGAGAAACCTCAACAATATGGCAAATTGAAGATCCCTTCGGAAGGCATGTGTATTGCAGAAGGGATTCAACAAATTGAATCTAAATCTTGTCAAAAATTGGAAGAAAAAAATAATAACTTTTACTTATCATGATTCTTGGCTTTCCAATTAAATTTGGGTGTAATTGCTTTCCACCTACGTGAATCCGGTGTGAAAAAGCCTAAAATTTTTTGTACCCATTGGGTCAGATTATTAACTGATGGTGGTTCCTACCAGATAGTTGAAACAAAGGAAATAAAAGTTAGCAAAGGAGGAAATTCTCTTTAACATAATAGAAAAAGGATATCTGAAAACTTACAAGTAAAATTTCAAGATTCAGGGATAGAAGGGGCTGTTGCTGTAAGGATGTCCGTGGTAGCAATGACAATGAATCGTTCCATTCAACCACAGGCATTGTCGTCATCGACACTAGTAACAATAGTATGATGGCCATGTTTGCTGAGTTTGATCACGCCTCCACGAAAAAATTTTGGGGAGTAGAGGTTGATCAAATGGGCAAGAGTGAGGGTTTCTCCGGCCTAGGAACACAATTTATGAAGGCAAGCTACCGTACGCCATATTGATGGGCGTACTTGAGCTAAGAAGATGTAGTAATGGTGGCAAAATTCTACAATAATGGGATTAATTTCTTGACCCAATCTTAATGTAATAGAGTATGTATAAACACACATGAACCCGGGTTTGCTAAAGATGACCCTTTTCACTTAATTAGGGTCTAAGATTTCGATGTTTTTCCAGTCACAATCTTCCTTTATAATAGGTATACTAACAGGGCAAATGGAAGAAGGATATTTGCGGACAAGCCAATTTTTGTCATTTTTGGGGTTGATAGTTTCCTTTTGAACTTAGGAGGTTCGGTTTCGACATCAACTTCGTTAGTTTTATTATTTTTAGAAGGGCCACCTCCGATGACAAGGCCAGAGTTTTTGGGGGCAGAGGTGATAGAAGACATGGTGGTAGAAGATCCGAGTAAGAAGCTTTTACTGAGAAACAAGAGTTTTGTAGTTGAGTTCTTTGGAGATTAGGAGAAGAGGAGTTTGTAAAAGTGAAAGGTAAAAGTGATGAGTAGTGGAGAAGTTTATAGGCGGGAGAATTCATGGTCATGATTATCTTGAAGATTGGCAAAAATATTTGGCGAATTACGGGATAACACGTCTTCGGATCATTAAATGCAAGGAGACGTGCGTCTTTTCAAGTGTCAGAAACCATTCAGGAACTTTTCCACCAAGAAAAGAGGTCTTATCTACTTTCTGTTAATACAAAGTTTTGTCACCGAAAAGTAGGGGGACTATATGTATGGGGTAAAATTGATAAATGAGAGGTGGATGCTCGACGAGTTGACACGTGGAAGTAAAGACAGGTAAGTTATAAGTAAGCAAATAGTTGACACCGGATACAAATATGTGACCGATGCTGAATAAGTTCTTAAGGCATTGGAACCAAGAACGAAGATTTGAAAGGAAGATATCAATTAGAAAAGATAGCATTCAATGAGCAGCCGTTACAAAGAATCTTTTTATTAATGTTCAACCGTTATGCATCCATGAAGAGGGGTTTTATTCATCTTAAAGAAGAGCTTGATTTGAGGATCTTGTCTCCCTGAATAAAGCTATAAATAAGAGAATTTGTATTCATTATGAACACACAAAACATTCTGTATACCGAAAAGGTAAAACAAGCTCTTATTCCAAATAATATTCTCTACTTTGTTCTTCATATTATTCTTGTTATTGTTCTCGGAGAAGTTCAGCCCACAATCAGGCTTGTGTTTATTTTTAATTTATTTTCATTAACTAATTATTGTTCTTGATTATCTTATATTCTTGGATTAAATTAATTCACGTGTCTATAAACCATATTACAAATTCAATTGTAGTGTTTTACAGGTAAACAAGTACGTCAGGGAAGGAGAGAGGGGCACTCGAGGTGTTATTTTACTTTAATTAGTGAGTAATAATTGATGATATCAAATAGGTAAAATTTTCATGCGCACTTAAAATAATTAAGTGATTCCCAATTTATGAATAACTTCATATACATACACTTTTCTCTTCTTCTTTCCTGTTATTTTCTTCTTTTTGTGCTTAAAGTTTCTTCTTCTTCTTCTTAGTTGCAAAATGAGTTTGTTAAATTTATTATTTTTTTGACAATTTGATGATTGATTTGTTCTTTATGATATCTTAAAGTTGTGTTTCAAATTTGAACTCATTTGGAGTAGATTTAGGCATTGAATCGTGTATTGGATTATTAAAATTCGAAGAACAAGTTTATGTTTTACCACTTAAGATTAGAAATATAAAGTTGCCTTAAATAGATTCAGATTTGATTTTTGAAGTTGCATTGAAGAGATTGAACTACTTCAGATTCGAATTTCTGAAGTTGCATTTGAAAGATACAAGAATTTCAGATTTGATTTCTGAAGTTACACTGTAGAGATTGAACTACTTCAGATCCGAGCGGATATAACTTGCAAAATTTTATGCACTACAAGTATAACTTCAATGGTGACTCCAAAAGTGGGTATATATATGATAATGCCCATCAAATAGGAGCTGATGAGTCATTTTATAGGGGCCAGCTATTATAACCTACTTTTCGCTGTAAATTGAAATCTTAAACTAATGAAGAAAATATATTGACATCTTAAAATTGAATAGATTTTCAAATTCAATGTTTTGTTAAGCTTGTCTAATTCAAGGATCTTAAGTTTTTCAAAGTCAACAACAATAATAACAATTAAGGTAACAATTCGTAAGAATCACATGTCTCTACTTCAAATAACACCCATGTGGAATATAATATTCCAAATAACCCTCTCGAATTTTAGATGACTCTTGACTCAATAGGATCCATTGATTGAGAGTAAAGGAATGCCAAGTTCCTTCTCAAGTCAGAAATTAAGAAAAGTAGCATTTAAGCATGAGATCATGGTCATCCAATATGCTTTAAGTGCTCTCTTTTTCCATGCCCTTTTGTTTACTAAGGTTTTTATAAGACGAAATGTAATCTTATTAATCATCACGAGTACAATTTGATTTGTTCTTTTGATTTTCCTCTTCGGATTGTTCTCCACATGAAGTGTTCGGCCACATTTTGAGTTGATTTTGAGGAAGAATATTTCTTGATCACTTTGACTTTGAGAAAGATATTATTTTTATGTGTTGATCTCTTTGTGACTATTTCAAATTTATTAAATTTTTGACATGAATATCTTTGTAAATATTCAAAAAGTTTATGGGAAGGTAATTGTTTATTCATTTGATTGTTGAAAGCCAATTTGGTTTGAGGAAATTACACAAACTACCTATGCCCAAATATATTACCTTTTTTTTTTACCCATTTGAAAAATAGTTAAAAAAATACACCTATGTCACGACCCGAAATCCCAACCACGGGGCCGTGATGGCGCCTAACGTCTACTTGCTAGGCAAGCCAACATTAGCTACACTATTTATTTTAGCAATTTTAAAACCAAATTAATGAGAAGGTAAAGCTGTAAAACTTCAAAAGATATGATAAACTCCAAACACGCTGTCTAGTCCAATCTCAGAATCATGTGTCACAAGTACATCAACAACTAAAACTGCTACAAGCAGGGTCCGAAATAAAATACAACTGTCTGAATAAAGTAAACAGTACAAAGATAAGAAGGGGACTTCAGAGTCTGCGAACACCGAGTAGCTCTACCTCAAGTCTCCGAGTAAGGATAGTCCGAGCAAGCCTCCACTAAATGCCGTTGGGACCAACACCAGAATCTGTACAAGAAGTACAGAAGTATAGTATAACTACAATCGACCCCATGAACTTTGTAAGTGCCGAGCCTAACCTCGACGAAATAGTGACGAGGCTATAATAAGACACTAACTATAAACCTGTACGAGTATAAGTGACAACAATATAAAAATAGAGAAACAAGAATTAACATGAAAATCAGGAAAACAAAAATTACACAGCAGAGGACCCCAAAATATTACCTATGCTCAAATTATAATACAACCACAGATATGAAACCAACAATCAAGAACAGTCATAATATATCTTCTCTGTTGCGGTATGCAACCCATTCCAAAATAACATATCAATATTTTTTGCGGCGTGCAACCCGATCCCAAGTAATAATATCAACATTCATTGCGGCGTACAACCCGATTCCACACAATAATATCAATATCCGTTGTGGTGTAAAATCTGATCGCAAACAACAACATCACTATCCGTTGCAGCGTAAAACCCGATCCCAAAGAATAATATCAATACTACAACAACTACAGCGTAGCTCTCAACATATGAGAAAGGAACCAAAACAAGTAAATACTCTAAGGCAAACCAATATAACAAACTAGAGCGAAATAGAAGCAAGTAAAGGCAAATAGACAATTAAAGGCATAGAAAAGGTAAAAATAGACAATAAGTAAAAATATGGGAATATAGAAAAAGAGGGAATATAACAAGGAAGACATGTATTTAACAAATAAGGGCAAGTAGAAATGAAGGCATGATATGAATAGTAGCACGTGGTAAAAGAAGGCATGATGTAGTTAAAATACACAGTTACAAACCCGCCCCTTATGATTAACCCATGACAACTTATGTACACTCGTCAACTTGCATATACGCCATTCCCTCACATAAAATAAAGTAGTAAATAAACCAATCAAGTCCTAATTTCCTCAAGTCAAGGTTAACCACGACACTTACCTCTTCCCGGAATCAATTCAACAATCAACCACGACCTTTCTCTTAGAACAAGCCTCCAAACCAACAGAATCTAGCCAATTATTAATCAAACAATCCAAAATAAGCTTTAGAAACCCCTAATTTCTACCTTGGAATTCATGGATTTGATGATAAAATTCATGGAAAAGTACTTGAAATTGATTAAAAACTAGTTAAAGTTGGTTACCTCTAGAGTGTTTAGGGTTGAAAATTGGTATAAAATGAGCTAAGTCTAGACTTTACCATCTTTTACCCAGTTGCAGATGCCGCAATTGCAAACTCTTGTTTGCAATTGTGACCATCGCAAAAGCGAACCACTGATCGCAAAAGAGATTAGTGTCCCAGCCATCAGTGGTCGCAAAAGTAACATAATATTTGCATTTGTGAACCTCCCCCATTCGCATTTGCGATTCTATCTTCGCATTTGCGAAGGTTGCCCGATTAAGCTCCAGTCGCATTTGCGACACGTTAACCGCAAAAGCGGAGGCCACACATTTGCGATGCTATCTTCGCAAATGCGAAGCCAATAGTCCCACCCCAATTATCGCATTTGCGAGCCCAACTTCGAAAAAGCAGGACTCGTAATTACGAACAGGTCATCGCAATTGCGAGACCCGCATACCTAAAGCACCAGATAAAGTATCAATAGTTCAAAGTTTTCCCTAAACACATCCGATCATGCAAACAAGTGTAATTACATCATACAAACTCACTCGCTACCTCAAATCATCCAAATAATATCAAATAACAAGAATCGATCATCAAACTCAAGATTTCAACTTAAAATTTATTTTTTTTACAATCTTTTACATAATGCCTCGAAACGTCCAATGCTAGAAATCCCATGGTACTTGCTAGATCGTAGTTCTTCCTCTTGTGGCAGTTTTGGAGGGTTCTTCAAAGGTAAGTTACCTCATATTTCATATTTTTCTTGTTGATTAAGCTAAGAATCAGTCCCTCCTTCATATATATTAGAGTTTCAAGTCGAAATAAAAGTGTTTACACACCAACTTGAACACAAAAGTTTATTCAAGAAAAGAATACAACTCCTATAGTGTTGTGGTGTGACTGAGGATTGTTGTGTGCTACACTAGCTCGGGATTTCGTGTTGTATATACTTTCTAAGTTAATTAAATCATGTTTATTTTTGTGCTTAAGGTTAATCATGTGCTGGTTTAGTTGTTTGAGTGAAACTCTACAAGATAGTAATTGACATGTCATAAGGAATGACTATCTTTTATTGTGGGCTGTGTTGAGGCTATATATGTAGTTTGTTGTGGCTGGAAATTTTTTATAAATAGTTTGATTATGTTATGTCTGCTGTTTTTAAGCTTATCTATGTGCTAATTAAGTTGATTGAAGAAGATAACATGAAAAATAAGAGGTTGACGATAAAGATTAAAGTGCTAGGCATGTGGACTATATTTGAAGATAATTCTTATGATATTTTGGGTTGAAAATGATATGGTAAGATTAAGTATAATGCTGTGGATGTTGTAGGAAGATTCATGGAAAAGTAATTGGATTATACCAAAAACATTGACCGTGGTCAACTCAAATCTCATTTTAAGCCAAAAATCATTTTTTCTTCAAAACGTTACGTAAAAACTTTCCAGGAAATGTCACGAACCATGCATGCAAACCAATAAACATCAAATGAAGCTACGGGAGGTCTCAGGACATGGAAATTAAGTCTAGTACTCAAAACGATCATATCGGGTCGTCATATTCTCCACCTCTAAAAGAAACGTTCGTTCTCGAACGGACATATAAATATACCTCGACTAGTAAAAAGGTGGGGGTATATATTCCGCATATCGAAGTCGGATTCCCAAGTAGCCTCCTCAATTGATAGAGCTCTCCATTGCACTTTCATAGAAGGAAAACTCTTAGATCTCAATTTACGAACCTACCGGTCTAGGATAGCCACCGACTCTTCCTTATAGTACAAATTCTCGTCGAGATGCACTGTGATGAAGTCTAAACATGTGACATGTCCTCACGGTACTTCCGAAGCATGGAAACATGGAATACCATATGTAACCCTACTAGGCTAGGAGGCAATGCAAGCCTATAATCAACCTCCTCAACTCTCTCCAAGATCTCGAACGGCCCAATAAACCTTGGGCTTAACTTACTCTTCTTCCCAAACTGCATCACACCCTTCATAGGCAACACTCACAGAAGAACTTTCTCACCCTCCATGTAGGGCACATCTCAAACCTTTCGGTTTGCATAACTCTTTTGCCTGGAGTGAGTTGTCCGAAGTTGCTCTTGAATCACCTTAACCTTATCCAAAGCATCACAGACCAAATCAGTGCCCAACAATCTAGCCTCACCGGGCTCAAACGAACCAATCGACGAACAATATCGCCTCCTATATAAGGCCTCGTACGAAGCTATTTGGATGATCGACTGATAACTGTTGTTGTAGCCGAACTGCGCTAGAGGTACAAAATGGTCCCACTGACTCCCGAAATCCATAGAGCATGCCCATAACCTGAATAGTGCGCTCGGAATGTCCGTCTGTCAGAGCATGAAATATGGGACTCTGCTCAACACCCGTTCCCAACTCACACTGCACGACTCTCCAAAAATGCGATGTGAACTGAGTGCCTCAGTCTGAAATGATGGAAATAAGCACGTCGTGTAGGCGAATAATCTCCTAGATGTAAATCTGAGCCAACCGATCTGAAGAATAGCAAGTCATCACCGGAATGAAGTGTGCGGACTTAGTCAACTGATCTACAATAACCCAAACTGCTTCATATTTCCTCAAGGTCCATGGTAAGCCTACCGCAAACTCTATAGTGATGCGTTCCTACTTCCACTCTAGTATGTCCAATCTCTTAGTCAATCCACTCTGGTTTTGGTGCTCATACTTCACCTGTTGACAATTCAAACGCCTGGAGATATAATCCACAATATCTTTCTTCATCCTCCGCCACCAATAGTGTTGTTTCAAGTCACAGTACATATTCGTGATACCTGGGTGAATGGAATAGCATGAACTGTGATCCTTCTCAAGTATCAGTTCTCTCATCCCATCAACATTTGGAACATAAATTCAGCCTTGAAGCCGCATAACACCATCATCTCCAATCATAACCTCCTTAGCACCACTCCGCTGCACTGTGTCTTTTCATACTGTATACAGGTAAAATCAGACCGATAAGCTGGCCCGGTTCACGATAAAATAAATCGAGTAAGGAACGCAATGTAAAGGAACTAGAATAAAGATAAGGGACTCATCGAGTTCGGCATCGGGGGTACGACGCCCACCCTCGAGTATATCGAGGCCATGACCCTAGATCGGTCCAAATCACAAGAGACTTCGGAGAGCATTATTAGGCAATCGAACAAGATTAGCGGAAGGCCGTGATATCCTCGATCAATCGGGTATCATGGCGCAGATCTAGGCATGTATCAACAGGAATTTAGTAATTAGTTAAACGGGAGATTTTTACCTTTTATAAAATTGTACTTAGGGTAAAACTCCCATACTATATAAAGGGGAGTTTGATTATTCATTGGGTACATGGTAACACGCATCCCAAAGCAATATACTATTTTTTTCACTATTATTCATAGTTCTTATTCTCGTTCATTAGTGCTGGCCATGTGAGTCCGAATCGAGGGTGAATATTTCATCAAGGCTGGAATTATCCTCTTCACATGGTTTGAATTTACTATACCTTTATTTGTTTGATCTAATATAATTTATCGTTCGTATCATAATAATCCACATATCCTTAAAACCACTTACAAATTTAACTGTTATCCATTTTTTAGGGTAAATAGTTTGGCAACTACCGTGGGGATAAGGATAATAATGGCAATTTGATAAGAATTTCCATAACGCACCCTACTTTACACTTGTTCTTTGAATTGTCTTCAATTTTAGGTCAAAGTTCAAAATGTCGAACTCCCAATCTGCACCTCTAAACGTGGATGCTGAATTCGGTCACCACGACGAGAACAACAATATGGTACCCAGTAATGAGGTGCTCTATGTCAATCCTAGCGGAGTCCCAATCGCGGACCCGATCGACGCTAACTCACATGTGACAATCAATGTGAATCTGCCTACTGATCCAGAGAATAATGTCCGCGGGGGAGTCCGATTGATAGCCTAAAATACACACGACAGTGAAGGAGGTGAGATCAACTTGCGAGTGATCTTCGAAATGCTGCAGTCCCGGCAGGCAGCAATAACCCAGCTGCAGAACCAAAGCCGCGCCCCCGGCAGAATTGAGCCTGAGCCGTCCTGAAAAATCACTCGCATAAACGAATCAATTACAGAGATACCGAGCGAAGCTGGACCCGGGACTAACCCCGAGATCATAAAAATGCTCGAGGAACTGACTAAACGGGTAGAATCAGGAGTAAAGAAAATCGAGGCCAATGACAAAAAGGTAGAAACCTACAATTCCAAGGTACAAATCCCAGGAGCATCACCGATATTTCAGGGTCTGGCTTCCAAGAAGTTTGTTCAGAAACCTTTCCCTCCGAGCGCGACTCCGAAGCCAATTCCAAAGAAGTTCCGCATGCCCGAAATTTCTAAGTACAACAGAACAACCGACCCAAATGAGCATGTGACCTCCCACACGTGCGCCATCGAAGGGAATGACTTGGAAGATGATGAGATCGAGTCCGTCCTGCTGAAAACATTCGGGGAAACTTTGTCGAAGAGAGCTATGATATGGTATCACAACTTACCCCCTAATTCTATTGACTCGTTTGCTATGCTTGTAGACTCCTTCATGAAAGCACACGCCAGGGCCATCAAGGTCGATACCAGGAAGTCAGACCTTTTCAAAGTGAAACAGAGATATAATGAGATGCTCAAGGAATTCGTGTCCCGATTTCAAATAGATCGAATGGACTTGCCTCTGGTTGTGGACGATTGGGCCGTATAGGCCTTCACCCAAGGACTCAATACTCGAAGCTCATTGGCTTCACAACAGTTAAAGCAAAATCTAATAGAATATCTGGTTTTGACTTGGGCTGATGTACATAACCGGTATCAGTTAAAAATTAGGGTCAAAGATTGTTACATTTCGTGTTTTCGTACGTTAAAGTTTTGTTGTCAGTTAATCGACGTAGACTCGGGGATGAGATTATCTTTAGGTTATAAGCATTTATGCTATTTATAATAGGCGATAAGTAAGTGCCGTGAAGGTTAAAGAGTAAACGAATCAAGAAAATGAATTTCGTTGAAAGTTGTCAATTTGGAATATAATATGATCCAAGCCATAATAACCGGTAATTATGGACTAATGTCATACAAGGTACCCCATGAACATGATAGTAGAGTACATAAAGTGTGTTAAAAATGAATAGTATTTTAAGTAATTTGAAATAATTCTTAATTAGGTGGGTAATTAGTTAATTATTGGTTAATGGAAGATTAACTAGTTAATTAAGGAATTGTTGGGTGATTAATTAACGCTTTTGGGTAAGCCTTAACGTTGCAGCCAAATTGTGACTCCTAAGTCCACATTATAAGGTGGCACATTAAGAGAGATTGGTGGCTTAGTCATCTTATGAAAGTGGGGCCCACCTAAAGGTTAAAGGTAACCTTTCTAATTCACAAAATCAATTGCTCACATTTTAAGAAAAAGCTTCAGCAAAGATAATTTTGCAATAGCAACGTTATTGCATTGCTCACATCTTAAGAAAAAAGCTTCAACAAAGATGATTTTGCAATAGCAACGTTACTACTTCAAGCATTTCATACGAAGACTACTTAATATTATAGCAACATGGGATTTGCGATTCTAAGGGGATACGGTGTAATCTTTTTCAAGAATATCATATGGATTGTTCCCTATTTCGATCTCGTTGTTACGTGTTTCATCGCGATTGGCATGTGTTAGAAGGATTGTTGAGAGAATCGGTTCAGGTATGTTAAGGGTATCCCTTCTTTCATTTTGGCATGATTCATACTATACAAATGAAACGAGCAAAAGCACAGCTTTCATAAATGACTCTATTCATAGAAGTACTAGGAATGCCTATGTTCTTGATTCCCCATGTGAATTATTATTATATCTTTTGTTCATGGGTCTCAGAAAAATAGGTAGTTGATAAAATTTATCCGAAGGCATATTGATCTTATGACATACCGAGAAATCTTATTAACATATTTCTTATGCATTTCATTCATTTATACATGAACATTGACCCATGAACAGATGGCGTTATATACATGTATATTATATGTATATGGGATATGGAAAAAGGTTACGACGTTATATATGCACCACCACCTGATCAGCTGGTGTATGTTGATGACTTTTCCCACAGTGGCCGAGATGATATGATGGGATTTCCTCAGAGGCTTGATGATGTAATGTACACCTATACCACGACATTTATACGCACGTGCATGATATTATAAATGTTTCAGGATTTACAAAGTTATTTAGACTTACAGGTGGAATTCTTTATTCCATGCTTCATTTATGTCTTTTATGCACTGACTTTCATGCCTTACATACTCAGTACATTATTCGTACTGACGCCCTATTTCCTGGGGACTGCGTTTCATGCCCACAGGTGCAGGTAGACAAGTTGACGGTCCCCCTTCTTAGGATCTTTGATCAACGAGAGTTGGTGTGCTCCATTTGATCCGGAGCTGCTTTTGATTTTGGTACGATATGTTTGTATACATATATGGGTATGACGGGGCCTAATCTTGTCCTTGTATAGTTGTATATTCTATTAGAGGTCTGTAGACAGTATGTATAGTTGCCTATAGCAGCCTTGTCGGCTCGCCCTACGTATTCCGCACGTATATGTATATATGTCTTTTGGACAAGTTTCCCTCACGCATGTTATTCATGTTTATATCTTAGACTCGTGCTTAAGGGCGTTCGATAGGTAGGACTCGGGCACTCGTCATAGCCCATCGGTTTGGGTCATGACAAAAGTGGTATCAGAGCAGTTCTGTCCTAGGGTTGTCTACAGACCGTGTCTCATAGAGTCTTATTTATGGGTGTGTTGTGCACCACACTTATAAGCATGAGGCTTCAGGATATTTAGGATGGTTACTTTTCTTTCTTATCCAGATTGTGTGATAGAACTGAGTTGTAAGTATCCACCCTTAATATTTACCTTATTTATGTTTTTAGTGTTGCCTATTACTACTAGACGACAGGCGCAAGCCGCTAGCACGGGTCAAAAGGCTACAAAGGTGTTATACGGGGATATAAGTTACACTATGGAGTTAGACCCATCAGAGATCATGGGTTCTATCGAGGAGGATCCATCCGAGGATCCATATGAGTCATCCGTTCGAGTAGTTTCGATCTCGCCGACCTCACCAAGGCCCTTAGTTTCATTTTCAAGGCCCGTTGATCAGGGTATAAAGGGAGTGGTTCTCGGATTGGCACAACCGGGTTCCCCTCAGGCTCAAAACTATGTCAGGGTATTTTCGGACACCAGCTCTTCTGCGGTTCTAGATAGGCCACAGTCTTAGGAGTCCGTTAATAAAGGTTCGTCTATATATGTTATGGGATATGCAGAGGAAGAGGATATTAGTCGGGCCAAGAGGAGGAATGTAGCTGATAAGGATATGAAGATTCCACTTCGAAGTGTGTCTGATCGAGGCTCTCATATAGGACGGGGCGAGGACCCTCTACCCTAGGCTTCCTCCAGATATCAGTTTTTGGTTGGTGAGCTCCTCCTCTTCTTGGAATATTACCAAGTCAGGATTCTATATATGTTATGTTGCTTTATGAGGACATAGGGAGCCCTGTCCCGACTTACATATATTATGGTCATGTTTTCTTAGAGGTTTTGTAGACATTATCCTGTGTATAATTTTGGGTATGACATGTCTACGGCCTTGTCGACCCTTATGCATCTATATTAACCTTTGTTTTGAATGCGTTCTATTAGTTAAGTCCTAATATTGTTACGTATATATATAGATATTGCCCGTAATGGCCCGTGATAAGTTTGATAACAAATAAGGATAAGGTACGTGGTGCTTGGTTGGGTAGAATTTGATGTTATAATGGTTATGGATGGTTGGCTTCTTGTTATTCTAACGTTTATTATAGATCAAAGATGGTTCGATTCTAATTCCTAGGAGAGCTTGTTTTGGAATGGAAAGGTAATACGGCATCGCCGAGAGGTAGATTTATTTCCTATCTCAAGGCAAGGAAGATGATCAGAAAGAGCTATATTTATCACTCAGTTCGGGTACAGGATGTGAAAGTAGAGTCACCAACCATTCAATCTACCCCTGTGGTTAATGAGTTTTCCGATGTTTATCCCGATTAACTTCCAGGTCTTCCGCCTGAGCGAGAAATTGAGTTTGCTATTGACCTACTACCAGATACCCAACCAATATCTATTCCTCCCTATTGAATGGCCCACACAGAGCTGAAGGAGTTGAAGGAACAACTAAAAGACTTGCTTGAAAAAAGCTTTATCAGACCTAGTACATCACCGTGGGGAGCACCTGTGGTATTTGTGAGGAAGAAAGATGGTTCCTTGCGGATGTGTATTGATTATAGACAGTTGAATAAGGTGATGATCAAGAATAAGTACCCGCTCCTGAGGATTGATGATTTATTTGATCAGTTGCAAGGTGCCAAGTGTTTCTCAAAAAATAGACTTGAGGTCCGGGTACCATCACGTAAGGGTTAAGGAGAAAGATATTCCGAAGACAACATTCGGGATCAGATATGGGCATTTTGAGTTTCGCGTTATGTCATTCGGTTTGACCAGTGCCCCAGTAGTATTCATGGATTTGATGAACCGTGTGTTCAGACCCTTTTTTAGATCTGTTCGTGATTGCATTTATCGATGATATATTGGTGTATTCTCGTTCAGATACTGAGCACACAAATTATTTGCATATTGTGCTCAAAGTTCTACAAAAGGGAAGTTGTATGCAAAATTCTCTAAAAGTGAATTCTAGTTAAATTCTGTAACTTTCCTTGGGCATATTATTTCAGGTGAAGGTATCCGGGTTGATACACAAAAGATTGAGGCATTAAAGACTTGGCCTAGACCCACGACACCGACGGAGGTTCGTAGCTTTCTCGGTTTGGCAGGTTATTACAGGAAACTTGTAAAGGGATTTTCTTCTCTTTCAGCACCTTTGGCAAAAGTGGTGATGATGTGATGTCTCCCTTAATGTTCCATAATAACATAAGGAAATCTATGGTACAAGCAAGTTGAAGGAAGGTTGCGAATAAGTATAAATAGATAGGTGTAGATCGCAAGCTAAAGTATGGTAGAGTGACAAGGTTTTAGGAAGACAGGAGTAAGGATAAGAAAAGGTGAGTGAGAAGATGATGAGAATGGATAAGTCCTCGGGATTAAGCCCATGAAAACAAGAGAGCTAATGGTTTCTCTAAGTTATAGAAAGCTCTGTATAGCCTGAATGAACTCAAAGGAGTCTAAGACTAGTAGTATTTAGAAGGGATGGAATGCTGTCCTGGTAGTGGAATAAGGGAATAATTGTGATAGATAAAGGATGACGTTTGGGCCTTCGATTGAGTAATGACTTGAAAAGGGGGGGGGATTTAATTAATTGTAAAAGATTAGAATACCTATGTAAGGTGACTTTGAAGGAAGCTAAGTTTCAATGCACTGATGCTTGCAAACGGAGTTTCCAGGCATTGAAGGATGGACTAACTTCAACACCAGTTCTAATACTCCCAGAGGGAACCGATGGTTATGTTATATATTGTGATGCTTCGGGCGTGGAGTTGGGTTGTGTACTGATGCAGCATGGTAAGGTTGTAGCTTATGCTTCTAGACAACTAAGAAAGCATGAGAAGAATTTCCCAACCCATAATATAGAGTTAGCCGCGGTGATTCATGCACTAAAGATGTGAAGTCACTATTTGTATGGCATTCGTTCTGATATCTATACGGATCATATGAGCCTTCAGTATATCTTCAAGCAAAAGGACTTGAATTTATGCCAAAATAGATGGTTGGAGCTACTTAAAGACTATGACGTTGATATTTTATATCATCCGGGGAAGGTGAATGTAGTAGCCGACGCCCTCAGCCGTAGATCTATGGGTAGCTTGTCATATTTACAACCAGATAAGAGGGGAATAGCCCATGAGATTCATCGGCTAGCTAGTCTTGGAGTTCGATCATTGGATTCAGTTGATACCTGAAATTACTATTCAGGACACGGCAACATCTTCTTTAGTAACTGAAGTGAAGGAACGCCAATACGAGGATCCTGTGTTAGCTTATTACAGGGATACAACCCCTCAGAAGGAGAAGACGCCGTTTGAGATTACAGAATATGGGGTCCTCAGATATCAATGATGATTATGTGTCCCTAATGTTGCAGGGCTGTGTCGACAGGTTATGGGAGAAACTCACTATTCTCGTTATTCTATCCATCCAGGACCAACAAAGATGTATCATGATATTAGGGAAATATATTGGTGGGACGTAATGAAAAAGGATGTAGCAGAGTTTGTTGCTCAATTCCCTAACTGCCAGCAAGTTAAGATTGAGCATCAAAAACCCGGTGGATTATTGCAGGCTATAGAGATTTTGACTTGTAAGTGGAAAGTAATCAATATGGATTTCATTGTAGGCTTACCTCGTACCCAACGTAAGTTCGATTCTATATGGGTGATTGTTGATAGACTTAAAAAATCAGCCCATTTTCTGCCTGTTAGGACTACATATTCCGCAGAGGATTATGCAAGGCTTTACATTAAGGAGATAGTATGACTTCATGGTGTCCCTATATCTATTATCTCGGATAGAGGAGCTTAGTTTACAGCTAATTTCTGGAGGTCTTTCCAAAAAGAATTGGGGACTCAGGTAAGTCTTAGTACGACTTTTCATCCCCAGACAGACGGACAGGCTGAGCGTACTATTTAGACACTTGAGGATATGTTACGGGCCTGTGTGATAGACTTCAAGGGTAGCTAGGATGATTATCTGCCGCTTATTGAGTTCGCGTATAATAATAGCTATCATTCCAATATTCAGATGGCTCCATACGAAGCTCTTTTCAGACGGAATTGTAGGTCGCCTATAGGATGGTTCGATGTTGGGAAAACTGAATTAGTAGGACCAGAATTGGTATAACACGCAATTCAGAAGATTAAGATTATACAGGAAAGGCTGTTAGCAGCTCAAAGCCGTCAAAAGTCTTATGCGGATAATCGACAATGAGACTTGAAGTTCCAGGTTGACGATTGGGTATTCCTAAAGGTATCACCGATGAAAGGCATTATGAGGTTTGGAAAGAAAGGAAAACTTAGCCCTCGGTACATTGGACTATATAAGATCATACGCAAGGTAGGCCAGGTATCATATGAGTTTCTGACTTGGAATCTGTACATCCAGTCTTTCATGTGTCTATGCTCCATAAATGTATCAGAGATCCTTCCAGAGTTGTGTCAGTTGATGATGATCAGGTCAAAGAACAGCTATCGTATGAGGAAACGCCCATTGCTATACGAGATAAACATGTTCGAAGATTGAGAACTAAAGACGTAGCTTCGGTGAAAGTACTTTGGAGAAACAATAATGTGGAAGAAATGACTTGGGAAGCCGAAGAAGACACAATGTCTAGGTATCCTCACTTATTTCCTCTTCCAGAGAAGGATCCAACTGAGACATCACACCCCTAAGGTACGAGTATGGTTTCTTGTGTTATTTATTTTCACTAGTCGTGTGAGGCCGTTGTCGTGATTGATGATTGTGGCAAAATGTGGCGTTGAATAACTGAGTTCTATACATGAACGATTGATAATATTACTGTTACAAAGGTGACTCTGCCAAAATTCATATAGATCCAGGGGAGTTAAACATTCGAGGATGAATGTTTCTAGGGGGGAGGGATGTTACATTTAGTGTTTTCGTACGTTAAAGGTTCGTCGTCAGTTAATCGACGTAGACTCAGGGATGAGATTATCTTGAGGTTATAAGCATTTATGCTATTTATAACAGGCGATAAGTAAGTGCCATAAAGGTTAAAGGGTAAATGAATCAAAGAAAATGAATTTCGGTGAAAGTTGTCAATTTGGGATATAATACGATCCGAGCCATATTACCCGATAATTATGGACAAGTGCCATACAAAGTACTCCATGACCACGATAGTAGGGTACATAAAGTGTGTTAAAAGTGAGCAATATTTTAAGTAATTTGAGATAATTCTTAATTAGGTGGGTAATTAGTTAATTATTGGTTAATGGAAGATTAACTAGTTAATTAAGGAATTGGTAGGTGATTAATTAAGGCTTTTGGATAAGCCTTAACGTGGCAGCCAAATTGTGACTCCTAAGTCCACATTATAAGGTGGCACATTAAGAGACATTGGTGGCTTAGTCATCTTATGAAAGTGGGGCCCACCTAAAGGTTAAAGGTAACCTTTCTAATTCACAAAATCAATTGCTCACATCATAAGAAAAAACTTCAGCAAAGATAATTTTGCAATAGCAACGTTATTGCATTGCTCACATCTTAGGAAAAAAGCTTCAACAAAGATGATTTTGCAATAGCAACGTTACTGCTTCAAGCATTTCATACGAAGACTACTTAATATTATAGCAACATGGGATTTGCGATTCTAAGGGGGTACGGTGCAATCTTTTTCAATAATATCATATGGATTGTTCCCTATTTCGATCTCGTTGTTACGTGTTTCATCACGATTGGCGTGTGTTTGAAGGATTGTCGAGAGAATCGGTTCAGGTATATTAAGGCTATCCCTTCTTTCTTTTTGGCATGATTCATACGATACAAACAAACCGAGCAAAAACACAGCTTTCATAAATAACTCTATTCATAGAAGTACTAGGAGTGCCTATGTTCTTTATTCCCCATGTGAATTATTATTATATCTTCTGTTCATGGGTCTCAGAAAAATACGTAGTTGATAAAATTTATCCGAAGGCATATTGATCTTATGACATACCGAGAAGTCTTATTAACGTATTTCTTATGCATTTCATTCATTTATACATGTACATTGACCCATGACCAGATGTCGTTATATATGTGTATATTATATGTATATGGGATATGGGAAAAGGATACAACGTTATATACGCACCACTACCTGATCAGTTGGTATATGTTGATGATTTTACCCACAGTGGCCGATATGATATGATGGGATGCCCTCAGAGGCTTGATGATGTCATGTACACCTATACCTATGCATAACACAAGATTTATACGTACGTGTATGGCATTATAAATATTTTAGGATTTACAAAGTTATTTAGACTTACAGGCAGAATTCTTTATTTCATGCTTCATCTATGTCTTTTATGTACTGGCTTTCATGCCTTACATACTCGGTACATTATTCGTACTGACGCCCTATTTCCCGGGGCCTACGTTTCATGCCCGTAGGTGCAGGTAGACAAGCTGACGGTCCCCCTCCTTAAGATCTTTGATCAACGAGAGTTGGGGTGCTCCATTTGATCCGGAGCTACTTTTGATTTTGGTACGATATGTTTGTATACATATATGGGTATGACGGAGCGTAGTCTCGTCCTTGTACATTTGCATATTCTATTAGAGGTCTATAGACAGTATGTATAGTTGGATATATAGCCTTGTCGGCTCGCCCTACGTATTCCACACGTATATGTATATATGTCTTTTGGAAACGTTTCCCTCACACATGTTATTCTCTTAATTAAGTAGATGTTATTCATGTTTATATCTTAGACGCATGCTTAAGGGTATTCGACAGGTAAGACCCGGGCATTCTTCATGGCCCATCGGTTTGGGTCGTGCCAAAGATGATCAACTTGGGGCCCCTTCCGGGTTCGTTTATTCCGTCAGAGCTATCGATAGATCTAAGAGAGACATTGATCGTGAACCGAGATCAAATAGGGATCTGTATCAACCATACAATGGAGACCGAAAAGGTAGTGGGTCCGGATCAAACCCTGTGAGAAGTGAAAGAAGAAGCGATCGAGGTTAAAATAGCCTAAGACTCGTGAGCAAAAGCAGTTTTGACAGGCCTATCTGACCTAGGGAAGCGCCAAAGTTATCGGAGTACAACTTCAACGTCGATGTCGCTTCTATCATATCTGCCATCAGACGCATGAAAGACACCAAGTGACCTCGACCTCTATTGTCTGATCCAGCCCAAAGGGACCCCAACCTAATGTGTAAATATCATGTCATTCACAGCCACATAACGGAAGATTGCTTACAATTGAGGGAGGAAGTAGCCCATTTATTCAACAACGGACATCTCCGAGAGTTCTTGAGTGACCGAGCCAAAAACCATTTCAGGAATGTGAACTCTAATAAGCAGATCAAGCAAGAGGAACCTCAGCACATCATTAACATGATCATCGGTGGGGTCGACGTCCCCCAAGGGCCGATGTTAAGGCGCACCAAAGTTTCCATTACTATAGAAAAATGAACTCGAGATTACGTGCTCGAAGGACCTTATCTTTCAACGATGAGGACATCGAAGGCATCGTACAGCCACACAACGATGCACTGGTAATATATGTACTCATAAATAAGTCTCGAGTTAAGTGTGTGTTAATTGATCTAGGTAGCTCCGCCAATATTATTAGATCGAGAGTCGTAGAGCAGCTGGGTATGCAAGACCAAATTGTGCCTGCAGTCCGAGTTCTTAACGGATTCAATATGACATGTAAGACCACTAACGGAGAGATAACATTATCGGTGAACACTGCCGGAACCATTTAGGAAGCAAAGTTCTACATGATCGAAGGAGATATGAGATACAACGCTCTGTTTGGGAGGTCGTGGATTCACAACATGAGGGCGGTGCCCTCGATACTACACTAGGTGTTGAAATTCCCAATGCCAGGAGGGATTAAAACAATTTACGGAGAACAACCAGCCGCAAAGGAGATGTTCGCAGTTGACAAAGTGGTTCCGATATCCGCACTTTCTAAACCAAAGGATCAGAGTTCGGTCACCAAGGAAGGAACCAAATAGCAATCACTGACACCGGCCAAACCGGAGAAGTAGGGGATAGATGAGGAGGACGACTACGGAGTTCCCAGATCTTTCATAGTCCCCGATGATTCCGATGCCACCAAATCAACGGTCAAAGAACTGGAGCAAGTCATATTGATCGAGCACCTGCCCTGTCATAAGGTATACCACCCCGAGTTCAGGAAGAAACTCATTAAATTCCTTATGGCTAACATAGATTGTTTTGCTTGGTCCCACATCGACATGACAAGGATCCCGCCGGAAATAACTACTCATAAGCTGAGTCTAGATCGAAATATCCACCCGGTCAAACAGAAAAAGAGGCCTCAGTCCGAAGTCAAGCATACATTCATCAAAGACGAGGTATCTAAACTCCTTAAAATAGGGTCCATTTGGGAAGTTAAGTACCCGGATTGGTTAGCAAACATAGTGGTTGTCCCTAAAAAGGAGAATAAATTTAGAGTGTGTGTAGATTACAAAGACTTGAATAAGGCATGCCCCAACAACTCTTTCCCTCTGCCCAACATCGATCTCATGATCGATACAATGGCCGGCCACGAGATCCTCAATTTTCTTGATGCCTATTCCGGGTACAACAAAATTCGGATGAACCCGGGAGACAAAGAAAAGACACCCTTCATCACTAAGTAAGGCACCTACTGCTATAACATGATGCCATTCGGACTAAAAAATGCCGGTGCCACTTACCAACGCCTAGTAAATCGGATGTTCGAAGAACAAATACGAAATTCGATGGAGGTTTACATTGACGATATATTAGTTAAGTCCCTGCAAGCAGAGGACCATTTGAAATATTTGCAGGAAACCTTCAACATATTGAAGAAATACAATATGAAGCTGGACCCGGAGAAATGCGTGTTCGGAGTTGGATCTATGGTGTCTAACCTTTGATCTATGGTGCCCAAAGAGGCAATTTCTCAGATTTATGGTGTCTAACCGGGGAATTGAGATGAACCCCGATAAAATCACGGGCATAAAGAACATTACATTGGTGGACAATGTCAAGGCCATTCAAAGGTTAACCGGGCGCATAGCCTCTTTGGGCCGATTCATTTCAAGGTCCTCCGGCAAGATCCATCGGTTATTCTCGTTATTGAAGAAGAAGATTAATTTTTCATGGACCCCGGAGTGTCAACAAGCCTTGGAAGAACTCAAGCAGTACTTTTCAAGCCCGCCTTTGCTTCATACTCCAAAGGTAGATGAACAGTTGTACCTGTACTTAGCGGTATCCGAGATAGCGGTAAGTGGAGTCCTGGTCCGGGAAGAAGAAGGTATGCAATTTCCTATCTACTATGTTAGCAGAACTCTGGGCGAGGCCGAAACTAGGTATCCTCACCAGGAAAAACTGGCGCTCGCTTTGCTAAGCGCCTTTAGGAAGTTAAAACTGTATTTTTAATGCCATCCCATATGCGCTATGACGACTTACTAGTTGAAGAACATAATGCATAAGCCCAAACTTTCGTGACAATTGACCAAATGGGCCGTGGAAATCAGCGGGTACGATATCGAGTATCGACCCCGAACCGCCATCAAATCTCAAATTTTGGCAGACTTCATAGCCGACTTCATGCCAGCCCTGATACCCAAGGTCGAGAAGGAGTTGTTGTTGAACTCAGGGACCTCCTCCGGAATCTTGACCCTCTTTACGGATGGTGCCTCGAATGTAAAAGGGTCCGAACTTGGCATTGTGTTGAAGCAACGAACGGGTAATGTAGTTAGGCAATCTATTAGAACTGTAAAATTGACTAACAACGAGGCCGAGTATGAATCTGTGATTGCAGGTTTCGAACTGGCTAAAAGCCTGGGAGCCGAGTTGATTGAAGCTAAGTGCGATTCCCTCCTTGTGGTGAACCATGTCAATGGAACGTTCGAAGTCAAAAAGGAACAAATGCGAAGGTACCTGGACAAACTACATGTAACGTTACATCAGTTCAAGGAGTGGACTTTGCAACATGTACCTCGAGATCAAAACAACGAAGTCGATGCTCTTGCCAACATAGCATCGTCGGTTGATTACGATGAATTCAACTCGGGAACGGTCGTACAACTTATGAAATCGATAGTGGAAGAAGGCCATGCCGAGATAAACTCGACAAGCTTAACCTGGGACTAGAGAAACAAGTATATAGATTACCTGAAGACCGGAAAACTGCCCTCAAACCCTAAAAAATTGAGAGCTCTACGTACGAAGGTGGCCAGGTTTAGTTTGTCCGAAGACAACACCCTATTCAGGAAAACATTCGATGGCCCACTCACCATATGTCTAGGACTAAGAGATACCAAGTATGTTTTGAGTAAAGTTCACGAAAGCACCTACGGGAATCATTCAGGTGCCGAATCGTTTGTTTGTAAGATAATCAGATCTTGATACTACTAGATCGACATGGAAAAAGACGCGAAGGAGTTAGTGCAAAAATGTGACGGATGTCAGAGACATGCACCGATGATTCATCAGCCCGGGGAGCTGCTGCATTTGATCTTGTCACCCTGTCCATTCATGAAATGGGGGATGAACATCGTTGGCCCCATGCTATGGACATCCGGTAGGGCTCAATTTATATTATTTATGACTGACTATTATTCTAAATGGGTGAAAGCTCAGGCATTTGAGAAAGTCAGGGAGAAAGAAGTTATTGACTTCATTTGGGACCACATAATATGCTAGCTCTGAATGCCGGCCGAGATCGTGTGCGACAATGGGAAGCAGTTCGTCGATAGTAAAGTGAGTAAATTTTTCAAAGACCATAAGATCAAAGGGATCCTATCGACACCCTACCACCCAGTGGGAACGGGCAGACATAGTCTATGAACAAAACCATACTCCAAAATCATAAGAAGAGGTTGGTCGACACCAAGGGGAAATGGAAAGAAGTTTTGCCCGAAGTCCTATAGGCATATCGAACGACCTCAAAATCTTGTACCGGGGCTACCCCATTCTCGTTGGTCTACGGTTCCAAAGCGTTAATACATATCGAAGTAGGGGAACCGAGTCTCAGGTTCTGATATGTGACCAAAGAGTCAAACGATGAGGCTATGAGCTTGAGCCTGGAACTGTTGGACGAGAGGCGCGAGGCCGCTCTCGTCCAGTTGGACGCCGAAAAACAATGGATCGCAAGATATTATAACTGGAGAGATAACCTCCGACACTTCAATATTAACGAAGGCAAACTGGGACTGAATTGGGAAGGTCTATATCGAATTATCGAGATCACCGGCAAAGGATCATACAAACTCGAAGCCGGGAACGATGAGCAACTATCGTACAACTAGAACGTGACCCACTTAAAATGGTACTACCCCTAAGGTACAACCCCATTCGATATTTTCTTTACCTAATATTACAAATTGAACTAACACTTGCAGGCAACGACCAAAGAATGATGCAGTTATTAGCCTTAAAGCACACGTTGCACTCTTTTTCCCTTGGACCGGTTTTGTACCTAATGGGTTTTCTAGTAAGGTTTTTAACGAGGAAACAATAGATCGTGCTAACTTAGAATTGAAGACTTGCTATGAACTGAAGTCAAGGGTCACATCAACAATATCCGAGCCCTCCCTACGATCGGCCTTGAATACTGGGGGCCACCACCCTTGATAATGATTTTATCAAGGAAGGAAATGTTATACTCAAACAGCCCGAGCTTAGTTGATAGGATTTATTGTAAGGGCCAAGCAGTGAAATGAACTGTGCCCACGTAGACCACTTAATCCATAACACGAATCTTGAACACATTTTCCATCTTGTATGTTGCACACAAAAATGAAAGAAAGTTTGTACCTTGCAGATATATATTTTGTCTCTTAAAAGCTATCACATTTTTCTCCTTAAGGACATCGGGCCCAAGGCCCACCACTATCCGGATCCAAGGTATCACCCCACTCGGGGACTATCGCCCAAGGCAAACTCAGACGGCTCGGGCTATCGAAGCCTGGGGGCACAAAAGCCTATTAAGCAGTGCCTGATCTTTAAAAGGCTACGGCCACCCCATTCGGGGAATGTTGTCCTAGGCAATCTCGGATGGCTCTGGCATCGAAGCCCGGGTTAACAAGCCTATTAGGAAATACCTAAACGTAAAAGGCTACAACCATCCTAGAAACAGCTCGGAGACGTCCGAAACCCGTAACCAAAACATAAGGCCTTCAAAATTTCCAAACCGGTCCAAAGGCTACCCTCGACAAAACTATAATCTTAAAACTTCTAAATAAGTACTTTAGGAAAAGCTTTCGTTCATACGAAGACCCCACGAATTATGTCACATCGATAACGACACTTGTTTGAACCTCCAAACAAGACCTTATTACTACGTGCTAAGGCATTTGAAATCTTTGCAATCGTAAAGAAAAATCCAAAAGAAACAAAACTTGAAATTTCCAAAGGGAAAAAAGAAAAGCCTTGTATATATATATATATAAAGATCTTTACAAAGGCCAAACGGCCTCAACAAGACATATAAAAATACAAAAGCAAAGAAAAATATATAAGAAACCTAAGATTGATCTTCGCCGGAGCTTGCCTCATCACCGGGACCGTCGGGGTCTTCTCCGCCCTTGAATCCATCGGAACACTCAGAGCTTTCCTAGTCCTCGGGATATGCCAATTTTTGGGCTTCACCCTCGAGCCTCTTAACATTTTCGATCTCGACCGTTAAGTCAAAACCCCGGGCATGAACTTCCTCAAGAGCCTCCCTTCGGGACTACATTTTTACATAATCAGCAATGACTTTTAGGCGGTCTTGGGCTGCCTCAGCGTCAGCTTTGTACTGGGCCACCATCCCTTCATCATCGGCTCTGGTTATTTCCGCCATTGACTTGGTCGCTTTAAGCTCCTTGGCAAGGGTATCCCGTTCGGCAACCTCGTCCATCTCGGCTCGAAGATGGTCGACCCGATCAACCTTCTGCTAGACCTGTGAGTTCCGATCGTTAGTCACCATGTCTAACTCGTCATCACTAACTTCAAAGATATTTACCTGTTCCACATTGTTGGCATGTTCTTTCTAGGCCGCATCCAACTCGGCTCGAAGGTTCCTGACTTCTCCTTCGCGTTGCTCGCTGAGAAGCTTATACATATCTCTCTTCTCAAAAAGCTGTTTGACCTTGGCCTCGAGTTGGCTAAGCTCATCTCGGTACCGGAGAAAGGTTTCATGATGAAGCACCAAGGCTTGCAAAATGTGAAAAAGAGAAAGCATTAGAGTCATCAAAAACCTAAATTCGAAGATAAATGAGTGTGATAATGCCTCATCCGGTTCAGCGCCCGTTGTGCTTCGTTGAACAAGCATGGCGCATCCACACCATTCATTTTTGTGTGGTCTTCTTCAGTTAGCAGGCATTAGAGGTAGGTAGCCACCCTTATAGGGGTGGAAAGAACCCGGGAAACCTTCGGTATAGTGATAACAACTGATCGCTTTTGTCCAGGATCTGTGCTCGGATCGGGGAACCGAGTGATCAACCTCAAACTCGGGTTTGGCCCACCAACCTCCGAGGATGGACTTTTCCTCGGCACCTCTAAATCGCCCAACTCGGTGAAGTCTTCCAGGACAGTTGAGTCTATACCATCAAAGAAGCATCGAAGGGGATCGTCCGCTCCATGTACCCCTTCATTGGATCGCTCTTTCGTCTCTCGGGCTTCATCAAACATGGACTCCGTGAACGAGGGCGATCCTGAAATTTCTATGACACCGGGTGGGGCAGATCCGGCGTCACGAGGAGTCTCGACCTTCACCCCTATGCCAGCCTCGTACACTTGAGGGGGATTGTTACACCCCATATTTTTGTACGTGAAAGTACGCCATAAGTAAATTGATGGAAGCTCAGGCATGAGATTATTTTGGGATTATAAGTATTACGCTATTTCAAACAAGGGATAAGTAAATTCGTGAAGGTGAGAGGGTAAGCAAATCGAAGAAATGAATTTTCGTCGAAGTTTGACATTTTGGGATAAAATACGGCCCGAGTTAAAATACCCGATATTTATAGACTACTTCCATACAAGGTACCGCATGACCATAATAGTAAGGTGTACACAGTGTGTCAAAAGTGAGCAGTATTTAAATAATTTGAGATAATTCTTAATTATGTGGGTAATTGATTAATTATTGGGTAATGGGATATTACCTAATTAATTAGGGATATATTGGATGAGGATTAAAATTGCATTATGTGGCAGACCTCCCCCCCTCAAATTAAATGACTCATAGATCTAGTTGAAAGGTGGCAAGCTAAAGTGTTAAATACAAGACACTACATCACTCTACGTGTAAAGACATAAAAGATTGGCATTTTGGCTTCATTTGGACTTTAGATATTCAAGTAAGTAATCTTATAATGTTTTCCTATAGCAAAGCTTACAAAATAGACATTAAGAATATATAAAGAGAATTCATAATATATTCAACCAATTCCTATAAGGATTCAAGCGTTAGCAACCTCAAACCAAAGAGATTTCAACAAGATTTCTTGAAATAAAAATTCCAACGAGATTTCTTGGCACCTTACCAACGTGAGATTTTGTGATTCTAAGGGAGTACAGTGCAACCTTTTCCAAGAATATCATACGGATTTTTTCCTACTCCAGGTATGTTAAGACTAAGCCCTTCTTTCATTTTGGCATGATCTCATAACTATATGTGTTTGATAACGAGGCATAAAGAGAAGTTCATACTCCCGAATTTATATACATTATCCTAGTATCATAAATTACAGTATTTTCCTTATCGGGACTTCATATTCAATTGAGTATTGTCTTCTTCCAGTCAAGAGAGCAGAAAGCCTATATATATACAGTATTATAGTATTTTCATTACCATCGAGCTATAATCAATGGGCAGGCCCCTATTGGGAAACCTCTGATCAGATGGTAAGTTATATAATGAGCCTGCTATGGCCGGACGCCTATGAGCGAGGCTAGTTGGCCGAGATACAGAGCCTAGTATGGACGAGCGCCTACGAACGAGCCTATTATGGCAGATCAATTATATATATACCGAGCCTTATAGGGACAGACAATTATTTTACTTGCTATATTGAGAGAGTTGAGTCAGTATCAGCAGGTGAGTATATCTTTAGATTATCTTTGATTGCCAGTTACTTTAAGTTATTATATTATCAGTTCAGTTTGAGCTTTTAGTATATTGCCTTACATACTCGGTACATTATTTGTACTAACGTTATTTTTGCCTGGGGATGCTGTGTTTCATGCCTACAGGTCTCGATAGACAGGTCGAGAGTTCTCTAAGTAGGCGATCAGCTCAGCGGAAGATGTTTGTGCACTCCATTTGCTCCGGAGTTGCTTGTTTGGTCAGTATGATTTAGATGTGTATTGTTTGGTACGGCGGGGCTTTGTTCCTACCCTTATGACAATTATGTATTCTTAGAGGCTTGTAGACAGATGTCATGTACGTAAAAGATTGTATGGCCTTGTCGGCCTATGTTCAGTGTACAAGTGGTTATTTTGGTCTTATAGGCCCATATGTCTTATGTTCAAGTTGGTATTACATGTTGTATTCTACCTATCTCACGGCAGTTTCTCCCGCTCAGTTATATATAATAGTATGATACAAAAAGATACGTTATGTTGGTACTCGGTTGAGTAAGGTACCGGGTGCCCGTCGCGGCCCATCGATTTGGGTCGTGACAAAAGTGGTATCAGAGCAGTTCTGTCCTAGGGATTCTACAAGCTGTTTCTAGTAGAGTCTTGTTTATGGGTGTGTTATGCACCACACTTATAAGTAAGAGGCTACAGGGCATTTAGGACTGTTACTCTTTCTTCTTACTCTAGATCGTGTGGTAGAGCTCAGTTATAGGAACTCAATTTCCTAAACTCTATCTTATTCATAATACGACGATGCCTATATCTAGAAAGACGGTTGGTAAGAGATTGCATGTGGCTGTGAAAGAGTTGAGTCAGAGGAACTCGATTTTGCATGATGCTTATGATGGATAAATGTAAGGTCTTCAGCAGATCATGTGTGTACTAAGACGACTAAGCATTTTGATAAGGAGCCTTAAGGCAGGAATATCTATCCACCCCTATGGTGAAAGGCAATGAGAGATACAGAAGATAGATACAAGTTTCAAAAAGTAAAAGAAGCAAGAGGAAGAAGGGTACGAGGTACCCATCTAATGAAGATTATCAGTATTTACAATTCAAGTAGAGGAATATAAGCCTTTTGAGTTACCTTCAACAATAATAGAGGTATGTATAATTGGCCACACCCATCTCAGTTATACCCTATTGGGGGCTAACAGGTGTAGTTTAAGAAAAGGACGGGATATCAGGATCCGGCTGGGGTTAGAGTAACCCAAAATGGTGAATGGATTGTTTGTGTTAGTTGGCATTTCCGAAGGATATTACAAAGGTGCTAATAGATCTCCTTGTGAGGCACCTAGATGGTGCACTATAGAATATTACAATTAGATGTGAATACTAGCATGATCAAAAAAAAATTTCATAAGATAGGCACTGAAAGTCTGGAAGGGATAAATATTACCTTAGTGTGGCTCACGTCCCTAGTAGAGCGTGAATGTTAAGCAACCCGAAGAGCCACTGGATGGAGCAAAGGGGAGCTAAGAACAAAAGAATGTCTTGTTCGAGTTTTCAGAATAAAGTGATAGACATAAATGTTAGCGGGAAATAAGAAAAGAGTTAATGAAACATTATGAGTAAGATATGATACATGGATGACAACGGTAGATCAAAAGATGACAGTATTATAGAGTCTATAGTCAAGTGAAGGAAAAGACGAGAGGTGACAGGCCTTGAGACAGCAAAAGAGTATAGGCCATAAAGTCATATCCTCATTTCGAGAAATAAGTTTGTGACTCCAACGCGACTACCAGAAGTAAAAGTTAGACCCCAGAGTAATAGAAATCAGTATGGGCTGGTGAACAAGGTAAACTAAACATGAACTAGGGACTGAGTAATAGTCAGCATCATGAGAATTTTAGAGATTGCGTCTCGGCGATAATAGAAAGGAGGACAAAAGAATACCCTTTAAAGGTCATTCAGGACGATGCTTCCCTAAAGCAAGCAAGGTGAGCAAAGTTAAGCTTAAGGGAATGTATGTGCCGGTTAAACTAAGTGTCGCCCTCGCGAGTGAGGAATTTTGTTATCCTTGGTACAGAAAGATTACCGCGAGGTGAGTAAGGATCATCGATGATGTGAAAAATGGAAAAGATGAAAAGGTAAAACATCTATACGTAGATCATCGTAGCACTAAATCTTAGTGCTTCCCTAAAGGGGGAAATATGGTGTGATGTGGCATTAAATCAGAATTAAGTGATTCTAGTAATTATGGAATGGTAAAGTAAGAATGCGATAAAAAATGAGAAAGGGATGATATTGCACTCATTCAAATCCTATAGATATGCTATGATTCTAGAACATTATGCAAGCACAACGTGAATGAGAGGAAGTAAGGGTTCCTACCCGAGATGTTATTGATAGATAAGGAACCAGTGTGAGACATAAGTTAAGACAAAGGAAATAACCCAAGAAAGATTACGTGGAATATTGATATGAGAATGGGCCAACGAGTAGTTAGTAGTTCATTCAGGAAGAGCCTAGTTATGGCTAAACAAGAGGACACAGACAAATCAACAGATTGTGCAAGACGAACATAGTGAACCCCAACATGGGGAATTCAGTCTCGCAGATACAACATTGTGACCCTTGGGAAATATTCAGACAAGAGTTGGGGTAGTTAAAGGTACCGTATGAATATTATGGAAATAAAATATAGTCTCACTGGGAAGACAATCAAAACTTCAGTTCAGGAGCAACCCTATAAGCACAAGTGCGTGGAAATAAGTAACTACGGATAATTATAGGCGAGGAAGAACATCAAAAATCCCGTCAAGTATATGATGTAATAAGCTCGCAGCTTTACAAGAGTCAGAGGGTCCTCCGTAAGTACGACAATGAAAGACTAGCTGAGGAAATAAGGAAGAAGGCTTCAACCTAAGCATAGTAACTTGAAGATGAAATGGTCTTGTAATAACAGTGTTGCTACAACATTGTATGCAGTCCATAAGAAAGTGTCACCTATCGGAGCTAATGAGCAGGAAATGATACTAAAGGTAATATTCGAGACCATGTGAGTTGCACAAAAATTCCGACATGCGTGGGAACTAAGATAAGCTAAGTATACACGCAACAGAGGGGCAGAAAAATCAGGAAAAGTAATAGTTTACATTTAAAGGAAGCTCAGAAGGAACAAAATGGATTATGCACTTAAGACTTCAGAGTGATATCCATGCAGCATATATGTTGACATTCATACAGCCGTAGATGACCCCGGTATAAGTTAAAAGAAGGAATTGAGCCTAGGGCATAACTAAAGGGTTGAATTGTCAGAAGATTATATCATGGATATTCCATAGTGCCCATGAAAGGCTAAAGTAATAACTAATACCAGGAGCCGAAAATTAGAAGATAGCTTAAGCCTACATAAAGGCTGATCAGAAGGAAGAGGAAACTAAAGAGTTACATCAACCAAGTAAATCAATTCTGATTATTGGACCTAGAAAATTATAGAAATCATGATTGAAAACATTGAAGAATCACCCTTAATATCAGGGGTACAAGAGAGATAGTACAATAACCGTATTCCATAACGGCTCTACGAGAAAGCCAGTTAAAAGAGTACCAGCCTCATAAGAAGTCAGTATGAAGCTCCCACTAGATTGTGTATGCACCAGAGGTGCAAGTATTAAGTCGTGGATGTGAATTATACCTATGTGGAAGGGAAGTCATAAAAGAGATAGAAGATGTGAGGCGAGATTTTAAGGTAAGTAAGGTAAAGGTGAACAACGTACGAGATACTCAAATGCAGAAGGTTGTGAATAGGTTACACTTCAGATAGAAGGCCAGAAGCGCTGAGACTCAGTATCCAGGAATGATAACGACATCGTCAGTGGTATTTTTTTTGGCCTATGGTTTCTATGTATCGAAAGTGCTAGTTAAAAGATTAAAGAAGAGTTAGAGATGATGTGATGTCTCGCTTGATGTTCCAGAATAACACGAGGAAATCTATGGTGCAAGTAAGTTGAAGGAAGGTTGCGAGTAGTATAAATAGATACGTGTAGGTCGCAAGCTAAAGTATGGTAAAGCGATAAGGTTTTAGGAAGGCAGGAGTAAGGATAAGAAAGGGCTAGTGAGAAGGTGATGAGAATGGATAAGTCCTCAGGATTAAGTCCATGAAAACAAGAGAGCTAATGATTTCTCTAAGTTATAGAAAGCTCAGTATAGTCTGAGTGAACTCAAAGGAGTCTAAGATTAGTAGCATTTAGAAATATGGTTATGAAAGTATAGTATCGCCTCCAGGTGGATCAGGAAAATCACTTCAAATGTTCCACGATGCAGCGTAAGGCCTAGTGACAATATATTACGTAAGAAGTTTTAAGTTATCAATGGAAGGTTGTAGATCAACATTGAAGTAAATCAACAATGGATGGGTAAAAGCTGCAAAGTACGAGATGAGATTAGGCCATCAGTCTTAAGATGAACAGTAATGAAGAAGTATTAAAATACTTAGCTTTATCCAGGATAAGCAACGAGAGTAACCTGGAGTTTGGTAGCAGACCTCAGTAACGATAAATCGAAGTAAGAATTATGGTATAGTATGGCCTACTTAGATGAAGTAAAGCTAATGACGCCCAGAGGAGCAACTTGACATAATTTTATATATGAACACAAAGTGAATCCTAAAGATTGGCTAAAAGATGGAGGAAAAAACAAAGGAGAGAAGAGTCGCATAGGCGCACTTACAAAGTCAAAGTCGTACAGGCTGCATGATAGAAGGTAGGAACAGTTACAAGTTTGGGAGGATTCCGACCACGAGTCGTGGTGTGAAAAAGAGGCCAAAATGGGGGAATGCCCTGGCCTTTGGGATTCATTCACAACACGGTTGCCTAGATGGCTAGAGGAGTACTAAAGTATTCACAAGAGCTATAGGTTATGATAATGATAAGTGCATCAGTCAACATTCGAGGACGAATGTTCCAAAGGGGGGAATGATGTTACACCCCATATTTTCGTACGTGAAAGTAAGCCATAAGTAAATTGATGGAAGATCGAAAATGAGATGTTACATCCCGCATTTTCATATGTTGAAGTTTCGTCGTAACTTAATCGACGTAAGCTCGGAAATGAGATTATTTTGGGATTATAAGTATTACGCTATTTCAAACAAGGGATAAGTAAATTCATGAAGGTGAGAGGGTAAGCAAATCGATGAAATGAATTTTCGTCGAAGTTTGACATTTTGGGATAAAATACGGCTCGAGCTAAAATATCCGGTATTTATGGACTAATGCCATATAAGGTACCACATGACCATAATAGTAAGGTGTACACAATGCGTTAAAAGTGAGAAGTATTTTAAGTAATTTGAGACAATTCTTAATTATATGGGTAATTGATTAATTATGTGGGTAATTGGTTAATTATTGGGTAATGGGATGTTACCTAATTAATTAGGGATATATTGGATGAGGATTAAAATTGCTTTATGTGGCACCCCCCCTTCAAATTAAGTGGCTCATATATCTAGTTGAAAGGTGGCAAGCTAAAGTGTTAAATACAAGACACTACATCCCTCTACGTGTAAAGGCATAAAACATTGGCATTTTGGCCTCATTTGGACTTTAGATATTCAAGTAAGTAATCTTATAATGTTTTCCTATTGCAAAGATTACAAAACAGATGTTAAGAATATATAAAGAGAATTCATAACATCTTCAACCAATTCCTACAAGGATTCAAGCGTTAGCAACCTCAAACCAACGAGATTTCAACAAGATTTCTTGAAACAAAAATTCCAACGAGATTTCTTAGCACCTTAGCAATATGAGATTTTGCGATTCTAAGGGAGTACAGTGCATTCTTTTCCAAAAATATCATACGGATTTTTCCCTACTCCGGGTATGTTAAAGCTAAGACCTTTCTTCATTTTGGCATGATCTCGTAACTACACGTGTTTGATAACAAGGCATAAAGAGAAGTTCATACTCCCAAATTTATATACATTATCCTAGTCTCATAAATTACAGTATTCTCCTTATCGGGACTTCATATTCAATTGAGTATTGTCTTCTTCCAGTCAAGAGAGCAGAGAACCTATATATACAGTATTATAGTATTTTCATTTCCATCGAGCTATAATCAATGGGCAGGCCCCTATTGGGAAACCTCTGATCAGATGGTAAGTTATATACCGAGCCTGCTGTGGCCGAGCGCCTATGAGCGAGCCCAGTTGGCCGAGATACAGAGCCTAGTATGGCCGAGCACCTATAAATGAGCCTACTATGGCAAAGAAATTATATATATACCGAGCCTTATAGTGACGGACAACTATTTTACTTACTATATCTTCAAATTATCTTTCACTCCTAGTTACTTTCATTTATTATATTATCAGTTCAGTTTTAGCTTTCAGTATATTGCCTTACATACTTGGTAAATTATTTGTACTGATGTCCTTTTTGCCTGAGGACGCTGCGTTTTATGCCTACAGGTCTCGATAGACAGGTCGAGAGTCCTCCAAATAGGCGATCAACTCAGCGGAAGATGTTGGTGCACTACATTTGCTCCGAAGTTGCTTATTCGGTTAGTATGATTTAGATGTGTATTATTTGGTATGGGGGGGGGGGGGCTCTGTCCCTACCCTTATGACAATTATGTATTCTTAGAGGCTTGTAGACAGATGTCATGTACGTAAACGATTGTATGGCCTTGTCGGCTTATGTTCAGTGTACGAGTGGTTATTTTGGTCTTATAGGCCCATATGTCTTATGTATAAGTTGGTATTACATGTTGTATTCTACCTATCTCACGGCAGCCTCTCCGACTCAGTTATCTATGATAGTATGATACGAAAAGATATGTTATGTTGGTACTCGGTTGAGTAAGGTACAGGGTGCCCATCGCGGCCCATCGGTTTGGGTCGTGACAGGGATTTACCTCCGTCGTTTCTCCCCTCGGCTGCCACCTGCTCCTCAAGGACAAATGGCTTGTGGGCCACAAAAATTCCGTCCTCCCCAGGCTCATCCCTGAGCTGGTAAAGTGAGTCCGAGTCAGGAACTATGGAGCTGGAGCTTTCCTTTGACTTACAAACCAACTTCCTACGTGGTTCCTTTTTCTCCGAGCTCGGGGAACTCGAGGCCCCCTTCCTTTTCTTCTCTCCTGTTGTAACTCCGGGCTTCCCCGAAGTAGAAGAATTAGTGGGCAATTCCTCATCCCCGGCTAGAGGCCTAAGCTCGACGGTCTTAGGCAAACCTGCAAAAAGGAAGTAAAAAAAATAAGAACGTGATGCTATGAGAAGAAGCCTAATGCGACTTATTCAAAGTGATCTTACCATGGGAATGGGCCTCCCAACGGACCTTCAAGAGTTTGCGCCACGAGCACTCGGAGTAGGGCATATATGAAACAATGCCTTCGATCCACTTCTTTAACTGAGGGATAACATTTGGGACTCGAGCAACAGCTGCACCGCCATGAATACCAATGAGGAAAAGGGAGATAAACATGTAATCAACATTCAAAGGAAAGTTGTACTTATGTGAGGCATTCCACTTCTCAATGAATGGTATGAACACTGGAATCAAGTCCGAGGTCCTCACCCGGACAAAGCGTCCCTGCCAGCCCCGATCCCGATCTTCATCGATGCTTGAGAATGGGGCTTTACTAGCCCAGCACACAAGCTTTATTAGTCCCCCTAGGAAGATTCAGGGACTATACAGATGGAGTAGATGATCCACGTTGAGCCGACAAGAGTCGATCTTGTTCACAAAAAATCGAAGGAGGATTACGATCCTCCACAGTGATGGGTGGATCTGACCGAGGCATACCACGTACCTCTTACGTAAGTCTATTATGACCGGGTCCATCGGGACCAGTGTGAAGGCTGAAGGGATAAGTGTAAACACTTAGGTATCCCTCAACATGGGTAGTAATGGCCTCCTCGGAGTCGGGGACCACTATGTCCTTGTCGGCCCAGTTGCAGTCCTTTCGGATTGCGGGGAAGTCATCTCAACCTTGCACCGAAAAAGGCTTCTCAACCTTGAAGTCGTCAGCAACCGAACAACCCCCGGGAATGAATATCTTCAAAGGAGGTTCAGGAGCCAGTTCATCGGTAGTAACGGTAGCGGCGGACCTCCCGAGGTCGACCACATCGGGAACAGTTTTGTTAATTTCAGCAGTTGGTTGGGAGATAGAGGCGACCTTTTGGGGAACAAATTTGGAGGTTTTGGACATTGGTATCTGTAAAAAATTGAAAAATATAGAGAAAGGGAGAAAGTTGAAAGCTCATATGTGTTAGCTTGAGTATAGGATGAATAAATATTTTGCAACGTACTGAGAAATCTTGAGTAACAAAGGTAAGAATATTGAGGGATAAAAGAAGACTATAATATCTTAAAGGATCGAGGGTAGAAGTTTGGATGTAAAGTGGCAAATGAACGAAGGAGGGGATATTTATAGGTTAGGCATGTTTTCTAGGCGAGCGATAGATATAACAGTAGCTGATGACTCAATTAAGAACCTATGGACATGATATCTATATGAGGACCAATAGAGCATAAGTTAGTATAATCCTATTGGCATAGTATCTAATGAACATGGTTCCATTATGCAAATTGAAGGATGGTTATTGGCATTTGTTTCTTATAGGCATGTTGTCTAGTGACACATAGCAGTGGAAATGGGAATAAATAGAGTATTTAAGCTCATGCTTTGATAGTAAACAAGTTGTGTGAGTGTGTGATTCCCTTAATGGCATGATTTCTACTAGTGTACATGGAAATTCAAATAGCATATATGGCAGGTTGGATAAAATAACAAGTAAATCATACGAATTCTATAGGCATGTTTTCTACCCTTTCATGCAAACATTGGAATATACTGTTTCCAGGCCTGGGCCACAGGTGTGAGAGGCGAGCCGCAGAAGCGGGCTCGCAGGTGCGGTGCCATTTTTGCAGGTGCGCCCAAAGCTGGGTTGGGTGTCTTCCGTAGAAGCGTCATTGTAGGTACGACCCAAGGTCCGCAGAAGCGGAATCGCTGGAGGTAGTGAGGTCTTTTTATGTCGGGACTTAGGCAATGTTTGCCCTTTTCTTACATCCCTTAGGCGATTTTGGAGCTCTTTGAAGAGAGGTTTTTACCTAGCACTTTGAGTTAAGTAATTTCTATATGAGATGAGTTTAATACATGTATTTTGGGTAGATTCTTAGCATATAAACTGTAGGAATTGTGGGTTTAGTTGAAAAACCTAAGTGTCACAACCCAAATTTTCCTCCGTTGGGTGTCGTGATGGACCTAGTCTTAGGGACTAGGTAAGCCTAAAAACATTTGAAAATAATAACAAAATAAATAAAGATTAGCAACTCTAAATTTAGAATTCTCTATACAAGTATTACAATTCCCAAAACCGGTAGTAC
Organism: Nicotiana tabacum; assembly: GCF_000715075.1. NCBI lineage: Eukaryota > Viridiplantae > Streptophyta > Magnoliopsida > Solanales > Solanaceae > Nicotiana > Nicotiana tabacum. The sequence goes on along the minus strand of NC_134096.1, from coordinate 41,139,190 downwards.
ATGTCATAAGCTCTACAGAGTTTGCTAGAAAACCTCTAAATACATCTGTTCCGAAATAGAAGTAAACAGTGTAAATACAAAAAAAAAACTAGAAGGTGACTCTGAATGGCCCAAATCTAGCCAAAATCACTTACACACCATAAATACAACTATAAGAAACTATTCTAATTAATGAAATCAAAGCTAAAGGAAGAAATTAGAAAATCGCCCAAAATAGCCTCCCCGGGCCCACGTCTCTGAATCGGGTAAAAGTCATAAATATGAACACCCATTCACTCACGAGCCCGGTTATGTAATTTGTTTTGAAGTCCGACCTCAATTTGAGGTCTAAATCCCCATTTTACAAAAATCCCTATTTCTACCCAAAACCTCCAATTTCCACCATGAAAAACACAAGATTTTAGGTTGGAGTCTTAGGAAATGTAGTGAAAGATTGTAAGAAACTAGTTTAGAATAACTTACCAATGATTTGGGGAAGAATGGTTCTTTGAAAAACCTCCTCTACGGGTTTCTTGTTTTGAAAATTTGAGAGAATGGACCAAAATCCCGTCTAAGTCCCATTTTGATCAGTTGCAGATGTCGCAAATGCGAAGAGCTTCACATCTCTGCTTTCATCGCATTTGCGATGAATTGTTCGCAAATACGAACTCTGACCTTCCGCACATGTGACCAACTGAGCACAATTGCGATCCTGTACCCCCCGACCCACTTCACAAATGCAAACTTGAGGTGCTCCAGCTACTCTTCATAAATGCGATGAGTTACTCGCAAATGCGAACCCATCAAGGGTCGCAAATGCGAAGCCTGACCTCGCAAATGCGAGATCAGAGGCCTGCACCAGAACTGAAACACACCAGCAATATTTCTAAGTCCAATTTCACTCAGTAGCCTATCTGAAACTCACTCGAGCCCATGGGGCTTTAAACCAATTATGCACACAAGACTAAAAATATCATACGAACTTGCTCGCGGGATCAAATCGCCAAAATAACACCTAGAGCTACCAATTTAGCATCAAATCAAAGGAAATTTTCAAGAAAACTCATGAACTTCTAATTTCTCAACCGGATGTCCGAATCACATCAAACCAACTCCGTTTCTCACAAAATTCGACAGACAAGTCATAAATATAGTATTGGACCGATACCAGGCTCCGGATCCAAAATACGGACTCGATATCCAAAAAGTCATACATTGGTCAAACATTTAAATGTCATTATGCCTTTAACTTTCAAACTTCAACAAAGTGCGATAACTCGAGCTAGGGACTTCTGAATTTGATTTCGGGCATTACGCCCAAGTCCAAAATCATCATACGAAGCTGCTGAAATCATCCATAACCCATTCCGGAGCTGTTTACACAAAAGTCAAATTCCGGTCAACTCTTATCACTTAAGCTTCCAAAACTAGAATCATTTTTCCGATTTGACTCAGAATCATTCGGTAACTGAACTCGACCACGCATGAAAGTAAATACACATAATACGAAGCTTCTCAAGACCTTATGCCGCCAAACGGGACTTATATTCTCAAAACACTGGCCGGATCGTTACATCCTCCCCTTTTAAACAAACGTTCATCCTCGAACGTGATAAGAATTGCCTCGAAGATGTCAAATCACTGAATGCACACATCCACATACACCCGCGAGTGACCCCACGTCACCCCAATCCATATATGCCTAATGACACCATCTCAACTGTAGTTTACCCCTTCTACCAACATCAATAAGCCTTAGTGTCAACATTTCCACCATCCGCTCGTCTTTAAAAGACCCGATTCTAAATCCACACCCGGTATCAGTCTCAACTAGATGCAACCACTTATGCCTACACCCATAGAGTACAACCACACAATATGACACATCACCCATAGGCCCATAATAACAGTTCTGATCACAATAGATGCCCGTAATGAAATCCAACACTTACAATTAGCCTCATATCCGTTAGAACCCTATTTCAAACTTCCATAACCCTGACAAGGATGCAAGAAACATGAAGACCTCATAAATATATGCCCGGATCACAAGTCACAACTAACGCCTCCGAGCATAAACCTCGCAAGCTAAAACTTAGGAAGCACAGAACGAAAATAACTGAACATGTAAGGAGAAACACATAAGAGAAATATCAAACAAGCCCAACAGGCACAACTCTCTATCAGTACCATCCTACAAACCAATTTAAAAGGAAAATTTAAGTATATGAACAAATCACAAGGATCTCATCCTGATATAACTTCAACCACGGCACACGTCCCACCTCAAACATATCAAATCACATGGAATACCGAGGGTCTCACCCTCAACTATGAATCACAAATCGAATACATATCATACCAATTGAAGCCTTCCACTAACTCAATTCTGCCAATAAAATCATAACACTTACTGAACTCTCACCCCGATAGAGCATCAATATTACAAATCTTAACCAAATTACTCATAAATCACAACAAAACCAACCATAATGGACAACAGGAATTCACTTCTAGCCTCGTAACTCGCAATAATGAATAGAAACAATTATAGACACGGGCTACCACTCATAGAATCTCCCAACAGGGGTAAACACATAAGCAAAATACTAATCATGAAACTCACCCATAAATGAACCAATTAATTCCAATTAAAGCAGGTATAAGTGATACTAGTAATTAATAAAATTTAATCAATACAAAAAAACTTTATACTCAGTGAATACAAAGACGTAAGAGCCCTAAAAGTCTAACTTTCAACAAATAAGTCCTAGCACGTACTCGTCACCTTGCGTACACGGACTTCTCAAGATACAATTAGCATAGAAGACTCATATCCTAAGGGGTAGTTCCCCCACACAAGGTTAGGCAAGATACTTACCTCAAACCAAGCTCAATCAATCGATAACAATGCCTTTTACACGAATATCCAACTCCGAATCATCCGGTAACTGAACTCGACCACGCACGCAAGTCAATACGTATAATACGAAGCTGCTCAAGATCTTATCCCATCGAACGAGACTTAAATTCTCAAAACGACCGATCGGGTTGTTACACTAAGTTTTAATAAAAATGTGATTTACCCACTAAAATGGTTATGGAATTGTGAGTTTATTTGAGTTCGTGAGGTTATAGGTAACAATTATCTTCAAAAATTTCCGGAATCCGAACACCTGGGCCCGGGGTGAATTTTTAAGAATCTTTTTATTTGGGTTGGGTAATTACTCTAATAACTAAATTATTAACTTTTGAGCGTATATTGATTAGTTTATATAACATTTGGCAAGCTTCAGATTGTTCGAAACCAAGTTGCGTCCTTAGAGTGAATTTGTGGCCGGAAAGTGAGCTTTGAGATGAGGTAAGTCTCTTGCCTAACCTTGTAAGAGAGAATTTACCCCATAGGTGATTTAAATTGCTATTTGATTCTAATTGCGGGGGCTACGTATGCACGAGGTGATGAGAGTCCGTGCATAGCTACTAATTATGCTTAAGTCCGAGTAGTTTAGGACCCAAATCATGAAATACTTGTAATGTTTGCACCTTACTTGTTCATTAAAGTGCCTAAATTATATTGAAGCTTGGTAAAGGATTTGTAGAGACTGAATTTCACTTACATGAGTTTTGGCGGGATACTTGACCGTTAACAGAAATTGTGTTTCTTTGTGTATTAGCTTTATAATAGCTTTTAAATCAGATGTTCATAATGTACCCTCTCTACTTGTGGAGCAGGCCGAACGCCTCAGCAGTATAATAGATGCATCAATGGTTCGTGCCTCTCGACCCTCGGCAGTGTACACATTATTATGGATCGACCTCGGCATAAATCATACGTTTTAATGCTTGAAGCCTGAACACACTTGATATTCTTTTACATGAAGTGAGAGATTATAATTTATTTATTTGTTCGGAATTTATTTGGAATTAGTATATGCTAATAGAAGACTCTAGGAATTTACTATTTGTTAAAGTATTATTTAATCATTGTTGTTATTGTGTTAATATTATTATTCACATACTCTATGTCTATTTAGCATTTCTGTATTTTATTGCTAGCCCATAATAAGTGTTGATGTCAACCCTTTGTCACTACTTCTTCGAGGTTAAACTGGATACTTACTAGGTACATGTTGTTTATGTACTCACGCAACACTTCTGCACTAATCGTGCAGTATCTGAGGCAGGTGCATCTGGAAGTCATACTGGCGTGCACCCCTGATACCTCAAGGCCTAGTGGTGAACTGCTCTTCTGAGTCTGTTTGGCAGCACCTGAATTCTCTCTTTTGCATTACTTTCGGTCTACTCTATTTCAGACAATAGTTTAGTGGTTTTTTGTATATTATACTAGTAGCTCATACACTTGTGACACCAGGACTTGGAATTATGCTATTACACATTTGATGGCTTTTGAGTAGTTATTTCACTACACTTGTTCTCATATTTTCTTACACTTTATTTTATTAAATTTTTCACCTCTTACTTACTTAATAAATAAAAATCAACTATTTTGAAATCGTTAAAAAGAATAAATACATGGCTAGTTCACCGTTGGCTTTCCTAGCGGTGACATTGGGTGCCATCCCAGCCTATAGGTGAAATTAGGTCGTGACAATATGGTATCAGAACACTAGGTTATAAGCAGGCCTAATAGAGTCTTGTGGATTGGTGCAGAGACGTCCGTACTAATCTTTGAGAGGCTATAGGGTGTAAGGAAACTACTCTTTCTTCATCTCCTATCGTGAAGTTGATGTTGTGCTAAGTATCTTTCTCTTATTGTCACAGATTGTGAGAACACATGCGATAGAGGTACCCGATCATGGAGGAGCTGCTCCCCCTATATCTAGAGGCTGAGGGACGACTCCAACTCGTGGTAGAGGACGACGACGTCCCAAAGTTTCCCCAGTTGTGCCACTAGTGGATCCAGTAGAGGATCCCGTTATTGAGGAGTAGGGCGAGGTGCACGCATCAGAGCTAGCCCCAGTGAATTTCATGTCTGCACTGGGATTCCAGGAGGTCATGGGTCGTATGCTGCGGTTCATGGATTCTATGACTCAGGCTGGTTTATTTCCAGTGCACCCAGCCACATCTCAGGTGGGAGGGGGAGCACAGACCCCTACCGCTCAGGCTCTAGGGCATATAACTGACGTATATCAGACCCCAAGCGCACTACCCGTGGGCGGAGCTCAGCCAGTTGCAGTAGCTATACTTGAGCCTGGACTAGTTGCGGCCAGCGAGCCGCAAAAGCTATTGTACAAATGGACCAAGCTACATCCTCCTGTGTTTGGAGGTGAGTGACATGAGGACCCTCGGGACTTTGTTGATCGGTGCAAGGACATACTGCACAACATGAGGATATTGGAATCCCACGGGGTGGACTTTACCACCTTTCAGCTGGAGAGCAAGGCCCATAGATAGTGGCAGTCTTATCTTCTCAGCAAACCAGCAGGTTCTCCTCCCATGACTTAGGACCAGTTCACACGCCTCTTCCTGGACAGATATATTCCACCCTCTCAGAGGGAAGAGTTGCGATTTCAATTCGAACAGCTTCAGCAGGGCCAGATGTCGGTGACTGACTATGAGGCAAGATTTTTTGTGTTTTCTCGCCATGCTCTTATGATACTTCCTACCAATGCAGAGAGAGTGCAGAGGCTTGTTGCTGGTTTGCGCTCTGGTATTCATGCCACTTTGGCCCGAGAATTTGAGATGGGGACTTCGTATGAGCTAGTTGTGGAGGTAACAAAAAGGATCGACGGTGTTCATCAGCGGAGCCGAGAGCAGGCGACGAGGGATAAGTAGTTTCGATATTCTGGAGGGTTTAGTAGTGCCCCGAATAGAGGCAGAGCTTAGTTTGTGAGGGGTCAGTCTATCAAGCCCACATATCCAGCACCACCGCCTCCTCAGGGTGTTCTAGTGCGGCCTTATTTTGGTGCCATTCCAGAGAGCTCCTACTGTCCCCCAGCTATTCAGGGTTCCTCCAGTAGTCCACCATACCGAGGGGTTGTTTCAAGTGCGGGGATCTTGCTCATGTGAGGAGGTTATGTCCCAAGCTTCAGGGCAAGGCAGTGCAGCAAGGTCAGCGGCCTATAATTAAAGCACCAGCTACCACACCAGCCGCCCGGCTGCCTAGAGGTGGAGGGCAGGTGGGTAGGGGCCATCTTAGAGGTGGAGGCCAACCAGGTGGCGCTCCAGCCAAGTTCTATGCCATTCCAGCCAAACCAGATGCAATAGCCTCATTTGTCATGATCACAGGTATTATTTATGTCTACGGTAGGGATTCTTCGGTACTAGTTGATCCAGGGTCTACATATTCATATGTTTTATCTTTGTTTGCTCATTTAATGGGTGTTCCTCACGATTCCTTGGGTACTCCTGTTTATGTGTCCATTCCAGTAGGTGATTCTGTTGTTATGGATCGGGTCAATCGGTCATGTATCGTGACTTTCTGTAGTTATGATACTAGAGCAGATCTCATGTTGCTTGATATGGCCGAATTTGAGGTCATATTGGGCATGTATTGGTTGTCCTCATATCATGCCATCCTTGATTGCCATGCCAAGGTTGTTACCTTGGCGATGCTAGAGCTTCAAAGATTGGAGTGGAAGGGTTTGTCTATCAGTGCATCTAGTCGAGTTTTCTCTTTTTGAAGGCTCGACACATGGTCGAGAAGGGTTGTTTGGCCTATGGCTTATGTTCGGATACTACTATAGAGACACCGGCGATTGATTTAGTGATCATGGTCTGGGAGTTCTCCGATGTAATTCCTTCTGATCTTCCAGGCATGCCACCAGATTGTGATATCGATTTTTGTATTGATTTGGATCTAGGTACCCAGCCTATCTCTATCCCACCATGGTGCATGGCTTCGAAAGGGTTGAAAGAGTTGAAAGAACAACTTGAGGAGTTGCTAGCAAAGGGGTTTGTCAAACTGAGTGTGTCGCCTTGGGGCTATGCAGATGTGCATTGACTAGCACCAGTGGAACAAAGTTACCATTAAGAGCAAGTACCCGTTTTCACGTATTAATGGTTTGTCTGACCAGTTGCAGGGTACCAGGGTGTTCTCTAAGATCCACTTGAGATCGGGGTCCATCAGTTGAAGATTCGTGAATCGGATATTCCAAAGATGGCTTACCAGACTATATATGACCACTATGAGTTTCTAGTGATGTCCTTCGGTTTGACTAACGCCCCGGTGGCATTTATGGATTTGATGTATTGGGTGTTCATGCCATATATTGATTCATTTGTGATTGTCTTCATTGATGACATTCTGATATACTTGCGTAGGATAGATGAGCATAAGCAACATTTGAGAGTGGTGCTTCAGACCTTGGAAGAACAGAAGCTATATGCTAAGTTCTCTAAGTGTGAGTTTTGGTTAGATTATGTGGCATTCTTGGTGCATGTTATATCAGCCAAAGGTATTAAGGTAGATCCCAAGAAGATCGAGGCAATTCAGAGTTGGCCTCGTCCTACCACAACGACCGATATCAAGAGCTTCTTGGGGTTAGCAGGTTATTATCATTGGTTTGTGGAGGGCTTCTCAACTATTACAACACCTTTGACTAGATTGACCAAGAAGGGTGCTCCGTTCCAATGGTCTGATGATTGCGTGGCCAGCTTTCAAAAGCTCAAGACCGCCTTAACTTCAACACCGAAGTTAGTGTTGTCTTCCGGTTCAGGTATGTATACTATGCATTGTGATGCTTCACGCATTATCCTGGGTTTCGTATTAATGCAGGAGGGGCATATATGCTTCACGTCAGTTGAAGCCCCACAGGAAGAATTACCTCGTACATTATTTGGAGTTGGCTACGATAGTTCATGCTCTTAGGATCTGGAGGCATTATCTTTATGGGGTGTCCTATGATGTTTACACCGATCATCGTAGCTTGTAGCATTTGTTCAAGCAGAGGGATCTCAATTTGAGGCAGCATAAGTGGCTTAAGTTACATAAAGATTATGATATTACCATCCTTTATCATCCGGGTAACGCAAATGTAGTTGCGGATGCCTTGAGCAGAAAGGTAGAGAGTATGGGTAGTTTGACATTCATTTTAGTAAAGGAGAGGCCACTAGCTTTGGACATTCAGTCCTTGGCTAACAGACTTCTAAGGTTGGATATTTCAGAGCCTAGCCGAGTTCTTGCATGTGTCGTCGCCAAGTCTTCACTATTCGAGTAGATCGAGGCTTGCCAGTACGACTATCTGCACTTATTGGTTCTCAGAGAGACGGTACTAGAGGGTGGTGCCAAGGAGGTTATTATCAGTAAAGATGGTGTTCTGTGACTCCAGGGCAGTCTATGTGCCCCTAATGTCTATGGATTAAGGGAGAAGAATTTAGAGGAGGCACTTAGTTCTCAGTATTCTATTCATCTAGGTGCTACGAAGATGTATCACGGCCTCAGGAAGCACTTTTAGTGGCGGCAGATAAAAAAGGACATAGTCGAGTATGTAGTGAGGTGCCTAAATTGCCAGCAGGTTAAGTATGAGCATTAGAGGACAGGTGGCCTACTCTAGCAGATGGTTATACGTGAGTGGGAATGGGAACGCATTACTATTGACTTCGTAGTTGGGTTGCCGCGGACCTTGAGGAAGTTTGATGCAGTTTGGGTCATTGTCGTTGACCAAGTCGGCACACTTCATTCAGTTGTGACCACATATTCTTCAGAGAGATTAGCCCAGATTTACATTCAGGAGATTTTTCGGTTACACGGTATGCTTGTTTCCATTATATCAGATAGAGGCCCTCAGTTTACTTCATTTCTGGAGGGCAGTGTAGAGTGAGTTGGGGACTCGAGTAGAGCTCAGCACAACCTTTCATCCGCAGACCGAAGGGCAGTCGGTTCAAATCTTGGAGGATATGCTCAGAGCATGTGTGATTGACTTCGAAGAGAAGTGGGATCAATTATTGCCTTTGGTTGAGTTTGCTTACACCAACATTTATCAGTCGAGCATCGAGATAGCTCCATTTGAGGCTTTATATGGTTGGCGATGTTGTTCGCCCATTGGCTGGTTTGAGCCCGGCAAGGCTAAGTTAAATGGTACTGATTTAGTGAAGGATGCCTTGGAAAAGGTAAAGTTCATTCACGAGCGACTTCGCACAGCACAGTTCAGACAGAAGAGTTACGCGGATCAGAAGGCGCGTGACTTATCATTTATGGTGGGCGAGAAAATTCTCTTGAAAGTCTCGCCGACGAACAGAATCGTGAGGTTCGGGAAGAAGGGCAAGTTGAGCGCAAGGTTTATAGGTCAATTTGAGGTGTTGAGACGAGTTGGGGAGGTTGCTTATGAGCTTGCTTTGCCTCCCAGTCTATCGGGAGGTCATCCAGACTTCTACGTGTCTATGCTCCGGATTTATCATGCCGACAGGTCACATGTGTTAGACTACACTCCGGTTCAGTTAGATGAGATCCTCGGTTATAAGGAGGAGCCAGTTGCCATTGTTGATAGGCAGGTTTGCCAGTTGAGGTCCAAGAAGATTTCAGTGGCAAAAGTTTAGTGGAGGGGTCAACCAGTCGAGGAGGCAACTTAAGAGTCCGAGGAGGACATGCAAAGTAGATATCCACACTTATTCGGCACTCTAGATACGATTCTAGGCCCGTTCGAGCACGAACGTTTGTTTAAGAGATTGAGAAAGTAATGACCCGGCCGGTCGTTTTTATTTCTAGAACCATGTTCCCCCAAATAAGACTCCCCGTATGTGTTTTTACTATTTTATGACTTGCGGGGATGGTTAGTTTGGGTTTGGAAGGGTTCGGATTAAAATCGGAACACTTAGTTCCTTAATGCCTAAAAGGGTTAAGTTTGACTTGGCTCACAATTTGTAGTAAACAACCTCGGAGCTGGGATTTGACGGTCCCAATAGATCCATATGATGATTTTTGACTTGGGCGTATGTTCGGATCTAGTTTTGGATGACCCGGGAATGTGTCAGCACATAATAGTGAAAGTTGGCACATTGAAGGTTTTTCAAGTTCATTGAATTTGGTTTGGAGTAGGTTTTGGTGTTATCGAAGTTCGTTTGAGAATCCGTACCCCGAAATAGTTCCGTATGGTTATTTAAGACTTGCACACAAAATTTTGCGTAATTATGAGTTGATTTGATAGGAATCGGACGCGCGAAAATGTTTCTAGGAGTTTTTGAGTTTTATAATTCGATTCATGAGTTTTGAAATTGAATGCGTGCTTCTAGTTGTTATTCTGGTATTTCGAGCATGCAAGAGGGTCTGTATTATGTTGTTGGATGTGTGTGTGTGTTGTTTGATGGGGTACCGGTAGCCCTGGGTGTGGATCATATTCTAAATCGGACTCGAATTTGGGCTTGGGGGACTGCTGGTGCACCAGTTCTGTTGTGCCCGCACCTGCGAGGTTTTGGCCGCAGGTGCGAGCTTCCAACCACAGAAGAGGCATTGAGCGAGGGGTCTGTGGCCCGTAGAAGCAGAGGAATTTCTGCACAAGCATCCTCACTTCTGCGATGACTGGGCTGCATGTACGAGAAGGGGCGATCCAGGCCTGGGCGGCAGATGCGAGAGGCTAGCCGCAGAAGCGGGCTCGCAGGTGTGGTGCCATTTCTGTAGGTGCGCTCAAAGATGGGCTGGGTGTCTTCTGCAGAAGTAGACCTTTGTCCGCAGAAGCGGCATTGCAGGTGCGATCCAAGGTTCGCAGAAGCGGAATCGGCGGAAGCAGTGAAGTCTTTTTATGTCGGAACTTACATCCATTAGGCGATTTTGGAGCTCTTTCAAGAGGGGTTTTCACCTAGAACTTTGAGGTAAGTAATTTATATATGAGATTAGTTTAATACATGTATTTTGGGTAGATTCTTAGCATATAATGTGTGGAATTTGTGGATTTAGTTGAAAAGCCTAGGTTTTGATAAAAATGAGATTTAACCGCGAAAATGGTTATGTAATTGACCATGCAGCAACTAGGTACTTGATTGCAAAGAAAGAGTCAAAACCACGCTTGATTCGCTGGGTTCTGTTGCTATAAGAATTCGATCTAGAAATCCGTGACAGAAAGGGGACGGAAAATCAAGTGGCAGACCACCTCTCAAGATTGGAAGGAACTGAAAAAAGAGAATGAAAGTTGAAGACATAATAGAAACATTCCCGAATGAACAATTACTTGCTGTGACAATAGATGAGATGCCATGGTATGCTGATATTGCTAACAATTTAGGAAGCGGTATCGTACCTTATGAACTCTCCTCAATTCAAAAGAAAAAGTTCTTCCGCGATTGTCGAGCCTATTATTGGGACAAACCTCTATTTGTTTAAAATATGTGTAGATAACATGATCCGGAGGTGTATCCCCGAGGAAGATCAACCGTCTGTTTTGCAGGCTTGCCATGGTTCACCATATGGTGGACACTTTGGAGGAATCCGAACAGCAGCAAAAGTGTTGGAATCAGGATTGTATTGGCCTACCCTGTTCAAGGATGTCCATGCTTGGGTCAAAAGTTACGATGAATGCCAAAGGACAGGCAACATATCTCGCCGCCACGAGATGCCGATGACCACAATTCAAGAGGTGGAGGTTTTTTACATGTGGGGGATCGAATTTATGGGGCCATTCGCCAGCTCGTATGGTAACAAATATATATTGGTAGCAGTTGACTATGTCTCCAAATGGGTCGAAGCGGTGGCTCTCCGAACCAATTATGTAAAAGGGGTAACAAGTTTCCTAAAGAAAAACATCTTTACACGTTTTGGCACCCCGAGAGCTATAGTCAGTGATGGTGGAACCCATTTTTGCAATAGAGCGTTCACACGTCTGTTGGAAAAGTATGGAGTTCGCCGCAAAGTAGCCACACCGTACCACCCACAGACGAGCGGGCAAGTTGAAGTGTCCAATAAAGAAATTAAAAGTGTCCTGACAAAGACAGTGAATGCAACAAGGACTGATTGACTGTAAAAGCTGGATGATGCATTATGGGCGTACCACACAACATTCAAAACTCCAATTGGTATGTCACCGTACAAGTTGGTGTTTGGAAAGGCATGCCACCTTCCGGTAGAGCTCAAACATAAAGCACTTTGGGCACTGCGGTATTTGAATCTAGATATAGTGACCGCAGGCACCAGCAGAGTCACTGAGTTACATGAGCTCGAGGAATTCAGGTTCCATGCATTTGAGAATTCTAGAAAGATGAAAATGATCCATGATAAGCACATCTTAAATCGGAACTTCAAGCCCGGAGATTTAGTGTGTTATACAACTCGAGATTGAGATTGTTTCCGGGTAAGTTGAAGTCCCGATGGTCAGGACCCTTCAGAGTGGTTCAAGTGCTCTCAAGTGGAGCTGTAGTGATTAAATCCGAAGATGGGACAAACAAGTTCACGGTAAATGGGCAAAGGCTGAAACATTACCTTGGAATGGTCGAAGAGAAAGGGGATAGAGTGGTGATAAGTTTGGAAGAGCCCCAATACACAAACGAGGAGTGATAATGAAAGCATGCGTTGTGCCGCGACATTAAATCAGGCACTTCCTGGGAGGCAACCCATGGTTTGTTGTAAATCGTCAGGCCGCGACGTTAACTTAGGCACTTTTTGGGAGGCAACCCATTATTTTCTGACTTTGGTTGTTGTAATTGATTTTGAACGACTTTGACCGATCTACTAGTGTGCATGGCAAAATTATGCGCATCGGAAGGATTCGGTGGTCGAAATGAACCCGAGAATAGGTAAAAATGCGGCAAAGACAAAAATTGGCTGGAGAAGGAGATCCGCAGCCGCGAATTGGACCGCGGATACGGCCGCGAATTTTGGCCTATGTTCTGCCCCCCGTCCGCGACCGCGGATTGGACTGCGGATTGGGGCGCAGATGTTTGCCCCCCCTCTACCCAGAATCCGCGACCGCGGATTGGAGAGCAGATTTGGGGAGTGTCTAGGTAAGTTTCTTCTTATTTTTTAGTCAAATTATATTTTATCCCCCCTTATTTTTCCCTAACTTAAACGCCCACAACACCCACTTCCATTCCCACTTCCCCCACTTCTCTTCTTTCCTCCTTAACTTCAAGTACCCAAACCCCTCCCTTCCCCCATAATTTCCTTTCAACTCAAGACTCTTCTCCTTCCTTCTCTTCTCCACTCAACCATTCTCCCACCTCCGTTCTTCTCAAGATCTCTAAGTAAGTACATGATTTTATTCCTCTTTCTTAGTATTTTTCATTTTTCCTTTTCTATATAGGGTAGTAAAATCATAGGTACTTTTGTCTGGAATTTGGATTGTGGTTTATATGTGGTATATGAACGCTATTTGAATTGGTTGATTTGGGGGAAGCCATTGTTGGGTTTGTGAGGAATGGTAGTCTAATTGGGTCTTTAGGTGACTTGGGGGAACATATACACACTATCTGTTTGTTGATTTGCCCTAATGAGTGTTGAATATAAATTGTGACCAATTGTGCGAGTGAAGTCTGAGTAACCGCCATTGGGACACATATTCCTCTCTCCACTGATAGTAGTATTTATTGTGTAGGTAACATGCCACCTTCAAGGAAGAGACGCGCTACTGGGGCCTCATCAAGTGGTTATGGAGGCTCATCTCGGGGACGGGCACCGGCCAGTGCAACTCAATTTGATCGTAACAGGTTTGTCTCCAGAGCTGCCCAAGACCATTTCAGTTTGAAGGCCACTAAAAAACTTGTACCGGAAAGGGGTATTGACAGGGCATCCCTCCAGGATGAGTGCCCTAATATTTATCAGGAGTTGATCAGGCGATTATTGGACAACTTTTTTGAAGCGTCGGAGGAAGGTAACTTGATGCTTGTTCGGGAGTTCTATGCCAACAACCCCGAATATGAGGATAGATTATGCACTGTGTGACACATGATGGTGGATGCCTCGATAGAAACCATTGGGAGAGTGTATCGATTGCCTGAATTCAATGGGGAGGAGGATTTCTATGATACTTACAGGAGAGAACCCATCACATGGAACAGGTTTTTCAGAACTATATATGCACCTGACAAAAAGGTAGTGTGGGTTGTGCCAGGATCGAAGCTACACTCTTCCTCACTCACTTTTGAAGGAAAGTGCTGGTTGTACATCATCAACCGTCGCTTACTGTCATCCCACATCACCCCAAAGGTAAATGGTCCGAGAGATGCCTTGATATCGTGCTTCGTGAATGGCCACAAATTCGATATGTCCAAGGTTATTCAGTCTGAGATGTTCGTCCGTTCACCACAGAAGAGGTATGTGTTATTTTTCCCCTCTCTGATCAGTAGATTGTGCAGGGCATCAAGGGTGCCTGAGAACCCGAATGCGGATGACATGGTAAAGAAAGAAGCAAAGTTCTGGGCAGACAAAGTGACCATCAGGAAAGACCCGGTGGCACTAGGGGCACTCATAGTGACGATTCTAATGCGTCGGAAGAGGGTGATGAAGGGTAGGAGGAGGTTGAGCCTGCCTCACCCCCACATTAACAAGCTGCAGTGGCTGAAGGACCATCCCAGGGCAGACAAAGCACGCGTATGACAGCCCTAGAATAAGAAATGGCAGGACTGCGCACTTCTGTCACGAAATTGGGAACCAGAGTTGATGCTTTGGCCACCCAAAATGCAAAGTCAGAAAAGAAAATCATGGGCTGGCTGCGTGCGCTGGGGAGAGCATGTCATCTCGACCCTGGCACTATCTCCGATCAAGACTGATCCACCAGGGAAGTTCCTTTACCTCACATTACTTTACTTTGTATGACATGGGGATATGCCATCTATTTAAGTGTGGGGTAGGGGATACTTTGTAGAATGTTGTATGTAGATAGTTTCGTAGTTTATTTGTATAAATCAATTTTGACTTGGCCCGATGATGGATATCATTCGATGGATTTCTTGAGGGACTAAAGTCGGAAAAAAAAGATTTTCTTTTGTAGTAGTGTATCAATTCCCCCTTGGTGTTTCTTCAAACTATAGTTCTTTTCCAAGGGTTTTGTTTTAACCGGGTATAGTTAGCTTTTTATTTTTAGTTAGGAACTTATGGGCTATAGGCAGAATTAGAATAGGATCCCATAATTTCGTAATGCCTTGAATATAGCGGTTACTTTAGTGTGACGCTTAGGCTTATATATCACAGGATCTTTCGGGTCATGCATGCCACGGAGAAAGAGGCAGTTGAGCTAGTCTCTATTTTCGAGTCGATTAGTTTCTAGCCCTCAAGCAGGGCAATATGAGTGTTCGAGAGTATAGTCTCTGTTTTCACTCATTGGCCAGATATGCACCATCTATAGTTTCTACTATGCGGGACAGGTTCCATAGGTTTATAGTAGGGTTGGCCCCAGAGTTGACAGAGGCATGTGCCACTGCTGCATTACAGGATAATATGGATATCTCCTGGATTCAGGCATTTGCCTAGAATATAGAAAGGGGTAGGCATCGGCAGTAGGGTACGGAGAGGAATGAGTTAGGGCAGCGTAAGAGGATGAGATTTGCCAAATCTCAAGAGCAGTCTCAGGGTAGTTATAGGCCCAGTACTTCGAACGTCCACCTAGACCTCTGCTACCTCAGTCACAGGGTTACAAGTATGACCGTTATAATCAGTCAGGACCAGGTGAGAGCTCCCAGGCGTCAAGTTTGCAGCAACAATGAGGTTCGGGGCAGACATAGCCATTTCTGCCGCGTTGTGCCATCTACGGTAAGGGACACTTGGGCCAATGCCAAGACGATTCTGATGCTTGTTATACATGTGGACATCCAGGGCATATGATGCGAGATTGCCCAAATAGAGATTCTGGGGGTGTGGCGCAACCAGCGAATTTAGCAATAGGATCATCTATGTCTGTGCATCCTTCAGGGCGCAAGTCTCAGTCTTCGGCTGGTAAAGGTCGAAGCAAAGGTAGAGGTTCCAGTTCAGGTGGTAACTAGAATCGTAGTTATGCATTAGCGGCTTGACAAGACCAGGAGTCTTCACCAGACGCTGTGACAGGTATGTTGACCATTTGCTCTCTCAATGCTTATACCTTGATAAACCCAGGATCTACTTTATCGTGTATTACCCTATTTGTCGCGGGAAAAATTCTTATAGTGCCTGTTATACTAAGTGATCCTTTTGCGATATCTACACCGGTTGGAGAATCGATTATTGCTAGACGGGTTTACCGAGATGTACGATGTCAGTTTGTGGTCATCAGACCTCAGCCGACCTAGTTGATCTAGAGATGTTGGATTTTGATTCTATCATGGGCATGGACTGGTTGGCAGCTTGCTATGCCACAGTTGATTGTCAAGTAAAGATAGCTAGATTTCATTTTTTGGGTGAGCCCGTCCTTGAATGGGTAGGTAATCTAGCTCCCTGCAACTGATCAAACAAGTCGTCTATCCTTGGAAGTGGATTCTTATTCTTAATAGTTACCTTGTTCAGTTTCCTATAATCGATACACATCCTTAGTGAGTCGTCTTTCTTCCGTAAAAATAGTACCGGTGCACCACAAGGTGAGGTACTGGGTCTGATGAAACCTTTCTCCAGTAAATCTTTTAACTACTCCTTCAACTCCTTGCAATTCGGCAGGTGCCATTCTATACGGAGGGATGGATATTGGTTACATTCCCGGAAGCAAATCGATGCCAAAATCAATCTCTCGCTATGGAGGAATACCTGGAAGTTCATCTGGAAATACATCTGCGTACTCTTTGACTACTGGAATAGACTGAAGTGTAGGTATCTCAGCATCTTCAACTTTAACTTGCACAATATGATAAATGCACCCTTTTGCAATCATTTTCCTCGCCTTCAGCTAAGAAATAAACCTACCTATGGGTGTCACTATATTACCTACCCATTCAAGGACGGGCTCACCCGGAAAATGAAATCTAGCTATCTTTGCTCGACAATCAACTGTTGCATAACAAGCTGCCAACCAGTCAGGTCAGAGTTCAGGAGAAAGATAGACAACTCGGGGTACCACCAGGTTAGAGTTCAGGATAAAGATATTCCCAAGACAGCTTTCAGGACCAGATATGGCCACTTCGAGTTCCTTGTCATATCCTTTGGGTTGACGAACACACCTGCCATATTTATGGACTTGATGAATAGCCTATTCCGACCATATTTAGATTTGTTCATGATAGTCTTTATTAATGATATTCTGGTTTATTCACATTCCGAGGATGAGCATATGGACCACCTATGAGCGGTACTCCAAACCCCTCCGTGATAATAAATTGTATGCTAAGTTTTCTAAATGTGAGTTCTGGTTAAAGTCTGTAGCATTCTTGGGGAACATTGTATCCGATGGAGGTATAAAGGTAGACACTCAAAAGATTGAGGCTGTGAAATCCTAGCCTAGACCTACCACTCCGACAGAGATTCGTAGCTTTTTAGGCATATCAGGATACTACCAGAGGTTCGTAGAGGGTTTTTCTTCTCTTTCAGCACCATTAACGAATTTGACGCAGAAAGCGACTAAGTTTCAGTGGACAGAGGCCTGTGAGAAGAGTTTCCAAGAGCTTAAGAACAGGTTGACCTCAGCGCCAGTTCTAGCACTTCCAAAGGGTCTAGATGGTTATGCCATGTATTTTGATGCCTCAGGTGTCGGGTTAGGATGCGTCGTGATGCAACATGGGAAAGTAATTGCGTATGCTTCAAGGGAGTTAATGAAACATGAGTGGAATTATCCAACCCACGACCTTGAATTAGTTATGGTTGTCCATGCATTTAAGATACAGCGGCATTATTTATATGGTGTTCATGTTGATGTGTTCACAGATCATAAAAGCCTACAATACATCTTCAAGCAAAAAGAGTTGAATTTGCGATAGAGGCGATGGCTTGAGTTATTGAAAGATTACAATGTTAACATTCTCTACAATCCAGGGAAAGCTAATGTTGTAGCAGATGCCTTAAGTCGCCGATCTATGGGTAGCTTGGCACATGTAGAGGCCGAAAAAAGACAATTAACTAGAGAGATTCATCAATTGGCTTGTTTGGGGGTTCGATTAGTAGACACTGGCAATGGTGGAGTTGTCACGCCCCAAAACCGAGGAGCGCAACCGACGCTCAACCGAGTGAACCCGACTGAGCAATCCTATTAGATTTCATTCTACCAAAATTCATTCGTGAATAAAGAGGAGATGTACCCCGTTAATCAAACACTGAAGAGATTTCATTAACCGCTTCCATTTCATTCCCATTAACAACATCATTCAATATTTCCAAAATAGTACGAGTTTATAGATTTAATGAAAAAAAAATGTTGCCAAACACCAACAGTTCTAATCCAATTCCCAACATCAAATACCACTCATAACCTGTCTACGGAGCCTCTAAGTACAACTGAAGAGTAATATGGAAATGCCGGTAACAAGGCCTCGGCTATACCTCAACCACAAAGTACATGAGAAACAAAAGATACATGACCCCGAAATAAAGTGGGGCTCACCAAATCAGTTGAAAGGAGTGTACTGATATCACTGATCAATGCCACCTGTTGTAGAACCACCTGCATCCATTAAAAATGCAGCGCCCCTGGTAAAAGGGACGTTAGTACTGTCGAATAACACTAGTATGTATAGCTAGAAATCCTCTTTCAAAATAGAATTCCCATACGATCTATATGTGGAACACATAATATAATGTAATTGAAACAACCTGTACAAACAAGGACAACAAAAGGGGCACCTATTATCTGCATTAATAATGTGTCTCATTAGACCGTCCTTAGTGTTCACATATCATATTATACACTTATGCGTTTCATAGACCGTCCATAGTGTTTATTCATACCGTACATCTATACCTCTTATACACAATGTACCTATGCGTTTCATAGACCGTCCACAGGATTTCATATCACAATGGATTTCATAACACAATGTACTTATGCGTTCATAAACCGTCCACAGGATTTCATATCATAATGTACCTATGCGTTCATAGACCGTCCACGGGATTTAATAACACAATGTACCAATGCGTTTCATAGACCGTGCACAGGATTTCATAACACAATATACCTATGCGTTCATAGACCGTCCACAGGATTTCATAACACAATGTACCTATGCGTTTCATAGACCGTCCACAAGATTTCATAACACAATATACCTATGCGTTTATAGATCGTCCACAGGATTTCATAACACAATATACCTGCGCGTTCATAGACCGTCCATAGGGTTTCATAACACATTGGAAACAAAAGTACAAATACGTATATCTCATAACATTTCACATCATATATCACCTAATCCGTACTTTGAACCACTTACAACATTATTATTTCATTGGCTCTCTTGGCCATACATATGACTCTTTATTCATGGCACAATGGCCGTATTTCATATTTCACACTTTCATTTCTTCCCTTTCATAGATCATCATCATAATTATCACCAAGTATAATATTTCGAAAATCACAACTTTAAATTCATTAGTATTGAAGGCTTTAAACACAATCGATTTCTTTCCAATAAATGGAGTAAAATAATTGGCAATCAAAGTACAAGTTAAAATCATACACAATTTCCACTCACGAATATTTAATAACACAAAGCACATTGAAAATTACTTACAAAGCATAGCATTAGCTAAAACAATCACATATGGGCATCACTTGAGTTCATAAACTTTTAGCCGATTATATTGTTGAAGTCAATTTTGGAATAGTTGAGTCAAAGTTCATTTCATAATCTTTCTCACATTATTTCATTTCATTGGCACCATTGGTCACAAGTATAACTTTCACTATTGGCACGTTCTCCACACTTTATATTCCCAATTTACTGATTTCACTTCCAACCATCTTTATAGGTTATCAATAATAAGACATTCCCAATCAAGACTTTAGGTACACATATGAGCAATTAACAACCTTAAGAATATTGAGATTTTCTCACACAATTTGGCATACTATCTTTCATTTGAAATACGATTCAAGCCACCACATTTTAATACGCAACCCATACTTTGAAACTCACAGAAACATTATGGAATTCAATTCCAAGAGAGAAAGTTTAGCCAACATACCTCAATTGAGATTTCCTTAAATTACTACAACGTTTCGGAAATTCTAGCAATCCCAATCTATTTGATACATAACAAAATTGAACCATAATTAGGAAGATATTCATGGTCTCAGCTCATTTGAGCATTTTATCAAACACTAAGTGTGGATTAAGGTTCAAGGTCCTTTTATGGACGATTCCATCATCCCACAACCCAATCTTTACCATTTTTAGCTCAACAATATTTCTACACCCTTTGATAACACATGCATGTAAAATAAACAACCCTCTTGCCCAGAATATAGCTTGCCCATAAATTATCTTGCCCATTACCCATTTCTAGACAAAATTTGAAATTGAGGGTTAGGGTGTAGAATCTTACCTCTACGATGAAGACCTAGTGAGTTTCCCTCCTTAATCTTCCAAAACTTGAGCAAGAATTAAAGAATCAATTATTGAGGAACACCTTCTCACTCTAGGGCACTCTCTCTTACTCTAAAATATCAGATTATACCTCAAAAATGACCCAAAGAGTGTATTTAACGAAATAGGTTCGAGTTTTAAAAACCCAAAAATGAAGCTCCGAAACAGGTTCTGCGGTCGCATATGCGACCGCATAATGGTTATGCCGACCGCATATCGGTCGCATAATTGGTGTCCAAAATGACCAAAAATCGACCTAAATCTGCGGTCCGCATAACTGTTATGCGGTCGCATAGTACACTGCATAACAGTTATGCAGTCGCATAGTCGACCGCATAATTGCTTCCAACTAACCCAATTAACTGCCTCACTCTTCGGCCATTATGCGGTCTGCAGAGTGATTCTGTGGTCGCATAATGGACCGCAGAAATGCACTTTTCCGCCAAATATTTTCCTTTACTTTCCCGTGCACATTTCAACCCAAAAGGTCCGAGCCGTGGCGAGCAAGCTCGCCGCGAAGAATTTCAACAATCCTCAAACACGTAATCCTAGTCCGGCACCATAAAACATTATTTTCTTTGCAAATTTTACCGGGCTTTACACTTATGTACTTCAAAAGTTTTCGGGGTTTTACAGGAGTTGTACTCCAAAATACTGCAAAATCATCTCTCATAGCTGAAGTAAAGGAAAGGCAGTACGAGGATCCAGAGTTGGTTGAGTTGAGAAGGCGAGTTCCGCAACAAAAGAAGCCGTTGTTAGAACTCAAGGGAGATGGGGTTCTCAGATACAAGGGTCATTTGTGTGTTCCAGATGTAGCAGGGCTACGAGACAGGATTATGTTCGAGGCACATTATTCGTGGTACTCAATTCACCCTGGGTCGATAAAGATGTATCATGACATTAAGGATGTGTATTGGTGGAACGATATGAACAAGAATATTGCTGAGTATGCCGCTCAGTGTCCTAGTTTCCAGCAAGTAAAGATAGAGTATCAGAAGCCCAGAGGGCTAATTATAGGCGGGGAAGAACATCAAAAAATTCTGTCAAGTATACGATGTGATAAGCTTGTAACTTTACAAGAGCCATAAGGTCTTCCTAAATACTACAACGAAAGACTAGCTGAGGAAATATGGAAGAAGGCTTCAACCTAAGCATAGTGACCTAAAGAGGAAATAGTCTTGTAACAACAGTCTCACAACAATATTGTATGCACTCCATAAGAAAGTGGCACCTAGCTTGGATATTGAGCGGGAAATGAAACCAAAAGTAATATTCGAGATCATATGAATTGCAAAAAAAATACGATATGCATGGGAACTAAGATAATCTAAGTATGCACGCAACAAGGGGCAGAAAGACCAGGAAAAGTAATTGCTTACATTTAAAGAAAGCTGAGATGGAACGAAAGCAATTATTTGATCAATGATCTAGAGTTAGTTACTTTGTGAACACACTTAAAATTTTGGAGTATTATCCATGCAGCATATATATTGACATTCATACAGCCATACAAGAGTCCGGTATGAGTTAAAAGAAGGAACTGAGCCCAGGGCATAGACAAAGGATTGGATTGTCAAAAGATTGTATCATGGATATTGCATAGCGCCCATAAAAGGCTAAAGTAATAACTAATACCAGCAGCCACAGATCGGAAGATAGCTTAAGACTACGTGAAGGTTGATTAGAAGGAAGAGGAAACTAAAGAGTTTAATCAACTAAGTAAATCAGGAGTCTGATTATTGGACCCGAAAACTTTCAGGAATTGTGATTGAGAACATAGTAGAATCACCCTTAATATCAGAGGTACAAGAGAGATAGTACAACATCCATATTCTATTACGGCTCTACGAGAAAGCCAGTTAGAAGACTACCATCCTCTTAAGAAGTCAGTATGAATTTCCCATCGGATTGTGTGTGCACCAGAGGTGCAAGTATTATAATAGAGCTTCAAGTTGTAGATGTGAATTATATCTATGTGGAAGGGAGGTCATGAATGAGATAGAAGATATGATGCGAGATTTTAAGGTAAGGTAAAGGTGAACAACGTACGAGATACTCAAATGCAGAAGATCATGAATAGTCTATACTTCGGATAGAAGGCTAGAAGAGCTGGGATTCAGTATCCTAGAATGATAGCGGCATCGTCAGAGGCATATCTTCCAGCCTATGGTTTCTAGGTACCGAGATATCTAGTCAAGAGAGTAAAGAAGAGTTAGAGACAATATGATGTCTCGCTTGATGATCCAGAATAACATAAGGAAATCTATGGTTCAAGCAAGTTGAAGGAAGGTTGCGAGTAATATAAATAGATATGTGCAGGTCACAAGCTAAGTCCTCGGGATTAAGCCCATGAAAACAAGAAAGTATGGGCGCTATGGAATATCTATGATACAATCTTCTGACAATTCAATCCTTTTTCAATGCTCAGTATAGCCTAAATGAACTCAAAGAAGTCTAAGACTAATAGCATTTAGAAGAGATGGAATGCTGCCCTGATAGTAGAATGGGAGTGTAATTGTGATAGATAAAGGATGACGTTTAGGTAATGATTTCATGAATTGTACATGAAAACAAGAGAGTTGAGATGAGATTAGGCTGTCATTCTTAAGATAAACAGTAATGAGGAAGCATTAAAGGACTTAGATTTATGCATATAGGATAAGCAACGAAAGTAACCTGGAGTTTGGTAACAGATCTCAGTAACGATAAATCAAAGTAAGAGTTATGAAAGTAAAGTCATACGGATGGACAAACGGATCTATGAAATAAGGTATAACAATATTTGTGAGTTCAACTAAGTACCGAGCAAAGAACTTCAATATACCTATATATGCCCAGAGGGATATCTTGTCAAGCTCTGTATACATTTACAAAGTGAGGCATAGAGATTGGCTAAAAACTTGAGGAAAAAAGAAAAAAAAGAGTCGCATAGGCACATTTACAAGTTCAGAGTCGTACATGCTGCATGATAGAAGATAACAACAGTTATGAGATTGGAAGGATTCTGACCACAAGTCGTGGAGTGAGAAAGAGGCCTAAAGGTGGAAATGCCCTAGACTTTGGATTTATTCACAGAACAATTGCCTAGATGGCAAGGAGAGTACTAAAGTATTCGGAAGATATACGTTATGAAAATGATTAGTGCATCAGTCAACATTCGAGGACGAATATTCCAGGAAGGGGGGGGGGGGGGGGTAATGACGTTACACCCTATATTTTTGTAAGTGAAAGTACGCCATAAGTAAATTGATGAAAGCTCGGAAATGAGATGTTACATCCCGCATTTTCGTATGTTGAAGCTTCATCATAAGTTAATCGATATAAGCTCGGGAATGAGATTTATTTTTAAGGTTATAAGTATTATGCTATTTCAAACAAGTGATGAGTAAATTCATGAAGGTGAAAGGGTAAACGAATCAAAGAAAATGAGTTTCGTTGAAGGTTGTCATTTTGAGATAAAATATGGTCCAAGCCATAATACCCCGTATTTATGGACTAGTGCCATACAAGGTATCACTTGACCAGGATAGCAAGATATATAAAGTAGGTTAAAAGTGAGTGGTTCTTTAATCTACAATCAACGTTGGCATAACAAGAAGCCAACCAATCTATACCTAGTATAACATCAAATTCTACCATATCTAACTCAATTAGTTCTTCCGCTGTAGATCTATGAACTACTACTGTACAATCTCTATATACTCGTCTACCTATCACTGGATCCCCAATAGGTGTGGACACCTCAAAAGGTTTAACCAACTCAGGTTCTATTCCAAACTTACTAGAAACCAACAGAGTAATATATGATAAGGTAGAACCCGGGTCAATCGATGCATATACATAATATGAGGAGACTAATAATATACCTATAACAATATCAGGTGACGACTCCTGATCATGTCGACCTGCTAAGGAATAAATACGGTTCTGAGGATCGCTCGAACTAAATGCTCCACCTCTGCCTATACCACGACCGATTGTTGCTTGTGAACCTTGTATAGGGGGATGTACTGATAATGACAAACCAGCTACCAATTCTGCTGGCTGAACTATGCTTGCAACACCTATCGTCAGACAATCTCTCATAATATGGCCTGGATAACCACAAGTATAACAAACACCCAACCGCATACGGCACTGCCCGACATACTACTTACCACACTGAGCACGTCGTGGCAAGGGCTGCCTCATAGGAAATGACTCAGCCCTATACTAAGAACTTGAGGCCCTGAATATGAGGGGGTGCACTAGCCGATGGCTGGGCTAGATACCTCGGGTATTGTTTTATCTTTGACCACCTCGAAACTCACCAGAAGGACCCAAAGATCTCGCTCTCTTACTCTGGCCCCTGTCATGCTCACGATCGGCCCTCTTCTTACACTCCTCTACACCCTGAGCTTATGCCTGAATACAACAAATATCCATGCATGGCTGAAGTGAGACCGGCATACAATCATTAAGCAGGTGCGGCTCCAACCCCATCACGAACCGGTGAACCTGATCCACCATATTAGCTACAATAGTGGGAGCATACCTAGACAAATAATCAAACTAAAGGTTGTACTCCTGAACACTCATATTACCCTGCCGAAGGTTCAAGAACTTATTAACTCTTGCCCGTCTAAGCTCTGGTGGCAGATAATGACGAAGAAAAGCCTCTGTAAACTCATATCATACCGCTAGAGGGCCATCCTCACCTCTAGAAAACTCCCAAGACTCGTACCAAGTAACTACAACATCTTGAAGTCTTTAGGAAGCTAGCTCAACTGACTCAGCCACAGTGGCCTTCATTATCCTCAAAGTCCACTGCATCCTATCATTAAATACCTGAGGGTCCTTATTTGGATCTGCTCCAGTGAATACCGGAGGGTCCAAATTAATGAAATCACAAACCCTCACACTGATGTCCCTATCTACATGACCAATACCTACTTCATGACACCGAGATTGTGCGGCTACTAATCAAGTCAATAGCTGAACAACATCTCTCTTCTCCTGCCACGGTGCATCTGGCTAAGGATCTGGTTGTACAGGGGTAGGCGCAGGAGCTAGTTCCCCTCGGAGATCCTCTGGAGAGGGCGGGGTATGTGAAGTCTGAGAATAAATTTCACTATGAGACTCTCCCCGAGCCTTGGTAACTCGTGGCACTCGACTAGTACTCTCATCAGCCACAGATTTGCCCTTCTAGGCGACTGTAGCCTTCTTAGGCATCACTGAAAACATAACATATCATTAGGGAAATGAATACTTATATCGCACGATCTATGATAAGAAAAGAGGATAACATCATATGTGTCTTGTAGCCTCCTGTTTATAAATGTGGTGCACAACACACTCATAAACGAGACTCTACTAGACACGGTCTGTAGACAACCCTAGGACAGAACTGCTCTGATACCACTTTTTTCACGACCCAAACCGATGGGCCATGACGAGTGCCAGAGTACTACCTGTCGAACACCCCTAAGCATGCGTCTATGATATAAACATGAATTAAGGGTAGGTCATGAATAACACATGTCAATAAACTGCTGAATCACGTGAATAACGTATGTGAGGAAAATATGTCCAAAATACATATATACATATACATGCGGAATACGGTAAGGCGAGCCAACAACGCTGCTATAGACAACTATATATCCAAAACTAGAAGCCGACAAGGCCACATACTATCCAACTATACATGACTGTCTACAGACCTCTAATAGAGTGTGCAACTATATAAAGGACAGGACTGGGCCCTATCTTACCTATATCTATATACAAAAATAGCGTGCCAAAACTAATGACAGCTCTGGATCAAGTGGAGCACACCAACTCTCGATGATCAAGGATCCTAAAAAGGGGGGCCGTCATCCTATCTAACTGCACCTGCGGGCATGAAGCACAGGCCCTAGGAAATAGGGGCGTCAGTACGAATAATGTACTGAGTATGTAAGGCATGATAATCGGTACATAAAAGACATAAAAGAAACATGATGTAAAAGAATCCGCCTGTAAGTCTAAATAACTTTGTAAATCCTAAAATATTTATAAAGTCATGCATGTACGTATAAATGTTGTATCATGCATAGGTGTATGTGTACATAACATCATCAAGCCTCTAAGGACATCCCATCATGTCATCTCGGCCTCTGTTGGCAAAATCATCAACGTATACCAACTGATCAGGTGGTGGTGCGTATATATCGCCGTAACCTTTTCCCATATCCCATATACATATAATATACGCGTATATAATGCCATATGGTCATGGGTCAATGTACATATATAAATGAATGAAATGCATAAGAAGTAAGTTAACAGGATTTCTCGGAATGTCATAAGATCAATATGTCTTCGGATAATAGGTGAAGTGAGCGGTATGGAAATTAGGAGTTGACGGTCAAGGTTGCGGTTCAGCTTTTATAAGAATGTCATGAGCTCGAAGGAGCGGGGGAAGATTTCAGATGTTCAGAGTATGCTAGCGCTATCTTGTGTCGCCTGAGAAAGGTGTTCTGTGTAAGAGCACTTGTGTATTGATTTGCGGATTCTTGATTTTCATTACAGAATTAGTACGGTTGATGGTATGGATGTGCAAACTTTGCTACCTGGTGCGGAAGGTCGTGGGAGTATCTTCCCACGGGATGATCGTATAAGTATGGTGTGTCAGTAATTTAAGGGGCAGAGATTGAAATCGGGTATGGAGATGTAACACTCCGTAAATTCAAATTAGGGTTGGATGCGTTAAATGACTATTATTGTGACCTTTTAGACATGCGAAGTCCTATCGGGATAAGTATGGGTGGAAATAGTTATTTTGGAATCAAGATCGATAGTGAGGTATATAAAATTTGATTGAATCGGCTAAGTTTATGGGAGGTCTATCTTCAATCCTTGAACAGTGCAAGGCTGTGAAACTCATAGCCTTAGACAGTGCAAGGCCATGAAAACTCACAGCCTTAGACAGTGCAAGCCAATGTCTAGGGCATTAACCTTAGCGCCCATGACAGTGCAAGGCCATGTAGTTTTCACACCTCTGATGGCGCCTTGCATAGTTATTTTGGCACCTCTGATGTTTATCCGAGCTACGTTTATTTCCTCCTCAATTTTGGGACGTGTACACTTATTTAAAATTCCCACCTCATCCCCCACACCCCAAACCACAAAAACTTACTCTAGAAAGGGAAGCTCTCAAGAACCTAACTTCCCCAAGGTCCCTCCATCATCCAAGGTAAGTTCTAATGATAACTCTAAGTTAATTTTAATTCTCCAATACCTTATTAACATGGGTAAATCCTTCAAATCATTAGATATTCTATCAAGACACCATTGTTGAGAAAAGAAACCCTAGAACTCCGATTTAAGTGGATTGAACTTCAAAAAGGTAATGCATCTACTCCCTAATAATTTATAACTATGAATTGATACGTTTTTGGAAGAATAGTAGATGAGTTTGATAAAGGGAATCAAATGAGGGATATGTGGCTTTACGCCATAAGGTGTTTGATTAAACGCCTAAGTGACTAAAATATGAGCATTAGTGCTAATATTGGTTCCTCTTGATATATATTGCCATTTATTATTGTGAAAGAGACGACGAACATAATGATACTCTTAAAAAGGGCCAGAGTTAAGGTATGTGAGGCTAACTCTCCTTATGTTTGGGAATGTTTATGATTATCCCTACGTCCTATTTTTTATGTTAATTATGAGTTTCCTCAGAAAGTAATTATGCCTTAGTTCCATGAATAGTTGTAGAACTTCTATTCTCTAGATGGCATAATTTCATAATCGTTCAATATCCTATGAGTTTCAGTTCTGACAAATCAATTTATTATGAATACATGTCTCAGTCTAGTTCTATTCAGCATTACTGTATCATGTAAATCAGTATGGTTCAGTATTTCAGTATTAGGTGTTGTAGTATGATTCTCAGTTCCTGATTCTAAATTCCTGAATGTTGAACACCTGTATTTGGGCCGTAGTCTATGCTTTATGCATATTTGGGCCTAAGGCCGTAGTTTATGCTTTATGCATATTTGTGCCCGAGGTTGTAGTTTATGATTTATGCATCTTTGGGCTTGAGGTCGTAGTTATGTATACATATACTTGGGCCCGAGATCGTAGCTTGTGCATATATATATTGGGCCTGAGGCCGTAGTTTATTTAATTAGATAAATAGGTGGTTCATCATTCAGAATAGGGAGTATTCATATCCTCACTTCCTATGTTTAGTTCAGTTATCAATTATTGGTTATCAGTTCAATTTCAGTTTAAGTATTTACAGTTCTTTCTTTCAGTTGTTTTACATACTAGTGCAATTCAAATGTTCTAACATTCCTTTTTTCCTAAGGCCTGCATCTCGCGATGCGGGTAATGATTTACAGGTTGACAATTCTGCTTGCTAGGACATTTTGTATCAGCTATTGGTGAGCCCCAATTTTTCGGGGCATTATCTTTCTTTTTTCAATCTATATAGTATTTCAGTTAGTAAGGTATGCCTGGGACCTTGTCTCAGTAAACAGTTAGCATTTTTGTATTCTTAGAGGCTTCGCAGACTATAGTCCAGTTAGTTAGATACTTGCAGGCTTTTACGTGTTAGCCTTATAGGCTACTCATTTACACTTGCAGACTTTTCAGTGTTGTTCGCATTTATCATATTTCAGTCAGACTCTTTAGTAGATCAGCATGCCGCATGTTTATATTCAGCTTACAGTTATACCATATGTTAATCCATCTATCCAGTTGGTTCGCTCAGTCACATGCAGTCAGGCATCGAGTGTCGTGTTACGCCCAGGCCATGGTTCGGGGCATGACAAAGCTTGGTATCAGAGCCTAGGTTCAAGAGTCCTAAAGAGTCTATAAAGTTGTGTCAAGTGGGGTCACTTTTATGTGTGTGTACGCCACATGTGTAAACAGTTGTCTACCAAGACATCTAGGATTGTTTCATTTTTTTCATACTCTAGATCATGCAGTTAGAGCTATGCTTTCGGGAATTTGTCTAACTCGTGCGAATTACGTATTTTAGAAAATGACTGCAAAATGAAAGTACACCACGAGGGCTTCAGCTACTGCTCATGAGGAGGTCATTTTGGCCCAGGGATTTGCATCGGGCTCAGTGCCCAGTGGTTCAAACATGGATGTCATGGGAGCTATCCAGTTGCTCACGCCAATTGTTGCTACTCATGCTTAAAGGCAAGGAACAAGTGTTGTTGATGAGACGAGTAGTTCTAACTCCAGGGAATTCCTCAACATGAAATCTCCAGTTTTCACAGGGTCCAAAAAGGATAAGGATCCGCAAAACTTCATTGATGATGTTTAGAAGATATTTCGAGTGATGCATGCTACAGACAGTGAGGCAGTAGAGCTTGATGCGTACCAACTAAAGGATGTTTCTAACACTTGGTATGAAACATGGGAAGAGTCTTGAGGGGAGGATGCAACTCCTACGACTTGGAAAGAGTTTGCAGACGCATTTCTTGAGCATTTTCTACCTATGAGGTCTTAGAAGATAAGGCTTTAGAGTTTGATAGACTCAAACAGGATAAGATGAGTGTGAACAAGTACTACCTCAAGTTCGTCTCTCTGGCCAAGTATGCTCCATAAATGGTACGTGATATGAGGGCCAGAGTTAGGCGGTTTGTGTTGGGGCTTTCAGATGACTTATTTTTTGATGCTAATATAGCTGCTCAGAACAATGACATGACCATTACTAAGATGGTTGCCTTTGTTCAAGGGAACGAAGATAGGCTGAAGAAAGAAGAGCGGCTACAGAGTAAAAAAGACAAGAAATTCAGCAAGAGAGCTAAGTCTACAGAAAATTTTAGCCATGGGGGATCTCGAGGAGGTGGTAATAACCAGTTCTTCAGGAAACGAAAATCAGGACTTGCTCCATCTTCAGCTAGTGCACCAGTTTAGAGATCCAAGTTTAACAAAAAAAAAAGCAAGAATTTAAGAGCAGTAGGCTCACAGTAACATGCTAGTGTGGGCTATAGAGGCCTTGTGTACCCTACTTGTAACACGTGTGGTAAGAAGCACTCAGGGTGTGTCGTTCGGTCACAAATGGTTGCTTTGGGTGCGGTTAGAAGGGCCACTTCTTGAGGGGTTGTCCATCAGCAAAGCAGAATAATGGAGGCAATGTTGCTCAGTCCACTAATTCAGCAGCCCCTCATAACTCTTAGGACCAACAAGGGCATGGTTCATCAAATTTCGGTAATGTGCGCGGTGGTCGGAACCACTTGTATGCACTGGTAGACCATCAGGATACAGATGCTCGTGGAGATGTTGTCACGGGTATGATAACAGTCTTCACCTTTGATGTTTACGCTCTTATGGATCCGGGATCCACCCGATCCTATGTAACACCATATATTGCTAAGAAATTTGGGATAGAACCAAAAAAGTTGTGTGAACTCTTTGAAGTGTCCATTCCAACTAGAGAATCAGTTATAAATAGACGTATTTATAGGGGATGTCTAGTCAAAGTGTATCATCACCTTACTGTAGCAGACTTAGTAGAATTCGAGATGGTAGACTTCGATGCAATCATAGACATGGATTTGTTAGAGTCTTGTTATGCCACAGTGGGTTGTAGAACCAAAATAGTAAGTTTCGCATTTCCTGGTGAACCAGTCCTAGAATGGAAGGGCGATACAGTAGAACCTAGAGGTAGGTTTATTTCCTATATTAATGCCAGAAAGATGATCTCTAAAGGGTATATCTACCATCTAATTCGAGTTAAGGATGCAGATGCTCAGATTCCCACTCTCCAATCAGTACCAATTGTAAATGAGTTCCCAGAAGTGTTTCCTGAAGATCTTCCCGGAGTCCCTCCCGATAGAGAGATTGACTTTGGAATTGATCTACTCTCAGGCACTAAGCCAATATCTATTTCGCCTTATAGAATGGCTCCGGTAGAGTTGAAAGAGCTAAAATTCCAGTTGAAAGATGTTCTAGATAAGGGATTTATAAGGCCAAGTATATCACTTTGGGGTGCACCGGTCTTGTTTATCCGAAAGAAGGATGGGTATTTTTGCATGTGCATTGACTATTGTCGGTTGAATAAAGTCACCATCAAGAACAAGTACCATCTTCCTAGAATAGATGATTTATTTGATCAACTTTAGGGTGGCCAGTGTTATTCCATGATTGACCTCAGATCAGGGTACAATAAGTTGAAGGTTAAGGAAGTTGATATTCTTAAAACAACTTTCAGGACCCGTTATGTGCATTTCAAATTTTTGGTTATGTCGTTTTGTTAGCAAATGCACCGGCAGCTATCATGGACCTTATGAACAAAGTCTTCAAGACTTATCTTGATTTGTTCGTTATTGTGTTTATTGATGATATCTTGATTTATTCCCATAGCGAGATGAACCATGCAGAACATCCAAGAATTGTGTTGTAGACACTATAGGATGACAAGTTATATGCGAAATTTTATAAGTGTGAATTTTGGTTGAAATTAGTAGCATTTTTGGGCCATGTCATCTCAGGCAAAGGCGTGCTGGTGGATTTTTAGAAAATATAGGCAGTGAAGAATTGGCCTAGACCCACCTTAGTATCTGATATAAGATGTTTCTTGGGTCTAGCAAGTTATTACATGCATTTCGTAGAAGGATTTTCCTCTATCTCATCCCCTTTGACTAGAGTGAGTCAAAATAAGGTCAGGTTTTAGTAGTCAGAAGCTTGCGAGAAAATTTTTGAGGAGTTGAAGAAGAGGTTGACTTCAGCTCCTGTCTTGACGCTACCGGAAGGAACTGGAGGGTTCGTTGTTTATTGTGATGCTTTAGGGGTTGGTCTTGGATGCATGTTAATGTGGCACGTTAAAGTCATAGCCTACACATCAAGACAACTCAGGGCTCACGAGAAGAATTATTCATCTCATGATCTTGAGTTAGCTGGGGTGGTATTTGCGCTAAAGATCTGGTGCCATTGTTTAAATAGAGTGCATGTTGATATTTTCACATATCACAAGAGTCTCCAATACATCTTTAAGCAAAGAGAATTGAATCTTCGTCAGAGAAGGTGGCTCAAATTGCTCAAGGATTATGATGTTGATATCCTCTATCATCCGGAGAAAGCAAATGTTGTAGCTGATGCTCTAAGTTGGCATTCTATGGGAAGCTTAACTCATGTTAAAGAAGACAAATGAACTATAACGAAGGAAGTCCACCACTTAACAAGCCTAGGAGTTTGACTTCTAGACTCCGAAGATGATGGCGTTGTTTTTCAAAACATGGCTGAATCCTCCTTAGTAGCCGAAGTGAAGGAAAAACAGTTTGATGATCTCTACTTCTTATAGCTGAAAGAGGGGATTCACCAACACAAGACTATGACTTTTGAACAAGGGGGAGATGATGGTACTTTGAGGTACAGAGGTAGACTATGCATTCCGGACGTAGATGGGCTCAGAGAGCAGATTATGTCTGAAGCCCACAATTCCAGGTATTCTATTCACCTAGGTTCTACAAAGATGTCTCGTGAACTTAAGGAGATTTATTGGTGGAATGACATGAAAAAAAACATAGCAGATTTTGTGGCTAAGTGTCCAAATTGTCAGCAGGTGAAAGCTTAACACCAGCGGGCTGATGGTTTGGCTCAGAGTATAGAAATACCCGTTTGGAAATGGGAAATGATAAACATGGACTTCATAACGGGTTTACCTCGCTCATTTCGGAAGCATGATTCAGTTTGGATGATTGTAGACCGACTTACCAAGTCAGCTCACTTCTTGCTAGTGAAGACTACAGATTCAGCAGAGGATTATGCCAAGTTGTATATCTAGGAAATTATCTGATTGCATGGGACTCCTTTTTCCATCATCCCAGCTCATGGTGCTCAGTTCACAATGAACTTTTAGAAATCCTTTCAGAAAAGATTGGACATAGGGGTGCACCTCCGCACACCTTTTCATCCTCAGAAGATGGCCAAGCAGAGCGCACTATTAAGACTCTTGAGGATATGTTGAGGGCGTGTGTTATCGATTTTAAAGGTAATTGGGATGATCATCTACCCCTCATTGAGTTTGCTTATTATAACAACTACCACTTTAGTATAAAGATGGAACTGTATGAAGCTCTGTATGGGCGAAGGTGTAGATCACCAATAGGTTGGTTCGAAGTTGGCGAAGCGGAGTTGTTGGGACCCAATTTTGTCTATTAGGCTATGGAGAAAGTCAAGTTGATTCAAGAGCATTTGAAGACGGCTCATAGTCGCCAAAATTCCTATTCGGACGTGCGGCGTAGAGACTTAGAGTTCCAAGTTGATGATTGGGTGTTTCTGAAAGTTGCGCCTACGAAAGGCGTTATGAGATTTTGGAAGAAGGGAAATCTTAGTCCTCGCTATATTGGGCCATATAGAATCCTCCGAAGGATCGGGCAAGTGGCTTATGAGTTAGAATTGCCACAAGAATTAGTCGTTGTACACCAAGTGTTTCATGTGTGTATGTTGAAGAAATTCTTGGGAGACTTATATCTTGTGGTTCCTATAGAGATTATAGGGGTTAAAGATAGCCTAAATAACGAAGAAATTCTAGTGGCTATCCTTGATCGTCAAATCCGCAAGCTCAAATCTAAGGAAATTGTCTTCAGTGAAAGTGCTTTGGGGGAATCAGAAGGTTGAAGAGGCTATGTAGGAAGCCGAAGAGGACATGAAGTCAAGATACCCCCATCTCTTTGAAGAGCAAGCGGAAAATGTAGAAGGTAACTAGCCCTCTCATTCAGACCTTATATTATAATCTCCATGACTTTCAGCATTCAGTCAGTTTAGTGGCCATTCAGTTTAGTACCTATTCAGTTCTGTATCTCAGCAGTTCAATAATAGTGTATTCATTCAGTTTAGTATGCATGTGTTCATGACATTTCAGTGTTCACATGTTTCCATCAGTCTTGTTTAAAGTCCAGAGTTAGCTGTAGTTACAATCAGGACAATAATTCAAGGACGAATGGTCCCAAGGGGGAGATACTCCGTAAATTCGGCTTATTTGTGGATGCGTTAAATGAGTATTAATGTGACATTTTATACATTCCAAGTCCCATCGGGAGTATGGGTGGAAACAATTGTTTTAGAATCAAGACCGAGAGTGAGGTGCATAAAATTTGATAGAATCAACTAAGTTTATGGGAGGTCCGCCTTACAGCCTTAGAGAGTGCAAGGCCATGAAATCACATAGCCTTAGACAGTGCAAGGCCATGAAAACTCACAACCTTAGACAGTGCAAGGCACTGTCCTGTGCATTAACCTTAGTGCCCCTGACAGTGCAAGGTCATGTAGTTTTGGCACCTATGATGATGCCTCGTGCCGACGATATTTATCCGATCTACTTTTATTCCTCCTCAATTTTGGGATGTGTAGACTTATTTAAAAACCCTACCTCTTCCCCCACACCCCAAACCACGAAAACGTACTCTAGAAAGGGAAGCTTTCAAGAATTTAACTTCCCCAAGGTCCCTCCATCAGCCAAGGTAAGTTCTAACGATGATTCTAAGTTATTTCAATTCTCTAACACCTTATTAACATGGGTAAATCCTTCAAATCATTAGATATTCGATCAAGACACCATTTATGAGAAAATAAACCCTAGAACTCGAATTCAAGAGGATTGAACTTCAAAAAGGTAATACTTCTACTCCCTAATCATTTATATCTATAAATTGATGAGTTTGTAGGAGAATAGTAGATGTGTTTAATAAAGGGAATCAAATGAACTATGCTACGGTTTTGGGTTGTTAACTTAAGATTGTTATAACTACTTGGGTGATGAGAAATGGTGTTAGTTATATCTGTTTGGGATTGTAGAACCACCTAGACATAGTAGAATGAGAATTGGGTGAAGAAAACACCATTAATGAGGGCTATGAGGTTTTACGCCATAAGGTGTTTGATAAAATGCCTAAGTGACTAAAACATGAGCATTAGTGCTAATATTGGTTCCTCTTGATATATATTGCCATAGATTATCGTGAAAGAGACGACAAACATTTGATACTCTTAAAAAGGGCCAGTGTTAAGGTATGTGAGTATAACTCTCTTTACGTTTGAGAATGTTTATGATTCTCCTTACATCCCATTCTTCATGGCAATTATGAGTTTCCTCAGAAAGTAATTATGCCTTAGTTCCATGAATAATTATAGAACTTATATTCTCTAGATGGCATAGTTTCATAATCGTTCAATATCCTATGAGTTTCAGTTCTAACAAATCAATTTATTATGAATACATGTCTCAGTCTAGTTCTATTCAGCATTCCAATATCATGTAACTCAGTATGGTTCAGTATTTCAGTATTATGTATTGCAATATGATTCTCAGTTCCTGATTCTAAATTCCTTAATGTTGAACACCTGTATTTGGTCCTGAGGCTTAGTTTATGCTTTATGCGTATTTGGGCCTGAGACTGTAAATTATGCTTTATGCATCTTTGGGCCTGAGGCCATAGTTATGTATACATATACTTGGGCCCGAGGCCGTAGCTTTTGCACATATATATTGGGCCTGAGGCCGTAGTTTATTTATTCAGATAAATAGGTGGTTTATCATTTAGAAGATGGAGTATTCATATCCTTACTTCTTATGTTTAGTTCAGTTATCAATTATCCGTTATCAGTTCGATTTCAGTTTCAGTATTTATAATTCTTTCTTTTAGTTGTTTTACATGCTAGTGCAATTCAAATGTACATGTGTTGTGATCTGGTGTAGCTTGTGGTGTTATATGAGTGAGATGGCTATCGAGATGCAGGTCGTTTATTGCACCTCAGTCGTGCTTGGCATTTTTTAGCACATGGCGCTATCTGTCTCCCAAGGGTTTTGTTTATGCACTTAACATACTGGTGGTCAATATTCGGGCATATTGTGGGTATGAACATATTGGCTCGGTAAATGTTTCCTTATTAATTGTTATGTGTGGATCGGGTGGCACACTGATATTTAGATCGGGTTGCGTGCCGCAACGGTATCATGTTGGGTACGGTTCCTTGTATGTACCTCGTGTGTTCTGTTTCTCATCTTTTAGATAGGTACGTAGCATCTTGTTGGTTGTCTTATTCGATACATGGGCTGGTTAGTTCTTCACCAGAGTTTGTTTTCACTTATTGGTCATATTCGAATTGTTGATTATTGGTGCATTGGTGGCGTCATTGGAAATTTTAGGTGGTGTTTGAGGTGTCTTATTGCCGAGCAACTTGTACTGCGCGAGAAAAGGTTGTGGTACCTGGAACCAGTGTAATCGGATTTATATGATGTATATGAGAAGGAAAATGTCACTAATCAATTCAGAATAAGGCAATGGTACCTGTCAAGCGGAGAGGCTCCATGAGTATTAATTTGGTGGGTGGTTATGAGTTTCTACACATCACTTTCATCATTGCAGTATTATGAGGGTTGGAATAGGGATTATATGTGTTATGAGGTATACTACAGACATCTGGTTCGTGAAGTTGAAACTATTATAGTTGGTGGATGTTACTATGGAGATACGAGTTGTATGGTGCATTGTGTGATTTTAGCATGGGTGCATTATCATGTTTTGGTACAACGGGTTGAGATCGATACAGTGTTTGTATGTTAGAATCGGAACTTATAGAAAATTCTTGATGTTGGAATTTGGTTCTAAGGCTTGTGGGCTAAGGTAGCAGGAAGGATCTTTAGTCTGGCTTGAGAAAATGTGCTCATATGGGTTGGGGTGGCACGGGTAGGTGTGCATGGTGTCAAACAGTGATTTTGGGAAACTCCGCAACGATTCTTGGGACCCTCGAGGACGAACGTATGTTCAAGTGGGGGAGAATGTAATGACCCGACCGGTCGTTTTGAGCTCTAGCGTGTTGTTCGGCAGTTTGAGGCCTATAGTGGCGTCACCTTATGTATTATGACTTGCATGTGTGGTTGGTTTTGATTTTTGGGAAGTTCAGAGTTGATTTGGAAGGATAATTCACAAATCGGAAGCTTTAAGTTGGAAGAGTTGACCAAGGTTTGACTTTTGAGTAAACGACCTCGAAATCGGGATTTGAAGGTTCCAATAGGTTCAATAATTTTCTGAATGATGTTTATTGCTACATGTCTTTGAAATATAAAATAAAAGCTTTCTGCCCGTGATGTTATTTCCCCATTTGGTCGGGAATATTTCTGACCACATTCTCTCATAATTTGTTATAGATTAGACTTATCTCTCTCCTCTTCTCTCACAATAGATTAGACTTATCGCTTCGTAGATTATATACTAAACCCTAGCCAGTGGGAATTTCTGCTTCAATTAGGTCTGTCATAATCAATGAAGTATCAGTATCGAATCTTCTGATTTGTGCACGTTGAACGAGAAGCTCTAACGTCTCTCTCTGATATCATTCACCGGACTTTTGGCGACCACCGGACCAGGTAAGACCCCCACCCCAGCCCACCACTACCCACCCCACCCCTATCTTCTTTTCCTCTCTCTCTCCTGCGTCCTTCTTCTTCCCCCTTACTCCCCTCCCCCTTTTTTTTGCTTTTCAGATCAACCCCCCTTTTTATATTTCCCTTTTCTTCTTCTCCTTTCTTTCCCTCCCCTATACCTTATCTCTTCCACCCCCGTCCCCCTATTTTCTAGCGCACTGATCTAGCCTAGCGGCGGTGGCGGCTGAGACAATTTTTCGGCGAGCCTCGGGCAAAGCAGGCGGGAACTTCCAAAACATAGCTGTTGTGGACAACACCTTTCTCGGCACTCTTGGTGACTTCAGGTTCTATTGTTCTTGCTTTGAATTTTCTATTCTGCTCGCGGGAGTTGGTACCTCCCGTTTTCCAGTTTCCCTTTGTTGTGTGAGTTAAATTGGTGGCATCTTACCTCGTACTAGTTTATTTATAGTATTAGTGTGCCTGTTGTTGCAACTTGTATTCTTCTGGTTTGGTCTGTTGCCTTGTGTGATAGTGATTCCCCTTACTCTGCCGTAGGTGTAGTGGCTGTGGTCTGGGATAGTCGAGTGAGGTCATGTCCTCGGGGGGAACGGGGGGTGGGGCGGGAGGTAGGGCAGGGTTTAGGGGGTAGGGCGATAGGCAAGGGAGTTAAAGGGAATAAGGGTGTTTGTAGGTTGAGAATTGGGTCATGGAACGTAGGTACATTGACGGGTAAATCTATAGAGTTGGTGAAGATCCTCCAGAAGAGGAAGGTCAATATAGCGTGTGTCTAGGAGACAAGGTGGGTAGGGTTGAGGGTGAGGGACGTAGATGGGTATAAACTTTGGTACTCAGGAGTCCAGAAAGGTAAGAATGGAGTGGGCATCTTGGTGGATAGGGAACTTAGAGAGTCTGTAGTTGAGGTTAGATAAGTGAATGATAGATTGATGATTATTAAGTTGGTGGTTGGAGAGTGCACCCTAAACATCGTTAGCGCCTATGCGCCGCATGTGGGCCTAGATGAGGAGGTTAAACGGCGCTTCTGGGAAGCGTTAGATGAGATAGTGTGCCAGGTTCCGCCTGCTGAGAAGTATTCATAAGAGGGAATTTCAATGGGCATATTGGGTCGACCGCAGGTTGTTATGGCGAGGTGCATGGAGGCTTCGGTTTTGGGGAGAGGAACGGAGGAGGTACATCGTTGTTGGACTTCGCTAAGGCTCTTGGGTTGGTGATTGCGAACTCTAGATTTCGAAAGAGGGAGGGGCATTTGGTTACTTTTCAAAATGCAGTAGCGAAGACCCAGATTGACTATTTCCTCCTCAGGAGGTGTGACAGAGGGTTGTGGAAAGATTGAAAGGTGATTCCGGGTGAGATACTCGCGACGCAGCATAGGCTCTTAGTGATGGACATTGGTATTATGTTAAAGAGGAGAAAAAGGTCTACTCGAGGAAGCCCGAGAATCATGTGGGGAGCCTTAACTAAGGATAAAGCCCAAGCATTGGAGGGGCGGTTGTCGGCTATGGGAGATTGGAGGAGTAGTGGTGACGCGAGCACTATGTGGTCAGCGACAGTAGACTATATTAGGGAGGCTGCGAGAGAGGTGTTAGGGGTCTCGACGGGAGTATCTGGTGGACACAAAGGAGACTGGTGGTAGAATGAAGTGGTCCAAGGTAAAGTGGAAGCAAAGAAGGCGGCGTACCTAAAGTTAGTGGGGAGCATATGTGAGGAGGAGAGGCGAGTGTGCATGGAGAGGTATAAGGTAGCTAGGAAGGAGGCTAAGTTAGCAGTCACAGAGGCTAAGACTGCGGCTTATGGTCGTATGTACGAGGAATTGGGCAAAAAAGGTGGGGAGAAGAAGTTATTCCGGCTGGCCAAGTTGAGAGAGAGGAAGGTTCGGGATTTGGACCAAGTGAGATGCATCAAGGACGAAGATGGTAGAGTATTGATGGAAGATGCCCAGATTAAGAGGAGATAGCAGACTTACTTTCATAAACTTCTAAATGAAGAAGGGGATCGGGATATTGTGCTAGGCGAATTGGAGCATTCCGATAGTCACCGTAACTTTGGGTACTGCAGGCGTATCGAGGTTGAAGAGGTCGTAGGAGCTATGCGTAAGATGAGTAGGGGCAGAGCGACCGAGCTAGACGAGATTCCGGTGGAATTTTGGAAGTGTGTGGGGAGAGCAGGTTTGGAGTAGTTGACTAGGTTGTTTAATATTATTTTTAAGGGGAAGAGGATGCCAGATGAGTGGAGGTGGAGTACGGTGGTTCCATTGTATAAGAACAAAGGTGATATCCAGAGTTGTAACAATTATAGGGGTATCAAATTACTAAGTCATACCATGAAAGTGTGGGAGAGGGTGGTTGAAGCGAGGGTGAGGATGACAGTGTCTGTATCCAACAACCAGTTCGGCTTCATGCCGGGTCGTTCGACTACAGAAGCTATACACCTTGTTAGAAGGTTGGTGGAACTATACAGAGAGAGGAAGAAGGATCTTCACATGGTGTTTATTGACCTAGAGAAAACGTATGACAAGGTTCCTAGAGAAATTCTTTGGAGATGCCTGGAGGAAAACGGTGTGTCGGTGACCTACATTATGGCGATTAAGGACATGCATGATGGGGCTAAGACTCGGGTTAGGATAGTAGGAGGAGACTCTGAGCATTTTCCGGTTGTAATGGGGTTACACCAAGGTTCTGCGCTCAGTCCATTCTTATTCGCCCTAGTGATGGACGCGTTAACACGCCATATTCAAGGGGATGTGCCATGGTGCATGCTATTCGCCGATGACATAGTTCTGATTGAAGAGTCGCGAGCCAGTGTTAACAAGAGGCTGGAGGTTTGGAGACAGGCTCTTGAGTCTAAGGGTTTCAAGATGAGCAGGACGAAGACAGAATACCTGGAGTGTAAGTTCAGCGCTGAGCCAGGGGAAGAGGGCGTGGATGTGAGGCTTTATTCACAGGTCATCTCGAGTAGAGGCAGCTTCAAGTACCTTGGTTCGGTTATCCAGGGGGGAGGGGAGATCGACGAGGATGTCATACACCGTATTGGGGTAGGATGGATAAAATGGAGGTTAGCATCTGGAGTCCTTTGTGATAAGAGAGTGCCACCGATACTCAAAGGTAAGTTTTATAAAGCGGTGGTTAGACCGGCCATGTTGTATGGGGCTGAGTGTTGGCCCGTTAAGAACTCACATATCCAGAAGATCAAAGTAACAGAAATGAGGATGTTGTGGTGAATGTGCGGGCACACTAGGATATATAAGATTAGGAATGATGATATCCGGGAGAAGGTGCATGTGGCTCCCATTGATGACAAGATGCGGGAAGCGAGGCTTAGATGGTTTGGACATGTTCAGAGGAGAAGCCCAGATGCTCCGGTACCGAGGTGTGAGCAGCTGGTTGTGGATGGCACGAGAAGAGGTAGAGAGCGGCCTAAGAAGTATTGGGGAGAGGTGATCAGGCAGGATATGGCGAGGTTCCAGATTTCCGAGGACATGACACTTGATAGGAAGATGTGGAGGTCGAGTATTAGGGTTGTAGGTTAGGAGGTAGTTGAGTCGTACCTTACTTCGTACCATTGTGGGACTAGCCATATAGGGTTTTTGTCTAAGATAGCTAGTGGCAATGATTTGGCTTACTATTTCGCTTTTCAGTGCATGTCCTATTTACTAGCTATCGCTTTTGCTTTGCATCTTTCTTCTATATTTCACGGTGTTCCTATTTTTCTTATGATTGTTGTGGTGATACTAATATTTACTAATATTGTCTCCCTTTGCTTTGCATCTTTCTTTTGGATTTCATGGTGTTCCTATTTATCCTATGATTGTTGTAGTGATACTAATATTGTCTCTTTTTTGTCATTTTGTCTTTTTATTTTTTTGAGCCGAGGGTCTTTCGGAAACAGTCTCTCTACTCTTTCGGGGTAGGGGTAAGGTCTGCGTACACAATACCCTCCCTAAAACCCATTAGTGGGATTTTACTGGGTTGTTGTTGTTGTTGTGTATGTTCGGGTTGAGTATCGGATGGTCTGGGAGCGTTTCTGTGCTTAATGTGGCAAGTTGGCATTTTAAATATTTTAGAATTTCCTAAGTTTGATTTGAAGTGGACTTTTGTGTTATTGATGTCTGTTTGGGATACCCAGTCTTGGAATAGGTTCGTATTGTGATTTGTGACTTGTACGTAAAATTTGGCGTCATTTCGGAATGTTTAAGTATGGCTCGGACGCATTCGTCGAAGTTTGAATATTTGAAAGTGAAAAGAAGATTTTTTATCATCGATTCGTAATTTGGATGTTGTTTGGTGTGATTTGTGGCCTCGAGAAGGTTCATGTCATGTTTTTGGACTGGTCGAGGTGATTGGACGGGGTCCCGGGGGCCTCTGGTGTGATTCGGGGTGATTTCGGACAAGGATGGGTGTTTTGATGTTGCTGGTTGTTGATGTTAGTGTCATGCTTAGCGATCGTGAGTGGACTTACGCGATCTCAAAGAAGGAAATTGGTATCTGCCTTTTTGTGCTTCCCGAACGCGAAGAATGAGCCGCGAACATGAAGAAGGACTAGGGGTCAGGGGTACTTTACCCTACGTGAACACGACAAGGTAGTCGCGAACGCGATGAGTTGTTTGGCTCGCAGTTCGCCTTTCACGAATACGAAGAGGCAACCACGAATGGGAAATAGGAGTTCTCGGCTGGGGGCGAGTTGGTCAACGTGAACGCGATGGATTGGATGCGAACGCGATGCAGTGGGCTATTAGGCCTTCGCGAACGCGACAAGGGGCACGCGAATGCGAAGAAGGTTGGCCCTGGGCAGACTTGTTTTAAATCGGGATTTGGCTCATTTTCATCTCATTTCTTCCATGGGAGCTGACTTTTGAGCGATTTTGGAGTTCCATTTTCATCATTTATTATGAGGTAAGTGATTGCTACACATTGTGAGTAAAATATACGAATTTAGGCTTCTAAATTCAAATTTTTGGTAGAAATTCAAGAATTTGAACTCAATTTGCTAGTTTAATTACTTGAATTTATAATTGAAATTGATTTGAGAATATATTAAGCCGAGCTTTATCACCTTGAGTTGTTTGGAGAGATATTTGATAGACGGTAAAAGTCATGTTTACTTTATTCTCCTGTACCTGTGTTGCAAACACGTGAATTTGATAGTTTCTTCCTTTCGTGTGGATCGGGCCGAACGCCTCGGCAGTATACTGAGATGCATCTATGGTTCGCGCCGGTCGACCCTCGACAGTGTACACACTATTCTGGATCGGGTTGTACGACCTCAGCATAACTCGTGCACATTATCGCTAGGAGTCCGAATATTCATGAGATTTTCCTTTGATTGAGACCTGGCATTTATATGGTATTCCTTATCTGTTTGCGATGGCTCTTGATATTTCTTATCTGTTGAGATAGCGTATGATATTTGAGAATTTTATGTCGTCATAATGTTGGAGGATTTTTGCTAGTTAAAGTTCTTACCTCATTATTGTTGTTGTGTTTCTTATTCAGTTATAAATTATCATATTGATTTATTGGACCTCTAGTAAGTGTCGATGTCGACCCCTCGTTACTACTTCTCCAGGATTAGGCTAGATACTTACTGGGTACGTGTCGATTTACGTACTCATGCTACACTTCTGCACTAAATGTGCAGGATTTGACAGGTTCATTTGGTAGTCATCTTGGCGTGTAGGAGCAACTACTGAGGGAACTTTATGGTGAGCTACATTCAATGTTGCGTGCCGCAGCCGATAGAGTCTACATCATGTTTATTTACATTATCCTATATATTTTATATTTCAGACATATGTTGTATTATTATTGTACTCCTTAGTATATGCGTAGGCACTTGTGACACCGAATTTTGGGATATTCTAGTTGATGTTTATGGATTTGCACAATATTGTCACTTTTTATTTTTATATCTTACTAATTATGTATGTACCCATGATTTTCAATGCGTAAATTTTTTTATTTAATAAAATTTATGATTTCGAAAGTAATAAAATGAATAAATAATG
Source organism: Nicotiana tabacum (assembly GCF_000715075.1). Taxonomy (NCBI): domain Eukaryota; kingdom Viridiplantae; phylum Streptophyta; class Magnoliopsida; order Solanales; family Solanaceae; genus Nicotiana; species Nicotiana tabacum. Next base: position 41,095,478 of record NC_134096.1, on the reverse strand, counting down.
TTATAGTTCACCGTTGGCTTGTGTAACGGCGATGTTGGGCGCCATCACGGCCTATAGTGGATTTTGGGTCGTGACACCAATGATCTTTTGAAGATGGTGCACAAGATTGGAATGTGAAGGCTCAAAGATGTGAATCGATTGTCTCATTAGGGAGGGTTAATACGTGTTGTACTCTTTTTTCCTTACAAGATTTTGTCCTAAGGGATTTTTCTTCCAAGATTTTTAACGAGGCAACCAAAAGGCGTATTGTTAGATATGTGTACTCTTTTTCCTAATAGGATTTTTTCGCACTGAATTTTATTTCGGTTAAGGTTTTAATGAGGCACATTATCTGTTGAATAGACATTCAAGGGGTAGTGTTATAAATTATATTTTATTTATGGTGAATGTCTATAGAGAGATTTTAGAGTTTGTTACTTTGTGGCTAAGTTACTTTTTTCCTATAAATAAAGGGGTTATATTCCATTATAATTCATCCCAAATTAATGAGAAATCTCTCCCTCTATTTTTCTCTACAATATTCTTCTTCTTTTATTGTTTTATAACAGGAATCAAGTTAAAAATAGGTATAAAGGTTAATGTGTATGCTAATAGGTAGGGCTGCTAAGTGTTTTGGTTGGGTAGGGATGAGTAAATATTTTAGATTCTATGGGTATTCCTGAATGTTTCCCTTTTATTTAGTCAAATTTTCAATGTATCAAAAAAAGAAAGTTAATTAAAACACCAGTATTATATAAAATGATAAATAATTCATCTTCTTTACCTGTTTCCAGCATCCCTATTATTAGTCTTCTTAATCTTTCAGCACTAATTAGCATATTACATGGCCTACATATCCTCAAACTCAATCCTAAAATTCTTATTTTTTTCATTTGGTCAGCGGTGAGCTGTTCACAAGTTTCATCCTAGAACATGCTAAATTTTTTAATCCTACATAAAGATTTAGGAACTTTAATGGATATGTGACCTATTAAAAAACTATACTAATATTTATACAATGTCATACTTTTCAAATTATTAGTTAGCACATGAACCACAAACTATTTGAATAAACATTTAAAAAGTCCATTGATCATCATTTCCTTCTCTCTCACATTTTCTCAAGACTACCCAAACATTTGTGTGTTTCTATGTTTCTATATTTGGAGCTAGCTCGTTCATTTAAATGTAGAAGTGACCAGAAAAAAACAAGGAAGAAATGGAGAAACTTTTATTGATGGTTTGCTTGTTAATGGCAATAACCATGCCTTCAACTCATGGGCTTGATCGAAGTCCAAAAGGAGTGGACAAATGGTTCAAGAAGCTTCCCAATGCAAAAGAAAAAATGACCGAACTTCACTTCTACTTTCATGACACTGTGACTGCCAAGAACCCTTCAGCAATCCAAATAGCCCAAGCCAACATCACCTTTCAATCACCAACTCTTTTTGGCCTATTGAGGATGTTTGACAACTCAATGACTGTTCAACCAGATCCCAATTCAAAAGAAATAGGTCGAGCCCAAGGGATTTATGGCTCGGCCTCGTTTCAAGATATAGAACTTCTTATGACTCTCAACCTTGTGTTCACCGAGGGCAAGTACAATGGTAGCACACTCAGTATCCTCGGACACAACCGGATATTTCACGAGTATAGAGAGTTACCTATTGTTGGTGGTTCAGGCGTTTTCCGACTAGCACGAGGGATCGCCACCGCGAAAACCTACTGGGCTAGTAACACCACGCAGAATGCAATAGTTGAATACCATGTTGTGGTTTTGCATTATTGAACTCTCCCTTGTTTGTTTTGATTTTTCATGTATCCGGATTGGAACTTCTTGTTCCATGTGATGCCAATAATTTAAATGTGTGTAACGAACAAATAAATAAATTGTCTGTCGCCTGTTCATCTATCTAGTTGGAACACTTGTAAATTTCGGTGTGTTGCATATTTTGCTGTTTGAGTGCATTAAATTGTGAAAATATTTCACATCAAGTAGCAATTTAAATTCCTAGATCTCATTTTGTGAGATTATACTGAGTTTATTGCTTTAATGATTCATCCCGTTATTGCTGACTTTTACTAGATATTAGTTGTCTTTTTCTACATCTAAACATTATTTTTCTTTAATCCTCTGTGGGGATTAAAAAGAAGTTAAAGACACTCTCTTTAGATTTATTAAAGTCCATGGTTTACAAACTAATTTAAAAAAAATTAGCAGACCTGGGTGTTATTTTTTAGGAAAATTACCAGTTAGTTAGTACAAAAACTAGGCAATTCACAAAATATTACTAATATTAGTCAATTAGCTATTAGTAGCCAAATAAAAGTTCATTTTTTTCTTTGTTTTGAATGGGTGTTGTAGGAATAGATTGGATACATCTTAAGAAGCTTAAATCTAAATTTTGGGATGATTTGGTAGAGTTTTGAGGTGGTTTGAATTGAAAATTCAAAAAAGAATATGAACATGGAAAAAAATGGTATGTTTTATTTGTGTATCAAATATATATGTATCATATTTGTATCAAATGTATCACATGTATATCCATGTATACCTATGTGTGAGATACATATTTGATACATGTGTAGCAAAAGAATTTATGAACTCGGTTTTAACTACGAATTTTGATTTCAAATCACCTCGAGTCTTCCTCAAAGTTTGTATATTGACTCATCTATATGTTTTTAATGAATTTCAACCCCACCCATTAAAAAAGGTCCCAGCTTTTTGCATAGATTTTTAGAATATATATATATATATTTTTATTTTTTTTATTTGTTTTTGGTTTGGTATTTCATTTCCTTGTTTGCTACCTCATCCATGAAATTTTCTTTCTATTTTACATCTAATGTTGCCGATCACGCTTAAAAATAAAGAAGGAGATCTTTGCGTGCGAATTTTCGAGAGAAAGAATTCTTATTAATCTGGATTTTCAATTTTTGTATGTGCTTGACTAGTTTTGATAAATTTATAATTAATGTCTAGATGTTGGTAAGTTAGAACTTATTTGGGATGTTTCCGTAAGATTTTTTATTTTTTATTTGTGAATTGTGATATACGAGAAGTGGTAAATAAAATATAAAATGTTTATGAGAACACCTTTGAGGACTCTATTATTATTTTTTTCTTCATGTTTTCGCTAAAGAAATGAGATCAAATACATCATTTTGATAAAGACATGCTACCTGTGAAAAGAGAAAACAGACGTAACATAATACTCGAAGAGTAAACCAGAAACTGGATCAATAATAACCAATATAAACTTAGGAAACAATATAGCACACACGTTTTAAGTGTGTATACGATCGAAATCGAGCATACCGGTTTCGTTGACAGGGGAGTTGCCTCGAGGATAACCTTATAATAGATCGAGTCGGGCTCGAGCTCGAAGATAGAATATCAAGCCTGGATATCGAAGTGTTCATTGAGATCGAGGCCAGCAACAATCGAGATCAAACATGACTGACTTCGAGTAAGGCGTAATAACGGAATGGCGAGATATCAGTAACCGGTCGAAGATCACGACAGAAATCCCGTAACAGATCAAATCAAAGCGGTTATTAGTGTCAATCATGGGATCTACTTCCGTATTAGAGTTGTACCTTATTTAGCATTCCTCTAGTATATAAAGAGGGATCCCATTCACTTGTGAGGGGAACAATCATTATTCATTGATAAGAATATACACATACGTTGTTTTCTTTGTTTTACTTACTGTTCATCGATGTTTGTTCCATCCTCTACTGTTCTTATTAACTAACCTCGAGACTATCTTGAATCGAGTTCGAGGCATTGTTTGTAGACCGGTTTGATTTATTTTATTGTCCAATTTATATATTTAATTTGTTGTTTATCAATTGGTACTGGTTTAAATCACATATCTTTAAAACCGCAATATAAGTTTAATTGTTACTCAATTTTTAGGGTAAACAGTTTGGCGCCCACCGTGGGACTAAGGATAATAGTGATTGTTCAGTACTGATTCTGGTAAAAAACACAATTCTACGCTTGTTCTTGTCAAGTATCATTGCTTTCAGGTTCAAACACGTCAAACTCACAAAATGCATCCACACACGGTGACAATGGCCTCAGATTCCACGGTGAAAACAAAAATGTGATTGCTCCAGGAGTCGAAGTGCCACAGGCTAATCTCGGGGGAGCACCGGTTGCCAACCCAATCGATGTTAGTTCGCACGTTGCTCTAAACACGGACATAGGCGCAGATCTCGATGGGAGTGTATGCAGAGAAGGCCAATCTAGTGGCCAAGGGACACAGGGAGAGGAGACAAAGGAGTCAGTCTCCAAGTGATATTCGAGATGCTTCAGGCTCAGCAAGTCGCTATTGCTCAGTTACAAAATCAACATAGAGCTCCGAATAGGGTCGAGCTAGAAATTACTCGCAGTACCGCGCCAGTACCGGAAAGGTCCAATGGTAACGAATCGGGGACTGATCCTGCGGTAATGAAAATACTCGAGGAGCTCACCAAAAGAATTGAATCAGGGGAGAAGAGAATCGAAGCCAACGATAAAAAGTGGAGACATACAACTCTCGAGTTGATCAAATACCGGAGGCACCACCAATCTTGAAAGGGATGGATTTGAAGAAGTTTGTACAAAAATCGTTTCCTCCAAGTGTGGCTCCGAAGCCTATTCTAAAGAAGTTTCTTATGCCAAACATACCCAAATATAATGGGACCACCAATCCCAACGAGCATGTTACTTCATATACATGCGCCATCAAGGGTAGCGATTTAGAAGATGATGAAATCGAATATGTGCTGTTGAAAAAATTTGGAGAGCCCTTTCGAAGGGAGCAATGATTTGGTATCACAACCTGCCACCAAATTCCATCGACTCATTAGCCATGTTAGCAGATTCTTTCGTAAAGGTACACGCCGGGGCCATAAAGGTCGCAACGAGGAAATCAGACCATTTCAAGGTAAGACAAAGGGAGTTGCCACTGGTCACAAATGATTGGGCCCTTCTAGATTTCACCCAAGTGTTGAACGAGCGGTGTTCGATAGCATCACGTCAGTTGAAAAAAAATTAGATTGAGTATCCACCTGTAACTTGGGCAGATGTGCACAATCGATATCAATCGAAGATCAGGGTCGAGGACGACCAATTAGGAACCCCTTCCGGTTCAGTACATCCAAGCAGGTCGGTAGTTAAAAATCATAGGGACGTCGATAGGGAGCCAAGGTCGACCAGAGACCGATATCAACCATATACCGCAGATCGAAGGAACAATGGTTCAGGACACAATTCCGCCCAAAACGATCGAAGAAGTGATCGAGGACAGAATTCTCGGGGACTTATGAGAAAAAGTGGTTTTGATAAGTATGCCGATCCCACAGAGGCACCTCGGTTATCAAAAGGAGCAGAGATACTAGGTGGCCCATATCCATACAAACCGATCCTTCCTAAGAAAACCCAAATTTGATATGCAAGTATCATGGCACGCATGGTCACAAGACCGAGGATTGCAGGCAATTAAGGGAGGAGGTAGCCCGTCTATTCAATGAGGGCCACCTTCGAGAGTTCCTCAGCGATCGAGCCAAGAATCATTTCAGAGAAAGGGACGCCAACAGGAAAAATGAACAGGAGGAACCCCAACATGTCATTCATATGATCGTCGGTGGGGTCGACATTCCACAGGGACCCGTATTCAAAAGCACTAAGGTATCAATCACACAACGATGCTCTGATAATTTCTATCTTATTAAATAAAGTTCAAGTTAAGTGTGTTTTAGTGGATCCATGTAGCTCAGCGAATATCATCCGATCGAGGGTTGTGGAGCAGCTCGGCCTACAAAATCAAATCGTGCCAGAAGCTCGGGTCTTAAACGGCTTCAATATGGCCAGTGAAACAATTAAAGGGGAGATTATTCTACTGGTGAACGTGGCTGGAACCATTCAAGATACCAAGTTCCACGTAATCGAGGGTGACATAAGGTACAATGCCCTACTCGGAAGGCCTTGATCCACAATATGAGGGCAGTCCCTTCGACTCTCCATCAAATGATGAAATTTCCGACGTCGGATGGTGTAAAAATAGTATACGAGGAGCAGCATGATGCAAAGGAAATGTTTGCGGTCGATGAGGTAACACCAATATCGACACGATCAACCTCGAAAAAGTTGAGCATCAAAGGTAAACAGGAAGTCAAATAGCAATCACAGCGATAGAGAAGACCCCAGTCCGAGGTAAAGCACGCATTCATAAAGGATGAGGTAACTAAACTTCTCAAAATAGGGTCCATTCGGGAGGTTAAATATCCCGAATGGTTAGCCAATGTAGTTGTAGTCCCTAAAAAAAGGGAACAAACGTAGAATGTGTGTAGATTATAAGGATTTAAACAAGGCGTGCCCCAAAGAATCTTTTCCACTGCCTAACATAGATCGCATGATCTATGCCACGGTCGGCCACAAGATCTTTACTTTTCTCGATGGCTATTCCGGGTACAATCAAATCCAAATGAACCCGGAGGACCAAGAAAAGACTTCATTTATCACCAAGTATGGAACATATTGTTATAATGTAATGCCCTCGGGCTAAAAAATGCAGGAGCTACTTATCAACGGCTAGTAAATAAAATGTTCGAAGAAAAATTAAGTAAATCAATGGAAGTTTATATTGATGACATGCTAGTTAAGTCCCTGTGCGCAGGGGACCATTTGGCTCATTTGCAGGAAACGTTCGAGATTTGAAGGAAATACAATATGAAGCTCAACCCCGCGAAATGTGCTTTCAGGGTCGGTTCGGGCAAGTTCCTTGGCTTCATGGTATCGAATCGAGAGATCGAGATCAACCCCGATAAAATCAAGGCCATCAAAGACATCACCGTCGTGGACAGTGTAAAAGTTGTGCAAAGGCTAACTAGATGGATAGCTGCCTTAGGCCGATTCATTTCGACGACGTCGGATTGAAGCCACAGATTTTTCTCTCTACTCAAAAAGAAGAACAATTTCGCCTGGACCCCGGAATGCCAACAAGCATTAGAGGAATTGAAGCGATACCTATCTAGCCCACCACTACTTCACACTCCAAAGGCATATGAGAAATTTACTTGTACTTAGCAGTATCGTAAATCGCGGTAAGTGGTGTCCTAGTTCGGGAAGAGCAAGGTACGCAATTTCAAGTTTATTATGTAAGTCGAACATTAGAAGAAGCAGAAATTAGATATCCACAATTGGAGAAATTGGCACTTACACTGATAAGCGCCTCTAGAAAGTTAAAACCATGCTTTCAATGTCACCCCATATGCGTATTAACCACTTACCCACTTTGTAGTATTTTGCACAAGCCCGAACTATCGGGCCGATTGGCCAAATGGTCCGTCGAACTCAGTGGGTACGATATCGAATATCAACCCCGGACGGCCATCAAGTCTCAAATTTTAGGGGACTTCGTGGCCAATTTTACGCCAACCCTCATACCCGAAGTTGAAAAGTAACTCTTGTTAAAATCGGGTACATCATCAAGGGTATGGACCCTCTTCACATACAGTGCTTCGAATGTGAATGGATCTGTGCTAAGCATCGTTTTGAAGCTGCCCACGGGTAGCACTATTAGGCAATCTATCAAAACTTCTAGGTTGACTAATAATGAGGCCGAGTACTAGGCTATGATTGCAGGTCTCGAGCTAGCTAAAAGCTTGGGAGCAGAAGTCATTGAAGCCAAGTGTGACTCTTTACTGGTGGTGAACCAAGTAAACAAAACCTTCGAAGTTCGACAATATAGAATGAAAAGGTATTTGGACAAACTGCAGGTAACTTTGCACTATTTCAAGGAATGGACTTTGCAGCATGTACCTCAAGAACAAAATGATGAGGCCGATGCATTTGCAAATTTGGGGTCATTGATCGAGGAAGATGAGATCAGCTCGGGGACTGTCATTCAACTTTCGAGATCCATGATCGAGGAAGGTCATGCCGAGATAAACTCTACAAGTTTAACTTGGGATTGGAGGAATAAATATATTGAATACTTGAAGAACGGAAAGCTCCCATTGGACCCTAAAGAGTCGAGAGCCCTACAAACCAAAGTTGCTCGATTCACTTTGGCTGAAGATGGAATCAATCGACATCTAAGCCTCAAAAAACCCAATGGGTAAAGAATATGTGTTAAGACATAAAGAGATTTTTTACTAAATCTTCTAAGCCGAAAAAGGGAAAAAATAGCCATCTTTTAGAGGCCATATCGGCCCAATCTAAAGAGCCTAAGAGCCAATACACTTAGAGTTTGGCATTTTGTTCTCACTCAATTCGGACCTAAGGGTTCCACTATTCCGAGCTCAAATAAAACTGACTTGAATATAGCTCGAGAATTCATCATTATTTGATATAAAACCTTAAGTGGTCTGTTACTGTGAGTTCAAAACTTACTCGAATCGGCTATAAGAACAGTACAATTATGGCTTCGATCAAGCCATCCGAAATCAAAATCCCAAACATATTGTTGAGCTTGGGGACTCTCCCAAGCTTAACTAAAAAACCTAAGGGTTTGTTCTACTCTGAGTTCGAGCTATTACTCACTCGATTATAGAGGCTACAGCAACCCGATTGCAACAAAGTTTTCACAAGGCAAAGGCAAAATAGAATTTATAATAAATCAGAAATCGGAGACGAAACGGAAAGAAAAGGAATCTTTCATATATGCAAAGTATTTACAAAGACCACATAGGGTCTTACACAAAAAAAAAGGAGAAACAATCCTAAGTTCCTAGTCTGCCTCGGGAGCCGCATCTTTGGGAGCTTCATCTTCATCTCCTCCGTTCTCGGATCCACTCACAGAGTCTTCATCATCGGAAAGCAAAGCTCCGGCCTCGTCCTCTAAAACCTTCACACTCTCGATATCAGCCGTGAGGTAAAAGCCACGAGCATGTACCTCCTCAAGAGTCTCTCTCCGAGACTGGCGCCTAGCATACTCGACAACACAGGACAATTTAACCTCAGCACCGTCAGAAATTTCCTTTGCCTGAGTATTAACGGCTTCAGCGTCGGCTCGGTAGGAGGCCACGAGCGCCTCTACCTCGGATGTGGCCCTTGCAAACTCAGTGGCAAACCGAGTCTCAAGCTCTTCAACCTTCTGGGCTCGGGCCAAGTTCTCCTATGTCACACTTTAGAGTTGACGCTCAAGCGAAGGCAGTTGGGCCCGAACCACATCTTTCTCCAAGGAGAGACGGCCCATGTTCTGATTCTACCCCAAAATCTCTGCCTCTTTCATCTTGGCCTCCTCGCGAAGCTGTTCAACCAATTCGGCCTTCTGCTGAACTTGCAGGATCAAAGTTTTAGTCACCACTATCAAGTTAATATATAACAAGCTCCCAAAAATTTACATTACCCGTTCAATGAGCTCGGTCTGATCTTGATGAGCTCCTGTCAGCTCGGCTCGAATACTCATGATCTCCTCTTCTTTTTGCACATAGAGGAGTTTGAGGGCGTCTCTATCCTCCGTAAGCTTTTTGAGATCAGCCTCACATCGGGCCAGCTCAACTCGGTATTTAGAGGACGCTTCTCGATGGAGCGCCGTAGCCTGTACAGAAAGGAAGGAAATTAGACTTAGAGAAATAAGAACAAACGCAAGCATGGTAACATGGGCTAAAACTTACTTGGTTAGGAAGCCTCTGAGCCTCATAAAAAATGAGTGACGCGTCCAGGTCGGAAACATCATCGATCCCCATGAAGCTGCCACAAAATATATCATCCCCTTCAGGGGCCGTCCCCATACCGGGGGTCCCCATGGACTGGGCATCCCAAAACTGCCCCTCAGAGAACGTGGGGCTGTGCGGCAAATCATAAATGTTAATTGCCCCGAGTGAGTCACTTGGGGCATTCTCTTTTCTTTGAAGGGCCTCAGAACTAGACCCTTCAGGCACACCCTCCGGTTGCTCATCACGGCAGGAGGCATTATCAACACCCGATGACTCGGGGATTCTGCTCGGACCTTCCTCCGAGATCACCTCGGTCTGCGACTGAACCTCCTCGACCGTCACCGGCTCAGCAGTTCTAGAAGCTTTGATGCCTTCCCTCCTCCGAGCCACCAGTAGGAAGTCAGCATCTTCTCCCTCCTCATCTTCATCTCGTAGAATTTCGACTATATCGGCAGACAGAACAGCGGGATCAGTCTTCGACTTTCGAGCCCTGCTTTTCCTGGGCTTTGGGGTATCTAGAGGCGAGGCCCTTCTTCTTTTCTTATCTTTGGTCGGCTTCGGGACCTCCTCTTCCCCGGGGGGAGGAGGCCTCATGACGACATTATCTCCAAAACCTGTATGATAAGAAATCAAGTTAAAAAGAAGTATTTCACAGGAAAGCATCAAACACGGACAGATGTACTTACCATGAGTTTTGACAACCCATCGACCCTTGGCCAAATCGCGCCACGAGCGCTCAGCATATGAAGAAGTTGAAACCAGTTGTCGAACCCTACCTGTAAGGTCCGGGACTGCACCAGGAGACTAGTGGAAAGCTGCACCATAAAGAAGAATATAGATGAGAAGAGGTAAAGGAAACATAACAAGTAATCAAACTTGATCGGTGAGGTTCTACTTACGCTTCATGTTCCATTATTTGGGGAATGACATCTTCTCGGTGGGGATTAAGTCAGAGGTCCTGACTCAGAAAAACCATCCCATCCATCCTCGGTCCTTGTCCTCGTCTATACTCGAGAACAGCACCTTCGTGGCTCGACACTGAAGCCTTATTAGTCCGCCCCGATAAAGATGGGGGCTGTATAGCCTAAAGAGATGATCAAGTGTGAAAGACATCCCCTCGACCTTGCTCGAGAAGAATCTGAGCAAAATGACAATGCGCCAAAAAGAGGGGTAGATCTGGCCTAGGGTTACCCGATATTGGAGGCAGAAGTCGATTATGCCAGGATCGATAAAACCCAGTGTGAAAGGGTAAGTATAAAAACTTAAGAACCCTTTCACATGAGTGGTGATGTCCTCATCGGGGGTAGGAATCACCACCTCTTTATTCTCCCAGTGGTAGTCTTTTTTAACCTGCTCGAGATCGCCTTCGGATATCAAACATATGTATCTAGACATGGGCTCACATTGGCCAGGAACCGAAGAGGGTTTTTCGAATTTAAAGTTGGAAGTAAGTTCACATGGCCCGGGGATGCACTACTCGATACGTGGCTCCACCAGTGTTTTGTCACCGACCGACCGCGATGAGGAGGCCTTTTCTTCTTGAGGAACGGTCTTTGATGTTTTTGCCATTGCTATATGAGTTTTAAGGAAGAAGAAGGCAGAATTTGTGTTTTAATAAGAGATTGACAAACGGAAACCGGCAAAGTTGATGAACTTGAAGAGAATAGAAGAGCTTTTGAATATGTCACGATGTAGACGTCATAATTTATCGAGGTATTAAATCGAAGTCTCAAATTCGTTTCTTCTCGTTATACTCCAAAAAATGAGGGGACTATCTGTATACGGTCGAAATCGGGCATACCCGTTTTCGTTGGTAGGGGAATTGCCTCGAGGGTAACCTCATGATAGATCGGGCTTGAGCTCGAAGATAGAGCATCAAGCCTGGAGATCGAAGTGTTCATTGAGATCGAGGTCAGCAACAATCGAGATCAAGCATGACTGACGTCTAGTAAGGCGTAATAACGGAATGGCGAGATATCAGTAACGGTCGAAGATCACCGCGAAAATCCCGGAACAGATCAAATCAAAGCGGTTATTAGTGCCAATCATGGGATCTACTTCAGTTATTAGAGTTGTACCTTATTTAGAATTCCTCTATTATATAAAGAGGGATCCCATTCACTTGTGAGGGGAACAATCATTATTCACTGATAAGAATATACACATACGCTGCTTTCTTTGTTTTACTTAATGTTCATCGTTGTTTGTTCTATCCTCTACTGCTCTTATTAACTAACCTCGAGACTATCTCGAATCGAGGTCGAGGCATTGTTTGCAGACTGGTTTGATTTATTTTATTGTCTAATTTATCTATTTAATTCGTTGTTTATCAATTGGTACTGTTTAAATCACATATCTTTAAAATCACAATATAAGTTTAATTGTTAATCAATTTTTAGGGTAAATAAAGTGAGAATTCAATTTATGATATCTTAATTACAAGCTCTTAGCTTAGCCATTATTTGTTGTTGTTTTGTTGAAATAATATAAATTTAAAATATTGGAAAATCATCCACTTTCTTAAAATTTTATCATGATTTATAGAAAATCAATTGAGGTCCTATGACTCAAAGTCTAAAAGGTGTGTTCTATACGATATTGTCAAGATTGTAAATACATGACAATTGACCAACATTTTTTCTAAAAGTCAAACTTGAGTAGGAAATTTTCTAATAACAGCATGAAAAATTATTACTATATTTGAAAACAATAATTATGCATTGATAGTTTTTAATAATTTCCTACATACTAACTACGTCAAGTTTTGCAAATATTATTTTTCTACTTTTGAAATGGTTAACTTCGATCTGTTGTTCCCTTTCCATGAAATATTCATATTTTCTTAATATTTATAGATTTTGATGGAATCGACTTAAAATTTTCAAGTTAAACTGAGTGAATAAACTAGTAGAGGAGGGAGAGAATAGGAAGTAGAAAAAAACGAAGGAAAAAACAGTCCAAGAAGAAACCAATAATATTTTGGAATTCAAAAAATAAGGACAAATGAGAAAAATCCTTTTTTTTTTTAAGTTGTTGTTTGAATCATACAGAAGGATGTGAATCGATATTCCTTTCCTTTCTTTTGCCACGTTCATGAAGTTTCATCGATTTAGAAGTGCAACTAGAGGAACCTGGGCCGAATTAAACCTCCATTTGGATCGGGCCGATCTACCAATCCCTAGGGTGATTGACAGTAAAAATTTCACGGGGCGTTGATTTGTTGTTTTTTGATAATTTGATAATTGTGGTTTGTTCTTTGTGATATTTGAAAGTTATATTTCTAACTTGAGCTCATTTTGAGTAGATTTGGGAGTTGAGTTGTGTATTGGGTTATTAAAATTCGAAAAACAAGTTTATGTTTTAGAATTTAAGATTTCATTTCTAAAGTTGCATTGAAGAGATACAACTATTTAAAATTCGAATTTTCTGAAGTTGCATTTGAAAGATAGAAGAACTTAATATTTGATCTCTGAAGTTGCATTGAAGAGATAGTACTATTTAAGATTGAATTTTCTGAAGTCGCATCTGAAAGATAGAAGAACATAAAATTTAATTTCTGAAGTTGCATTGAAGAGATAAAACTACTTAACATTCGAATTTTCTAAAACTGCATTTGAATGATAAAAGAACTTATGATTTGACTTCTGAATTTGCATTGAAGAAATAGAACTAATTCATCTCCTTGTGGATAAATTTTATAATCTTTTGTGCAATGTGGGTATAACTTTAATGGCGGTCCAAAAAGTAGGTATATGTAAAAATGTCCCTGGTTGACAGGAATGGCCCCGTAAAGGACTAGTCTTAGACGAATGCCTCCAAAATTATCGGTATTTAGAAAATGACCCCCTGACCGCAGTCAGTTATTGCTCTTCAGCAATTTTCTCCGAATTGGTAGAGTTTATGCTATTTTACTCTACTTAGCTATTAAGTTGTTCATCAAAGTCTACCAGGTTGAAATGATTTTGCTCTTCTAGGATTTCTCTATTGGATTGGTAGAGTTTAAACTATATTTTTTCTACTTATCTGTTAAGTTATTCGTCGAAGTCTACCCGATTGGCATAATTTTTCTGTATTGTTTCAACAAAGTACTTTTCGAATTTGTAACTTTAATTTCGATCAAACCATCCAAATCTGCTGCAAATGATCTCAAATTTGAAACTCCAAATACCAACACAAAAAATCCTCATTTACCAATTTAGTCAAAAAAACACTAAATCAAAAAGACCTTTTGTCTTCAACAATTTCTAAGATCTTACAATGGAGTTTTGAGCTTTTTATAGTAAATCACTATATCAGTGTTTGAACTAAAAATTTAAGCATAAAGTACCAATATTGAAATGATTTAATAATATAGATCATTAACCTTCTACTTTTTACTACCAAATACGAATTTCAAGTTTATATATTAAAGAACTATGGTATTCAAGTAAAAAATAGGGATATTTGCTAAGACCATAAAAAACAAGGATATTCCATCAAGACCAGTCATGCTGAGTGATACGCCGTGCAATTTTTTGCAGTTCAAGTAAAAACAAATCTTGGGTCCCTGCTGTGACCAAAAATATAAATTCTGTTGCCGGGATGGAACTCAGGTCTGTTGGGTTAGAGTTGAGTATCCTAACGGAATGACTAGACTATAATGGATTATTGTCACGACCCAAAATCCCAACCCGGCATGATGGCGCCTAACACACTTACTAGGCAAGCCGTCAATCACATAACAACTAAACATTTGAATAAACATGTTTACTAATCTCAACAATAGAAAATCTCATAAATATCTGATAAAAGTAACTAAAACTCTTCTACAACTATCCCAGCAACTAGTGTCAACAAATATATGAGCACTACTACATCTCAACATAAAATAAACTCTAGTACAACTGTCTGAATAGTAGAACAGTGCTGAGGAAAATAAAAGGAAGGAGAATCAAGGTTTGCGGGCGTCATAGCAGCTACTTCAGAGTCTCCAAGCAGGTACTAGCACCAGTCTAGCAATCGCCGCGTCCAGATGTACCTGTATTAGCACATGAAGTGCAGAGTGTAGTATGAGTTCAACCGATCCAATGTCCTCAATAAGTATCGTAGCTAACTAACCTCAACGAGGTAAAAAAAACACGAATTATAAATGATGCTAGTTATAACCTGTGCAGTTTCATCTTTTTAACAAGTACGGAACAATAATGAAAGCAAGTCATAAAGCACAGGAAGAAGCATTCGTGTGTGTGTGCGCATTTTCTCAAATACTTTGCTCAGTCAATGTTCGGCATATAGAGATAATATGCAGTTAGATGAGGTAAATAATCACGGAAATTGCAAGTAAAGATGAAATACAAAAAAATAATAAAATAATCCAACAAACCATTGGCCAGATTTACTCAACCTTTCCAATTCCATACCAAACCACTTATCAGTTTTTCTCAATATCTGCGTGTACACTATCAAGAGAGAAACATGAGAGGGTGATCTTAGGGGGATGGATCCATATCCACACACAAGCACGACCAATTCAACGTGCTACCAGCCCGCCATGGTCAGAGGCTCAATAACATAATCCGTCCGACATAGTCAAAGGCATAAAAGTACAACCCGCCCAACGTGGTCACAAGCCTAACAACACAATGCGCCCGTCGGTGTCACAAACATAACAACAAAATCCGCCCGGCGTGGTCACACGCATAACAACACAAGCCGCCCGACATGGTCAGAGGCACAACAACACAATCCACCCGGCATAGTCACTGGCACAATAACACAATCCGCATGGCATGATCACAGGCACCCAGTCCAATCATATCACACAGGAGCAATTAAACTAGAACACATGTATATGATGAATAATTAACAAATCTCATGATCCTGGACTGGTAAATATGACATGTGCAAAGTGTGCTATCATATCTCGATTCTGCAATTTCATCACAGAATAGCATTAATCAAGTTCATTTAGGGATTAAACCCTTATGTAGCCTTAAACATGGCTCAAATAGTTCACAACAATATTACAAATGTGGGAAAGGTCATATCTTAAAGCTTAACAGTCAATTCTAGGCATATCACAGCCTAAGCACAACCCGAGCAAGGATTAATACCCCCGGTGTTAGCATATGGGCACAAAACGCCACACATGTGCGCACCGATAACACGTACCTATCACAAAAAATTCGGCAACTAGTGCCGCAACCAAGTTTAGATAATTATCTCAAGCAAGCCGAATATTCTCCTAACAAGACCTTCCCACACGTATCAACATCCGGAAGGCTAGAATCTAGCCAAAATAATACAATACTATCAATAAAAGCTATAGGAATCGATTCTAAATGATAAAGCTATGATCTTTAACCAAAATTAAAAAGTTAATTCAAAAGGTCAACCCCAGGCCCGCACCTCGAAACCCGACAAAATTCACAAATTTTGAACACCCATTCAATTACGAGTCCAACCATACCAAAATCATCCAATTCCAGCATCAAATCCTCAAATTTCACTGTCCAATAACATAGTCCAAAAATCCCCATAATCTAACTTAAATTCATGAGAAATAGGTGAAATAATCAATGGGTATTCAAAATATATGGACAAAAGTTATTAAAGGTCACTTACCTCCTCAATTTAGGTGGAAACCTCTCCAAAAAGCACCCTAGTCCGAACTTCAAAATCGCAAAAATGAGAAAAGTAACTAAGCCCTTCGAATTTTAAACTCTGCCAGTGATCTCGCATATATGGGCTCAATCACCGCACATGTGGTTCCGCTTTTGGGGAAAAGGGTTCGCTTCTACGAAGTCCATTAAAGTCATGACCTACCGCTTCTGCGGCCCAAGTGATGCACCTGTGAGGCCGCTTTTTCAGTCCCTGGCCCGCACCCGCACATCCGCGTCTGCGACCAAGGCCAAGCTACCTCACTCCGCACCGGCGTAACTCTTATCGCAGAAGCGCTTTTGCTTCTGCGAAAAATCCCATGCATCTGCGGACCTCACATATTCCACAACATTCCGCACATGCGACCAAAATGACGCACATGTGGTACCGCATAGGCGGCCAATCCCACTGCAGGTGCTAACACACCAGATGCCTAAAACTTCAGTACTTCTCCAAAGTGTAACCAAGCTCCGCCAACAATCTGAATCACACCTGAGGCCCTTGAGACCCCATCCAAACATACCAACACACCCTAAAACATGATACGAACTTAGTCGAAGCCTCAAATCACATCAAACAACATCGAAATCACGAATGACACCCCAATTCAAGCCTATTAAAATCTATGAATTTCCAACTTCTAAAACCAATGCCGAAACCTATCAAACCAACTCCGATTGGCCTCAAATTTTGCACAAAAGTCATAAATGACACAACGGACCTATTCCAACACCCGGAATCAAAATCCAAGTCTGATATCAATAAAGTCAACTCTTTATCACACTTCTCAATCTTCCAAACCTTAAACTTTTCAACTTTCACCAATTCAAGCCAAAATGACCTTTGGAACCTCCAAATCAATATCCAGACATACTCTTAAGTCCAAAATCACCATACGAAGCTATAGGAACCATCAAAACTCCATTCCCAAGTCATTTATACAAAATCAACATCCGATCAACTATTTCAACTTAAGCTTCCAACCTTGAAACTAACTGTCCCAATTCACTCTGAAACATCCTCGGAACCAAACCAACCTCCCCGGCACGTCACACAACCACAAATGAACATAGAATGAGCAATAAACAGGGAGAATGAGGCTACAATACACAAGATAACAGGTTGAGTCATTATATTCTTCCCCTCTTAAATAAACGTTCGTCCTCGAACGAGTCTAGAATCATACCTGGAGTCTCAAATAGGTGTGGATATCTGCTCTGCATCTTCCGCTCGGTCTCCCATGTAGCCTCCTCGGCTGGCTGACCTCTCCACTAAACTTTTACTGAATCTATATTCTTTGATCCTAACTTTTGAACGTGCTGATCTAAAATGGCCACCGGCTCCACATCATATGTCAAGTCCCCGTCCAATTAAACCGTGCTTAAGTCCAAAACATGAGAGGGTCACCATAATACTTCCAGAACATGGAATCATGAAACACTGGGTGAACTCCCGATAGACAAGGTGGAAATGCAAGCTTGTAGGCCACCTCTCCAATCCTCTCAAGCACCTCAAAAGGGCCAATATACCGAGGGCTCAACTTTCCCTTCTTACCGAACCTCATAACGCCCTTCATGGGTAAACCTCTAAGAAATACCTTATCTCCCACTATATAGGTAATAACACGAATCTTCCGATCAGCATAACTCTTCTTCCTCGACTGTGTTGTACAAAGCCGATCCTGGATCAACTTTACTTTCTCTAAGGCATCCTGAACCAAATCGGTACCCAACAACCTAACATCTCCCATCTTAAACAAAACTAACTGGAGAACGACACCACCTCCCATACAAGGCCTCATAAGGATCCATCTGAATACTTCATTGGTAGTTGTCATAGGCAAACTCTGCAAGCGATAGAAATTGATCCCAATAACCATCAAAATCCATAACAGAAGCGCGTAGCATATTCTCCAAAATCTGAATGGTGCATCTGGATTGTCTGTCCGTCTGAGGGTGGAATGTTGTACTCAACTCAACTCGTGTGCCAACTCTCGCTGGACTGCTCTCCAAAATTGTGATGTGAAATGCGTGCCTTGATAAAAAATAATAGATACCAGAACACCGTGAAGGCGAACAATCTCGCGGATATATATCTCAGCCAGCCACTCTAAAGAATAGGTTGTCACAACTGGAATAAAATCTCCGGACTTAGTCAACCGGTCCATAATCACCCAAACTGCATCAAATTTCTTCAAAGTCTGTGGGAGCCCAACAACGAAGTCCATGGTAACACGCTTTCATTTCTATTCAGGAATCTCAAGTCTCTGAAGCAAACCGCCCGACCTCTGATGCTCGTACTTCACCTGTTGATAGTTCAAGCATTGAGCCACATATCCACTATATCTTTCTTCATCCTCATCCACCAAGAATGTTGCCTCAGGTCATAATACATCTTCTCGTCACCCGGGTGAATGGAGTACCACGAACTGTGGGCCTCCTCAAAAATAAACTCACGTAACCCATCCATATTGGGCACACAAATATGACCCTACATCCACAACACCTCATCATCTACAATAGAAACCTCCTTGGCATCACCGTGTTGTGTCGTGTCCTTAAGGACAAGCAAGTGGGGGTCATCATACTGATGCTCTTTGATGCACTCATACAAAGAAGACCGAGAAACCATACAAGCTAGAACCCGACTAGCCTCCGAAACATCTAACCTCATGAACTGATTGGCCAAGGTCTGAACATATGATGTTAGCGGCCTCTCACCAACTAGAATATATGCAAGGGTACCCATACTCACCGCCTTTCTAGTCAAGGCATGGGCCACTACGTTGGCCTTCCCGGGGATAATACAAAATTATGATATCATAGTCTTTTAACAACTCAAACTATCTCCGCTGCCTCAAATTAAGATCCTTCTGCATAAAAAAGTGTTGTAGACTCCGATGATCTGTAAATACCTCACAAGACACGGCATAGAGATAATGCCTCCAAATCTTCAATGCATGTACAATGGCTGCCAACTCTAGATCATGAATGTGGTAGTTCTTCTCATGGGGCTTCAACTGGCATGAAGTATAAGCAATCACCCTACCCTCCAGCATCAAGACACACCCGATACCAATCCGAGAAGCATCACAATTAACCGCATATGAACCCGATGCTGAAGGTAAAACTAGAACTGGAGTTGTGGTCAAGGCAGTCTTGAGCTTCTGAAAGCTCTCCCAACACTCATCTGAATACCTGAATAAAGAACCCTTCTGGGTCAATCTAGTTAAAGGGCAATGGGTGAGAAACCCTCCACGAAATGATGATAATATCTGGCCAAGCTAAGAAAACTCCGAATCTCAGTAGCTAAAGACGGTCTAGGCCAACTCTGAACTGCCTCGATCTTCTTCAGATCTACCTTGATCCTCTCACTGGACACCACGTGCCCCAAGAACGCCACAAAATCAAGCAAGAACTCACACTTGGAGAATTTAGCATAACCCTTCTTCTCTCTCAACGTTTGTAGTACAATCCTTAGATGCTGCGAATGTTTCTCCTAGCTGCGTGAGTACACCAGTATATCATCAATGAATATTATGATAAAAGAATCAAGATATGGATGGAATTGCACTGTTCATCAAATCATCACATGCATAAATGTTGCTGGGGCATTGGTCAGCCCAAAAGACATCACAAGGAATTAATAGTGACCATAGTGGGTCCCGAATGCCTTCTTCAGAATGTTAGAATCCCGAATCTTCAACTAGTAAAACTTGGACTTCAAATCAATCTTTGAAAACACTCTAGCTCCTTGAAGCTGGTCAAATAAGTCATCAATGCATGGTAAAAGATACTTGTTCTTAATTGTAACTTTGTTCAACTGCTTGTAATAAATGCACATCCGCATAGTACCATCATTCTTCTTCACAAACAGAACCGGTACACCCCAAGACGACACACTGGGCCTAATGAATCCCTTATCAAGTTGCTCCTGAAGCTGTTCTTTCAATTCATTCAACTCTGCTGGTGCCATACAATACGGAGGAATAGAGATGGGCTGAGTGCCCGACACCATGTCAATACCAAAATCAGTGTCCCTATCGAGTGGCATGCCGGCAGGTCTGCAAGAAACACATATGGAAGTCTCTCACTACCGGAACAGACTCAATTGTAGGAGTATCAACACCAACATCCCTCACAAAGTCCAAATATGCCAAACATCCCTTCCCAATAACCCGTTGGGCCTTCAAATATGAAATCAATCTACTTGGAATATAGTCTAGAGAACCTCTCCACTCAACCCTAAGCAACCCCGACATCGCCAATGTCACGGCCTTAGCATGACAATCCAGAATAATGTGACATGATAACAACCAATCCATGCCTAAAATCAAGTCAAAATCAACCATAATAAACAGTAAAAGATCAATTATCGTCTCTAATATGCCAATAGTCACTATACACGACCGGCACACACGTTCCACTATAATAGAATCACCCATCAGCGTACATAGATGAACAAGCATAACTAAGGAATCACGGGGCATATACAAATAATGAGCAAAGTATGATGATACATATGAATAAGTGGAACCAGGGTCAAATAAAATGGAAGCTTCTCTGTGGCACACTGAAACAATACTTGTGATCACGGCATCAGAGGCAATTGCCTCTGGTCTGGATAGAAATGCGTAGCACGAGCCTGACCACCACCAGATCAACTTCCCTCTCTAGGGCAGCCTCGAGCTGATTAGGCCCCATACCGAGCTACCTGTGCGGGTGGTGTAGCTACTGATGCTAGAACTATATAATGTGTGCTCTACTATAGAACCCTACTCAATAGTCTGGGAAAATCTTTCTTGAGATGACTCAAGTCTCCGCACTCATAGAAACCCCTCCAGACAGGCTGCTAACCTTGATAACCCGAAAAACTGCCTGTGGAAACCTGGTTAGATGAAGCATGGTAAGAACTCTGTGCTGGTAATGCACTGAATGATGAATGAGTTGGGCGTGGACCGTAGGAACTGTGGCTAACTGAAGAACTACGAGGAACATGGCGAACTATCTGAACGGGCCTATAAGGACGACCCCTGCTGTGACGGGACTGCCCTCCAGATAAGGCACTGCTGAAACCACCTGAACTACGAGGCTTATTGGCCTCCCTCTCCCCACGCTACTGACTACGAATCAACTCTAGACGACTAGTAATATCAACCACCTCATCAAACCTCGCACCCGTCGCAATCTGGCAAGTCATAAGGAAACGTAATCCATAGTTGAGGCCATCAATGAACCTCCTAATCCTATCCCTCTATGTGAGAACCAACCATACCACGTGACAAGATAACTTTGAAAATCTCATCTCATACTGAGTCACTGATATACCCTCTTGGCATAGCTGCTCAAACTGCCTACGCAACTCATCTCTACGAGCTTGTGGAACAAACTTTTCTAAGAAGAGAATTGAGAACTCATGCTACATAAGTGGTGCAGCACTGGCTGGCATGCTCAATCTGGGCCTGAGCCTCCTGAAGGCTTGGAATCACAATAGGCACAGCTCGTCCCACTGGCTCAACAACATCTGGTATCTGCTCCTCAACTATAGCAACTGGTGGCTCCACAGGTGCTACTCTAGCTGTAGTACGAGCTTCACCTCGGCCTCTACCGTGACATTGGCCTCTCACAGCCCTAGTTGGCAGTACTGGTGGTTGTCCGCATGATCCGGTCGCACGTGTCCTCACTATCTATGAGAGAATAGAAGAATAGAAATTTAGATTATGGAATTAACAAATCCGCACGACAAGAATACAAGATAGTGATGTTTCCTAACGGTTTGGTAACCTCTCGAAGATAAGTACAAACGTCTCGGTACCGATGCGCAAGACTCTACTAAGACTGCTCATGACTAGTGAGACCTAAGTAACCTAGTACTCTGATACCGACTTGTCACGACGCAAAATACCAACCCGTCGTGATGACCCATAACACACTTACGAGGCAACCCTAAACATTTGAATAAACAGGTTTAATAAACTCAACAATGTAAAATCTCATAAATATCTGATAAAAGTAATTGAATCTCTACTACAACCATCCCAACAACTGGTGTCAACGAGTACATGAGCACTACAATATCTCAACACAAAACAAACTATAGTAGAACTGTCTGAATAGTAGAACAGTTGTCACGACCCAAAATCCAACAAGTCATGATGGAACCCAACCCAACCCGCTAAGTAAGCCAATTAACAACAATCCAATTCAAATGAGATTTACTGAGAAAATAAATGATGAAATAACTGATCTTTTATACAAAATTCCCAAGGATTGATAGTACAAGTCACGAGCTTCTAAGACTTAGAATTTTACAAAGCAGGTATGAAATAAATACATCATCTGTTCGAAATATACATAAATAGATTTAAAAATCTAAATCTGCCAAGAACAAGAGGTAGCTATAACCGGAACGCATGTGCATCTTCAATGCCAGCTCCTGCCACGCGCAGTAACATCATCTACAAGATTTTCACGCAAGGTGTAGAAGTATAGTATGAGTACAACCGACCCTATGTACTCAATAAGTAACAAACCTAACCTTAATTTGAAAGCAGTGGTGAGCTCAAAAAATGGTTAAAGTCCAACACCATTAGCCAAGAACAACTCATAACATTATAATGAAAACAATACAAGAAATAACTCAAAAGATATTATGCTCAGCTCCTTCACAATTACAGAGAAATAGACATGCTTTTCAGGTACAACAGTAAAACCCAAATCATTCACCGAAATTACCAAAATATGAGGGTATATCAGAAAATTGTAATTTTTCCCAAACTTTCAAAAATAGATAAGATATTTCATTATCAGATAACATGAGGAAATGCGTACATATCAATATGTATGTCAAGTCATCAATTATCATATACCGTCTAACATGAGGAATGTACATCTCAATACCTACATGTCAGATCATGAATGTCACAACATCGTATAGTATGAGGAAAATGCATCTCTATGTTTACATGCCAAGTATGCATGTCATATGTAATGCTTCACAGTGATAATCCCAGGTACTCTCACTCTCAAAGTACTCAATCTGTCTATCTCAAACTCCCACTCATCACACACAATCACTCAACATTGTACGGTACCTGCACTCAATGCTTGTATGTTAGACTCCGAAGGGGCGGATCCTTCCCAAGCGCTAATATAAAGCCAACATGGCATGTTACGGCGTGCAATCTGATCCCATAATAACTGTTGCGGCGTGCATCCCGATCCCATAAATAAGCCAATAAGGTATGTTGTGGCATGCAACCCGATCCCATAAATAGCCAATAAGGCATTCTATGGCGTGCAGCTTGATCACAAAAATAGCCAATAAGGCCTGCTGAGGCATGCAACCCGATCCCATAAATATCACTCACAATCCGACTCTGAGGCCTCAACTCAGTCACTAATATCTCTAGTCTCACGGGCTCACAAATCTCATACCGCTCAGCCCGAATAATGAAAACATGTGATGTAAAAATGAATGATGAATAGAGATTGAGATATTATATGCAAATGAAGAATCATGACTGGGTATATAATTACAATTAGAACAGATAAGTCAATATAAATAGACTCATTAGGTCTCAACCGAATAAGCAGATATCCTAAATATGATTTCTATCATGATTCACAGCTCATATAATCAAACAAGTAGGGAGAACATGGATGTAACAAGGTATAACAACAAAACGACTCTGGTCACAGTCTAATAGTCAACTAGAATCATGATTTCCCCGGTGCACGCCCACACGCTCATCACCTAGCATGTGCGTCACCTAAATACATCTCTTGTAACATAGTTCCTAGGGTTAAATACCCTCAAATCCAAGTTTAGATATGTTACTTACCTCGAACAAGCCAAATCCAATACCGAGCAAGCCAAACAATACTCTAGAAATGTTATCTCGCGTGTATCGACCTCTGAATGGCTCGAAACTAGCCAAAATCAACTCGAAAACATCAAGTAATGCTAAAGGAAACAAACCCAATCGATAAAGGTTGAATCTTTAATCAAAAGCCCAAAGTCAACCAAAAAGTCAAACCCGAGCTCGCAACTTAAAACACGACAAAACTCATAAAATCTAAAAACCTATTAATTACGAGTTCAACCATACTAATTTCACTCAAATGCGACTCCGAATCGATGTTCAAAAATCAAAAATTTATTTTAGGAAAGTTTAGACAAAACCCCGCAATTTCTCTTTATAATTCATAATCCAGATACAAAAATCAAGAATAGATTCATGAAATATAATTAAAACCATGTAGAAAACACATACCCCAATCCATGTGGTGAAAATCGCCTCCAAAATCGCCCAAATCCGAGCTCCATAGCTCGAAATATGGTAAAATAACAAAGATCTTCTAAATAGAGTACTTTAAACACTGCTCCAGAGGTACGCTTCGTGATCGTGGTCACCAACCTCATGATCGCAATTCAAAATGTTTCCAGCACACATTTTACCCTTCGCGATCGTGGCCATTTCCCCGCGATCGTGATGAACAAATTTCCATTACCCTTCCCAATCTCTTCTCATACAGCCTGTAGTATATCATACATAACATTTGGTACATAACTTTAAATGACAAACGGTTTGATTTTCTGAAAACTAGACACAAAAGGATACAAGTTTTGTTTTTTGATCATCTCCAAATTCTTTATAGATTACAACATATAAGCTTCCAAAGTCAGCTTAGTGACAACAGAATTTCTTCTTCGCGAACGCGAATCTTCCTCTGCGAACGTGATTCACAGGTCTTTTTTTTTCATTTTTCTCTTTGCGAACACGACCCAAAGTCCGCGATCGCGATGCACACTCTTGTAGTAAAAAACCATCAGCTAAAAATGGTCTAGAAATGGTCTGAAATCACCCCGAAACTCACCCGAGCCCATCAGGACCCCGTACAAACATACCAACAAGTCTAACCAATCCGGAATGAATCCAAATTTTGCATACAAGTTCTGAATGACATAACAAACCTTTTACAACTCCCGGACCAATAATTTGAACCCGATATCATCAAAGTCAACTCTCGGTCAAACTTATGAACATTCCAAACCTTTAAATTTCCAACTTTTGCCAAATAGTGCTGAAACCTTCTAGAAATACACAAATGCAAATCCGGGCATACGCCCAAGTCCAAAATCATCATCCGAACCTAACGGAACCATCAAAACTCCATTCAGGGTCAAATACACAAAAGTCAAACTTAGGTAACTCTTCCAACTTAAAGCTTCAAATATGAAATTCATTCTTCCAAACAAATTCCGCATCACCCGAAAACCGAAACCGACGATACATAAGTCATAATACATCATACGGAGCTACTCATGCCCTCAAACCACCGAACGAAGTGCAAATACTCAAATCGAAAATGACACAAAGGGATATAACTTTTGTTTTTTGATCATCTCTAAATTCTTTATAGATTGCAACATATAAGATTCCAAAGTCAGCTTAGTGACAACAGAATTTGTTCTTCGCGAACGCGAAGCTTCCTCTGCGGACGTGATTCACAGGTCCTTTTTTTTCCACTTAAACATACGTTCCTCCTCGAACGTGCCAAGAGTCATTCAAAAGCCATCAAATCGCCGTGTAATTCAGCTTGCAAATACCCGAGGGAAATCACACATCACCCCAATCCATGTAATTCTGACAACAAAACATAACTTAAGATCATTACTTCAATCTTAGTCCGTAAACCTTAGAACCCAATTTCCAACATCCGGAATTCATTACCAGACCTGAATCACATGTCTGTGTACACCCTGTATAAGTATGAACAAGCTGTATCAAGCCATAACCATAACCCAAGATGAAATCACATGAAATACCACATAACTCGCATACTCGTAGCAATAATTTTCAATCACCATAACTGCTTAAAAACAAAACCGGTACCAGTAAAAATCCTCATATCAATTAAAACCTCATTTAAAACTTTTGTACGCTGCCGATGATGAAAGAAACATGCAGAAACTCATAACCACTCATCAGACCAACAAGTAATGGAGCTCTCTCTCATCCAACAAGAACCAAAGCCAAATTCTGGCCGACTTCTAAAATTATTCTTCCAAACATACCGTAATCAAATTCGATAGCAATCACTCCAAGCCCAAAGACTTCATCTCATCAAATACAAGCTACTCTACTAACATGCCACGCAAATACTACCTAGAGCCACAAATTGTGAAATCCTTGCACCAATAAGCAACAAGTCGAATGTACTGAAACATGAAAAATGATTCAAATGAGAGAACCGTCCCGTAAGTTCAACAGATACCACCACATCCGCAATGCTAAGAACCCATCACAAATAGTAGAACCAAGACACACAGATCTAACACAAAGGATCATATCTCAACATGAGACCCTATCCAAACACTGTTCCATTTGAAATACCTCAAGCCACAATGCTAAAAAAAATCAACAACCATACATAAATCGACATCAAGCACATGAAGTGCATGACTATAACCATGGAGAAGCGGATATCACCATATGCCACAAACAGGAAAGACCACAACCAAGGTGCAATCAACCATTCAACACCCCAATAACCATCTCGCTCGAATTCCGCTACAAGGCTAGTGTATAATTAGCCAACATATTATCACCCATTGTAGCATAGAAGAGCAATGCGTAGAACATATCAGAACATGAACAAGATCAACTCTAAACGAATGACTCACCCATCAACACTAACCATGTTGAGTTAACAAATCTGACCCGGTGTAGAATACACATCCTCATTGGGCGTACCAATGGACCCCCAAATCAACTCTGGTCATCTCTATATAGATAAATGACCCTCCAAAAATCCACAATGACCTAACCATAACATATACTATTAGCTATCTAACTTTGGACATACTTTCACAGTCTGCAACCAAGGACAATTTGCCTCTAAGAACTCCTAGTTTCCAAATCTACAAAATGCATGAATCACCGTAGCGGATCTCAACTCCACCAATCGAATGACTAACACATCTCTCATACACAATCATCCCATGAAAAATACTTATATAATTCCCCCACACCACATGGCAAAATTTGATTATCAGTTGTTGATCAACCAGTCGAGTACCGCAATACCAATAAAGCATATGTACGTCAAAACATAGTGTGCCTTCCGAAATGTGTGCCCTTCTCGGTAATACCAAGTAGTACTAGCATTCATCTATACACCTGGAATCGTCTATGTTGTCTAAGAATTCATGACCCTCCCTTCAAAAATGAACTGTGACCTTGCACATGCAAGTCTCAATCCCACACGACACACTGCATCTATCATGCCATCATATGAAAACACGAAAACCATATTATCGACCCTGAGTCACAAGCAGAATACATACTCAATTAGCTAGAAACCATCTGCTTGATCCCATCCAGGAGAAAATCACAGTATGCAACATATTTCTCATGTCGGTAGAAAATATCCATCCCAACACATGTTAATAATCATTGAGAACTATATGAAACCCATTTGCACATAACCAAGCAATCAGAACTAAAGTCCTCGAACCCAACCAAGTTATGCAGGTCTCCAAGCCCAAGAGTATTCCCACAAAATGCATGTAGAGACTCACCATATCAGAAGAACCAAAAGAACCGATTATACCCATTACTATGTTGACCCATTCTACCACCAAGCCGTCATATTTCTCCGAGTTCCTTCCAAATTGCCTTCAAGTTAACACTTCTTCTTGCCACAACACCACGATCATTACCGAAAGCTCACCACAAGAGATCCTATCATAAAACCACGTTGTCCTAAAGCCCATAAGCCACTGTATTCCCTCTTAAGCACCCCAAAAGTATCACAATCGAGACACCCACTCTGAAGAGGTCTTTTGTAAATTTAAAGTTATTCCCTTAACCTCTCTGATACTGAAATGTAAAATCCACAGTGATACAGAAATATTACAAATCCCGGCACCATCCAATACAAATCTCAGATCTTAGCCATATACAAATCCGAAAAAATTCCCGATTGCCACATATAACTCTTGAGTCCATTAGAACCTTCTCGAGAGCCATCTACTCTGCTCAAATCTTAATTGCACCGCCTAGTCGAGCTGAACGACCTGTGCCCCATTAGCACAATAACACCCAAAGAAGTAATTCACACCTCTAAGCAACCGAGTGAATCCTTTTTCTTGGTACATTACAACCACCATGAACAACAACCCTAGACCATTTCCTAGACTTACATATATCCATAAGGTGTAATACATCATGCATCCAGAAATTCCTTACTCACGTCACCCTCAAGACCAACCTCTGCAAGTCATACATGATCCACAAGTATGCCTCAAGCCGAAACCAATACAATACATAACCATGCAATCAAATCGCCGATGGTAGACTCCCCCACTTGGCTCAAATCCATAGAACAAAACATCCAATAACTCACAATACCCATACTCTATTACTTCCATAATTCCGTAATGAGATTCAACTAAATTCATCACAAGCTCATGCAACACAAGCCATAAAATACCTCAAATCATCTGCTAAGCTCTCATTCATCCTCTTGACAGTTAGGTTAACTTTATCAACCGATCCAAACTCAAATCGCAACATATACAACCCACTGGTAGAAAGAAACTCTCCACACAACATTATAAGGATCACACATTCACAGATTACCCCGAAGGAGATAACCTACCTGCTTAGACTCAAATTAGCATTTCACTACACCCTACCATGGACACAACTTCATGCAATCACTTAACCTTCTCGAGTATAAACTCGTCAGCAAGACATAAGAATCTACTTCATCCCATAACTGGACAACATGAAAGATCCCTTGACACGATCATAACTCAAGACTATACAACACAGCAAGACAAAAAAATCAAGAATCCAATAGCCCCTTTCACATCCCAAGAAACCCTTCTTGTCACATCAAGCTATCTGAACACATCCTGCAATCACCTCAGATTCATCAGATAGCTATCCAACCACTCACTGATCCATAAATCCCACTTCTAGAGACACTATCAGACGTATGGATCAAAAAGCATGTACTCACACAACTAAAACCACCGAACCCAAGTTGCCATCTGAATCTGGCCTCAAGTGCTCCAAACTGGCCCATCACCAAAATGCAGAAAACGCATCCCGCACCTCATCCATGGAATCACAAGCCGTCGATGCACAGCTAATATAGAGTGCTCACATACGCATACGAGTGAGTGGAAGAAATTCAAAGGGATAAACTTCAAGCTGAATCAATGTCGCATAATAAGGAAAGAAAGATGAGAGGTTAATCCTAAATGCCGTGTAGCCTCTTGAAGATAGGTATGGACGCTATTATACCGATCCGCAAGACTCTACTACACACTTTCTCATGACTAATAGAACCTATGAACCTAGAGCTGTGATACCAACTTGTCACGACCCAAAATCCAACTAGTCGTGATAGCACTTAACCCATCCCGCTAGGTATGCCAATTAACAACAATCTAATTTAAATGAGATTTATTGAGAAAATAAATGATGACATAACTGGTAGTTTATACAAAAATCCCAAGGATTGGTAGTACAAGTCACGAGCTTCTAAGACATAGAATTTTATAAAGCTGGTATGTAATAAATACATCATCTGTTCGAAATATACATAAACAGATTTAAAAATATAAAGCTACCAAGAACAAGAGGCAGCTATAACCGGAATGCAGGTGCATCTTCAATGCTAGCTCCCGCCACATGCAGCAACATCAGCTACAAGATTTGCACGCAAGGTGTAGAAGTGTAGTATGAGTACAACCGACCCCATGTACTCAATAAGTAACAAACCTAACCTTAGGTTGAAAGCAGTGATGAGCTCGAAAAATGGTTAGAGTCCAACACTAATAGCCAAGAACAGCTCGTAATAATATAATGAAAATAATACACGTAATAACTCAAATGATATTATGCTCAGCTCGTTCATAGTTACGAAAAAATAGACATGCTTTTCAGGTACAACAGTAAAACCAAAATCTTTCACCAAAATCACCAAAATATGAGGGTGTATCGGAAAACTGTGATTTTTCCCAAACTTTCAACAACATATAAGATATTTCATTATCAGATAACATGATGAAATGCGTACATGTCAAGCCATCAATTATCATATACCATCTAGCATGAGGAATGTACATCTCAATACCTACATATCAGATCATGAATGTCACCACGCCGCATTACATGAGGAAAATGCATCTCAATGCCTACATGCCAAGTATGCATGTCAAATGTAATGTATCACAATGATAATCCCAGGTACTCACACTCTTAGAGTACTCAATCTGTCTATCTCAAACTCTCACTCATCACACATAATCACTCAACATTGTACCTGCACTCACTGCTGGTATGTCAGAATCCGGAGAGGCGGATCCTGCCCAAACGCTAATATAAAGCCAACATGACCTGCTACGGCGTGCAGCCTGATCCCATAATAATTGATACGGTGTACAACCCGATCCCATAAATAAACCAATAAGGTCTACTGTGGCATGTAGTTCGATCCCATAAATAGCCAATAAGGCTTGCTGCGACATACAACCTGATCCCATAAATAGCCAACAAGGAGTGCTGCAGCGTGCAACCCGATCCCATACAAATCACTCACAATCTGGCTCTCAAGACCTAACTCAGTCATCAATCTCTCTAGTCTCACGGACTCACAAATCCCATACCACTCAGCCCGAACAATGATAACATGTGATGTAACAATGAATGATGAACGTAGACTGAGATATCATATGCAAATGAAGAATCATGACTAAGTATATAATACAATTAGAGCAGCTAACTCAAAACAACAGAAATAGCCTCATTAGGCCTCAACCGAATAAGCACATAGCCTAAACATTATTTCTAACATGAGTCACAGCTCATATAATCAAACAAGTAAAGAGAACATGGATGTAACAAGGTATAGCAGCAAAACGAGTTTGGTCATAGTCTAATAGTCAACTAGAATCATGATTTCCCCAGTGCACGTTCACACGCTCGTCACCTAGCATGTGTGTCACTTCAATACATCTCTTATAACATAGTTCCCAGGGTTAAATACCCTCAAATCCAAGTTTAGATATGTTACTTACCTCGAACAAGCTAAATCCAATATCGAGCAAGACAAATAATACTCTAGAAATGCCATCTCGCACATATTGACCTCAGAACGGCTCGAAATTAGCCAAAAACAACTCAAAAACATCAAGTAATGCCAAAGAAAATAAATAGAATCGATAAAGGTTGAATCTTTAATCAAAAGTCCAAAGTCAACGAAAACGTCAAACCCGGGCATGCACATACGAACCCAATAAATGTCACAAAATCCTAAAACACATTCAATTACTAATCCAACCATACTAATTTCACTCAAATCCCCAAAAATTAGGAAAATGATCATGATTCTAGCTCACTTGAGCATTTTATCAAACATTATGTGTGTATCAATGTTTTAAGCCCCCTTTTGAAGGATTCCATCTTTCCCCAACCCTTGTTATACCATTATTAGCTCACAACCTTCCCACATACTTCAAGAATGCATGCATTCAAGGTAAGCACTCCCATCCCCATGAACTACCTTACTAATTGCCCATTCTAGTTACATTTTGAAATTAAGAGCTTGGTGATAGAATCTTACCTCTTAGGATGAAGACCTAGGTGCTTCTCTTGATAATCTTCAAAGGTTTAGGCAATAATTGAAGATAAATTTTTGATGAAGATCACTTTCACCTTCTAGGAATCTCTCTCTCACTCTAAAGATATCATATTTTTGCTCAAAAATGGTCTATTGGATGTGTTTTAACGGATTTGGGTCGGGTTTAAAAACCCGAAAAATGAAGCTCAGTAACAGGTTCTGCAGTCGCATACATGACCGCATAATGGTTATGCGGTCCACAAAATTGGGGTGCCAAACCTGGAGAGGAACCGACTAGGTCTGTAGTCATTATACAGCCCGCAGACCTGTTCTTCGGTCGCATAATGCACCGCAGAATGGTTTTGCGGTCGCATAGTGCACCGTATAACATCCCTCCAAAAAACTCTAAGGATGATTATGCGACCAAAGTGCAGCCCACGAAACGATTATGCGATCGCATAATGGCCATGAAATTCACAAAAAATGCCCCAACAAACTGCCCCAATCTGCGACCAGTCTGCGGTACGCAAAGTGGTTCTGCGGTCGTAGAATGGGCCACAAAAATGCCTACTTCTGTCCAATATTTTCCTTCAACTCCACAGTGCACTGTTCAATCCAAAAAGTCCAAACCACGACTCACAAGCTCGCCGCGAAGAATTTCTACTATTATTAACCTCTATGCCTACTTTGGCATCACGAAATTCGGGTTTTTAGGAAAACATTTACGGGGCCTTACATCCTCCCCCACTTAAGATCATCTGTCCTGGAATGAGGATCAAGGTCCACTATTAGCATCTTATGCAACTCATTGTTTTTCAAGCCCCACACTAGCAGCCCGAAATTTACCTAATTCCCCAACTTTCCAAACATTTTGCCAGAATTTCCTTTGTAACTTGGCCTATCCACCTGTCACAGAGCCCTAGAATCACATCCTAAAAACATGTATACAATCCAATGATGTAACATAACTTATAACAATACCAACCGTGGCCTCATGTAAACAACATATAGTCAAAAGGAACACCTTTACATCAACTGTACAAGTGATGCAAAATTCATAGGCGACAAGTTCATAAAAACAAATTACACAGCTAAGGATACTTCTTCTTCATCTCTTCTTGGGCCTCCCAAGTGGCTACTTCAACTTGCTGGTTTCACCATAACACTTTCACGGAGGAAATTTTTTTATTTCTCAATTATCAGACTTGTCTATCAAGAATGGCAACTGGAATTTCTTCATATGACAATTCTTCATTAACCTCAATGGTCTCAATCAGCACGATAGCGGATGGATCTCCAACTACCTTCTTCAATATGGATACATGGAATACCGGGTGCACTGCTCGTACGCCATCTCACCGATCCTCTAGATTATTTTGTACAACCCGACATACCTCGGACTCAATTTGCCTTTCTTTCTGAACCGCATTATTCCCTTAATGGGGGAAACCTTCAGAAATACCCAATCATCTTCTTTGAACTCTAAGTCTCTGCGACGAACATCCGAATAGGATTTTTGACGACTCTGAGCAGTTCTCAACCACTCCTTTATGATCTTAACCTTTTCTATATCCTGATGCATGAGGTCCGGACCTATCAACTCAGCTTCCCCAATCGCAAACCACACAATTGGAGATCTACATCTCCTACCATATAATGCCTCAAATGGTGTCATCTAAATACTAGCATGAAAGTTGTTGTTATAAGCAAACTCTATTGATGGCAAATGATCATCCCAACTACCCTTGAAGTCAAGAACACAAGCATGCAAAATTTCCTCAAGTGTCTGAATTGTATGCTCTGTCTGCCCGTCGGTCTGTGGATGGAAGGTTGTACTAAGATTTACCTGAGTACCCAAACCTTGCTGAAATTTCTTCCAAAAATTGGCCGTGAACTGAGCCCCTTGATCGGAAATGATAGAAACTAGAGTGCCATGCAGCCTGACTATTTCCTTGATATACAACTGAGCATACTATTTCGCTGTGATGGTAGATTTAACTGGCAAGAAAGAGCTGATTTCGTGAGCCGATCCACAATCACCCAAATTGAGTCAAACTTGCGCAGAGTGCGCGGTAATCCTACCACAAAATCCATAATAATCATTTCCCACTTCCACATTGGAATTTCTTATGTTTTGTACCAACCTACCAGGCCGTTGGTGTTTGGCCTTAACCTGCTGACAATTGGACACCTTGCCACAAAGTCCTCCACATTCCTTTTCTTGTCATTCCACCAATAGACTTCCTTGAAATCATGATACATCTTCGTAGAACCTGGGTGCACGGAATACCTAGAAGAGTGAGCCTCGGTCAAGATTCTTTCCCGGAGATCATCTACATTTGGAACACATAGCCGCCCTTGGTACATTAGTGTACCATCATCCATGCCAAGAGTAAAAGCCATAGTTTTATGTTTTTGAATCCCCTTCTTCAATTGCACCAAAAATGGGTCGTTATAATGCTTCTCTTTGACTTCCACAAAAAACGATGATTCAACCCTATTTTGCACAATTACCCCTCCTTCAATATAGTCTGCAAGACGAACTCCAAAACTAGCCAATCGATGGACTTCCTTGGCCAATGGCCTTTGATATACCTCCAAGTGTGCTAAACTACCCATAGATTTCCGACTAAGAGCATCCGCCACGTTGTTCAAAAATCAAAAATTTACTTTAGAAAAGTTTACACAAAACCCACCCAATTTCTCTTTAAAATTCATAATACAAATGCCAAAATCGAAGATATATTCATGAAATATAATCAAAACCGAGTAAAAAAACACTTACCCAAATCTATGTGGTAAAAATCGCCTCCAAAATCGCCCAAATCCGAGCTCCGTAGATCAAAATATGATAAAATGACCAAGACCTTCGAAATAAGGTACTTTAAACACTGCTCCAAAGGTACCTTTTGCGATCGCGGTCACCAACCTCGTGATTGCAATTCAAAAATTTTCCAGCACACATTTTACCCTTCGCGGTCGCGGGAAATGGCCGTGATCCCGATAAACAAATGTCCATTACCCTTCCCTAACTCTTCTCAGACAGCCTATAGTGTATCAGCCATAACGTTTGGTACAAAACCCTAAATAACAAACGGTTTGCTTTTCTGAAAACTAGACACAAAGGTCTACAACTTTTATTTTTAGATCATCTCCAAATTCTTTATAGATTGCAAGATAGAAGCTTCCAAAGTCGGCTCAGTGACAGCAGAACTTTTTCTTCGAAAACGTGTAGCTTCCTCCGCGAACACAATTCACATGTCCTTTTTTCTCATTTTTCTCTTCGCACACACGACCCAATGTCCGCGATCATGATGCACACTCCTGTAGCAAAAAATCAACAGCTAAAAATAGCCTAGAAATGGTCCGAAATCACCCCGAAACTCACCCGAGCCCCTCGGGACCCAAGTCTCAAAACATATTACAGACCTACTCGAGGCCTCAAATCACACATATTAACATCAAAACCACGAATCATCAATCAAGATCAATCTCTTAAGTTCATAAACTACAAACTTTAAACCAAGCGTCTCATTCAAGCCTAACCAATCCGAAATGAATCCAAATTTTACATACAAGTTCCAAATGACATAAATAACCTATTACAACTCCCGGAACAATAATTCAAACCCTATATCATCAAAGTCAATTCTCGCTCAAACTTATGAACATTACAAACCATCAAATATCCAACTTTCACCAAATAGTGTCTAAACCTTCTAGAAACTCCCAAATGCTAATACGGCCATACACCCAAGTCCAAAATCACCATCCGGACCTAACGAAATCATCAAAACTCCGTTCTGGGGTCAAATATACAAAAGACAAACTTGGTCAACTCTTCCAACTTAAAGCTTCAAACATGAAATTCATTCTTCTAAACTAATTATGAATCACACGAAAATCAAAACCGATGATACACATAAATCATAATACATCATACGGAGCTACTCATGCCCTCAAATCTTCGAGCAAAGTATAAATGCTTAAAATGACTGATCGGGTCGTTACAATAGTATTGAAAAAAATAAAAGAAAGAAGAATCAAGATCTGTGGGCGTTAGACCTAGCTTTCATCTGTCTGTTAAAATATAATGCTATACATTTTGTCCATAGTAGCTACCTCAGAGTCGATGCTAACACCAATCAAGTAATCACCCCGTTCAAATGTAATTAGATCTGCACACGAAATGCAGAGTGTAGTATAAGTAAAACCGACCAAATGTACTCAATAAGTATCGTAGCTAACCTCGACGAGGTAAAAGAAGCACGAATTATAAATGACGCTAGCTATAACTTGTGTAGTTTTATCTTTTTAACAAGTACAGGACAATAATGAAATCAAGTCATAAAGCAAAGAAAGAAGCATATGTGTGTGTATGTATGCCATTTCTCAAATATTTTGCTCAGTCAATGTTCGGCATATATAGATGATATGGAGTTAGATCGGGTAAATAATCACGAAAATTACAAGTAAAGATGAAATACAAAAAAAATCCAACAAACCACTGACCAGATTTCCTCAACCTTTCAAATTCCATGCCAAATCACTGATCAATTTTTCTCAATATCCGTGTGTACGCCATCAAGAAAGAAACATGAGAGGGGACCCTAGGGGGTGGATCTATATCAACACGCAAACACGGCTAATTTAACGTGCTACCAATCCAGCGTAGTCAGAGGCTTAATATCATAATCCGACTGGCATGGTCACATGCATAATAGTACAACTCACCCAGCATGGTCACAGGCCTAGCAACTCAATCCGCCTGGCGTGGTCACATGCATAACAACAAAATCCTCCTGGCGTGGTCACATGCATAACAACACAATCCGCCCGGCGTGGTCATATGTACAACAACACAAACTTCCCGGCGTGGTCACGGGCATAACAACACAATCCGCCCGGCGTGGTCACAACCACCCTGTCCAATCATATCACACATCAACAATTAAATAATAATAAATATATATGATGAACAATTAACAAATCTCATGCTCCTGGACTGGTAAAGATGACATGCTAAATATAGGCATGTGCAAAGTGTTCTATCATAGGTCGAATGTGCAATTTCATCACAGAATAGCATTTATAAAGTTCATTTAGGGTTAAACCTCTATGTAACATCAAACATGGCTCAAATAGTTCACAACAATATTACAAATGGAAGAAACATCATCGCTTAAATCTTAACAATTAATTCTAGGCATATCATAGCCTAAGCACAACCCAAGCATGGATAAATACCCTCGGTGTTAGCACATTAGCTCAAAACCCCACACATGTGCCCACCCATAGGTTGTAGCTACCACAAATAATTTTGTAACTAGTGATTCAACCAAGTTTAGATAAGATACTTACCTCAAGCAAGCCGAATTACTCTCCTAACAAGCCCTTGCCATGCGTATCAACCTCCGAAAGGCTCGAATCTAACCAAAATAACGTAATACTTTCAATAAAAGCTATAGAAATCGATTCTAAATGATAAAGCTAAGTTCTTTAACCAAAATCAAAAAGTCTAACCGTCAACCCTGGGCCCGCACCTCGAAATCCGATAAAATTCATAAATTTCGAACACCTATTCATTTACGAGTCAACCATACCAAAATCATCTAATTTCAACCACAAATCGCCCTCAAATCCTCAAATTTTAATCTCCAATAACTTAGTCCAAAAATTCCCAAATTGTAACTTAGATTCATGAGAAATAGGTGAAATAATCAATGGGTATTCAATATTTATGGACAAAAATCCCATGAAGGGTGTTAATAAATACTCTAAAATAGCTTTTCCGTTACAATTCACCTCCGCTCGGCTCAAATATAACCAAAATTGACTTAATAACATCAAATAATGCAAGAGAAATCAATTCCAATAAATAAAGCTATGATCTTTGCAAAATTCCTCAAAAGTAAACAAAAGTAAACCCCGTGCCCGCCCGGTCAAAACCCGAGTCCAAGAGACTAAGTGTGTCCTTGGAGAACTTGGCATAAAGCTTCTCCTCTCTCAACCTCTATAGTACAATCCTCAGATGTTGTGCATGCTCCTCCTGGCTATGTGAGTACACCAGGATATCATCAATAAATACTATGACAAACGAATCAATATATGGCTGGATCATTAGATGCATGAATGTTGTAGGGGCGCTGGTCAGCCCTAAAGACATCACAAGGAACTCATAGTGACTAAAGCATGTCCTGAATGCCGTCTTCAGAATATTCGAGTCCCGAATCTTCAACTGGTGATACCCAGACCTCAAATCAATCTTAAAGAACACTCTAGATCCCTAAAGCTGGTCAAATAAGTCATTAATGTGCGGCAAATGATACTTGTTCTTAATTGTAACTTTGTTCAACTGCCTATAGTCAATGCACATCCGCATAGTACAATCTTTCTTCTTCACAAATAGAATCGGTGCACCCTAAGGCGACACACTAGGCGTAATGAATCCCTTATCAAGAAGCTTGTGAAGCTGCTCTTTCAATTCCTTCCACTCTACTGGTGCCATACGGTACAGAGGAATAGAAATGGGTTGAGTGCTCAGTACCAGGTCAATACCAAAATCAATGTCCCTGTCGGGTGGCATGCCCGACAGGTCTGCAGGAAACATATCTGGAAAGTCTCGCACTATCGGGACAAAATGAATTGTAGGATTATCAGTACCGACATCCCTTACAAAAGCCAAATATGACAGGTTGATGCCTGACTAACATAAATTAGGAAAACAACATGATAGCTACCACGAAATAGGAGTGGTACCTCACAATATACCTCAGGAAGAGAGTCATCCTAGCTATGTCTGCATGCCACATATCATACCTTATCCTGAAACATGTAAAGTAAGTGGGGCTATGGAGAGGGGGCCTGAGGACTGAGCACACCACGACGATACTCAATAAGTATAATAGACTCTCTCTAACTCAAGTTTCCGGGACAAGATTTTTTCAAAAACTATGCAATCAATATTTAACATAAAATGATAAACAGTTATATAAATCATGCTCTTTTTCATTTTAAATAAAAGACAAGTGAAATTTAAGCCATGCTATAAAGTTTTAGAACGTATCTATCAACCCATGATTGATATAGAAATCATATAAAATCATTTCAGTCTCATCAACTCATTGAAATCATTTTCGGCTCCTTAGGCCTAAACATAAGAAAGTTCTCTTTTACCTTTCACCGGGAGTACTATACTGACACCGACATAATGAACAACTACTAGGCGATTAACCTAGCAATAAGTATTTGACCCTACTTGTTTGGCCGGCTTCCCCTAGTGCCGTACGAGTCGACTTAACCTCATTACATTAAGTAATGATCATTTGCCCTCTTAATCGTGACTTTATCCCACAAACCTCGGCTTAGCCTTGGAATGTGTTCCTACATCGGTATTGTCACGACCCAAAATCCAACTAGTCGTGATGGCACCTAATCTATCCCATTAGGTAAGTCAATTTCCAACTAACCAACTTCAATAATAATTATTAAAGCAATTTAAGTGATTAAAGATCCTGATCTTATACAATCCCCAAGAACTGGTAGTACAAATCATGAGCTTCTAAGAATAGAGTATACAAAATGGAAATGAAATAAATACATAGTCTGTTTGAATAGTACATAAACAGATCTTTTATAAATCTAAGGCTACCCTGAACAAGAGGCAGCTACAATAGGAACACAGGTACATCTTCAAGTCTCGCAGCCATCGAGCACAGCAACAATAGCAGCCAACATCTGCACGCAATGGGCAGAAGTGTAGTATCAGTACAACCGACCCCATGTACTGAGTAAGTAACAAACTTAGTCGTAGGTTGAAAGTAGTGACGAGCTTCCACCAAGGTAGGGTCCAAAACCAATAGTCCACAACAATCTATAACAACATAAAGCAAATAATACCAGAAGTAACTCAGGGATAAAATACTCAGCCAAATAATGATTTCAAAAAAATAGTAGTTCTTTCTTTCAAATACATCAGTGAAAACCCAAATCGTTTGCCGAAGTTGCCAATAATATGAACAGTTTGAAAATAATAAATTTCTCCAAAAAAGATCTTCTCGATAATAAATGATATGTTTCATTTTCCTTCCGGATAACCCGTATAAAAAAATGCATCACTATGCCCATCTGTCAAAATATGTGAGAAATCATGAATGATGTTATGTTGTACAACATGAGAAAAAATACATCTCTATGCCTGTATGTCATGTGTTCATTCCAATGCGATGCAACTCAGTGATAAAATCATAAACAGCCCCTCGGGCAGAACATCACTCATATAAAACCCCTCGGGTAAACCTCACAGTCACTCGTGACACTCGGGCATACCTCACAATCACTCTTGTCACTCGGGCATACCTCACAATCACTCTTGCCACTCGGGCATACCTCACAATCACTCTTGTCACTCAGGCATACCTCACAATCACTCTTGCCTCCCAGTCACTCAGCACTCGGCACTTGGCACTCAACACTCGCACTCAGTAGGTACCTGCACTCACTGGGGGTGTGTACAAACTCCGGAGGGGCTCCTTCAGCCTAAGCGCTATAATCTGCACGGACAACTCACGTGTTGCACGGACAACTCACGTGCTATAATAATAAAGTATGCTGCAGGCGGGCAGCTCCGATCTACACTCATCCTCACAATCAGGCCCTCGGCCGATATCAAACATGTTGCGGCGTGCAGCTCGATCCCATAAATATCTTCACAAATCAGGCCCTCGGCCTCACTTATTCATAAACCTCTCAAGACACTCGGGAATTTCAGTAAAACAGGGCATTCGGCCCAAAATATTTATATGCATCAAAATAGAGTCATAAAACTGAGTTATGATATGCAATGAAATGAATATGACTGAGTATGAATTTTTAATTTAAAATAAATAATTCATAGTAATATGACCTCTGTGGGTCCCAATAATACTGGCACATATCCTCAATCATGATTTTTAATATGCTTTTCAGCTTAATTTCTCTAACTCATAAAACGCATGGAAAATGCCAAGATCATTTAACTACAAAATTTCACAGAAACAATTATGTCACAATTTTTATAGTGCACGCCCACACGCCCTTCACCTAGCATGTGCGTCACCTCCCAACAATTCACGAAATACATATATTTAGGGTTCATACCCTCAACTCCAAGATTAGAAGAGTTACTTACCTCGAACAGGCCAAATCCAATGTCGAGCAAGCTAAGCAATGCTCCAGAAATTTCATTCTGCGCGTATCAACTTCCAAACGGCTTGAATCTAGTCACAATAATTTGACTCAATCCATATAATTTATAAGATTTAATTCCATATC
Organism: Nicotiana tabacum; assembly: GCF_000715075.1. Taxonomy (NCBI): domain Eukaryota; kingdom Viridiplantae; phylum Streptophyta; class Magnoliopsida; order Solanales; family Solanaceae; genus Nicotiana; species Nicotiana tabacum. Next base: position 41,054,250 of record NC_134096.1, on the reverse strand, counting down.
AAAACACTAATATTTTCCATAAAATCCAAATTACGTCCCAAAAATCACTCGTGGGCCCACGTCTCTAAATCCTACGAAACTCACAAAATACGACAACCCATTCCATTCTGCGCATCCGCTCGTTCGAGCAAAACATCGCATTTACAAACTCCACTCGCCTGCCCAGTTTCCGCTTCTGCGCGCATCCGTCCGTATCTGCGCTCACGCAGGTGCAGAATTTTCCCTCGTACCTGCGACTAATGCCTCACAACCCTCTGCCCGCATCTACGCTCCTTCTCGCGCATGTGTGATTCCGCACCTGTAGCATCTTCCGCACATGCACACCTCGCTTCAGCACACCACTGCTCGCACCTGCGACCACTTTTCCGCAGGTGCGATTACACCAGAAGGCTTCAGTTCCAGCAGTCTACCAAATTCAAAAATCAATCCGTTAACCATATGAAACTCACTCGAGGCCCACGGGACCTTAACCCACTCTATCAACAAGTTCCATAACATAACACTGATCTACTCGAGGCCTCAAATCATACCTAACAACCTCAAAAATATGAACTACACACGGATTCAAGCCTAATAAATTTCCAAATTCCACAAACGACGTCGAAACCTATCAAATCATGTCCGATTGACCTCAAATTTTGCACACAAGTCACATTTCACATTACGGACCTATTTCAATTTTCAGAATCGGATTCCGACCCCGATATCAAAAATTCAACCCCTTGGTCAAACTTCCCAAAAATTCAACTTTCGGCATTTCAAGCCTAATTCCAATACAGACCTCCAAATAATTTTCTGGATACGCTCCCAAGTCCAAAATTACCATACGGGGCTACTGGAATCATCAGAATTAAATTCCGAGGTCGTTTACACATAAGTCGACATCCGGTCACTATTTTAACTTAAGCTTTAAACCTTGGAACTAAGTATTCCAATACATTCCAAAACCTCACCGGACCCGAACCAATTATCCCGGCAAGTCACACAACAACTGTAAAGCCCAATTTAAGCAGTAATCGGGTCGTTACAAGTACGTGTAGTTTCATAGTAACGAACTCAACATTCGAACCAATCTCTGTGATCTCCACTAGTAACTCCCAAAATATTTGACATATCAAAAGTAGATTCATAGCATTATTGCCTCAAAGGATCTATTTTTATCAAATTATGATTTTCATAGCCAATCCAAACCATTTGTACAAAATCAGATGAATAACGTTTTTCATGTTAAAGCCTTTAGAAATTAACATAAATCTAAAAATACAACAAGTGTTTCCTTAGTTGAAATTTCAAAAGACAAACTTTTTCATGAAAATATATTTTTAGCAGTCAAGCATTTTATACTCTTATCAACCTGTAAGTTTTAATAAAGCTTATAAGAATTTCCTCAAGTGTCATTTTTGCCAACAAGTTTTGAAAGCAAGATTTTTTTATTAAATTACATGACAATTCATAAGAAATAATTTAGAAACACATGGTGACATCTTTCCCGTTTGTCCCCATAAGTACGGATGCACATTACAAATAGTACAATGTATCAACTTAAGATATGCTTTTAAAGAGAATCCCTCAAGAAGAGTAAGTCTTAATCAACTTACATCAAACTTCAATCTCCAAAAATACTACAATGCTCCATTTTATTAAAATACTCTAATATTGCCAACAATTCGACAACTACCATTAAATATGTCAACTACATCAAAATAAACCTGAAAAGGTGTTTAATTCTATTCTTTGATATAGAGGCTCCATAGATAGTTGTGAAAAATTATAGTAATGGAGTTGTACATGACATACATGAAAAGATATTTATTTTACTTAGTCTCAATGTTATGACTATGAGAGGCTTCATGTATTGTTGAATTGGAAAAATATTCCATCATTTAACTTGAAAATATATATGTTTTTCAAAGAGCTTCCGTAGTTAAATTGATTTTCATGCATATGGTTTGGATGCATTATATGGGTTGGTTCGCTCAGATCGGATAGTATGTCGGGTGCTGGTCACGTGGATTTGGGTCGTGAAAAATATACCGTCTATGACCCTAATCTATGGCCAACACCAACATAGGGGCTATAGCCGGTAGTCTTCAACTTTTGATAGCTCTCATCACACTGATTAGACTATCTAAAAGGAACACCTTTTTGAGTCAACTCCATCAATGGAGCTGCAATGGATTGAAACCCCTTTATAAAATGACGATAGTAGCCTACCAAACCCAAGAAACTCCTAATCTACAGTGCTGTAGTAGGTTTAGGTCAATTCTGAACTGGCTTAATCTTATCCGGATCAACTTTAATACTATTACCAGATACCACGTGACCCAAGAATACAACTGAGTCTAACCAAAACTCACACTTGGAAAACTTAGCATAAAGCTTCCATTCCCTCAACACCTGAAGCACAATTTTCATATGATGCTCATGTTCCTCTCTGCTACGAGAGTAAACTAGAATATCATCAATGAACACTATCAAATAAGAATCTAAATAAGGTTTGAACACCATGTTCATCAAATCCATGAATGTGCTGGAGTATTAGTCAAACCAAATAACATCACAAGAACTTGTAATGGCCATAACGAGTCCTAAACGCCATCTTCAGGATATCTGAAGCCCAAATCTTCACCGGATGATAACCCGATCTTAAGTCAATCTCAGAGAACACCGTAACACCTTGAAGCTGATCAAACAAAATTATCAATATGAGATAGTAAAGGTAACCTTGTTCAACTGTCTATAATCAACACATCCTCATAGTACCATCTTCTTTTTCACACACAACACGGGTGCACCCCAAGGAGAAACATCCGGTCTAATAAATCTCTTATCTAGCAACTCTTGTAATTGCTTCTTCAACTCAGCTGGAGCCATGCAGTATGATAGAATAGATATGGACTGGATGCCCGACACCAAGTCAAAACCTAAATCAATATCCCTATCGATAGTATACCCAGTAAATTCATAAGGAATACCTCCAAAAACTCCCTCACTGTTGATACCGAACTATGGCATATCTCGGATGAAAACCAAATATACTAAATATCCCTTCTCAATCATACATTGTGCTTTCAAAAATGAGAGGTGTATTAAATTTTGTTTGTGTGCGGTAATATTTCACAGTTATTAAAAATTAATTAGTTGTGTTACTTTTAAACGAGGAAGCAAAGTGAATGTAGTAAACGATGTGGGTAGTTTTTGTAAACGTGTCCAGAACTATTAGGCTGTGTCTTAACACCCATTCTAAAAGTTTCAACTTCCAATCATTCCACTAAACATCTAACAGTAGTATTACTCTATCTGTCTCTCGCCATTGTATTCCTCTATTAAGCCTGAATAAAACTTGAAGGTAAGCTTCAACCATCTTCAATTAGGCGTATGAGGCTTCCTCTTTCATATAAATTCTCATGGGATCTGACTATTTCATGATAGTTAATTGCATAATAATTCTAAGAATGTGAAACATAGGAAAATCTTATGTGGGGTTTCATCAAACTTTGTGTAATATTAGAATTTTAAAGATTTTGAGTGGTTTGATGACTTTTTCTTAACTATTTAGAATTCAATTTGAAATCTGAATATGTTTTATGTGTTCAAGATTCATGCTTTTAAGTGTTTGTTAATTGTGTGATGTTATGTTATTTGCAGAAACCTTGTTGTAGTGTTAGATGGCTAACCGAGCTCCAATTAAAACCAGCAACTCTGCACTTATTGCTATGATTGCTGATGAGGTATTTACATTAGCTTGAAATTAGCACTTGTTTTTTATACTGTATATGTCTAGAATTCACATAATCTGCTTATTTTCTTTGTACCAATGACCGAGATTTAGTCTAGTGGTAAGAGGACAATAATTGATGTGTGGGTTAGGCGCACTTCACGAGGGTAGAGAGGGGCGGGCCCATTATCCACCGAGGTTCAAACCAAGCACAACTGGCCCTCGAGGGTTTCTCGGTTGTCAAAAACAGAAAAAAAAAAGAAGAAAAAAGAGACTTGAGCTTTATCCGTTCTCATTTGTTTCTTTTAAGACTAAGATGTATGTATCTGAATACACATCTGAATAAGATTAAGATATCAAGATGTGTATTAAGATTAAGATATCTGAATCTGAATATACATCTGAATATTAAGATGTGTATGAACATCTGAATACTAAATGATTAAGATTGTTTGATTTTTAACATGTGAATGTATAAAATTTATTTTTATTTGAAAATGAGTAAACATAAACTTCAAATGAAATACTAATTAATCTAATATTCTATCAATCAAATATATAATTTTTTAAAATATGGTAGTTGCCGGTGGTGATGGCTAACGGTGGTGCTTGTGAATGTCGACTAGAAGCGGTGTTTGGTGATAATGTTGGCTGATGGTGGTGGTTTAGGGTATTAGCTAGTGGTGATTGGTAGTGGTGGCGATTATTATTGAGGATGGTGGTAGTGAGTGGTGATAGTTAATAATGGTGGGTGGAGGTGGTAATTGTGATTGAGGAAGGTGGTGGTAGTTTATAATGATGGGCAGTGCCAACTATGGTTGTTGATGGTGATGGGGTAATTAGTTGTGGTAGTTGAGGTGGATGAGTGTTGGTTGTGGTTGAGAATGATGGTGATGGGAGTGGTGGGGATGGTGAGTGGAACCAGAGCAGCAAGCATCACAACTAGTGACATTCCCCGCCACAACAGTTCCACTTCAAGGTGTGAACGGGGCAGGAGTCGTCAGATCTTGCCCAGGCAATGGAGCGATCCACTTTTGGCGCACTTGTTTGATGAGCTATAGTCGATAATGGTGGCAGCTATGATTGAGTATGATGGTGGTGGTGGTAGTGATGGCTGAGTATGGTGGTGGTGGGTGGTATGGTGGTGGTTGATAATGGTAGGCGGTGGCGACAGTTAATAATGAATAAGGATGATAGCATCTTAATGAAATTAAGTCTCTGTTATAAATCTCTATTCAGATCTATTAAGTGGTTGTGAAATAAAAAAACAAACACACTTAATGATTAAGATCTGAATAATTAAGATGCAAACTTTAAAAACAAACGCACTTAATGTCGGAGATCTGAATGATTAAGATTTAGACCTCCATTAAGTGCAAACAAATGGGGCTTAGTTGTTTTCTAATAAGACTAATGGGTAGCAGGAGGGATAGAGGTAGGCCTAAGAAGTCTTGGGGAGAGGTTATTAGGCGCGACCTGGCGCAACTGGAGCTGACTGAAGACATGGCCCTAGACAGGAGGGTATGGAAGTCAAAGATCAGGGTAGAAGGTTCGTAGGTAGTCGAGCGTTTCTCTTTGTCTTACTCAGTTCGCTAACATTAGTGTTAGTATGATATCTTTTATCCATAGATGGCTATTACTACCTAGAGTTTGACTGCATTCTTGGATTCAATCTTATTTCATCTTGCTGTTATTCCTACTTGTTGCAATTACATCTTGTTGTTATTCCTATTTGTTGCAATTACCTTTTCTTTTCAGTCGTTCTCTAGCCGAGTGTCTATCGGAAACAGCCTCTCTGCTCTTCTAGGGGTAGGGGTAAGGCTGCGTACGTCTTACCCTCCCCAAACCCCACTTGTGGGAAACTACTGGGTTTGTTGTTGTTGTTGGAATACATACAGGGTTCATATGCGAAGCTATTTGTGTGGTTGAGCTTTACCCATTTTAAGTATCTACGTTAAACATGGAAACAACATTCTTTTTCAAAAAAAATTATGCAAAATTAAACGTCCCTTTTAGAAAATTATCTAGGTTGACGTTTCTCATAAAGTCCATTTACATCATGAAATCCTTTGGAACCTTTTGTTAGCATAATGTTAAGGTGAAATCAGTGGATAAACAGCAGGAATTCACGAAGGGGAAGTGCTAGACTAAATAAGTATGTCAATCTACCACTTAAACCAGATAAATGAATGAAATGTTAAAAGTTGAATTAAAAACACCATTGAAAAGAAAGACTGATGCATGGATCAAGGTACTATAAAATTGTCATGATATCGTCGTCCTAAGAAATACTCATGGACGGGTTGCGTGAATGAGCTGTTGCTTGCTGACTCTTGTTTCTCTTTCTCTAGGATATTTTTTGGCTTATCAATGATGACCTGTCTTGTAATTTTGGAAGAGTCAAATATGCGATATGCTTTCTAGTCATGCTAATCTTCTTCTATTATTGCGATATTATCAGATATCCCTGAAGGAATAATCAACCAACTGATTAAATGATTAAGGGATAGCTTTACCAGCCAGACCATTGATTATGTTTAGTTCATAGCCTAAGTGATAAAGGATAGTGGCAATTTTACATCTTTTTATGCTTTAGCCTGAACCAGTCGCTCTTTAAGTGGTTAATATCAGCTACTAAAATGGTGAATCCGACATAAACAGACACGGGTTCGAGCTGCCATGTGACTAGGAGGTCACGGGTTCGAGCTGTGGAAACAACCTCTTGCAGAAATGCAGGGTAAGGCTGTGTACAATAGGCCCTTGTAGTCCGGCCCTTCCCCGGACCCCGCGCATAGCGGGAGCTTATTGCACCGAGCTGCCTGTCCGACATAAACAGGCAAATGCAATTTGAAGAAATAGTATGATTTGAATGCACTGCTGGGATCCTGTTATATCTCTTTCCAATTCAGATATCTTTACTCCTATCAAGTAATCTCAATATCTTTTGTTTTTCTAATGCAGAATACTATTACTGGATTTTGACTGGCTGGAGTTGGCAATGTTGATTTGAGGAGGAAAACAAATTACCTCATTGTGGATTCAAGTATGTTTCGAGTTCAGGCATTGTTCTTTTTACTTTCTCTGCTGTAGCATTCACTTTCTTCCTAAATGATAGTTTCATGATGGACTATAACTTTGCTTGATGATTTGCATTAACAAATTACCCTGATTTGCCGAAACTGTTTACCAAGGACAGAGTCATCCATACCCATTTCCTGTTGCTTTACATAAAATTTGTTTTTAGTATTTTGGTAATGTGCTCGGAAACAAAGTGCTCTGATGACAAATGTTCCCTTGTATTCTCTTGCTAACAAGACCTGGTGTGGATAACTGTTTTCAACTTCTATGCTGTAGCCTCCACTCTCCACCAAAATGAGATCCATGTTGCGTAGTAGTAACTTGATTGAAGACCATATGCCCTTGTATTTGTGTTAATAAGACTTTGATGCCTGGGATTGGTATGTTCTATTTTCTCTTCCCACGTGTGAGTTAGAGCCTGTTTGGCTTAGCTTATTTAAAGTAGCTAATAAGCATTAAGTGCTGAAAGCAGTCGTAAAATACAACATAATTAATAAAGGAAGATGTACATTCATTGCGCGACTTGAAAATATTTATTATCTCGGGGAAAATCTTGAATATGACGGCAGTAATAAACACACTATTGTCATATGAAATGTACTCAAGTGGTGCAATAAATGCACAACACTCGATTATTTCTTTTTTTCACACTTTTTTTGTATTTTCTACTATATTCACACCTATAAGTATGTGTATCTTGTAAATCATTTATGTCAAGTAAGTTATCACGTTAGGAAGAACACGACTAGTTCTCTCCATTACTCCCTCTCCTTCCGAAGATATTTCACAAAATGAAACCAAAAAGTTAACCTGAGTGAGTATATACTGGCAATTATTTGCCTTCGATTTTCATTGTGTCACCATTGTGAACAAGGGCTCGGTTAACGACCAGGGTCTTTTGACCATTAGGTCCAAGATCATTTATTTATGCAATTAATGCTAAAATTTGTCTATCTGAGCTCCTCCTTGCTAGAGTCTACATTTCATTATCAAAATGGGGGTCATTGCTCTTTTGTGTTTAGTTTGGCATATGCCCTTGACTCTTGGTGCCAGTAGTACGGGTAATGTGTGGTAAAATTGAAGGGAGAAAATAGCCATTGTTATTTGCAATATTAACCGAGATGCTTAAATCTGTCTGAGAATCTATACACATCTTATCTGATAATGCACTTCCACCACTTGGTACAATAATGACCTCTGATAATTCCTTAAACGAGACCAGTAAAGTGCATAAAATAGATCCGTTGTTAATATGATCCCTAGGCAAAACAGTTATTTTCATTTGGTTACAAGTATTTCATCTACCTTTATTTTCAATTAGTAGCTCACATATAAACTAACAGCTGAGGAAAGGATGAACGAATAAAATGTTAGGGTCTTCTTTTGAGTGCTGGAGCTGCACTTTTTATAACGTTATTCAATTATTTATTAAAAGAAAGTAATCTTGATTATTTCTCTTATGGTTTAGAAACAATGGTGAAGCAGATTGAAGATGCTTTTAAGGAATTCACCACAATAGAAGATATTGCAATCGTGTTAATCAGCCAATATGTAAATTCTTTGCTAGTTTCCCGTTGTGAGTTTGATATGTGAGTCCTTTATATCATCAAGAAAGTTATCAACAGTTTGCTGATTACGCCTTCACCTGAAGAAGTATTCAAGCGCTGCAATGAGTGTTGCGTCATCTGACTAATCAACTGCTACTTATATCATTGAGAATATGGACAGTTGGAATTTGTTTAGTTTGTTGAATGTCAGCTGCAAATTTGATTGATCAAAAGCATAGTTCATCTGAAATACGTAATTAGTGACCAAACCTCAAGTGCTCTTGAGCCAAAGCAAGCTGGGATGAGAGACTTGCATGACTGACTTATAAAGTGCGATATGCTATTTGGGAAGGCTAAGCTTCCAAGTACAATCTGTCCCTGTGATGGTTCTATCAATTCCTTGTCTAATCTCTAGCTAAAACCAAGGATTCTCAAAAGCAAAGAAATTAATCATTGCGAAATACCATTTGAAGCCTACTTTATCTATCTCCGATATTTAACACTAAAAGTTGGAGGGGCAGGAGAACAAAAGTTGGGTAAAAGTTGGAGGGTTAGGAGGAGGTGTAAGAGGGAAAGCGAATCCTGGTCTGGGTAGGAAAGGCGAGTTCACCACTTCTGTCCAATTTCAGACTGGCTCAGAAACCAGGCTAAGGGCAAAAGATTAGTACTGTCTCGTAGGAAAGAAAAACCAGTCAGTCAGCGCCCTTGCAACAGTGAAATCCAGTAACACCCCCCCCCCCCCCATGTTAAACACAGTTAAGCTGTTGAATAACTATTCCGGTTTAGTACTTCCCTTCTGAAAGCAGTCCTCAAGTATTGTTGTCTGTGGATACGATACAGTGTGGAATATGTGCTGATATGGTCCTTCTATTTTTTTGACGTTGCAATTCAGTCTTGTAACAGATATCAGCATGAACTAGTTCTTCAACTAAAGTTTGTCTAATATGGTGAAGGATTTTTTCTATTCAAGTGAGAATATTATGTGCTTTATATATGCATTTAAAAGGTAGCTGGTAGCACCTTCTTCCTTCTATTTGTAGTTGCACTAAGTAGAACCAGGTTCCGAAAGAGGTTAAATCTGTGCTACGTAATTTTACCACTCATTGGGTCTCTCTTTTTTAGGTTGCCAACATTATAAGATTTTTGGTTGGTAGCTACAACAAACCAATTCCAGCCATTCTGGAGATTCCTTCAAAGGACCATCCATATGATCCTGCCCATGACTCTGTTCTTTCCGAGTAAAGTATCTCTTCTCTACTGAATCAGTGGCATCTGGAAGGCGTTGATGAGGTTTATGTTTCAACATGCCCCAATCATTCAATTCATATCTGAATGTGGTAGTCTATGTCACCTTGTGCTCGTTTGCAATCTTATGTTATTTTTTACTTTAAGTTATCTTTTCTGACAACTTGTTGAAAGCAGTTTCTAAGAATTACTCTATGAGAGTGAATAACCTCGTTATAAACAAGTCAGAAGTTGATGTGATTATTATTTTTGATGAATAATTTAGCAATGTTTCTTATGTAGTGAATGTCTTTTTGGCTTTTTAGTTTCTAAAATTTTGTTCCCAGATTTACTTATTTTGGCCATTATTTTGACCTTACCCGTAATCTTGAGATCTTTCATCCACCATCACTATTTCAAGTCATGTCTACTTTTGTTCACATCACATGGGAAAGTGGTAACACTAGAGCGGAAAAAAAAAGGTCCTAGTACAAAAACACTAGGTGATTTCTTCCCATTTGTCCAAACTTGGTGAACTGAGTTGGTCAGTACTTGTGTTGGTGGAAGACAGTCAGTATCCTGTGAAATTAGTCGAGATGCTTACAAGGTGAAAATTCTCGTACCGATTCAAGGCTCCCAATGTGCACGCCCAATGAAAGAAACGGTTTTGGCAGGTCGGCCAGTATTTTGAAAATATACTCTAACCTATCCCATGCCAGAAAACAAATCATTGTAAGATTTGTTTTCTCTTTACCTATATTTTGCTTCACTTTAGAAACTCTTTTTTACTGAATTTCACAATGGAAGCAGCCTAAGGTTAGGTCCTTCTATTTCGTCAAAACAAGTAACAAGTTTTTTTTCTTTTTTCAATTCTAGTTTATCCTCCATTTTGTTTGTCATACTAAATGTTTTGTAACCGAAACTACGGGTTCTGCAAAAATTATCATTTAAAGTACGTTCAATAAGTCTGTAAACAAGTCTGTAAACATATAGTACTTTAAAACAATGATGTCACAGCCAAAGTACTGGCACGTATTGTTTGCTTTGATCTAGTAGATTTTATATAGATTTATCCCTTCGAGTACGCCAGAATGAGCCAAAAAGGCCTCTACTATTTGATCTTGTTCTCCCTCAAATATAGCGCAAGACTTTCCCTCTTTTTTGGCGGTGAAATCTACTTAAGTCTCACATTACTTGTCCTTCGAAAGCATGTTAACTTAGATGCCCGTCAATCTTTGACCCGCTCTTATCAAGAGTCTTTTGTCAGGTGTGTTAGGATCGAAATAATCAGGTGTATGCGGAAGCTAGTAAGCTTCCATTCATCATAAAAGCCGAATATATTGATGTCACAGAAGGTGCCAAAGAACTATTATTGATGAAGGAGTTTATTAATGATATTGGCTTTGAGCAACCTAGGTACATCTTATTTTGTGATAATCAGAGTGCTATCTGTCTCACCAAGCACTCCACTTTTCATTCTAAGACCAAACATATAAATAGAAAGTATCATTGGATAAGAATGATCGTGGAAGAGAAATTATTTGAGGTTGAGAAGATACACACTGATGAAAATCTTTCGGATATGCTGACAAAAGTGGCAAATAAGCATGCGTTTTGTAAAAAATTGGCAGGCATGAAGCCTGACAATAGTTCTTCTACTTGAAGACATATTTGGCCCCTTGGCTAGAGGGGGAGTTTGTTGGGCTCATGTCCATGTTGTCCAGTCAAAGGCCCAATTCCTAATCCTATTCTCTTTTGATTTCTATTCCTATTCGGAATTGGATTCGATTTTTATTCCTATTCAGAATTGATTTTGGCTTTAAGAGAAGCACCACTCATTATCTATAAATAGGACAACATTGAAAAATTATTCCATGCTCATTGATATAAGTCTTTGAAAGACTTTAGCACATAAGAGTAGCTTTTGAGAGAGCTTTCATCAAGAGAGAAGAGAGAAGAAAAAGTGTTTGTTTTGCTACAGATTTTTGTTCCGACCAGCCAACTTCAAATCATGGATTCTGATTCATTAACTGTTGGATCGGCCTGACATTTTGACCGAGTGTTCGTAACATCTTGGTCTTTGATTTGAACGGTGGAGATCGAATATAGAGGCTCGTAGCATCCAATTTCGAGCCCCGAACAACAGCTCTTTTTCCTACAAGAAAACGGACTAGCCAAATATGAGAGATTTATAATTTTCTTCTATAAGAAGGAAAATCCAATTATGGTAAACATGTTGCCCTTTTCTTTAAGATATAGGAAAATCCAATATGGTAAAAAAATTACGACAACACCTAACAATACTCCCTCATATGAATTTAGCATCCTTGCTAAGATTTACCCCACCATCATACTGTTACGACAGTTCGCGACACACATTATTTAATTTGGCCCTTTAGACTTCATAGATTTCTTCTTTGAGCAACATCATATTGATCCCAAAGTCGAATATACTACTTTGAATTTGTTCTATATCATATTTAATCCAAGCTCCCCCTAGTTGTGGGATTCACGTAAAGTACCTAATGCACCTCTTCTTTGAAGATCACAAATGTATGTGGTGACACTCTTTAGATTTATATAACAACATTTAAAAATTTCATGTAATTCTTCTGCAAAGCTAATAGGTGTGTATACACTACAAAAAATTGGAAAATTAACGGCGGTTTTAAAATGGCGGCTTATTTGAACCACTGTAATAAGCAAAACGTTATGGCATTAGTTCAACAACCATATTATTTATTTGGAAAATGGCGGTTAAGTGTATAATATGGCGTAATCAGACCGCTGATACCTTTATTTCTATCAGGCACTAATCTCACCCTAAAAGATAGAACCCCCTCTGTCACTCTCCCTATCCCTCCCACCGATCTGGCGCATCCAGCGAATCCATCATCTCTCTTCTCTTAATCTCTTCTCCTAAGGCCCTCGATTGGAAACTGAGTGATGTAGCTTTCGAACGGGAAGCTTCTGGTCTCCAATCGCCAACCTTTGTCACGCGAATCTAGAGTTTCATCGTTGGTTTTCTTTGCTCTGTCAACTCCTAACTCCAAATAAGCAAGGTCCTCTCTACTTTTCCCTCATTTTCCCAATGTATTGATTATGGATTCATTTGGATCTAGGGTTTCATAGTGGTTTTCTTTTCTCTGTCAATATAATTGTTGGATATGCACTTTTCTTGCTTTCTTTTATATAAAAAAAATTGTACTGATCTAAGGAAAAGTTTAATTTATTTCTGAAACTTGGTTGATTGAAGTAGGAGTTGTGCGTGAAGTAGAGCTTTTTATGGCAGTCTACTGCTATATCCTATAACTGATCTATATAATTATTTTGGTCAAAGGATTCGATTGTTTCAAAGGAGTAATTGTAGTGTCATTTAGGTGACATGAGAATTACATTTCTGCGGGCAAAGAAAATACCAATTGTTACTTCTTTATCCTTTTCCTCATCTTCTGCAAGTTTATGTGGCATTCTATTTCTACTTTACTTTTTATCACTAAATGAATTTTTTTATTAATGATATTATCAATAATTTTTCCTTATTTTAGCCTGGGAATTGCTGAAATTATATAATTAGTGATTTAATTAAATCAAGCATTGTTTTAGTGAAAATTAGGTGCTTTTTTATTTTTTTTAATATATTGTGCTTGTTTTGACGTGCCGACACCATTATTACAGTGAGGTGAAATGGCTGTTTGTTTTGGTTCAGTGGTTGTGCAATCCGTGCTACTTTCAGCGTTATGACTTTGCGAGCTTCACTGTACATGGATGAGTCTTAATTGATTATATTGATTGAATCAAGAGCTTTGTGTGGTATTTTTTGGTCATTTATATATTCTCTTATGTGAGTTATGAAGTGCTATTGTAGGTCTTTCTCTTCTTTTAAATAGGCATACTTGGCAACATGAATTGACTTAAATTTACTAATTCAAATATGTTCTTTTCATATATGTTTAATGTACTTGAATTAAATTTAGTATTCATTTTTTTTAGATTTTATCATTGGTATCTGGTTTTTATTACACTTTTGAGTAATATTTTTTTACATATGTTTAGTTTACTGGATTGGAAAAATTTATAGGCTCTAACACCGAATGGATCTTCCCTTCTTAATCATGCAGAAGCGTGAGCCCATACGCTGGAAATATTACACAAAAGAATTGGTCCTCGGCTCCTCGCTTCGTAGACATGTACTAATATGAATACAAGTCTGGAAAATACTCATACTATAATAGTCTGAGACCAAATACGATAAACAAAGAGATAGAGAAGGAGAGACAAGGTCTGCGGAACACGACAGCTACCTCAAAATCTCCTGAAAATCAACCGCGCGAAAGGATCAACACCCGCTATGTCCGGGAATACCTGGATCTGCACACGAAGTGCAGGGTATAGTATGAGTACAACCAACTCAGCAAGTAACAATAATAAATAAGGAACTGAATATAGTAACGAGCTACACAGTTATGGTTAATTTCGAGTAATTCCAGCAAAGAATAAATATTCTATCAAATCTGGCAGATTAATGTCACATCAATTTTTATACAGTTCCTGTTCATGTAATCTGTATATGAACAATCTTTCAGAGATTTCATAATAATGACAGATAACAACTAAGTGCAACAACAAATGGAAATCAAGTACAACCTCTTAGGACAATAATCACTCACTAGGCTCCCAGCCCTCACCACTCCCTGGGCTCCCAGCCCTCATCACTCTCTCAATGGGTACTAACGCTCACTAGGGGTGTACAGACTACTAAGGGCTCCTACAGCCCAAGCGCTATAATCTGCACGGACAACTCATGTGTCATAATATAAATATAAGGATCCGCACGGCCAACTCACGTGCTACACGGTCAACTCACGTGCTATAGTATAATATAAGGATCCGCACGGCCAACTCACGTGCTGTAGTATAATATAAGGATCCGCACAACCAACTCACGTGATGTAGTATAATATAAGGATCTGCACGGCCAACTTACGTGCTGTAGTATAATATAGGGATCTGCACGGCCAACTCACGTGCTATAGTATCAATATCTCACAATCAGGCCCTCGGCCTCACTCAGTCATAAATCTTTCCAGTCTCTCGGGCTCTTAATAATCATGAAATCAGCCCAAACAACAATGATATGATATATCAATAATAATAACAGAGACTGAGATAAAAGGTGCAAGTAAAAACTGAGACTGAGTACATATAGCATTTAGCAGGCAATTCAACAAGTACGCGACCCCTGTGGGTCCCAACAGTACTATCACATAGCCTAAGCATGATTTCTAATATGATTTACAGTCAAATTTTATCAACACATAAAGAGCATATAGCTAAAAATAAATTATTCAACTTTACAGCTTTCCGGAACGGACCAAGTCACAATCCTTTCGGTGCACGCCCATACGCCTGTCACCTAGCATATGCGTCACCTTCAAAATAATCACATAATACCAAAATCCGGGGTTTAATACCCTCAGGACCAGATTTAAAACTGTTACTTACTTCAAGGCGTGAAATTCTTATTCTGCAATGTCCTTTCCTCATGAATTGGTCTCCAAACACCTCGAATCTGGTCATAAATAATTCGTTTCAGTCAATAAAATTCATTGAAATTAATTACATAAGAAAATAATGATTTTTTATAAAAATTCGAAAATTAGTTCAAAAATTGCCCGTGGGGCCCACATCTCGGAACTCGACAAAACTTAAAAAAATCCGAAAGCCCATTTAACCATGAGTCTAACCATACCAATTTTTATCAAAATTCGATCCCAATTCGACCCTCAAATCTTTAATTTAAACTAAGAGGGTTTTCAAACTTTTTCAACTTAATTCACCAATTAAATGATAAAAACAACCATGGATTCGGATAATTTAACCAATATTGAGTTAAGAACACTTACCCCGTTATTTTCCTTGAAAAACTCCCGAAAATTGCCTCTTCCCGAGCTCAAATCCGTCAAAAATTCAGAACTTAAACTCTCTGCTCAAACATTTGCTCTACGCGATCGCGAAAATTCCCACGCGATCGCGAAGAACAATTTTCCATCACCCAGATTTTACTTTACGCGATCGCGAACTTTCCCACGCGATCGCAATGCACATCATCACAGACATATGCGATCGCGGACTAGTCCACGCGATCGTGAAGCACAAAATGCGTGACTTCTACTCCGCTCCACTTACTCTACGCGAACGCGATCTTCTTCACGCGTTCGCGAGTCACAAAATTCCAAAGCTACGTGATCGCATCCTGCTTCATGCGATCGCGAAGCACAAAATGCCACTGCCTCACAATAACCCTACGCGATCGCAGATATCTCCACGCGATCGTGTAGAATAAAAACCCCCACTGACCAAATAAGCCTACGCGATCGCAGACGCATTCACGCGATCGCGTAGAAGGAAAACATCATCAGATATTAGAAAATTCCAGCAGCTGTTCAAGTCCAAATTTTTGATCCGTTAACCATCCAAAACTCACACGAGCCCCTCGGGACCTCGACCAAATATACCAACAAGTCCTAAAATATCATACAGACTTAGTCAAACCCTCAAATCACCTCAAACAATGCTAAAACCATGAATTACACCCCAATTCAAGCCTAATGAACTTTGAAATTTCTAATTTCTACAAACGACTCCGGAACCTATCAAATCACGTCCGATTGACCTCAAATTTTGTACACAAGTCATAAATGACATAACAGAGGTATTCCAATTTTCAGAATCGGATTCCGACCCCGATATCAAAAAGTCAACCCTTCGGTCAAACGTCTCAAAAATTAAACTTTCGGCATTTCAAGCCTAATTCCTCTACGGACTTCCAAACAATATTCCGGACACACTCCTAAGCCCAAAATCACCATACAGAGCTATTGGAATTATCAAAATTCAAATCCGAGGTCGTTTATACATAGGTCCACATCCGGTCTACTTTTCTAACTTAAATTTTCAATTATGAGACTAAGTGTCCCATTTCTCTCCGAGTTTCTTCCGGACCCGAACCAACTAACCCGATAAGTCATAAATTAATTGCAAGATATAAATTGAGTAGTAAATGGGGAAACGGGGTTATAATATTCAAAATGACCGGCCGGGTCATTATATTCTCCCCCTCTTAAACAAATGTTCGTCCTCGAATGGGTTTAGAATAATACATGAAGTCTCAAATAAGTGTGGATATTTGTTCCGCATCTCCTGCTCAGCCTCCCAAGTAGATTCTCCGACTGGCTGGCCTCTCCACTGCACCTTCACTGATGCTATGTTCTTTGACCTCACCTTTCGAACCTGCCGGTCTAAAATAGCCACCGGCTCCACATCATAAATCAAATTACTGTCCAGCTGTACTGTATTGAAATCCAGAATGTGAGACAGATCCCCGACATACTTTCGGAGCATGAATACATGGAACATTGGATGAACACCTGATAGACTAGGTGGCAAAGCAAGTTCATAAGCCACCTCCCCAATTTTCTTAAGTATCTCAAAAGGCCCAATATACCGAGGGCTCAACTTGCCCTTTTTCCCGAAACTCAACATACCCTTCATGGGTGAAATCTTGAGCAGAACCTTCTCCCCAACCATGTGAACAACATCACGAACCTTCCTATCGGCATAACTCTTCTGTCTAGACTATGCCGTGCGAAGCCGTTCCTGAATCACTTTGACATTCTCTAAAGCATCCTGAACCAAGTCAGTACCCAATAGCATAACCTTACCCAGCTCAAACCAACCCACTAGAGACCGACACCGTCTCCCATATAAACTTCATACGTAGCCATCTGAATGCTTGACTGGTAGCTATTATTGTAAGCAAACTCTGTGAGTGGCAGAAATTGATCCCAAGAACCCCCAAAATCAATGACACAAGTGCGTAGCATATACTCCAATATCTTAATAGTGCGCTCGGACTGTCCGTCCGTCTGAGGGTGAAATGTTGTACTCAACTGAACCTATGTGTCCAATTCTTACTGCACTGCCCTCCAAAACTGTGAGGTAAACTGCGTACCCCGATCTGAAATAATGGACACCGGCACACCGTGTAGGCGAACAATCTCACGAATATAAATCCCAGCCAACCGCTCCGAAGAATAATTAGTACTGACTGGAATAAAATGCGTAGATTTGGTCAACCGATCTATTATCACCAAAATAGCATCAAACTTTCTCAAAGTCCGTAGGAGTCCAACTACAAAGTCCATGGTAATACGCGCCTACTTCCACTCTGGAATTTCAAGTCTCTGTAGCAATCCGCCCGGTCTCTGGTGCTCGTACTTTACCTGTTGACAATTTAAACACGGAGATACAAACCCAACTATATCTTTCTTCATCCGCCTCCACCAATAGTACTGTCTCAAATCCTTATACATCTTCGCGGCGCCTGGATGAATAGAGTATCGCGAACTGTGAGCTTCCTGGAGAATCAGCTCACGCAAACCATCTACATTAGGTACACATAGCCTGCCCTGCATCCGTAGTACACCGTCATCTCCAATAGTGACTTCCTTGGTATCACCGTGCTGAACCGTGTCCTTAAGGACAAGCATATGTGGATCATCATATTGGTGCTCTCTGATGCGATCATATAAAGAAGACCGAGAAACCACACAGGCCAAAATTCGATTCGACTCAGAAACATCCAATCTAACAAACTAATTAGCCAAAGCCTGAACCTCCAAGGCTAAAGGTCTATCTTCTACCGGTAAGTATGCTAAGTTGCCCAAACTCTCTGCCTTATGACTCAAGGCATCGGCCACCACATTGGCCTTTCCGGGATGATAAAGAATGGTGATATCATAATCCTTAAGCAACTCCAACCACCTTCGCTGCCGCAAGTTAAGATCCTTCTATTTAAACAAATGTTGTAGACTCCGATGATCGGTATATACCTCACACTGGACACCGTACAAGTAATGCCACCAAATTTTCAAGGCATGAACAATAGTTGTGAACTCAAGATCGTGGACTGGATAATTCTTCTCATGTACCTTTAACTGTTTGGACGCATAGGCAATCACCCTACCGTCTTGCATAAGTACTGCGCCGAGACCAATCCGCGACGCGTCACAATACACAGTATAAGACTCTAAACTTGTAGGCAACACTAATACTGGAGTTGTAGTCAAAGTTGTCTTGAGCTTCTAAAATCTCTCTTCACATTCATCCGACCACCTGAACGGAGCACCTTTCTAGGTCAATTTAGTCATAGGCGATGCAATAGACGAGAAACCCTCCATGAAATGATGATAATAACCGGCCAAGCCGAGAAAACTTCGAATCTCAGTAACTGAGGATGGTCTGGGCCAATTCTGAACTGCCTCTATTTTCTTAGGATCCACCTTAATACCTTCACCGGACACTATATGTCCCAAGAATGCCACCGAACTAAGCCAGAACTCACACTTAGAGAATTTGGCATAAAATTTCTCCTCTATCAGCCTTTGTAATACAGTACCTAGGTGTTATGCATGCTCCTCCTGGCTACGTGAGTACACCAGAATATCATCAATGAATACCACGGCAAATAAATCAAGATATGGCTGAAATACATTATTCATCAAATGCATAAATGCTGCTAGGGCATTGGTTAGCCCAAAAGACATCACAAGAAATTCATAGTGGCCATAACGAGTCCTGAATGCCGTCTTTAGAATATCCGAATCCCGAATTTTTAATTGGTGATACCCAGACCTCAAATTAATTTTGGAGAACACCCTCGCTCCCTGAAGCTGGTCAAATAAATCATCAATAATCGGCAATGGATATTTATTTTTGATTGTAACTTTGTTCAACTATCTATAATCAATGCACATCCGCATAGTACCATCTTTATTTTCAGAAACAGAACCAGTGCACCCCAAGGTGACACACTAAGCCTAATAAACCCCTTTTCAAGGAGTTCCTGAAGTTGCTCTTTCAATTCTCTTAACTCAGCGGGTGCCATACGATACGGAGGAATAGAAATGGGTTGAGTGCCCTGCACCAAGTCAATACCGAAATCAATATCCCTGTCGGGTGGCATACCCGGCAGGTCTGCAAGAAATACATCCGGAAAGTCTCGCACGACCAGTACTGAATCAATAATAGGAGCATCTGCATCAACATCTCTCACAAAGGCCAAATATGACAAGCATCCCTTTCCAACCATACGTTGGGCCTTCAAATAAGAAATTACCCTGCTAGGAACAAGATCTAGAGAACCCTTCCATTCAACCTTTGGCAACCCCGGCATCATCAACGTCACGATTTTTGCGTGACGGTCTAGAATAGCATGACATGGAGACAACCAATCTATGCCCAGGATTACATCAAAATCAACCATATCGAGTAATAAGAGATCGACTCTAGTCTCCAGTTCCCCAATAGTTACTACACACGACCGATACACACGATCCACAGTAATAATATCGCTCACCGGTGTAGATACACAAACAGGTGAAACTAAGGACTCACAGGGCATATCCATATAATGAGCAAAATACGATGATACATATGAATAAGTGGAACTAGGGTCAAATAATATAGAAGCCTCCTTGTGGCACACTGAAGCAATACCTGTGATCACTGCGTCTGAGGCAACGACATCTGGCCTGGCAGAAAAAGCATAGAATCGAGCCTGCCCGCCTCCTGATCGGCCTCCCCCTCTTGGGCGACCCCTAGCTGCCTGACCCCCACCCCGAGATAGCAGGGCGGGTAGTGTAACTGATGGTGCTAGTGCCGTCGGTCGAGAACTCTGCTGTGAAACCCCACTCAACAGCCTAGGACACTCTCTCTTGAAATGACCAAATTCTCTGTACTCAAAACAACCCTTCCTCTAATGGAACTGCTGCTCCTGATAACCCGAGGGATGACCTGCATAAGCCTGTGCGAACGAGGCATGATGAGAACTCTGTGCTGGTAGTGAACTGAATGAAGACTAGCTTGAGTGAGCATTGTAAGAACCATGGCTAGCTGATGCACCACGATGAGCTGGACGACCCGTCTGAGCGTGTCTGTAAGAACGACCCCTACCACAGTGAAACTGACCCCCTGAACGAACACCGTTGTAATCACTCAAACCACGAGGCCTCTTAGCTTCTCTCTCTCCACGTTCCTGGCTACGAACCATCTCTATCTGCCGAGCAATGTCCACTACCTCATCAAAAGTAGCACCAGATACACTCTCCCTAGTCATAAGTAACTACAGCTGATATGTGAGGCCATCAATGAACCTCCTAATCCTCTCCCTATCAGTGGGAACCAACCAGACTACGTGACGATCCAACACAGAAAATCTCATCTCGTACCACGTCACAGACATATCACCCTGGCGAAGCTGCTCAAACTGTCTACGCAACTCTTCTCTGCGGGACTGATGTACGAACTTCTCCAAAAAGACTACGGAGAACTGATGCCAAGTAAGGGGTGCTGTGCCAACAGGCCTACATCTCTCATAAGTCTCCTACCATCTGAATGCAGACCCAGAAAACTGAAAAATAGTGAATGAGACCCCACTAGTCTCCAAAATACCCGCTATCCGAAGCATCCGTTGGCACCTATCCAGAAAATCCTTAGTATCCTCTGACTCAGTACCGCTAAATGGTGGAGGTCGAAGCCTCTCAAATCTCTCAAGTCTCCTCTGCTCATCATCTGCCATAACAGGAACTACCGGGGCCTAAGCAGCTACAACCGGTTGGGCTGGTAGTGCCCCCGCTATCTGAAGTCCCTGTACTACCTGGTCTGGAGTACGGGCAATGGGGGTATGAGTACCTCCTCCAGCCTGAGAAGTGGCAGGTGCGGCCTGAGCCGAAACCACCTGAGCAAGGCAGTGCAGGCTGCCAATATCTAGGCCAAAGTCTTATGAATGCCTGGAATCTACTCCTGTGCTGGAACAACTGGTGGTACTACAGGTGCTATTCCAACTGTTGTACGAGCTACACCTCAACCTCGGCCCCGGCCTCTCGCGGTCCTAACTGGTGGCACTGGTGTCTGACCGTCCAATCTGGTAGTACATTTCCTCACTATCTGTGAGAGAATAGAATAGCAGAAATTTAGTTTCCAGAATCAACAAATTCGCACGACATAATACAAGAAAGTGAAATTTTCCTAAAGGTTCTGTCGCCTCTCGAAGATAAGTACAGACGTCTCTGTACCGATCCGCAAGACTCTACTAAACCTGCTCATGACTCGTGAGACCTATGTAACTTAGGCTCCCAGCCCTCATCACTAATAAATAACAATAATATGAGTACAATCAACTCAGCAAGTAACAATAATAAATAAGGAACTGAAGATAGTAACGAGCTACATAATTATGGTTCATTTCGAGTAATTCTAGCAAAGAATAGACATGCTATCAAATCTGGCAGATTAATGTCACATCAATTTTAATACAGTTCTTGTTCATGTAATCCGTATATCAACAATATTTCATAGATTTTACAACATTGACAGATAGCAACTAAGTGCAACAACAAATGAAAATCAAGTACATCCTCTTAGGGCAATAATCACTCATTGGGCTCCCAGCCCTCATCACTCCCTGGGCCCCCAGCTCTCATCACTCTCTCAATGGGTACCCGCACTCACTGGGGGTGTACAGACTCCGGAGGGGCTCCTACAGCCCAAGTGTTATAATCTGCACAGATAACTCACGTGCCATAATATAAATATCTGGATCTGCACGGCCAACTCACGTGATGCATGGCCAACTCACGTGCTATAGTATAATATAAGGATCTGCACGGGGCAACTCACGTGCTGTAGTATAATATAAGGATCCGCACGGCCAACTCACGTGCTGTAGTATAATATAAGGTTCTGCACGACTAACTCACGTGCTGAAGTATAATATAAGGATCCGTACGGCCAACTCACGTGCTATAGTATAATATAGGGATTTGCACGGCCAAGTCACGTGCTATAGTATCAATATCTCACAATCAGGCCCTCAGCCTCACTCAGTCATAAATCTTTCCAGCCTCTCGGGCTCTCAATAATCATGAAATCAGCCCAAACAATAATGATATGATGTATCAATAATAATAACAGAGACTGAGATAAAATGTGCAAGTAAAAATTGAGACTGAGTACATATAGCATTTAACAGGCAATTCAACAAGTACGCGACCCCTGTGGGTCCCAACAGTACTATCATATAGCCTAAGAATGATTTCTAACATGATTTACAGTCAAATTTTATCAACACATAGAGAGCATATAGCTAAAAATAAATTAATCAACTTTACAGCTTCCCGGGATCCAAGTCACAATCCTTTTGGTGCACGCCTACACGCGTGTCACCTAGCATGTGCGTCACCTTCAAAATAATCACATAATATCAAAATCCTGGGTTTAATACCCTTAGGACCAGATTTAAAACGGTTACTTATTTCAAGCTGTGAAATTCTTATTCTGCAATGTCCTTTTCTCGTGAATTGGTCTCCAAACGCCTCGAATCTAGTCATAAATAATTCGTTTCAGTCAATAAAATTCATTGGAATTAATTCCATAAGAAAATAATAATTTTCCATAAAAATCCAAAAATTAGCTCAAAAATTGCCTGTGGGGCCCACGTCTCGGAATTCGACAAAATTTATAAAATCTGAAAGCCCATTCAACCATGAGTCTGACCATACCAATTTTATCAAAATCCGACCCCAACTCGATCCTCAAATCTTCAATTTAAACTAAGAGGGTTTTCAAACTTTTCTAATTTAATTCACCAATTAAATGATAAAAACAACCATGGATTCGGGTAATTTAACCAATATTGAGTTAAGAACACTTACCCCATTATTTTCCTTGAAAAACTCCCAAAAATCGCCTCTTCCCGAGCTCAAATCCGTCCCATTTTCAAAACTTAAACTCTCTGCCTAGACATTTGCTCTACGCGATCGCGAACATTCCCACGCGATCGTGAAGAACAATTTTCCATCGCCCAGATTTTAATCTACACGATCGCGGACTTTCCCACGTGATCGCGATGCACAACATCACAGACATACGCAATCGGGACTAGTCCACGAGACCGTGAAGCAAAAAACCTGTGATTTCTACTCCGCTCCACTTACTCTACGCGAACGCGACCTTCTTCACGCGTTCGCGAGTCACAAAATTCTAGAGCTACGCGATCGCATCCTACTTCATGCGATCGCGAAGCACAAAATGCCACTGCCTCACATTAACCCTACGCGATCGCAGATATCCCTAGGCGATCACGTAAAATAAAAAACCCCTACTGACCAAATAAGCCTACGCGAACGTAGACGCATTCACGGGATCGCGTAGAAGGAAAACATCATCAGATATCAGAAAATTCCAGCAGCTGTTCAAGTCCAAATTTTTTATCCGTTAACCATCCAAAACTCACCCGAGCCTCTCTGGACCTCGATCAAATATACCAAAAAGTCCAAAAATATCATACGGACTTAGTCGAACCCTCAAATCACCTCAAACAATGCTAAAACCATGAATTACACCCCAATTCAAGCCTAATGAACTTTAAATTTTCTAATTTCTACAAACGACTCTGGAACCTACCAAATCACGTCCTATTGACCTCAAATTTTGCACACAAGTCATAAATGATATAACCGAGGTATTTTAATTTTCAGAATCGTATTCCGACCCCGATATCAAAAAGTCAACCCCTCGGTCAAACTTCTCAAAAATTAAACTTTCGGCATTTCAAGCCTAATTCCTCTACGGACTTTCAAATAATATTCCGGACACGCTCCTAAGCCCAAAATTATCATACGGATCTATTGGAATCATCAAAATTTAAATCCGAGGTTGTTTACATATAGGTCCATATCCAATATACTTTTCTAACTTAAATTTTTAATTATGAGACTAAGTGTCTCATTTCACTCCGAGTTCCTCCCGGACCCGAACCAGCTAACCCGATAAGTGATAAATCAATTGAAAGACATAAATTGATCAGTAAATGGGAGAACGGGGTTATAATATTCAAAACGACCAGTTGGGTCGTTACATTGGCTGTCTTCATTGTGTAGTCTATTTAGCAATAACATCCAGCATTTATGAGAGTTTGATTTAGAAGTATTTGCCATAAAGTTCTTATTTGCAGTCTACTGAAGACAAGCACATGATTTCTTCTTTCTAATCTTTGTTTAGATCAATCATATAAATCAAACTCCATCTGATCTACTTTCTTTAGTGATTCGTAGTGACTTTAATAACTTTATGGTCTACTCTAATATGAACATTAGATATGCATCATGTATTATATGAAAAATAATCAAATGATAGTATCTTTCGTTATTTTTATTTTACATGTGAGGTGATAATAGTTTTTTGAAAGTCGTTCAAAATCTTAATGTTATAAATAACAACTCTTCTGTTTTTATTGTACATGTGAGGTGATAATAGTTTTGATGTCTTTCTATATCTTTGTGTTATTGACAAAACATGACTTGTTAAGAAAGTTAGTTGGTGACATATAGAAAGTTGGGTATATGTAGATTTTTATTTTCTATTGCTTTCCATAATTTGGACCTCGGTATTCTGGTTTGCGTATTTGATTCAGAGGCTCTTCAGCCATATTATTTTGATGTTAAATCAAAATGATCATCATTTAGAGAACCGAGTTACTTTACGAGATATATATGAATTGGCAGATTGCTCTGCATCCTTGTTTTCTTTAGAGATAAGAGGCTTGAGAAATATGATTGATAACTTGTTCGGTAAATTGCTAGATAGAAATTTGATACTCGATTGAAGTTTAAGTATTTTTCTTGAGGTGTGTCAAGAGAATATACTATGAGCAGAAGTTAACATAATTAGGATTGAGATATGCAAAATTATTTTTTCAATTTCTTTAGTCCGCCAAGTCACGCAATTGAGTCAGTTGTTGGTTAGCTTTATTTGAGTTTCCTGTTGAATTGACATCCATATTTACTTTGAGTCTGATCAACAACTTTTATGGATTTTATGAGTTACATGGTGTCATTGCTAGGAGTTAGAGTTAGACTAAAAAAGTGTTTGCTTCTTGTAAACACTCGTCGAAATTTAACTTCTATATGTGATGTAACTTTTTTATGCAGGGAACAGGAATTAGAGCTTCTAAGGAAAGATATCTGAGAAAAGATATTCCTGGAGATGAAGATGAGTTTAAAAAATTAGTTAAAAAGATCCCCCAAATAGCAATTCTGTTTGGATAAATATACATGACATTTCTGGTATTTTTAGCTGATGTTAAGTAGGCAGACTCAATGCAGATTACACCGAGTGCTCATTCAAAAATGTTGCAAGAAATGACTATGATTCTTTTTGGAATTTTAGTTTATCTGATGATGTAATATTGAAGTACCTATACTTATTTTTTAATAATATATATTTTATTTAATTGATGATTGTATTTGTGTCAGAATTATTCTATAGTATTTGACATGTTTTGATACATTAGCATGATAAAGAGGATTAATTATAAGACAAATAAGTAAATAAGATAATGGAACACAATTGTGGCAGTTTTGACTGCCAATTTAAACATGTAGTACATATGGGAACACAATTCGGGCGGTTCTGAACCGCCGTATTATGCAATTTGGAAACCGCCGCTTTATCAAATGTTAGATTATGGCAGTTTTTGAAAAACCGCCGCAATATGTTACTGGCGAGCGGAATTCTGGCGTTTATCGAAACTGCCATTTCAGTCTATTGTGGCGGTTTTAAACCGCCGTTATACGCCAAAATAACCGCCGTTATAACACTGTTTCTTTGTAGTGATAGGTTGAAATTTATTTCAGTACTTAGGGCAAAATAACATCGAGAAAAGAGTCATTCGAGGTCGACCAGGAGATAGCGAGGCTCGTGGTCGAGATGCAAATAATGGTCAATATCGAGCATCGCAAAAAGAGCTATAACAGCTAGTTTATTAGAATAGGGAATTAAAGAGAATATTCTATTGAATATTCTCTACACTTGTACTACTAGGGTTTACTGGAGGTATGTCCCATATAAATAAAAAGTTAATGAATAGGGGACTTTGCTAAAAGATTCTCTCACTCTCTTGTAAAGATACAAAGATTACTTTTTTATCAAGATTCTTGCTCATATTATTCGACACTTTTTCATCATTATTTGCCAGTCATCATTGTCAGGAGAAATAATTACCTAACTCATTATTTATTGGGTGAACCACTTCTTCTATTTACTTAAATACCATTTATTATTATTTATTGCTAGTTACTTCTCCATCAATATATATATCTTTCGAAACACATAGTAAATATTACCGTTGATTCTCTACTAGATCTGTCTAAACGTTAACCATTTTGTTAGAATCCACTGTTGGGATTTTAAGCTTGTGTAGCTTAAAGAGGGTGAATGAGAAATGGAAAAAAAATAAAATATTTGAGTTTCCCTTGGGAAAGGGACATTGTCCCATATCGGAGAAAGAAAAGACTTTTGATGGGTATATATATAATTGCTCTTCTTCTAGCTCTTAAAGAGTTAAGAAAAAGGCAAGCCTCGCTCCGTCGTCGTCGTCGCTCGCTCGGCTCGGCTCGGCTTCGGATTCAGCTTCGGATTCGGATTTGGTCAAAGATCGATTGATTGATTAATCTTTTTGGACAAAATTTCTTTCAATTATTTAATTAATTAATTAAAATATTAACGAAAAAATCAATCCGGAATAACCCATGACCTGCGACCCGGTTCGGTCAGGCCCATTTTCTTTTTCGAATTATTTTAAATATATTTTTCCCGTAATATTTCAAACACCCCTTTTCCAACAGCCATGGTTGTTTCTGAAAGGTTGCAAACCTTTTCAGAAACAATGCCAGCAACTCTATAAATAGAGTTTGAATCCCAAAATCTTTCCTTACGAAATTTTCTGAGCTTCTTCTTCTTCTTCTTCTTCTGCACAATATTTTCCAGTGTGTTTTACGACCATTGAGTGGTTAGCAGCTCATCAGAGTTTTTGGTACCAATACACTGGTGAGTTAAATCGTTCTATCCTTGGAGGATATATTCCAGCACCTCGGGTACTTGAGGGGAATAATTTTCTTAAGGACACATTGTGTATTCAGTGGGCTCGATTTATTCTTATACTATTTTTTTTGTTTTCCAGAATCTATTTCGTTAAACAAGTATTACTAACTTTCTGTTTTATTTTTTCAGAAAGTTTAATTGTTTATTATAGCAATACAGAATAATAACAATCTTAAGAAAATTATTTTTTTTATATTCTGTATTTTGTTTGTGGAGATTAAAACCTGTGTGATTTTTTACTCCTTCTGAATTTTACTATTCTAATTTGAAGATATAAAAACTTAATCAGAGTATTGAAATTCGTAAAACGATTTGAAGAACATAAAAACTTCATCGTTTTTCTGTAAAACAGTATATAAAAACTTCGGTTTTATTTATTATACATACTATTTTTTTGTTCATAACATTATTGTGTACTGCTCTGATTTTGCCATTAATTGAACTCTTTTGTTGTGTACAGTGAGAAATGACAATTGATAACGGAAATTCTTTTGCGACTATTGCGGCAACGACTATAGCCTCGTCAAGCCGGACTACTGTTCCACCGGCAGAGAAAATGGAGAAATTTTTCGGAGCCAACTTCAAAGGATGGAAGCAAAGGGTGTTCTTCTTGCTTACCACACTTGGTATGCAGAAATTCACTAGTGAAGAACCTCCAGTGCCTGCTGCGGACAAGCCGGACAATGAGAAATTCATGATTGTTGAGGCGTGGAAGCAGGCAGATTTTCTTTGCAAAGGCTATATCTTAAGCGCTTTAGAGGATGACTTGTACAATGTGTACAGTGCGATGAATACTTCGAAAGAATTATGGGACGCACTTGAGAAGAAGTACAAGACTGAAGATGCATGCTTGAAGAAGTTCGTGGTTGCCAAGTTTCTAGACTATAAAATGATAGACAGTAAAATTGTTGGAACCCAAGTTTAGGAGCTTCAACTTATTTTTCATGACCTTATTGCTGAAGGTATGGTCGTGAATGAAGTATTTCAAGTGGCTGCAATGATAGAAAAATTGCCTCCTTCGTGGAGAGATTTCAAGAACTATCTTAAGCACAAGCGCAAAGAAATGAAGTTGGAAGATCTTGTGATTCGTCTCAAAATTGAGAAAGACAACAAAACAGTCGAGAAGAAGTCTCGTGGAAATTCAACGATCATGGGAGCTAATATCGTTGAGGAAACTGCTCCAAAAAGTAAGATGAGAAAGAGGTCTTTTGGACAGACTAAGGAGCAGAACAAAAAGAAATTCAAGAGCAACTGCTACAATTGTGAAAAAACCGGTCACAAAGCCCCTGATTGTCGTCTCCCGAAAAAGTATAAGAAGAAGGGACAGGCCAACATAGTGGAGAAGAATTATGACATTGATGATCTGTGTGCAATGCATTCGGAATGCAACCTAGTTGGAAATCCGAAGGAGTGGTGGATTGACTCTGGAGCCACTCGACATGTTTGTGCTGTCAAGGAAGCATTTGCGACTTACTCTACTGCTGGTCCCGAAAAAGAGCTTTCCATGGGAAATACTCCAACAGCCAAGATTGAAGGTTATGGGAAGATATTCCCGAAGATGACTTCCGGCAAGGTGTTAACGCTCAACAACGTTCTTCATGTTCCTACTATTAGGAAGAATTTAGTTTCTACTTCTTTGCTTGTTAAGAACGGATTCAAATGTGTATTTGTTTCTGATAAAGTTGTTGTAAGCAAGAATGAAATGTATGTTGGAAAGGGCTACCTCACAGAGGGCCTCTTCAAACTAAATGTAATGGTTGTTGACAGTATGAATAAAATTTACAGCTTCTTCTTATTTATTGGAGTCAAATGATTTATGGCATATTCGTTTAGGACATGTCAATTACAAAACCTTGCGGAAGTTAATTAATTTAGAAGTGTTGCCTAAATTCGAGTGTAATAAATCAAAATGTCAAATATGTGTTGAGTCTAAGTTTGTAAAACATCCTTATAAGTCTATTGAAAGGAATTCAAATCCTTTAGACTTAATTCATACTGACATTTGTGATATGAAGTCGACACCATCTCGAGGTGGGAAAAAGTATTTTATTACTTTTATTGACGACTGCACTCGATATTGTTATATTTATTTACTTAATAGTAAGGATGAAGCATTTAAGCAATACAAGAATGAAGTGGAGAATAAATTGAATAAAAAGATCAAAATGATTAGAAGTGATAGGGGTGGAGAATATGAATTTTCATTTGCAGAAATATGTTCGGAATATGGAATTATCCATCAAACTACTGCACCTTACCCACCTCAATCCAATGGAATTGCGTAAAGAAAAAATCAAACATTAAAGGAAATGATGAATTCTTTATTAATAAGTTCCGGATTACCGCAGAGTTTGTGGGGCGAAGCTATCCTTACAGCTAACCGAATACTCAACAGAGTACCCCACAGCAAAATGCAATCTATTTCATATGAAAAATGGAAAGGAAGAAAACCCAACTTGAAATATTTCAAAGTGTAGGGGTGTCTAGCAAAGGTACAAGTTCCTTTACCTAAAAGGGTTAAAATCGGACCAAAAACTGTTGATTGCATTTTCATTGGATATGCTACAAACAGTAAAGCATGTCGGTTTTTGGTTCATAAATCTGATAATCCCGAAATTCACATTAAGACGGTAATGGAATCAGATAATGCTGAATTCTCTGAAAGCATCTATCCGTAAAAAACTGAATGTGAGTCGTTAAGTGAAAGACCTAAACGACCTCGGGAAAAAACAAAGGAAAATACTCCAAGTATAGAAGATCCAAGGCGTAGCAAACGTCAAAGAATATCTACTTCCTTTGGACCAGATTTTGTGACATTCTTGCTTGAAAATGAGCCTCAAACTTTTAAAGCAGCTATGTCATCTTCTGATTCAGCGTTTTGGAAAGAGGCAGTCAATAGTGAGATTCAATCAATTTTGGATAACCATACATGGGAATTGGTAGATCTTCCTCCAGGAAATAAGCCTTTAGGTTCGAAATGGATCTTTAAACGGAAAGTGAAAGCTGATGCCACTATTGACAAATATAAGGCAAGACTTGTTGTCAAAGGTTATAGACAAAAGGAAGGCCTTGATTACTTTGACACTTACTCACCAGCAACGAGGATAACATCTATTAGGGTGTTAGTAGCAATAGCGGCCGTGTATGGTCTTGAAATCCATCAAATGGATGTTAAAACAGCTTTCTTAAATGGAGAATTAGAGGAAGAGATTTACATGGAACAACCTGAGGGTTTTGTGGTAACTGGTAAAGAAAAGAAAGTGTGCAAACTTGTTAAGTCACTTTATGGACTTAAACAAGCACCCAAACAATGGCATGCCAAATTTGACCAAACAATGTTGGCAAGTGGGTTTAAAATCAACGAGTGCGACAAATGTGTTTACATTAAAAATACTCCAGGTCATGAAGTCATTGTTTGTTTATATGTTGATGACATGTTGATAATGAGCAAAAGCATGGCAGATATAAATGCTACTAAGCGCATGTTGGATAGCAAATTCGATATGAAAGACTTAGGAGTTGCTGATGTGATCTTAGGAATCAGAATTCACAAGACTCCACAAGGTCTAGCATTATCACAGTCTCACTACATTGAAAAGGTACTTGACAAGTTCAAGTATTTGGATTTCAAAATTGCCAAGACTCCAATTGACGTGAGTTATGCACTTCAAAAGAATGAAAGTGAAAGTGACTCACAATTGGATTATGCAAGAGTATTGGGAAGTTTGATGTATATCATGAATTGTACACGACCAGATATAGCATGTGCTATTAGTAAACTGAGTCGGTTTACAAGTAATCCCAATCACATACATTGGATGGCAATGAAACGAGTTTTGTGGTATCTCAAACATACCCAAAATTACGCTTTGCATTATAACAAATATCCCTCCGTGATCGAGGGATATAGTGATGCAAATTGGATCACTGGATCATCTGAAGTTAAATACACGAGTGGATATGTTTTCACAATTGGGGGTAGAGCAGTGTCTTGGAAATCATCCAAACAAACGTGCATCGCCCGTTCTACAATGGAATCTGAATTCATAGCTTTAGATAAGGCCGGTGAAGAAGCTGAATGGCTTCGAAATTTCTTGGAAGATATTCTATTTTGGCCCAAACCTTTGGCACCTATTTGTATACATTGTGATAGTCAAGCGGCAATAGGCAGGGCATGGAGTGTTATGTATAACGGAAAATCTTGTCATATACGACGGAGACAAAAATACCGTTATACAACTACTCTCTAGTGGTGTTATCACAATTGACTACATAAAGTCAAGAGATAACTCGTCAGATCCACTTACAAAAGGATCATCAAAGGGAATGGGGTTAAGGTCTAGGACAAGTCATCATGACGGTAACTCTACCTAGCAGACTGGAGATCCCACGAGCTAGGTTCAAAGAGATCAAATAAAGTTATGAATGACGGTTCAACATTGTCAAATAACTCAACTCATTCTTGCGATGAAGACAATGTTCAGAAATCGAGGTAAAGCATTAAGGATTTTTGATGAGTCAACAAAGCTTAAAGGGTTTTTAATGATTTGCTAAGTCTGGCAGGATATGACCAGATAGTGTGTCTATAGGATTACACGTTTAGAAATCACCTATGTGAGTGTGAAGTGTAAGCCGTTTCAAGGGGAATGAAAGTAAATGCCCATTCTCTAAGCACTCATGAAACCAGGCGGTGTTCATAGATGAAACGAACACAACCGTGAGAACCATAGATGGTTAAGGATTGATTGTGTGACTTATGTTGTCTAGGTATACAACAAAGCTCGACGGTTCAAAGATATCAAATCTACCGATTGACCGAGTATATCCGATATAAGTTCACTACGGAAAGTTTAAAGGAAACCTACTTATCTAGATGCAATTAATTCTTGCATGTAAAACACACACGCGTCCGTGCATTCCTTTATTTTATAGTCATTCCCCATTCACGTGGGGGGATTGTTGGAATTTTAAGCTTGTGTAGCTTAAAGAGGGTGAATGAGAAATGGAGGAAAAATAAAATATTTGAGTTTTCCTTGGGAAAGGGACATTGTCCCATATCGGAGAAAGAAAAGGCTTTTGATGGGTATATATATAATTGCTCTTCTTCTAGCTCTTAAAGAGTTAAGAAAAAGGCAAGCCTCGCGCCGTCGTCGTCGTCGTCGCTCGCTCAGCTCGGCTTCGGCTTCGGCTTCGGATTGATTGATTAATCTTTTTGGACAAAATTCCTTTCAATTATTTAATTAATTAATTAACGAAAAAATCAATCCGGAATAACCCATGACCCGCGACCCGGTTCGGTCAGGCTCGTTTTCTTTCTCGGATTATTTTAAATATATTTTTCCCGCAATATTTCAAACACCCCTTTTCAACAGCCATGACTGTTTCTAAAAGGTTGCAAACCTTTTCAGAAACATTGCCAACAACTCTATAGATAGAGTTTGAATCCGAGAATCTTTCCTTACGATATTTTCTGAGCTTCTTCTTCTTCTTCTTCTGCACAATATTTTCCAGTGTGTTTTACGACCATTGAGTAGTTCGCAGTTCATCAGAGTTTTGGTACCTATACACTGGTGAGTTAAATCGTTCTATCCTGGGAGGATATATTCCAGCACCTCGGGTACTTGAGGGGACTAATTTCCTTAAGGACACACTGTGTATTCAGTGAGCTAGATTTATTCCTATACTGTTTTCTTGTTTTTCAGAATCTATTTCGTTAAACAAGTATTACTAACTTTCTGTTTTATTTTTTCAAAAAGTTTAATTGTTTATTATAGCAATACAAAATAATAACACATAGCACTGCAGTAACTAACTTAATTACTCGATCCGTTCACTTTTATTTGGCATGTGTACTAAAAATATATTTTCATTTTTACTTGTCACTTTACGCATATCAAGAGAATAACAAAAACAAATTCCTGTTATACCCACGTTATTTATTACTCATTTCAAATTATTTTCTCAAATCCAACAAAATATTCATCAATTAATATGGGTATCATAGTAAATTATACACTTTATTTATTATTTCTTAAGGGCCATAAAAAGTCAAAATGTGTCAAGTAAAAGTGAACGGAGGGAGTATAACATAATCATGGACTCAATAATTAGCTGCTAACCCAATTATAAGCTCCTAAGTATTCCAAACTATGCAAAAGGGATGACACTAATAAGCTCTTTCGAAACTTCAGGTGGTAATTAGTTTATTAGTTTTAAAAATATTTACATGAACAAGAGGCTAAGATCTAACTTCATAACGCCAAAGATGAACACTCTCATCTACTATAATGATAACTTTTGGCTAGATAAAAAAGAATAAAGCATAAGTATGAAACTTATTATAGATAGTTATTACTTACTCTTGTAGGTTACTCAATCTAGCGGTGTAAGAAAAATTAATTACATTGTATACACAAGTTAAAACTCTTTTGGGATAGATAAATGAAGGAATAGAAAACTGAAATAGAGGTGCCCTCACTACTTCAAATGTGAACTCCATTATTTATTTACTTGTGTATTGTAGCAAACAAATTGACACAAGGGGGAAAATGAAATACTATATATTATCATTCTCTTGTTTTTGGATGTAGTACCGAAAGTGACAAGATTTGGGTCAACGAAGAACAAAAAGTAAATGTAGTTAAGTTCGTTTCATTTGTGAATTGTGTAACTTAATTTCCAAGTAGTGGCTTGATGTAGACGTCCAACCAACCATAATTTTCCACCCTTGGACTTGGTCTTTCTTTCTGCCAAAGGTTTATCTCACCAATAAAATTCTCAAATTTATTAAAAGAAAAGTCAAATGTATGGCGATACTTGTTTACATTTGGTTTCTCAAGAACCCGACATATAATACTAGAATATCTTAGTATCATAAAAGAAAAAAGAAACTATGTATAACTTCCATATAATATTAAAATCATATTTTTTTAAAAACTATTTTAAATTTTCCGTAAATGGCAGAAGTCATAAATACCATGAAGAAACCAATAATTTGGTGTTGAATTCAGACAAACGAATTATCTTTCATCATAAGAGATGGAATTAAAAATAATTGGTGCTTTCTTATCTCATGCACAGCACTCTCATCCTTATCCAATATTAATTACTTCATGGAAACAAGTATTTTCTCCTTTCCTATTCCACACGAAAAACGTATTTAGGGATTCTTCTCAAACTCTGACAGTATAATATTGAAGATCTCAGCTCAAATATGGAACACCTTCGTTTATTATTGTTTTGTTACTTTCCTCTTTCTTTGCTTTTTTCTTTTTTTCTCTGTTTTTAGGTACATCAAGATCTCATTTCAAGCTTTAATGAACTTTATTACGAAGACATACAAAATTTTGCAAACGTAAAAAATAAAAAAAATAAAAAAATAAGGTAGAGTATATCAAAACAATCCAAGCCTTTCTGATTGTGAATATTATATTAGTTCTAAATATTAGCATATAACCACACATTAGTGAGCCTGAGGATTAATTATGAAGAACTACTTGGTAGGAAGCGTTTTAACGAATATTAGCTAGTAAACCTACCGAATGCAAATCCAGATTATCCGATACGAGATGCCTAACAAAAAAAAGAAAAAGGGAGGGTGGGATGACGAGGGAATAGTATGGAACGAGAAGATCATGTGAAATAAAGAAAAATGAATGCCAAAAAGTGAAAAGAAGAAAACAATGAGAAAAAAAAATAGATAAAACCATTGAAAGGCTTTGCTCAAGCGTGATTTCTTACACCTAGCTAGTTTATTAAAACAAAACGACATTTCCTAGTTCCTACTATGAAGAAGATTATTAGTCAGTGACATCCATAATCTTCAATACTTAACCTATACTATTTCCAGAATTACTATATCCTGCAGGAGAACCACTCTCTTGAAAATATTCTTGCTTTTGTTCCTTATTTGCAGCTTCTTCATGAGAGTAATATCCATAATGAGAACCCTCTCCTATTGAACTTTCAAGAAAATCACCTGTTTGTGGTCCAAAACTTAAGTTAATAGGACCCCTTTGATTCTTGATTGGATAAGTGTGACAACCAGTGTATTGTTGTACAACTGCTCGAAAATTCGATATGCTGGCATTAACAAGAGTAGTAGGAGTTTTCTTAGAAGCTCTTGATCTCCTTTTCACTGGCTTTGATATCATACTAGTTTTAAGGCTATCACCATTTCCAGAGGAATTTTCAGGACTTAAATTGGAATACTGATAATCACTACTTATTGTAACATGACTTGGATAGGTAGTAGTGGTCATGATTGTAGAATCTTGTGAGAAACTTTCATAAGGGGTATTTGCTAGTTCAAAATGATCTGTTTGTTGGTAATATGGCATTTGGATATCCATATTCCATTGAGTAGGAGAAGTTGGGATAGTGTTGTTATTCATGTTGTTTGTGGGGTTTATGGTTAGGTGGATAACCTCTCTATATAGCTCTCAGGGTTTTTTCTTCACTAGCCAGTTTGTCATAGCATTATGAATCAAATGCTTTGGCTTTTAAGATCTATACAAGACTTATTAGTCAAAGTAAGACACTTTTGTCTTGATGTTTCCTTTTCAACTATAAGACAATCTTGACTTTTGACCATTCAAATGTTGAGGTAAGAGAAGTAAATTCTCCTCTCCAACACCCACAACCCCCACTCCCCCCCCCAAAAAAAAAAAAAAAAAAACTATCTTCATCAGTTCCCTCTTCCCATTTACTGATTTTATACTTCATTTCTTTTACTAGGAGTACTGTTTTTTCTGCCATCTTGTGGGGCTAGAATGGAGAGAGCGTGTATAGAAGCCTAAATAGGGATATGTTGTTTCTTGGAAATAACATGCATGCTACATGACAAATAAATAAAGGAAATAGAATTCTTGGAAAGGAAGATGAATCATATCTAAGAAAATCTACTACTCTATTAATTTAAGTTCTAGTGCACATGTCATGTGACGAAATAGAATGCTTTTTTCAAAGCTAGAAAGATTAATAGGAAAATCAAATAGTACTCCTCTTGTTTTGAAAAGAATGAAGAGGTTCGTAGCACGAGGGCCAAATTAATCTTTCTAATTTTAATCTCAATTCAAATGTCAATTTGTTAAAGTTAGTAAAATAAATTTAGATAATTAGAAACTAACATAAAAGCAATTAAGTGAGTTTTTTTCTATTAAGAATATTTGAATGGAATATTTGAATGGTAAATAGTACCCTAGCTTCTCATAATATAATTTGTTGCATCCTTTAATTTCTAGTTTATATATTATTCCTGCTATTTTAATTTATGTGAATCAATTTTCTTTTTAGTCTTGTTCAAGAAGAGTGACTCCTTTTTAAAAATAAATGTAATTTAGTTTAAAATTTTCATTATACCTTTAAATGACGATTATATATATAGCTACACAAATGTACGTTATAGTAAGTTTCAGACCACGAGTTTTCAAGGTCATTTAGCAATACAATTATTATGACATGTTTAAGACCAGAAATTTAAAAGTTTCCAACTTTTTTAAATCAGTTAAATAGGTTCAGTGCTTAAATTGAAACGGATGATATACTATGTATGCATGAATACATGTGTGTTCTTGTCTTCTTCCAGCCGTATATATGTTGAATACAAAATGCATAAGTACTGTAACAGCCAAGATTCTAGTTTTGACTCGAATTTCCAACTCTTTTAACAGCCATAGAAACATAATAGTATAGCAGACATTGTTATGCTAATTGACCTTGGTATACTTTGAAAGGTCATGCAAATTCCTTTTTCTTTCCTATCACGATTTCTCAATTATTCTTTAGCTTTTATATAATTTAATATCT
The DNA here is from genome assembly GCF_000715075.1 of Nicotiana tabacum. Taxonomy (NCBI): domain Eukaryota; kingdom Viridiplantae; phylum Streptophyta; class Magnoliopsida; order Solanales; family Solanaceae; genus Nicotiana; species Nicotiana tabacum. The sequence goes on along the minus strand of NC_134096.1, from coordinate 41,016,873 downwards.
TTTTGAGTAGTATTTTTTATGTAGTTGCTATCTTATTAGTTCTAGAAAACAGAATTATTTACTGTTTGAACTTATTATTAAAAATTCGTTATACTTTTATACCTAGCATAGTAGATATTGTTATGCTAGCTGACATTTTTTTGTCCTTCTTATAATTTTGGTAATTCAAAAAAAAAAAAAACTAAATTAGGTCACCCTTGTTTCTACATTTTCACTATATTAAAGGAACGGCAAAGGACCAAATATATCCCTCTACTTTCGAAAATGGTCTAAGAATACGCCTCGTTATATTATTGGGTTATCTATACCCCTGCAGTCATACTTTGAGTTCAAATATACCCCTAATTTAAACAGAGGGACACGTGTCTGTTGGTCAATTCTAAATATCTCCTAATTAATTAAAAAGACCTATTACCCATACCCGAAAAATAATTTTTTTTTTCTAAAAACTGGAAAAAAACTAAAAAACAATTTACTAAAAACTGAAAAAAAAATGAAATTTTTTTCCAGTGTTTACAAAAAACTGCTTTAAAAAAACTGAAAAATATTTTCTAAAATAATATTTTGTAAAAAATTGAAAACAAAATCTGAAAATCAATTTTTTAAAGCAATTAAAAACTGGAAAAAAACTGAAATATTTTTAACTAAAAACTGAAAAAAAGAAAATATTTTGTTTTTTTAGTTTTTACAAAAACATTGCTTTAGAAAATTGCTTTTTAGTTTGTTTTTTTTAGTTTTTACAAAAATATTATTTTAGAAAATATTTTTCAACTTTTTTTAAAGCAGTTTTTTTGTAAAAATTGGAAAAAAAAAATATTTTAGTTTTTTTTTCAGTTTTTAGTAAAAAATAATACAGTTTTTTCTAATTTTTACAAAAAAAATTGCTTTATAAAATTGATTTTCAGCTCTTTTTGTTTTTCAGTTTTTACAAAAATATATTTCATTTTTTTTAAAGCAGGTTTTTTTGTAAAAACTGAAGAAAAAAAAATATTTTCGTTTTTTTTAGTTTTTAGTAAAAAATAATTTAGTTTTTTTTTAGTTTTTATAATTTTTTTTCCGGGTATGGGTAATAAGTCTTTTTAATTAATTAGGAGATATTTAGAATTGACCAACAGGGCAATGACACATGTCCCTCCGTTTAAATGAGGGGTATATTTGAACCCAAAGTATGACTGTAGGGGTATAGATAACCCAATAGTATAACGAGGGGTATTCTTAGACCATTTTCGAAAGTAGAGAGGGTATATCCGTTATAGGAAAGAGGGTCCATTCTTAATTAAATTGGGTTGCGGGGTTGTGTTGTTTGCGGTAATTTTAAACTTTCGTTGTTCTTATTTCACTTTATGTTTTTCTTTTTGTGCTTATTTTCAAGAAGGGGCAGCGACTTTTAAAATTTTGGTTTAATCATTTGATGTGTCCAGAATTCACTAGTCCGTTAATTTTGATTTGCATCGTGTATGATTCATTGGGATAATCGCTTCCTACCAAAAAAAATTCATTTTTAGAACTCGAATTAAACCCACACTACAAAAAAACGCTAAATATGCGGAGGTTTTATTGCGGCGGTTACTATAACCTCCGCAGTTTATATCAAATTGTAGAGGTTTATTTACCCCCGCAAATATATTATATTTACGGCGGTCAGTAACCTCCGCAAACCTAAAAAGAAATAGCGCCCACTAACCCCAATGTTTCCCTCGTTTTTTAGTCCTTTCCCTCTCTTTTATTCCCAAGTTTCTATGTGCCGGAGTAAAATAGCGCCCACTAATCCCTTTCTTATTTCACCTACCCTTCAAATTAAAAAACCCTTTTTCATTCCCAAACCCCTTTCTCATTCTCCGATTTCTTTAACTTTTCTTACAAAATTATCTCATGCTTGCTTGAAATATTGTACGTATGTCTGTCTGTCATAGCTTCTCTGCTCAAGCCCATGTAGCGCTCTAGAAATCCAAATTCCTCTTTTGATTTTGCTCTCTACTTTGATTTTTCTCTTTTGTAAAATCAGCCTCGAAATCTATCAACCCAGAAAACTTCAGATCTATCAATCAGTTGGATGTAAGTTTATTTGATTTTGCTCTTTCATACAAATTCCTCTTCACAACAAGGCTCGAAAAGATCTGAAGCTCCCAATCCTTTGATTTTGCATTTTTGTAAAATTAACCTAGAAAGCTTTCTTCATGCATATGAGTTTAAAGTTTATTTTCTTTGTTAATTTGTGTTTTCCCTTTTCTAATTTTTTCTCTTTCTTTCATCTTGATGTTTTTTGATTCTCAACAGAAAGGAGCAGAAATTTGGTAGAATCGGTGTATTTTGAAGAAGGATATAACACGCTTTGTTGAATTCGAGATGTAAGTCCTTTTTCTCCTTTGGCATTAGGTATTATAGATTCTAAAATTTAGATTTTTTGTGTAATTTGTAGGTTAATTTTTGTGATTTGGATCTTAATTGAAATATTTCCTTTTGCATGTGTATTTTAGAACTCCTGGAGACCTTCAGAGAAGACGCAATTGCCACTGCGTTGTGTTTGAATCAGTCTCAAGGTACTATTTTAGTACTGTTCAAAGAGCACAACTAAAGTAGAAACAGGTTTTTAGTTTTCTTCATAGTGTTGAATATTAATTTTTTTTTCTTTCCAGATTCAAATTCGGTTTGTTGTATATGTGTTTGAAAACTATTTTTCTGGAGTTGCGATTTAATTGGTGATATTTACAAATATGCAGTTTTCGAAATGTATTATTTGTGAGAATTATAATTTAATATGAGTTTACAATTTGGTTTCTGCAAGTTCCGAACTGGCTGTATGTATAATATATTTATTATTTTCGGGGTTTAAAGTTGGGGAATGCGGCATTTTGATGCTATATTTCTTGTTCTATTCACTGAATAAGGATTTTCTGCTTGGAATTTAGTTGGTAAATACTGAAACAGACAACGAGGATACTGTCCATATCTATAACAACGAGGATACTTGTGCTTGGATGTATTCTTGGTGTAATAACTAGAAAAATAACATAAACTGTTATTACCGATTTAGGGTTACATTGTTGAAGAAGCCCTAACTCTTTTTTCTCGTTATTTTGAGGATATTGAGTCGAAGGTAAATAGGCCTAAACGTGTAAACGATGGAACAAATCTTAATGAGGATTCTGAAATATCATCTATATTCCCTACACAAGGTAAACCCGTCGGAGGTTCTGAAATATTCACATTGACTCAACTTGAGAAGACTCAAGCTCATCGATATGTGTTACTTAATTGTGCAGCAGTAAAGCTGTTTATTAGGTAAGAAAAATAAATTAATTTATTTTTTTACAAAAACTTTGAGTGAAGTAATTAAAATCGATACAATTAACTCCTTTTTAGTGAATTTAGGGATTACATAAGAAGGAGTTCAAGGGGCCGGAGACTTGGACCAACCGAAGTAGAAAGGAGAGTTAATAAAGAGTTTTCTGATTGGTTTCCAAAGCGAGTGAGTGAAAATGCTTGTCTATGCTTAATTAACTTTCTTGTTTTAATTTTGAATATTTGACAAAAAGAATTTTGTCTATTTAGATTATGAATCCGGATATAACAAACACAATCTCTACTGATTTGGAGTTTCTAGCACAAGGTCCATGTCCAGATGCGAGAAGGTTCACTGCTTATAACATTAATGGATTCAAATTTCGGACATTGTCTAGAGAACAAGGATTAAAAACTCAAAATAGTGGAGTTTTTCTTACCTCTGACACCTCTTGTATTGCATCCAACGCTGACAGAAATGCGAGGCAAGCATATTTGCCATATTATGGGAAGTTGGAAGATATTATTGAGCTTAATTATTATGGTCAGTTTAAGGTTGTTCTCTTCAAATTCCAGTGGGCTGACACTACTCGAGATAGAGGGTTCAAAAGAGATGCTTGGAATTTTAACTGTGTTAATTTTTCTAGATTGATTCACACTCGTGATCGTGAGGAGCATGATCCTTATATTGAAGCATCTCAAGCAAATATGGTATACTATGTTAATGATGAAACTGATGAAGGTTGGAGTGTGGCAGTACATTTAAAGCCAAGAGATTTGTTTGATATGGGAGAGGTGGTTGAAGGAGAAATATACGAGAATGAGCCATTCCAACAACAAGAATTTGAACAATTTTTTTATGTTAATTATGAAAATGTACAACTTGCAATAGAGGAGCATATGTTTGAATAGGAATTAGGCCAGTCCTTAGGTTTTCCTCCAGTTCTTCATGGTGAGTATTTTTCATCCCTTTGAGAGTCAAATATATATCATTATATTTAATTTTATATCATTATAGAATTTGCATCAGATTTGCATTTACTTGCCATGTTTTAGTTCTGGAGATGAATATGTCTATCTTATTCAAGTTTAACAGGATGCATGTGTAAATTGTTTCTTCTTAAATTATTCGACTTTGCTTCAACTAATTTTGTGAACTCCTGCTTTTATTTTATTGCTTGCAGGTATGCCGAAGCCCAAGCGTTACGAGAACTTCCAGAACTCAATTCAGTCAGCATCTACATCACAAGGTGTAGCACAACCATTATCAACTGAATCAACACCTTCGCATTTTGATGATACATCACAAGTTCAACCGAGAGCACGACCAACACCTTCAAGGCATGTTGCAGCAAATCCGATTCTGTCAGATCAGACAACAACACAACAGGTTCCATCAGTCCGGGCCGCGTCATAACCACCACCATCTAGAAAGCGTAGTGGACGTGTGTCAAAGTAACATTGGACTGTTGATGGAATAGGTATGTTATTGCCATTCATTTATACATTCTGTCTATTTTACGCCGCAACTAACAATATGTTACCTCAAAGAATACATCACCTATGCTTAATGCTTCTCATCACTTTACATTCGTTATCAAACCTCTTGGATCCATCCTCATTTTACCAATTTAGAAGATATTTCTCCTTCTAAATTGTAGGAGAGATTAATTCTTTTAAGGTACTTAAGCTTGCCTGATAACTCATTTGATTGTTACTTGATGGTTTGACATTCTGCCTAAGAACCCACCTAATAATCTGTTGCCTCAAAGAATAGAGAACCAAATTGATTTTTGTTTTTATCTTTTAAGATTCACAAGGAGCTAGCAAGATACTTAAAGTGAAGAAAAGGGACGTGTTAAATTTATCTAATGGAGAGCGTATTGTGGTTGATTTTGATGACACGGATTCTCCCATTGGTAAAGGACAAGGCGTTCTTGCAGGCTTTTGTGGAATTTTAGCAACTGACTGCTCCATTTTTCCAATTCACTTTGAGAAATGGTCGGATTTACCTGTGACAATCTTCAATCGTTGTTATGATCGATTTATAAAGGTATTTTTGAGGCATACAATATCTCGGTTTTATGTCATTAGATTTTATATTTGCATGTAATAATTATCTAACCATTGGTTTATTCTTGAAGCCATGATGTTGTTTTCGGACAACTGAGTCAAATGCAAGACGATATGTTTATAATTCTATGTGTAAGAAGTGGGGCGCAAAAAGGCTAAAGTTGTTTGATAAGGTCTATGATCCACTTAAGAGCAGAGCTGACATAATGGATAGCGTTCCATTGGGAATTTCACCAGATCAATGGATTTCTTATGTTGATTACCGCTTTAAAGAAAAGACACAGGTATTTATTTCAAAGAGAGACTGTATTCTTCAAAACTCAAAATGAGTCACCTAAATTCATGGGAATTGAACTGTCTTCCTTCTCTTGGTATCATTTGTGCCTTTGTTCTTTTGTTAAACAAATATTATGGTTTTACAAGTATACAATAGGCAAGTATGTGTAATTCGTGGTATCTTTTTGTAAGGAAATTTGTAAAAGAAATGCTGAAATTCGGAAGAAACAAATTATTTCACATATCGGTGGCTCCAAATCTAACTCCAGAAGAAGGGATGAAATGGTATTGATTCATTTTGAATACTTTAATTAAACTAGCAACTATTCTTAGTTAGGTAAGTTAATGCGACTTTAACTTTTTCATTTATAGATGGCTGAGACTGGACAAAAGCCTGGACGAGGATAGCTTTATCTCGCTACACATAGGAATGAAGATGGATCATATGTTAATGAGGCGGCAAAAGAGATATGTGTAAGTTTTTAACTTCTTCCATCAAATTTGCAATCATTTAGTACCTAGTAATCAGTGACGGTGCTTGGATTCCACTACGAAAGTCAGAAATGATAAGAAAGTAAACCTTTTCAATTGATTTTGACATGAAAGTTGTTCATGCTCGGGTACTGTGCTTTCAGGATTAATCCACTTTTTATCCAGATCTGAATATTTGGGTGAATAAAGGAAATTTCGTCAAATAATGGCTTCGTTGATGTTATTATGTGATATATTTTTTATATTTTAAGAAGAAATTGTTACCAAGATTGAGTGAATAAATGTTGAGTTACTGGTTACTAAGATTGAGTGAATAAATGTTCAGAAGTTGGATATTCTTCTTCTCTTGTTATTCTTTTTTAATAACTTATCAATCACTGATTGAAGGTAGTACACTGACTTTTGGTGTGTAATGTATTTAGGAAAAAATTGAACTAGCATTGAGCCAAAGCACCGTGGATGAGTCGGAAATTTCGCCAAATGATGCCATTGGTAAGGTGTTGGGAAAAGAGCACTCTGGAAGGGTAAGGTGCTTGGGATTAGGAGTTGTTCCTGGCAGAGCGTGTAGACAAACAAGACCTCGTTATAATGATTTGAATGCTTCAAGTTATAATAACGGTTCATGTTCTTCCCAATGCCAAGAGAAGTACAATCAAATGTTGAATGCTCACAATCAATGCCAAGAGAACTACAGAGAAATGATGAATGTTAACACCCAAATGATAAATACTTTTAAGGCGTATATGATAATGAAAGTAGAGAGGATACCTGAAGAATTTGCAGGGATCTTTGTTTCTCCTCATTCAACTGTAAGAAAATTTCATAACTTTCTTATTTAATTTTGAAAACTTTTGTGCTATGTGGTGTTTGACTCTTTTTCTCACTTTCTTCACTCCTATATCTACACATGCATTCTCATCAAATGTGCATTTTTTATCTTTCATGAATTAGCACACAAGACATCAGCCTATCCCCTATTCCATTTCTTGATTTGAAAGAAGTAAATTCTTGATTTTTCCTTTTTATGGGCGCCTTCAAGCAAACATCAAGAAGTTTTCTATACAATCCAAATATAAGTACATATTCAGAATCTGAATACTTATGTGACTACAAAAGCTAAGTTTTTGTAAGGTTCTGTTGCTTCCTTGAATGGTCCGTGATATACATATATATATATGTTTTATATGAATAATATCAAATGTGTAAGTACTGAAAAACTGAAATGTATTAAAATTTCAAACTAAACTTATTTAGTATGGCCAGTTCTGTTTCGATCTAGAAGTGAAATTACCTTCTTGAACTTTGTAACAGCAGCATCGGCCACCATTTCAATTTCCATAGGGGACTTATTTATCTCTAAATATCCCTGTTACTTTTGAAGTTAGATCGGGAGGAAAGTAATTCTTGAAGTTACTGATACTTGACTTAAGCTAAGTGATTATTAATTAGGATATTGTTGAGGTACTTTTCGTTAATTATATTTTATTTTGATTTTTTTAGCCAAGTGATGCGGCTAGCGGATCCATTTCACCCATGGATGTAAGAAAATCATCTGGTGGAAGTAATCCTAACGACAACCATTGAAGTTGCTTCCAAATGTATCGTACTCCATTGAATGGTCATAGGAGATCTTTTGTCTATAATAGTTGGAGTAGATGTTCTGTTTAAAGTTTGGTTTAAGACTAACTATAATACTGATGTTTTGTGTTTAATTGACGGAGTAGTTGTGTTTAAAGTAAGTTTTTGAGACTAATGATAATTTACTTTAATGTAGTTTATTAATATATTGATGTTACTTGATTCTATATAATCTGATGATGCTTCATTATATTAACATAATTGAAATTGGATCATTTATGGGTATAACAATTGCCAAAAAAATAAATTGAATGAATGGCAGAGGTTATAATTGCTGCAATTTAATGTATAATAATATTGTGTTTAAACTTACAGGGGTTAAATAAAAATATTGTAGGGATTTTGACTGCCGCTATTCTTTTATACGTGTGTTCTTAAAAAGTTAAACTATCGAATTGCGGAGGTTAGACCGCCGCTAAATTTCTGCCGCTATATGATAACGGCGGTCTCCGAAAAAACCCCCGCAAATTGATTGCGGCAAATATTATTGCGGGGGTTTTGGAAACCGCCGTAATAACAAATTGCAGAGGTTACTGACCGCCGCAATATGTAAATAAAACCGTCGCAAATTGAGCATTTTTTTGTAGTGCCACTGGTTAAAGTTCTTGAATCTTATCCATTCCTCCATACTTTTTCGTGGTTGGCAACAACTCTTTAATACGAAAAAGGTGATGAATTGTAAAATGAGTTTAGGATAACATCGTATGTTAGTTCTGCTAAGTTACATTGGCTCATGCCTACTAGTCCAATCATAAGTTATCAAAAAATAATTTGTCCAAGTGATGTACAAAAGTTAAACAAAAGTCACTAGCACGTGTTTATTAGCTTCTCTGATTGGAGCAAGTTACCATTTACCATTAATGTTAAATGTTAATCAGACTAGGCAACTGAAGACTAAAAGAATAATTCCAAATTTGAACTTGCGAAAGTATGTTTGATCGCTTCAACTTTACTTTTTTCCTTGAAAACGATCATATTTTATGTCATTTAGGGTGTGTTTGGTATGAAATTCTAATTTTTCCATGGTTTAAAAATATTATAAAAAATATTTTCTTCCTGACTCATTATTTTTTCAATCTGAGAAAAATGACTTCCCAATCAAAAGGAGAAAAAATATTTTTTAAAATTCTTTCTCAACCTTCCTCACCTTTTTCCTATCCCACCTCCACTCCACCTCCTACACCTACCCCCACCCCCTACACCTCTCCCCCCTAACATCATCGCCACTGCACTCCGGTCCCTAGACTCCGACCTACCATCCTCTCCTGCCCTTACCCATTTTGTCTCATATAGTGTCTGCCTAAATTATATATTTTCCAAAGATATTTTCTGCTGCCTAGCCAAACATCGAAAAATAAATAAGAAAATCACTTACTTTCGAAGAAAAATATTTTCCTTCGTACCAAACACACTCTTAGAGGAAGAACTAATTTTTACAATGGTAAAAAGAAAAAAAAAATCATTTGCATTGTTTGATTGAAAAGAATACATTTCATGACCGTAGACAATAAATTGCGTCGAGAAAATAAAATCAAGACCGAAAATATCGCAACAATCGTAGTATTTTAATCCAAGGGCTTGCAGCTTGTTCTTGAATGTTCGTCTTGATCTTTTAATCCTTAGAACACTTGAATGCTTGTAGCTTTTAGAGAAATCTGCAACATTTGATCCACGAGCTCCCTCTTGCTTCTTGTTATAACTTCTGGTCTCCTTTCTCGGTTATGAAGACCCTTATTTATAGTTGTGGGAGGGAAGAGTTATAATAAGAACAAACACTTTCTGACCAATCAAATTGAAGTGTGACAAGGCCGCATTTGATTGGCCAGAAGATGTCACTTGCACACGTGGCGCGATTTCATTGGCCATTTAATTTGGCTTGGCATGCCTTGTCATTTTAGCGCGTGGCGCGATCCTATTGGCTCTTTCGTTTGACTTGGCGTGCCACGTCATTTGACATGTGGCACCAAACTAGGCCTCTAGGAAGATGTCATATTTGGCTTAATGAAATGGACTCATCACTTTAGCCCAATTAACTGGGCTAGCCCAATTAACTGGGCTAGCCCAATGGATTAAGACTTATTTATTTAATCTATATATATTTGACTTATATAATTAATTCAATTATATTAGCCCATAATATCTATTTGGACCAATATATCTTGAATTTAAAATATAGTCCAAATTATTTTATGGATTTAATTTTAATAAAATTTATATGCTTATAAATGCCCCTACTTCAAGACGTGTGAGTAGTCAATCTCCATTACTAGGTTTGAAGTATTCAGGGATAGCTCAAAATGACTCATTCTGTTAAAGTAAGGAAAAGAGTAATAGCTTTATTTGCTATTATTTTGGAAGTAGTACGTCAAATCTCATTTTAAATGAACTGACGAACTATACTTATTGATTTCAAAAAGTTTGCAAGTGATTTTTTTTTTCTTGCATTTGAAATTTGTAGTGAGGAATTCACTTTTCCATTCACATGCAGTAAAAAGAAAACTGATGCTTTAGTTTTCAACAAAGCAAAATGCCTTCCTTTCACGTAGATCAATATCAAATTTGTAGGGATATCAATTTGATTCTCAGATAGCTTAATCATCAAAGGAGTTAGATTTCTCTTGCATATCGATACTAATACAAGCTACTAAGATGTTTTTCCTTATTTTATTATAACTGCAAGATCTTTCCCAAATTTGATCGTAAGTAGGAAATGCCCACCGCCTCATAGAAATCCTTTCCAATCACGAGAATAACACTTTGTAATTTGACTCCTTTTTGGGGTCTAATTAGAGTAGTCCCACACCGGAATTTATATCCCTATAACCACCTTGAAGCATCTATATAAACTCCATATTTCATGTGCTCTTAGTATTAACTTGCAGTTCAGATGGCTATCGCTTAAGTCTATATATTTTTGTTTGTTACTAAATTTTTGACACAAAATAGAAGGGACCAAAAACCAGGAGAAAGTGCTAATGTAAGTCTTTTTAAGTCTATACTCTAGCACTAATGACCAAATGGAAATTTCCTACTAGTTTCCTTTGTTGATGAGTCATTGTCTGTTCTAAATGTAATATTAAGAGATACGTCATATGTCATCTGAAGATAACACTCCAGCTTTGTAGTCTAAGGGGATGGTCAACGATGTTTAAATTTAGAACAAAAAAGCACGCCTCTAATAATTGTTATAAAATATAGTGTTTCTATAAATATTTGTCACTGCTATGAAGCTAAAACTTCCAATCAAGATTCCTGAACAGAGTGAGGCTTATTTTAGTGGTAGAGTAACTTCGCTATTAACAAATAATTTCAAAGTTAGAATCACATAAATAATAAGTAGGAATACTGTTAATCAGAATTTTCATCGATGGGATTCAAAAAAATAAAAAAATAAATACGTGAAAAAGGTTAGAAAATTTAATATTTAATATTTTTATATAAAAAAAATTGACCTAATATATACTATGTAATTTCCGACGAAGGACCCGTAAGCTCCGCTGCTCCTGCTGATCATGGTGAAATAGAGGATTGAAATCTCAAAATTTTGAAGTTTCTTTTTGCGTATTATATTGGTAATTCAATCTGCAAAGACCATGATTATAAATTGTTTGCTAGTCTCTCTCAATCTTTCTTTCCTGAAAAGAATAATCGAGGTAGAATAAACGGGATAAAAATAAAAAAGTTAGCACTAGTATGGTCAAAACTCTAAAGTCAAAAGTCAAAACAAGATGGTGGTTGGAATTTGCTAATCCCAAAGCCATGTTCATATCTAGTCAAGGCAACTGGTCAGAGTCTATTGATCTATCATTAAATTGGACTACCATATATTGAGTAATAAAGACTATTCGACATTGAACTTTGTAAATAAAAAGGAGAAAATTTTCAGTTTTGTTAGATATTCTCCTATTGTTGATCATACACACTTTAAACGGATCGAATCATCTTGGACTATATTAACTTGACTTTCACCCTAAACATGATTAATTTTCTTGTGTCCTACCCCACAACTTAGGTAGCAGTGTAGTGTAATTATCGTCGAGGAGTATGGTGGAACAATTAAAAAAGTTTCATTCATAATCAGATGGGTTCGAGTTCCAAAAATGAAGATCATCAATGGTGAACGTTTCATTCCGTTAGTGAGTTTTTCCCGCGTTAATACAAATTAATCGAACAGTAAAACTTTGAATATCAAATGAATTTGAAAAGGTAAAAAAAAAAAAGACAACATGTATATACCATCCGACAAACTAAGACACTAATAAAGTCAAAGAAAGGAGATACTTACTAGTAAGTTCAATAGCGTGATTAATTCTTTTACTCTGTCAACACAAAAACTTTACTTCAAAAAAAAAAAAAAAATGATAAAAACTTCACTAAAATGTCGTAGAGAAACAGAAAAGAGAGAACAGGTTGTTTTCATTAGGAAATTCACGGTCAAAAGTATTAGTAAACCCCAATTCAAAATTAAACGTCTCACAATATATGTTATTGTTGTGTTCATTTAGCGAGTGGTCTATATATAATTTTTCAGGGTTGATGAACTTTATACAAATAATATAAGGTCATGCCCCAAATTGGGATGAGACGTGATTGACACTCAACCCTTACCACTCGTTGAGTGAACCCTATACTATTTGTATCAAACTTCAAGTTCAATAGTAAAGAATCTAACCTGCTTAAATATTAATTCTAATCAAGTTGCAGTTCTTAAGCTGAATAATAATAAAAATAATAATAAAAGATAAATCCCAAACTATTTTAATACTGATCCACTAACAAGTCACGGGCCTCTAGAATCTGAAAAACAAAATTAAAATACATAATCTATGGGGGCATCCCCGGAAATAAAATAAACGTAAAAAAAAAGATATAAATAATAGTCTGAAAACGGTCCGCTACAACTGGGGTGAATCAACGGACTCTGTAAACTGAATCTAGAATATCTCCTCTAACTACGTGTCTCGTTACTTGCGTCCTCAATACCTGCCACACGACATAGCAGGCCCAAACGGGCTAAGTACCACCAAAGGATACCCAGTAAGTCTCATAGGCTACCTCCTAAAAAGGCAGAGCGAGACCTTCTGAAAAATATAAGAAAGAAAAGGGATATACATAAAATCATATAAAATTTTACAACCAAGTAATAAGTTGGAAACTGAAACTGTAAGCTAAACTGTAAGCTGAAACTGAAACTTAACGTAGAAATTGAGTTCATAACTGATATCTGAAATAGAAACTGAGTTATATATATTTTAAGATGTAACTTTGCAAAGTTAATTGTTACGCATAATGGCCTTGCGTACGTGAGCATCTGGGAATATGTACGGTGGAGTGTCGGCCTATCTCCCCAACAAACAGTTGGCACCTGTGAGCGCGGGGTAGGTAACCCTGACATCATGGCACTCACGCTGGGGGAGGTTGGCCACTTCTCCCTACTGAATGTGAATATCACAAATAAATGCACATAACAATTAGTAATACACATAAGTATGTATTCATGTCACATATAATGTCGTACTGAATAAGAATAAGTGAACTGAGTATTGGATCACGAGAAGACATGACTTAGCTTTATCTAACGTATGGAACACAAGCGTTATAATGGAAATTCTTACTACGAAAGTAAACCTCAACTCACCTCAAGTCTTAGATTCAATTCGTCCTTTCAAACTTCCCGGGAGTTCAACAACTCACGATCTACAAATATTTTGGCTAGGATCATTAGGACATACTCAACAAGTTCAATTCACCACCAATTGAACTAATTTCTAAATCATGGATTACTCAATATAATCGACACTTAATGTGAAAAAATATATTTCTTTGTCAAGCTTACTGCTACGATATCCTTGACCACTTGGTATATGGAAAGGAAGAAACATATTTTAGTATCAAAAATATTACATGTCCATACTTAAATAACACCATCCAAAACATATGACCCTAATAATAATCCAAATACTCTAGCAACGTTCAAATCTGATCCTCACTTTACCCTTAAAGTTTTGTCCATTACTAGATGAAAATAATTTCTCTATTATTTTAATATTTCTAATCATGTTTTCAATCTTTAAAAAAAAACTTGGCAACAACTTAAATGGGTTTAGAATTTATCAAATTGCTTTCAAATTACTTCTTGTCATCATTCTAAAGAATTTGATATCCACATCAATCCTAATGTAATCCAAGGCATAATACAGGGTTAAGATTATATATCTATATACCTGATTGTTGGTTGAATTGCACAAAGAAATTTTCAAGCTTTCTAGTTCTCTGCTCACACCAGTTATGTATCTTCAAACAACAATGACCCAAGCAACAGATCAAACAATTATTCTTCCACAACTTCTTTTTCTTAATTTGATTCCAGAGCTAAAGAGGTTTTAAAACAGCTTTCCCTTAAGCCATTCTAAGGTTATGCAAAGTAGGAAAACACTAAGAAGTAGGCCTAGCCTACTTATTTTCTCCTTTATCTAAGTATTTTTTTTTCTTCTGCAAGTCATGCTAAGACTTTGTAAAGTAAGAACACTAAGAAGTGGGATTGACCCACTTATTTTCTCCTTTATCTAAAGTATTTTTTTTCTTCCGTAAGTCATGCTAAGACATTGTAAAGTAAGAATACTAAGAAGTGAGGTTGACCCACTTATTTCCTCCTTTAATCAAAAGTTTGATTATTCAATTCATAAGATCTCTTTCCATACTTAAGGTTTAATTAGTCCAAAAAAAAATGACGGTGTATTACATATAATATCGTCAACTCAAATGTATTTTAAAAGTTTATCTACGTCAAGATTTTTAATGCATTTAAATTTGTTGTGGTTTTACATTAAACTAATTTTACACTAAAGAATCCTGTTAATTAATAATAGCGCATTACTAATGGCAGTATTTTAAGTATTTAACATTGATTCTTCCTATAGTATCTTTTTCCAGCTAGGTTTAAAACATTAATTACCAAAAAGTCAATTTTATCACAAAGATAAGGAAAAAGAAAAGAAGAGGGGGAAAATAGTTGTGTCCACACATGTTCATATCTACTAACTGTTGGGATATATACTATTAACTATGTGTTTAGGTATAGTATTTATTATAAAATAATTATTTATTCAATTGTAATAAAGATTTAAATAGAGCATGTATTCGTCTCTGTAATGTACCTATAAAGTAAATGATTTAGTGTATAGAGTTTATCTTATACACGAAAGATTAAATCATCAGTTCTTATAAATATAAAGATTATGCTTACAATCTAAGATGGAGTTGGGCAAACCATCATGAATGATTGTAGAATAAAATTAAATATAATTTATCTTGATTATGAAAATGGTTTAATTCCAACTTCTTGTGATAATATATTTTGTATGTATTGAACAGATCAAGTAGATACACGTATTTTATACTGACTTAATAAAATAAGTCTCTAGTCCATAAATGTACGTATACTCTCTTGATATAATATTACTAGTTGTGTATAGATTATTTTTAATAAAGCGAGATTCTTTTGTGGGTCAATATGCCTGGTAAATTAGATAATGATGATATGCATTGACAAAATAATAATTAATTGATGAAACTCATGTGTTCAGTTTAGAGATTGATGACATCTATACGAAAGAATATAAGTTTTCATGTGTAAACCCTGCATGTGAATTTTGTATCCGTCACATGAAATAAGTTAAGCGAAAGTCTAAATAAAATAATTAATAAATTAAATTGTCAGTAATATAATTTATTTGATCAGTATCTGAATCTTAATATGGGGAGTTAAATAAGTTTTAATGGAAGAACTTCGAAATTGAACTAAGGAGTGTAATTATGACTTTTAGTGGAATAATTGTGAGCACCTAATTTTTGACTATATTTGAGTTTTTCATCACTTTTTAGTATATAAATATATTTTAAGTTTAATCTACATATTTTAACTCTTATTTCTCCTTTTAAATATATTACTTAAGGAAATTAAAAACAGTAATAAAATTAAAAAAAGAGTCACATTTTTAGTATAGGTTTTATCTTCATTTGCAAAGAAAAAAAGGGTTTTTAAAAAAAACAATTATTATGTTTTACGTCTATATTAATTTAATTTCTAAGTTAGATGTTTTAATAAATAAGATATTGAGTATGTAGTAATTTTACCTTGTTATTTTTAGTTTAGTAGGAGTATGTTTTGTTTTTCTTTTAGTTATTATCAAGAAAAGAAAATCAGTCAAAAATAAAAAGTGAGTAAATGAGATTATGCCATCTCAGCACAAAATGACAAAGTTTCATAACAAAGTTTGATTCCTTTTTATCAAAAATTCTCATGGTCACATGGGCAAACTGGCATTTTGGCCATTTCAATTTTTTTGGAAGAATATTCTATCCACATTCCTTCATTTTTATCCTCATATATACACCACACATAAAACCCCAATCGGGGGAGCTAACCTAAATTACTAAATCCCTAAGTGAAGGGACGACCTAGAGCTAAGAGAAGCAGCGGCTTCTCATCTTCTTCTCCTCAAGAATCACCGCTCACCCCAAGAACTTAGATCTGATTCTCTCAAAAATTGAGAAAACACTTTTGGACTCACATTATAAAGCCAAATTTTCAAGTAAATGATGAGATGAACAAGAAATATATACTTGGAAATATTGGGAGAAAATGGATGGAACATGACAGATTTGAGCTCACAAAACCGGCGACTCTTCTTGTTTCTGCTACTGTTGAGTTTGGCCTAATATGATTGTCCCCCCTGAAATTTCTTTGCCTGCTCATCTCTTCTCTATACATTGAAAGAAAACTTTTGCCTCTAATTCTTGTTCAAGAGATATTTAGTTAAGCGTTTTTTCATACATTAATATTCAGCTCTTTAACAAGTTTGGTCGAGCCCGAGTTACTCTAAGCACGTGGCCCGTTCGAGATTTTTTGAGGTTCTGATAGTCGTTCGAGTTTTGTTACTGGTTCTCGGTCCTTGCTCGATTTTGGTCGCTACTATTTTTTTTATATTCCTTTCGAGTTCAATCATTGAAATTCTCATTAAGTTTAATCGTCGAAGATTAGAATATATAAAGAAATATTATCGAGGTCCGTTCCTCTACTCTTAACTCTCTTTACCATTTTTTTATGTTTATGATTGTGTGATAATGTTGGGCTTAATGTTGGCTTTTTGAGTTCTGTTTGAATTTTCTAATCTCGTTCCTTAGAGATGCATCAATATTAGTTTATATCTTGTCTGCTATGTGAGTTTTACAACACGTCTTCGAGAAGATGGATATTAACATGCTTATGACACTTATATGATTCATTAATTGTTTGGTTAAGGTCTTTAGGAGTAGGCTGCTATAGGCTCTTATAGTTTAATTAACTTTTTAAGCTTTGGTGTATAAGTTTTCAAATGCAGTAGCAACAACGTGACGCCTATTCGCTTTAGTCGAAGTCATCTTTGTGATTTTTATCATATGTTTGTCTTTTCTCCGTATAATTAGTATGCTTTTCTTCCCAAATAAGTCAAGTCCGTAAGTCAGAGCCCTCACAACAATTCCAAATTAGCTGAGAATCACAAATTTGAACGTTGTAGTTTGCTTTAGGCGCGATTAATAAATTATTATGGCCGTGGGTACGGTTCTCGTGGTATGGTCACGATACGTTAATTCCATTCGGATGTGCATTTAATGTGACCCGATCATAACTTCTAATAATAATAAAACAAATATGTTTTAAGTCGGGGGTGCGTTTCACGTGACGCGATTTACAATATGTACAAAAACAACGAGTGCGCGACATCGCGACTTGTTCAAATAATTTTCATAAATACTAAAAGTAGTTAAATAATTATTAAAAGCGATCAAAGGTAAAAATGCACAATAGTTCTAAAATAGGTAATAAATCAGATAATTAGGCCAATTATTAATAGTTGAGCGATTGTGCTAAAACTACGAAACTCGGGAGTGCCTCACACCTTCTCCCGGGTTAACAGAATTTCTTACTCGGTCTTCTGTATTCGCAGACCATAAATAAGAGTCAATTTCCTCGATTTGGGATTTAGAATAAACCGGTGACTTGGGACACCATTAATTATTCCAAGTGGCGACTCTGAACTAAATAAATAATCCCATTTTGAATAATGTCACTTAAATTGGAAAAACTCTCTTATCCCCCGCGGGAAAGAGGAGGTGTGACAGCTCTGGAGACTCTGCTGGGGAAATGAACCCAGAACTTCTGGTTCAGGGTTTAGAATTCGAGCTTGACTGTTATACTTGTCTTTTACTTATTATCTGATTTTTACGTGTTTGAGCCTAATGTGCTGAATGCCTCTTTTTACCGCTTTGATATTGTTTGGACTGTATATAAACTGTCACGAAACCCTTCTTCTCTCTGAGTCTTCTAAATCTTCTGGGAAGTGCACGCTGGCGTGACTTCTTTTCTGTTAATGTCATATCCTAATTTAGAATGAGGATCGGATCAGTTACAAAGCCGGATGGCCTTTTGGTTACCGGCACGTTGCTCTCCCCGGCTCGAGTTGTCCGCTCGGGTAAGCCAGGTCTAGAACCATACACCCAGGGTTTTAAGCCTAGAATAACATAGCCTCATGCCGGATCCCTAGTAGGTACGTTTGTTTGCATCACGTGCATTTGACTTTGGGGACTCAACACAGGGGTTGGGTCTGTCTAGGACAGGTGTACCCAATTTAAAAGACCATTCTGATGCATTTTTACGTGCTACTTGTGCATTTATCGGTTTCGGCTTGTATGTTGACCGACTTTTAGAATAGGGAAAGAAAATCAAGCAAAATCAAGAAGTGAGGTAGGATAGAGAAACATCCGGTTCTAAAAATACCAGTGTTAGAAATATCCCGAAACTCTGCCGAATATTTTTAAAAAAAGAGAGAAAAGAAAAAGACGAGTCTTTGAAAAAATAAGTCCTATTTTTCCACGCATCAAAACTCACCGAACTACGCGGGTTTGATTCCCACCAGGTGTGGGATACGTAGGCAACCCTCATCGGGTCCAGTTCCATTTTTACAAATATAATCAAAATAGGGAAATGTTGTCATAAATAAAGTTCGGCGATGCCGTTTTTGCCCAAATAGCCAAAAATGTCCCGACGGGACGCCGGAAGGCTGTTTTGCAAGAATAGCCACTCATGTTTTTTTTAAAAAGAAAAAAATAAAAAATAAAAATTGGCCACTTAGCAAACACAGCCCTAAAATATTCTCCTCCGAAGTATTGAAAGGTCGTATTTGCAAAAGTAGACGTGATTTGTTTTCGGTTGTTTTTTGCAAAAACTAATCTTTTCATTGTCAGATTTATACAAAATTTTAATGTGGTCACCCTAATTTAAAAATATGCAGAATGAGCACCGTTTAGAACTTACCTGTGAAGGTTATGGATCAGATTCCACTAGCACTCCACATGTGGTGGGAGGATTTGGGAAAACAAGGACGAGAAATGGTCAACCAATACCTGGGGGCGCTCACTGGACTATTGAAAATTCAACCTAGAAGGGACCTGATAGAGGCATTAGTGGCATTCTGGGACCCCGCTCATAATGTTTTGCACTTCTCAGATTTTGAGCTTACGCCTACTTTGGAAGAAATGACAGGTTATACTGGGAGCACAGAGGGATTGAGACACAAGTACCTGATATCTTCAAGGACTGTTACTCCCCACAAGTTTCTGGACTTACTAAAGATAAGTAGACAAATCAAGACTGGAAGTCTAGCAAGTGGAACTTCCACTTTACATTTTCTATATCAGCGATACGGACATTTAAGGGGATTCTAAGAGCCGAAAAATGGACTCTGCAGTAAAGGAAACCGATCAAAATGGGAGATCCATAGATGTTTTACCTTTATGGTGGCGTTTTTAGGCCTTTTGGTGTTTCCAAGGGAAGATGGGCATATTGATTTACGGGTAGCCGGGGTTGTCCACGTTCTGACTACTCAGGCCAAGAGTACCCTCGCACCCATGATCGTATCAGATATATTTCGAGCCCTCACATTCTGTAAGGCCGGAGTCAGGTTTTTCGAGGGATGCAACCTGCTGTTGCAAATGTGGATGATCGAGTACCTTTGTCAATCGTCCTCGATACATGAACTATGGGTCTACGGGGAAAAACTGCATTGAAGAGTTTGGTACACGTGTAACAGGATTCGAAATGCCGAAAGGGGTCAAATATTGGATTACCCGCCTTCGATCTACAACCGCAGATCAGATAGAGTGGACATTGGGTTGGCTTCCCGTTGATGAGATTGTTTATATGCCCTCCACTGGTCCCTACTACTTGCTAATGGGTCTCCGAAGCATCCAACCCTAGAGATGCCAGACAGTTCCTAGAGATGATGATCTTAGCACTTATGTGGTCGAAATCCGCTCTAATGCCCAATTTCCCGAAGAAGCGGTTCGCCAAATTTGGAGTGAATGCCAGTATTTGGGGGCAAACACCCGAGTGAATGCCAGTTATGTTGCCTGGTATGGAAAGAGAGTCGTGACGAATGGTGAATCTGAACGGCCGACTAAAAGACCTTATATCCAAGAATTTGTTGACGCATCGCAAGAGCAGTGGGCTTGGTTAGCCAAAGAAAAGGAATACCGGGCCACCATAAGCAAATTAGAACAACAAATCGGAAAAATCAAATTTGATAGTAGTTTGCAGGCTGCCGAGGATGAAGGAGAAAAGAAGAGATTGGTTCGGAAAAATGAGGCGCTCCGAGCCCAACTCCGAGACATGAGGATGGCCGCTGAAACGCCTGTGAGGAGTGAGAGAGATGAAAAACTCATCGGCAACCTAAGGATAAAGGTGCATGACTATGCGGCTGACTTGACAAAGGCCGAAAGAGACTTGTTAAATGCTCAACCAAAGTTGGCCAAAGGTGAGGAAGAACGAGCTAGATTAGCCCACCACTTGAAGCAGAAATATGACAAAGAAGTAGCAATTTTATAGAAAAGGATGGTTGCCTTTGAGAATGAAATGGTCAAGCAAACAAAGGATTTCAAGGCAGAAAGAGAGTATTGCTACGCATTGATTTATCAATTACAAGAAAGCATGCAGTAGTTACAAGACCAAAACAACACAGATGCACAAGTGTTGGAGGCTTGGGCCCAGCATATTGGACGTTTACTTCAAGAAAAGGGTGTCATCAGAATGAGGATTAAAGAGATAGCTGATTATGTTGTAATGAAATGCCATGAATGTGAAGATATAACCAGGTCTATATTTTTTGCTTCTGTGATGACATTTGTTCGCCAGGTGATGGTTGACCTAGACCACCTTCAAGAAGATATTGCCCATAGGCCCGTGCGGAGACCGACCGATGTCCCGCAGGCCCCCGGAGTACCAGTGGAGGCTCTTATGTATTTTTGATTGTTCAGTTTTTGAGTCTGTATTTTACTTTTTATAGAGTTTTATTCATCTTTGTCAAGGTTGTGTATTGCTTTATTTCGAGTCTGTAGATTTTCTTTTGTAGTCATCACTACTTTTAAGTCCTTGTTATAGAAAATCCAAAAAGATGTCTTTTATTAATGAAATATTGAAAAACCCAAACAAAAAAAAAACTTCTTTTCTTTCCTTTCGCATTTATATCCCTGAACTACGTAATGATCTGATTCATGCGGCGTCATGATACGTAGGCAATCCCCATAGGATTCGATCATAGTCTTAAAAGAAAATAGAGAAAAGAAAAAAAAAAGAGAGAGGAAAAGAAAAAGGGAGGGAAGAAAGAAAAAAGGGACCAAACAAAAGGAAAAAAGAGAATGAGAATTAAAAGAGCGAAACATAGCAAAAGGAGAGAGGAAAAAAAAATCAGGATTCAAAATTTGGGAAAAAAGCCGGGATGAAACACATAAGCCGTCGCAAAGCATTTAGAAACGTTTAATTGCACAGGTGCATTGCATCCCCAATATGTGATTCCCTATCTGTTAAATGCTTCAAAACTGACCAAGTTATTATGTGTGCATAAAAAGATAGGTTCTGTTTAGGTGGTTAGTTTGTTGGCATCCTGGCAAGTCACCCCTATAATACCAGATCAAAGCGCAAGGCAGTCATGACTAGCAAAGAGTCGGACACGGGTGTTGTTGACCCGCCGAGGGAGATTATAGAATCAGAGTCTGAATTGAAAGAGGAGGTCCATAGGTTGAAGCATCAAATGGCTGAGATGTATCAATCCTGGATCAGGGGGCATCCTCCACCTTCATTTCCCGCTAACTACACAGAAAATCCCGCTTTCATCCCACCACTGGCACAAGCCCAGAATCCCACTACCGTTGATTTTTCCCCTCAGCATGCACCGGGTTTTACCCCTTTCCACCACTACCCCGGCACCTCATCCCAAACTTTCCATGCTCCACCAGCCAAAACAACCGCATACCCGGCTCCGACATATGCTCCTATTTTCGTAGCCCCTCCGTGAGCTACCCTTCACCGATCTTCTAGTGAACCCGCATTCCAAGCTCTAGATACCCAATATTATGCTCCGGAACTAACTTTCAAAGTCACGGATCCTTATTCCTACACCCCTCACTTTGAACCTCTTGTTGAAACTGAGAAACCATCCCGGAACGTGGAGCAGGATGAGATATTCAGGAAAGTGAAGAATCTAGAGCAATCTTTGAAGAACATGCAAGGTATAGGAAGCCAAGTAAGTGTGGCTTACAAGTATTTATGCTTATTCCCTGATGTTCAACTGCCCGCTGGGTTCAAGATGCCCAAGTTTGACCTGTACGATGGACATGGAGATCCCGTGGCCCATTTGAGAGGATTTTGCAGCAAGATGAGAGGCGCCGGTGGGAAAGACGAATTATTAATGGCGTATTTCAATCAGAGTTTGAGTGAGGCGGCTTTGGAATGGTACACCCTCCAAGATGCTAGCAGGTGGTACACATGGGATGACTTGACTCAGGACTTTGCTCGGCACTTTCAGTACAATATAGACATTGTCGAGATCGCCTATCTGTGACCAAGGTAGAGAAGAAGCCCAGTGAGAGCTTTAGGGAATATGGTTTCAGATGGAGAGAACAAGCTGCACGGGTCAATCCTCCAATGGAAGAAGATGAGATGGTCGAGTACTTTCTTCAAGCCTTAGAACCTACTTACTTTGGCCATTTGATCTCAGCCATAGGTAAGTCCTTCAACGATGTGGTAAAGATGGGAGGAATGGTGGAAGAGGGACTCAAGTCAAGCAAGATCATGAGCTACTCCGCCATAAAAGCAACCACACAGGCAATTCAAAGTGGCACCGGAAGCCTGTTAGGCAAAAGAAGAAAGATGATGTCGCTATGTTTGTCTCTGGATCAGGGCATGGCCTAAGGGGTTCGCCTCACCAATACACCCAACCTCGACCTCAAACTCAAGCTTACACCCAAGCTCCATATAATCCATCCCAACATTATTTCCCATCACAAGACCCTCAATATTCAGTCAGACCACCCCAATACCATATTCACCATGCACAGTTATATGCACAACCCCCTCCTTACCCGCAATGGCGTGCTCCAACTCCACAAAATCCTTATCCACCCCCACAACCATACCGAAACCCTACTGGTCCAAGTTTTCGATCAAGGCCGGATTATAGAAAAGAGAGGCAGCAGCGGAAAGAAACCTTCACCCCTCTTGGAGAGTCGTATACCAGTTTGTTTCAAAGGTTGAGGCAGTTGGACGTTTTGAGGATGATTGAGCCAAAGACACAAAATCCACCTCCAAGGAACCTTGATTATTCCCTCAGATGCGCATATTGTTCTGATGCCCCAGGGCACGACACAGAGAAGTGTTGGCATTTGAAGAGGGCGATCCAAGAGCTTATTGATACAAATCAAATTGTGGTCCAGAGCCCAGAGGCGCCAAACATCAACCAAAATCCTTTGCCTGCCCATGCTACACATATGATTGAGATAGTTCATAAGGATGGGGAGCGCAAGAATTCTTTCAAGTCTGTCATGATGATCCGGGCTAGCGAAAGTAATCTAGTTAAAGCTCCAGATTTTGCAAAAGCAATGCCCTTGACAGTTGAAGGGGTATCGGAGAAGCTAATCACGCTCGACATGAAGCCATCTGTATTAGTTGTGAAAGGGCCTCCGATTGATGTTGAAGCGAACCAGGAAAAGCAAAAAGTAGTCGTGCCAGGGGTCCCGGGCAAGCCTGTCATAATCGTGGAAGGGGCTCGTATTATCCCCGTTATTATTAAGCCAGTGACCCAATTACCAATGGTTGACACAAAGGTCGTCCCGTGGAATTACAAACAGGTGATCGTAACATATAAAGGGAAAGAAGTAGATGAAGAAGTCAATGAAACCGGATGACTGACTCATTCTGGGAGATGTTTTACCCCAGAAGAACTGAGGAAAGCCAAGCCATTCAAGGATGGCCACATCCCAGTAAAGAAGCCGGTCACCGAAGAAGAGGCTGAAGAGTTCCTGAAAAAGATAAAAATGCAAGACTATTCCATTGTAGAGCAATTAAGGAAAACACCAGCTCAGATTTCTCTTTTGTCTTTGCTGATACATTCAGATGAACACCGCAAAGCCCTGATGAAGATTTTGAATGAGGCCCATGTTCCTGATAAGATCACGGTGAACCACTTGGAAAAGATTGCTAACAAGATTTTCGAAGCAAACAAGATCACTTTCTCAGATGATGAACTTCCTATGGAGGGTACAGAACACAACCGGGCTCTTTATCTCACGGTGAAGTGCGAGAATTCTATTGTCTCAAGGGTACTGGTTGATAACAGTTCTAGTGCAAATATTTTCCCTCTGTCCACTTTGCAAAAGTTAAAGATCGGCACTGAAAGGATCCACATGAACAATGTATGTGTTCGAGGCTTTGATGGAGGAGGGAAAGATTCTATCGGTGATATAATGCTTGAATTGTCAATAGGGCCAGTTGAGTTCACTATGGAGTTCCAAGTGTTAGATGTGGCTGTCTCCTACAACTTGTTGTTGGGCAGGCCCTGGATACATGCTGCCAAGGCAATCCCGTCTTCTCTGCATCAAATGGTAAAGTTCGAATGGGACAGGCAGGAAATAGTTGTGCACGGTGATGAGAACTTATCTGCTTACAATGACACAATTGTTCTGTTTATTGAAGTTGAAGATGATAAAGGGCTTTGGGTGTACCAAACATTCAAAACAGTGTCTGTCGAGAAGATTCCTGAAGGAGAATGCATTCCAGGTCCAAAGCTACCCTCCGCGTCTGTCATGGTAGCAAATGAAATGTTGAAGAATGGTTTTGTGCCGAGGAAAGGCCTGGGTTCGTCTCTACAGGGTATTGCACATCCGGTGTGTCCACGTGAAAATTTCGGTACATTTGGTTTGGGATTCACACTCAGAGGGAAGGACATGAAAAAGGCTAAAAGTTTGAAAAGAAAGGCATGGTCACTTCCTAAGCCTGTTCAACATATCTCCAAGTCTCTTGTCAAGCCAGGGGTCGCAAAACGCCCAATATCAGCGGTCCCAAAACCTGTGGTTGACTTTGATGAAGAGCTGATCAAGAGGTTCCAGAGTCTGTTTGATAAGGTTAATATGGTGGAAGTCGGGGAAGGTTCCAGTAATGCCGATGTGTAGCTCGTTGGGCCAAATGTGAAGCTTA
This sequence comes from Nicotiana tabacum, assembly GCF_000715075.1. Lineage (NCBI taxonomy): Eukaryota > Viridiplantae > Streptophyta > Magnoliopsida > Solanales > Solanaceae > Nicotiana > Nicotiana tabacum. Next base: position 40,991,546 of record NC_134096.1, on the reverse strand, counting down.
GCAATTGGAAAGCTACTCCTCTCCCCACCCGGAAGGAGTTTTGGTAGTTTGCTTGTTTTCCTTTCTGTTATCTTGGTTATTCCAGGGTTGTAATCCAGATTTTTTATTTTTTTTGCTTGTTTTGATGTACAAACCCTTCTATCCTTTTATTTTCAATGAAATACAATTTCCCATTTTCCATTATTCCTGATAGCGTTTCATTTTTGTTTTGTTTCTTTTTTCTGTACAGTTCTTTTTATGCTGGTTTCAATGACAGACATGCATGAGGAATTTTCTGCCAAATCTTAAAAGCCAATCTAATTTCGAAATAACAATCTAAGAAGTAGAGTGTGATGATGAAACAGAATATGATGAAGAAGCAGCATTTCAGGAAATCAGTAGAGAACTGAATCACTTTGAAGAAAAATCCAAGCCTAATCTGAATGAAACTAAAGCAATCAATTTAGGAGATCAAGATAATATCAGGGAAACCAAGATAAGTGTGCATCTGAAACCACAAATCAAGGAAGAAATAATCAAAGCACTGTTTGAATATAAAGATGTTTTTGCATGGTCGTATGACGACATGCAAGGTTTGAGCACTGATTTGGTAGTTCATAAATTGCCAACTGATCCGGCATTTCCTCTAGTCAAGCAAAAGTTAAGGAAGTTCAAGACTGACATTAGTGTGAAGATCAAAGAAGAAATCACAAAGCAGCTTGACGCAAAGGTCATTCGGGTCACTCGATATCCTACTTGGTTAGCTAATGTCGTGTCAGTACCAAAGAAGGATGGTAAGACTAGGGTCTGTGTTGATTATCGTGATCTCAATAAGGCAAGTCCAAAAGATAACTTTCTATTGCCGAACATCCATATTCTGATCGATAATTGTGCCAAGCATGAGATTGGGTCTTTTGTGGATTGCTACGCGGGATATCACCAGATCTTGATGGATGAGAAAGATGCAGAAAAGACAGCATTCATCACACCATGGGGGACATACTGCTACCAGGTAATGCCATTTGGTTTGAAGAATACTGGGGCAACTTACATGAGGGCAATGACTACCATATTTCATGACATGATACACAAGAAAATTGAGGTTTATGTAGATGATGTGATCATAAAGTCAAAGAAGCAGTCCGACCATGTTCGAGACTTGAGAAATTTTTTCCAAAGGTTCCGCAGGTACAACCTCAAGCTCAATCCGGCAAAATGTGCATTTGGTGTCCCGTCCGGGAAACTGTTGGGATTCGTAGTCAGTCAATGCGGTATTGAGTTGGACCCATCAAATATCAAAGCCATCTAAGAATTACCACCGCCAAAGAACAAAACCGAGGTGATGAGCCTTCTCGGAAGGTTAAACTACATTAGCAAGTTTATTACTCAACTCACGACAACCTGTGAGCCCATCTTTAAGTTGCTGAAGAAGAATGCTGCGGTTAAGTGGACTGATGAGTGTCAGGAAGCATTTGATAATATCAAGAGTTACCTGTCAAACCCACCTGTGCTGGTCCCGCCAAAATCTGGGAGACCTTTAATTCTCTATTTGACGGTATTGGATAATTCTTTCGGTTGTGTGTTGGGTCAACACGACATCACGGGCAAGAAAGAGCAAGCCATTTATTATCTCAGCAAGAAGTTTACTCCTTATGAGGTTAAGTATACTCTTCTTGAAAGGACATGTTGCGCCCTGACTTGGTTAGCACAAAAGTTGAAGCATTATCTGTCATCCTATACTACTTACCTCATTTCTCGCATGGATCCTCTAAAGTATATCTTTCAGAAGCCTATGCCCACAGGAAGATTGGCAAAGTGGAAGATTTTACTCACAGAGTTTGACATCATCTATGTGACTCGAACCGCGATGAAAGCCCAAGCCCTGGCCGATCATTTGGTCGAGAATCCGGTGGATGAAGAATATGAGCCACTGAAGACTTATTTTCCTGATGAAGAAGTGATGTATGTTGACGAGGCTGATCATGATGAAAAGCCATGTTGGAAACTCTTCTTTGATGGAGCTGCTAATATGAAAGGTGTCGAAATAGGGGATGTACTCATTTCTCAAACAAGGCATCACTACCCTGTAACAACTCAGCTTCGATTTTATTGCACTAACAATATGGTTGAATACGAGGTATGCATTCTGGGTTTGAGGCTAGCTATAGACATGGGAGTTCAAGAAATATTGGTTTTGGGAGATTGAGATTTGTTGGTTCACCAGATTCAGGGAGAATGGGAGACTCAGGATTTGAAGCTATACCGTATCGACAATGTCTGCATGATCTTTGTCAACGATTCAGGTCGGTAGAATTCAGGCATGTTCCCAGGATTCATAATAAGATTGCCGATGCCTTGGCTACTCTGGCGTCAATGTTATACCATCCAGATAAGACTTATATTGACCCTCTGCATATCCAAATTCGTTATCAGCATGCCTATTGCAATGTGGTTGAGGAGGAACCTGATGGTGAGCCTTAGTTCCATGATGTCAAGGAATACATCAAATCGGGGGTATATATGGTACATGCCACAGGCGATCAAAAGAGAACCATTCGATGTCTGGCTAGTGGATTTTTCTTAAGTGGGGGAATATTGTACAAGAGAACTCCAGATCTAGGATTACTAAGGTGTATAGATGCTAAACAAGCCTCGACTATCATGGCAAAAGTGCATTCCGAGTTTTGCGGGCCACATATGAGTGGGTATGTCTTGGCGAAGAAGATTCTTTGAGCAGGTTATTATTGGCTCACCATGGAACGAGATTGCATCAGCTTTGTTCGCAAATGTTATCAATGCCAGGTGCACGGTGATTTGATTCATTCCCCACCATATGAGTTGCACACAATGTCTGCACCTTGGCCCTTTGTTGTTTGAGGCATGGATGTCATTGGACCAATTGAGCCGACAGCGTCAAACGGGCATAGGTTTATTCTGGTGGCCATTGATTACTTTACCAAGTGGGTCGAAGCTGTAACTTTCAAGTCCGTGACCAAGAAGGCGGTGGTAGATTTTGTTCATTCAAACATTATTTGCCGGTTCAGAATCCCCAAGGTAATCATCACAGATAATGCTGCTAACCTCAACAGTCATTTGATGAAAGAGGTATGCCAACAGTTCAAGATTATGCATCGAAACTCCACTCCGTATCGTCCTAAGGCAAACAGAGTTGTTGAGGCTGCTATAACAAGAACATAAAGAAGATACTTCGTAAGATGGTGCAAGGTTCCAGGCAATGGCATAAAAAGTTACCTTTTGTTTTACTGGGTTATCGCACTATTGTTCGCACTTCAATAGGTGCAACTCCCCATTTGCTGGTATATGGAATCGAGGCAGTTATACCTGCGGAAGTTGAGATTCCATATCTGCGGATTGTTGCTGAAGCTGAAATTGATGATGATGAGTGGGTCAAGACCCGGCTAGAGCAATTGAGTTTGATTGATGAAAAAATATTGGCAGCAGTATGTCACGGTTAATTGTATCAGAAAAGAATGGCAAGAGCATACAACAAGAAGGTGCGTCCCCGGAAATTTGAATTGGGTCAGCTGGTGTTGAACCGCATCCTTCCACATCAGGCTGAAGCTAAAGGCAAGTTCGCCCCAAATTGGAAGGGGGAAGGGGCCGTTCATTGTGACAAAGGTGTTGCCCAATGGTGCTTTGTATTTAACAGACATAGAAGGTAAATGTATGGATATGGCTATCAATTCTGATGCAGTCAAGAGAAATTATGTATGATTTCTTTGCTTATCTTCAATCGCATTTTGTACTAGGCATGTTCAAAGTTGGAATGACGAAGGCATTTTATTCTGCTATCCCAAATACTTTTATCATTTGTTACCCTTTTTTTAGCCTTATTTATTTTCTTTCATACCCCTCTTTTGGAATCAGAAGTAGAGTTAGAAATATAAAAGAAAAGAAAAGAAAAAAAAAGAAAAAAAAATAGAAGGAAAAGAGAAAAGCAAAAGAAAGAAAAGAGAAAAGAAAGGAGAAAAGAAAAAGAAAACCAAAGTAACAAAAACAAAACAACTTTTACTAGTTTGAAATACGTTCGACCTGATTCCTTTTAAGGATACGTAGGCAGCCTTACACGGTTCGGTCCCATCAAAATAAAAATCCAAAATTCCCTATATTCGAAGAAACTGGGGCAGAAGTTTTAGTTTTGTAAAAAGATCTGATTCCAAAAGTTGTAATTTTGAATCCCTTCATCTTAAATTATTTTGAGCCTGCATGCCACCTTTTATTTCTAACCCTGTCCAAAACCTACACTACAGTCCAAAGAAAGACCTTCTGATCAACTTTGAGGATGCCAAGTCAAGTGAGATGGAGGTACGATTTACTTCATGGGTAGCACCTTTGTTCATGGGCACAAGGAAAAGTGAATAAATGAGAGAGTCTTATTGGTGAAAATCCTCACGAGCACCATAGGGCAATGGTGAGTCGAGAGAAAATTCAAATGAGAGAGTCTTATTGGTGAAAATCCTCACGGGCACCATAAGACGATGGTGAGCCGAGAGAAAATTCAAATGAGAGAGTCTTATTAGTGAAAACCCTTACGGGCACTGTAAGGCGACAGTGAGTTGGGAGATGAGCAAATGAGAGAGGTTTTCTGGTGAAAACCCTTTGGGGCACTACAAGCCGTTTGAGGTTCATGACTTTACAGAGAAATTGAATTATGGAAACCCCGGTTTTGAAGTATGAAGACATGGCATGAACTGAAATGTGATTAGTTGGATGGATTAGGCTGATCAATCCGAAATACATGTCATGATCAATGGAGCAAGCTGCTTCATTCAGATAAGTATCTTTTCCATTTTTCTTCAAATAGTCATTTTTTTATTTTATTCCTTTTTATTCCTAATTCTCGAAGTGACTTCGCTTCGTTTCTTTTGGGTCTATTTTTCTAAGTCTCTGTCAAATTAGTGTTTGTTAAGCAAGCAAGAAAGGACTTCAAAGCCCGTTACCAACTTTTTATTTGCACCAAGCGAAATTCGGCCAGGCACATCACAAGTGACATGATTTAGAATGAGCAATGCGGTGGTAATTAAAGTTCATGTGATCATGTGATTTGTGAATTTGTAGGAAATGCAAAGGTTCAACAATTGTCAGAATAAAAGTGCCATACGTCGAGTTGAGCGTAAGGGATTCAAGTCCTTCAAAGGTTTTGTGGCCGAGGTCCGATCAAAAGGTCAAACAAATTCTTTGTAGCCCGAAGCAGCTAATCAGAATGAAGCGAGGTAGTGGAAGAAGCAGACACTTTCAGAAAGGATGCCACAAACTAACCACCATATTTTCAAACTGACAAAATTTTCTTTGTTTTAAGCAGGGGAAAGAAATCTTGTTTGCTTGGCCAGGAATCCTCCATGAGAAAGCATGCTCCAGATAAGTTCAGTTTTAAGTTTTCAGGACCCTCCCTGATAATGGGATTTAATTTCAAGTTTTCAGGACCCTCCTGGATAATGGGATCTAGTTTTAAGTTTTCAGGACCCTCCTGGATAATGGGATGCAACTAACAATCAATGAATATTCCTGGTACAAACTGGGGCAGAAAATTTTCTCTGTTTTGTCTATGTTGTTGTGATAGCAGACGCCCACCTGGAGAACGAGGGAATTTATTTCAGTTTTAAGTCATCAGGCGCCCACCTGGAGAATGAGGGAATTCATTCAAGTTTTAAGTCATCAGGCGCCCACCTAGAGAATGGGGGAATTTATTTCAAGTTTTAAGTCATCAGGCACCCACCTGGAGAACGAGGGAATTTATTTCAAGTTTTAAGTCATCAGACGCCCACCTGGAGAACGAGGGAATTCATTTCAGTTTTAAGTCAAAATCAGGCGCCCACCTAGAGAACTAGGGAATTTATTTCAAGTTTTAAGTCATCAGGTGCCCACCTGGAGAACGAGGGAATTCATTTCAGCTTTAAGTCATCAGGCGCCCACCTGGAGAACGAGGGAATTCATTTTAGCTTTAAGTCATCAGGCACCTACCTGGAGAACGAGGGAATTCATTTCAGTTTTAAGTCATCAGGCGCCCACCTGGAGAACGAGGGAATTCATTTTAGTTTTAAGTCAAAATCAGGCGCCCACCTGGAGAACGAGGGAATTCATTTCAGTTTTAAGTCACCAGGCGCCCACCTGGAGAACGAGGGAATTCATTTTAGCTTTAAGTCAAAATCAGGCGCTTACCTGGAGAACGAGGGAATTTATTTCAAGTTTTAAGTCATCAGGCGCCTACCTGGAGAACGAGGGAATTCATTTCAGTTTTAAGTCAAAATCAGGCGCCCACCTGGAGAACGAGGGAATTTATTTCAAGTTTTAAGTCATCAGGCGCCCACTTGGAGAACGAGAGAATTCATTTCAGTTTTAAGTCATCAGGCGCCCACCTGGAAAACGAGGGAATTCATTTGAGCTTTAAGTCAAAATCAGGCGCCTACCTGGAGAACGAGGGAATTTATTTCGGTTTTAAGTCAAAATCAGGCGCCCACCTGGAGAACGAGGGAGTTTATTTCAAGATTTAAGTCATCAGGCACCCACCTGGAGAACGAGGGAATTTATTTCAAGTTTTAAGTCAGCAGGCACCCACCTGGAGAATGAGAGAATTCATTTCAAGGTAAAGTCAGTCGCAGGCGCCCCACCTGGAGAATGAGGGAATTTATTTTAAGTTCAAGTCAGTCGCATGCGCCTACCTGGAGAACGAGGGAATTTATTTCAAGTTCAAGTCAGTATCAGGCGCCCACCTGGAGAACGAGGGAATTCATTTCAGTTTTAAGTCAGTTGCAGGCGCCCACCTGAAGAACGAGGGAGGTCATTTCAGAATTCAATTCAAGTTAGAAGTAGCAGAAGCTCGCCTCAAGAATACGAGTCGACAGTCCGAGATGACCAAAGGAAGAAGTCTCAATCCAGAATAAAAGAAAAGAAAAGAAGAGAAGTGAATCCAAAATGCAGAAGCCGATGAAAGATGTGAACTGCTCAAGACATGACTGAAGTCACGAGCACTGTATGTCCGGTCTTGATCCAAAGAAGCTGAAGAAGATAAATCTGCACCTGCAGCAATCAAGCATCAAGGTTCAAATCAAAAGTCTACATGAAGAATCATTCAAGACTCAAGATCAAGTTTCAGAAGACTTATAGATGTGAATCTTATAACTCATAGCTGACATGCTTAGTTAGTCTTTTTCATTTTTGATTTTGATGTAATAACAGGACCTCGAACCGGAACCTCGACGGAAAGATACCTAACTCGACTCTCTCATCCTCTCCACACACTCCATCACTTCATTCACCTCTTGAACTACACGCGACCTGATTCCCCTATAATCCAGAATATGTAGGTTGTCCAAAACAAGGACTCGGTTGCACCTTTTTCTTTTATTTTCTTCCTCTTTTGAATAACGTTATGGTCAAAAATTAGTCACACGGCTCACTTTGTCTTTGCCTGAAAACTCTTCATGTTTTCAAGCAAAGAGGGGCAGCTGTGAGCACCTAATTTTTTACTATATTTGAGTTTTTCATCACTTTTTAGTATGTAAATATATTTTAAGTTTAATCTACATATTTTAACTCTTATTTCTCCTTTTATATATATTACTTAAGGAAATTGAAAACAATAATAAAATAAAAAAAGAGTCACATTTTTAGTATAGGTTTTATCTTCATTTGCAAAGAAAAAAAAAGGGTTTTTAAAAAAAAAAATTATTATGTTTTACGTCTTTATTAATTTAATTTCTAAGTTAGATGCTTTAATAAATAAGATATTGAGTATGTAGTAATTTTACCTTGTTATTTTTAGTTTAGTAGGAGTATGTTTTGTTTTTCTTTTAGTTATGATCAAGAAAAGAAAATCAGCCAAAAACAAAAAGTGAGCAAATGAGATTATGCCATCTCAGCACAAAATGACAAAGTTTCATAACAAAGTTTGATTCCTTTTTATCAAAAATTCTCATGGCATCATATGGGCAGACTGGTGTTTTGGCCATTTCTGTTTTTTTTGGAAGAATATTCTATCCACATTCCTTTATTTTTATCCCCATATATACACCCCACATAAAACCCCGGGGGAGCTAACCTAAATTACTAAATCCCTAAGTGAAGGGACGACCTAGAGCTAAGAGAAGCAGCGGCTTCTCATCTTCTTCTCCTCAAGAATTGCCGCCCACCCCAAGAACTTAGATCTGATTCTCTCAAAAATTGAGAGAACACTTTTGGACTCACATTATAAAGCCAAATTTTCAAGTAAATGATGAGATGAACAAGAAATATATACTTGGAAATATTGGGAGAAAATGGATGGAACATGACAGATTTGAGCTCACAAAACCGGCGACTCTTCTTGTTTCTGCTACTGTTGAGTTTGGCCTAATATGATTGTCCCTCCTGAAATTTCTTTGCCTGCTCATCTCTTCTCTGTACATTGAAAGAAAACTTTTGCCTCTAATTCTTGTTCAAGAGATATTTAGTCAAGCGTTTTTTCATACATTAATATTCAGCTCTTTAACAAGTTTGGTCGAGCCCGAGTTACTCTAAGCACGTGGCCCATTCGAGGTTTTTTGAGGTTCTGGTAGCCGTTCGAGTTTTGTTACTGGTTCTCGGTCCTTGCTCGATTTTGGTCGCTGCTGTTTTTTTATATTCCTTTCGAGTTCAATCGTCGGAATTCACATTAAGTTGTAATCGTCGGAAATTAGAATATATAAAGAAATCTTATCGAAGTCCGTTCCTCTACTCTTAATTCTCTTTACCATTTTTATATGTTTATGATTGTGTGATAATGTTGGGCTTAATGTTGGCTTTTTAAGTTCTGTTTGAATTTTCTAATCACGTTCCTTAGAGATGCATCAATATTAGTTTATATCTTGTCTACTATGTGAGTTTTACAACACCTCTTCGAGAAGATGGATATTAACATGCTTATGACACTTATATGATTCATTAATTGTTTGGTTAAAGTCTTTAGGAGTAGGTTGCTATAGGATCTTATAGTTTAATTAACTTTTTAAGCTTTGGTGTATAAGTTTTCAAATGCAGTAGCAACAACGTGACGCCTATTCGCTTTAGTCGAAGTCATCTTTGTGATTTTTATCATATGTTTGTCTTTTCTCCGTATAATTAGTATGTTTTGCTTCCCAAATAAGTCAAGTCCGTAAGTCAGAGCCCTCACAACAATCCCAAATTAGCTAAGAATCACAAATTTGAACGTCGTAGTTTGGTTTAGGCGCGGTTAATAAATTATTGTGGTCGTGGGTACGGTTCCCGTGGCATGGTCACGATACGTTAATCCCATTCGGATGTGCATTTAATGTGACCCGATCACAACTTCTAATAATAATAAAACAAACATGTTGTAAGTCGCGGGTGCGTTTCACGTGACGCGATTTGCAATATGTACAAAAACAACAAGTGCGCGACATCGCGACTTGTTCAAATAATTTCCATAAATGCTAAAAGTGGTTAAAAATTTATTAAAAGCGGTCAAAGGTAAAAATGCATAATAGTTCTAAAACAGGTAATAAATCAGATAATTAGGCCAATTATTAATAGTTGAGCGATTGTGCTAAAACCACGGAACTCGGGAGTGCCTCACACCTTCTCCCGGATTAACAGAATTCCTTACTCGATCTTCTGTGTTCGCAGACCATAAATAAGAGTCAATTTCCTCGATTTGGGATTTAGAATAAACCGGTGACTTGGGACACCATTAATTATTCCAAGTGGCGACTCTGAACTAAATAAATAATCTCATTTCGAATAATGTCACTTAAATTGAAAAAACTCTCTTATCCCCTGCGGGAAAAATGTGGTGTGACAATAATTCATAATTTATTATGGTAGTATTAATTCAGATATTTCAAATTAAGTCCACAATAAGAAACGTCGTTAATTAAATTATGTGGTCCATGTTGTGCCTGAATAATTAGGAATTAAATTGAATCATATGTTTCCTGATGGAAGAGAAGGACTCAATGGGTTTAGAAAAAGGTTTTAAACCCTAAAACTTGTGGCTATATAAAGGGGTCTTATTCCATAAGGAAGCTATGATTTTACTACATATTTTTCCTGAAGAAAATTCGCCCCCACGATTTTTACAATTCCTAGTATTATTTGGGTAACACAATCGAAGACCATGGAACATGAGAATGATCTCGTGGACGAATTTTGCTCATGCTTGGAGGCTCTTTTCACGATCGAGATCACACTTTAAGAGATAAATATTGATTTTATGTTCGATTAGAATATGTGATTATGTGTTGTCTATATTACATGCAAGTAGGGTGAACAAAATCAAACCGCAAATTGCACCAAATCGACAAACCAAGTCAAACCGGAAAAAAAACCTGACTAGTAGTTTGGTTTAATTTGATTTGGTATTTAGAAGAAAAACACCGACTATAAATGATTTGATTTGGTATTAATTAAAAAAAATCAACCCGATATATATATATATATAATACATAAAAAGTATTTATTATAATATAATTTATATAATTTTCTTTAACTTTGTCATAGTTTTTATTTTTTAACATAAGATTTGGGCTTACAATTTATGTCCACTGCTCATATATGTCATTAAGGTAAAAAAGAAAATCCCAAACCAAACTAATTTACACCCGAGTATTAAAATTATTTTTTAGCAAGTACCCATGCCATAACTTTTAGCAATTACCCTTGCCATATTTTTTGGCAATTACCCTTGGAGTTAACTGTTGAAATTGGTGGCAAGCAGAAGCATACAAACTTGATCCCATGGTTTCCTTTATGTCCAGTGATATACATCTGGTTTTATATTAATTAGCTAGTTTTAACAGGGATTGGTTATACATGTTGTTGCATCCTTGAGAAAGTGTTGTTATTCTAAAGTTGCCGAAGAACTCTCATGATACATGATTGTCTTTGACACCAACTATTTTTAAGAGCTGTTATGGTATTTTCTTTGGAAGTATTCTCTCAAAAATCTTATTCCAAGGAACTGATGTGTCGAACTCAGATTTTGTTAGGCTTATTGTAAGATACGGCACCGAACCACAAAAAATCCGAAAAACCCGAAAAATTCGAAATTGAAAAACCCGACGATTATTGGTTATGTTTGGTTTAAAAAACAAAAGTTTAACTGAGATATTTGAAGGAAATATAAAGGTTATTAGTTTATTAGTTTTAATCTGCCCTTAATGCTCTAACTACTCACTGTTAATTAACTGAGATATTTGAAGGAAATATAAAGGATAATTTAAACAAATACTCTTTTAATTAAGGCTATTAATATTTTTAAGTGATATGCAAAAACGACGAATAATATAAAACCGAAAGGCATAGCTCATTTAATCATTCAAAATTAAAGGGATAAGAGATATGTTCGTAGTGTCATGCTTTGCAGTTAGATCCAATAAGGTGATCTGATTTTGGATCAACAAGAAACAAGAAGCAATAGTGTGTGTTTTTTCCTTCCATTCAAGAATCAATAGGAAGAGGTTTGTAAAACTTAATTTCTAGATTCAAAATGGAGGCTGACTCGAGACAGATAGTTGATATATCATCTAACCCCCTTGGTTTTTGTTAAGCACAAGCCACGGAAGCTTCTAGATTAAGCTGGGAAGAGAAGCAGTTAGAAAAATATTTTTTTGTACCGTTCTATTAAGAAAATGCATTGTACATCCTTTTATACAAAACATCTCTAACTAACTCTTAACGCCTAATTATTTAATTAACAAATCCCCAAACTAACTTGATTCCGTTAAATGTCAGCGGCTTCCTACTCATGATGCCTTTTTAACACTCCTGCTCAAGCCGTGTAATATGAACAAGTTGAACATTCCCAACTTGGACAATATGAATTCATGTTGTGGCTTTTCAAGGGTTTTAGTTAGGATGTCACCCAATTGTAGAGTTGTAAGCACATGTTCAGTGTTTATGAGTCCTTCTTGAATTTTCTCCCTAAGAAAATCACAGTCGATTTCAAAATGTTTTGTTCATTCATGATATATAGAATTTGCAGCAATTGGAGTGCTACCTTGCTATCACAAAACAATTTCACACACAGCTCCAACTTCATCTTCAGTTCTTCAAACAGTCCAATCAGCCAAACTTTTTCTGCAATTACATTTGCCATGCTCTTGTATTCTGCCTCTGCTGAACTCCTTGACATTGTATTCTGCTTCTTTGACTTCCAGGAAATTAAAGTGTCTTCTATCTTCATTATAAAACCACTCAATGATCTTCTAGCATGGGGCAAGGTGCCCAGTCTGCATAACAGTAGACTGTGAGTTGTGTTGAGGGCTTAGAAGGCAGTAGTATCCCCATGCCAGGTGCATTCTTCAAGTACGTTACCACCTTTAAAGCCCCTTCCATGTGTGACTTCTTTGGTCTATGCATGAATTGGCTCAAATTCTGCACTGTGTAGCTTATATTTGGTCTGGTCCTAGTTATATAGAGCAGTTTACCTACCAGTTTCTAATGACTAGCAGGATCAGGCAGCAACTCATCATCAATGTTTCCACTCTCACACCCCTGATCAAATTCTATACTAGTGAACCTTTGCAACACCTCCAGTGGAGTACCAACAGGTTTTGAACGTGCAAGTCCTAACTCGGCAATAAGGTCCAACGCAAACTTTCTTTGAGAAAACCAAGATCCCATCCTTGCTCCTGGCAATTTCAAGACCAAGGAAATATCCCATCTCCCCCAGGTCCCTGATCTTGAAATGAAGGAGGAGCATGCCTTTAGCCTCTTGAATCAAGGAAAGATAGGAACCTGTGAGCAAAAGGTCATCCACATAAACTAATATGATCACCAGATCATTACATGACCTCTTAGTAGAGAGAGAATAATCATGGTGACATTGAACAAAGCATGAAAAGAGAAGTGCTTCACTAAGCTTCAGATTCCATTATCTAGAAGCATGTTTCAAGCCATATAGAGATTTCTGTAGCTTGCAGAATCTCTTACACCCCCCTGACCTAAAAGACCGGGAGGTGGAACCATGTAAACATCCTCCACAAGATCCCCTTGGAGAAAAGCATTGAACACATCTATTTGATGCAACCCTCAGCCATGTATAGCAGCCAAGGACAAAACAGTTCTCACAGTAACTATCTTCACTACTGGAGAAAAGGTCTCCTGGTAATCAAATCTCTCCTATTGAGTGTAGCCCTTAGCCACTAATCGAGACTTATATCTCTCAACCTCCCCCTTGGAATTGTACTTAACCTTGAAACTTATTTGCAACCAATGGGCCTCTTATCAACAGGAAGATCAACCAACATCCATGCATTGTGTCTTGGAGAGCCTGCAGCTCTTGCTTCATGGATTCAACCTAGTTGGGATCATGTAGTGCCTCTTCATAAGTGTCAGGTTCCCTAACAGCAGAGAAATTGCACAGGGTCCTTAAGTAGGGGGATGAAAGAGAACCATAGGACATATAAACTGACATAGGATAAGCAGATCCCACTGCAGCATTAAATTTGGACTTTGACCCCTTTTGAATATAATCATTTAGCGAAACATGAGGTTTTGAAGTTCTGGATGACTTTCTTGGTTCTTCCGTTAAGTAAGAACCTAATACACCATCAAGCTATAGCATACTTGAATGTACTACCTCATCAGTCAGAGAGGAGGACATGTTGTAGAGCTTATAGTATCTTCATTAGCACCACCCTCTGAACCATCCAAGGGCATAGTGTTAGGAGGAGTAGTTATTGCTTCAGGTGTAGACACAATGGCACCATCCACATGATCTGTGTCATCAGCTGCAAGATCAAAAGGGTCATGAACTCCATCCAAATACTCTACTGTGCCATGAGTCCTAGGTTGATAATGTGCTGATTAAAGGAAAATACATCTTCGCTGAATATGACATCCTTGCTTACAAAGAACACTTTGTCAGTAAGGTTTTATAGTCTATAGCCCTTCTGAGTAGTTGAATAACCCATATGGATAGCTGCTATTGCTCTTGTGCCAAACTTGTCACTCTTGTTAGCAACACTGGTGGTATAACATAGACTTCCCAACACCCTTAGGTGCTGTAAGTTATGGTTCCTTCCATAGAATACCTCAAAGGGAGACTTCCCTGCTAAAACTGTAGATGGAATCCAATTAATCAAATAAGTTGCATTCTGAATACATAACCCCCAGAAACATAAAGGAATAGAATAGATCCCTAGACCCTACACTACTAAAAAATAGCAAATTTGCGACTGAAAATTTTCGACCGGAAAAATTAGTCGGAAATTTTTGACTGATTTGATCGGAAATTTCAAAAATAATATTTTTTATAATTTTTTAAATTCTTTCAACTATATTTCCAACAGCATTGGTCGGAATGTTTGGCGTAAAAATTTGGGATAAAATATTCCGACACGGTTGGAAACTAAAAGTCAAACTATTTTGTTTGACCATTTGCGACCGAAATGGACGCAACCTTATTTAAAATTTGGTCAGCTTATTTTTTTAAATTTGTGACCGAAACAGTTGCTATTATTGCGATGGAATCAGTCGCAGAATTCTTTTAAAACCCCAGCCCCGCCCCCATTTTTTTCTTCTCTTTTCTTTCTTTCTTCTCTCTTCTTCCTCCATTGAGACCCCTGCCGACAGCCGCTACTCGCCGGAAAAGGTACGTCGCTCTCTCTCTCACTCTCCCCTAATTGTGTCACTCTCTTCTCTCTTCTTCTCCAACCCTCCTTTTTGTTAATCCGATCCCCTATCTGCCCCCTCACCCCTTCATTCTACTTAGATTACGTTGATCTCTGTTTTAGTTTCTCTAAATAATAAATATTTTATCTTGCAAGAATCAAGATTTGATTCAAACTTTTTTTCTGCACAGCTACTTGTGTGCTTCATTTGCGTTTTTCAATTCATGTTTTCAGTCCTTGTGTGTGTGTGTGTGTGTGTGAGAATTTGGGTCTAGGGATGTAAGACAAGTCCTTTGATATCTTTTTGGTCTGTTCTCTGTTCAATGTTACCTGGGAATTTGGGGATAGTTTTTGTGGAGTAATTTGCAATTTTAACCTAGGGATTGAAATTGGGAGGTTTTAGGCTTTTTCATACTATATTTCTCTAATTAATGGGAAATATGTAAATCTAACGATAATCTATAAGTTTTATTATGTAATTTTCTGTGGGAATAAGTTCTGGAGTAAGAAGAGAACCTACTAATTTGGAAGTAAGACCAAATTGAAGCCTCAAAAAAATGTTTGATATGTGTATTATTTTTAAGTAGTTTGATATCTTGCCTCTAGGTTTTAGATACTTTTTAGTTCCCTAATTGAATTAAATTTAAAACTATTTTAGAATTTTCATAGATGTTTATTTAGAATTATCATAGATTTATTTTTAGAATTGCCATAGATAAATATTTAAGCTTGAAACTAAATTCACTTTTGAAATTGAGGTTAGTACCTATATGTGAACAATTGCGAAGTTTATGTAAATGTGGAATTGTTAACTTTAGAGAAGAATGATTTGGAATTGTACTAAGTAGTTATAATTTAAAGCCTTAGTTTTAAGTTTAAGAAGTTAAGCTTATTATCGCTTCCTAATTTATTAAATGAACTAATATTAAATTTAAAACTTAATAATTGCTACATTAAAAGGAATTTATAGATTTGACAAATTATTGGCCATGTGTGGACTTTATGAACATATAAGAAGCTATTTAAATTTAATTTATATAACATAGAATGGGGATAAATGTAAGATTTCAAGTGTTAATGAATTTTAATTTTAAAAGAATATAATACTTTAAAAAATGAACCTTCGAATTTGAGTAACCTATTAATTACTTTAAATAAACTATATAATTTTAAATATCTTTTAGATTTCAAGTTTTTTTATTTGTGTAGATGCCATTTGCGCATCGTAGGTGGATGTATATAGGAATCATCCTAATCGTGTGGGGTTAAGGAATGAATTTAAAGAAGGGATTGTTGGATTTATTACTAAGGCAAGGACACTTGATGATTTTCGTATTGAAGGAACGATTAAGTGCTCTTGTGTGAAATGCAAGTGTGTTAAGTTATTGGGAGAAGATGGTGTTACATGTCATATTTAAAAAAAAAAGGATTTATGGAAAATTATTATGTGTGGACTGCTCATGGGAAGAATCTTGATAGCGTAAATGATGTTGATTTTCATAATTATTTTGGTGGTGAGGAGGGTAGTCCCGTAGTGGAGAATAACGTTGAAAATTCTAGATTCAATGATATGATGAGGGATGCCTTTGAGATGTTTCCGGGGGCTCAATCTGAACCAAATGATGAGGTTAAGAAGTTCTTCAAAGAGTTAGAGGAAGCTAGTTATCCGTTGTATGAAGGCTCAATGCATTCCAAGTTGTCTGTTGATGTTCGATTACTTCAGATTAAGTCGGATAGTTCTATTTCTCAATCAGGCATTAATTCTATCATTGGGCTTATGTAACGACTCGGTCGGTCATTTTGAGTATTACAACCCTGCTTCCCCTTTTACTGCTCAAATTGTACTTTACAGTTGTGTGAATTGATGGGGTAATTTGTTCGGGTCCGGTGAGGTTTTGGAATGAATTGGAACACTTAGTTATAAGATTTAAAGCTTAAGTTAAAATAGTGATCGAATGTCGACTTATGTGTAAACGACCTCGAAATTTAATTCTGATAATTCCAATAGCTCCGTATGGTAATTTTGGACTTAGGAGTGTGTCCGAAAAAATATTTGGATGTCCGTAGTGGAATTAGGCTTGAAATGCCGAAAGTTGAATTTTTGAGAAGTTTGACCGGGGAGATGACTTTTTGATATCGAGGTCGGAATCTGATTCTGGAAATTGGAATAGCTCTGTTTTGTCGTTTATGACTTGTGTGCAAAATTTAAGGTCAATCAGACGTGATTTGATGTGTTTCGGTGCAAGTTGTAGAAACTAGAAATTTCAAAGTTCATTAGGCTTGAATTGGGGTGTAATTCATGGTTTTAGCGTTGTTTGAGGTGATTTGAGGGTTCGACTAAGTCCTTATGCTATTTTAGAACTTGTTGGTATATTTGGTTAATGTCCCGAGGGGATCGAGTGAGTTTTGGATGGTTAACAGATCATTTTTGGCCTTGGTGAGATTGCTGATATATGTTGCTGCATGTTTTCGGATTTTCTCTTTCGCGTTCGCGAGTGGGACTTCGCGTTCGTGAAGAGTAATTTGTGGCAGGCAGGATTTACTCTTCGTGTTCGCGAGGAGGTCTCGCGTTCGCGAAGAAAAGCTGGGTTGTGCATCGCGTTCGCGTATGGGGTATCGCGTTCGCGAAGGGAAACATACTGGGCATGGACTTTTGCCTTCGCGTTCGCGAACAGTGTCTCGCGTTCGCGAAGAGAAAATGTTGGGAAGCATATTTTGTGCTTCGCGAACGCGAGGGACCTGTCGCGTTCGCGAAGAAGAGAGGTCTGGACAGAAAGTTTAAGTTCAGAAAATGGGACTTCGTCCCATTTTCCATTTTTAACGATTTGGAGCTCGGATTGACGCGATGTTTGGGATATTTTCAGAAGAAACAATGGGGTAAGTGTTCTTAACTCAATATTAATTAAATTACCTGAATCCATGGTTGTTTTTAGCATTTAATTGGTGAATTAAGTTGGAAATATTTGTGAAAACCATCTTGGTTTAATTTGGAGATTTGAGGGTCGAGTTGATATTGGATTTGAGTAAAGTTTATATGGTTGGACTCGTGGTTGAATGGATGTTAATATTTTGTAACTTTCGTCGGATTCCGAGATATAGGCCCCACAGATGATTTTTGGGGCGTAATTTCAGATTTTGTGAAAATATTAGTATTTTGATATGGAATTAATTCCTATAAAATTTGTGGGCTGAACCAAATTAATTTTGACTAGATTCATGCCGTTTGGAAGTTGATACACGCAGAGTGAAATTTCTGGAGCATTGCTTAACTTGCTCGACATTGGATTTGGATTGTTCGAGGTAAGTAACTCTTCTAATCTTGGAGTTTAGGGTATGAACCCCGAATATATGTATTTTGTGAATTGTTGGTAGGTGACACACATGCTAGGTGACGGGGGTGTGGGCGTGCACTATAGAAATTGTGACGTAATTGTTTATGTGGAATTTTATAGTTAAATAATCTTGACATTTTCCATGCGGTTTTATATGTTAAAGAAATTGAGCTGAAAAGCATATTAAAAATCATGTTGAGGCCATGTTCCAGTATTATTGGGACCCTCATAGGTCATATTGCTGTGAATTATTGTGTTAAATTAAAAATTCATACTCAGTCATATTCATTTCATTGCATATCATAACTCAAATTTATGACTCTATTTTGATGCATATAAATGTTTTGGGTTGAATGCTCTGTTTTACTGAGATGCCCGAGTGGCTTCAGAGGTTTATGACTGAGTAAGTCGAGGGCCTGATTTATGTTGCATATTTATGGGATCGGGCTGCACGCCGCAGCATGTTGTATATTTATGGGATCGGGCTGCACGCCGCAGCATGTTGTATATTTATGGGATCGGGCTGCACGTCGCAGCATGTTTGATATCGGCTGAGGGCCTGATTTGTGAGGATGAGTGTGGATCCGGGCTGCCCGCCTGCAGCATATTTATGACTGAGTGAGGCCGAGGGCCTGATTTGTAAGGATGAGTATGGATCGGGGGCTGCCCGCCTGTAGCATATTTATGACTGAGTGAGGCCGAGGGCCTGATTTGTGAGGATGAGTGTAGATCGGGGCTGCCCACCCGCAACATACTTTATTATTATAGCACGTGAGTTGTCCGTGCAGCACGTGAGTTGTCCGTGCAGATTATAGCGCTTGGGCTGTCGGAGCCCCTCCGTAGTCTGTACACACCTCCAGTGAGCGTAGGTACCTACTGAGTGCGAGTGCTGAGTGCTGAGTGACCGGGTGGCAAGAGTGATTGTGAGGTATTCTCGAGTGGCAAGAGTGATTGGGAGGTATGCCCGAGTGGCCAGAGTGATTGTGAGGTATGTCCGAGTGGCATGAGTGACTGTGAGGTTTTGCCCGAGGGGCTGTATATGAGTGATGTTCTGCCCAAGGGGCTATTTATGATCTTATCATTGAGTCGCATTGCATTGGTATGCACACATAACATACATGCATAGAGATATATTTCCTCGTGCTGTACTGCATCACATTATTCATGATTTTTCACACATTGTTAATAGATGGGCATAGTGATGCATTTGTTTTTACACGGGTTATCCGGAAGGAAAATGAAACATCTTATTTATTATTGACAAGAATTTGGGAGAAATTTATTGTTTTCAAACTATTCATATTTTTGGCAACTACAGCAAACGATTTGGTTTTTTTTCACTGATGTATTTGAAAGAAAGAACTACTATTTTTGAAATCATGATTTGGCTGGGTATTTTATCCCTGAGTTACTTCTGGCATTATTTGCTTTATGTTATAATGGATTGTTGTGGACTATTGGTTTTAGACCCGACCTTGGTGGAAGCTCGTCACTACTTTCAACCTACGGCTAGGTTTGTTACTTACTCAGTACATGGGGTTGGTTGTACTGATACTACACTTCTGCACATTGTGTGCAGATGTTGGCTGATGTTGTTGTTGTGCTCAATGGTTGTGGGACTTGAAGATGTACATGCGTTCCTGTTGTAGCTGCCTTTTGTTCAGGGTAGCCTTAGATTTATAAAAGCTCTGTTTATGTATTATTCAAACAGACTATGTATTATTTCATTTTTGCTTTGTATATTCTATCCTTAGAAGCTCATGATTTGTACTACCAGTTCTTGGGGAATGTATAAGGTTAAGATAATTATTTACTTAAATTTCTTTAATAATTATTATTGGAATTGGATAGTTGAAAGTTGGCTTACCTAACGGGTTGGATTAGGTGCCATCACGACTAGTTAGATTTTGGGTCGTGACAGCTTATGAATGAACTTAATCCGAGTAACATTGACCTACCCAAAGATTTCCACACGGCGAAAAAATTAGTTTCCAAGTTGGGTCTTTCATCAGAGAGGATTCATTGATGTGAGAATGGTTGTATGTTATTCTATAAGGATGATTCATTGATGTGAGAATAGTTGCATGTTATTCTATAAGGATGATGCATCTCTAGAGAAATACAAATTTTGTAACAAGTCTCGTTACAAGGATGCCACAAATGATAAAAAGAAGAAGATCCTGGTGAAGGCGATGGACTACTTACCCCTTATACCAAGGTTAAAGAGGTTGCATGCATCAATGAGCTCCGCTCCTCATATGAGATGACATTATGAGCATAAAAGGCCAGATGGTATTTATGTCATCCTTCAGATGGAGAAGCATGGAAGCATTTCGATAGGGTATTCCCGCACTTTGCTAGTGAACCAAAAAAATTAGGTTGGGATTATGTGCTGATGGATTTACTGCATTTGCAGTCTCTGCTGCACCATATTCATGTTGGCCGGTGTTTGTTACGCCTTATAATCTTCAACCTGAGTTATGTATGACAAGTCCATATTTGTTTCTAACTTGTATTGTTCCAGATCCACGCAATCCAAAAAGGTTGATTGATGTTTACATGCAGCCTTTGATTGATGAGTTGAAGTTATTGTGGCATCAAGGCGTAGAAACGTATGATGTATCAACTAAGCAAAACTTTAGATTGCATGCTTCTTTGATGTGGACTATAAATGATTTTACTGCTTATTAAATGATTTTCGGGTGGTCGATTGTCGGAAAGTTAGCTTGCTCGACTTGTATGGAATATACAAAGGCATTCACTTTGATATATGGAGGTAAGAACACATGGTTTGACTGCCATCTTCACTTCTTGCCAATGGATCATGAGTTCAGGAGAAATACTAGTGCATTTATGAAGAACAAAACTGATTATGAGGAGCCACTATTCGTCTTGTCTCCAGAAGAGATTTGGAATAGAGTTAGGGATCTGCAAAAGGTAACTGAGTATCCCTTGGCTAATAAGATACCTGGTTATGGTGTTACACACAACTGGACTAAACAGAGCATATTCTGGGAGTTACCTTATTGGAAGCACAATCTTCTTCGGCATAATCTTGATGTCATGTATATCGAGAAGAACTTTTTTGACGACTTGTTTAATACTGTGATGGATGTCAACAACAAGACAAAGGATAACTTGAAGTCCAAGATGGACTTAAAGGAATATTGTAGGCGAAGTGAGTTGTACCTGACATGTTTGAACAACAAGATTCAGAAACCCAAGGCTAGTTTTACCTTCACCTTGGAGGAGAGAAGATAGATTTGTAATAGGGTTAATAATTTGAGTATACATGATGGGTATGCATCAAACCTGTCTAGGTGTGTTGAAATGAAAGAAGGAAAAGTGACGTCTATGAAAAGCCACGATTATTACGTTTTCATGGATTCTTTGATGCATGTTGTGTTTAATGCATTGCCTGATAGAATATGAAAGCCCATTAAAGAGGTAAGATTATTTTTCAAGGAGTTGTGTTCTAGCACCTTGAGGGTGGAGAACCTAACTTACATGGAGAGTAACATTCCCATAACTTTAAACATGTTGGCGAAAAGTTTCCCTCTTGGTTTTTTTTGACGTGATGGAACATCTTCCAATTCACCTTGCACATGAGCCATGGCTTGGAGAGTCAGTTCAATGCAGATGGATGTATCCATTTGAAAGGTAATTAATGAATATTAATCATTAATCCTTATGCACTTCATTTTAATATTATTCTATCTAAAAAAAATACTAATATGCAGGATTATTGGAAAATATAAGCGGACTGTCAAAAATAGATCTAGGATCGAAGGATCGATTTGTGAGGCATATGTGGCTAGAGAAACTTCTTATTTTTCTTCATATTATTTTGAACATGATGTGCCATGTTTGAGAAATAGACCTGATCGGCATGACGATGGAGGCACCGATCCTTCATATCCACCAGTTTCCATATTCAATCAACCAGGTAAAGGGAGTCCAAAACGTAGTTCAAAACGACTTTTGAGTGAGATGGAACTAAAGTCAGCTACAACACATGTACTTTTGAATTGCTTAGAGGTCCAACGTTACTATAAGTAAGTATACATTTATATTACCGACATATATTAAAGATTCATCATCGTTTTAACTAATGAAATTTTTTATTTTGTCAGACAGTTGGTTTGTGGGTACATATGGGCAAGAGCTTGTTTATCCAAAGCTTTCATAATGGTTTAAAGAATTTGTAAGTGTTACTTAATATTTTAACACGGTCTTATTAACGGTAAATTATAATAAGTTATATGTATTTAAATAATTCTAAATTATTTTACCCTTTATAGGTTCATAATCCAGTTAATGGCGTAAATGACCAATTATTGCAAGATATAGCTTGGGGACCTGATCCTAGAGTCAGAAAGATGACTAAGTATTGTATCAATGGGAAAAAAGTTTCATACAGAAGAATGGTTTAAGGGTAAGAAAATAAATAATACTAGCGTGTGTGTCAAAGCCGATGGAGATATTGATTATTATGGTGTGCTTCAAGAGATCATAGAACTTGAGTATAAAGTGTTGGCCGAAGAAAAAATTGGTACTCTTTTGGTATAAGTGGTATGATCCAATACCAAATAGAGGTACGAAGGTGCATCCTCAATACAAAATTATTGAAATAAAGCACACGGGGAGGTATAGACTCTATGACCTATTTATTATTGCATAAAATGTGATATAAGTGTATTATGTACCTTATTATTTGTGCAAGAATAAATCTGCATGGCGGGTAGTGATAAAATCTAAGCCAGTGGGTAGAGTTGAAGTAGAGGACGCATTGGATGTAGCGTACCAAAATGACATTTCAAGTGTTGAAACAGTGGTGGATGATGAATTAGCAAATGAATTACAGGATAGCAACGGCCTATACGAAGAATTCGATCCTTCAGTCCTAAGATCAATTTTAACTGAGCATGGTGAGGGAACATCAAAGGAAGATTCAATTTATGAACATAAAACAAGCGAGGATGAAGAATTATATGATAAAAATAAAACAAGCGATGAAGAATTATATGATGAAGAAAATAAAAATAAAACAAGTGATGAGTATTAAGTTATTTGTATGTTTTATGACTTGTTCAGTATTTATATGTGGTGTGCTTCATTGTAATATGTAATAAAATTACTTTATATAATTAATGACATCTTTATTTTTTTATGTTTATATTATTATATTTATTATGTTTACTTTATCTTTATATTTGTTATGTTAAATTTTTTTACATGTAAATATTTTATATTCATTACACAGATGGATTCTCGCGGTAATAAAATAAAAAATCTAAGAAAAAAATATATTTTACCTAGACCAAGTCAGCTTCCTCCACCTATACCATATATGAGCCCTCCTCCTATGCCTCCTCGTTCTTCCATGCCAGCTTCACAGTCATCTGACTTTTTCAAAGTCCCTCCCCCGTCTAGATCGCTTTAGTATTACTGTATGCCATCTCATGGTGGCTTAGCTTCGACCACCATTAATTTTATACCCACGCCTCATTTCTCAGCTTCCTTCACGCGTGATCCTGCTAGTCAGTTCAGTGGCTCACCACTGATTGCATCCCCGAGCCAGCATGGTAGCCAGCATGGTGGTTCATCTTTTGTGCCTCATACATCGCCCACTCAATTATCATCTCCATCATTATCCACTCCAAGTATATCTAACTTGGATATTGGAGGCTCTCACGTAACTGCATCCCAATCTACCAGTACTTCTACTGTTGTTGGTACCGTGAGACAGTGTACTGGAGGGACTGTACAGTACGATCATATTAACCGGCTAATTATTGTTCCCCATGGCGACGAGTGAGTTTTCCTTCAATTTCCTTTTAAAATCTTTCAATAAATTTTTACATATAATGAATTTAATGACATTTTCTATGTTAAATTAAATGCAGGTTTTTGCCATCCTTTCAGGCCGTGCATATGGTGATGAAATCTATGAAGCCATTTTTTCATGAGCCGTGAAATTCTTGGAGAAATATATAGTACTAGATTAGAATGAATATGTGGCAACAATTTAAGGCAAGAATAAATTAATTTTTATTAATACTTATCCTCATTCGTCTAATATTATTTATTCAATTTTGCAGGTTAGGTGCGTATGGCAGCCTGCACTTGAAAATCTAGTGAATGAGAACTTTGAGAAGAGACAACAGAATGGATAACAAATTCATATCATGTTTCTAGGAGAGGTGAAAAAAGTCCTGATTGGAGACGTGAAGATGTCTGGAATCAATTCTTGGCGAAGTGGAACACCCCTAAGTGAAAGAAGAAGAGTGAACATGTAAAGTTAAACAGAGCTTTAACTAAGGGTGGAGCGTTGTATACAGGAAGTTCTATTAGTTTTGCAGCCCATCGTTTGAGAATGGTAATTTCATTATAAAATATTCTTAGTTTTACAAGTATGAAAATTGAGCATATATATATCTCTAATTACTTCTTAATTTTCAAAAAATGAAATGTGGGGGAGATGTGACTTATGTTGAGGTCTTTGCGGAGACCCACAAGAAGAAGAAGAAGATGAAGGATGGCACAAGAGAAGGATTGGTCGAACCATGTGCTTTAGAGACATTTGTATGATCCCAACACCAACACTATATTATTTTTCCTTCTTGGTTTATTTTATTTATATAACGTGTATTATTTTTATTTTAGGATAAGTATCATATTAATCTTGATGCATGGCGACAAACTCAGCCTGAAGGAACTCAACCGACCCAAAGGATATGACTGTAATTTGCACATAGACGGCTGGTGGCATGAATAAAAGTATAAATATTATGTAATTATCTATGTTGGTATTAGTTTGAAAGTTGCGTGTTTGTTTTCTTATTTCTTTTACTTTCTTTTCTTTATTTCTAGTGAAAAATATAAATAAAGGTCGAGTCTACGGGATTAGAGTACAGCCATCCTCCAGTCGTCCACAACAACATTATTCAATGAGGCATCAGTTTCCCAAGAAGACATGGAAGTTATACGTCAAAGAGTGGATCAAATGTGGCAAGAATTTCAAGCAACTCGGGCTTTGATCCAAAAATTATTAAAAATTAAAAGTAAGAAAGACAATCAAGCTGCAATGGAGTTTGAGTCTGAGTCTGAGGAGGAGACTGGGTCTGAGTAAGCTATTTGAATGTTTTAGAGTTGAAGTTAGAGACATGTTTAATTTATGTTGTTTGATAGTTGGTTGGATTGTTATAAATATTATTGTTCATTTTGTAGTAAATATTGGATTTGAATTATTATACTAGGTGTTTGGTTGGTTGTTAGGTGTTTGGTTGGCTGTTTTATTTGGCACGTGGTGTAATTAAAATACAGCAGAATTTTACTAAATAATTCCCAGATTTGCGACTGAATCAGTCGCAAATTTCAGCAGAAATTACCGTGATTTGCGATGGATTTAGTCGCAAATTGAGAATTTCTAAAAGATTTTAATTAAGATTTGCGACTGATTCAGTCGCAAGTTGAGAATTTCTAAACAATATGTACGACTGTTTCAGTCGGAATAATTAATTAAAAATTAATTTTATTATTTAATTTTCCGACGGAATCAGTCGTAACTTTTTAATTTGTATTTATTTTTTTAATTCTGGTCAGCGACTGAATCAGTCACAAATTTAGCAACCAATTCGATCGCAAATGACTTAAATTCAAATATCCATGTATTTTTCAATTTGCGACTGAATCCGTCGTAAATATTTGACTGATTCTGTCACAAATATATTGCGATCACATGTTTTCCGACTGACACTTTTCAGTCGAAAAAATACGATTTTGTCTGATTTTCGACTGATTTGACGGTCGTAAATTTGCTATTTTTTAGTAGTGCTAATAGCTCTTGCTACTTCAAGAATTTGTCTATGTCTCCTTTCAACTACCCCGTTCTGCTGGGGTATATAAACATAGGAACTTTGCTGCATAATTCCTGCAATCCTAAACAAATCTTTGCAATGAGAATTAAAGAATTATGATCCATTGTCACTTATGAAAACCTTAATGGAACCATCAAACTGAGTTTTTATTAATGTCAGAAATTCTTTCATTATAATAGAGACATCACTCTTTAATCTCAACAAAAAAAAAACCTAAACTATTCTACTATAATCATCTACTAAGGCAAGAAAAAATATATTACCATTATGTGTAGGAACTTTGTATGGCCCCCACACTTCACCATGAATTAGCTGAAACACCTTAACACCTCTACTAGTACTTTGAGGGAAAGAAAATCTAGTTTGTTTAGCTAATGGACATATGGAACAAGGTCTATTGGCATCCATCTTATTAGGCTTGCAGATGTTTATTTGTTGCAGAATCTTGTGAGGGACATGTCCCAATTTTCTATGTCATAATTATGTAGATGAAGTCACAGTGAGAGTCACTAGGTGGTGAGAGACACTGGTTACTGCACCTTATTCTTTATATTGTGTCTCCAATAGTACAAAACATCATGCATTCTACCAGTCTTCTTCACCTTCCTTGTGTGAAGGTCCTGCAACATGACAAAATCAGGATAGAATGACATGAAATACTTTAATTTCTAGTCAGTTTAGATACTAATAACATATTAAACTTGAAGTCAGGAACACACAATACATCACTAATATCCCCTGTTCCATGCTACATCTACTAACATGACGAATAGGTAGTTGTTTGCCATCAAGCAAATGCATTGTCCCAGTACCATTCTTTGTATAATCACTCAAATCAGACAACATTTTAGGAATTGACACCATATGATTCGTTGCTCCTGTATCCATTATCCAACTGTGCTCACTTTTACTAGCCATGAATGAGCAAATAATACATGTCATATTGGATATAGTCTCAGGCACATTGTCTTTGTTGATCATCTTCAGGATCTAACTGTAGGGTTAAATGTAACAGTGACACCTCATGTAGTTCCTTGAATCTATGCTTCTTGTGAAGTCCTTTGACTTTGCATTTGCGCATGATTTCCATTTTCAGTTGTTGTGCCTGCATGAAACTTTCCATAAGTTGTGATTATACCTGTTTGCCCTGTACTACATCCTCCTCGAGCTTTTTCTGGTAATCCTCCTCCACAATGTGTAGTATGTGCCCTCTGTCGGTGATAAACACTAGGTGCTCCTTGTTTCCTTCTTCCTTTGAAATCTGAGGGATAACCAATGAGTTGATAACAATTCTCTTTGTTGTATCCCTTCATCTTTCAATGTTCACATTCTATGTTAAAATTTCTTTTGGACTTATGTATTGAACCTCCTTTTGCAGCTAAACTTCACAGGGTTGTAATGTCGTTTTCTTCTACAATTGAATTCAGCCCAATAAGTGTGGTGCCAGCTGCACTCCTCTAACTTTCATCCTCAAAAATTAGGGCAAAAGCTTGATTCAAGGTAGGTTTGACTAATTTCACTAGAATTTGTCTTCTAACTTGAGCATAGGAATCATTCAATCCACTTAGAAATTGTAGCAACCTCTGCCGTTGGAGATGATCCGCATATACCTTCGAATTTGTCGAAGGCACCATTGGATCATACTCAGCCCAGAGTTTCTTCAATTTCGTGAAATACATGGTTACTGAATCTGTTCCTTGAGAATTTTAGCAATTTCTCTGTGTAAATGGAAAATCCTCATCCTATTCACCTTATCAAACCTCTCTTTGAGGTTTTACCAAACTCAATGAGCATTAAAAGCATAAACAATTCTACTAAGTAGATCTAGTGATATTGTATTCATAATCCATGAAAGGACAATTGCATTTCATATCTCCCAATCTTCATGTAGCTCTGGCATAAATGAATCCTTGGTGCAAGTACCAGTAACGAACCCTAGCTTCCGCTTGGCTTGGAGTGCAATTTTCATCGACCTCCACCATAATCTGTAATACCCAGATCCTGTGAGTTGAACTGGAATCCATACGGAGCCTGGAGTGTCTGACGGATGCACAAACAAGAGATGGGTGTGGTCAATTTTCTCTGTCGCCATAGCCGATTCGATAGGATCGAGATAAGAAGAATAAGAAGAAAAGGAAGGAGATAAAGCTTTGCTCATATAAAATCAGAGAAAGAACGAGAGAATAATGGTTGCTCACAACTCTAATACCATGTTAAGCAGTAGTCATGGAAGCTTCTAGATTAAGCTGGGAGAGATCATTTGATAAATAAGAAGAACTAGTTGGACAAAAAGTTTTATTTTTGTACTGTTTTATTCAAAAAATGTAGTGTGCGTCCTTTTATACAAAACTTCTCTAACTAACTCTAACTGTATCCCTGAATGCCTAATTATATAATTAACAAATTCCGTAACTAACTTGATTCCAGCTAAGTGCCAGCTGGCTTCCTACTCATGTAATGCCTTCAACAGTTTCGAGTTTCGAGTTATGGTTAGTCACCTAGAGTTTTTATGTTAATTTAAAAATATTTTCTCGATTTCATAAAAGGGTATAAGTGTAACGACTCGGTCGATTATTTTGAGCATAAGCATTCCATTCAGTGGTTTGAGACTTTGAGTAATTTCATATTATGTATTATGACGTGTGTGTATGGTTGGTTTCGCTTTTTAAACGGTTCGGGATTGATTTGGAAGAATGACTCTCATTTTAGAAGCTTTAAGTTGTAAGAGTTGACCAAGATTTGACTTTTGGGTATACGGACTCGGAATCGGGTTTTGATTATTTCGATAGGTTCGTATAATAATTTTGTACTTGTACGTATGTTCGGATTTAGGTTCGGAGGTTCCTAGAAGAATTCGACACTATTTGTCGGAAGTTGACAATTTGAAGAACTTAAGAGTTCATAAGTTTGACCAAGAGTTGACTTTGATATTATTGCACTCCAATTGGTGTTCCGAAACTTTGGATAGGTCTATATAGTTGAATTGAACTTGTGTGCAAAGTTTAAAAATAATCCAAAGTGTTTAAGTGTGATTCTGACACTCTTTTGAAAGAATAAAGATTTAATAACTTAAGAGGAATTCTATTCAGTCTATTCAGTTTGAGCCTCGATTCTTTGTTGTGATGTTCCCGTGGGTATTTTGAGGCTTAGGATAAGTTTGCATGATGTATTTGTACTTATTGGTATGATTGGATGGGGTCCCGACGGTTTTGGGTGTATTTTGAAATATTGGTTGAGAAACTAGTTAAGGATTTGAAGTTTGACCATATTCAATATCGGATCAAAATAACCTCTTTTCTGTGTTTTGAGTGCGCAAGCAAGTTTGTAGCGTGTTTTATGATTGAAATGCATATATGGTTTGTGTCTGGGAGGTTCCGAATAAGTTTTGGGGTGCTAAAAAGAAGATTTTCTTATTGCTTTTTTCCTGGTATAAATAATTACGAAAATGCCATTGAAATTTTCAGACTTCTTTTAAAACCTCAAAACATCATATCTCCCTCATTTTAAGGCCACATTGGGTGATTCAATAGGCTATCTTGGGTGTAATCTCGCAAGAATTGTGTTGGGCTTATCAAACGTGAGTTTCAGGATCATCTACGATCTGAATCGAGCTGGAACAACTATTGCATTTGTTTTCTTGTTTTGGAATTTAGTTACTTTTTCTCACAAGGTTTTGAAGCTCGGTTTCTAGCGATTTTGGAAGTGATATTCATCTACAAACATTCGATAAGTGATTCTAATTAAGTTTTAACTATATTTCATGAATATAATACCAAATTTATGAAAAACAAAGAGGAAAATTGGAAACTTTTGTCAAATTTTTGAAAAATGAAGAATTGAATTTTGAGAGTCGATTTGGACTCGGATTTTGAAAACAAAATACATATATGGACTCGTGGGATTATGAATAGTCGGAATCTATCCTTGGACCCGGGATTTGACCAGCGGGGCCCGGGGTTGACTTTTGTTGACATTTTTAAAAAAACGTAAAGATCATAACTTTATTGATTGTAATTGGTTTTTCTTGCTTTGTTTGATGTTATTAAGTCATTTTTGGTTTAGATTTGATCCGTGTGGAAGCAAAATTTAGGGGAAAAGCTATTTCCGAGGATTGAGTTAGCCTAGTTGAAGTAAGTATCATGCCTAACTTTCTGTGAGGGAAACTGCCCCTTAGGATTTGGGTTGATTGTTCTATTTGTGTTATGTGAAAGCCGTGTACTCCAGGTGACGAGTGGTTACACAGACTATATGTAGTATTTGACCGATTTAGGTTATCTAGACTCTTTCCATGCCTTTAATTGAATTGTCATAACATGTTATATCTATTCTTACATGCTCTATTTGACGTTTTTAGCACTTGTTCTACCTCTTAATTGTTATTTAGATCTTACATGATTTAGTTGAAGTTATTGCCTTCCTTATTGTCTTGTTACCTCTTAATTGTTGAATCACTTTTAATTGACGTTGTTATTTCGTGGAATATCACTTGTTGAGTTATTGGTGTTGAAGTTGTAATAGGCGTTATCACATTGAGGCGAAGTTGTTAATTGTTGAGATACCTTTCCTTGTTGAGCATTCTCATTTATTTTGTTAGTGTAGAAATTCTTGTACACATTGTGATTGAGCCATGGGCTATTTGTTACGAAAACATTGGTGTTTTTGACTTTGTGGCAAGTTGTGGCATATGAGCACTTGTGGTGCTAGTTGTGATTGTGTTTTGATATTGATACGCATGCGGTGGTATAAGGCTAGGGGTTGATACGCATGCGGTGAGATAAGGTGGGCTTGATACGCGTGTTGCTAGTAGGGAAACTACTTGAAGCCACGCGGTGAGATAAAGGTGGGCTAAAATGCGTGCAACTATTTCGGGAAAAATGATTTTCAAAACTAAATGTAAGGCTCACACGGTGATATAAGGAAAGATTGTGATTGAAATTATGAAATGTGAATACGAGGCGGTACCTCGATTGTGATTTTTATTGTACATTCCATGTTGGAACAACTTGTTGATTTGAACGGTCATTGTTATTGTGTTTGGTTATTCGTTGTTATCTTGGTGTTGGAACGAATGTGGTTTCTTATGTGAGTCATGCATTCTATGTGATTTGTTGTGTTACTTTAATATGCCAATTTGTGCCTCCATTATACCTTGGTGAATTGATTGTCAATGTGAATTTAATTGCGTGGAGTTATTATATCATATTCTATTGAGTTGGTGGTAAAATAATGGTTTAAATTAAAAAAATTATTAACATACTTTATTCTATGTGCCTCTTAAGATAAAACTTGTTATCTCACTCGGTGCCTTATTATTCTAAATGGTTATCGCACGTTCACTATAATTGGGTTCTCAAATTATACTCATTATCCTGTTAAATGTTTACCTTACTTAAAATTGCTGTAATGTTTTTCTTTAACAATTTTTATATTTAATTAGTTAATTTAACTGATGTTTTACTTTCTTTAAAAATAATATTTTCACTCAATTTTATTAATTTCTAAACTAAACCCATCTGATACTCTATTTCGTATAAATTGTACATTATTTTACTTTACTTGATTTCTAAAATAAACTCATTATTTTATTTGACGCCTTATATTATTCAAGATTGTTATTATGTTTTATGGTGTTTAAATATATCTCTCGTTCATCTAAATTGATATTTGTCACCGTTGCAAAGTACATGGTAGCACGTGGGCTTTGCCGTGCGAAGGTGATTATTATTGTGGGCACGAGCTACCATATGTGTGAGATTTAAAAATTGTGGTCCATGACTTGTGCTTTATGAGGTGTAGTGTCTCGGAGTAATTCTTGTTGTAAGTACATGCGTTGGGAGAGACTTGATTATTTGAGTTGTCATGTATTTTTCCTTATTTGAGTTCATTTACATCTCATCGGTGTTTTGATTATGTTGTTTCTTTATTACTCTTTTACTACTTGCTACTATTTGTGTTTCTATTACTTCATTGTTGGTTGTAAATCAATAATATTTCCGCCGTTGGTCTTACATTGATGTTCTTTCCATTGTTAGCTTATGTATATCTTGAACATGTTTCTATGTCTAGTAGGTGTCTTGACTTGGCCTCGTCACTACTCTACCGAGGTTAGGCTTGATACTTACTGGGTATCGTTATGGTGTACTCATGCTACGCTTCTGCATATTTTTATGCAGATCCAGGTATTCTGATCGTGTTGTGGAGAGTTGTGTCTGTGCGACGGGAGACTTCAAGGTATACCTTCTTGACGTTCGCAGGCCTCGGAGTCACCATCTTACTTCATTATGCTAATGTTAAATTGAAATTCAAAATAGTATTGTGTTTAGAAATTCTAGTGTGTTTCAGTAGTGCTTATGACTCCGTACTACCGATTTTGGAAAATGTATAACTATTGGCTGTTTGCGGCTATGTATGTCATTTAATGATTTATGATTTATGATTAAATAGTACAATTCTGTTTATTAAATCAGCATGTGTTAGGCTTACCTAGTCTTAGAGACTAGGTGCCATCACGACATCCTAAGGTAGAAATTGGGGTCGTGACAAGTTGGTGTCAGAGCTCTAGGTTCATAGGTACTACGAGTCATAAGCAAGTTTAGTAGAGTCTTGCGGATTGGTACGGAGATGTCTGTACTTATCTTCGAGATTCTACGGAACTATTAGAAAATTCCACTCCTTTCATTCCTTATCGTGCGACATTGATTCAGCTTGAAGCATATATCTTATATCCCTTTACATCCACTTATATATGATGTTACGAGCTCAACATTAGCTATGCTCTGATGGTTTGTAATGCTGCGGATGGGCTACGAGGGGGCCATAGATGCTCGATCATTGTCTCGAGGTATTGTCCAAACTAAGGACGTGGATGTGTTGGTAGATCTTCAGTTATTCAAGTGTGGGATGCAACTGGTTCGTGTATCTGATTGGTGTTGTACGAGCTTATGAAGGTTGGTAATATGGATCATCGGATGTTGTGCCATATGACTCCACGCCAAGTGGGGGAGTCTACTATCGACGATCAGATTGCATGGTCAAGTGTCATGTCAGTTTTGGGTCTGAGGTATATATGCAGTGTTAAGGGGCTCCCCAGAATTGTACATGACTAAGATATGAGATTTTCCTGGGATGGTGTTGAAACTTGTAGTATATCTGTATCATTGCTAAATCTACATTTTAGTATCAAAGAGGTTAGAGAAACATCTTCAGATTTACAGAAGGCCTCTTCAAAGTGGGTATCTCGGTTGCAACATTGTTGGGTGCTCCAAAGAAAATACAATAGTTTTTGGGCTTTCAGATGACGTGGTTCATGCTAGGGTCTTCTGCGGTGAGCTTTGACTTAGGATCATTGTGTACCGACAAGGGAAAGTGTTGACTTGAATACAAGTCGAGAAGGATTCGAAGAAATGGGTTAGCTCGATGGTGTTGGGTCAGCATAGCAACAAAGGTAACTAGTTCTTTTGGTGTTGTAATGCTTCACCAGCGTTCTGTGGAAATACTCTTGGGTTTGATGGCTTGCGTGACTTGGTTGAGTTGGGGAAGTTCAGTTATGATGGCTTGGTGGTGTGCGGACTGGCCTCAAAGAGTTCTTAATAGTGTCGACCATGGCTTGAGCTAGATGTCTGCTACCGACATAAGGAACGTGTGGCATGTTACGATTTTCACCTGGATGGGGTCACGAGTTATAGACAGCATGGATGATTTCAGATGTTTAGAAGAATGCTAGGATTATTGGATACCACCTAAGAAGGGTGCGCACTCCTGAAGGCACAATGTGTTTCGACTTGCGGATGCCTGACTAGTATTACGGTAATCGCTTGGTTGATCGACTGTTGATGTCCAAATTATGCTTTGTGGCATAAAAAAATTATCAATGTACTTCTCGTTGGCTGACCGTATGTGAGGAATGTGTCAGTTATTTGAGTAGTGCAGTTAGGATCGGATATGGAGATTCTAGTATTTTAGGGATTTAAAGACTAAATGGGTTCTCGAGGCAGATTGTTCCATGGTTGTGAACGGTGAAGGTATGTTAAGAGGTTGGCAACTGATATTATGTACTATAGATATGTTATTGTGGACCTTTCGGAGGCTATCTACCTACTTCAAAAAGATCAGAATTGATTTGAAGGCTACTAGTAGGTCTAAGGATGTTTGTTCTAAATCGGGTCAGATTTATCTACTCAGCACAGTTATTGTGGAGGGGTATGTTATTGGTTAGGGTGGATCGCATTTGTGTTCTGATATATCTCATGTGTTACTCTCCTATGTTGCAATGGGTTGTTATCTATTGGTTATCTGCACACCGATGCGGTTATGTTTGGGCTTTGTAGCGAAATTCGAGCGAGATTGCTCTTGGGGTGTTGAATGGTTGATTGTGCCTTGGTTATGGTCTTCCTGTTTCTAGTATATAGTGATATTCGTATCTCCATGGTTATGGTCACACGCTTTATGTGTTTGTTGTTGATATGCTTATGGTTGTTGATTATGAGTATCATGGTGCGACGTATTCTAGGTGGAACGGTATTGGATTGGGTCATGCATCACAGCGGCGTTATGCTAGGATGTGATCCGTTGTGATTATTTCGTGTGTTATGTTTCCCCTTATGTGATGGATTGATAGCATTACGCTTCGTGGTGGTAATTGTTGAGCTGGTTATTGTTTGTTAGTGCACGTATTGCATGGTACGTGGCTCTAAGTTGGATTTGGGTGACAGGTCGGTCGAGCAGCTTGTATCGAATGAGATAAGGTTATTAGGCCTAAAATAAGTGTCATCGGATTTAATTAAGGTATTTTTGCAAGAATTGTGTCACTTATCAGCTTAGATTTTGGTTAAGGTTTTTATCGGGCAAAAGAGTTCCACGACTTATTGATATGATGGGTGGTTATGAGTTTTTGTATGTTTATTTCATCATTGGCAGTGTACGAAGGTTTAGAACAAGGTTTTATTTGATATGAGGTTTGTTACCGGTGTCGGGTCAGTTATCAAGCAACTATTGCGGTCGGAAGTTATTTCTATGAGTATTTGAGTTATGTGGTATATCATGTGATTATGACTTGAGATATGATTATGGATTGATACAGCTTGTTCAGAGTTATACGATGCATAGATGAAAGAATCGGGCCATATAATGAGTTACGGATATTGGGGATTTGGGTTTTAAGGTTTATGGACTAAGGTTGAAGTAAGGATCCTCTGTTATGTGGTATTGTCGGGTTTATATGAATTGGGGTGACGTGGGATCACCCACGGTTATGTGTATGGTGAGGTTATATGGCGATTTGATGGCTTTGGAACGACTCTTGGCACGTTCGAGGACGAATAAATATTTAAGTGGAGAAGAATGTAACGACCCAACCGGTCGTTTTGAGCTTTAGCGTTCCATTCTGTCACGACCCAAAATCCAACTAGTCGTGATGGCCCCTAATCCTAACCCGATAGGTAAGTCAATTAACAACTATCCAATTTAATGAGATTTATTGAGACAAATGAATGATAAAATAATTGAACCTTCATACATTTCCCAAGGACTAGTAGTACAAATCATGAGCTTCTAAGATTTAGAATTTACAAAGCCGGTATGAAATAAAGTACATTATTTGTTTGAAATATACATGAAAAGATTAAAATTCTAAAGCTACCAAGATCAAGAGGCAGTTATGATCGGAACGCAGGTACATCTTCAAATCTAGCTCTCGCCGTACACAACAACATCATCATCCAACATCTGCACGCAAGGTGCAGAAATGTAGTATGAGTATAACCGACCCCATGTACTCAATAAGTAACATACCTAACCTTAGGTTGAAAGTAGTGACGAGCTGGAACAAAGGTCGGAGTCCAACACCAAAAGCCAATAACAGTTCATAACAGCATATAAAAGTGATAAAAGTAGTAACTCGGAGATAAAATTCTTAGCTCGTTCACAGTTCCAAAAAATAGGCATGTTTTTCAAGTAAATCAATGAAAACCCAAATCTTTTACCGAATAACCAAAATATGAGTAAGTTTGTAAAACTGTGATTTTTCCCAGAACTTTCAACAGGTAAATATTTCATTTTCAAATGGCATGAGGAAAATATATCTCTATGCCTACATGTCAATGTGTATGTGAAGTCATGAATGATGCAATGTCGTACATCATGAGGAAAATACATCTATATGCATGTATGTCAAGTGTGCATGCCAACTGTAATGCAATGCGATGATAAAGCCATGTGCATGCTCTTGGAGTATCAATGTACTCAGTCCTCCCAATCACCCAATCCTCACAGTCACTCAGCCCTCATAGTCACTCAGTCCTCACAGTCAATCGGCACTCGCGCTCGGCACTTGCACTCAGTACTATACAGTGCAAGTAAAACAGGGCAGATCCAGCCCAAATGCAAATAAACCAGGGCAGATCCAATCCAAATGTAAATAAATCCAGGGTAGATCCAGCCCAAATGCAAATAAATCCAGGGTAGATCCAGCCCAAATGCAAATGAATTAATAGCAATTGCGCTCACCGTGAGTGTGCAGACTTCGGAGGGGCAGATCCAACCCAAGCGATATAATAATGTTACACCCCATATTTCCGTACGTGAGAATACGCCATAAATAAATTGATGAAAGCTCGGTAATGAGATGTTACATCCCGCATTTTTGTACGTTAAAATTTTGTCGTAAGTTAATCGACATAAGTTCGGGAATGAGATTATTTTGGAATTATAAGTATTACGTTATTTCAAACAAGTGATAAGTAAACCCGTGAAGGTGAGAGGGTAAGCAAATCGAAAAAAGTGAGTTTCGTCAAAGTTTGTCAATTTGGGATAAAATACGGCCCGAGCTATAATACCCGGTATTTATGGACTAGTGCCATACAAGGTACCACATGACCATGATAGTAAGGTGTATAAGGTGTGTTAAAAAGAAGTAGTATTTTAAGTAATTTGGGATAATTCTTAATTATGTGGGTAATTAGTTAATTATTGAATTAGTGAGAAATTACCAAGTTAATTAAGGAATTTGGTAATTAATTAAGATGTGGTGGATAAGCCTAAAAGGCTCCTCAACGTGGCAGCAAGCTTAGCCTAATTAAGTGACTCTTTATTCAACAAATGAGGTGTCACATTTAGAGCAATTCTTGGCTAAGTCATCTTACAAAAGGGGCCCACATCTATAATAAGAAACATCCCAGATTTATTAAGGGGTATGGACGAAGGCTTCATAATAATAAAGAATGAAATCTTCAAGAAAATCCATGAAAGACTTCTCAAATTCAAAAAAGGATTTATATGAGATTATGATTAAATTCACAAAAAGGCTTATGACTACAAAGTACAAATGATGCTTCAATATCGAATTGCAATTCTAAGAGGATTGCAACGAAGTTACACTGTGTAACCACAACGAGATTTGCAATTCTAAGGGAGTACGGTACAATCTTTCTCAAGAACATCATACGGATTTTTCCTTACTTCGATCCGCCGTTACGTGTTTTGTCGCAAAAGACGGTGTTAAAGGGATTGTCAAGAGAATCGATTCATGTATGTTAAGGCTATCCCTTCTTTCCTTTTGGCGTGATCCAAATAATACAAATGAAACGAGCAAAATACACAACTTTTATAAATGACTCTATTCATAGAAATATTAGGGGTGTCTATATTCTTGATTCTCCATATGTATTATTATTCTATCATCTGTTCATGGGTCTCAGAAAATACGTAAGTTGATAAAGTTTATTTCACGATATTAATCAAAGGTATAATGGTCTTATGACACTCTAAAAAGATTTTATTGACGTACTTCTCATGCATTGCATTCATTTACATTGACCCATGACCAGATCGCATTATATACGCGTATATATGTATATTATATGTATATGGGATATGGAAAAAGGTTACGGCGTTATATACGCACCACCACCTGATCAGCTGGTATACGTTGATGATTTGCCCACACTGGCCGAAATGATATGATGGGATGCCCTCAGAGGCTAGATGATGTTATGAACGCATATACCCATACTTGGTATGACATTTATACGCATATGCATGACATTGTAAGTATAGAATGATTCATGGAGCTATTCAGACTTACATGTCGAGTCTTTTACTCCATGTTTCTCTCATGTCTATTATTTACAGATTTTCATTCCTTACATACTCGGTACATTATTTGTACTGACGTCCCTTTTACCTGGGGACGTTGTATTTCATGCCCGCATGTCTCGATAGACAGGTCGAGAGTCCACCAAGTAGGCTATCAACTCAGCGGAAGGTGTTGGTGCACTCCATTTGCTCCGGAGTTGCTTGTTTGGTCAGTATGATTTAGACGTGTATTGTTTGGTATGGCAGGACTCTGTCCCGACCTTTATGAATATTATGTATTCTTAGAGGCTTGTAGACAGATGTCACGTACGTAAAAGATTGTATGGCCTTGTCGGTCTATGTTCAGTGTACGAGTGGTTATTTTGGTCTTATAGGCCCGTATGTCTTATGTATAAGTTGGTATTATATGTTGTATTCTACTTATCTCACGGCAGCCTCTTCGGCTCAGTTATCTATGATAGTATGATATGAAAATATACATTATGTTGGTACTCGGTTGAGTAAGGTACTGGGTGCCCATCGTGGCCCATCGGTTTGTGTCGTTACAAAAGTGGTATCAGAGCAGTTATGTCCTATGGAGTCTACAAGCCGTGTATAGGAGAGTCTTGTTTATGGGTGTGTTGTGCACCACACTTATAAGCAGTAGGCTACAGGGCAATTAGGACTGTCACTCTTTTTACTCTAGATCGTGTGGTAGAGCTCAGTTGTAAGAACTCAGTTTCCTAAACTCTATCTTATTCATAATACGATGATGCCTACATCCAGAAAGACGGTTTGTAAGAGATATAGCGGTGGAAGAGTTGAGTCAGAGGAACTCAATTTTTGCATCATGCTTATGATGGATAAATATGAGGTATTCAGCAGATCATGTGTGTACTAAGATGTGTAAACTTTTTGATAAGGATCCCTAAGGCAAGAATGTCTATCCATTCTTACGGTAAAAAGGAATAAGAGAATCGTAAGGTAAGGGTACAAGCTACCCAGCTAATGAAGATTATCGCAGAGGAATATAAGCCTTTTGAGTTACCTTCAACAATAACAGAGGTATGTACAATTGGCCACACCCATCTCATTTATGCCCTATGGGGGCTAACGGAAGTAGTATAAGAGAAGGCAAGATATCAGGATATAGTTGGGATTAGGGTAACCCAAAATAGTGGATGGATTGTTAGCGTTAGCTGACATTTCTGAAGGATATTGCAAATATGCTAATAGATCTCCTTGTGAGACGCCCAGATGGTATACTCTAAAATAGTTCAACTAGATATGAGTACTACAAAGATAGGCACTCGAAGCCTGGAAGGGATAAATATTATCTTAGTGTGACCCTCGTCCCTAGTAGAGAGAGAATATTAGGCAACCCGAAGAGCCAGTGGATGGAGCAAGGGGAGCTAAAATCAAAAGAATGTCTTGTTCGAGTTTTCAGAATAAAGTGATGGACATAAATGTTAGCAGGAAATAATAAGAAAGTTAATGAAGCATTATGAGTAAGATGTGATACATGG
The DNA here is from genome assembly GCF_000715075.1 of Nicotiana tabacum. Classification (NCBI taxonomy): domain Eukaryota; kingdom Viridiplantae; phylum Streptophyta; class Magnoliopsida; order Solanales; family Solanaceae; genus Nicotiana; species Nicotiana tabacum. The sequence goes on along the minus strand of NC_134096.1, from coordinate 40,952,151 downwards.
ATAAAACGGTAGATCAAGAAAATGACAGTATTACAGAGTCTATAGTCAAGTGAAGGAAAACACGAGAGGTGATAGGCCTGGATACAACAAAAGAGTATAGGCTATAAAGTCATATTCTCATTTCGAGAAATAAGTTCGTGACTCCAACGCGACTACCAAAAGGAAAAGTTAGACCCCAGAGTAATGAGAAATCAGCATGGACTAATGAACAAGATAAACTAAACATGAACTAGTGACTGAGTAATAGTTGGCGACGTGAGAATTTCAGATTTTGTTTCGGCGATTATAGAATGAACGACAGAAGAATAATATTTAAAGGTCATTCAAGAAGAAGCTTTCCCTAAAGCAAGAAATGTGAGCAAAGTTAAGCTTAAGGGACTATGTGTGCCAGATACACTAAGTGTCACCCTCGCAAGTAAGGAATTTTGTTATCCTTGGTACAGAAGGATTGCCACAAAGGCGAGTAAGGGTCATCGATGATGTGAAAAGATGCTAAAGATGAAGAGGTAAAATATCTATACGTAGACCATCGTAGCACTAAATCTTAGCACTCCCCTAAAGGGGAAATATGGAGATACGTGGCATTAAGTCGAAATTAAGTAATTCTAGTAACTATGGAATGGTAAAGGAAGATTGCAACAAAAATGAAAAGGGGGTGAGATTACACTTATTCAAATCCTACAGATGTGCTACGATTCCAGAATATTATACAAGCACGACGTCAAGGAGAGGAAGTAAAGGTTCCTGCCCAAGGTGTTATTAATAAATAAGGAGCATGCGCGAGACGTAAGTTAAGATAAAGGAGATAACCCAAGAATATTACACGGAATATTGATATGAGAATGGGCCAACGAGTAGTTAGTAGTTGATCCAGGAAGAGCCTAGTTATGGCTAAACAAGAGGACATAGACAAATCAACAGATTATGCAAGATGAACATAGCGAACCCCAACATGGGAAATTCAGTCTCGCAGATATGACATTGTGATCCTTGAGATATATTCAAATAGGAGTTGTGATAGTTAAAGGTAAATAAAAGAGAATGCCATTGGAAAGACTGTCAAAATATTAGTTCAAAAGCAACCCTACAAGCATAAGGGCGTGGAAATAAGTAACTACGGATAATTATAGGTGGGGAAGAACATCAAAAAAATTCCATCAAGTATACGATGTGATAAGCTTGTAACTTTACAAGAGCCAGAAGGTCTTCCTAAATACTACAATGAAAGGCTAGCTGAGGAAATAAGGAAGAAGGCTTCAACCTAAGCACAGTGACCTAAAGAGGAAATGGTCTTGTAGCAACAGTCTCACAACAACATTGTATGCACTCCATAAGAAAGTGGCACCTAGCATGGCTAATGAGCGGGAAATGAAACCAAAAGTAATATTCGAGATCATATGAGTTGCACGAAAATTTCGGCATGCGTGAGAACTGAGATAAGCTAAGTATGTATGCAACAAGTGGCAAAACGACCAGGAAAAGTAATAGCTTACATTTAAAGAAAGCTGAGAAGGAACAAAAAGAATTATTCGACTAATGATCCGAAGTTAGTTATGTTATGAACGCACTTAAGAGTTCGGAGTTTTATACATGCAGCATATATATCGACAATCATATAGCCATAGAAGATTCCGGTATAAGTTAAAATAAAGAATTGAGCCCAGGGCATAGACAAAGGAATGAATTGATAGAAGATTGTATCATGGATATTCCATAGCGCCCATGAAAGGCTAAAGTAATAACTAATACCATGAGCCGCAGATTGGGAGATAGTTTAAGCCTACATAAAGGATGATCAGAAGGAGGTGGAAACTAAAGAGTTACATCAACGAAGTAAATCAGGAATCTAATTATTGGACCCAGAAAATTATAGACCTCATGATTGAGAATATTGCAGGATTACTCTTAGATATCAGAGGTACAAGAGAGATAGTACAGTAGTTATATCCTATAATGGCTCTACGATAAAGCCAGTTAGAAGAAGTACCAGCCTCATAAGAAGTCGGTATGAAGCTCCCACCGGATTGTGTATGCACCAGAGGTGCAAGTATTATAATAGAGCTTCAAGTCGTGAATGTGAATTATACCTATGTGGAAGGGAGGTCATAAAAGAGATAGAAGAAGTGAGGCAAGATTTTAAGGTAAGTAAGGTAAAGGTGAACAACGTACGAGATACTCAGGTGCAGAAGGTTGTGAATAATCTATACTTCAGATAAAGGGGTAGAAGCATTGGGATTCGGTATCCAGGAATGATAGTGGCGTCGTCAGTGGCATATCTTTTAGCTTATGGTTTCTAGGTATCAAGAAGTCTAGTTAAAAGAGTAAAGAAGAGTTAGAGACGATGCGATGTCTCGCTTGATGTTCCAGAATAACGCAAGGAAATCCAGGGTGCAAGCAAGTTGAAGGAAGGTTGCAAGTAGTAATAATAGATATGTGTAGATCGCAAGTTAAAGTATGGTAAAACGACAAGGTTTTAGCAAGTCGGGAGTAAGGATAAGAAAAGGCGAGTGAAGAGGTGACAAAAATGGATAAGTCCTCGGGATTAAGCCCATGAAAACAAGAGAGATAATGGTTTCTCTAAGTTATAGAAAGCTCAGTATATCCTGAATGAGCTCAAAAGAGTCTAAGACTAGTAGCAGTTGGAAGAGATGGAATGCTGCCCTGGTATTACAATGAGGGTGTAATTGTGATAGATAAAGGATGATGTTTGGGCCTTCGATTGAGTAATGATTTGAAGAGGTTTTCATGAACTGCACAGGATTAGAATACCCCCATAAGATGAATCACGTTGGGATGCTATGAAATACGATCATGAAAGTATAGTATCATATCGCCCCAGGTAGATCAGGAAAATCACTTCAAATGTTTCACGATGCAACGTAAGCCCTAGTGATTACATAAGAGGTTTCAAGTAATCAATGGTAGATTATAGATCAATATTGAGGTGAATCAAAAATAGATGGATGAAAGTTACAAAGTATGAGATGAGATTAGACCATCATTCTTAGGATGAACAGTAATGAGGAAGCATTAAAGGACTTAGATTTATACATATAGGATAAGAAACGAGAGTAACCTGGAGTTGGTAGCAGACCTCAGTAACGATAAATCGAATTAAGAATTATGGTATAGTATGACCTACTTAGATGCAGTAAAGTCAAATGAATGGATAACCGGGTCTATGAAATAAGATATAACAATATTCGTAAGTTCAACAAAGTATCGAGTGAAGAACTTCATTGTACTTATAGATGCCCATAGGGACATATTATTAAGCTCTGTATATGTTCACAAAATGAGTCCTAGGGATTGGCTAAAAGCTGGAGGAAAAAAGAGAGAAGAGTCGCATAGGCGCACTTACAAAGTCAGAGTCGTACAGGCTGCATGATAAAAGATAGCAACAGTTACAAGATTGGAATGATTCCGACCACGAGTCGTGGTGTGAGAAAGAGGCCTAAAGGGGCGAATGCCCTGGCATTTGGGATTCATTCACAGAATAGTTGCCTAGATGGCAAGAGGAGTAATAAAGTATTCGGAAGAGCAATGGGTTATGAGAATGATAAGTGCATCAGTCAGCATTCGAGGATGAATGTTCCAAAGGGGGGAATGATGTTACACCCCATATTTTCGTACGTGAAAGTACACAATAAATAAATTGATGAAAGCTCGGAAATGAGATGTTACATCCCGCATTTTTGTACGTTAAAATTTCGTCAAAAGTTAATCAACGTAGGTTCGGGAATGAGATTATTTTGGGATTATAAGTATTACGTTATATCAAAAAGTAATAAGTAAATTTGTGAAGGTTAGAGGGTAAGCAAATTGAAGAAAGTGAGTTTCGTCGAAGTTTGTCAATTTGGGACAAAATACGGTCTGAGCTATAATACTTGTTATTTATGGACTAGTGCCATACAAGGTACCACATGACCATAATAGTAATGTGTATAAGGTGTGTTAAAAATAAGTAGTATTTTTAGTAATTTGGGATAATTCTTAATTATATGGGTAATTAATTAATTATTGGATTAGTGAGGAATTACCAAGTTAATTAAGGAATTTGGTAATTAATTAAGATGTGGTGGATAAACCTAAAAGGCTCCTCAACGTGGAAGCAAGCTTAGCCTAATTAAGTGACTCTTTACTCAACAAATGAGGTGTCACATTTAGAGCTATTCTTGGCTAAGTCATCTTACAAATGGGGCCCACACCTATATTAAGAAACATCCCAAATTTATTAAGGGGAATGGATGAAGGCTTCATTAAAATAAAGAATGAAATCTTCAACAAAATCCCTGAAAGACTTCTCAAATTCAAAAAAGGATTCATATGAGATTATGATTAAATTCACAAAATGAAGGCTTATGACTACAAAGTACGGATGATGCTTCAATACGGAATTACAATTCTAAGAGGATTCCAACGAAGTTACACTGTGTAATCGCAACAAAATTTGCAATTTTAAGGGAGTACGGTACAATCTTTATCAAGAACATCATACGGATATTTCCCTACTTCGATCCGCCGTTACGTGTTTCATCGCAAAAGACGGTGTTAAAGGGATTGTCAAGAGAATCGGATCAGGTATGTTAAGGCTATCCCTTCTTTCCTTTTGGCATGATCCAATCATACAAATGAAACGAGCAAAATACGCAACTTTCATAAATGACTCTATTCATAGAAATATTAGGGGTGTCTATATTATTGATTCCCCAAGTGTCTTATTATTCTATCATCTGTTCATGGGCCTCAGAAAATACGTAAGTTGATAAAGTTTATTTCATGATATTAATCAAAGGTATAATGGTCTTATGACACTCTGAAAGATTTTATTGACGTACTTCTCATGCATTGTATTCATTTACATTGACTCATGACCAAATGGCATTATATACGTATATATATGTATATTATATGTATATGGGATATGGAAAAAGGTTACGGCATTATATACGCACTACCACCTGATCAGCTGGTATACGTTGATAATTTGCCCGCAGTGGTCGAAATGATATGATGGGATGCCCTCAGAGGCTTGCTGATGTTATGAACGCATATACGCATGCTTGGTATGATATATATACGCATATTCATGACATTATAAGTATTGAATGATTCACAGAGCTATTCAGACTTACATGTCGAGTCTTTTACTCCATGTTTCTCTCATGTCTATTATTTACTGATTTTCATTCCTTACATACTGAGTACATTATTTGTACTGACGTCCCTATTGCATGGGGAGGCTGTGTTTCATGCCCGCAGGTCTCGATAGACGGGTCGAGAGTCCTCCAAGTAGGCTATTAGCTCAGCGGAAGGTATTGGTGAGTTCCATTTGCTCCGGAGTTGCTTGTTTAGTCAGTATGTATTTAGACGTGTATTGTTTAGTATGGCGGGACTATGTCCCGACCTTTATGATGATTATGTATTCTTAGAGGCTTGTAGACAGATGTCATGTATGTAAAAGATTGTATGGCCTTGTCGGTCTATGTTCAGTGTACGAGTGGTTATTTTGGTCTTATAAGCCCATATGGTTTATGTATGCATTGGTATTACATGTTATATTCTACTTATCTCATGGCAACCTCTTCGGCTCAGTTATATATGATAGTATGATATGAAAATATACGTTATATTGGTACTCGGTTGAGTAAGGTAATGGGTGCCCATCGCGGCCCATCGGTTTGGGTCGTGACAAATAAGCCAAATCCTGGCATGAATCAATAAAGTCTGTTGCGGCGTGCAACCCAATCCCATAAATGTCACTCACAAGCATGCCCTCGGCCTCACTCATACATCAATCTCGCCAATCTTTTGGGCTCACAATATCATGCAATTCACCCCCAAAATAATGATGTGATATATCAATAAATTATAACAGAGACTGAGATATGATATGCAAATAAATGCGTTTGACTGAGTATGTAATTGCAATGTAAGCAAATAACCCAACAACAAAAATGACCTCAGTGGGTCCCAACAGGATAAGCATATAGCCTAGACATGGTTTCTAACATGGATCACAGCTCAATTACTCTAGTACGTAGAGATTTCATAGATACAAATAAGATTAGGTAACTACACAGTACCACGGAAATAATCGAGTCACAATTCACACGGCGCACGCCCACACGCCCGTCACCTAGCATGTGCGTCACCTCAACACCAAACACATATCACGTATATTCAGCACCAAGTTTAGAAGTGTTACTTACCTCAAACAAGATAAATCCAATACCGAGCAAGCCACACAATACTCTAGAAATGCCATCTCGCGCGTACCGGTCTCTGAACGACTCGAAACTAACCAAAAGCAACTCAAATACATCAAATAATGCCTAAGGAAACAATACCAAATGATAAAGGTCGAATCTTTAATCAAAAGCCCAAAGTCAACCAAAACGTTAAACACGGGCTCGCACCTCGGATCCCGACAAAACTTACAAAATCCGACAACCCATTCGATTACGAGTCCAACCATACTAGGTTCACTCATATCCGACTCCGAATCGATGTTCAAAACTCAAAAATTCACTCTATGAAACTTTGACAAAAACTCCCAATTTCTCTCTTGAAATCCTCAATCAAATGCCAAAAACAAATATAGATTCATGAAATAAAATCAAAACCGAGTAGAGAACACTTACTTCATTCCATATGGTGAAAATCGCTTCAAAACTCATCTCAATTCGAGGTCTATAGCTCCAAATATGAATAAAATGACCAAACCCTCGATTTAATAGATTCTGCCCAGACCTTTCGCAAATGCGAACAAGTAGTCGCACCTGCTACCTCCGCTTCTGCGGAAAATGACTCGCACCTGTGAGAAATAACTAAAGACAAACCTATCGCACCTGCGAAATTTCCCCGTTTCTGCGCACACGCAGGTGCGACAACCACACACGCTTCTGCGCCCCACATCGCTTCTGCGGCTCACAATTACGCTTCTGCGGATGCACAGATCTGCCCCTCATTCCACTTATGTGGCTCTCCACTTCCAGCCTGATTTTGCTTCTGTGACCAAGGGGTCGCCTCTGCGGGCTCGCATCTACAATCAGCCCTCCGTAGATGTGATCGCATCAGAATAGACCTGCCCTCGGCCTTAACCAGGAATGATCCAAATGATCCGAACCTCGTCTGAAACTCTTTCGAGCCGCTCGGGACCCCATCTGAATATACCAACAAGTCCTATACCATAACGTGGACCTACTCGAGGCCTCAAATCATGCATAACAACATCGAAATGATGAATCGCACCTCAAATCAAACTTAATGAACTTTTGTAAGGCCCCGTAAAATTTCGCCAAGTGATTTAAGTTTTGTGGTGCCGAGGTAGGGTGATGTGTACAGATGTAATAATTAATAAGGCAATTTTGCGGTCAGTTTCACGACCGCAGAACCATTTTGCGGGTCGCATAATCATCGCGGAGTTGAGAAGAGAATTTGTTAAATTTTGATGGTTGTTCTGCGGTCCATTATGCGATCGCATAGTTATTTAGCGGTCCGCATTTTCCATCATAGATTTGGCTTGAAGAAATTTGTTGGATGATTATGCGGTCCATTCTGCGGCCACATGAGTGGTTTATGGACCGCAGACCAGTCCAGACCAGCCCAGCCCAGTTCTTGGCATCATTTTCACAGCACATTTTGTGGGCCACATATCCATTATGCGGTCCATTCTGCAACCGCATACCTGAGTTCGGAGGGTCCATTTTCCTATTTTTATAACTTGATCCCATTTTAATAAATATCCTTTGGGGCTTTTTTGGAATGATTGTCTGGTGATTTTAGAGAGAGGTAAGAGTATTTTAGAGAGAGAAGGGGAAACCTAGCATTCTAATCATCCAATCTTGCACTAACCTTCAAGAATCAAGGAAGTCAATCACTAGATTATCATCTATCCGAGTAAGTCCTACTCCTAAGCATTCATGCAAGAGGTTATGAGTTCTAGTGTATTGTTGGGGTTAGAAATAGGCCATGCATGTGACAATAGGTTGTAGTATGTGGGGTTAATGAACCATTTTGGTTAGTTCTTGTTGAAATTAGTGGAGGGAGGAAGGGATTACCATTGTAGAACTTTGTAGTCTATTTTGCATACTAGGTGTTTGACAAAATTCCTAAGAGAGTTACACCATGAGAATCCTTCTAATTATTATCTGATTTTCGCTATCTTCCTATAGATTGTTATTGCTAGAAGTGTTGGGACATTGTAGTAACTTAAGGAAAGCTCAAACAAGGTATGTTGGCTAAACTACTCTCTTAGAATTGAAGGTCATGATGTTCCCGTAAGTTTCAAGTATGGTTAGCTCAAGTTCCTTATCCTTGTGTTCCGAGTTGTTCCCAATAAATTTGATTGTCCCGAGTAAGCAATGTGTCGAGAGTTATGTATTCAAAATATGTTCAGAATGTTCCTATCACACTATGTTATCCTTTAGGAATGTGTTCAATAATGATATGTGTATTAAAATGTTATGGCTCTGAGTCGTGTTTCAAATGAAAGTCCATTATGCTTAACTTGGAAAGAATACTTCATGCGTCTAAAACTCCTATTGCTCATATGTGTACCTAAAGTCTTAATTTGAAATGCCTTGTTGTTGATAATCTATAAGGGTTCTTGAAAGTGAAAGAAGTGGGTTGGAGATGTAAAGCGTGGCCACCGTTCCAATAATAAAAATTATACTTGTGGCCAATGTTGCCAAGGAAATGAAATGATATGTGAAAGGTTATGAAATGAGCCTTGATTCAATTGTTCCAAATCGACTTCGAAAATAGATGTGCCTAAAAGCTTATGTACTCAAGTCATGCCCAAATGTGGTTGTTCTAACTAATTTCGTGCTTTGTAAGTATTTCCAATATGTTTTGAGCTCTTATATATTCATAAGTTGAAATTGTGTATTGCCCTTTTGGAAAAATGTATTTCAAGAATAAATGATGTGTTAAAGATTTTCTATTGTGATTTAATTATGTTATACCTCATTTTGGGAAGAAAACCTTGTATGAAATCAATGTAATCAAATGCTTATTTCTCATATGATGAACCCTTATGAACTTACACTTGCTAAGGCCACAGGTGCCAAATGGTTGATTGGAAGAGAACTATTTGTACAAACTATTATAGTTTTGGGAATCTAAGTTTATGGTATTGTGATTACACCTCCACCTGCATACATTTGGGTGAGGCGGCAGGACCGCTTTGTGTAGAGTTTATGGTATTGTGATTACACCTCTACCCGCATACATTGGGGTGAGGCAGCAGGGCCGCTTTATGTAGAGTTGTGACATTGTGATTGCACCTCCACTCGCATACATTGGGGTGAGGCTGCAGGGCCACTTTGTGTAGAGTTGTGGCATTGTGATTGCACCTCCACCCGCATACATCGAGGTGAGGCGGCATGGCCGCTTTGTGTAGAGTTGTGGTATTGTGATTACACCTCCACCCGCGTACATTGGGGTGAAGCGGCAGGTCCGCTTTGTGTAAAGGTGGTTACAGAGAATCCCCAACTTAAAATTTATAAATGTTATTGGAAGCTCTTAATAAATTTTCTTTGACTTTAATGGTTATCTAAGCCCTTTATTTGTTACCATGATTCACCATATCTGTTGTATTTCCAAGTCCTTGAATAGGTGTTTTGGTTTTCATACTAGTACTATTCCACATGTACTAATGTCCCTTTTGCCGGGGGTGCTGCATCTTCAATGGATGCAGATGGTTCATCAGCGGAAGTCTTGATCCTCGATAGCAATTACTCCCTATTCAGCAGGTTTTGGTGAGCCCTACTCTGTTCCGGGCTTTATGTCATATGACGTTGTATTTTGTGCTTTAAGGTATAGCCGGGGCCTTGCCGATGACACTTCCATTCTTCACTTCTGTTGTACTTAGAGGATCCGTAGACAAGTTATGGGTGGTGTTTGTTGTTGGGTAATGAACTACAAGTGTTGGTATGTGGAAAACATGTTTTTCACCAATTCTATAAACTTGTAATATTTTGGAAGTCGTAAATGAATCTCTTTGAATAATGGGAAAAGAATGTGGAACACTTTGACTCTTCTCATGTCTATCTCTTGCACTGATTCTTATATTGTTAATGGGCAAGGTTGGGTAGAAGGCATATAGTAGGCTTGTTTAACTGGGGTACCTCGGTTGAGCGCCGGTCACGCTCCTAGAGGTCGGGGCGTGATAACTTTTGAACTGTCAACTTCCAAAACTCGCGTCGAAACATATCAAATCAACTCGAAATGAATTCAAATTTTGCACACAAGTCCCAAATGACATAACGAAGCTATTCCAATTCCCGGAACTACAATCCGAATCTGATATCTTCAAAGTCAACTCTCGGTCAAACTTATGAACTTTTCAAACCTTCAAATTTTTCAACTTTCGCCAATTAGCGCCGAAACCTTCTAGAATTATCCAAATGCAAATCTGTGCATACACTCGAGTCAAAAACCACCATCCGGACCTAACGGGACCATCAAAACTCCAATTTGAGGTCAAATACTAAAAATTCAAACTTGGTCAACTCTCCAACTTAAAGTTTCAATCATGAAATTTGTTACAACCCAAATTCGCATATCATAGATCACGCCGTAAGTTAGTCGACGTAAATCCAAGAAGAGATTATCTTTGAGACGATAATAAGTTAATCCTATTGGTCTTAAACGATACAAGGGTGTATAAGAGTGGTTAACAAGTATTTGACGTTAAACGAATCGAGGATGTTGTAACCTGTATTTTCGGGAAACACTAGAGGTGATTAATTGTCCCAAGAGGTCTTGTTTTAATGTATTTGAATCATATAATATCCGCATCATAAGTCTTGAAGTCAAGCGAGTTATGAAACAAAAGTCGATAAAAGTTGTCGCAACTTAGGTTTATAATTTTACTTAAACATTAGGTCAAATGTTACTGCATTTTTCTCCAAATGTACTTAGACTTATGGGGTGATCTACCTATCAAATTGAAGATCTATGAGTCTAGTTTCCAACGCATTAAACCGTTCATCGATACGATATCGGAATAGAGAGATATTCGCGTTTTCGCGAGAGTGCGCCAAGCTGCTCTCTATGGGGCCCACAAAGGCGGTTTAAGACATTTGGACATATATAAGATAACTCAACCCCGTTTTAAGTCATTAGTTTTCAGTATATTCAGACCTTATAACCCTAAAAACACTCCCTCAAGGTTCTCTCATGATCCAAGACCCAAACAAAGGGCAAACAACACAAATCAAATGTCGAGAATCCCGTAGCGCTAGTAAGTTTCTTGTTCTTCTTGTTGTTGCTGATTTTTGTGTTGTTCCAGCTCGTGTGGGAGGTTGTTGTAAGTTCTGTATGTTCTGTAAATACACCTTTAAGTTTTTAATATCAACCCTAGGTGATTTCAAGTCTTCTAAAGTAATTCTAGTGCCGAAAAACCCGAATTAATTGCTAGTTTCGCTTCCTTGTTCTTGTGGCAGAATTGAAGGGATATTTCGTGGAAAATTAAGGTCAAATTGGAGTTGTTCTTTATGTTTAAAGGTAATGAGCCTCTTACTCTATATATATTTAAGATTATCCAAGTTGTGGCTAAGTCGTTGATGCTAGAACTTGTGAAATATATATCGAAAGGCTTGGTAGTAATGTTGTTAGTTGGTGGACTGTTTTGGAGGCTCAATATGATTATTAATGATGTTGTTTGGGCTGTTTGGTGGTTGTATTGACTTGTGTGAAGTCATATAAATAGGGGAGGTGCTGTCCGTTTCATCGTAAAATAGGTTGCGGTCGATACATAATAGTTACGACGCTTAAACGATAATGATAGTGTCATTTATCTTATTGTAGACTAAGGAGTCGTGACATTTGCATAGCTTGAGGTTGGGCAGTATATACAAGGTATGCGAGGCTATCCCCTTCATTCTTTTGCATGACTCCGATTGTACATAATGTAATGAACGAGCTCCCAAAGATACTCTACTCTTAGAAGCTAGTAGTACTTACATTACTGCCCTTCTTATGAAACAATTGATATTGATGTTACTTCTCTTATTCTTATATTATCAATGTCGTTGGTAGTTCCTTATTCTTATAAGATTCTTGATGAAGAGTTAATCCTAATAACATTTACGAATGATACCGACCTTATGTCACTCCGAAAGGTTCAAAATGTGATTCCAATGAGTCCAGCATGCATCATATATATGTATCTATTTTACTCTACCGAGCCGCGCTATAGTCGGCCGGGTATGGCACCTATTGTGCAACCACTGATCAGTTGGGTTTTACCGAGCTCCACGTGGCCGGGTACGATTCTACCGAGCCCTATGATGGCCGGGTACGTTTTACCGAGCCTATTACGGTCGGGTACGATATGATGATGATGATGCCCACAAAGGCATATGTTTTAAAAGTTTATGTATATATATATGTATGTATCATGTATTTCATGTCAGTAGCCCTCAGAGGTACCCAGATGTCACAGGTTGTATATTCCCTATCCCTTTTTACATTACTGTTCTTACTTATGTTTTCCTGCCTTACATACTCAGTACTTTATTCGTACTGACGTCCCTTTTATTTGTGGATGCTGCATGTCGTGCTGCAGGTCCTGATAGACGGGTAGACGCAGCTCCCCCACCACAGTAGGCTGTCCAGTTCAGCGGTTATTGGCGAGATCCCTTCTCCGGACTTGCCATGGTCTTGGTATGCATTTTTGTTATAGACATTATGGGTATGTCGGGGCCCTGTTCCGGCAATGTTGTAGAACTTATGTTCCTTTAGAGGCTCATAGACAAGTGTCGACTCATGGTAGCTCGTACCTTATATATAGTTTCTTGACAGTCTTGTCGTCCCATGTTATGTATGTTCATGACATTATCTTTCATTGTTGGATGTTCATGATCCATGTCTACCATTTATATTGATCTTGCCAGCCCTTAAAGATAATAAGGAAGGTTAGATAAAATGTACGTTGGTGCTCGGCAAGTATGGCCCGGGTGCTAGTCATGACCCTCCAGTTGGGTCGTGACAAACTTGGTATCAGAGCAAGTCTGTCCTAGGGGTTGTCTATGAGCCGTGTCTAGTAGAGTTTTGATTATGGATGTGTAGCGCGCCACATTTATAATCAGGAGGCTACGTGACATCTAGGGTTGTTACCTTCTTCCTGAATCTAGATCGTGCGTAGAGTTGAGTGGTAAGTGTTCATATCTAATATTCACCTTGCTTTCTTTCAGCGATGCCTTCGACTAGGAAGCAAGCGATTAGTAAACGGCTTGATACAGCTGTGGGAGAGGGTAACATTCAGGTGCCTCCAGCCAGAGCAGGCCAAAGTGAGGCTCAGAGTGAGATGTCGTCTCATACCTCTCAGTCTCCTCCAAAGGATATTAGTAGGCACCCAGTACATCCAGTTCCTCTGTCTGGCACTACAGACCACGATATGCGCAGTGCGGTGCAGTTTTTGACTAGCTTGGTAGCTGCTCAGGCTCAGAGGCAGAATACCGGTGCTGCTGATAAACCGGTTAGTGCGAGAGTTTGTGATTTTATTAATCTAGACCCTCTAGTGTTTACCGGATCAGACCCCAAGAAGGACCCGCAAACATTTATTGATCAGGTTCATTGTACATTGCGGGTTATGCATGCTAGTGATATGGAGGCATTAGAGTTGACTTCTTATCGGTTACGGGATTTAGCAGTTTTCTGGTATGATAGTTGGGAGAGATCTAGGGGTCTGAACGCTTCTCCAGCCGTGTGGAAGGAATTTTTTGAGGCCTTTCTTCGTCACTATTTGTCAGCTGAGATACGACGAGCTAGAGCTGATAAGTTCTTGAACCTTCGATAGGGTAATATGAGTGTACGAGAGTATAGTATACAGTTTGATTCTTTAGGAAGGTATACTCCCCATATGGTGGCCGAGATGAGTGATAGGGTGCACCTGTTCGTGAACGGGTTGGGACCACATCTGATAAATGAGTGCACAACAGCCTCCTTGGTAGAGGGCATGGATATTTCCCATATTCACGCTTATGCCCAGACCCTTTAGGATCATAAGTTATATGCTAAGCTCTCTAAATGTGAATTCTTGCTGAACTCAATAGCATTCCTTGGCCATGTGATATCCGATGAGGGTATTAGTGTCGACACTCAGAAGATCGATGCAGTGAAGAATTGGCTGAGACCTACAACACCGTCAGAAGTCCGCAGCTTCCTGGGGCTAGCAGGATATTATAGGCGGTTTGTAGAAGGGTTTTCCTCTATATAAGCACCATTGACTAAGTTAACACAGAAAACTACCAAGTTCCATTGGTCTGATGCTTGTGAACATAGTTTTCAGGAGCTAAAGAATCGATTGACATCTGCGCCAGTGCTCACTCTCCCAGAAGGAACAGAAGGTTATGTGGTATATTGTGATGCCTGAGGTATAGGTTTGGGGTGCGTATTGATGCAACGTGGGAAGGTGATTGCTTATGCATCACGACAATTGAAGAAGCATGAAAAGAATTACCCGACTCATGATTTGGAATTGGCTGCAGTAATATATGCTTTGAAGATATGGCGGCACTACTTATACGGCGTCCATGTTGACATCTACACAGATCACAAAAGTTTACAATACATCTTCAAGCAGAAGGAGTTGAATTTGAGGCAGCGTAGGTGGCTTGAATTACTAAAAGACTATGACGTTGAGATATTGTACCATCCCGGTAAAGCCAATGTTGTGGCAGACGCTCTCAGCCGTAAGTCAATGGGAAGCTTAATACATATTGAGGCAGGTAGACAAGGGTTGACCAAAGAGCTTCACCAGCTGGCCAATATGAGAATCAGATTGTTGGACTCTGATGACGGAGGTGTTACTATACAGAATACAGCAGAATCATCTTTGGTAGCCGAGGTAAAAGCACGGCAATATGAAGATCCTACCTTAGTAAGATTGAGAGAGGGAATTCAGCAGTGTAAGATTACAGCTTTCAAGATCGGAGGAGATGGGACACTGAGATACCAGGGCCGATTATGTGTGCCTAGTGTGGCAGGGTTGCGAGAGAAGATTATGATTGAGATTCATCAGTCCCGATATTCTATCCATCCTGGCTCGACAAAGATGTATCATGACGTTAAGGAGCAGTATTGGTGGGATAACATGAAGAAGTCTATTGTAGAATTTGTAGCCCAGTGTCCTAATTGTAAAAAAGTAAAGATCGACCATCATAAATCCAGTGGATTGATTCAAAATATAGAGATTCCGACCTGGAAATGGGAGGTGATTAATATGGACTTCATTATTGGATTACCTCGCTCTTATCATAAGTTTGACTCCATCTGGGTGATAGTTCATCGACTTACAAAATCTGCCCATTTTCTACCAGTTAAGACAACTTACACGGCTGAAGATTATGCGAAGTTGTATATCAAGGAGATTGTTAGGCTTCATGGTGCGCCGGTATCTATTATATCAGACCGAGGAGCTCAATTTACGGCTAACTTTTGGAGGTCTTTTCAGAAGGGTTTAGGCACACAAGTAAATCTCAGCACTGCATTCCATCCGCAGACTGACGGACAGGCTGAACGTACCATCCAGACACTGGAAGATATGCTACGAGCATGTGTTCTAGATTTTAAGGGGAATTGGGATGACCATCTGGCACTTATAGAATTTGCCTACAATAATAGCTACCATTCTAGTATTAAAATGGCCTCGTATGAGGCACTGTACGGGAGGAGATGTAGATCACCAGTTGGATGGTTCGAAGTCGGTGAGACAGAATTATATGGGCCAGATTTGATTCACCAAGCCATTGAGAAGTTGAAAGTGATACAAGAGCGGCTGAGGACGGCACAAAGCAGACAAAAATCTTATTCCGATGTCCGACGTCGTGATCTGGAATTTGAGGTTGGTGATTGGGTTTTCCTGAAGATCTCGCCGATGAAGGGTGTTATGCGTTTTGGGAAGAAGGGTAAGTTGAGTCCGCGGTATATTGGGCCGTACAAAATTCTTCGACGAATTGGACAGGTTGCTTACGAGTTAGAATTGCCATCTGAATTGGAATTTGTCCACCCGGTATTCCATGTATCTATGTTGAGGAAATGTATTGGAGACCCTTCTCGGGTCGTCCCTATCAAAGATGTACAAGTTACAAAGGATCTATCATATGATGAACTGCCAGTGACTATATTAGATCGACAAGTCCGCAAGCTGAGAACAAAGGACGTAGCTTCCATGAAAGTATTATGGAGGAATAAGAATATAGAAGAAATGACATGGGAAGCAGAAGAGGAGATGAAGTCTAAATACCCTTACCTATTCTAGAGTGAAAATAACGAGGATACCGGGGGAAAGAAGGACGCATTATAAGGTGAAACGGCTCTATGAGGTAAGCAATAGCTTGTGAATACTCTTTTTTTAATACAAAATGGTGATATGCAGATAACGTACATATCCATAATGCTTTGTATAGTCTTGTATGGCCATAGGTTGGGTTTAACTGCTTGCAAGTTTGGCTAGTGTCCATTTTATAAGGGAAACTCAGCCGAAAATCTCCGTCGGAATCCACGATGAGTTAGACACCCCATAAACCCTTACATTCGAGGACGAATGTTCCTAAGGGGGAGAGGATGTTACAACCCAAATTCGCATATCATAGATCACGCCGTAAGTTAGTCGACGTAAATCCAAGAAGAGATTATCTTTGAGACGATAATAAGTTAATCCTATTGGTCTTAAACGATACAAGGGTGTATAAGAGTGGTTAACAAGTATTTGACGTTAAACGAATCGAGGATGTTGTAACCTGTATTTTCGGGAAACACTAGAGGTGATTAATTGTCCCAAGAGGTCTTGTTTTAATGTATTTGAATCATATAATATCCGCATCATAAGTCTTGAAGTCAAGCGAGTTATGAAACAAAAGTCGATAAAAGTTGTCGCAACTTAGGTTTATAATTTTACTTAAACATTAGGTCAAATGTTACTGCATTTTTCTCCAAATGTACTTAGACTTATGGGGTGATCTACCTATCAAATTGAAGATCTATGAGTCTAGTTTCCAACGCATTAAACCGTTCATCGATACGATATCGGAATAGAGAGATATTCGCGTTTTCGCGAGAGTGCGCCAAGCTGCTCTCTATGGGGCCCACAAAGGCGGTTTAAGACATTTGGACATATATAAGATAACTCAACCCCGTTTTAAGTCATTAGTTTTCAGTATATTCAGACCTTATAACCCTAAAAACACTCCCTCAAGGTTCTCTCATGATCCAAGACCCAAACAAAGGGCAAACAACACAAATCAAATGTCGAGAATCCCGTAGCGCTAGTAAGTTTCTTGTTCTTCTTGTTGTTGCTGATTTTTGTGTTGTTCCAGCTCGTGTGGGAGGTTGTTGTAAGTTCTGTATGTTCTGTAAATACACCTTTAAGTTTTTAATATCAACCCTAGGTGATTTCAAGTCTTCTAAAGTAATTCTAGTGCCGAAAAACCCGAATTAATTGCTAGTTTCGCTTCCTTGTTCTTGTGGCAGAATTGAAGGGATATTTCGTGGAAAATTAAGGTCAAATTGGAGTTGTTCTTTATGTTTAAAGGTAATGAGCCTCTTACTCTATATATATTTAAGATTATCCAAGTTGTGGCTAAGTCGTTGATGCTAGAACTTGTGAAATATATATCGAAAGGCTTGGTAGTAATGTTGTTAGTTGGTGGACTGTTTTGGAGGCTCAATATGATTATTAATGATGTTGTTTGGGCTGTTTGGTGGTTGTATTGACTTGTGTGAAGTCATATAAATAGGGGAGGTGCTGTCCGTTTCATCGTAAAATAGGTTGCGGTCGATACATAATAGTTACGACGCTTAAACGATAATGATAGTGTCATTTATCTTATTGTAGACTAAGGAGTCGTGACATTTGCATAGCTTGAGGTTGGGCAGTATATACAAGGTATGCGAGGCTATCCCCTTCATTCTTTTGCATGACTCCGATTGTACATAATGTAATGAACGAGCTCCCAAAGATACTCTACTCTTAGAAGCTAGTAGTACTTACATTACTGCCCTTCTTATGAAACAATTGATATTGATGTTACTTCTCTTATTCTTATATTATCAATGTTGTTGGTAGTTCCTTATTCTTATAAGATTCTTGATGAAGAGTTAATCCTAATAACATTTACGAATGATACCGACCTTATGTCACTCCGAAAGGTTCAAAATGTGATTCCAATGAGTCCAGCATGCATCATATATATGTATCTATTTTACTCTACCGAGCCGCGCTATAGTCGGCCGGGTATGGCACCTATTGTGCAACCACTGATCAGTTGGGTTTTACCGAGCTCCACGTGGCCGGGTACGATTCTACCGAGCCCTATGATGGCCGGGTACGTTTTACCGAGCCTATTACGGTCGGGTACGATATGATGATGATGATGCCCACAAAGGCATATGTTTTAAAAGTTTATGTATATATATATGTATGTATCATGTATTTCATGTCAGTAGCCCTCAGAGGTACCCAGATGTCACAGGTTGTATATTCCCTATCCCTTTTTACATTACTGTTCTTACTTATGTTTTCCTGCCTTACATACTCAGTACTTTATTCGTACTGACGTCCCTTTTATTTGTGGATGCTGCATGTCGTGCTGCAGGTCCTGATAGACGGGTAGACGCAGCTCCCCCACCACAGTAGGCTGTCCAGTTCAGCGGTTATTGGCGAGATCCCTTCTCCGGACTTGCCATGGTCTTGGTATGCATTTTTGTTATAGACATTATGGGTATGTCGGGGCCCTGTTCCGGCAATGTTGTAGAACTTATGTTCCTTTAGAGGCTCATAGACAAGTGTCGACTCATGGTAGCTCGTACCTTATATATAGTTTCTTGACAGTCTTGTCGTCCCATGTTATGTATGTTCATGACATTATCTTTCATTGTTGGATGTTCATGATCCATGTCTACCATTTATATTGATCTTGCCAGCCCTTAAAGATAATAAGGAAGGTTAGATAAAATGTACGTTGGTGCTCGGCAAGTATGGCCCGGGTGCTAGTCATGACCCTCCAGTTGGGTCGTGACAAACTTCATTCTTCCAAATCGATTCCAAAAAACTTGAAAACCAAAACCGACGATTCACACAATTCATAATACATCATATAGAGCTACTCATGCCCTCAAACTACCGAGCGAAGTGCAAATTGCTCAAAACGATCGATCGGGTCGTTACATTCTCCCCCACTTAAACATATGTTCGTCCTCGAATGTGCCAAGAGTCATTCCAAAGCCATAAACCACATAAGCCTGGCAGCATAACATTACTGAAGATCTTTAATTCAAACTTAGCCCATAAATCGAATCTCACATCTACACACTATATAAGTCTGAACAAGTTATATCAAGCCATAACCAAAGACCAAGATGCCATTACATGATATTCCACATAACTCAGATGCTCACAGCAATAACTTCTAACCACAGTAGCTGCTAAAAACAAACCTAATACCGGTAATAAACCTTATCTCAAATAAAACCTCGTTCAAAACCTTTGTATGTTGTTAATGATGAAAGAAACACGCAGAAACTCATAACCACTCATCGGGTCAACAAGTCATGGAGTCCTCTCGCCTAACCAGAACCATAGTCCCAAATTCTAAGCTGACATGCCACACCAATACAACCTAAAGCCACAAACTGTGCAATTCGTGCACCAATACGCAACAATTTCAATGCACCCAAAAATGGAAAATGACTCAAATGAGAGAACCGTCTCGGAAGCTCAACAATTACCACCACAACGCATTGCTAAGAACCCATCACACCGTAGAACCAAAACACACGAATCTAACACAAAAGATCATATCCTATCATAGCCCAGCTGCAATACGTGACCCATCCTAACACCGATCTAATACCTCGAGGCCCCAATGCTCAAAACCAACAACTATAAGCAATTCGATGCCAAGCACACAAGTGCGTGAACATAACCATGAAGAAGCAAACAACACAATATACCAAAGCCCGGAAAGACCATAACCAAGGCGCAATCATCCATTCCACACCCCAAATCACATGAAGTCCGATATAAGGCCCAAACAGAACCGCACTATGTGTGCACATAACCCACAAATCACATCTCCTTGTAGCATAGAAGAGGAACGTGTAGAACATATCGGAACATAAACAAGCTCACTCTAACCAAATGATTCACCCCTCAACATTAACCGTGCTGAGTCAACAAATCTGACCTAGTGTAGAATACACATCCCCATTAGGCCTACCAATAAACCTCCAAATCAACCTTGGTCATCCACAAATAGATAATTAATCCTCCGAAATTCCATAATGACCTAACCATAACGTATACTATCCTCTGTATATCCTTGGCCAAATCTTCATGGTCCACAACCACAAAATAATTTGTTTCTGAGAACTCCCAATCCCCAAATTCATAGAACACATGAATCACCATAGCTGATCCCCAACTCCAACACTCGAATGTCTAACACATCTCTCATATACGATCATCCCACGAGGAATGCTTCTATAATTCTTCCGTGCCACATAGAAAAAATCTAAATATCAGTAGTCGATCAATCAGGCGAGTACCGCAATACCAACGAAGCATCTGTAAGTCAAAACTTAGCACACCTTCTGAAATGCGCACCCTTCTTAGGAAATACCAAGTAGTAATATCATTTATCTAGTCATCTGAAACCATCCATGTTGCCTAATAATTTATGACATTCCCTTCAAAATTAAATCGTAACCTTGCACACGCAAATGAAAAGTACAAGAATCTAATAATCAACTCTGAGTCACAAGCAGAATACATACCCGGTCAGTCGAAAACCTTCCATTTGATCCCATCCAAGAGAAAATCACAATACACAATAGGCTTCTCACGCCGATAGGAAATATCCATCTCAAACCGTGGTAAAAACCATCGAGAACTCTTCGAAATCCATTTGCACATAACCAAGCCATCATAACTGAATATCTCTAACTCAACCAAGCCACGCAGGTCGCCAAACCCAAAATTATTACAATAAAACACCTATAGAGTCTCACCACATCATAAGTACCCAAAGAACTAATCATATCCATTACTATGTTGATCCAACCTACTACTAAGTTGTCATATTTCTCTGAGTTCCTTCCGAACTACCCT